>NC_090928.1:84390101-85640101 GCF_040938575.1 Ambystoma mexicanum | reverse complement strand
CAGGCCTTGTCTCCCTTAATCTCCTGACTGTGCCTCTATCACCTGATGCAGAAGTGGATGCCCCTTTGCTGCTAGGAATCTGAAGACTGTCTGTGCTGAACCAACCAGATAATCTGTGTCCCCAGACATCAGATGAGTGCTCTGGTTCCATCTTCCCTGAGCTCCATGGGCCTCTGCTCCCTATAATCCTGCAACCGCACTTCCAAACTCGCCTTGCAGTCCGTCTTCCGTGGCTGGATCCTCTCCAGTGTGACTCAATATGTGTTTCACTGAAATGTGTTCCTCCTTTGGATACTCTCAAGCTCCTACTATCCTCGGAAGGTGAACCCTCTGCCCCAGGACGATGTGGGAACCCAGCATTGACAGCTCCCTCCTAAAGAGCCTGCCCCACCTTTTTGCTCCTCTGGCTCTGACCCTCAAACTGGGAATGGCATAATTGTGAATACTTATTTTTCCCAGGTGTCTAGGGGTCCCTCCTGCACCAATGTGTCATCTCTGGAACCAAAGGTGGTCATCAAGCAAAGTTCACAGCAACAGTGTCCAGAACGCACCAAACCGCTGCTGCAGAACTGCTTTTTCAGCAGTAAGGTATTGCTCATCTGACTTCCCTGTGTTGCAAATGAAGCACATCCTCATTCCTGGGGGCCCCCTCCCCTTCATAATCAAGTGTGGTCTGACTCCACTGGAACACCAAGAATTGCTTGTGGACATGTTAGCAGAAGGTAACTCAATTCCACAGTTCTACCTTATTTCAAAGACTTTCTTTTGAAGGTATGCAGTTTGGCCAGCTAGTTTTGGTTGACTTGAGTTCAACCCCCCCCCATTCGCCCTCCTCCCTACCCCATGACCCCAAACCCGACCTCCCATCCACATCTACATAGACCCCTACCCCCATATACACACATCTATATGTGTGTATATATATTTTGTTTATTCGGCCAAAAGTGATTGACCAAACTGCAGACTTTATAAATAATTTCTATATAACAATGATATACCCTTTCCTACCAATGATTGCCACATATCTGCACAATTGGCTGTCAGGAGATGCACAGGTTGCTGTGGCTTCTGTTAGAAGGTGCACAAGGGCACCATGGCTAGGTTTGGGAACTGTTAGGCTGATGTGAAGGGACAGGTAGGAGCCTACAGCACGATGGTGAAAAAGAAGGAAGACCAGGCAAGATAAATAATAACAAATATTGGCAATGCCAACAGTTTTGCTTTTTATGTAGGACTGGGAAAGGCATTTACCAGGCACTGCTGTAATAGTACTAATTGGCCATTAATGATAGCAGTTGCAATTAACTCTCAGAAGACTGTTTTAAAATAATAGTGTCAGCCCCCCTGGATACAAAAGATGACGTTATGGCTTGATAAGCTAACTCAAAGACATCCAAGCAGGATGTGTTTTGGCCAGAGAGGGGCCAAAGTGTGTTGGAATGACTATAGGGAATAGCATGGCCAAGGGCAGTCAATGGGTAGGTAAATAACCAAACAACACCTATAAACTTTGTGCCCGTCTTCAAATGGCGGCTCCCTCTAGCTGTACTCCAATGCAATAGTTTTGACTTATAAGTGGCCCTTTAGCACCACCTAGTGGCTAAAACAAAAAGATTAAACAGGAGAAAAGGGCAGACCTGGATGATGAACAAGAAGAGATGGGAACCATGTACTGGACAAACAATGTGGAATCACACTTACATTTTGCAACCTAAAGTGCCTGTTATTTTCTCTCCTGCTTCTCATTTGCTGTCTTCTTTTTCCCTGCCTACTGATACAGACACAGCTATCTTTGCTGCTCATGCCAATCTAACAGCAGCACCTTCTGATCCTGTAGCATTTTCTTAGTCCACAAATCTTCCATTTTATTAATTCCTTGTTTAACTTTTTTATTGAATACTTCTTTACCTTCAGCGGTTTTCCCCCTCTTCTTTTAAATATGCTACTATAATTCCTATACTGAAAAAAACGCTTGCGTGACACATAACATTTTTGTCCCATTTCGCTCCTATTTTATAACTCCCAGATTCTTACAAGAATCGTTTACTCCCATGTGTCTGCTTATCTGAATCTTTATTCTTTACTTTCACCTTTGTAATCTTGTTTCTGCACGTTCCATTCGACAGAAACCACTCTACACTCTGTGATTGATTCCCTTTTCTCTGCTCGCTTTAACAAACACTCTTCCCATCATATCTTACTTGACTTATCTGCTGCTTTTGACACCGTTGATCATCTTATTATTTCTTCAAGGTTTTCATCGCTTAGTATCTCTGGTACTGTCCACAAATAGATTTGCGCACCCTGAGCGAAGTACCTTGAGGAAAGTACCGCTTTGCCCGCTCTGAGACGCTGCTTCACTGACTGTGAGACTGATCTGGTGCCTGAAGTGCAACTTTTCCAAGTGTTTGGTTATGCCCACAGGAGGGCTGGACTTTTGCATCTAACCCTCAAAAGCGTGCTCCCCCGCGCACCCGGGCGCACGCACCCTGAGCGAAGTACCTTGAGGAAAGTACCGCTTTGCCCGCTCTGTGACGCTGCTTCACTGACTGTGAGACTAATCTGGTGCCTGAAGGTATAGAAGCTAGACCAAACTCAGCTCATCTCAAGCAGTCACCTCGCTTATCTAGCGAGTGGAGGATGCACTATTTTCTGTTTGTTCGTTTTGTTTTAGTGCAACTTTTCCAAGTGTTTGGTTACGCCCACAGGAGGGCTGGACTTTTGCATCTAACGCTCAAAAGCATGCTCACCTGCGCACCCGCGCGTGCGGAGCCTGAGTAAAGTACCTTGAGGAAAGTACCGCTTTGCCTGCTTTGCCCAGCGTAGCAGTCTATTATCTGATATTGTTGTCTCAATAGCACTTCCATTGAAGTCTCATTCAAGGTAGTGTCTAGATTGTTGACAATTATACACATCTTGCTTAGAATTTCCTGTTTAGACCATGCAATGTTCAATCATCTGCATACTTTAAAATCAGACATGCCTGACCACGCCAGTATTGCTTGCAAAATGGCGACTACAGGCAACCGACACGCCATGTGCAGAACTCATACCTTGAATTCCCTCTCTCCCAAGCCTAATCAGAACTCCACCGCACATAGAGTTACGCTCACATGTGCTTCCACAAATGCAATACTGTCCATAGTGCTTCCATTTGCACCCATGACTACATTACCGAGTCGTTTTTCTGGCTCTATGTATTCTCATCTCCGTCGTGCGGAGCGCTCTTATCGACCGGCGCTTCCCAAGCTTCACTCCCACAATGCGATTCCAATGCCTCAACTGCTTTCTGATGCTACCTTGCTTGCCTCAGAAAACCATAGACCTTGCATTCCCATGGCTCCTACAATAGTATTATCTTCTAACTTACCTTTGAGCTCTCATCAATCTGCATCTGTGCATGATGATGACATATCTATTCATGTGAATGTGAGCCAAGGAGGTTCTCCAATCTCTATTTCGAGTGAAAAACAAGATGATCAACAGGACATTTCATCCATAAGCAGTGCCACAGACGAAAACTGGCAGTACGCGCATCACACTCCTCGCCATCATTCCATGCCTGCTGCCAATCAAAACCCCTCCAACATATCTTCTACAATGCTGGAAATCACACTTGCTGCCATTAACACCACAATTCTGAGTGTCTCCAAACTTCTAGAACGAATGGATGAAAAAGCATCCCTCCAAGCGAAGCAAATCAACTCGCTACTCGAATGGATGACTTCATTGAAAAATACCACCCTCCCGTCATGTTCCTTGCAACCCATAAATGCAGAACATGGAATATTCTGTCGGACGGTTCCTGCCTTTGAAGACATCTTACGGCCAATTTCCTGTCCAACGCCTGTTTCGGACCCTAAAATGGGTGAAACTTCATGGATAAGTTTACCTCCTGATCAAGAGCCACCTCCACAAGAGGCTGCAAACATACCTGGAGCTACTCCCATTGACTTGGATCCTTCATCCCAACCTCCTTTGATGCCTCCAGCTCTACCATTAATTCGTGCACAGGAAAGAAGACAAAGAAAAAGAAGCCAAGTTCGCGACAACCACTGATTAAGAAATCTAAGAACATGACCATGCCGAAAATTCTGAAAAACTCGGTTGCTACTTTTTTTAATGCAGTGTCATCAACCGTACCAAAAGAGCCTTGCACTAATAAGCATGATAAAATATCTCCACTAGAAGAGGCTGTCAAAAACGTTGCTCAGGCAACTATTCATAATTTGCACCATTCTCCATTGAACAAATTGCTCAATGCCATGGAAGACGCAACACCTAATCTTCCGCCTTCTGCTGCAAGTGAAATCTTGCCGGTTATTAATGCCCATAGGGCTCCTGACCCCTCGTGCAACCATAAGCAGATTGCCAAGCCCAGTCCAGCGACCCGCCCCTCATCCAGTAG
Source organism: Ambystoma mexicanum (assembly GCF_040938575.1). Taxonomy (NCBI): domain Eukaryota; kingdom Metazoa; phylum Chordata; class Amphibia; order Caudata; family Ambystomatidae; genus Ambystoma; species Ambystoma mexicanum. The sequence continues at coordinate 85,635,693 of NC_090928.1, read as the reverse complement.
CAGTTTTGATACCTCTTCTTGTGATCATGTGAGAGGAATGATTGATGAATACTTCAAATCCAAACAGCTGACGCTGACAGCTCCAGGCCCATTAATACCACCTATGGTTCCAAATCTTCCTTCTATTACCAATACCCAAGAAGTCTCTCTTCCATCAATCACACCCGTCATAGAAAACCTTCAATCGATGGAGTCCAGTATGCCACAAAAGGAATCTGTAGATACCGATGTGATTGCATCACAGGTGAAATCTCTGATAGATGCCTTCTTTGCAAAATCTACAAACACGCATTTGGACAATAACTCCCTGGAACCCAAGCTTGACGTTCCATCGCAAAGTGGTACATTCACATCAACCACACAAAATCCAGCTGAAACCTATAACATCAACATGGCGAAAGCTAACTCTGTTCCTTGGGTCTTGAGAGATCGACAGTTCCTTCTTTGAATGACAGAGCGTCCTCACATCCGCCAACAACGCCTTCAATCCTGCATTCCGACCCATCAAGCAGCCTTAACGTCTCTAAACCAACTCAGATAGCGAAACCACCAGGCTCGAGTAGTCATTTGCTTATCATGAAATGTTGAGGAAACAATTTTCCTCTTTATGATCTTAACAGACAGTGCATCTTGAACATTCACAATGACGTGGATCAGCTGGAAAATATAACCACAAGTGATATTGCTGCTAATGATTTCACCACAGTATGATTATGGATCCCGTCAGCAATAGTTGCTAAAACCATCTGGAATGCGAAATTCCTACTGTTTGACATGGGATTTCTTATCTCTCAAGATCCTAACAGACTACAAACCCTATTTTCTCCCATGAATCCATTTCCAACTAAGCCCCTATTCTCTGCTACTAAGACACACACACATATATACCTACCAAAAAGACAAGTGTCTCATAACTGTCTAGTAAATCCCTAACTCACACAATCAGACTATGTAGCTGGAACACATGAGGTCATGTTCATCTTCAGAAATCTATTGCCTTGTTTTCACATCCATTTGATATTCTTGCATTCCAGGAAACCTGGTTTATTCAGCCCCCAGTCTGGGATAATTATACTGTTGCGTTAAACCCTGCCATAAAAGGTGACAAAGGGTGGCCAATGTCGGGTTTATTGGTGGCAGCTTGTTCTTCTTTGTATTTTTCGTTAGAACCATGGCTTAGTTTCAAATGTTTTATACAACTTGTGAAACTCTCTAGTCCAACAGGAAATATTGCATTGTTTAACATTTACCGCAATACGGCGAAACTTACAAATTCTGCGTTCTTAGAGCGCTTTCTGATATGTTAGAGACCGTTGCTCTCTCTAAAGATATCACGGCCACTCTTCTAGTTGGCGACCTAAACTTGGACTGTATCTATCCCAAAAATGAAGCTGCCACCCAAAAAGCCCGGACATGGTCCTCTTTCATGCTTGTACGCAATCTCAAAATGATTAATGGGGCAGTACCTGGAGACATTCCTGCTGCCACCACTTGGCACAGAGATGGTATTGTTAGTACAATTGATTATATGTTTTCTGATATCAACTTGTACCGTGACATTAACATGTTTACTGTAATACCTCAAATGTATAGTGATCACAACTTACTATCTCTTGTAATATCGAGATCAGTTTGGTCCACTCACCCCCAGAAACAATGGTATGATTCACCCCTAATGATCAACCAGGCCAAAACTCATTTTTCGTGGAATCCCACCAAACTTGGCGATCTCAATATTGCTATCACGAACATGTCCTTAGATAATATGCATTCAGACTGCACTAGCATCTTGCAGAAATTTAAGAATAATATCATAATTGCTAAATCTAAACCTGTTATTCACCTACATGTCTTTGATCATGAACTTAAGCTTAGAAGAGCGAGCTATAGAAAAGAACGCAAAATATTGATCGCATCTTTACATTTATCCCATTTTGATGCCCTTAAAAAGGCCAAAACCAGGTGCCTGAACTGGGTACGATCTCATACAGCCAGTCTTTTCCAACGGGATAGCGAGAAAATGCTTACCACTCTTATAGCAAAGAATTCTGCAGATATCTGGAAGTTACTAAATCATACCAACTGTGCATACCAGTTAGCTGCTCAAGCCAACAGAGTGAATGAAGAGCAATGGGTCTTGCACTATTCCAAATTATATGCCGATCCCTTGTATGATAGCCTGGACTATCACATGCAAACCAGGTGCAAATGGTCACTTGATTATGATATTGAAACATTAACCTTATACATCAGAATGGCCAATAATTCGAGAGCAGCTGGACCAGATGGCCTGAATAATACCATGCTAAAGAACAATCCCGATCAGTGGGCACAAATCTTAGATCAACTTTTCCAACATATATTAGTTACCAAAAATCTACCTGTATCCTGGAAAACATTATTGTGCCCATATACAAAAAGGGCGACCGCTCCTCAATTACAGACCTATTGCTCTGCTTGATACCCCGGGAACATTTTTTGCAAAACTTGTCCTGCGTGATTTTTCTGCCTGGGCCCAATGTCATCAACTTCGAGACCCATGCCAATCAGGTTTCGTTGCAGGCATGGGCACAGCAGTTAACTTGTTTCTTCTGAATGCTATAAAACAACAATGTCTCGCACAAAAACAACAGATGTACTTCGCGTTTGTAGATCTACATTCTGCGTTTGACTCAATCTCCAGAGTCAAACTTATGACCAAATTAGCCAGAAATAATTGTCCATCTACATTATCTGATATCATTTCTCACTTTCATTCTTCCACTTCTGTGCAAATTAGGCTTAATCTGAATGGATTACTCTCCAAACCAATTCCCACTGCGCATGGCCGAAAGCAGGGCTGTCTCTTGGCCTCTGCCATTTTCAATCTTTTCATTCAGGACGTCAAAACTAACTTTAAAGCGGCTACATCAGATTCCCCAAGAGTAAATGGAATACTGATAAAAGCGCTCATGTATGCTGATGACATTGGGCCTCATTAGGACCCAGGCGGATTTCGCGGTGCTAAATGCACCGCGAAGCATGGCGGAAAGCCGCCGATAGCGCCATGGGGGTTGGCGGATTTACCGCCCCATTCCGACCTTGGCGGGGCGGTAAATCCCCAATCCCCATTCTGCCCTTCCCCATTCCCATTTTTGCCCCATAGGGTATAATGGGAGTGGGGAAGGAGTTAATTACGCCACCGTAAAATACGGTGGCGTAATTAACAACGAGGTCCCGTAGCGCCATGGTTTTCTCCGCCTGGTAAAACCAGGCGGAAAAGGCCGCCATGGCGCTACGGGAACTCGTAGTATGGCGGAGAGGTACGCCATGCACTACGCTGGCGTAAAACCCTCTCCGCCAGGGTCCTAATGAGGCCCATTGTGTTAGTCTCTAAAAAGCTTGCGGGGCTCCAAACATTACTATCCATCTTTCACTCATACATTCTAGAAAATGGACTCAAAGTGAATACAGTTAAAACCCAAGTGGTCATGCACAATCCCCATCGTGGAATTCATACACTCAAGCATTGGTCTATCGACAATGTCAATCTGTCGAACGTACCTGTCTATACATATCTGGGCATGATCTTTGAACCGGTTCTCAAAGTCACAAAACATCTAGATCTCATAGACTCCAAACTCTTGTCGTCTATTTCCCAGACTCGTATCCTTCTGGCCAGATATGGCAAATTTTCCATTTCACCGGCCGTAATTTTCTGGAAAATGAAAGTTATACTAGCAATCTTATATGGACTGGAAACAGGCCCCCCAATATCTCTGTAAACCCTAGACAAATGGGAAGCCAAATTCTGGCGAAAAAGTACTCCGACTGCCTCAATGTAGCTCAATATCTTGGATACGATATGAGCTGGGAATCAATCCATTGTCCTCGATCTATCATTGGAAACAATGTGCACTTCTGAGAAAATGCCTTATATCAACACAGACAGATACCTTACTCAAAATGCTCTCCGCCTATATGTTCAGCACAGAACATATCTTTCTTCAAGACTGGCTTACATCAACATATAAGATACTGGTTCATGCTGATGTCAATAATGATCTTTTGATAACAAATCCGGACAAGGCCAAACAAAAAATTGCTCAAATGGCCTGGATTGACAACCAACAGCAATGCCTCATATATAAAAATGCCACCAGTCATCGTTTTCCACCAAAATCAAGAGGTACTATGGAACGTTATCTTTGTAAAGCTCTGTCTCCATATTATCGACAGTTGATTTTACGTTTTCATTTTCACATATGGCAAACGAGAGATCTCTTATGTACCAGAAAACTTCTGCCCCGAGATCAAAATATATGTCGTTTTTGCAATGTACCGGAAACCCCCGAAACCCTAGAACATCTTTTCACGCAATGTCTCATGCTGTCTTCCAAAAGACAAACACATTTCCATAAATATTGTGCCACATATGTTTTCTGTGACCAGAGACAATGTTGGGCCCTTATCTTCGGCTCTCAGTCATTGGCAGTACAGCTTGCAACAGTACATTTTTTACGTTCACTGCAGTTAGACACTATAGATACTCTAGAAACCCTTGATACACAAGATCTGTGAGTGAATGATTACTCCTCAACTGAAATCGTACAAGGTTGTTGATTCAATAGTGTTCTAGCTTTTTATATTCCAGCTATATAGTCTGTGTTATTAGCTGACATGGTTGATTTTATTATGATTTAAATGAACTCATTGTTCTTTTAATTAAACAAAATGTGATGTCTAATTATGTATTATATTATATGATTGTAATATTTCAAATATGTCAAATATGTTTATATTGAAAAGTTGATGTATTCAACTAAATCAATAAAAGACAAAAACAAAAAAAGATTCTTTCATATCTCACCAATCATACTTATTCTGTTTCCTGGGTGGGTCACTCATAGTTTTCCTATCCACTACAGTTCGGTGTTCCACAGGGTTCTGTGCTTGGCCCGCTTCTGTTTTCTCTTTATACCATTCCACTTTCAGCTTTTATTTCTTCTTTTGGCTTCTCCTATCATTTTTATGCAGACAACTCACAATTCTCGTCCTCTTTTTTGTCTTTTTCAGAGTATCTGCATTCAAATCTTTCAGTCTGTCTTTCATCTATTCAGTCATAGATGGCATTGAACTTTCTTCATTCAAATTCCACAAAGACTGAAATTCAGTTCTTTTCTTCTCAAATGCATGGCCTATTCAATATTCTTCTATTTATTCCCCATGTCTCATCTGTCTATTTCAACCCCAGCTTGTAATTTCGGCGTTACATTAAATTCTTCTCTTTCTTTTACCTCTCAGATTTCAACGATTGCTGGTGTCTGTTGCTTCCATCTATTTAATATTCATGTTGTTAGCTATTTCCTAACATTTGGTGCCACTAAACGTTTGGTTTCCAGTGTTATAATTTCACGTATTAATTATTTTTCTTCTCGTCTCCTTGGTTTACCAACTTTTTAGCTTGGCCCTCTCCGGTCTACCTTTAGTTTTTCTATTCATCGTATAGGTTATCTATCTCCTCGTGATTCTATTGCTCACATGCTTCACTCTCTCTGGTTTTTATCTTTTGAACGTTGCCTTCAGTATAATTTTCTTTGTATTATATTCAAATGTTTGTATGGGATGACTCCCCCAAATCGTTCTGCTCTTATATCTTGGTATCAACCATCACATCCCCTTTTCTTTCAAACACAATTCCTCTTATCAGACCCATGCCGTCCCTGTGCTCAATTACGCGTTTGTTCATTCTTTTTCCTGCCTCCTAAAGTTTGCTAATTCCACTGGACAACCCAGCGGTAACGCAATTAACACCCAGCAGTAATTGCGATGGATTACTGCTGGACTTGCGATGAGGCCCAATGTGGCTTGTCTGAAACAATGGATCAAGTCAACAGAGCTGAATACTTGAGTCCAGACATTCAAAATGAAGTTTTGCAGTTGTCTCACGCAATTTTGCATTTCATTGCATGTTGCTTTTGTGGTAGTCTGCCGAAATAAAGCTATTGATTTATTGGCATATAATCCAAAACAGTATTGGAGACAATTACCTTGCTGTCATAGTTGATGGCACACAAGCTATAGCTGGTCAAGAACAAGAAGGCTTTTGTATCCAATATGTTGAGCAAGATCTTTGGTGACATGAAGATTTTATGGGGCTGTACCAAGCAGATGATACCAGAAGATCATACATTTCTAACATTGTAAAGGATGTTTTATGTGGTCAGGGTCTGCCTTTATCAATGCTCAGAGCACACACTTATGATGGTGCAGCAAATATGGCAGAGAAGTATCATGGTGCACAGGCAATAATATGGGAACAACAACCACTTGCATTGTATGTCCACTGTGGAGCTCACTGTCAAAACGTAGTCATGCAGCCTGCAGAACAATGGTGTCCCATAATGGAAGATGCAATACTTTATGTTCCAGAGCTTGGTAATCTCTTTGGGCAATCTATGGCATGCTGCACAAAATGTGCAGACATTGGGCTTCATTAGGAGTCTGGCAGTAACCCGCCAGTGATACTGGCGGGTTGCCGCCGGACTCGTAACACTTTACCGGCGCCTGACTTCCCGGTGCCACTGGTACATTACAAGTCGCAGTGGAGCGGGAAGTCAGGCGCTGGAAAATGTTGTTCCCCATTCTCATGGAGCCCCATAGGACTCCATTGGAGTGGGGAGATGGAAGCACCGGCACTGTTGCTAACGGTGCTGGTGCTTCCGTGATAAGTCTGCCTGCAGGGACCGTCACGCCCGGTGGGTCACACCTGCCAGGCGCAACAGCTCCTGCAGGCAGACTTGTAGTGTGGCAGTCCAGGAAGGGTGATGGTACGTTACTACTGGCACCCTTATTTCCAGACTGCAAAACTTGTATTGAGGCCCATTGTCCATCATTCAACTCAAGTTGCAGCCAAGGTTGCCAAAATCAAACCATTGCTTCCCCCGTGCTGGACGGTTTGGGTAAAAGTGATACAAAAAGTGATGGATAATTATGAAGCCATTCGGGAAACATTAGAAGAAATTGCAGCATCCAAGAATGGTGGTGATGTGCCTGCTCGTTCCTGTGACCTATTAAAACAATTTCAAGAGAGATTAACTTTCTTAGGTCTAAAGATTGCTCTCCAAGTCATGCAGCTCCTTCAGTGCTTGAATATTGCTATGCAAGGTATGAGAAACCCAAAGGTGTCTCATTTGCTTGTCCCCAAGGATATGTCATCCAGGTGGCCAGGACATGGCCATCACTATTGGATCCTGGAATGGAAGTGGAACACCGAGGGTTGAGACGCGGTATCCCCTTCCTGGTAAAACCTTTTCCCCATCCTACCCTGCATGATATTTAAAATCTCTACCCCCTCTTTTCCAACATGAAAACTTTGTTACAGTGTAACAGACAATGGACTTCGACCAGAGCCGTTTACCTGACATGTCCCAACACACGGGTCAGGCAGAGTCAGGCAATTGACACTAACCATGCACACCTGACGGCTCTTTACCGTTCCCACAGGGGTAAAAGGCAAAGCACGGAAGCATACTTCCAGCAAAGCCAAACACACGAGTAAACAGCTACACCGAACTGGCAGTTCAAACGGAGGAGAAAAGCAGCAACTCCTGGAAGGGCAACGAAGAGGGAGCTGCCCTTTCCTTTTTCAACTCAGACCTGTGAAGCTCCGAGAGAGAAATCATAACACCGGGAGTTACATCTGACGTGTGGAGGAGCAGATGTCAATGCTGCACAGAGGCCTCTCGCATTGATAGCACAGGCGGGGAGCCATGCTGGCTACCGTGGTACCGTCCTTGACTCCAGAGGCAAGACCAGCCAACGGGTTCAACACACAGAGAAGAGAGTGGGCACCACTTGATTAGGAGTATTTTCCAATCTTATGATCGATGTGGAAGTAGAAGTATGCAAACTGTAGTTCAGAAGGAGCTCGCTGTGACAAGTCTGGAGACACCCTGACTTAAAAATACAACAAAAGCTAGAGACCGAGTAAAAATACCAGGTCACACAGCCGATCTCAATAGGGCCCAGACACGGGCTGGTGTTCTTTTAAAGTTCAAAAATGAAATTCTTTTTCAAGTAACAAAAGTACAAAAATAAGAAATAAAGAGGAAGTCTGTTGGTTTTCAAATAGAAATTTATCCGAGGAAAAAACAAAGCTGTCACTAATATCTTCTTAGTAAGGGAGCAGTTGCCGCAACTCATATGTAATACAGACTAAAGCCAATGCATTTCGGAAATAATTCCTTCTTCAGGGCAAGTCTAGTCAATTGCACATAAACAATATATTGCACCAATGTCGACATAACAATTACATATATTTGTGAAAATAATAGCGATGTCAACATACCCGTCAGTAGTTTCCAGAAGGATTAAACGAGAAAAAATAGATAGAAATAATAATAAAATTTTATGTTAAATAACAAAAACAAACAGATGTGTAAGAAACTGTGGTTACCTTAATGCCGCTGCATAGATGAGAACGTTCGTTGTCAATGCCCACAGCAGCATGTTTCGCAACGATGAGCCGTGGTTGCAGAGGCTGTATTGTTAAACACAATCGTGTTTACAAATGGAATCTGAAGATGGAATTATTTCCGAAATGCATTGGCTTTAGTCTGTATTACATTTTTGAACTTTAAAAGAACACCAGCCCGTGTCTGGGCCCTATTGAGAGCGGCTGTGTGACCTGGTATTTTTACTCGGTCTCTAGCTTAACGGGTTCAACACAGCCAGTGAGTTGAAGGAAGCTGATAGCAAACTGACATGTGCTGAGCTCAAGGTTGCAAGTGGCAAAATGCAGGAACCTCAAACAAAGAACTTGTGTGTGTTTGAACTGTTGTGAAAGCCCAGAGAAAGGCCAGCTGCAGAGTAGTCAGGCACCGTAGGAGTGTTCAGTTGAAGGACTCTCGCTGGCCCCTTATGTGTTGCAAACTGCAAGTACCAGAAGGCCCTAGCAAAGGTTGACGAGAGATGTCAGAGTGGTCCTACGAATGTCACATCAAATCCTTTGTACAATTGAAAGTCTCTGACCCATGGCAGAGAGAAAGCTAGGAGAAGGGAATCCCACTTTCAGATAAGATTGTGGACTGTGAAATAAGGCAAGTGTGAACCTGACAGAGGGATGCCGAAAGAAAGCTAGGGGAAGGGAACCCATGCTTTCATGAACTGTGTTGAAATTTCATGAACTCTATTAAAGAAGGCTGTAGTGAACCCGAGAGAGGGAGGCCCAAGTAGATGAACTCTGTTAAAGAAAGGCCAGTGTGAAGCTGACAGAGGGAAGCCCAAGTTAACAGGTTGAAATAATGCAGAGTAAACTGTGAACAGTGTGTTGGAGAGGCCATATGAACCCGACGGAGGGATGCCAAGGGAAGAGCTAACGAGAGTGAATCTTGTACTGTGATAAAACAAGTTGAACTGTGTATCTGACAAGAGTGAACCCATTAGAGGGTTGTCCACAGTGAGAGGTGGCTCAAAAGGACATTAAAACTCTATAAAATTGCAAGCTGCATTTGAAAGGCCGTAGTGAACTTGATGGAGGGAGGCACGAGTTGCAAGGAGGATCTGAGCTCAGTGGAGGGAGATCTGAGGGCAAAGAGCAATCGCACAAAGTGCAGGACTTCTGAAACAATCTTTCTTTGTTGCTGTGAATCAGCAGGCTTTATAAGGCAAGAGACTTTTGCGGGAAAGAGACTTAGCCTCTGAAGGTTTTTGATATCATTGAACTGGAACTGTGAACCTTGTACTAACGAGGCCCAGGAGTGTGCTGTGCTCAGAAGTCCCGCCTTGTCCCGTGCTTAAAACGGGGGGGGGGGAGAATCAGCCCTAACATCCCGACTTTGATTTTTGTGAACTCTTCTTTCTTTTCTGGTAAACATTTTCCCACACTCTTTTTGTAACTTAGTAGTAAGGATTGGCAAAAGTTTTCTTTAGTATAGGACTTTTTATTTGACAAGACACCACTAGGACTGCCTTATTCTTATTTGATGGTTGTAGCTTGCTCCCATCTTAGATTTCAGTTTAGATTAGGGGTTTATCTCACCCATTATAAAGTTCAATAAACACCCTCGAACTGTGATCACTTGATCTGTCTTTACTGTTGCCACCATGAGTTCCTTACAAATGACACCAACAAACAGTATCCGGATTACTTGCAGCTGTGAATCACACACACAGTACCATCTTAAAGCTTTGCAACAAACAATATTTTGGCAGTCTACTCATGTACAATAACCACATGGTGACAAGATATCAACTGAAGGAGATTGAAGTGCCAAGACGGCATCAAATTCCAAAATGTATTGATAAAGAATGAGCTGAAAATGTTAATCCAGGCAGTATATAGACCACAGTATTTTGAACTTTTAGATACAGTTTCTGTTCATCATATTCAGATTTTTTATTAAATGAACACATTTAACAGCTGCTTCTAACAAGCAGAAGCTCAAACAATATTGTTAAATACCAAGAAATCAAATATGTCCTGCTCACCGCAAAATGACATCATCAAGTGTCCCTAAGTATTCTTCAGTCTTAGAATTGGTAGAGATTTCTTGCCTCCCACAGAACGAGTTTGCTTTGCACAGGTGGAGAAGCTACTGCGGATCCTCTTAACTGTTCCAGCATCATCCTGTGAAGCTGAGAGAAGCTTTAGAACTTTGGGACAACCGAAAACCTGGTTATGCTCAACTATGACTCAGAAAAGAGTAAATTATGTTTGCATGTGCAACATATGTAAAGATATGATGTATCTGGTTGACATTAAAACAATAGCAAAATAATTTGTCATGCGTACTGAACAATGGCAAAAAATGTTGTGTTTTTTTTTTAGCAAATGTTGCATGATCATCACTGAATATGAAATGATTGGCCCATTTTACTATGTGGCTATCCCTCCAAAGAGAGAAGGTGAAGTACAAGGTACCAGCGGTGCTGTTAAGGAAGGAAGATAGAGCTGATCAGCCTAGATAGAATGTCATGGTTATCTTAATTGCCGTAATTGTCTGTATTTTAGATACATGTGCTTCTCGCTTATGTTTGTTCATACATGTGTGAATTGACCAATGTTATGTAGTATAGGTGTATGAAACAAAATATAGGTTGTGAAAAGATTTTGTGTTTCATGTTATTGCTTATGGGTAGGTGAGATGGTCGCCAATAATCTGATCTGTAAACCACCCTCAATTCTACCTGCCAAGAGCTCACCTGTCTAGGCTTTCCTGCTGTTCTACTTTTCTTACCCTGGGGTTTTTCTCCTCTCTTCAACTTTTGATGTCTTTCTCTCCCCATCCTCTGGGGTCTGCCTCACCCCAGTGTCTGGGATCTGGCTCTCCCCAATCTCTATCATGTAAAGTTATGCTATCTTTGTATTATAGAGCACATTGTTTCACCACATGCAGACTGTAAGACTTTAGGCCTCTTTGGCGTTAATGATTGGTAAATGCTGTAGTGTCAAGTAGTTTGAGTCTTAAGACAAGCTATGTGTTTTAGTTTATTTAGACTATATTAAACTAGGTTGGAAGACTGAGAAGGAGCACACTCTAAATCCAATGCACCTGAACCTGGATTGATATGAAGCATACCGAGTAATGGTTGTAGGTCAACTGGTCGAATCTAAATGGTCGACAGGACAAATGGTCGACACCAAAAGGTTGACAGGTCAAATGATCGAAAAAAAAAAAATCTAATTTTGTTTTTTTGGGGGGGGGTCCCCCCAACCCCCTTTTTTTTTGCTAAAAACCCCTTTTTTCCCTAAACGAAAAACTAAAAAAATATATATAACTAAAAAAAAATGTGATCATTTGTCCTGTCAACCAAATTGTGTCGACCATTTGTCTGTCGACCATTTGACTAGACACCCCGAGTAATGCATTGCTGTTGAGAGCTTGGGACACATAAAGGATCCATGACCCATGCAGAGGGCCTTAAAGCCAACTATCTTTGTCACTTTCCCTGTCAACCAGTGTAGAAAGCACAAGTAGGAGAAATATGGTTTAATCTCCCCAAGCGTAGCAGAACACAAGCAGCCACAATCTACACTCACAACAGCCTTAGAATGAGAAATTTAGGCAAGCTTAAATATTGACTTTTGAAACAGTCTGAATGTGAGATGACTAGTCTGAAAATAGCTTGACCTTTTCCTGTAAAGTTAAGAAAAGTAAAAATCCTTTAAAAAAAGTTCTAGATTAAAGAACAATACGGTAAAAACACACACAATTAATTATTTGTAATAATGCATGAAAGAGTTCACTAGCTGTCATGTCACAAAAAGTACACAGTAGCATTTTTACTGCATCTTCATGATAACCCGGTCCACATAATATGCCATCATCGTTGTTATAAGTCACTTTCATGCAGCTGTGCCTACAATATATGCCAGTATGATCATTATAAATCACTTTCATGAAGCTGCAGCAACAAAGTATGCCAGTATGGGCACTGTAAATCCCTCTCATGACACATCCACCAAAATCAATGCCAGAATGCTCACAGTAAATCATTTTCATGAAGCTATGGCCACAATCTATGTAAGTATGGTCAATGCAAATCACTTTCATATAGCTGCAGCTGCAATATATGCCAGTATGGTCACTGGAAATCACTTTCATGAAGTCTCTGCCTCAATCCATCCCTGTAACTGTATATACCTTTCATGCTGCTACCCAAACATGTTTTGGTTATTTTACTTAAAGGAATTTGGGTTTCATTCCTCTTTTTCAATGAAGCATGCCTAAAGCCCCTTAGAAATAGACCCACAACACTTGAAAATAGCAATATTGTGAAATGGGATCAAGGGGTTACTTAATCGTGCAGCAAGGGCCCAGTAGCTCCTGCAGTGTGACTGGCCAGCCGCATCATGGTGCTCCCTATTTCCTCCGCCCCCCCGTACTTCAGGGGGTCAGGGGCCTCTGCTACACCAGTGGCAACCTGCTTTGGCATGAGGGAGCACAATATTGCCTACTGATTTCAAAGAAATATGCTGTGATTGGTTCTTGGAGAGAGGATTGCTAAATACTATGTCCAAACATTTATTCTCATTAAGTGTTTTCCGGGATATTCTAGGAATGAAACCCTTTTGAAAGGGTTCAGTTTCTGCCATTGTGACAACCTTAGCTTCCCAAAAGGTCTCACATAAACAGTCAATTAATTCTATCCCACTTGCACATTCTGTAGTATTTATAGAGTTTTCCTGCATGTTGCAAGACATTGGGCCTCATTATAAGTAGGGCGGTAAGGCAACAACGGCGCTGGTAGTGCTACCGGCGCCGTTGCTACCGTACCGCCATACTATGAGTTCTGCTTGCGGGTCTTACTCTGCCCGCCAAGTCTGACCTGGCAGGCAGTGCTGCACCCGCGTGCACAACTCATGGATGCACCGGCACCGTTATGAACGGTGCCGGTGCATCCAAGCTCCCCATTCCCATTCAGCCCTATGGGGCCGAATTGGGACGGGGAGTCCCTTATTACCGGCACCTGCAAATGGGCAATTACTTGTACTGAGTCCCATTGTGTTAATTTTCCACATAGCATTCTTTGGGACACGCTGTGCCATATGCCGGCACATGTTTTGTAGTGATGCACACATTTGCTTCATTATCATCTGACATGCATCTTCAGTGCAAACAGCGTGCAATGGATGACTCCTGTCCTCGGTCTACTACAAATGACACATGCATTTTTTGGTAATGGTGTACCAGTACTTTGGGTTCTTGTATAGCGGTGATGCTCCCTGCTAACTGAGCTTTCACCAGCATCGTCAATGTCGGCAAGTTGCTTATTGTGTCTGGCCTGTGGTCTATCAAGCTTGCATTTCTGTATGCACCTCTTGTAACAGGACAGATTCCTCTTGCAATACATGGTCTAGTCCTTCCTCAGTTGTATTTTCAATGTGTTCTGCATGGCGATTATAATCACTGTCTTATTTAAGAATGTATGTACTTCGTTGGAGGCCATTTTGATGACAACATCGCACACCACACACCAACAAGTGATGCTATGAAAACTATTCATCCATAGCTAGTTTTTGGTGACGCAAAATCATTCCAACCTTTTCCTGATTAATTCTGCCATGGAGCATGTTCTCTCCAAATGCTTCTGTAATAAACAGGAAATACTGCCACGATGCCAGCCATTGAAATATGACAACACACCTTCAGAGCGAGTTACCAGGCCTTCACAAAGTGTTAGAATGATTTAATCTGTGCTGCAAAGTTTTTTTTACATTTTATTTTAAGAATATCAGAAGTACTGTTCACAAATGCAGTAGCAATTCAACATCTGCTTTGCATAAGGCTGGGCACACACTACTGAATGGGTCACTGCTTGCGCCCACAAGCTTAATGCGTTGGAATGGCAGTGCAACAAAAACACGAGAGGAGTGAGTTTTTAAGGAACTTGGAGAAACTGGACGGGAGGGCGACTTTAAACGCTTGTAAAGATTAAGGCTGGCCAGAAGAAAGCCGGTTCAACATTTTACTTAAATTCAAAAGGGGAATTGTTTTTTCGCCAGACTGGAAAAGGCGGCCCTGATGAGAAAAGGTTGATGTAGTGAAGATCATTCAATGTAATGAGGTAATTACTCCTCCTGTTCTTTACTCTTTGATGTAGGTGAGTTGATTGAACTTCATATATGCCTGTTTAGTGATGCTATAGTGCCCAGCAGCATTAGAAGGGGGAATGATGCAAGATGTGGCAGTCCGTGTGATATGCCAGTTTGCCACATGCTCTTAGCCCATTTCGGCCTGATACACTGTCTCAATTGAAACATATCAAAAAGCGTTGGGGTGGCTGGCAAAGCATCCGTCAACAAATATAAATGTTGATGGCTCACGTATATATGAAGGGAAGGGCACGAAGGCATATAAACAACTATCACGAGAACTGTAACGTAATCCTGTATACCTCACTACAGAAATGTGCAAAGAAAGGTGCGCCACAATGTTAGTCGAGTTTTGAAATCATATAAAATGCAGGTTTTTATACTTTTTATTGGACTACCTGGGAATAGTAAGGGAGACTAAACAAATGCATGGAAA
This sequence comes from Ambystoma mexicanum, assembly GCF_040938575.1. Classification (NCBI taxonomy): domain Eukaryota; kingdom Metazoa; phylum Chordata; class Amphibia; order Caudata; family Ambystomatidae; genus Ambystoma; species Ambystoma mexicanum. The sequence goes on along the minus strand of NC_090928.1, from coordinate 85,620,679 downwards.
AATATGAAGGTGTAATACTACCCTGACATTCACATATTCTTCCTGAAGATGGCAGTATAGCGCAATAATATGACAATGACAACCAGTATTGTGAACATCCGAGCCATAGGAGCAGCAGCAACTCCGTGGAAGAGCTACATAGGTCCAAAAAAAGCTAGATAGTCTGTATTCGGTGATTATGCGAACGCGTGAAAACATTGTGGAGGAAATTTGAATTCAATGTGTCATGGGTAACTCCACGTTTTTGGGGTATTTTTGTCAGTACAGGTACTACAATTGAAGACTGGTTTCAGGACCCCTCTTTTCACTGACTGTAATCCATAGTCACTTACAGAAATGCAAAGTGAACATCTTAGATGCCAACCTCTGCCATGAGATGGACTTCCAAACAGCGAACCTTCGCTCCAGAATGCGAATTCCGCGTACTGTGTGTTTTCGTGAAACTGATTTCAATGATTCCAATGAGATGAGGAATGGAGGGGTCAGGGGGTCCTAACAGTGTCGCGTGACCTAAGTATGGGGGCTGGCAGTGAGAGCCAAGCAGGAGAGGTGGGCACATTTCTGTCATACCTTTTGCTACCACCGACTCTCCTTTTGTTTCTTAATCACAGCCTCTGAATGCGGGCAGTGGAACCTAGGATTAAGAAACAATAGGAGAGGCTGGTGCACCAGGGTCGCACTGGGGCATAACATTGGGGCCGGCAGTACCTGTGTCGGTGCTACTGATGGGTTGCCGCCAGCCCGTAAATATTTAACGGTGCCTGACTTCCCAGTGCCACCGGGAGATAACACTGGCGGCCCAGAAAGTCAGGCGCCGGTAAAATGTTGTTGCCCATTCCCACAGAGTCCCATAGGACTCCATGGGAGTGGGGAGAAGGAAGCATTGACACCGTTAATGGTGCTGGTGCTTCCGTGACAGGTCTGCCTACCGTGGCCGTTCTGCCCGGCAGCCAGAGCTGTAATATGCCAGTCCAGAAACAAGGGTGCCGGTAAGCTTACTGGCACCCTTGTTGCCGGACCGGCAGGGTCAGAATGAGGCCCATTGTCTCGGGCACCAATGAACAAGTGACCCACAGTTGCTAATGGCAATTTATTGTTTTTTGTGACAGACTGTTTTTGTAGTACCCACTGGGGAGGTTTTTGATACAATGTGATGAAAATTGTGCATTTTAAAGAATATTTATTCAATAATACTGGTCAAAACTACTAGCCGTGTGGTGAAGTAACTTATCAAACTAGCCAACATGGTCCGAAAAAGTGGCTCCCTTTGAAAAAAAAATGACTGGTCCCACACTAGCATTTTGCATTTTTGGCTTGCGCATTGCCCTTCTGCGCTATAGGCCAGTCCAAGCCTGTCATGCACCAAAAGGTATTCTGAGGTGGTTGATGCTTCTAGGGCTAGTTGGGGGAGCCTGGCAGACCCTCAGCTCGGAAGCACTTCATGGAACCTGCAGGGATACACCGCGGCTAGCCCCGGCCCACTGAAAGCACTTATGAGAAAGTGGCGTATTATTCATGTCGCACAATGCAAGACACTCTAATCCGTAAGAAAATCAGGACCATTACCTCTGTTGCTTCCTTTCATTAGAGCAGTGTCAGTACTCAAAATGGAAGTGCCGACAGCAACCTTTCTACCTTTATGAAGCAACTAAAAACCATCCTGTTTGAGTAACCTTTTCCGTCCCTTTCTGTCTTGCTTCTCTCTGGCCTTCTGTGGCCTTTTCGTTTTCTCACGCCCTGATGCAGGCGGGCTCCGGCACATTATAAATAAATAAGTAAATAAATATATAAATACATATCAAACACTTCAATTGTTCTGATAATGCTTTAGTCACCGGAAAGACTGCACAGCACAGGACTGCTGCACACCTGGCCAGTACACTTTATTGACTTCAGTCCATCCTCAGAGAGGACATGCGACTTGGATGCTGCACTACAGGAGTAGCACCCTGTGTCTCCTACACCAAGAAGTGAAGGTTCCTCAGTATTGTCAGGAAACATCTTGTGGAAGGATGACGGGACACAAGCATGCAACCATGATTGAGAAACCCAACTGCTGCTTGACTGTAAGGAGAAGGGACCCTATATTCGTTGGCGGCTGATGTAGGAGGAGGGGTAATTCCACAGCTGTGAGGCAAAAGAGAGGAAACCAGGTCCTCCTGGTCCATTGGGGTGAGATCATGAGGACCCTGATCTTGTGCAGGACTCTGGGTGTCAGGGGAATGGAAGGGAAAGTATAGAAGAATACCTTTGACACAAAAGGATCAACACATCCATAAACCCCACACCAGAGGATCTGCAAAACTAGAGATGAACTAGTTGGTCTAAGTGACAAATTGGACTCTTCCCTGCAGGAGTCTGTTAGCACCTGTTGGCGGAGGTGGCCAACACGGCACACAGACGCTGGTTACTACGCGTCAGCTGCAGGTCACCGTGAGTTAGACTGCGTAATTCTTTTCATTCGTCCATAGGTATGCCTCGAATTTTAACTCCAAGCTCTTGACATACCTCATTCACATACTATGGGATTTCGAGGATCATCTAAGTATCTCTTATTCAGTTGTTCATGGCTGCCCCCTTTGAAAGAACTAAGGTAGCATTGGCTGTTTCCAAGTACTTAAACTTGTCATTAATAGACATTATGGGCCTCATTCTAAGTGTGCCGGTCTGGAAAAAACGGTGCTAGTAAGCTTACCGGCACCGTTGTTTCTGGACCGCCTGTCAGGATTCGCCCGTGGAGTTTGTGGAAGGCTTGGCGTTTCTAGACCTCGGAAACTAGTCCCACGGTCGAGTCCTCACCCAATATGGCGGACTAAACTATAAAGCAGGGCCATGCCTCCCTATCGCGCGTTGTATCTGTTCACTTTCAGAATGCTCTTAACACTGTGTACTGCCTTGTTAATTTCCTGCTCTGGATTTCGTTCCGGTTCCCTACTTGCCTGGAATTACTCTCTGTCTCCCTACTGTCCGCTTACTTTGCTTCAGTTGCCCTTATTGCTACCGCTAGGCTCCTTGCCGGCTTTCCTTTCTCCTTCACGCTTTAGCTTTCTACGCGGTACCGTTCGTGTTCTGACTTTTTGCTTTCCTTCTATCCTTAAGTCTTTCCCCTTGACTCTTCCGTGTTGTTCTATCTCGTATTACATTTTGGTATTGGTCGGTCTCTTTCGGCTTCAGTAACCGCTTCTATTTCTTTTTCCTTCTATTCTTTTAGACTTCACGGTAGGTGACTTCCTGTTTCTCTCTGGTGGGGGGGATTACTCTTTCTACCTGCTGTTTCTGCAGTTCCTTAATTTCCCATTTAGTCCACGTCTTATCTAACCACTTACCTTTTCCACTCCTATTATCACCTACATTCCACTTGCTATTTTCCCCATCTATTGGCATTCACCTCAAAGGAGCTAATTATTGCTATTGTGTGAATTCCGATTCCCTGATCTGAATCTCCTTCTGGACCTTGGACTCTTTCTACGTGCCTGCAGTCCACTCAGCCTTCTTGGATTTATTTCTACACTACTCGTGGCTCATACTGTGTGATACTCCCAGCAATCTTTACCTGCTTGCAGACTATAAAGGGTTTTTTATTGCCCAGAGGCTTTTTCCCTGGAACATTAGGGGGCTTAGCTCCTCGGGGTTCACCTTGGGTAGGTTTCACTTCCTGTCAAGGTGGCCTCTGGGGCAGCTAGACCCTACTTACACGACAAGAAGAAGAAGTCAAAGGAAAGACAGTCCTCAGACCATCAGAAGACGTGCCGGAAGACTCCAACCAGTTCCAAGGACAGTTCATCAGAAGGTCAAGGTGAGGAGGAGGTTGGGGAGGGAAGCCTTTCATCTGACAGAATACAACGCCCAGTAGACCCTATTGCGTCTCTGGAACAGTACCAAGAATTATTTGCTGCAATGCTGAATCTCACGGCAGAGATACAAAGCCGTAAGACTGAAAATGCGGCACTGCATCAAAAAGTGGCCCAACAGAGGGAGGAGCGAGGAGACCTACCCACCATGGCCTTGTCATACGGGAAGTATGATGTTCATCCGGGTGGTTTAAAGGACTTTTTGGACACTTGTTAGGTCTATTTTACTTTTAGGCCTCACACCTATGAGATGGCTAGGTCTAGAGTGGGGTTTATCATTGCCAATTTGATGGGAAATGCTTTAGCATGGGCAACCCCTCTGGTAACAACCAACAATCCATCCTTAATGATTTTGATGGCTCTGTTTAAGGAGAGATTTGATCATTCAGAAGTGTTGTATACCTCCTTTGAAGCCATTCTGGATGTCAGACAAGGAACAACTGATGTGCAGACCTACATCTCCAGGTTTCTGAGACTGGCAGCTAAGGCAGATTGGCCGGATTCCACAAAACAAACAATATTCAGGAGAGGATTACACGAAGATATAAAGGATGAGCTGGCACGCATAGCCCGACCCGCCACTTTCCAGTATCTGATTACTTTAGCGCTGCAGATAGAATTTCGCGTACAGGAACGACGCCAAGAAAGGAGAAGACCACATTCATCTCTCCCACCAAGTCTTTCCTCTCCGCCTCTCAGGGAACCCCAGACCACAGAGGAACCAATGCAGATTGGACCTACTCGTGGCCCATTGACACCAGAAGAATGCAAAAGGCGCAGAGAAGCAGGACTACGCATGTATTGTGGTTCCTCCAAACACCTACTTAGGAACTGCCCCGAGGTTCCACCTTCGTCGGAAGGAAAATGCCAGCCCCCAAACTTATGCAAGAGAAGTGTCGGGGGAACATCCAGCTACTCTTGCTACATCATAACATCAATAGAAGAAGGTGAAGACAACCGTCTGATAGTATTTAAGGTCCTTCTTTGGTTGACCGGCCCTGAACCATTGGAGGTATTGGCAGTGCTGGATTGTGGTGCCGCGGGCAATTTCATTGATGTGGAGTGGGCTAGAGCCAACCGCATTCCGGAACAGCTCAAATTGAGACCAATACCTGTTGAAGGAGTGGATGGCACACCTCTCTCATCCGGTCCTATTGTGAAAGAGACCATTCCATTGCGAATGCAGTTGGGTCAGCATCAGGAGGACATGGTGTTTGATGTCATCAGAGCTGCCCTTTTTCCTCTGGTGATTGGTATACCCTAGTTAGGAAGCACAACCCTTCTATTGATTGGGCCTCAAATAAAGTGAGTTTTGACTCTTCTTTCTGCCAAACTCATTATATGGAATTCCCTGTTTTCAAACAGAAGAAGGAGGAGGTGGGAAATCCCCGAACCAAGACGGTATCCTCTATTCCACTACAGTACCAAGAATATGCAGAAGTTTTTCAAGATGTGGTACCAAGACTATTACCACCACACCGAGCAGAAGATTGCGCTATTGACTTAGTACCAGACGCACAAGTCCCCTTCGGACGTATGTATCCTTTGTCCTTGCCTGAATGAAGTGCATTGAGAGAATATCTAGATACCCTTTTACAGAACGGCTGATTCAAGACTCCAAATCCCCTTGTGGAGCATCACTATTCTTTATACCAAAGAAAGACTCTTCTGAACTGAGACCCTGTATCGACTATCAGGGTCTCAATCAAGTCACTGTCAGAGACCGATACCCGATGCCCCTGATTAGGGATATTCTAGAAGCGGTACAAGGTTCACATTATTTCACCAAGCTTGATCTCGGAGGTGCGTACCATCTTCTGAGGATCCGCAAGGGCGATGAATGGAAGACGGCATTCAGTACACCCTTTGGGATATTTGAATGCAGAGTAATGCCATTTGGTTTGATCAATGCCACAGCCATCTTTCAAAGATTTATTGACAAGATTTTTTCGGATCTCCTGTTTCTTTCGGTGGTGGTCTATCTGGATGACATTTTGGTCTTTTCGCGTACTCTAGAGGACCATAGGAATTAGGTTAGGGAAGTCTTATCCCATCTTCACGCCAACCAACTCCTGGTGAAACCAGAAAGGTGTACTTTGGAAGCCAGCACTGTGTCATATCTGGGATTTATCCTTTCCAAGGAAGGTATACCGATGGACCCTTGCAAGACTCAAGCTGTCCTTGACTGGAAAGAACCAAGATGTGTTAAGGACATTCAAAGATTTCTTGGGTTGGCAAATTTCTATAGACAATTCCTACCAAATTTTTCAGATCTTGTTCAACCAATCACCAAACTCCTCAAGAAGGGAGTCAAGTTCGAATTCGGCCTGGAACAAAGGGAATCATTCAATATTCTAAAAGAATGATTCACCTCAGCACCCATTTTGGTCCAACCTGATCAAAATAATCCATTATACTGGAAACTGATGCCTCTGTTGGACCGGTAAGGGCGGTCTTACTGCAGAAGACAGAGGACAGTAAAGAACATCCAGTGGCTTACTACTCTAAAACTCTAACAAGCAGTGAAAGGAATTATTCACTGCTGGAGAAGGAAATATTAGCAATCAAGCTAGCATGCCAAGAGTAGCATCACCTCTTACAGGGGGCTAAACATAGTTTCCTCATCCGTACAGATCACAGGAATTTGAAGGTCCTCCAACAGATGGAGTGTTCCAATGCTCGTCATGCCCGATGGGCTTATTTCTTTCTGCAGTTTGATTTTCAAATCACCTACATCCCAGGAACTGAAAACCAAGTAGCAAATGCCCTGTCACGCTGTCATGGAGAGGAGATAAGTACCTATCAAGGTCATGACCTTATACTACCAGGGTCAAGAACCGTTGTGGTGGTTGGAACCTTCTTACAAAAACTACTGTTACAATACCAACAGGAGAAAGAGATCCCTCTGTCGGTTACGCAAGGCAGTGAGGGACTCTACTATCATGAGACAGCCTTGTTCATTCCTTCCAAGACCCTCCAAGAACAAATATTCGGGTGGTCCCACGATACTCAGTTGGCAGGTCACCCAGGCATACGAAAGACTCAGGAGTTGATAAAGAGAAGGTTTTGGTGGCCTTCTATGCTTCATGATGTCACCAATTATGTGTTATCCTGTCCTGTGTGTGCATGCAATAAGAATACCACTGGCAAACCCAAAGGACTTCTTCAACAACCTACACTACCAGGTCGTCCATGGGAGCAGATCTCCACCGACTTCATTGTAGAACTACCCTTCTCTAAGGGTATGAATACGGTGATGGTAACAGTGGACTCATTTAGCAAGATGGTTCACTTCTCAGCCCTGTCACATCTCCCATCAGCTCCTGAGGCAGCGGCAGTCTTTTTACGTGACATTGTTCGATTGCATAGACTACCAAGAACAATTGTATCTGACAGAGGCACACAATTCATGTAAACATTTTGGTCCACCTTATGCCAACAATTAGGCATACACAGAGCATTGTCTTCGGGATATCATCCCCAAAGTAATGGCCAGACAGAAAGACTCAATGCCACTCTGGAATAATATCTTAGATGTTTTTGTAGCAATAAACAAGAAGAATGGGCTTCATTCCTCCCTCAAGCCGAATTCACCTACAATAATTCCTTTCATACCGCCATTCAAATAAGTCCTTTCTCTTGTACCTATGGGTACGATCCTCAACCCCTACCTTGGTTAGGAGTACCTTTCACTAGCACCCCGGCCATCGACAGTTTGTTGACTGAACTTGTAGAAGTTCAGAAGACAGCCAAGAAAGCCCTGAAAGACAGTAAGCAGACCCACAAGAAGTGGGCTGATCGCAAGCGAAGAATCAATCCTGCCTGGAAACTGGGTCAATTGGTGTGCTTGGCTACCAAGTTTCTCCCTAAATGGGTCCATGCAAGCAAGTTCGCTCCTCGTTATATTGGACCCTTCCCCATCATCACTCAAATTAATCCAGTTGCATACAAGCTTCAGTTACCTCGGAGTCTACATCAGAAACCTCCAGTGTTTCATACATCCTTATTGAAGATACACAGGTTAGACCCGTATCAAAGGAAGACCTTGAGACAAAAACCTCCACACACAGACCCCACAAGAATGCTAGGTCGCTTATTTGGTGGACTTTCGTTATTGTAAGGGGAGAGTGCAATACTTGGTTCATTGGAAGGGCTTTCAGTGGAAGAAAGAAGATGGGAGCCCAAGAGTCACATTCATGCCCCTTGGCTGTTAAGGAGATTTCATCTTCTGCACCCGGGGAAGCCCAAGGACCCCCCAAGGGGGAAGGGATATACTGTCAGGATTAGTCTGTGGAGTTTGTGGATGTCTTGGCGTTTCTAGACCTCGGAAACTAGTCCCACAGTCTAGTCCTCACCCAATATGGCGGACTAAAGTATAAAGCATGGCCATGCCCCCTATTCATGCGTTGTATCTGTTCACTTTCAGAACGCTCTCAACGCTGTGTACTGCCATTGGTAATTTCCTGCTATGGATTTCGTTCTGGTTCCTTACTTGCCTGGAATTACTCTCTGTCTCCCGCCTGTCCACTTACTTTGCTTCCGTTGCCCTTATTGCTACCGCTACGCTCCTTGCCGGCATTCCTTTCTCCTTTCTGCTTTAGCTTTCTACGCGGTACCGGTTGGGTTCTGACTTTTTACTTTCCTTCTATCCTTAAGTCTTTCCCCTTGACTCTTCCGTGTTGTTCTATCCCGTATTACATTTTGGTATTGGTCGCTCTCTTGTAGTGTACTTCAGTAACCGCTTCCATCTCTTTTTCCTTCTATTCTTTTAGACTTCATGGTAGGTCACTTCCTGTTTCTCTCTGGTGTGGGGGAATACTCTTTCTACCTGCTGTTTCCACAGTTCCTTAATTTCCCATTTAGTCCACGTTGTATCTAACCACTTACCTTTCGCACTCCTATTCTCACCTACATTCCACTCGCTATTTTTCCCATCTATTGACATTCACCTCAATGGAGCTAATTATTGCTATTGTGTGAATTCTGATTCCCTGATCTGAATCTCCTTCTGGACCTTGGACTCTTTCTACGTATCTGCAGTCCACTCAGCCTTCTTGGATTTATTTCTACACTACTCGTGGCTCATACTATGTGATACTCCCAGCACTCTTTTCCTACTTGCAGACTATACAGGGTTTTCTATTGTCCAGAGGCTTTTTCCCTGGAACATTAGGGGACTTAGCTCCTCGGGGTTCACCTTGGGTAGGTTTCACTTCCTGTCAAGACCCTACTTACACGACAAGAAGAAGAAGTCAAAGGAAAGACAGTCCTCAGACCATCGGAAGACATGCTGGAAGACTCCAACCAGCTCCAAGGGCAGTTCATCAGAAGGTCAGGGTGAGGAGGAGGTTGGGGAGGAAAGACTTTCATCTGACACCGGCACACTATAACTCTGTGGGTGGGTGCCGTCCCCCCCGGCAGGTCATACCTGCCGGGTGCAACTGCACACCCCGCAGAGTCTTCATGGAAGCACTGTCACCGTTATTAACAATGCCAGTGCTTTCGTGGTCCCCACTCCCACAGAGTCCTGTGGCACTCTATGGGAATGTGGACTTACAATTTACCACCGCCTGAGATTCCGGGCCCCTGGGGTTGTAATTGTCAGGTTTCGTGGGATTTGGTTGAATGTGGTAGAATGAGGATATGATTAACATAAAGTATGGTTTGGGCCTTAACTTTCTGTGCAGAGTGTGGAGAGCTTCCCAAGTCAAAATGGAGACTTCCAAAAGGATCAGTGATTGGTCAGAAGTAACAGAAAGGCATTGTTGGAACATTCTAAACCGCCTTTCATTGTCAGAAGCCCAGCTGGAAGGTCCTATGTTTGAAGCTCTTAAGATTTAGAAAACTTTAGTTAGGCCCTTGTGCCTAAAATTAGTTATTTTGGTTCTGGAAAGTGTTGGAGATTTAAGAAGAAACTTAGAAAACGTTCCGGTGAAAGAAAGAAGCAAGCTAAGTGAATTCATTATCTTTTATGGATCTTTGTGATTTTCAAGCAGGAGTTAAATATTAATTCCATTAATTAACTTGTTCCTGTTTTTATTAGTTTTTGTTAAAATAGTAGTTCATTTCGTTCTTTCATGAATCTATTTTTGAACTTCTAGAACTGTATTTAAATTTACTGAACTGCGTCACATTTTTTGCAATTGGCTAGTTGGAGTGTGGAGGTCTGTTTATCATTTTAGCGTCGTGTGTTTTTTCGGCCGTATAAAATATTGAGTATTGTACCCTTTTTCGGTAACAGTGCTTTTATTAGCGTCGGACTAGCGTTAGAAATCTTACACTGTCTGCGCAAGTGACAGTGTGGTAGCCATGCGACTCTGAAGCGTTATGTTTAATTTACTAACATTCTAACCTGGCGCGTGATCATCACTGGGCTGCCTCTTCAAGGATTAGTGTCCGGAACTGAGGACTTTCTCCTTCCTGTTTGAACACTTCATATTAGAAGAGTGGAATACTATTCATTTACGCATGCGCCCATGCCAGTTTCATTTTTGAACTCTTTTCCTTGTTTTTGTGCGCTTCCATTTTAGAAGGAGTAAACAATATCTTCACGCATGTGCATATTCTGGTTAAAAGAACGCTTCTTTTATGAGCAATCATCTTTGCCAGCAAAAGATCCAATTAATGAACACTTTTATATATTCAGGAAACAAACCATTTTAACTTGAATAGCCAGAGTGTCATTTTTGGAATTGGTATTGAAGCAGCTAGAAATCATCAATACAAACTACATGTATAATATTTCCAGTGGGTTGTTTGGGTAAATGACATTGGAACTGCTTGAAGATTAACTCATTAAACTGAGAGAGATTAGCAGCTTTTTCACAACCGAATTGAAGAAATTAGTAAGAGCATCTGAGACTCTATTTTTCTGTTTTCTTCATTTGAATTCACACGTCCTCTAAGTTATTCACAGAGGATAATCAGGTATGGTGGCGTGTTTATTTACTTAATATTATAACGAGAAGTCAGAGCCAAGGAATTCAAAGGTTAGTGACTAAAGTGAATTTGTTGTTATTTTCACCAACAGGTTGACAGATAAAGAAGCTGAGCAAAACCTGAAGTTTATTATTTTGTCCCATTTTCCCCCTTTCCCTTGGGGGTGCTCTCAACTGAACTGTTTGATACCAGTTAAGAGGTTAGCATCCAAAGGGGACTGCGGGGGTTCAGCAGCTTCCGGGGACAACATCAGATTTGAGAAAGCCTGACAGTATGAAAGGCCAGAAAAAATAGTCCTCCTAAGCTGTCATGAACCCCGAGTTCTCAATGGAAGCGTTAAGTGTTTTAGTGAGGGAATTACAGGAAGAATTAAAGGTGGCATATCAAGAGAATAAAAAATTAGGACAAAGAGTAGATGAGTTAAGTGAAAAGATGGCACAGACGCAGGGAATTGGGAGAGAAGAATTTCCCCCGGAATTGGTAAGGGTTGGTGAGGAGAGAGGTGTGGGTAGAGGTGATGGGGCAGAGGGAGGTTTTAGGGCATTAGTTATGCCAGTACCTTTGGCAGCTCCAGAGCGTTACTACGGAGATTCAAGTAAATTTCAGACATTTGTAACCCAATGTGAGTTGCACTTTCTTAGTAGGCCCGAACTATTTCCTTCTGATGCTTCCAAAGTTACTTTTATGATGTCTTATTTATCTGGAGAGGCTTCTACTTGGGCAGGTTTATTGGTCAGGCAGAAGAGTTTATCTTTAAAAAATGTTTCTCTTTTTATGGAAGAATTTAAGAAAATGTTTGATAAAAGACAACTGTCCTTAGAAATTGATGGTGAATTATTAGATTTGCGTCAAGGAAACAGAGACTTGGTTACATATATCACACAGTTTAGGTCTTTGGTTTTAGAATCCCAGTGGCCAGCAGAGAAGAGGTCTTCTCTTTTTTATAGAGGCCTCAAGGAGGAGTTGAAGGATGCCTTGTCCAGTGTAGTCCAACGCCCTTCTTCTTGTGAGGAATTGATTGATTTAGTAGTTCAGTTGGACTATCGTATAAGTGAAAGGAAAGCAGAAAGGCGTCGTTGTACTCAGGGGGAGGTGAGGTCAGTCATTAGAGGAGAGCGTTCAAAGCTTGAGGTGGGTAGTAAAGAAGTAAAACCAAGGGTGAATGATCAACAAATTAGAATAAAAGGTCCTTTATCAAAAGAGGAAAAAACTAGGAGGCGTGAGAATAATTTGTGTTTATATTGTGGTAGGGGCGGTCATTTTTTAGGAAATTGTCCCTTTACACCCAAAAAATTTTCATCAGCCGGAGGAAAAGCACAGCAGGTTGCAAATACAGTTCAGTCAGCGGTTCCACATATAACTGTAAATGTATCCTTGTATTTGAAGGAGGAAAAGAAAGGGTATGGACCGGTAGTGATTGATTCAGGAGCCACCGGGAACTTTATGGACTGGGGAGTAGCTAAGGCATTGGGAATACCACTAGTGAGGAAGGAAGTTGTGGAACAAGTTCGGGCTGTAGATGGAACTTCTCTTTCATCAGGTCCTATAACTCATGAAACTGGTGTCTTGGTTATGGAATTACTTGGAGGTCATAGAGAAGAAATCTCATTTGATTTAATTGATACACCAATTTTGAAAATAATTTTAGGCATGCCATGGCTAACCTTGCATAATCCTCACATTGATTGGAGTAGACGAGTGGTAGAATTACAGTCTAGTTTCTGTTTAGAAAATTGCCTTTTGAAAGGTAATCCTGGGAGGGAAGAAACACAAGGTTTAGTTTCCTCTTTTCTGACTGATGCAGGTATTACAGGACATAATATAGGAGCGGTGTTAGGACATCTTCCGGAGTGTTATCAAGGGTACAAGGAGGTGTTTGATGAAAAGGAGGCAGGAGAATTACCTCCACATAGGAGTTTTGACTGTAAAATTGATTTGGAGCCCGGGGCGGTTTTACCAAGTAGTCGAGTGTATGCATTAACTGAAAAGGAGAATGATTATCTTAAAGAGTACCTTGCAGAAAATTTGGCTAAAGGTTTTATTCGTCATTCTCAATCTCCAGCCGCATCTCCATTATTTTTTGTACCAAAGCCAGATGGGTCTCTCAGAACATGCATTGATTATAGAGCTGTGAATAGAATTACAATCAAAAACAAGTATCCTCTCCCTCTAATTTCGGAAATCTTGAATCAGGTCCAGGGAGCCACAATTTTTTCCAAACTAGATTTACGTGGTGCCTATCATCTGGTGAGAGTCCAGGAGGGTGATGAGTGGAAGACGGCATTCAAAACCCGATTTGGGCTTTATGAGTACTTGGTGATGCCTTTTGGTTTATGCAATGCTCCAGCTGCCTTTCAATTCTTTATGGATGAAATTTTAAGAGATTTTTTAGATATATTCGTAGTAGTATACATTGATGATATTTTGATTTATTCTCAGGATTTAGAGTCGCATAAAATTCATGTGGGAAAGGTTCTACAAAGACTCAAAGAGAATCATTTGTTTGCTAAATTAGAAAAATCTCAGTTTCATACTAATTCAGTGGAATTTTTAGGATACATTGTTTCTCCCAAGGGATTGGAGATGAATCCGAACAAAGTTCAAGCCATCACGGATTGGCCAACACCAACGAAAGTAAAAGAAATTCAAAGCTTTTTAGGTTTTGCAAATTTTTATAGAAGATTTATTGAAGGATTTTCTCGATTGATTACTCCCATAACAAAACTTTTAAAGAAAGGTGCCAAATTTGTGTGGTCGACGGAGGCAGAGGAGGCATTTCAAGAATTAAAGAAAAGGTTCAGTTCGGCCCCTATTTTAATTCATCCAGATCCATCTCAGCCTTTTTATGTAGAAGCGGATGCATCGAATCTTGCCATGGGGGCTGTTCTTTCTCAGAGACATCGAGAGACCGGACAACTTCATCCAGTGGCTTACTATTCTAAAAAATTCTCTATGGCAGAACAAAATTATACGATCTCAGATCGAGAATTATTGGCAATCAAGTTTGCTTTTGAAGAATGGAGGCATTTTTTAAAAGGAGCAAGACATACAGTGACTGTGTTAACAGACCATAGAAATTTGCTTTTTCTGAAATCAGCCAAGACTCTCACACCAAGGCAGTTAAGATGGTCATTGTTCTTTGCTGATTACGATTTTGTAGTGACTTTTAAGCCAGGTAGGCTTAATGGAAAGGCTGATGCTTTATCACGTCAATTTCCTGGAAGTGAGATGGAATCAGAAAAGGAGATGATATCCATTATCGATCCATGCTGTTTTATTTCTGCCGGAATACAGAAAATTGAGGATGTTGAGGAAGAAGTTCGAAAGTCCATGTCAATTGCACAAATGGAGGAATGGGTCCGAAAGGATCCGGTTCGAAAAATTGAGAAAGGATTGCCGTTCTTTGAAAATAAACTTTACTTACCTATTTTGGCATTGAGAGAGAGAGTAATAAGAGACTGTCATGAATCTATGCTGTCCGGACACCCAGGTTTTAGAAAGACGCTAGAATTGGTCAGGAGGAGCTTCTGGTGGGAAAAAATGCGTCAGGACATCTTAAATTTTGTAAAAACTTGTGCTATTTGCGCTCAAATGAAGAGTCAAACCGGAAAACCAGTCGGGTTGTTGGAGCCGTTGCCTATTCCACCTCGTCCTTGGCATACAATTTCCCTGGACTTCATTACAGATCTTCCTTGTGACAAGGGTTGTACATCTATTCTAGTTGTGGTGGACCTCTTGTCAAAAGAGGCTCACTTTGTTCCAATGGAGGGAGAGGTTACTGCAGACAATTTGGCCAAAGTCTTTTTGCGAGAAATAGTTAGACTGCATGGTCTGCCTAATCAAATTATCTCAGATAGAGGTCCTCAATTTATTTCTAGATTTTGGAGGGTTTTTTGTAAGGATTTGGGTGTGGAAGTCAGTTTATCATCAGGTTATCATCCCGAGACCAATGGACAAGTAGAAAGAGTAAATCAAGAACTGGAGAAGTATTTGAGGTGTTATCTACAGGCAGGGGAAGAATGGGTGGATTTGATTTGGCTTGCCGAATTTGCTTATAATAATTGTGCTAAAGATTCAACTAACATGTCTCCATTTTATCTTGGAAGAGGTTTTCACCCACGGTTTTTAAGTTTTGAAATTACTGAAGAGTCAGAAAATCCTGGAGTTGAGGTTCGATTAAAAACTATGAGAAAAAATTTGGAAAGAGCAAAAAGGGTACTTTTCGATAGTAAACAGAAGTACAAAAGATTTGCAGATCAAAAAAGGAGGTTGGGTCCTAAATATAAGGTTGGTGACTTGGTTTGGCTTTCGACGAGACATTTGAGAATTAAGGGCAAAAACAAATTTACTCCACGTTTTGTAGGTCCATTTAAAGTAGAAAAGATAATCAATCCAGTGTCAGTACGGTTAAAACTACCTACTTCCTTGAAAATACATCCAACTTTTCACATTAGTCTATTAAAACCTGTGATTCCGGGGACTAGAGTTGTACATCCACCTTCACCAGTTCAGTTAGAGAATTCATCCGAAGAGTTTGTGGTGAAAAGAATTGTAGATTCCAGGAGGTTAAGAGGGAAACTACAATATTTAATAGACTGGGAAGGTTTCGGACCTGAGGAACGTACATGGGAAGACGAGGTGAATGTGCATGCACCACAATTAGTCTCAAAATTTCATAGAAAGTATCCTTCTAAAATTGGCCCTGGGACAGGGCATTAAGGGGGGGGTACTGTCAGGTTTCGTGGGATTTGGTTGAATGTGGTAGAATGAGGATATGATTAACATAAAGTATGGTTTGGGCCTTAACTTTCTGTGCAGAGTGTGGAGAGCTTCCCAAGTCAAAATGGAGACTTCCAAAAGGATCAGTGATTGGTCAGAAGTAACAGAAAGGCATTGTTGGAACATTCTAAACCGCCTTTCATTGTCAGAAGCCCAGCTGGAAGGTCCTATGTTTGAAGCTCTTAAGATTTAGAAAACTTTAGTTAGGCCCTTGTGCCTAAAATTAGTTATTTTGGTTCTGGAAAGTGTTGGAGATTTAAGAAGAAACTTAGAAAACGTTCCGGTGAAAGAAAGAAGCAAGCTAAGTGAATTCATTATCTTTTATGGATCTTTGTGATTTTCAAGCAGGAGTTAAATATTAATTCCATTAATTAACTTGTTCCTGTTTTTATTAGTTTTTGTTAAAATAGTAGTTCATTTCGTTCTTTCATGAATCTATTTTTGAACTTCTAGAACTGTATTTAAATTTACTGAACTGCGTCACATTTTTTGCAATTGGCTAGTTGGAGTGTGGAGGTCTGTTTATCATTTTAGCGTCGTGTGTTTTTTCGGCCGTATAAAATATTGAGTATTGTACCCTTTTTCGGTAACAGTGCTTTTATTAGCGTCGGACTAGCGTTAGAAATCTTACACTGTCTGCGCAAGTGACAGTGTGGTAGCCATGCGACTCTGAAGCGTTATGTTTAATTTACTAACATTCTAACCTGGCGCGTGATCATCACTGGGCTGCCTCTTCAAGGATTAGTGTCCGGAACTGAGGACTTTCTCCTTCCTGTTTGAACACTTCATATTAGAAGAGTGGAATACTATTCATTTACGCATGCGCCCATGCCAGTTTCATTTTTGAACTCTTTTCCTTGTTTTTGTGCGCTTCCATTTTAGAAGGAGTAAACAATATCTTCACGCATGTGCATATTCTGGTTAAAAGAACGCTTCTTTTATGAGCAATCATCTTTGCCAGCAAAAGATCCAATTAATGAACACTTTTATATATTCAGGAAACAAACCATTTTAACTTGAATAGCCAGAGTGTCATTTTTGGAATTGGTATTGAAGCAGCTAGAAATCATCAATACAAACTACATGTATAATATTTCCAGTGGGTTGTTTGGGTAAATGACATTGGAACTGCTTGAAGATTAACTCATTAAACTGAGAGAGATTAGCAGCTTTTTCACAACCGAATTGAAGAAATTAGTAAGAGCATCTGAGACTCTATTTTTCTGTTTTCTTCATTTGAATTCACACGTCCTCTAAGTTATTCACAGAGGATAATCAGGTATGGTGGCGTGTTTATTTACTTAATATTATAACGAGAAGTCAGAGCCAAGGAATTCAAAGGTTAGTGACTAAAGTGAATTTGTTGTTATTTTCACCAACAGGTTGACAGATAAAGAAGCTGAGCAAAACCTGAAGTTTATTATTTTGTCCCATTTTCCCCCTTTCCCTTGGGGGTGCTCTCAACTGAACTGTTTGATACCAGTTAAGAGGTTAGCATCCAAAGGGGACTGCGGGGGTTCAGCAGCTTCCGGGGACAACATCAGATTTGAGAAAGCCTGACAGTAATCCCCCGGTGGCACCGGGAAGTCAGGCATTGGGAAATCATTACGGGTATGGCAGCAACCTGCCGGTAACACCGGCACAGTTACCGCCGGACCCGTAATGAGGCCCTATGACTTATGACTCAGCACTCCCATCTCCACTACCCAATTTAGTTGAATCAGTAAAATTGCCTATATAAGATAGCGCTGTGGTTGATGGAAATAACATTGCTACTTCTATAGTGTGCGATTTTCACATCCCCTCTCCACCTCAGCAGCTTCATTTGCTTCTCTGTCTTCCTGAACCCCGGGCACATGGCTCCTTTACGATTCACAAGCAGATAGCTCAGGCATACCAAGACCAGGGCTATCAAAGAGTGGCATCTATCTCAAGGAGACACACCTGGTATCGGCGATAAAGGATAGAGTGGTATCAACACTATCGGACTACTATAACACCCTCTTCTTTAGTCTGTCTCTTTCCTCCCTTCGTCCTCTTCAACTAATCCAGAATAGGGCTTGAGCCAGTTCTCCTTAAGTACCGGAATCTTCTCAAGACCTACCTCTTCTCATCCTTCTTCCCTTCCCCCTTCTGCTAATTCCCCCCTGCCGATATGACTGGCTGACTGGTCCCAACTCAGTCATACAGGGGCCAGGCACTCCTCACCCAGTCTGCCTCAGCACCCTGTACTTGCCTTCAGGCACACTTCCCTGATCAGACTACTGAGTCTGGTCCACCGCCCCCTCCTTGCACTACTTGACCTTCACCTCATTCCCCATAGCACTTGACCCCTGGCCTCACCTAGCACTTGTCCCCTCTCCCCCGGGCTCCACCTAGCACTTACCCAGCCCCTGGTGCCCCTTCCCTCCTGCATCCCTCCTGCCCTCCCCTTACCTTCCTCTCAACCCTCCAAACCCCCTGCCCCCTGCACTTCCTGTTTTCTGCACTCGCACAATCCAAATGTCACAAGGCCTAGTAGGACCGTTTATTGTTGTTTTTATCCTCCTCTGTTCCCTTCCCGCTTAGTCTTGTGGTGCCTTGAAACACTTTCTGCTGTAGAGGCGCCATACAAATGTTCAATTAATGAAAATGAAAACATAAAAATAAAGGATAGAGCTGTTTCTCATAATAGTAAAGACATATCTGCTGCATTAATAATCGTTAGATCTGCTGTCAAGACCGTATCCTTCTAACCAACTTAATCATTGACAGTTAGATATACTGTGCCTGACTGAAACTTGGTTTTCGGAGCATTCGTTAAGTGCCCTCAATGACTTATATCCTTTGCACTATTGAGCCATTCTAGAAAGCAGGATTGAGTGTGGGGGGGGGGTAGCTTTGAAAGAAAACACTTAAAATCATTAAGAAAGTCATCACCATTCCAGGTATTGCAGATGTTTTACATTTAAAATGTTTATTGAACCATAACATTTCTCTGGATTTTGTTATATACTGCCCCCTGGGTCCAATTGCCAACTATATTGAGCACCTTAGCAGCAAAGATGCACAACTGCTCCCCCCATGTTCACAACTATTCATATTAGGAGTCTTAAACTGTTGCTTTAATTCCTACAGGACATGCTGGATCCCTGATTTATTTATTTGACAATATAGGCCTTGACCAAAAAAGGGAGATCTTCTGCACATTCAGACAGTCACTTACTTGACTGTATTTTTGCAAATATGACATCTGTAGTAGTTGACAGGACAATATGTTTCCTATAGTCAGATCTTGCCTTGATACCTTTTGGGATTCCCACTGTCCGTCCTGTATTCTCACCTTTCGGCTGTTCAGCTATGAAATATATTCACAACCCAGAAGTGGGTTTTTGTTCTGATTCCTGTTCCTTGTTATCATGTTTCTAAGATAAAATTCAAAAGGTAGTAGACGCCCATTCACCACTTAAAGGGAAAGAAATTAAGACATCATCACCTATATACAATCCTTGGTATAACAAGGAAATAAGAAAGTCCAAACAGATAGTTTGTCGTCTTGAACGTCATTGGTGGAAACATAAAGATTCCTCCTCAAGGAAATTGTCTCCTTACTAGTACTAATAGTAGTAAGGAAATGTTAAAATTCTTCATGAATTACGTACAGTCCAGGCTGTCACCCCCAATATTAATCTTCTCAATTTGTTTGTGATGAATTGGCTGATTTCTTTGAGTTAAAAATGTTAACTATCAGAGTACAAATGGTCAAGGCATCTCCAGCCTGTGATCCTGATGCTTCTACCATTTTTAATACGGGTAATTTGGTTCAGGAAAAATTACTTGACACATGTATGGAGCTATAGGAGGAGTCTGCACTCCATTTTATGACTGAACAAAGACCAACTGGGTCTTCTCTTGACCACTGTCCTGCCTATATCTTGAAAAATGTTTGTGCGTGCATTTTCATGGATATTTTCAAAATGATTAAACAATCTCTGCTTTCTGGTTATATACCCACCTCTTTGAAGACAGCAATAGTGGTTCCTTTAATCAAAAATCAAAAAAACATCTTTGGATCCCTCCTGTCCTGAAACTATCACCTTATCTCTTACATTGCTAAGCTGTTGGAGGCTGAAGTGACTTGTGACATCCAGATCTTTGAGGAGGAAAATAAATGGTTTCATGATGCTCAAGCAGGCTCTTGTCCCACTCATAATAGAGAATAAGTAGTGACAGCGACTCTCGATTACTTAAATCGATGGATTTACTCTGGTGGTACTGGAATCCTGATCCTATTGGACCTGCCTGCAAGATTTGACAGTGTACCATGACATTCTTTTGGGTTGCCTATATAATATGGGTCTGAGGGGAATTCTTCGGAAGTGGGTGAAATCTTTTTTGACTTTTGCTGCCCCCCTTTCAATCTCCTCTTAAATCCAACACCTGTTGTGTGCCACAGGTCTCCTCTTTGACCCTGCTTCTTTTTAATCTTTATATGGTGCTGGTAATTCAGTGTCCCCATTCCTGTGGCGTCCTATTGGACGCCACAGGAATGGGGATTTACTATTCCGCTGCCACTCATGATATCCCGGTAGCACCAGCATATCAGGCAGCGGAAATGGTTTTAGGGGGTCGGCGGTAGCCCGCCGCCAACCAGCAGGTTTTACTGCCATCCTCACAATGAGGTCCAATGTCTTCACTCAGTTCTTAAAGTAAAAGTTCATCACCCCAAGGTCCACTGGAAACACATCTCTTTTGGGTGAAGTTATCCACTTCTAGCAAAATAGCCCCAGTGGTAATCCTGGCCACGATGCTATGTCACTCCCATGGGAAGATGTGACATAGTTCAAAAAGAAAATGCAATATGCACACTGACA
Organism: Ambystoma mexicanum; assembly: GCF_040938575.1. Lineage (NCBI taxonomy): Eukaryota > Metazoa > Chordata > Amphibia > Caudata > Ambystomatidae > Ambystoma > Ambystoma mexicanum. The sequence goes on along the minus strand of NC_090928.1, from coordinate 85,600,257 downwards.
ATGATAGACAATTCTTGGTAAACAGTTAGGATTCATTGAATTATAGTTTCAACATTCAATATGGTATATTTGTCAAGATGACTTCTTAATATTGCTGCCTCTACTTTAGCAACTATATTTATACTTGATTTACCATGAGAACAGTCACCTTTGTCCCACAGTGTTACACCTTGTTATCGACAACTGCAATGTAGCATCTAGTGACAACCTGATATACCTCTTTAGTTTCAATACTTTGGACTACTGCGACAGCTTCAATGATTTTTAGACAGATCTCGACAAGGTAGATTGTAAAAGCACTTCAACCCCCTGAGGTAGACAAGTCACTTTTCCTTTAAATAGCTTTCTTCAAAGGGGCAGCCTCTTTGCCTCTCTTGTCTATCTCCCACAGTAGCAACCTGGGTTTGCCTTTTAGACTTGCTTCCCTCTGGCTTCCACAGTCTTGGGCATTACAGGTCGAGTCTGATTCAAAATTGTCTTTATAAGCAGCCAATTCCCTTTCCCCAACTTTACCTGCACCTTTCTGTTCACCTGGCTCCCACAGGGGCGTCGATCTGAACTGGACAGCTGCAGTCTCCACCAATGTGATGCGTAGTGCCGAGATGACGGACTGGACTGGCCCACCTAGCTTCGTTTGCTTGGCCCGTAGGAATATTCGTCTGCAAATGGAGAAAGGGAATTAACCACCCCTGGAGTTCAGCGTTAACCCCCTCACTCCCGCTGTTCTCCCCACTGATCACCTTTGATGTCCCCTCTTATAGTCTCACCTGATGGTTTGGAAAGATGAGCTCTCCATCCTGCATTGAGCGCAGGGGTGCATAGATAACCAGTTGCTTCACTGGCTCGAAGGAATTGGTGAGTTCCAGAACAATATTGACTCTGAGATTCCCGGCAAGACTCCGTAAGTATGTAGTTCGTAAGAGTTCAAATGTCTAACTTTCACTCTGTCCGATTCCTTGCAGGTTGCAGCTTGACCCTACCGAAGAGTTCCTCGTGGCAACCGGTAATATTCAGGTAAGGATTTGTATTATCCAACACAGTTCGATAAAATAATGTCAATTTGTAACCTGTTGCTTTCTCCCTTATTCAGGCGCTGAGAGAAAGTATGAAGTATCGGGGAATAATTCCTCTGGCGGTAAAATCAGGTAAGTCTATTGTGGTGAGGAGGTTTCCCCTTGTTTGTCCCTCGTTTCACCTTGCTGTCCTTTTGTTTCCCCTTAGGGGCCGGGGTTCGGCGAGGATGCAGTGGAAGCTGTGCCGACCTGTGAAGAGGAATAGTACCCTCGGTGGTAAAATCAGGTAAGTCTATGGAGGGTAACTAATATTGCCTCTGTGTATTCCCTTGGCTCACCTTGCTGTTCCTGTCTTCCCCTTAGGTGCCAGAGTGCGGCAGGAACATGCAGAAGGATGCGGTGGAATGTGAAGATGCTGCGAAGACCGGTGAGTTCAGCGCGGCGCTGCAGCAGACGAGGTGACGCGCATAAAATAACTTCTTTCTTCCAGCTCGAAGGCGCGATGGATCGGGAATTCTGGTAAGGATCAAAGGTATTGCTCTTATTCTAACCTTTTCTCCTTCTTTCTCCCTTTTTCTAGGAGCTCCAGACTCGAGGCGGGCGTGGCAGAAGAATGGATGCAGACTTGCAGGCACGGTGAGCGTGACGCTGCTGGATGCAGAATAACGCGAAGCGCGTGCTGCTCTTCGAGCGTGGTTTAAATAGCCTCCAAAGTAGTCCCAGGTAAGTATTCCTCCCCAGCCCCAACCGAGTAAAAAATAGTGCCTAGGTAAAGTAGTCCCTTCCAATCCTCCTTTGGCTTGGAGCTTTTGCAGCATGGTCTGCATCAGTTAAGTTTGCAGCATGTCTGCATCAGGTAAGATTTAATCTATGAGCCTGGCGCGACTGACTCTTCATATGAGCCTGCGCCATAGATGCCAGGACTGCACCCAAATAGCCCCTAGCAGGTGTTGTTGGGCTTGCTTGGAATAACTTGATGCCTGCTTCCGGGGTTGCTGGACTTGGTCTGGGTCCCAGGGGTAGGCATCATGACACTTTCTTCCAACTTTCAGACCAACAATTACCCAGAAGCCTTGGTGACCCTCTCTTAGCTTCAGGTAATACTTGGCACACTGTTGGTTTAGGCCAATTGATTGTTAGTAACTTCACAGTATTGCTGGATTGCTTTTGAACTCTGTTGGTTTCACTGTTAGAATGGGGTACCTCTTGGCTTGGTCAATGCGTGTTCTCTTCAACAGTTTACACTATTTAACGTCTTGTGAATGAAAGGTATGTCACTTTTATATAAAGTATAAGGTTCAGTCTTTGGGTAGAAACTACAATTAGGCACACGCAACCACTCTTTGATGTACTGTTTCCGGCTTTAAAGTTGGATATGTAATTGTATTCCCATAGAAGAAAACACTGCCATTCTTTAATGTAGTTTTCCCACGGTAAAGATGGTGACAGCATTTCCTCCTCTAAATTATGGACACTCGACCACTCTTTCTAAAAGCAATAGTCTTTGCATGGTAGAACAATGGGTTTCAGTAACTTTAGCTTCTTAAGTGAGTAAGAAGCTGTAGAGGAGCAGGTAAAAGTTTTCTTGCCAGTTCCCACACCCTCACCACCGTCATATTGGAACAGCCAAAGAAAATCTATAGATGGTACTCTCTGTCTATCCTATACCGCATCGAGAGTATGAGAGATGTTATGCACTCAGACATCCATACAGAATGTACCCTTGCACTGAAAGTGTGCAAGGATGTTGCATGGAAGAAAGCCAAATGGAAGGATATCGCCTGTATCGCCTGCTAGATGTCTGAATGCATCTGTGAACATCATGGACAGTGGTGTCTATAAGGCAAATACCAAGAGGAAAATAAGTACTTTTTAAAATAAAAAATAATAATTCAAAAACGCTGTCCAACGTCTACTGGGAGAAAAAAAACTGGACCCCACAGACTGGAAATGAGGACTTGTTGACCAATCTTCTTCATTATTCCACATTATTACAACCAACAACTGTGAAACAAACTCAATTTTCTGGAGTAGGGTTTGAAATTGCTGGGAGCTGGGATAGGGCCAAGAAGAGCATGATTCGCCTGACACCAACCGATTCCAGGAGCTACCTTTGACTCTCGAAGCCAAATGGTGCAACATAAATATACATACCCATCTGAAATGAACTGTGTGGGAGTTTGCATAAAAAGGTACATTTGCAAACCTCTAGAAGACGTTTAAAGAATGAATGGTCATATGTACCCGACAGAAAGTTATAGCTGTTTCTGTTCTGTTCTGTTTCTATAGCTGTTTCCAATATGGAAAGTAGATTTGTTGCATGCTGTGTATTACTGACTCGTTCTGCAGCAGCAGCGAGATAACGGGTGAGCAAGATCACAACACAGAAAAAGAGGTCAGCAGAAATAAATAAGAATGTTGCAGTAATGAGACAGCAACAGATTAAGGCAATATCAGATCTAGTGGCAGAGTTATGATGTAGAAGCTAAGATGGGTAAAGACTAAAAGAAGGTGGAAGCAAGACTGACTGATAAAGACACATAAAAGAAATGAAGGGGTGAGCAAACGGAGAAAAAACATGTCAAAAGCGAAGGCATGTAAAATAAAACATGACCGGAAACCTAGGATTCAAAAGAAACCATGAGCAATAGCATACATGATACGTGCAGGCCAGAGATCAGGCACTCCATGCACGAGACTGGACTTTACTAGCTCCTGGCTCACAATGAGTAGCTCGGTTTATGGTCTTTCCATCATATTTTTTGCATCGAGGGACATCTCCATCAAATTATTTCCAACGAAAAAATGTGCTTCCAATGCATTTCTTTTTAATGGGGGTCCCCCGACCTCCTGATTTTTACCCTTTAAAAAAAAAAAAACAACAGATGAACCCTTTACCCCTCAAAAACATGCATTCAATACATATTTTTTTGTTGCAAACTCTTTGATACAAAAAAATGTGATGGAAAGGCATACGATTGATAGACTAGATACCGAGTACCTGCGGGTCAGAATTAAATCCTGACACTCAGGCGCCACTTCCAGCTCTTGCTGCACAAATTCCAATTCTGTTCCCTTTGCGGGAACAGCTATTGCCCCACCTGCGCCAGTCAGGATTTAGATGAAGGAGAGGAACCGAAACTGCTAGTCACACAGCTGAAAGAGGGTTCCAGAGTGTTCAACCTTGGACTCATCAAACTTGTAAAGGCTCGCCCCGCAAATCATGAATGAAGACCCCACCATGGTGCAAGCAAGCATTGGCCGGATCCAATCATGTGCCTGCAGAACACACTGATGGGAACACAAATAGACCAAAAATAGAGCGGCCAGCCCAAACTATGCATAATTTTGTCCATAATAATGATCCACTTTAACTGGCTAAAAGCTGAATCCAGTGCATTCCAGCAGCTGGAGGAGACACTTGTGACAGGAAACACGACTACTCAGGTAGTACCTGCCCTAGCGGAACACCTTTACTAATCCAAGGTACAATCATGAACCTTGGTGCCTCGATACTCTAAAAACTAGCACGAGCCAATTACCAGTGTAGGTGAAAGCTAGTGAAAGGAACCCCATGCAGCATTTGAAGGAAACACGACTCCTGCACTAAAGGGGGTATGCAAGGTTGCAGGTTAAGAGTAGCACTAGAAAAGCACTGTGAACTTAAGATACTATACCCGAGGGCTAGATGAACAGAAAATCCCATCGGCCAGCTATCAACCATGATCCCAGTCATCCGAATATACTGAAAGTAAAGCTTCAGAGTTCTGAGCCAACCAATTAACAATTTAATCCAAACAGTGCACGAACACTGGGGCCAAAACACGGGAAGGTGGTCTGTGTGGCATGCAAAACATGCTTCATCTCCTCGTTTGCCAACATCAGATGCTGACAATGTCATGGTCTCTATACAGGACAGACTCCTATGAAACCCATAGGGTAAACTGTTCTCGGGTGACAATGATTGAACTACCTGTTGAGGCCCCACAAGCAGAAGGACCTCCATGTTACAGCCATGATCTGAAAGTGCATAGCCACTTCTTAGCGGCCGAAAAGTCTGGACTGACAAAGGCCGCCATATGCCACAACCTAAGACCTAACAATATTAGATGGGTTTGTTAATGTATGTGGGATATATTGACCCACTCAACAGTATTTCCCCACATCACCAAGCTGCATTTGCGCTGAAACAGCAAAATGGCTGTATTTGCTCCTGTGAGCGCCATGGCCTCAAAACTGCATTTTGCAACAACAACAAAAAGATGGGTGCACCTTCTTGCCTAACATACATTGGGCAGGATGGAACGAGGGGACACACTGAAGGAGCGTGCCAGTGTGTTCTGACACATACAAAAGGAAGAAAGTGAAAAAGCAGCATTGTTTTGCTGCAAAACCCCAAAATCCCCTTAAAAATGATTTTTTACCTTTAAAAAAAAATTCTGCTTTGACGCTAATTCCATCTGTTCATTCTGAAACCACAGTGATCAATACGGCCCTGCCATGTCCAGTATATTTCATTGTGCCCCAGCAAAACAAGGCATGATTTCTGGATGACAACCACTTTACTCGCATGGGAACACGCGTTCATTTGTTTACAAAAGTATCCAAAGCTCAGCAGTTCAAAGAGGCTCTAACTAGCTGAGCCACATCAGTTTCAATGTATCTGTGCTTCAGATAAAACTTCTGCATTCAAGAAAATGACTATAGCTGCACAGACAGTGTGTGAATCTGATGGAGCTGCAGAACCGAATTTAAAGAAAGAAATGCTAGCATTTCACCACACATGTAAAAATGGGCCTTTGCAAATGTATGGGAGTGAGGGGTCCCCAGGCCCCCTCGCGTTGTACGCTCCTCAGTACAAGGCTTGGACCACGTGCCTCCGGTAGTGGGATTGCCCCTTGCCCTTATGTAAAGTTAACCACGGTTGACTGCTACATAGATGGAACTACTGAGCAGGACACGGGGCATCCATCTTTTGTGCCCCCTTTCGACTCCATATTGGGTAAACAAGCCTCACTGCGATAGTACAGCAATGCTCAGCTCCCCTTTCACCACAGCAGCCAAGGACAGAGACACACACACAAGGCGCGCAGGCAGCTGGCTGACCCCCACCCTTGCACTCCCCCTGCGAACGAAAGCTCTGCGCTTCCATTTCTCACACTGAAGCCGGAGAAAGTTGCAACAAACAATATGCTACAGTTTTCTTCCTCTGAGATCACTGCTCGTCTGAGAAGCAGCATGTGAACCAGAATGAGCTAAGCATTTTCTGCTCGATTCATCCCCATAAACGTGCAACCAACCCACCCCCATTAAGAACAATTTATTGCCATCTTGACCCTGCGCTCCCTGTAAGGTATTTTCTTTCAAGTGCCAGACCCTCGCCTGTGCTGCGAAACCCACCCAACACACCCACTACTAACCTTAAGCATCTTACCACAATATATGTTTTTACTTATATTACTAGATCTGAAACTTATGAGATATGTGAAACTCAGCTTGATTCTTTTACATGCGCAATAAGGTCAAGGCCTCCAATTAAAGCCACAAATGACCCAATAGTACTGACAATAATTGTTATGTGTAACTTGTGTAGAAATATGAAAAGTAGCATAATATGTTTTAGATAATTTGTTATTTAGTGTTTTTCGAATGCAACATATTAGCTTAGGTAGTGACCACAGTGACCGGACCCTGACCTGTGTGGAGCACAAGATATTTGACGTCTGTCATCTCATCAGCCACTCAGCCAAGCAGAAGGAAGAGATGCCACCCACACCTACAGCACCACACCGCCTGGCCAATCGGGTCCATTTAACATTTTTTGTTAGAGTTACTTTAATTAATATATATACAAGCACTGATGTAAATGTTGGTGGGAGTTTTTGGGTTATTGCCTAGCTGGAGAAATAAACCATCCTTTGAACTCTTGCAGCCGAGTCTCGGTGTCTTCTTCCCCGAAAGGGGTTGCTTATTTTATTTTCTCTCACACGTAGTAAGCCGGGGAAGGGCACCTACATTTCTGGTGACCCCCGCGACGTGATTTAGAGAGGTGCCTTGAGGCCTGCGCCACCCGGCAGCGAGATCCAGGGCGCCCCCCAGCAAAACCATTGCCTCTGCGGTTGACCAGACTGTGCACACCAAGAAGAAAGGGTCAAGGGTTCCCGGTTGACGAATACCCGATCGAGAAGGCTGCTCGCCAAGACAGGCCACGGCTTGGTTGGGGAACGGACCTGAGTGAGGTCCGGCCATGAGCGGCAACCCTCGGAGTACCTGACTGAACACGTGGAGTCCCGGTTGCAAAGACCCCAAAGGAAGGTAAGGGGAAATACGGGAAGAAGGGAATTAGCAAACAAATGGAAGGTAGTTAAGAATAGGGTCTGTGTGAGTGACGGTGAGGCTTCTCTGCTCTATCCTTTATATGGCCATTAGGTGTTGTAAGAAGTGAGAAGAAGACAAGTGGTATCCTAGCCCATACGGGGTAGAAGGCGGCGCCGCATAGCATTTGTCCCGACCAAGTGCAGAATTGAGATAAAGAGAAAAATAGTAGGAGTCTCGTATATTGAGTAGAGTCGGAGTAATTTTAGAATATTCTTTTTCCGTGGAGGTAAGAAATCTTGAGACATAATAAAGGTGAAAGAGGTGGGGAGTGAATGCAAAATAGTAGGTAGAATAGGGAAGAAGAAAAGCCAGGGACAGTAACGGGAATAAGGAAAGAACAAACGCGTGCAGGCAGTGCATGTGTATGTTTCATGATTATATGTTTGTCGGTCTGCTTTTGTGTATATGTCTTGTTGAACACGCTAAAGTATTTCAGTACAAGTAAATTGTGATTGATATAAGATAAAGCAAAGAAATAAATTGTGAGAGGTGACCAGGTAACACCTCTCAGAAAGCTAATGCGACATATGGTAATTGTGAACATTGATAAAGAACGTATTATTTTCCACATATTGTAACTGACATACCAAGTGAGAGGTGGGAAGAGATTCAAGGGTACCAGAATACACAAGAAAGGAAAAGAAACATTGCCATGGGGGGAGTAACACCACTAGCACATATTTGCCAACACCTTCCACCATATAGCAACAGGATACAGAAATATCACGATCAGTGGTCACTGAGATAAAAGGAGACGGGGTTACACCAATTTGGCCAGAAGGAGGGTCATTTGACAAAAGAGTATTGGATCTAGTAGCAACACATTTACTAGCACGATACAAAGGGAAACAGTTACAGAACCGAAGAGAAGTATTAGATTTATGGCGAATGTTCGAGGAAGTTGCCCCCACGGCAGAGGTAGGTACAAGCCGAATGATAGAAAAGCAGAAAAAAACCTGAAGAAGTAGGCGGGTCACCAAATGGGGAATGCTCAACAACTACAACCGAAAACAAAGTAACAAAAATCTATCCCTTAATGACTAGGGCAGCGGTAGGGTTTAGTGAACCCCTGTATATACCACCCACTGCCACTGCTCAGGGCGGGGCAACAGCCCCCGAACCTCCACCATATGACAAAGGAGGCCTGTACGGCCCCACGAGTGCACCTCCTGTGGACATAGCACGTTTAACAGGTGATTTGAACCACCAGTTAGCACACACACAAATGGAAATAATATGGTTAAGAGCTTTATGTGACAAAGGGCAAATGCTGCCGGGGGAGGGGAGGTACCCCCGCTGTCACTGGCAGATCTCACACCCCTGATAGGGGCAGCAAGCAATGCAACCCCAGCAGCCTCGGTATCAGGACAATCTATAGCATTGCAAGGGACGTCATCACAGCAAAGACAAGAACAAGAGAGGCAGTCAGGACAGTTCCTGTTTCAATTGAATAACAAACCAGTGAGAATTATACGCCCAGATACATCGGAAAGTCAACAAAGTGGAGATCAGGGTGAAAGACAAGGAAGTGACCCGAAGGAAGACTTGGAGGATAATAACGAGCTAAAGTCAGAAATAGAAGAAATATGGGATGATTTAGATGAATATGAAGAGGCAGCTGCCGCAGAGGGTTCCCCACTGCCAAACTGCCGTTACCCAGACAGACTATCACCACCATTATGGCAAGGTAGATTAAGACAACGAACAGGGAGGACAGGGAACATACTGGTAAGTAAAACGAAAAAGGGGAGAACAAGCAAAACGGGAAAGAAACAGAAACTACAAATGCCACTGATACATAAAGGAGCAGGTAGACCAAACTATATTCCCTGAGCCCAAATGGACAAAACCAACCTGTTAAACCCCCCCCCTGCTGACGGGAGGGGCAGGTAAGTGGATACATGTATTTGAGAAGAACACGGCAGGTGTGCCATTAGCTATAGGTGATGTAAAAAGCTTATTAGTATCAGCAATCGGGGACCAAGCAGACACAATCTGGGAAAGGGCAGGGTTCCCGGGAGTAACAATGAGCTGTGATCGACACGATGGATCACCATTCAACAATATTCGAGCACAAGTGTGGGATGCATTGCGGCGTGCATTTCCAGACGTTCCAGATTTACATGCAGTGATGCAGTGCACGATGGAGGAGAACGAGGATCCTGCGCAATTCATTTTGCGAGTGCAAGACTTTTGGAGAAGTGAAACTGGTACGGCATGGAATCAATCAACAGCTTTATTCTATTTTGTCATTAAAAAGGGGTTGCCGAAAGAAGTGCAGAAGGCCTTGGACAAAATAGCTGGGATTGAAGCCAAAGGGTGGCCTGAAATTCAGAGCATAATTGTACACCACTGGAGGGGGATCAAAGAGAAGGAAAAGGAGGTCACGCAAAAAAGGCTGGCCGACGAAGCAAAATTAGTACAGACAAAATTAGTGAAGGTTGCCGCCATTACTGCCAGTGTAACAGCAGAAAGAGGAAATGAAGGAGAGGAAAATGCGGGAGGAAGCCACGTTGGGATAGCAGCGCAGTGGGTTGGAGAGGACCAAGGACAGTGGAACGGAGAGGAACAGCCATGCCAAGGATCACAGTGACAGAACAGACAGGCCCAAGGAAGAGGTGGGTACCGCAGGCAGAGGGGAGGATACAGAGGAATTGTGGAAGATGGGGACATTATTCACGAGATTGTAGAATGGGACCATCAGGGTATTTTCAAGGGCAGCAGCCCATGAACAATGAGCAGTGGTGGGGCTGCCCACACCCAGGTAGCCCTTGTGGAGCTCCAATGGGGAGGGGGGACAACAAGATCAGTACTGCTATGACCCCCAAATGCAACAAAGACAGCCAGCCCCACAACAGCAGCAGCAGCCACAACAGCAAAACGCACTACAGCCCATGGCAAGACAAAACCCAGTAGGGAACATAAACAATAACCCTTTTTCAGCAGCCGCAAACGGTGCCCCTGCACCATTCCGTGGCATAACGGTCGTAGGTGACAACGTTTTTTCAGTGCCAGGTCAGCAAAAATACCAAGACTAGGACAGCCCACAGGGAGTACTTGCGTGTCCAGTTCTATCCACCAACCACACAAAGTGCAAATGAGGAACCACTAGTGGCGGCAGAGATAGGAAACAAGCAGTTTATCCTTATGGTAGACTCTGGAGCAGAAAAATCATGTCTTACAGAAGGGCGGTTTCCGCTCTCAGGAAGAAATTTGGAGACACAGGGGTTCTCTGTGGCTATTTTAAAAGTTCCTTACACAAAAGATCTTGATGTAACAGTAGGGGGAAAAACAGTGTGCGCACCCTTATTGTATTACGAAGACACGCCAATCAATTTGATGGGACGAGACTTGCTCAGTAAGTTAAACATGACCATAGCCTTTACTGAAAGAGGAATACTGTGCTCGATGCCAGGGGTATGCCCCGTACGAGCACTCTTGATAATAAGCACGATTACAAAGGAAATTGCAGTAAGAGGGATCCCCATTGACATGGACATGTTTGTCTATGGAATACAGGTATTAGCCCGAGTAGTGCCTGAAATAACACAGAAAGAGTGGAGAATACCATCAGACTTCATATTCCGCCCAATCACACCAACAGATGTAGTGCCAGGTACAATTATATCTATAGACATTGAGGCAGTTCAAGTTTCCAACAAATGCATTGTGGTCATAGGCCTGGACACGAAGGGACGCGAGTGGAGAAGTGTGCTATGCATAGAGCCAAACATAATGCTAAAAGATATAACTGATGAAGAATTGTTTACTGATTACGAGGAGGATGGAGAAATAATAATGGAAATAAGCATACCATGTGACATTATGATTCAATACAGAGAAATACACAACCCACTCATGGCTAACATAAAGGCCCCACTGACAATATTTGAGGAAGAGATGACCAGAGTAGCACCTGAAATTCGGCCTACAGGACCACACGATGTGGGATTGTTGCATGAGGTAACTCCCATAAAGATAAAACTGAAACCAGGTGCCCTCCCACCCAGAGTGAAACAATACCTAATATCCAAAGAAGCAGAGGAAGGTATTAGAGAAACAGTGAATGCACTCCTAAGACAAGGTATCTCAGTGCCATCAACTTCCCCATGCAACACAGCGATTTGTCTGATTAGAAAAGCGAAAGGAGGGGCGTGGAGAATGGTCCAGGACCTCCGCCCACTCAATGACGTCATCCAAAAAGAGTTCCCATTAGTGCCTAACTCGGCATCAATATTGTGTAGCATACCAAAAGAGGCAACTTGCTTCACTGTCATTGATCTGAAAAATGCCTTTTTCTCTGTGCCACTCGCACCAGAGTCGCAGTACCTTACAGCTTTTAAATTAGGAAACAGCAGATATGAACATCGCAGACTCTCACAGGGGTATTGCGAGAGCCCAAGCATTTTTAACAGAGTACTACGAGAAGACATTGGCAACATAGATATAGGGAGCACCATTATACAGTACGTAGACGATTTACTCGTCTGCAGCAAAACAGAAGAAGAGTGTAGAGAAGACTCGATAACACTGCTTAACGTATTGGCTGCCAAAGGATACAAAGTGGACAAAGGAAAGTTACAATACTGCCTTGCAGACATTGTATATCTCGGTCAGCAAATATCTAAAGATGCTATGCCACATGTGTCCACTACCTCTGAAAATGAGCCCCCCAGTGTAAAACCTGCGGTATGCAATTCTTCTACCACCATTTTGAATGCTATTGTGCCAAATGCTATGCCACATGTGTCCACTACCTCTGAAAATGAGCCGCCCAGTGTAAAACCTGCGGTATGCAATTCTTCTACCACCATTTTGAATGCTATTGTGCCAAATGCTATGCCACATGTGTCCACTACCTCTGAAAATGAACCCCCAGTGTAAAACCTGCGGTATGCAATTCTTCTACCACCATTTTGAATGCTATTGTGCCAAATGCTATGCCACATGTGTCCACTACCTCTGAAAATGAACCCCCCAGTGGCAAATCTGTGTTGTGTATCTCCCCTAACACCCAGAGCGCAGCCCCCCCTCCACCTCACCCTCTTTCATCATGAACCCCCCCCAGCCACTACTGAACCCCACCTGAAATGCGCCATGATTAACACTAGGTCCATCAATGCCCAAGCTCTAGACATCCACAACCTCCTAACCTCCCAGGACTTGGATCTACTCATGTTCTCAGAAACATGGCTACATGAGGCCTCCGGCCCCGCGCTCTCCCTCGCCCTACCCCCTGGCTACTCCATTACTAGACAAGATCGCCTCTCCAAAGGTGGAGGTGTAGAAATTATTGCCAAAGACTGCCTCTCTATCAGAAAGGTAGAGAAATCCCTGACCAACAACAACAGCGACTACCTCCAAGTCAAAATAACCCTCTCTCCCCACTGCACCATTACTGTACACACTGTCTACCACCCTCCGGGCCCAACAGGAGACTTTCAAGCCTCTCTCATCCACCTCCTCTCTGACAACCTCAAAAAACAGTCTAAAGCCATTCTCCTTGGGGATGTCAACCTAGGGCTCCGGGATAGCAAGAACGTAGCAGCCAAATCCCTTGACTCTGCCCTGAATGCTCTAGGCTACAAGAACACCATCCTGAGCCCAACTCACACCCAGGGCAGAACAATCGACTGGATAGCACAGCACAACTGCCCACTCATCATTACAGGAAACAATCCCACCCCATGGTCTGACCACCACATCATCACCTTTAGCATCCTCACCACTAGCTCCCCTGCTGCCCCCTCACCTCAACCGCTCCCACCCTGCCTCGCCAGAAGCTCCCGCCAGCTCACGAAGGAAAGGCTACTGCCCTTCCTCCAAGGCCCAGCCTTCAGACCACCTTTTTCATCAGACCCAGAAACACTCGCAACAACCTATGATGTTGCCATTAAAGCAGCTATCAACTCCATTGCCCCTCTCAAACGTCGCAAATCCAAACCCACTACCCACTCCAACTCTTGGTTCACCCCTGACCTCCTCACACTCCGAAATGAGAAAAAAGCCGCACTCACACAGTGGCAAAGTCCCACTCTGAAAAAGACAAGATGATCTTTAAAGCCCTATCCACCAAATACAAAAAGACAATCACCCAAGCAAAGGCCAAATCCTTTGAATACAGAATCTCGGAAGCCCAATCTAGCACAAAAGAAATCTTCGCCATTTTCAGGGAGCTCGAGACACCCACTCCCGCCCCCCAGAATTTCATCAAAGACAAAGACTGGTGTGATGAAATACAAACGGCCATGCTAACCAAATTAAGCCTCCTCAAAAACAAGATACTAACCACTAAACAAGCCTTACCCAATAAGCATATCCCCTTCCCACCACCTGCCCCGGATCCCCCCCTACCCTTCTCCTTCAAACCCATTCAGGAAAAAGACATCATCAACATAATGAGGAACATCAAACCCTCTAACTGCAAAGGCGATGCATGCCCAGCCTCCATTATCAAAGACTGCACGGAAGCGCTAGCTCCCTTCCTAACAGCCTTTGTGAATGCCTCCTTGACCACAGGGAAAGTCCCCGCCTCCCTCAAGGAAGCTTGGGTACGCCCTCTTTTGAAAAAGCCAACTCTCGATCCCACCTCACCCAACAATTACAGACCCATCACCACTGTCCCATTCCTCCCCAAAATACCGGACAAAGCAGCCTACCTGCAGGTCCAGCACTTCATTGAAGAGAACAAACTCCTTGGACTCCGCCAATCTGGCTTCCGCCCCAGACACGGGACCGAAACCGCCCTACTTGACCTGAAAAACCAGATGGACGATGCTAGAGACTTGGGTAAACCAGCACTTCTCCTACTCCTTGACCTATCCGCGGCCTTCGACCTCGTGGATCATAGTGTCTTATGCCACCACCTTTCCTCCACTGCCAAATTCTCCCCAGAGGCCACAGCCTGGATCACCTCTTTCTTACAAGACAGAACCATGCAAGTATTCTCTGACCTAGCCGCCGCATCACCAACCATTATACCTTTTGGTGTACCCCAAGGCACCTGTCTCTCCCCCACCCTATACAACATCTTCACACGACCCCTCTTCCTCATCCTCGACGCTATGGGCATATCCTACACCAACTACGCCGACGACACGCAGATCCTCCTCACTCTCACAGTGAACTATGACACTGACTCCCTGACCCTCAACAACCTCTACCACACCATCCAAGCCTGGATGGCAGACAACGGTCTATGCCTCAACTCTGACAAGACACACTAAAAAATCTAGATGCCCAATTCAGCCACTTCACCATTGACTCCATTAAAATTCCGGTCTCCGACTCTGTCAAAACTCTGGGACTCTACCTGGACTCCAGCCTATCCATGGATAGACAAGTCAGCGCAATAGCCTCAGCAGCTGCATATCATGCCAAACTTATCAACGCAGTCAGACCCTTTCTCTCCAAAGAGAACTGCACCAACATAGCCAGAGCCATCACCGGCTCTAGGCTAGACTACTGCAGCGTACTCTTTCTAGGAACCTCCAACAAAAACTTAGAGAGACTACAGGTAATACAGAACAATGCTCTCTGGGCAGCCCAAGGCATTGAGAAAAGAGAACACATCTCTGAAGCCAGAAAACTAGCCCACTGGCTCCCAATAAAGGAAAGGATCGTATTCAAAGCCCTGACACTGACCCACAAGTGCATTCACCTCACTGCTCCAGCATACCTCTCTCAAAGGATCCACCCCGTCTCCACTACCAGGCCAACCAGATCACCATACACCAACATGCTCTCGGTGCCACTAGTAAAAAGAGTAAAAGTGGGCGGATCCAGCTTCCCCTATCTAGCGCCCACTCACTGCAATGCCCTACCTCCCACTATCCGAGGGGAGGCCTCCCTCACCACCTTCCGCAAAACTCTGAAAACTACCCTCTTCACATAAGACCCGACACACCAGCACGAATACTTATCATATATGTTGTAATATATGTCCCAATGCAATATCTGTAACAACAGTATGATATCTTCTAGTATTCATAATGTGTTATCAATCGCTTTCATGCCTGTACCATGTAACTAAGTTATTGCAAGTAACAGCGCCTCAATGCCCCTGGGCTTCTTGCGCGCTATATAAATATAAATAAATAAATAAATAAATAAATAAAAAGAATACTACCAGACAGAGCTGCTGCCATTCGACACATTATCATACCAAAAACAGTAAAGGACATGCAGAAATTTCTTGGCATATGTAATTATTGCCGAGCGTAGATCCTCGATTACGCAGCATACACACGGCCAATGCTACAAGCACTGAAAGAAGCGCAAAAGAACAGAGCCCCAATAAAATGGACACAGGAGACAATTGCCCAATTCTCTCAATTAAAAGACCTTATTTCAGACCTTGCAAACCCAGATTATGAAAGGGCATTTTCCTCACACAGCAATGGAACATTAATGACAGCAGTATTGACACAAAAGACATCGCTAAGCCACAAACCATTAGCGTACTACAGTGGAATATTAGACCCAGTAATGCAGGGACATTTCGCTTGCGAACAGGCCCTCGCTGCAGTGGCCTTCACCATTGAGAAAAGTGCCACGATCATAATGGGATGTTCAGTGACGCTATATGTGGAACACTCATTATTTGCTATCTTGGAAAGATCAAAATCTACTCTCACAACACAGAGAGCCTCTGCTTATGAAATAGTAATATCAAGTCCAAATGTACATGTGGTCAGATGCAAGACAGTGAACCCAGCCACATTCATTACAGAGCCATGCACAACTGAGGATTTACAGGAACACGATTGTAGCACGTATAAGGGAGAGGGCGATGACATTCCCAAAGCAAGAGAAAATCCCCTTACAGAAGGAGAAGTTTATTTCATAGACGGGTCAGCATCCATAAACTCAGAGACAGGAGAGAAACATGTGGGGATGGCAGTAGTGCGCATGGAAGAAGACATACGAAGTGATTGTTCAAAAGCGCCTCCCCTCACATTACTCTGCGCAAGCAGCCTAACTGACCGCACTAATTAGCGCGTTACACACAGCCAAAGATTGTGCCGTGACAATATATTCAGACTCAGCTTACGTCACCACCACAGTTCACTCAGGGCTATCACGCTGGCGAAGGAGAGGGTTCAGAAGAGCAGACGGGTCCCCCGCACAACATGCGACGTTACTAAATGAACTAATAGGAGCTTTAGCAGAGCCATCGGTAGTAGCGGTGGTTAAATGCCTAGCCCATACCAATAACACAGACGCCGTCTCATTGGGGAACGCGGCAGCCGACGCAGCAGCGAAGGAAGCCTCGTACTTCAATAAGACACCAACATCAGAGTACATTGTAAAAACAACCACAGCAGAACAACCAGCAGAAGCCTACAGTAACACGCCCATAGCAAAATTGATAGAACTCCAGAGAAGGGCCCCACCGGAAGGAGCAGGAGTTGTGGGGCAAACGAGGATGTAAACAATCAGCCACAGATCTCATTTGGAGACAGGAAATGACAGGCAAGGTAGTGATGCCTGTAGAATTATTAGAAGTAGCATTCCAACAACTGCATTTCCCAGCACACGTTGCAAAACAACACATTGCCTCAGATATTCAAGAGGATTGGTTTGTTCCTAATCTGCACGAATACTTGTCTACATTTGTGATTGAATGTACTACATGCCAAACTTACAATTCAGGAATGACATTACGAACTCTGCGTGGCACTTTGCCATGCCCTACAGGTCCATTTAGAGAATTACATATCGACTACGCCGATATGGGAGAAAGATGTAATGGAGCGAGATACTTGATTGTAGTAGTATGCCCTTTTTCACAGTGGGTGGAAGCAGGCCCCTGCCCCCATCCTGATGCAAAATGTGCTGCCAAGTTCCTTGTGCAAGAAGTATTAACGCGGTGGGGAATCTGTGACGTGATCCGTTCAGACAACGGCATGCACTTTGTGAATGACCTTTTTGAGGAAGTAAGCTCCCTTCTGGGGGTGAAACATAAACTATGTTCGATTTATCATCCAATGGCCAATGGAGTTGTGGAGAGGATCAACGGGCTGCTCAAAAGCAATATATCGAAATTATGCAGCACGTTGAAAAAAAATTGGGTATATTGTCTGCCCCTAGCACTGTTCCAACTCAGAAATCAACCATGCAAGTATCACCATTTAAGCCCGCACAAAATCGTGACGGGGAGAAGAATGCACACGCTGCTCTCTCCTGTTAGGAGGGCGTCTGATGCGCACATGGCTTCCACAGTGCTGGGGGAAGAGTTTAAGGAATACCTAGCACAGCTAACATGCGCAGTACGCAGCATAGCAAAACAAATGACTCCGCCATTTACTGAAGATGTAGCAACAGACACCTCCATGCCAGTAGTAGATAGCCCGGAGGGGCCATTAATGCCAGGGGAATACATCTACGTCAGAAATTTTGTAAGAAGGTGGAATTCACCAAGATTTCATGGTCCATACACAGTGGTGTACAGCACCCCAACTGCAGTTAAGATGAAAGGGTTGAAATACTGGGTGCACCTCTCAGATGTGAGAAGGGCGCACAGCGTCGCACTTCCCCAAAATGAAACCGACTGTGTGGATGCCATCGCTAACACGGTCTGAAATGATGAAAACTGCAACTAAGACAGGGAAAGAATAGTGATTCTGTCTTTCTCTCTCTCTCTTTCTTTCTTTTCTTCTCATATAAATCGTGTTGTTTTTTCTATTTTTCTTAATTATTTTTATGATAAATGAAAAGAAATTCTTAAATGCCTAATTGAGCAAAGAGATGAAAAAGAATGAACAATTACAAATATGTTTCTTTTCATGATGACTTCACGAATTTGTTTCGCCCACATAGGTTCAACATGAGCCAATGCGACGAAACGGCTGAGCAGGCTGAAATGTTAGAAATAGAGATGCTACTAGGGCCAGTAGATTAAATAATTTGGAATGTGTTATAAAATATGCTGCCATATTATTTGCAAAAATTATGTTTTATTTTATTTGGTATAACGTTGTTTTATTTGTGGCAAATGAAATGAACAAAAGGGAGAACGGGGCTAAAATGACAAAACCAGGGTCTAAACTAATATGGACTGAAGCAACAACTATTTTGAAGGACACTTATAACATTGAATCGAATAGTATAAAGACAACATCACCCTATGAACAATTGCATGTAAACAAAACTGCTATTCCATTGTTGAGTAATACTATGGCCAAGGAAATAGAGCTTTGATGGAATGTAAATGACGATTACTATTGGTTGACTAACTCCAGAAATATAAGCATGCACACACACACACTGCACCGGAAACCACTACTGAATACACACATGTCACCATGAACAACATAGTTGGTGCATGATCTAGAATATTCCCGCTGCAATATCCACGAGTTGGTACCCAATCAAAAAACAAAAGGAGGAGAAAAAGGGGGGTGGGAAAAAACAGATACGATATTTATCATAACCTGGGGTTAGATGAAACAGAGGACCCCCGACACCCTGACCAATCAAATAAATGGTATTCAGACATGAGCGCCGCAGCAAAGCAAGCAAGTAATGAAAGTTGCTACGTGTCCTCATTTATTCCTCATGCAACTGGATCCCCAAAAATGCTGATCCCACAGGAAGTACCCTTGTCTGAGGCCCAATGTTTGATTCATCTGATGCTGTGTAGAATAAAAAAGACATTTCAAGCACACACAGTCACTATGGAAAAATTGGAAAACGAACAAACTTGCACCAGCAGACGACAAGGAGTAATCTGCCTCCAAGAGCCATTTTTCATCATAAAAGGGACAAGGTATGCAGACGACAAGTGGCATGATGAAATGATTAAATGCAAAGCTGAGGGGCTTCGAGGGCTGCCGGACGAAACATACGAGTGGGCAAAAGAAATGTGCATCCCCATCTGGTCACAGCATATCACCAAGCTGACATGGGTCGCACCCCTGGAGAGACCCATAAAGATTCAAAAGGAAATACCGCACAAACTTTGCTTCCATGGAGAAGGGAAGGTGAATATGGGAACCACACAGCAGTGCAATAAGACTTTAATAATGCCAGATATGAAAAAAGGCACTACTGCATTAATGGACATATACTGGATCTGTGGCAAACAAGCTTACCTGCATCTCCCAGCATCCTGGAGGGGCACTTGTGCCCTAGCCACACTTCACGCAGCATTAATGGTGATACCAGAGAGCCACGTTCAGTTTACAGCAAGGCCTTCGGCTGACACATCGACAGCAGGCCAATCGGCTGACACATCGCCAGCAGGGCAATCGGCTGAACCATCGACAGCGCCCGATGAGACAATCACTGAGCCCCCAGCATACGAACTATTGTCAGAAGAAACTTTGAAAACCAAGTTGTCACGCAGCAAAAGATCCAATTATATTTCGTCCAAATCGTTAGAGCTCCTTGCTGAAATCCCGCAGCAGTACAGGCTTTTCTCATCTGCAGAGACATTTTTTGCATCATTTCTAGCACCAGGCGTTCAAGCAAGGACAAACGCGAAATGGCTGCAGATAACACGCTGGGAGCTCATCCAGCTGGCTAACGACACTGAAGAAGGATTCAACATCATAAAAATAGAGCTCCGTGCACTGCGCCTGATGATGATGCAAAACAGATATGTCTTAGATCTTATCACGGCGATGGACGGTGGTGTTTGCAAAAAAATTGGGGGGGCGTGTTGCACGTTCGTACCAACTTCAGATGCTGATAACGGGACACTGTCACACGTGATAACAGCAGTACATAATTCAGGAGAAAGAATGAGAGCAGAAGGTGGAGCAGATAACGACACGTGGTTCAACAATCTGTTCAGCTGGATACCATCATGGGTGAACATAGCAGCGAAGATACTCATTCCCATTATTGTCTTTCTTCTCCTAATATTCTGTGTGTGCCTATTGGGACTAAGATGCTGTGAAAATAATATGCCTAATTCAGCAATGATGATGGTAACAGTGGGCCGACAGACAACGATGGCTACCATGATAAATGCCCAAGTACAAACTGGATAATACACCACACCGCAGTATAGGATGACTGCCATCTATAGGCAGTATGGGGACGTGGTCGATAATCTACATTACACTACCATTAAAGAAACAAAGAACTTGCTGTGGTATAATGAGGTTTGGATAGATTTAGATGGGGATGGTGGAATATACTTAATGGTCACCCCAGAAGAATACGCAAGAAGAGGTAACAGCTTAAGAAGTGTGTTTAAAGCATGGATGCTAATAAAGGGTACACCTGCTTGGGATGAGGCTGTGGCTGAAGCTGAGCGCTACTGAAGGGAGAAGGGAAAGAACGAGATAAGTAGTTTGTTACTTTAGATGTAACGAAATGGGGGAATGTAGGGGAGTGAGGGGTCCCCAGGCCCCCTCGCGTCGTACGCTCCTCAGTACAAGGCTTGGACCACGTGCCTCCGGTAGTGGGATTGCCCCTTGCCCTTATGTAAAGTTAGCCACGGTTGACTGCTACATAGATGGGACTACTGAGCAGGACACGGGGCATCCATCTTTTGTGTCTTTTGTGCCCCCTTTCGACTCCATCTTGGGTAAACAAGCCTCACTGCGATAGTACAGCAATGCTCAGCTCCCCTTTCACCACAGCAGCCAAGGACAGAGACACACACACAAGGCGCGCAGGCAGCTGGCTGACCCCCACCCTTGCACTCCCCCTGCGAAGGAAAGCTCTGCGCTTCCATTTCTCACGCTGAAGCCGGAGAAAGTTGCAACAATCAATATGCTACAGTTTTCTTCCTCTGAGATCACTGCTCGTCTGAGAACCAGCATGTGAACCAGAATGAGCTAAGCATTTTCTGCTCGATTCATCCCCATAAACGTGCAAGCCACCCAACCTCATTAAGAACAATTTATTGCCATCTTGACCCTGCGCTCCCTGTAAGGTATTTTCTTTCAAGTGCCAGACCCTCGCCTGTGCTGCGAAACACACCCAACACACCCACTACTAACCTTAAGCATCTTACCACAATATATGTTTTTACTTATACTAATAGGTCTAAAAACTTAGCAGATATGTGAAACTCAGCTTGATTCTTTTACATGCACAATAAGGTCAAGGCCTCCAATTAAAGCCACAAATGACCCAATTGTACTGACAATAATTGTTATGTGTAACTTGTGTAGAAATATGAAAAGTAGCATAAAATGTTTTAGATAATTTGTTATTTAGTGTTTTTCGAATGCAACATATTAGCTTAGGTAGTGACCACAGTGACCGGACCCTGACCTGCGTGGAGCACAAGATATTTGACGTCCGTCATATCGTCAGCCACTCAGCCAACCAGAAGGAAGAGATGCCACCCACACCTACAGCACCACACCGCATGGCCAATCGGGTCCATTTAGCATTTACTTTAATTAATATATATACAAGCACTGATGTAAATGTTGGTGGGAGTTTTTGGGTTATTTCCTAGCTGGAGAAACAAACCATCCTTTGAACTCTTGCAGCCGGGTCTCGGTGCCTTCTTCCCCGAAAGGGGTTGCTTATTTTATTTTCTCTCACACGTAGTAAGCCGGGGAAGGGCACCTACACAATCTAAAGGAAAAAAATGGCCCGTTTAAAAAGTGAATTGTTGAAGGAAAGCTTGCCTTATTTAGCAATGTAAACGGGTTGTGTTGTTGGTGATAATACACACATAGGCTATTTTATTTCACAGGTTTGTTTTAATTCAGGACCCAAAATAAGAAAATAAAGATTTTAAACCACATGGGCTGGATTTGCAAGCTCTCTAAAACAGGACATTCCAGATGGCAGAGCTAAAAGCACCCCCCTAAAGAAGAGAGCCACACCATAAACTCTCAGCAGATACTAACACCAGATACTAACACCAGGCGTGCTGCCGTGTAGTGACCAGAACCATTGACGGTCCAAAAATCCCAATCCCAAACTAAAAGTGGACTGTAAGTATAAATCACCTTCCCATAGAAACCCATAGTATACCTTGTCTTGCCTTGGTCCTTATCCACACTCTAAGTCATCCTATCCTTATCTGGATAACTTGTAAAACTGAATTATCCGTGCAACCTTGCCCTTGATTTGTAATGTTAGAACCACGTTTCTCTTAATTTCTGTCTTGCATAGATCCTAAGTCATTAGCGATATTGTGTTTAAATAACTTAATTTTCCCTTAAGAAAAGGGGTACACTGCGTGAAGGGTTACAACTGCAGCGTAATGTTTATGTTCATGGGTGGCATTCTTCTTTTCTTATTAAATCTAGTTTAAGTAAGATTTGCCTTTCAATTTTAAAACCGATTCCTCTTTTCACTGCTCTATTTTCCTAAAAACAAACCTCACTCTACCTCCCATATCTCTCTCAATTTACCAGCTAGCGACTTACTTAATTTCTATATTATACCTGAGATATACCTCTATTCCCCAGCCAAAAACCGCACTCCAAATCAGTGTATTTATTAAAACCGTTTGGTTAATTAAAGCCAGGAATGAAAAAAATTCAACTTTCACACATGTCATTTTGCAGCAATCTGTTTTAAGCTTCCCACTCATTTTTGAACTGTATGCTCTTGGTAATCCATTGTTTGTGATTGTGATTGTTAGTGTCGTTGCATTGTTGCTCTAGTGAGGAATTGTATTTGCTTCAAGGTTTTTAACACACATTCATTATTTATATGTCCATTTCCGAGTGTCATTTCATCACATGGCAAAGGGTTTGAAATCCGTTTTTCTCTCTTATTTGGGGAAGGAAGGTCAGATTTGGATTCCGATTCTAGCCTATTATTCCTGATTACCTGCAGTGTCTTTCTATTCCTTCAGAATTCAATTATTTGAGGGTTGAGGGAACATTGCAGGGGGAAATTCTAACTTGGGTGCTATCTTTTCTAAATCAAAAAGTGCTCCTATTCTACTGTGGTTTGTGTATGTTCCACTAGAAGGTTAAACCCAGTGCTTTGCTAACATTCTCGCTGTAATTATCACCCCACCACATTAAAAAAGTGTATGATTTCTTTTGAATTTTAAAATAAATAAATATTGTATTTTACCAACCAGCCTGGTTCATGCTCCATTGTGACCCAGGGTATTTGAAAAGGGGGTGTGATATGAGTGGTGTACCAACTCAATATTGAATCTATATAAAGAGATAAGCATTTCAGTTGTGCGCTGCATACTAGGTCGAGACCAAGGTGTGTGTCGCCTCATTGAAATCCTTAACAGGTAGCTCACAGTGCTTTTCTGTCTGGTAGATTTCAGGACCGGTTGTGGGGCAAGGTCACATGGCTGCCTAAGGTGCCATCAGAAAGAAAGACCTAGTTTGCCACAACTGCCAGAAAAGGGCGCCTTGATGCCGAGGTGAGCCAGCAAAAGGTCACTTCGTCTAGAAAGACAGGGATTCTTCCACCAGCATATATCTGCTCCACAGTTGGTCTGAGCGGATACCGGCCCCCTCCATAGCACTTACTGCACCTGGTATAGGATGCCAACTGAAAGACGGATAGAGCAGGCGCTGGGCGCAGCTGCTCCCTATTGTTCTGGTCAGCGGAGGGCCATTGCTCACGGTTAGTGCTATGGACTGGGAAAAAATCATGCGTGTTGAAAATTTAATGAGACCAACCACTCCAGAATAACTGCAGTCACAGCGTTATGAATCAAAAAGCTGTCGCCAATTCCTACAGTGACAGCAGATACAAAAAAGCATTGAGTAATCAAAACACCGAGTGGGTGGCAAGCCACAGACTGAATCATACCCGGTTTAACCAAACAAGGCGCCGGCACTGCAGCAAAATCGAACATACAATGCTAAAGTGGGGCTGTCATTTCTCTTCCTCGCTTTAAAAGCCATCCCTGTAAGTCATGTTTCGTTCACATTAAAATAGTACGCCATGCCTGCTCATCCTTCACACACTAAACACGCACTGTGAAAGGTAGCTGTTTTTAGCTTTTGTGTATACCTGGCATAGGCATTTTCCAGACACTAGCATAATAGTACTACCTGGCCATAAGATGGCAACAGCTGGTGAAAGGTAACAGTATGTGGGCATATTATGGCAGTGCCTGGTAAATGCCTATACAAGAGCCAAAACAGTGGGCTTTAACCATGCTTATTTTGAATCAAGTATTCGGTGTAAAGAAGAGATGAAAAGGCACACTCATTGCCCATAAGTCAAGTGGCTGAAGATACACTTGGTCAAGACACAGGGGACTGATTTACAGCTGCAAATGAAGAAATTACATTTCAGAAGACTGCTTGGAATTCAAATTGGAGTCCCCTAAAACGCAAGGCTTGTCTTGGAAGCAAGACCATACAGAGCAACACAGGCTCGAATCCCAGGTCCGTGCTTGGAAACCTTTTTGGTTATTTATAACGCGCTTAATACCAATTATAATAAAGGAATATTCTCCAACACACGTCTGGGGCGTGTTTTTTGGAAAGGGAAGGAGTAAGTGGGAATGGTCATTGGGCCTAGCACGGCCATGGCCGGTCAGCGGGTGCATAAAATCCAAACGTCCACAGGCTAAATCTCCCACATCGCATCCAGTCTCGCTCCTAGTCACTGTGGCTCATAGGCAGCACTTGCAGAACCACATAATGGTCAAAACTAAAAAAGCATTTTGACACAGACAGTTGTCCAACATTCATTCTTTTCTGGTTTACACGTCATTTCATTTGCTTTACCTTGCCTCCCGCATTGGGCACTAGGAGATCGTAAAAACATGGGGTTCATGAAATGACAGTGCACACTAATTGATCATGCATAGCTCAATGCAATGTTGATTGCTAAACATGTTTTATATTCGTAAATGGTCACATAAAACGGTTATATATATTACACCGATGATCCCTACATTTTTATTTATTTTATTGTGTCTGTGGTACAAATCATGCCTTAAACAAACATTTGTTTTTATAACATTAAAGGAAAAAGGAAACACATTTAAAAAGAAATAAATGAAAACAGATGTTCCTAAAACCGTAGAAAAAACAAATAACTAATTCATGTGTTCTGCAGAAACACCTAAAATAATTATAGTTTATCAAAGTAAAATATAACCAATCTAATATTTACGAATGATCAGGAGAAAAATTACAAATCATTCATCTCTCATTCTATTTTCTAAAACACAGGAAAGTAAATAGTGGACTATCAGATAGATATTACTATACTTCATTCATTGGACATTCCCACAATTTGTTGTAACATTTCCTCCCATTCACTCTCAACCGATTTCAATGTTTTAAAAATAACCATTAAAAATCTCAATAACGCAAGTACTAAGGACAATTGTGTTCATTCATTAATCTATTCAAGAGATCTGTTGCAATTACTCAGGAAGTACAATTGACAAAGGGACCAAGTGTTTTATTCTAATGGCTAGAATTAACTCACATGTCATTACAAAATGTAAGAGAGTTTTCTGTAAGAGAGACTCTGTGTCTGCAGGTTCTTAAGTCACATGGGATGTTCCATCGTGGACCCATGACCGGCTCCAATGTTGGTAGGCAATTTAGCCGGAATTTCAAAACGATGCTCTATATGTCTGGGATGGAAATTTCATTAGCTATAGTTTAGTACTGGGCATATTGTTGATCCAAAGGGATCTATTACTGTATAATTTCAGTCCTAATTAATCACTGTCCACAATGTTGCACCACCTTCCACTTTTTTTTCACAACCCAATGCGAATCGTCATTCATTTAAATCTATTATTTCCATGAACCTCTTACAATATGTGATGAACTTCTGATGTTACAAGTTGACACTCATGAAGCCTAAACCAGTGCTTTCCATATTCAACACGTTCTTATAAAAGAGGATTCCTTTTTGTGACATATTGTGACCACCATGATTGTAACCCAAGCTCTAATCTTATGGCACTGATTGGTACATATTTGGGCAGGCAGTATCCACATTAAGGCTTCAATGATGTCAAAATGGGTTCTTCTTTTAAAGGGAATCCGCTCTGTACCATATAAGACCATCATTGACACCTTCCCTCGATGGAACTCAACTCAGGGAAGTAGGGAAAAAGCACACAACCTGTGCTTAATTGAACATACACGCCCTTGCCTTATTCTTCATTCTGCTCTTTTCTTTTGCCAGAGAAAGTCAGTCCTAAGTAACACAAGGAGTCAACCTTTGATTTGTTCGTTAATAATGTAGAAAAATAGTGTTTCTTGCGCCTTTTACTAGTTATAGTCATTGTCAGGGATTGTTAGGGAGAATTCTCTGTTTAGGCTGAATTTCCTAACCTAGTGAGTCCCCCAGCAGCTTTGCTGGATTTCTGGAGTTTGTTTTTTTCCATCCTGCCAAGAGTGAGACTCTTTCCTCCCACTCTTGGACATGAATGTGGTTGATTTCTTTGAATGTCAATGTGTTCTATGGGGTCTTTTACTCCATAGGGCCTCATATGTTTTGCTATGTGTGTTACACTGCACCCTCCGTGCCGTAACACTGGGGTGTCCTAGAGGATCCCCACCATAGACTCCATACCCTGGGACTGACTACTGTCTCCCAGAGCATGTAAAGTCACCATTGGCTTTACTAGACCTAAATTTGCTAACAGAACTAGTACAAACCATCCTATTGTGGACGTACTGGTAGGGGTAATTCGATTACCCCTGGGTCTGTTGTTCGAGGGGGCGCTGTCCCGTCCCCCCTCGTCGAGTTTTGACTGGTGGCAGTGGAAACTACTTTTTATATTCGACCCCGAATATATTCCTATGGGATTCTTCCCATTGTTGGAGGCTAATACTTTTTCACATTAGTCTCTAACATACCGCTGGTTTATTTGTCTTAAATAAATCTACCGGTTGGTATTTTCTGCCAGAACTCGGTTTTTAAAATGGCGTATGTGTTCGCCTCTGTAACTCCAAACCAAAGGTTGAGCCCATTGTTCCACTTTTGGCGGGCTTCTGCACAGAAGCCCTCCAAAGTGGTGCCATTCTGTCTGGGTACCACAGGGGGCGTGGGAGGGTGTTTAGGCACCCTGGACTGAGTTGCCTTGCCAACTCAAGTCGCACTCTGGTGTGATTGCCCCAAGTGGTGAGCCACCCCGCTCACCACTTAGCGTGTTTTGATTGACAGCTAAGCTGAATGAATGGGGGTTTTCTGCATAAAAGCAGGGCTTTTGGGACTGGATCTTCAGAAGTCGCCACAGGACCTAAGAATCCGACGAGGGTAAAGCTGAGCTGACCTGCAACGACGACACCTCCTGTGGAGCCCTGCTGAACCGACTCACCACTTCCCAACGACAGAGGAGATCTCCCTGCTGGAGAGTCTTCTTCCCCTGACTGGTGGGGACAACCAGTCCCTTTGCTTTTTCTTTGCTTCCAGGGCGTGGTGGTCAAATTGCCCGTGCTGAGCACCCCGGCAACCGGATAGCCACAAGCCCCTACTGCGACCAAAAGGTGATGCCTTGTGACGGAGCACTCCGCGGCTGGTCTCTTCCCTGGTGGTGCAACGATCTTCAACTTTCCTTCGACGACGAGACCATCTCATCTCTTGGCAAAGCCCCGACTTGCATCCACCACCTGGAACAACTGCCCCCACCGGAGCTGTCTCTTCACTTACAAGGTACTGTGTTCACCTGGCTTCCTTGCGACGGTTTGCGTGAGGTGTCTTAAATCCTTACCTTTCCACTGGGTCGCCTCCAGACCGTCTTAACTTTTTGTTCTAAACTGGTCCAACCTTTCTGTGACAATTTGCTACAAAGACTCGAAGTGCATTTCCACTGTGATACTTTTTGGGACATATCGCCTTGCCTCTCTCCGAGTGGGCCTGGCCTCTGAACTTTGTGATCTACAGTAGACCCTGCCTTGCTTGTCTTGCATTTGCTTCGTAAAAGTGTTGGTACCGAGTTGGTTTCATACCCTGCCTTTTCTCTCCCGTTCTAACAAATATTAGAGTGCCATTTAGGTTAAAGCATTCACCTCTGTCTGCAAATAAGTGGTGCCGTTGAACCTAGACTTGTCGAAATATTGTTAGGGGATTGATATACTTATAGTAATTGTGATTGAAGTTGTTTGCCGTATTAGTGCCAGTGTGTTTTTCATAGATGTGTTTTTAAAATAAATAATTATATATCTTTACACCCAAGCTCTGTTCCGTGTCTGCTTGTTCTACTGTGTAAATTGCCCTACTTGTATACTCCACATACTGCCTAACTCTTCTTGAGGGAAGTCTGACTGCTCAGCCACAGCTACCAAGTGAATCTGTGTGGTACAGACTGCTACCAAGTGGGTTTACTGCCAAACACCTGTAGTCCTAAATCTTTTGCAGTGGTCCCAGAGGGAACTGTAGAGGGTTCTGCCTAACACTGGTGTATAGCGGTGGGATTTGTATCGAGTATACAGTTTAGAGTGCTTTTCAACACTTTAGTATAACTAACCACAAAGCTTAGCACTAAAAAGCAACTTTCAAAAACATGTCTACTATGGAAGTTTACAGTCAAGAGTCCTTGTCAGGCGAAAATACTGAGAGTTTGAGAGCTCTCTGTAGACAAGAGAATCTTTCTGTAAGAGGCAAGAAAGTAGAACTGATAGCGAGATTGCTGGAAAACCAAAGTCTGGGTACTGGTTCAGAGGAACCAACTTCGGCAGCAAATGTAGATAACAGTAATGGTGTTGATCTAAATCAAAGTTCTGATGATAGTGATGAAGAAGCTGAAGAGGAAGGAGAGGCCAATGAAACTGTCTCCCCTACTCCTCTGTCTGCCTTACCAGCTGTACTTACTGGGCCTATAGCAGGTCCCACACTAAGTCCTCAAGTCCTTGAACTAGAAAAAATGAAAATAGACTTGTAATTCAGAAGGATTACTGCTCAAACTGAACAGACGCACCAAGAAATGCAACAAATTCTTAGGCTCAGAGAAATGGAGCTCAAGCATGAGTTAGAAATGAAAAAGTTTTCTGTCGAAACTGCTTCTGTCTCTGGCTCCTCTAGAAGTTCCAGTCCCAAAAGACCCCGGATGCCTAAGGAATTAATTGGTATGTATGAACCAAAGTTGATGTGTTGGATTGGCTGAGTTTGTTTGAGTACAATCATGGGCTCCAGAACATCACAGATAATGAGCTACTTACATGGTTGTTCTGTAGGCTCCCCCCTGTTGCAACTGATGTGGTAATGGAGTTGGGGGGGGAGGATAGGAAAGAGTACAAAAGTGTGAAACTAGCTTTGATAGCTAGATTCGGGAAGACCCCTTCCCAGTATCTTAAGAGGTTTAGAACCCTCAAAAAGCATGATGGTACCCCTTGGGCTACCTGGGTGAGTGAAGGGTTGAAAAACTTAGAGGGATGGATTAAGGGTTGCAAAGTGAACACTTATGAGGGTATGAAGAATCTTTTTATGTTGGAGTCTATTTATGATGCCTGTTCTCCTGAGCTCAGACAGCACTTGGCTGATTCGAAGGAATTGGATTCCAGGAAGCTAGCTAAGGCTACTGACTTGTGGGTTGCCAACAGGGCTACTCATAAGGATTCTGGGGCAACTCAGAGAAAGGATGAGGGAAAACAGCCTAAAAAAGACTCAAAAGAGAATTCTAATAACTCAAATTCCAAAGAGGGCCCCAAACAAAACCATAAGGGTAAGCCACAAGGAAAACCGCAGCAGAATAGTGTACCTTCTGGTGCCAAACCAGAGGGAGGCCAGAACAAGCCACCATTCCAGAAAGCATTCGGTAAATGCTTTGTTTGTGGCTCTACTGACCATGTGAAAGGAGATCCCAGATGCAAGGGTAAACCTTCAGGGGTCCAGCTTGTCTCCTTAGCCTTCGCTCCAGAGGAGGAAGTTCAAATGGCAAGTGGAAACTTTCTACTGCTAGCTGATGAACCAACTGGAGTCTCAGCCAGTGTTTCTTTAGTGTCTCTGGGTTTGTGAGAACAACAGAATTTAGATGTCTATAATTCTATCCCAGATAATACTAAAGAGTATTATAAGGACAGTGTCCAGGTGAATGGTCAGGAGACTCCTGCCATTAGGGACACTGGGGCCAGCATAACGGTGGTGGATAAATCTTTTTTTCAGGCTGAGGATGTTGCTAAGGCACCCAAACGCCTCAATAAGTTAGATGGAGGGCCTGTGCAGATGCTTCCCCAATTATCAGTTCTCATCCAGTGTAATGACATGACTGTGAAGATACCTGTCAGCATACAGAGTGAGGTACCAGGACGAGTTCTGTTGGGTAACGATTTAAAAACTCTCGGAGTTGTGTCTCATACCCCCAGACCTCCTAGTAAACGGTTAAAGGAGCTAACCAGACCTGCAAGGGAGAGAACCATGAGAGGTACTCCCCAGGAGATGATGAAGAAAGATATCACTCCTGCTCCACTGGAATTGTCAGCTGCTGTCTCAAAGAAATCAGAAGCGAAAGGGAAACCTAAAACTTCTATACCGAAACCAGCAGCCAGCATTTCAGTGCAGCCAACAAGGACTTCCCCTCGGTTGTCCAAAGTTACACCCGTAACGCCCCCTCCAGCCGAGGCTGAGAGGGTGGTACAACCCTGTGTGGTAGAATTAGACTCCGAAGAAGAGCTAATGGAAGACCAGGAACTCATTGGAGATCTGGATCCTGTTGACCATCCTGAGCTGCAGTCTTTACTGGCAGAAGGTGGACCCAACAGGGCAGACCTCAGTAAGGGACAGAGAGAATGTCCAACTCTGGAAGGTCTTCGCCACCAGGCAGAAGCTCAGGCTGAAGGGCAAGAGCCTGGGAAATACAGGTTGCACTGGGAAGATGGCCTCTTCTGCAGTGAACCGACTGAGTCTGAACCTGGAGACTACAAACGACTTGTAGTACCCCAAGAGAACAGACAACAGTTCTTGCAGTTAGCCCACGAGATTCCTTTGGCTGGTCACTTGAGTTTCAAGAAGACCAAGGAAAGGCTCTCCCTCTACTTCTATTGGCCGAAGATGGGGGCCGAAGTAGAAAAACACTGCAGGAGCTGCCACACCTGCCAGACCTCTGGTAAGGTTGGCTCCAAGAATGTGGCACCTTTAGTGCCTCTCCCAGTTGTGGGAGTCCCATTTGAGAGAGTAGGGATTGACATTGTTGTCCCCTTGATCCTCCAACCTCCTCAGGCAACAGGTTTATACTTGTTGTAGTAGACCATGCTACTAGGTATCCTGAGGCAATTCCTATGAGGACTGTTACAGCTCCGGCTGTGGCTAAGGCCCTCCTTGGTATTTTTACCAGGGTCGGGTTTCCTAAGGAAGTAATCTCTGACAGGGGGTCAAACTTTATGTCCCACTACATGAAAGCCATGTGGAAAACCTGTGGAGTTACTTACAAGTTCTCAACAGCTTATCACCCACAAACCAATGGATTGGTAGAAAGGTTCAACCGAACCATGAAGAGCATGATAGGTGCTTTAGAAGAACCCCTTAAACGGAAGTGGGACCTTCTACTGCCATGCCTTCTCTTTGCTTATAGAGAAGTCCCTCAGGAGGGAGTAGGTTATTCTCCCTTTGAGCTCCTCTATGGTCATCCTGTCAGAGGTCCATTGACCCTGATTAAGGAGGGGTTGGTGAGTACTCCTTCCCCCAAGCCAGTCAGAGTGACTGACTATGTGATAGGTCTCCGGAGGAGAATGTCGCACATGATGACAGAAGCAAGTGCTAACTTGAAAGCTGGACAAGCATTGATCAAGCACTGGCATGATCAAAAGGCTAACATGGTTGAGTTCGCTCAAGACCAGCTAGTTCTCGTTATGATCCCTACAAGGCAGAGGGCCTTGCAAGACAAATGGATGGGACCCTTCAGAGTTGTGGGTAAACTCGGAGAGGTCAACTATCTGGTGGACTTGGGCAATCCGAAGGAGGCTCTGACAGTCTTCCACACCAACAGACTCAAAGCGTATGTCTCGAGACCTGATGTAGGAGCGTTGCTTCTAGCATCATCAGAGGAAGAAGAAGAGAGTTGAGCTCTTCCTTATCTCCTCCGAGGCTTACCTTTAGACGAAAAAATTGAAGGAGTAAATCTCTCTTCAAATCTGACACCTGAGCAACAAGAAGAGTGCAAATCTATGTTGAATGAGTTTGCCTCTCTGTTCTCACTTTCACCAGGCTTGACCTCTTGGGGCCAGCATGACATACTCACTGGTGGCTGTCTGCCAGTCAAAAGCAGAGGATACAGAATGTCAGAAAATGTATGAACCCACATCAAAGGTGAGGTCAGTAAGATGCTTGATCTCGGGGTAATAGAGCCCTCTACTAGTCCATGGTCTAGCCCAGTTGTGTTAGTACCAAAGGCCGGATCTAAAGAACTTAGATTCTGCATGGATTATAGAGCTCTTAATGCAGTCACCAAGACTGATGCCCACCCTTTGCCAAGAACCGATGAGTTGGTGGATAGACTTGGCTCAGCCAAGTTCCTCAGCACATTTGACTTGACGTCAGGCCATTGGCAAATAGCCCTGACAGACCATGCCAAGGGGAAAACTGCATTTTCTACCCCCGTTGGCTTATACCAGTTTAAGGTAATGCCTTTCGGATTGAAAAATGCACCTGCTACATTTCAACGGATGGTAAACCAGGTTCTTAATGGGATGGAGGACTTCTGCATGGCAT
Source organism: Ambystoma mexicanum (assembly GCF_040938575.1). Classification (NCBI taxonomy): domain Eukaryota; kingdom Metazoa; phylum Chordata; class Amphibia; order Caudata; family Ambystomatidae; genus Ambystoma; species Ambystoma mexicanum. The sequence continues at coordinate 85,567,336 of NC_090928.1, read as the reverse complement.
ACTTGGATGACATAGCAGTGTTCAGCAATTCCTGGGAAGAACATGTAACCCACCTAAGAGATGTTTTGCAGGCTCTTGGACGAGCCAATCTGACCATAAAGGCGAGTAAATGCCAAATTGGACAGAGTAGCGTAGTCTATCTTGGACATGGGGTAGGAGGTGGAGAAATAAGGCCTTTGCTCAGTAAGATTGAAGCTGTGCAAAATTGGACAACACCTACTACTCAGACCCAGGTGAGAGCCTTCTTAGGTCTCACTGGGTATTACAGGAATTTAATTGCGAACTATGGGACCATAGCTTCTCCTCTGAATGTCATCTCCTCTCCAAAATTCCCTAAAAAGGTTAGATGGAACGAGGAGTGCAATCAGGCTTTTGAAAACCTGAAAAAGGCTCTTTGCCAAGCCCCAGTACTCAGAGCTCCTTATTACCACCAAACTTTCATTGTGCAGACAGATGCTTAAAATGTAGGAATAGGTGCAGGCAGTCCCAGGCAGTCCGATTCGGTAATTACAGCTCCCATCTCGTGCAAAGGTGTCCTTAAGGCGCGTTCTGCCTGTCCATGTTGGCATTTGTCCCATTGCATGACATTGAAATGTTTAACAGTGTTGACTTTGTGTCTTATCTGGGTAAACCTTTTACTACGCACAGATGAGCAATCCACCTCCTTGTAGGCACTTCCTCTTCATGTTTACATCCTTGACCTCGTGACTTTATCATAACTGTAAAAAAAATTCTCCAATCATGTGGAAGGGAATGCTGTCCATTGGCAGACGTGTATGTAGTATCGCTTTAGTGTGGGAGTGGACGGTGCTTACAATAATTTCCTGTGTCATTCAGAACTAACATCTATTCCCTAAGCAGTTGGCGAAAAACCTCTAGGGTCTCAATGTGTATCAAACATGTATAGTGAATTACATTTACTGATTCAAATGTTCCATAACGTTGCCAAGTAAATATAAGGGATTCCTTTAATTGTGTCTGTATAGTAAATTTAAATATACTCATTACATATATTTAAATATTTTAAAAAAATATGTTGGTGTTTGAGATGTAATATATGTTTCTATCTCAAACGCCAGAAAAGTTATGGTTGGTTTAAAAGGCTTGAAAAAAATACCTTTCACATGAAATGTGAAAATAGAATAATCCATTTGAACCCAGGCACACAAGCCACGATGCCACCTAGTAACCATTGCTGCAAGTTCACCTCATGTTCATGAGCAATATCAGCAAGGCATTGTGGGTATGCAAATTGGCCCAAATGCAAGCCTTTTGCACCAGAACATTCTTTCTTACAGGGCGGTGCTACTTTATACATGGCTTAATCAACGCAAGACAGACATTTCTCAAGACTGCAGACACTTCATACCTGGTTTAAACCTTATTTAGGGAACACTGGTGTTCTTGATCTTCTTGGTAATGCAGTGATCAAAACACTAGTGATAAACATTTATTATCACTAGTGCAGAGCAGATTGATGATGGTGATCAATGAACTGGAGTCCACACTGATAAACTGGTCTAAGCAAGGCGCTTCTGCGATAACAGCAGGCGATTTTAATTGCACATGTTCAAGTATACAAATATCATTCGATGAGTTGGATGAGGTTAGGAATGGATCGTGTGAAGCAGTAAACAAGAAGGTTGGGGAAAAAATGAAACTGATGGATTTGGGCAAGGTTCCCAACTCGATGGTGGTAACACTCACTTTAATACTCAGTGGAGCCCTCAACCAACTTGGTTCAGCATGTCTGCCTCTTCACTATTGACTATATATTTTTAGTGAATGTGAACAAAATCGATATGTGCAAATTCCAGATAACCCACACGAAGCTCTGCAACCATACATTTCTTCGACTTCGTACAAAGCCTCCGAATGTAAAGTCTGCATGCACCAATCTTGTCACTAACGGTGCTGGCAATAGGTTAGTTCAGTGTAGTAAAAACGGTGCCACAGTGAATTGAGAACTGGTTTAGTGGTGGTAGAACTTGGCGCATGAGGAAAGGAATTTTCACTGTTCGCCTCTGGAATTTACCAAAACCATTCATTTCTTTAGAGAGATGGTAAAAACAGTTCCTAAGTGGAATCAATAAATGTTCTTGGAGAAGAAAGGGAAACCATTTGATAAAATGGTAAATACTAGGAAACAACAAATGAGAAGAGATATTAGGAAAGTTAAAGATATCACCATCGAGCTGGAAGAAAAGAAAGGAAAAATATGCATCTTGAAGCAAAGTCACAAATGCTGGTTAAAAGAACCATAGAATTCAGTCATACATTAAAGGAAACCAGGATTTTCTCGTGGAGACAACAAGCATAGGTGCTAGAAGTATCTGGTGGGAATTAAACTGACCGGACCAGATACAGTGTAAGTCTCAGTACTCTTTCGTCTCAGAGATTGAGTAGAACACCTTTAAAGGGGTTTTGGAACTAGTGCGGCTGAGCTGGAAACTGATAAATTGACTTACATGCGTATTGTACATTGACATTTTGGGTTTGATTGTATATTAAAATGATCATTGATAAATCAAAGGGTTCTTGTTCATGTGGTCCTGGCGGCATCTCAATCTACCTGCTTAAAAATAAAATTGACTTATGGGGTGACATTTTTCAATCTGTTAACTAATTTGCCACTCTTCCAGTAACTATTCCAGTAACATGGAAACAAGCACTCGTAGTCCCTATTTATAAAAAAGGGGCAAGGTAGCTGCCTTGGCGCTGTCTGCGAGTTATCGACCAATGGCACTTATGAAATGGGTAGAAACCATAGAAAGATGTAGCCCCTTGCAGGCGGGTTACAGGAAGGGAATACGGACAGTAGTAAGTGGGTTATCTTTTTTTGCTCCTGCGTAGCTTAAGCTGGTGGGGCAACTGGGAGGCCGCTGTATGCAGCAAGCCTGGATCTGTCCTCAACCTTCGATTCTGTTGACAGATCAAGATTCTGGGGAAAACTGACTAGGTGGGTGATTGATCCAAGCTTGCTGCAGTTGCTATACTCAGACAATGAGGTCATAGTAAGACTGAACGTTGATGGAGATTTCTCGGGTATGGCTAAAGTAAACTGGGGCTTCCGTCAGGGCTGTCATCGCCCGACATTGTTCCATCGGTACATTGCTGATCTCTAGGAGGATAGTAATGGATGAGGTGGCTATCCTCCTAGATTTTAAGGATTTAAGCTTAAATGCATAGCATATGCAGACGATCTCATTTTGTTCAATTTTACACCTTCTGGTTTACAGCGCTCCCTTTAGGGGATCGCCTCTTATTTGAGCAGTAACAGTCTAGTCCTTAACGCTTCAAAATCCCTGTTAGGCAGAAACCTGTGCAGTTCCCTCTGGGACCACTGCAAAAGATTTATGACTACAGGTGTTTGGCAGTAAACCCACTTGGTAGCAGTCTGTACCACACAGATTCACTTGGTAGCTGTGGCTGAGCAGTCAGACTTCCCTCAAGAAGAGTTAGGCAGTATGTGGAGTATACAAGATAGGGCAATTTACACAGTAGAACAAGCAGACACGGAACAGAGCTTGGGTGTAAAGATATATAATTATTTATTTTAAAAACACATCTATGAAAAACATACTGGCACTAATACGGCAAACAACTTCAATCACAATTACTATAAGTATATGAATCCCCTAACAATATTTCGACAAGTCTAGGTTCAACGGCACCACTTATTTGCAGACAGAGGTGAATGCTTTAACCTAGATGGCACTCTAATATTCGTTAGAACGGGAGAGAAAAGGTAGGGTATGAAACCAACTCGGTACCAACACTTTTACGAAGCAAATGCAAGACAAGCAAGGCAGGGTCTACTGTAGATCACAAAGTTCAGAGGCCAGGCCCACTCGTAGAGAGGCAAGGCGATATGTCCCAAAAAGTATCACAGTGGAAATGCACTTGGAGTCTTTGTAGCAAATTGTCACAGAAAGGTTGGACCAGTTTAGAACAAAAAGTTAAGACGGTCTGGAGGTGACCCAGTGGAAAGGTAAGGATTTAAGACACCTCGCGCTAACCGTCACAAGGAAGCCAGGTGAACACAGTACCTTGTAAGTGAAGAGACAGCTCCGGCGGGGGCAGTTGTTCCTGGTGGTGGATGCAAGTCGGGGCTTTGCCAAGAGATGAGATGGTCTCGTCGTCGAAGGAAAGTTGAAGATCGTTGCACCACCAGGGAAGAGACCAGCTGCGGAGTGCTCCGTCACAAGGCACCACCTTTTGGTCGCGGTACGGGCTAGTGGCTATCCGGTTGCCGGGGTGCTCAGCATGGGCAATTCGACCATTACGCCCTGGAAGCGAAGAAAAAGCAAAGGGACTGGTTGTTCCCACCAGTCAGGGGAAGAAGATTCTCCAGCAGGGAAAGCTCCTCTGTCGTTGGGAAGTGGTGAGTCGGTTCAGCAGAGCTCCACCGGAGGCGTCGTCGTTGCAGGTCGGCTCAGCTTTGCCCTCGTCGGATTCTTAAGTCCTGTGGCGACTTCTGAAGATCCAGTCCCAAAAGTCCTGCTTTTATGCAGAAAACCCTCATTCATTCAGCCTAACTTTCAATCAAAACACGCTAAGTGGTGAGCGGGGTGGCTCACCACTTGGGCCAATCACACCAGAGTGCGACTTGAGTTGGCAAGGCAACTCAGTCCAGGGTGTCTAAACCCCCTCCCACACCTCCTGTGGTACCCTGACAGAATGGCACCACTTTGGAGGGCTTGTGTGCAGAAGCCCGCCAAAAGTGGAACAAAGGGCTCAACCTTTGGTTCAGTGTTCCCTAAATAAGGTTTAAACCAGGTATGAAGTGTCTGCAGTTTTGAGAAATGTCTGTCTTGCGTTGATTAAGCCATGTATAAAGTAGCACCTCCCTGTAAGAAAGAATGTTCTGGTGCAAAAGGCTTGCATTTGGGTCAATTTGCATACCCACAATGCCTTGCTGATATTGCTCATGAACATGAGGTGAACTTGCAGCAATGGTTACTAGGTGGCATCGTGGCTTGTGTGCCTGGGCTCAAATGGATTATTCTATTTTCACATTTCATGTGAAAGGTATCAAGCCTTTTAAACCAACCATAACTTTTCTGGCGTTTGAGATAGAAACATATATTACATCTCAAACACCAACATATTTTTTAAAAATATTTAAATATATGTAATGAGTATATTTAAATTTACTATTGCAGACACAATTAAAGGAATCCCTTATATTTACTTGGCAACGTTATGGAACATTTGAATCAGTAAATGTAATTCACTATACATGTTTGATACACATTGAGACCCTGGAGGTTTTTCTCCAACTGCTTAGGGAATAGATGTTAGTTCTGAATGAAACAGGAAATTATTGTAAGCACCGTCCACTCCCACACTAAAGCGATACTACATACACGTCTGCCAATGGACAGCATTCCCTTCCACATGATTGGAGAATTTTTTTTACAGTTATGATAAAGTCACGAGGTCAAGGATGTAAACATGAAGAGGAAGGGCCTACAAGGAGGTGGATTGCTCATCTGTGCGTAGTAAAAGGTTTACCCAAATAAGACACAAAGTCAACACTGTTAAACATTTCAATGTCATGCAATGGGACAAATGCCAACATGGACAGGCAGAACACGCCTTAAGGACACCTTTGCACGAGATGGGAGCTGTAATTACCGAATCGGACTGCCTGGGAGCAGGGGTAGCGGGGGGTGGTATTGTACACAATTTATATTTAGTTCAGTCTGTTAGCAAAGTGTTCATCAAGAATAAAACTACAAGTCAATATCTTAATTAGGCTAACAAAGGAGTTTATTTATCAACTAATATATACATATACACATATATACACATACAAACACACCCGCCCATCCCAACATTAAAGATCCAGTACCAATGATCGGGGGTGGAGGAAGGCAGCAGAGTTGCATATCCATTTGGAGATGATGGCAGCCAGACAAATCACCAAAAAGAGCAGTAGCATCCAGTGAAATCCAGGGTGCATGAGCACACAGGAAGCGAAGAGATCACCGCAAGGCTGCTCCCTGGTCATAAAGGACTGCATGGTAACTGTGAGCAACTTGTGGACTCTTCGTTGGTGGACAGGTGCGCTGAATGAGGGTTTAGAATGTACAAAGGAGGTGGGGCTTGCAGTTTTCTTTGATATCTTCATTGGCTCTTGTTGCATTGGGGATTGTCCTGCAATGCCTGGAATTATTTAAAAAAGGCACAAGTTTCATTTGCGACAAACATTCAAACAATATATTAATAATAAGATTTTTCATCCAACTTTGTATGCAAATAAATCAAGAAACTATCCGACACAGAGCTCTAAGAACTTGTTTATCACTGGTATATGGAGTCATTGTTTACACTTATGTTTACAATTAGATGCATATCTTAGACATACTATGACTGGTATTAAATTACAACTGCACGTGGCTCCAAACAGTGTCAGTTGGTAAAAATGACATGTTCCATCCCATTACAGAGTATAGAAAGTTATTCCAGCTATGGCAGGCAAAGCTTTAATTTTAATTGTATATTATTGCATCCCGTAATACATCATAGAAAATATAATAAAAGGCCAGATGTATGTTTGTCTGAAATAGTCATGCGCAGTAGAGACTGCTCACTTCGACTGTTGTCACCGCTAGAGGGAGCTGTTTCCTTAGGAAATATATTAGAGCATCTGTGCATTTGTTCGCTCGCTGCGCACTGTGGCCCGTGTACACAGGCTTTCACGCTAGTTTATAAATAGACAGTAATCGAGCAAAACAAATTCAATACTGTGGGCAAGCCCATACCTTAACAACACACCTTGTATTTGCCAGTAATAATCTGGCTGCAGTTTATTCAATTGAATACAATGGCTGAAGTAAAGCTAAGGTGAAAGAAAAGCCCAGGAGTGGGAAATGAGGTCCCTCATGACATGGAGCCATCTAACAATCCGACTCTGTTGTGCGCTACTATCTTGTCCGTCATCCTTATTGTCTTTGGCTCCTATGGTCCCCGACTACCTGGTGGAGTCAATGCCAAAAACAAGCAGAAGCAAAACACTTCCTTTTTCCATGTGCTGTTGCTGCTAAAGTGCACTTTGAAAGCCCCAAATTCCGACACTTGCATGGTGCGTTCATGTAATCAAATTCTGCACTAACTGGGGAAGCTATGGTAAGAAACAACACTGTGAAATCATTCAACTCCTTCCCTAAAACCATATAGGTCAAACACTGGAACGCACCACCCAAAGAAAGTGCCTTCACTAACTTCCCACCACACAGCCCAAAATCTCTGATCACAGACCATTGCTGATCACAGACCATTTCTGGTCACTTCATTAGCTTTCTTATGAGTTCATTTGTTTGTCTAAGGGTTCAACCTTAATTGAGTTGTTTTAGACTCAACGCTCCCCAAGTCATCATGGAGGGAGTGATGCTGAGCCATGATTGGTGGGTTTTGCCAACAGGTGGACAGGCACCCATTCTAAACTGCCTTTCATCATCCACTTAATCTGGGAATGTCCTGTTTGTCTTGGCTCTCCCTCAGTGGGACACATTTCAGGAGAATCAGGAGTTTCAGGAAGTCAGGAGACTACTAGAAAGCGCTCTGAACTTTGTGGGACACTGTCAGCTGAAAACGCCTTGGGTGCGTAGCAATTCTTGAGAGAGAAGTGACTGTATAATTGTTTTCAAGCCACCATCATTAAACAGAGGATTAGCAACAGGATACGACTTTTTAAAAAAAACATTCACTAGATGGTAAAGATACCAGAACCGTGCCTGAAGTTTTAAGAGTGTGTTTTCAGTGAAGCACGCTCAGTATTTCTTTGAAGTACATGCATGCTCGCTAGTCAGAGACAGAACTTATTTTTACCGAAATCCAATTGATGTGAATTCAGTTTCATTTCTTTTTCTTTCTGGCACTGCGTTAATGAAGGCATTGAGTTCCACTCAGAAAGAAATTTAAATAGTATTATAGAACCACATTGTGGTGCCAACAAATCTCATCATTGCTTTTACGAGTGGACACGGGTGATATGCGTCTTGCCTCCGTTGAGCCACATCTCTCCTGACTGTGTGTAGCATTTTGGAGAGGACAAGAAGTGGACACACGTGCGGGAAAGCAAAAGACTCTTTAAGGCACTGAAAGTGACTTTTAAGTTATTTTGTCCGTTCTTCTCCGCACAACTGCTCACCAGACTTAAGGGGTGTCTGACTGCAGACTGAAATTAATAACCAAACACTCATTCTACTTTGGTGAGAGAGACTTGCTGAATGAAAAAAAGGACTTCACAGTCAAACATTGGGGATGAGAGTTCACAGGTGGTTCAGTTTAGAACCTGTTTCTTCTTTTTTAAAACACAATCCGAGGAGTATGAACAAGAAGAGACACAAGCTGAAGACCCAGGGTTAAACATTTAATTTTGTTTTGAATAGAGTTATTCTGTTTCAATAGATCACATGATAAAAGTTCAGAAAAAAGGTTTGTAGTTGGCTCAGCTGAGCAAATAAATAGGTAATAAGAGATAATGGGGATTTATTTGAACACTTAATTATTGCAGTGATAACCAGTAATGATCTTGTTTTCTCATCCAATGGAGATTGTCAGAAGCCTTGAAGACTTAGATCTGTTATTTGTTATTTTACCCACTTCCCCTTTCCCTCATGGGTGTTTGGAAATCAGCTGTTCGTAATCAGTTGTCGGTCAAACGCTTATGTGGGTCTGTGGGGTTCAGCAGCTCCTGTGGATCAAGTGATTTCCAGGACCGCACAATGGGCATGTTTGCTGTATCTTGGCATATGATGTTATATGATGTTTGTATAGCCCTGTGAGGATTGCAATTGAGCATGCAGGGTTGCACCTGGCATTAGAAGACCGAATGTAGGCATATGGCGGAAGTACCTAGCCATATTCCAGATTTTGTACGCCACATGGTATTGTCTTTGTGATACACTATATAATACCACTAGAGTTGCACGCATAACAGACCCTGTCATCAATTCTCCCATATGTGGACCCAGCACAAACATTTAATGTAAGTTTGTTTGTGGGAGAGAAGCGTGCTGGATGTTAATGTAATTATATGGCGCTTCTGAGGGTTACTTCACATGCCTGTGCATATTTATATAGAATACTTTCTATCCTGTACAACTTAGCTGTACTTGTGATAACTAAATCAAGAAATGGTGGCTTTCCAAATGCATGTATAGGACTGTCTAAGGCCCAGTCAGTCGCACTACTATAATAGCTATAATTATTATTTCACATTCACTTAATTCTAAAAAATATATGATACCAACCTGGAGGTTTGGGCTGCTATTGCCTTCTCCATGATGGATGTCTAGTCCGGAATCCAGAACGGGACTTGGGCTGCCATTGCCTTCTCCATGATGGATGTCTAGTCCGGAATTCACAACGGGACTGTTAGGTCTACTTTCATCTGATCTGAACATCTGCAGAATGAAGAAAAGGTAAAGGACTCTGTTCAGACTTTCTTTTCAGGCATTCATTTCATACTTAATCTTGAATATCAATGGAGATCTCCATTTCCTCCACAATTCAAATAGGGTTCCTGTCACTCACTCAATCACTAAGATGTGTTTCTTGCACCAAAGTCTGTACTTGGGCTGTACTTGGGTTTCAATACCGTGAGTGTGTGATTTTGCACTGTCAGCCTGGATTGATTTGGTGCATTCAATCATTTTGTAGAGTGCCTTATGTTGGCTCAGAGCAAACTTTCATTGCTCTGATTACTGACGAGCCATGGCCCCCATTTTGTTGCATGCATGCCAATCTTCTATTGGGCATGAAGAAAGCAGCTGATGGGGGACATTGAGTAGAGTGTTTTGGGCTTTAGGGGAACATCTCTTTGGATGAGAACCTCATTTACAGGGCTAGGACAAGGTTCTGGGGCTAGTTAAAAGGTTTGAGTTTCTTTTGTGGTGGCCGCCCTCAGTCTGAGGGATTTGTGTTCTGTTTTGTGTTTCGTCTATGGTGGATGAGTTACAGCATTGCAGGATGTATGGGCCTCATTATAAGTTAGCTGGTCCGGAAATAAAGTGCCTGTAATAACGTGTACCACTTTTCAGGACCAGCCAGCTATACGTTTGCTGGTAGGGTGGAGGATTTACTTCCAGCAAAGAGCTGGAGGCATATCCACCACCCTGCAGGCAAAACACCACAGGTATTACTCGCCCGGTAATACCGGTGCCATTAATACAGGTTAAATCGAATGGGGATGTACCAGTGTTTCTGCCACTTGGAATCTGCCAGTAATTCCGTGAACACCAACCGGCGTAAACGGTGGTACAGTTTGCTGGTATAATGCTGGTAATACTAGCGGGATACCAGAAACTTATAATGAGGGCCAAAGTCTTTGATTTCCTTCGGAACTTCGGAATCTTGGAGACAAAGTAGATCTACCTTTCGAAAGCTTGCCTTCACCTCTGCCGTTTATAATACTGCTCAAATGTTTTACTGGTGTCAATGGCTAAAACATGCTCAGATACTGAAATATATGACAGCCAAAAAATAAACTAGCATTTGCAAAGCTAATAGTTTTGCTTTTGCAGTTCCCCATTGCATTTTACATCTATAAACATGAATTTGCATTGGCTTTATTAAAGAAGGTCCCAGCTCAAACAACATGCAAGGTAAAGGGTTTGTCATCACCTTATGATCATTATATGCAATGTTAACCTCTGCTGGCAAATTAAACACTTTTTACATTTTACATTGGCAGCAGAGTTATGTATCATACAGCTTGAACCTCCTCATTTGAAAGTCTTTGGGCCTCTTTACGAGTCTGGCGGTAGCAGTGCCGGTAAAACTGGCAAGCTGCCGCTGGACTCGTGCATTTGTCTTGCGCCTGGCTCCAAGGAAACAGTGGGGTATTACGACCCCGGTGTTCCTGGAAGTCAGGCGCTGGAAAATTGTTAATCCCAATTCCTATTTCAGTCCCATAGGACTCAATGGGAATGGGGATGAGGGAAGCACCGGCACCGTTAATAACGGTGCCGGTGCTTCCCGGAAAGTCTGCAGGCGGGTGCCGTCCTGCAGACCCGGAATGTGCCGGTCTGGTAAAGACGGTGCCGTTAGGCTTACTGGCACCGTTGTTACTGGACCAGCACACTCATAATGAGGCCCTTTATATTTCTTTTGATTTAGAACTTTTCTCATGGCATCATCAATAATGTTAAACACACCTTCTAGGTGCAATCTTTCATGGCAGTAAGTAACGCACAACAGTATAGTTCATCCCCCTAACAATCACTTTGATTCAGGTATAAAAGGTATGCCTCTACCACTCTTATATAGAATGCAGATACAGTTGATATGTGGGACTATGTGTAGGGGGAGATATACTTAGACAATAAGCCCCGAGCCGGGGTGGGGGCATTGCCGTGTCGGTAGTGCCCCTGAGGTCCATAGTTACAGGAATGAGCGAAGGCCCGGGGGGCATTACCTGACATGGTAATATCCCCCCCCATCCCCACCGGCTCAGGGCTTATTGCCATTAGTATTCTGGGGTAAAATGCACTGGGAAACTAATAGTTTTACCATGCTTGAAAAGCTTTGCCGCGTCAGGTTTGTTTTTCTCTGACAAACGTGGCAGCTGACGTGCGCTTTAGTCTAGAAAGACTAGACTGCACATTCAGTTTCATTGATATGGAGCGGAAGGGAGCCATGTTGGAAGAAATGCTTCCTGCCACTCCATATTAATGGTTCTAGTAATGTGTGCTCTGACGAGGTGCCTTGGCTGCACATTTTAATGTTGATTTGGGCGGACTTCTGGTCACACATGGCCCATGATTATTGCGGGTTGCTCATTTTGGAAAGTATCCCAAGTCCTGTGGCAGAAGCTTTGTACTCGAAAGAAGAAGCTACGTAACGGTGGTCAAAAAAGAGATGCGCGGCGAGGCCGGTACAGGAAAGAATGTTGCTGAGAGTGGGACGCGAGATGGAATTTCGCAAGAGTGATTACCGCTCAGTTAAGGCTTGCAAATCCACCAGTTCACCAACCATGTCTATGCAAAAAGGGTGTCAATATTAATGCAGGCCTGCCAATTTTAACTGATGCAAGAAAGGTGCAATCGGGTGAACAGCATTTACCGATGTTTGTCAGGGAAATATTTGAGCAGCACTCGTGTCTCAACATTTACCTTCTAGATCACGGAAGCAGCTTCTCGATTCAGTTCTTGCCTCTGAGTGTTCCACACTTAATAACCAAGCTAAAATTCCATGCTTACCCAGAACCCTCCAAGGAAAGCCCCCCGTAATGAACTGTAGAACACCAAACGGAGATCCATATGCAGGTTTACAGACCAGTTGTTTCAGCATAACAGCAACATTCGCATAGGTTACTACACATTTTATGTGGTCAGCATCCAGTCTCCTTGAAAAACCTTAAATCAGCCTTCAATTCTTTCCTTGCCTACTCTTGCACCATTCCCACCCACACCAACACCCCACTCTTGAGTTAATGAGAGGGAAAGCATGAGTGAGCAAGCAAGAGAAAAAAAAGAGACAAAAGGAGAGAGAAAAAGTCCAGATGACTATGAAAAGAAGAAAAAACAAAGTGATACACATTTCAGTGGTACTAGGTTACAAGTATGTGAATGTGCCTCCGATGAGGGAAGGATTACAACTAGGAGGAGGTACTAGGTGGGGTGCAAAAGACTTGGATGACTGGGAAAAGATGAAAGGAGTATGTGATATGTCTGAGTATGTGAAGGAAGCTGTATTACGTGAACATGCAGCATTTATTTATGGGGACTTTCTGATGTGTGAATATAAAACAATTGGAAATACCTTGATGCTACTAACATACATTGTCATTGGTTATTTATAACGCACTTAATACCCAGAGGTTTCTAAGCACGGACCCTGGGATCGAACCTGTGTTGCTCTGCGTCGTCTTGCTTCCAAGGTGAGCATGTCGCCCTGAGCTATCTTCCTGTGATTACCACATTAATGCTTGTTTTGCTATGCTGGGAAGGTTAAATGCTTAAAAGATGCCTTTTCTAACATACTGTACAAAACAGATGGTTAAACTGTAATACAATGAGACAGGTAGAAGTAAACACAGCGAGATAAAGTCTGTTGTTGCAACAGGTGATACATGAACGTGTTACAGCATAGTTTTCAGAAGAAGGAACAGAGAGGCATGGAAATTAGAAAAATGTTTGGATAGGAATGTGTGTAGTTTTACCCAATCTTATTGTTCCGACGCTGAAAAATCTATCACACAACATTTCATGTGTGTGAGGTCATGAGAAAAAAGACATTCTAATTGGATGAGCGTATAGGGGCATCTAGGAAGTATATAGAGAATAAAGTAGCAATAAGAAGTGAATTTACACATGAGAAAGGGTTGGTAGTTGCAGTTGGTGTTTTTCTTTTTGCCTCTTCCTGGTGAATGCTTGTTGCCGTTTAAGCTTGAGGCAGGCGTTTTTCAGAACGAAGAGAAAACCCGAAGATAAATTTTGCCTCTAAACATTTTATGAAATAAAAAGGACAGCTTGAGATTGCCTTTACTAGTATTACTGCTTCCCAATAAACTAAACTGCAGGAAAGAGATGGGGGAATATTAAATGCAGCAATGGGTGAGATCCAAGTAACTGTGCGCTATTCTCCAAACTTGAATTGAAACTGAATGCCCAGCAGCGAAAAATCTCGATGACTGAGAACCCCCCACAAGGTTCTGAAAATTACAAATGTCACAGTGATTGTCACAAGACTATATTCTGAAATAAACAATATTATAGAATGTGAAGATTGTTGTCTTGTTTATTCCTTGTTATGCAGAACAAGGAATAAACAAGACAACAATCTTCACATTCTATGATATTGTTTATTTCAAAATCATTTCAACCATTTTTTGTCTACCAATGGACTTATTGTGATTATTGAAATCCTTTTGAACCAAGCGCGAATATAGTCTCGTGACAATCACTGTGACAAGAGATAGGGGCAGACAAGGCTGAGATGCTGGTGCACCTCTGGCTGCTTTGTATCAGTATTCAAACTGGAACAGGCCAAATAGAAACATAACAACACATTGGGCCTCATTACGACCCAGGCGGTAAGTTACCGCCTGGGCCGTGACTTTACCACCATGGCGTAAACTACGTTTACGCCATGGTGGTTGGCGGACTTACCGCCCCATTCCGACCTTGGCGGGGCGGTAAGTCCCCAATCCCCATTTACCCTTCCCCATTCCCGTTTTTGCCCCATAGGGCATAATGGGAGTGGGGAAGGCGTTAATTACGCCACCGTAAATTACGGTGGCGTAATTAACTCCATGGTCCCTTAGCGCCATGGATTTTAACACCTGCTAAAAGCAGGAGTTAAATCCGCCATGGCGCTAAGGGACCTCGTACTCAGGCGGTAAGGGTCGGCGCTGTTTACGCTGCCGTAAACCCCTTACCGCCTGGGTCGTAATGAGGCCCATTATATAAGTATTTAATTTAGTGGACGAGAGACAAATGATTATTATTCTACACTGACAGTATTTTTAGGGACAAGTTTGCATATTTGGCATGGTGGCGCTGAGCAGCACATAGTCGTTTAAATTGCCTTTAAAGAACTTAGACAAAAAGTTTGAATTTGGTGTTTTATGTTTCTCTATGAGTAGTATGCACGCTTGTTTATTAGGACTAATGTGATGCATTTAACTGTCACATCAATATTGACGGCTCACCAACAGCTCTACAGTAGACCTACAATGCTGTATGTGTTAATCTCAATGCGAATAACATAATGAAGTGCGATTCACTAGTTAATAAAGAGATATTTCGTCAGTACACGCTCACCTGGGAGAATACATTTATATATCTGTTAAGTGCACCATTATTTTATATAAGAAAACAAGCCTTGACAATTGAATACACAAGGTTTCTGAGTGCATTTAATCTCTGTGTGCAGGGCTGGAACTGTCCCAAATCAATGAAAATGAATGCAGCACTACAGTATCACATGAAAGCAAACCATTAAATTTCCAAAATAACAACAGAAGAAGGACGAGAGATTAGGAATGAGAGACTTGGCCAAGGCAATAAGAGGATTGATGAGGAGAGTCAAACACAAGGGACAATGACCCATGATTAGGAGGAGGAGCGCGAACGAGAGAGTAGGAAAGAAGGACAAAAATGGGGATGAGGACTAGGATGAGGGTGGGAGACTTTGATGATGGATTCAGGTGAGAAGAAGGATGTGCTGTAATGAGAGGAAGGCACATCCTTCACCATAATCATCTCCAAGCGTTTTCTATCGCTATAGTTTCTCCTGTTTGCTTTATTTTGCTGGTCTTCTGGTGTGGCTTGTCTATTGGGGGACAAAGTCAGAGGACCTTTAGGATGGCCATTGAACCCCAGACACCTTCCCATGTCTAACCATTGACCCTCGGCTGCATGCATGCCACAGTTTACTGGTTCGACCATGGGCCACTCTGTTGTTTACTTCCCCGCCCCACCCCCTGCCTCCTCCTGTTTCTACACCAAGTGGGTCATTAGGAAGATTTACAGAAGAGGAGTCTCATAGTCAAGGGATTTATTCTGAGAAAATGTGTTGCATGACTGAGGCTGTATGTAAATTGAGGAATTACGTACGTAAGTCTGTGTTCCCTGATTGTGGCAGTTGTACTCAAGTTGAAGGGAAAGATATTTATAAATAAGAGCATTCCCAACTTCCCAAAGAGTTTCTTTTTTTAAACTGCTTGAGTTTTGCTTTAGGTGAGAGAGGGTAACACGCTTTTAAACTTACTACATTTTAAATGTATCTGATTACACTTTGATTTGAAAGGCCTCTCCTTATGTATATCACATTCATGTGCACTCATTCCAGTGATTTACCATTAATGTCCATTTTCATACATGTGGCTGCTTTCAGAATACAGTCTGCCTCGTTCAGCCCAAAACTGGAAACATATTGTACTGACCTGAACGATTGGCGAGCTATACTTTGCTCTGGGACTGAGGTAGAACGGCTCTGTTAAGATGGGACGATGCGGCATATCATCCTCTGACATCATCAACTGTAGATTGGATGCAAAGCAAACATTTATGATCATAATATATTTTATTTGAATGCATTCACTTAATTGCTCCAACTTTATTCCTATAGAAAATCTGCGTGAGGCAAAACATACTATTCTTCCGAACATGCATGTCACAATTCCATTTCATAATATTTGTTTCTTATTTTTTAAATACATTGCTTTTGATATAGTCCCATTCACTCATTAGAAAGCATAAACAACTTTGGGAAGCAGAAGAGGATGCTGCATAGATTAACAATGTACAACAAAACTAGATATAAGAAGGTCTTGACTAAAGATTGTTTGGGTGGAAAGGGTGTGCTTAAACTGAAAGCTGTGATTTTCCTGTAGAAGTGATTGGACGTGCAAGCTGACTGTTCTGTGATAGAGTACTTCAAGAAGAGGTTTCTTTAGTTTCGTTCAAAGTCCTTTAGTGGGGTCAGGACAAGTCTGACAGTGACAGAGATGGGGATCCAATGTTTGAGGGCATAGATGTACATAGCATGAGTGGTTCTGTGTGTGTACCCATTTGTTCAATATTCAGCATTTCAATGTATGTACAAATTTCACTAATCTTATGAATATAGAGTGGGTCTTCCTGTTCCTGTACAGACTGATAAACTGTAATAAACCAGAAGCACGTGTGAAGATGTGAGGCTACTGTGACACATAGTGAGGACTCAGACCCTATTTTGTGCATGAGTATGCTTCACTTGTAACTGTTCTTCATCAAACTACTTTCTGCTTTTCCACATTTATCAATAGCTCCATATATTATCTTGCATGTATTTCCTTAATTTCCTTTCTTTGTCCTTCTGAGCTCGCTCTCAAGCCTTCATGACAAACTTTACTTCCCGTCATACTATCAGTTTTGTTCTTGATGCATCCTTTACGGCATTGCCATTGTTCACCCTATTATGCTTCTGTAATCTTCTTTAGGTCCCTAATCTCCAACAACTCTTTCCTTAACGTATTCACCTTCAATCAATCAATTAATTTATTTGTATAGCGCTCCATCACTCAAGACATCATGGCGCTCAAACAACTGATAGTCAGGATAGATGTAAACAAAACCCAGGTGTCAAAGAGGATATCTCTGAGCTTTATCTAAACAGAAACATTTTGAGATGTTTTTTGAAGGATAAGAAATCCTCAATTTTGCTCAAATTGTCAGGCAGCAAATTTAAAAGCCTGGGGCCGGCCACTAAAAGGGCCGGCCACACAAACCTCCTTTCCTCTGCTTGGGTATCGGAAGGAGTTCTTCATTAGAGGTTCTGAAAGAACACACAGGGCTATATCTAACCAGTTTCTCCTGGATGGCGAAGTATCCATTTCCACCTAGGGCACGGTGCATAATGCAAAGCGCTTTAACTGTACCTGAGCTTCTACCGGGAGCCAATGGGGAGATTGTCTAGCCTACGTTACTCCTTCTCTGGCTGGCAAGTGGGTAACCAAACACACTGCTGCATTTTGTAGCACTGGCAGGCACTGCATAAGAAAGGCAGGCTGTGCCAGGTAAACAGCATTACAATAATCCAGACTCCCATTAACACAAACTGCCACTTCATGAGCATGAAATTTATCTGAAATAAACAGGAGGACTTTCTTTAGCTGTTTGAGCTTAACAAAGCCTGCACCATACACTGAGTTAACCTGTGCCTCCATAGACAGGGATTCCGAAAGCTTTACACCTAAATTACGAACTGTCTTCGAAGGCTCAGGTAATGGGCTCAATGATGCGGGCCAAAAAGAATCGGACCATCCATCAGCAGCCCCTGGCAGGCCCGATATCAGAATCTCTGTCTTCCCACCATTCAACTTGAGCGAATTTGACTCCATCCAGACTCGGACGGCTTCCAGGCAGTTTTTTGCTCATCTCTTACATCACCCTGCTTAGTGTCTAGTCTAAACAGCATCTGTGTATCATTTGCATATGAGAAGACTCTAAAGCCAAACAGATGAATCAAGATCAGCAAAGGGTGAATATATAAATTGAAAAGCAGTGGAGAAAGAGCCGAAACCTGCGGGACACTGCAGAAGACTGAAACCAGAGAGGAGCGGTAGGGGTGAAGGGAAACTATCTGCAAGCGAGAGGTCAAGAAAGCATGAAACCAATCCAGTGCTCTCCCAGCAAATCCTGCCTCCTCTAGCCTCGCCATCAATATTCCATGATCAATGGTATCGTACGTGGCCGACAGGTCCATCTCTGATCACGGTAAGATCATCCAATACCGATACCACAACTGATTCAGTTCCCATCAAGGAGCGAAAGCCCATTTGGAAGCTATCTAAGATGTCTTGGCTTTCCAAGAAAGTTCTCAATTGGGGGGTCACTACTGCTTCCAGAGAAATAGACCGATAGTTAGCCAAAATCAGAGGAACAAGTGATGGCTTTTTCAGCAATGGAATAACTAAAGCCTGTTTAAGCTTAGACGGAACTACGCCCCACTGCAGAGACAAATTTACTGCAGCAGCCAATGTGTCATAAAACTCCATAGGCGCTGCTTTAAACAGTCTCAGTGGAATGGGATCTAAGGGCGACACCAAATTAAGCTTTGCAACTATTTAAATTAGCTCCTGCTTGTTCGTTAAGGGGAAGTCAGAAAAAAGGTCCTCTGCCATTTTTCCGGCCAAGAGCATAGGGATGCCTCTTTCAATGTTCGCATATTGTAGAACGCTTGGCTTTCCCTTTCCCACGATTTCCTTCCTAATCTCCTCAAATTTACTGATAAAAAAGGTAGAGAGCTCATCACACAAAGATTGTGAGGTGGCTATCTGTGTATTACTATCCGGTTTAGACAATTTGTTAATGATCTCATATCATTTTCTTTGGGACATTCACTGCTGCTTGGATTGAATACTCAAAATAAATAGACTTGGCTGTTTTTAAAGCCTTATGGTAGATCAAGTGCTGCTGTTTATACCTTTGACGAAGATAATCCTCATATCCTTTCCTCCATTGCCGTTTTACCTGCCGTACCTCCAGGCGTAATGCCAGGAGTTCCGGAGTATACCAGGGGGCACAGTGAGAAGGTGGCTTCTTCATCAGTTGTAAAGGGCCCAGTTTGTCTGCTACAGACTCCAGACTGTTGTTCAACCTAACTATGTCCGTAGATAGGGGGCCCAACCTGTCCTTTTCATCAGTCTGCTGCTGTATAACATTATTAAAGAGTCTAGAGGGTTCCACTCTGACCAAATTTCATCCCAACCACGAACTATTATGGTGAAGAGGCTCTTTCGCAGCTCCTCCAGTTTTCAATATAAACGGTACAAGCAGATGATCCAACCACGTAAGCGGAAGGGTATAGCCCTTTGTATGGGTGGGTACCAACCACATGCTGTGTCAATTTTAGTTCCATCATGGCTTTAAGCAAAGCCTCATGTGCTTGGTCCAGTCTGTTTCAGCCCATACATTAAAATCCCCAAGTACAACCACATTGTTGTGCTGCATGGTTAATTTAGATGCATCACCAAGAAAAGTTTGAGTAAATAAGGGGAGATTCATTGCGATAAACCAATACAAAATGACAAACCCAGGATGCATTTACCAACACTCTTACCACTAGATATTCCATTTCAGATTCCATGTGTGTTTGCTACAACGTACACTCATATTGCGTGTTGTATATCACTACAACCCCACCCCCCCCTGCGTGTTTAGCTCCCCGGTCAATTTTTAGCAAGGCGTAACCTGGAGGTAGCATTTGTATTGTATCAGGACCTGTGGCATCAGTGAATCAAGTCTCTGTGACAAATACCAGATCCGGGCAGTGATCCTCTAAGGGGGGGAACATCTCCAACCTATGTGCCACAAGAGAGCGTGCGTTAAAAAGACATGCAAATAGGGTAGAGGGGAAAGAGACGACTCATGCCTAGTTTCCTGCCAACCCGACGGAAATACTGTACCTATCGGCGCTAAGGTGAGTAGCTTGCTGCGAGACATGTGCAGCTTACCAGTGTGCTGTTCCCAGAGCACACACTTTGCATGGACGAGCACAGACGGGCCGGACTTTGGCCTGACTTCGGGCTGCGCTCAGTCGCTGCGCTCCCCGCGAGGGCACTTAAATAGGGAAATCATTGAAATGTATAGACCAGCCCCTCAGGAGGCTGGAGAAGGTAGGTGAAAGCGAGAAAGGACTCACATGCAGCAAAGTGTGTGGGTATGAAAGTAAAGACAGCTGGGAAATGTAGTCCCCGGCAAAAACACCAGTCTACACAATTACAGGCAAACTTGAAGTTGAAAAAACGACATACAAGGAAACAAAATAAAACAGAGAATGCAAAACAAAATAGATTGCAGGAATAAAAACGCTGTGGTTCAGAGAACAACCACAGCATTCAGTCAGCCACCCAGCACAGTATCGCCTGAAAGGAAATTAAAAATACTGAGTTTACTTTTTAAAAACAGACAGATTGAAAATGAAAGAAAAAGCAAAATAACAAACCCACACAGTCTGGTGTGTTACCGCTGTGTTGCAGAGAATATCCTTGGTCTCATTCTCAGACAATCTGATATACACTTTCAACCTCCATCCACTTCTACTGGTCAGAGCATCCTCCAATGCCCCTTTCATACTCTGCTTGATTCAGTACCACCCTCAAACACCCCATAGACTGAAAGAACACCTGAAATATCTGCTCAATCGTATCTCAACCACATCTGTGAGAGGGAAACAGAATACCTAAAATGCTTCTATCTCTAATGATCAGGACATCAATTCTTATGCCTTCCAATTTCTACTTGCTAACTACATTCATTGGCAAGCTAACTCCTTTAACATTTACAGTGATGAAATAGAAACGGTTGGCTCCTTCAATACCAGTTATGCTAACACTAATACAAACCAGAACAAGCCTGTGTAATTTC
Organism: Ambystoma mexicanum; assembly: GCF_040938575.1. Lineage (NCBI taxonomy): Eukaryota > Metazoa > Chordata > Amphibia > Caudata > Ambystomatidae > Ambystoma > Ambystoma mexicanum. Next base: position 85,546,469 of record NC_090928.1, on the reverse strand, counting down.
ACTGGGTTAATACCTGTTTTTCATGTTCGTTAACCTGTGCATGGGACAACTGGCTGAAATTCTGGATGACACAAGGTGCCCCAAGTATTGCATAGAGCACAATTCACATGGAAACCAGTATGAAACATGCCTTACGTAGCACACAGCAAACAAAAGGGTACAGGACGACCTAGCCTGTGAAGGAGTATGATCGGTAAGTAGGATGTGGGGAAACCATGCAGTGTAAATGTGGGGACTGGCGAGGGCATAGGAGGTGTCCCCTGGAAAAGGAGAGGTGGGGGTTGCGTAAGGGGTGAGATGGGCAAAATAGATGGGGGTTTTAAAAGACCCCCATAGAGACAGCAGGGGAAATGCAAGTGTGCTGGGGAATAGGGAACCAAAATACATCCTTTTCACAACTCTACTTGCGCAACAGTGTTATCACAATATGAGTTATGAAAAGCATGATTTTTGCAATAATCACAAAGAACCTAACAAGTGTTGATAGATCAATCTATAAGTGACGCCCTTAAGGGTCCCATTTCCTGACATCATCATCTTCGTAAGGATCCTTCTAAATGGCTTTGTGAGGTGAATTTCCCTCAGATGTAACACTAAGTGCCTCTTGCACACTCATGTTTTTTCTGTCCAATATGCATGTCCCCAGCTCCCTGTGCCCAGGGGTTTATTAGGGGCACTGTGTGTATACTTTAGGGCCAGAATGAGATTTCTAAGCATTGAATGATGTGTGCTAGATTGTATCAACAAGTGCACCGAAGGCTGGAAGGAGTGCCTGTTCATGATACATATTTAATAAATATATCAGCATTATAGTTCATCATTGTCACACTTGAAGGTCACGCTGAGGAGCTTGAAAGATTTCTCTGGAGTTAGTATTTTTCTTCAAAAGCCTTGGCCGTTGAAGTGCCAATAGTTTATCACGATATTTTTTTATTTTAAATCTGTTCTCTTGTTCTAAGTGCAGACCTAGCTTGAGCGCTGTAAGGAGTGTGGCTAGCCAACATTTGGGCCGGCATCTTTTAACAGTAGTGCAGTACCGTGAGGTCTCTGGGTTGGTATGTGCATCCATTGGAATTAGTCCTTCGTCAGGTGTTGTTGAAAGAGGATTGTTTTGAGAGATCTGCAAAACTGGAGAATTGTTAGGGGTATTCCAAGTAGACATCGGAATCGAGTTCCAGAGGGTGGGTGCATGACAAGAAAATGATTGCTTGTGGGTGAAGCCGGTTGGCCAATTAGCTGCGCAAAGAGCGTGTGGTAGAAAATATGGAGTTTAGCCACCAGGTACACTGGTGTGCTACTCGTGACTGCTTTGTATGCCATATGCCATATGCCAGGATAATCACAACTCCAACTCCAATTAATCTTTTTAAGTTACAGTATGTTATCTGTGACCAGCTCAGTGGAAAATGCTGCCAATACTAGTCATGGTTGGCATACAGTCAGACAGCCTCAATGGAATTAAATGAATAAAGAAAACAGATCAAGAAAGAAATGCTGTAAGATAACTTTTTGGTGCATTGTATAATATGATATCAATGCAGATGGTTAGTATTTTACGAGTTTTCTTTTTTAAAGTGTGGGTAGTACCTCTGAAATGCACTGATATTTTCAAGGAGTCCTATTAGGAATCTACCTAGAAACCACTTTAGATGTGTCACAGGTTTCCCCCCTTCTCACCTGTCTGTATTGTTTGTTTGTGATCTTCGAACATGTCTTCTTTCGCACTGTTCGGGTTTTGTATAACCCTGTGAGTGGGTCCTCGGGTTCCAGCGTGCGGTTCGTGACCCGACTCCAGGAAGCGTTCAGATGTCTGGGAAAAAGTCCAGGAAACGGCGAGGAGTGCACTCGGAGATACGAATGCGCTGGCAATCCAGGAAATGCAAGGTGAGGAAAAAGGGGAAGGATGAAGGAAGAGGAGATTCAGGGGACCGGGAACCAGGAATCAGAAGTAATCGCAGTACGAACTCCAGCCGCACACGTCTGACTATTGCAAGTGGTAGCACTGAGACGTGCAGGCGCGCAGGTGCATGTCTGCTTTGTAGAACGTAGAGCGTACAACGCGCAGACTGGCAAACAGCGTTCCGTGTTCAGTGGCCATGTTGGGAGTACTGCTGAGTTTAGTCCCCTATGGGTCAGGGACCACAAAGTCCAGAAGGGACGCGTACGGTGGTTCATGACAAGATGTGAAGAAGATCCTCTTCAAAATCTGCACACCCTGAACAATGTGACGTGTCAAAGTGCCTGTGTATCGAGGTAAGGGAAGTGATTGCAGAGGAAAGTGCGAGACAGAGGTGCCAGACACCATGGAAGATTTGCACTTGACGCATTCTTGAAACTTATTTGCACTGCTTCTGTGCCCATCTGCCAATTCAGCCACATACTACCCACATATGAAGCATGTGAAGCAAGCACTGAACAAGTGCACTCTGCTACCTGCTAAGAAGGACTGATGATGATCTGTGTTGTATCGTGAGAGGAAGTCATGGAAGCTGCAAGCCCCGCCCCACCTGATATTAAAAAATGCCTCAGTGTGCATACCGCACGTGCGTCGGGCAAGTACTGAACAAGTGCATCCTGCTACCTGCTAAGAATGACTGGTGCTGAGCTCCATTTTACCCTGAGGGTAAGTCAAGGAAACTGCAAGCCCGAGCCCCGCCTGGGATTAAAAAAAGCCTTGGTAAGAATAGCATGCACTTGTGAATGGAAGTGCTGAATAAGTACAGTATGTAGTCAGTCTGCTGACCGCTGAATGGGACAGGACTTATATGAAGAGCAAGCAGTGAGCAAACCATTTGGCCTGGCATTATTACTCTGCTCCTTTGTGCTAGTAGGTGAATGTAGGGTGGCTTAGTGGCGTGCTCCTCTTGTATAAAATGCACTACAACTTAGGCAGTGTTCTGAAATCTAAGAACCCTGCTGAGTCAGGGATGTCAGGCTCCAGCAAGCTCATTGAGGCTTTATGCTTAGACTTGTCAACTTTGAGTAAAAAGAGTGGGAAAATAACAGTTGATCGAGGTCACAAGGTGAAACTGGGATTTGCAGCTGTATTTAGCCCTGATTGAATAACACAGCAGCCTTTGATACTACCAATGAAAACAAGTTTTGGAGGAAGGTCATTAAATGGGTTACTACCAAGGGGCTTATAAAGATGATCCAAGCCCTTTACATGGATAGTATGGTGCAAATATGGATGGATTTGGAGGGCAAACTCATTAAATTAATTAACATAGATCGTGGCCTTAAACAAGGCTGTGTGCTGGGCAATTTAAATGATGCTCTTAGTAAAGCTCACGATTTTCCACCTAAATATGGATCAGAACATATCCTGTGGCTCACCTGTGCTGATGATCTGGTTATCCTTGATCATACACCCTTTGGTCTGCAAAATACATTAGGGGTACTAGTATGCTATTTAAAGGATAATGATTTATTAATTAACCAGGCCAAAACGAAAATAATGGCTTTTGGCAAGGATAAGATGTAAAAGGCATGTGGCTGGTTTATAAATAACAAGAAAATCGAGTTTTCCCCTTTTTTTTAAATATCTATGGGCAGTTTTCAGTGATGGTAAAGTCATGCCCAACACAAAACTTGAGATCAATGGGAGTGCCACAGGAAAATGTTCAGCCATTAAAAATGTCATCAAATCAACACATGGAGGCAATTGTATAGAGGGTCTGTTAAACATTTACAAGGAGAGTATCTCTTTGGGTATTCTATATGGCCTTGAACATACACAAATTTGAAGAATGGTCTGTTGCAAGGCAAATTGTGGCATCCAGTATTGGGGTTGTGTCTGGGGATCCTCATACAAGTGATACAACTGAAATGAGGTATTCCTTCCCTGAATGTATTGTTGCAAATTAGGAAGAGTATTCAGTACTTTAAAATCCTGTGCATTGAAGGAGATCCCATTATGTCATTGTTGCATAAGTTAATTAAGATACAGACAAACCAACATATATCGTTAAGAATGTTTGCGGGGGAACAGGAACATTTTTTATTGCAGCCATTGAATGGCATCCAGAAGAACAGGGCATACTAAGCTCTATGATCAAATATCACAAGAAGAAATCCTTGATATGGGACTGGCAACGTAATATTGAGAATCTGTCGACTAAATCCATGTATAGCCAATACACCACCCAAGTGTTTATTTTACAATGTCCGTAAAGTTACCCGAGTGCGGTCCCAAACCGAAGTCTACACATATTTATTAGTCTCCTACCACTGAACCAACTTCTTTCATTGGTGACAATAGGCTTGAGACTTGAAATTCCCAGTGAGAATCAGCAATATAGGTTATGACACTTATTGCTATAAGCTAGTAGGAATTTGCTTACAGTTTGCCCAATTCTAAATGGATGCTATTGCAAAGGTTATAAAAATTGTGTGTCTCTCATAGAGAACATTGAGGAGGATGCAACTTGGGCTTACTGCATTGTGAGTACCTCCATGATATTATCTGCAGTCTTAAGAAGTGTTTGGTGTAAGGCAGAGATACTGATTAATGATGCAGAATGTAAGCCTGCACCTATAGAGTGAAAGGAAAAATCAAATCTTTAATATGAGTGAATATATGCAAGCTGTATATCTTTAGAAGAGTAATGTACACATAGAGAACACTATATGTGTGGCTGGTGGTCTATGATCACCCCATGTGTATATGTACATTTATGATCATGTTTTGGGTAGGCATGCATAGTGAATTATGATATAATTGTTTTATAATTTGATAAGATCTATTAATTGTGTGAACAGTTTTTTACTGAAACACAAATAAAAAATCATACTGCCCTGAACATTGCTGGCTAGTCCTACACGCATGCATCCCATCCTCTTCATTATGTACACCATTGGCACCAAGAACACTCCCTCCTACCTGGCAGACAAAGCCACCATCTCTGGCACCAAGCAGATTACCAGAAGACAGGACCAGGCAAGATTAGAGCTGCAGAAATGCCAAAAATAAAGAATCAGAAAGCAACTGCTCTCTGTATCCCAAGACTGTGGACCCTCATTGCTCATCCACCTCGGGCTTGCCAACCCCCACATGCAATTCAGAAAGGAAATAACGAACCTCCTTTTCATGACCAACTTCTTCATAACCCGTAAGGTTTACCTCCCCATAACCCACCCAGTCAAATATATCTCCTGATGATCAACCTCCAAATCTCACCTAATACCCTATTCAGCACTGTTACATGGTCCCCCATCAACTGCAAATGTACATTTTCCATGTGACTGAAAATGTGATGGGCGTTATGGTAGAATGCTTTGTTTTAGGGACGATTTACTCAGTACTCATCGGATGTATACCCGTAACCTTACCCAATATACAACACTCCATAGGTCCATGCTCAATCAATAACCGAAAAATAAATAAATAAATACAATTCTGTGGCCTGGCTGGCTGTTTCACTCTCCATGTTGTTGCATGTGTGTGTGTTTGTTTGTGTTGAAAATGCCTGTAGGGTGTGTAGCACAATGCAATACTAAGAGGGCCCTCGGTCCCTGTGGTTGAACCTAGATGGAAGATGGAAGGCCTGATCGAAAAACTTGACTCAGAGTCTGGCATGAAAAGAATACAGGGACTCATGGAGTGTGGTATCGCATAGAGGGCTAAAGAGGAGCACAGTCTAAGTGCAGTTTATCATATGCCATGGTGCTTGCAGAAGAGCTTACCTCTTCCTGTGAGTGTGATTTGGTTTGGGGTTTGAGACATATTGAAGAGTCCAGCAGCATCTGCCCTGATAAAATCTTTCATAACAATTTTAATCTGTCTCTTCATATTTGCCTGGAGATGTTATTCTGAGGTTGAAATCTCTGTATGTACTGGGACATCGCGACTGCTTGTCTTGCTCAGATTGTGCTTGGTACATATGCTGTTTTGGTTAATTGAGCATGTCTGGTGGTGGCTGGGGTGTCTGTGGTGAATTCTGTGACCTATGGCTATGGCCCTTTTCATGTCCACCGCTCCTTAGGTTTAAATGGTTCCGTGTCCTTATTACTTCCATATGGGAAGTGGCCTGAGGAAGGAAGTGAGCGTTGGGGTCGGGTAAACCTGCTTCTGAAGCTCTCACATTCTTGGTTTTTGGTTCCTTAATGGGAATGGTGTGCTCCTGCTAAAGCACTGCCCTTTTGTGCCCTAGGATGAGAATCGAATCCCCTAACACTGTTCAATGCTGCTCTATGGAGATACGTTTTTAGAGGGTCAGCAGGGTCTCTGTTTGTATTGCTGTGGTAGCTTGATGACCAAGCTGTTTTATATGTACCACTGGTATTGTTTATTGTGTCATACTGTGGTGTACTTATCAGCATGGTTATATATTCTGTATATATATTGAAAGCTACCTACCTGTTGGCTTTTTGGATTGTTGTGTGAGTTCATCCAATCTTATGTTAACGTGAAAGTGGGAAGGATGGACACTTTGAAATATGATGGCAGGTTGTTTACCTGCACAGGGAACCATCTCTCGGGATCCCGTGCTAGTACAAAAAGATCTGGGATTTCATAACTTTACATGAGAGGGGTACTGCTGCACCTCCAGGTAGTCATGGGACATCCTGGTACACATCTGTGCTGTATAAACCGTATGCAAATCAGCATCTGGCTCATAGGGCAACTCTTCAAAGAAAAATATGAATTAGAAAAACAGCTCCATATCCTATACATCAAAGAAAAACACCCAACTAGTGCACTGTTTACTTATTACGTGCCTTGTTATGTTATTGGGATGCATACATAGCACAAGCTATTCCATTTTCATCACCTATTAATGCTTAGGTAATTGCGAGAGGTGGGTTTGGTCACGGTGGCGAGGGAGAAGAAGTAGAGGGAGGTGATGTTGACGCATGCAGATCGTAAGACCCCAGGTTCTGTGTGAGGGTAAGCAGAAACCCGGCCTGACGTACCCTGGAGCAGACATGTTGGGTGTCAAGTTTAAGTCCATATGATGACTGGGTCCGGTTCATGCATGCAAGTCATGTGCCCGGAGGTTGTGGGAAGGGTGTTTGGCGTGTAGTGTTTCAGTGTTGGTTTTTAGAGGGATATGGTTGTGCTCGGGGAGGCTGTAAGGTTAGTTGATAATGATGCTTTTGGATGCCTAGTGCATGATGGTGAATACCACTGAGTCTATTGCAAAATGGAAAGCATTTGGATTCTTACAGTTAGACACCTTTTTTTGTTTTTGGAGTTTCTGTTTATATCAGACCATTCACAATTAAAATATTAAATAAAATCTACAACTTTCAAATACATCAGTCAGTAAAATAAAAATCTCTCATTTACATAAATTCATTTATCAAACTGCCCACAATAAAATGCAGTCAATTAAACATATTTACATAAAATTATTTCCCCAAAATATATTACTGCTAGCACCAAAGCAATCTGCTCTGCACGCATCAATCTGTTTCAGAAAATATCTAGTTTTAAAAACCTTATATCGTGAACAATTCAAATTCAAATCTCAGATTATTCTGCAGATTCATGTTCCAAATGCAAATGTTTCAATGTTTGAATTTCATTTTCTTTTTGACGTTGGGCCTCATTACGACCCTGGAGGTAAGGCAACAACGGTGCTGGTAGTGCTACCGGTGACGTTGTTGCCTCTCTCTGGTCAAACCAGACGTGCAAAGCGGCACCCGCTAGCAGAACAGGATGCTAACAACGGTCCCGTCATTAACAGGACCGTTGTTAGCATCCTCCCCATTCCCATTGAGCCCTATGGGGACTCAAATAGGAATGGGGACATAGCAGGTCTGGGTCCCGCAAATGGGAATTACCGGGCCCGCAAAGGTTGGAATGGCCCGGTAATTCCCATTTTTCGGGATCCGGACCCAAGTTTGGAGGTAGCCATGCCGCTAAAAACGGTATGGCTACCTCCAAACTCGTAATGGGGCCCATTATCTGCAGATTCTCTGGGCCCTTGGAATTTAGTTTCAAGCTCCTTCCACATCCATAGTCATTCATTTGTTAAACCTGAATCTCATGTAAGTTCTGGTTTTGTCCATACAAGGGAACTGAATAAAGTATTGTTGTGCATACCTATAATCTGGAAAACCATGTAAATAGTCTGACAAAGGACTCCTTTCAATGAATCCACTGTAAATAATGTCCATGTCACAAAGATCTATTTTCTTTAGTCACTCCATCCTAAAAACTGCAATATTTTCCATATTATATCATAATAAATATACTTATATATGTTGAATTACATGAACACAACATTGCACACAGAACAGCATAAACATTCAGCAGACTGTATTCAAATATCACTTGTATTATTTGCATGTATGGCAATGCTACAGTTGTGATGTGCACACTTGCAATGTTGTGGGCTATGTTATATGCAAGTTAATGCTATGTCTCTGGCCATACTGTATTGTCACTGCATGCATGGCATAGTGAGTTGGAATATCTGGGAGGTGTCAGTGGGCAGTCAGAAGTGATCCCCTGGAAAACTAAATTCCAATTGTAAACCTTAAGTTCTCATCTGGCATAGCGTAAACTCATATAGAGTGGCATAGATAAGCATTGCATAGTCACGCCTAGCAAGACACACCAAATCACAGCAATACTTGGAAAAGCATGACAAGGCATTGGATTGCATATAAATGCATAGCCAGGTGTATATACAAAACCCCTGTTTGATCTCCTTGATTCCAGAGGAATCATTTACACCAACTTCACGGATGACACTCAGATCCTAGTCCAGCTCAATGGGGATTATTACTCTGACACTGTCCTAATTAACGCTGTTTACAGCACTATACAAAACTGGATGGCCACCCACAACCTTTGCCTGAATGATGAAAAAACAGAACTCCTCCTCATTGGCTCCCCACACCGGATCAGACACTTTGATCCCAACTACTCAACCTTCAGCATAGACGGCTCTGTCATTTCAGTCTCAAAGCATATTAAAACTTGGAGGGTCTACCTCGAAGCCGACCTTTCCATGAACAGACATGTTATTGGCCATACCTCCTCCATGGCCTACACTACCTGACCAAATTCCCTGAGCAGGAAGTTTCTCTTTCCAAGTAGCTGCATCAACCTTGCCCGAGCTCTTACACTCTCTAAAGTTGATTATTGGAACATGGTCATTATGGGTACCTACTAACTCAAACCTGCTGAAATTACAACTTCTCCAAAACAAAGCTCTTCGCTCTGCTCTCGAGTTCAAACATTCAGAACACATTTCCTCCACTAGACGTGAAGCCCACTGGCTCCATGTCAAAGCCTGTATATAATTCAAAACACTATCCATCACGCATCACTGTATCCACAAACTTGCACCCAATACCTTAATAATTCCATCACCCATATTACACCTGATCGCAAACTCCTATCTACCCAGAGCATCTCTCTGTTCATCCCAAGATAAAGACAAAAAGGGCTGGGGAGTTAGCTTCTGTGTAACTGCGCCCACGTTATGGAACTCTCTCCCTGAGCCAATCCGCAATTAACAGTCGTTCCTGCCTTTAAAAACGCCCACGGGTCTGGGCGTTGTCAAAAATGTAATAAATAAAATAAATAAATAAATATGTAAAGCAAATAAATCATAGCTCCAAACTGAATTGACGTGTCTAATATCAGTTCACAAATGGAGAACATGTTAACAAAGGCAATAATCTTCTTGACTTGTAATTTACCTTGTTAATTCGTGATGAACTGGATGAAACTCGGTGTTTGAATGAGTTCTTGCTGCCCTCTTCATCAGTGAGAAAGTTCTGCATAAAGTAAAGGGTGAAATGTAGTTTTGCAGTGGTTCTAGACAGCAATGTCACTCAGATTTGTTCCTTCCTTTTTACTAATATATGAGTTCTTTATTATTATCTAATTACTTTTACGTGACGGCTTTAATATCACCTCCAAGCCTTGACCTCACAATGCTGGCGGTGGTGTTGCCTTAATTTTCCCTGAGTGGATTCCTTCTTCCATCCTACCCACTCAGCTCTATTGGTCCTTTGAGAGCCTAGTATGCAAATTGGTCATCTCTCCTTCCTCCACCCTGACGGTTGCTACAATCTACTGGCCTCCAGGAGCTTCCTCTCTGTTCCTCTCTGAGTGGGCTTACTTCTGTTCTGCCCTACTCTCTACCACCTCCAACCTGCTACTCCTGGGTGACTTCAACATCCGCTTAGACTTCCCATGCACAGCATTCACCCTCATCATTGATCCCTATCCCTCTACATTCTTCCTTCTGCTCCAACCCACTCTGCCGGACACACGCTAGATGCCATCATCGATTGCAATCTCCCTCTCTCTACTCCCCTGGTCACCCTCTCTCCTAGTCTGACCACTCTCTTCTTGCCTCCCACCTGGGTCCCTATGGCCCTGTGACTACTCCTCCAAAAGCCTTGCCAATTTCGTTCACAAACATCCATCCCATGAAACGAGTGTCAGCTGATTCCTTCACTTCCAACTTCATTCCCTCTTTCCCAGCCAACTCATAGGGCCTCAATCCGAGTATGGAGTTAGTCATGGCGCTATTTGCGCCATGACTACCTCCCATACCGGTACCGAGTCCGCCCTGGTTCAATGGGGACTTACCGGTCTAGTCCGACCTTTGCGGGACCGGTAAGTCCCTATTAAAAATACCATTCCCCATTCCCATTGAGCCCCCTTAGGGGGATGGGGAAGGTGCAAATAACGGTACCTCAAATTGCGGTACCGTTATTTGCTCCGAAGTCCCTTAACGGGTCCCGTCCACAATGCCTGGTCAGACCAGGCGATAAAGGAGGGACCTGCTAAGGGACCTCAGAATAGGGCACAAAGGGATTAACGGCACTGGTGTCCTTACCGGTGCCGGAAATCCCTTTGCGCCCACCTCGTAATGAGGCCCATAGTCTACCGCTGATTCTGCCCTCCACAACCTCTATCTTTCCATTACCAACACCCTTGACATAATTTCCCCAGTCATGAGGATCTGCATGAAACTTGCCTCCAAGCGTAACACCTAGCGTAACACCTAGTACGGCTCCGAACTTGCTGACCAAAAATGTAAGTGCACGGCTGCAGGATAGAAGTGGCAAACTTCAGGTGCAGCCTCTGACAAACTGGCCTGCCGCCTGCTCCAAAGACATTATAGACTCTCTAACCGTGGCAAAAAAAGAGCCCACATTCAGGCATAAGTATCTGGCGCATCCAACAACACGGCTGAACTCTTCAAATGCTGCAGGGAACTTGACAACCCATCCGCAGTATCCTCTGCCCCTACTCCTTCCCAGGCCCTTTACAATGCACTCGCCACTCACTTCACCTCCAAAACCCAGGACATACTGAACAGCCTTGTCATGCACTATTCCATCCCATCCCTCCCCTTGCCTCCCCTGACCACTCACCATCCTCCTTCCACCTTCTCCTCCTTTGCCCCTGTCTCTCTGGAAGAAGTCACCAGAGTCCATGAAGGTGGTCTCTTCCAAACAGGTTGCCCCTTGCTCATCCAGAACCATCAAGGACAACATTTCCTCTTTCGCCCCTTCTCTCGCCCATCTCTGTAACCACTCCTTTGCTACTGGTTCTTTTCCATCCTCCCTCAAGCACTCCTGTGTGCGCCCCTCCTTAAAAAAAAACTTCAGCAGACCAATCTTGCCCAGTCAACTATCGCCCCATCTCCATCACCCCCTTCCTGAGGAAACTGCTTGAGAAGTTGGCCCTCCCCCAACTTAACTCCCACACTGAACTTGTTGACAGTCTTCATGACCATCAGTCTGGATTCCGATCCTCCAGAGGCAGGGAAACTGCTCTTCTGAACACCTGTGAAGAACTGCTTGCATCCCTTGATTCCAACTCCCCTGCTGTGCTCATCCTCCATGATCTTTCTTCTGCATTTGACACAGTGAACCACTCCATCCTCATAAAAAGGCTCCATGACAACCTTGGCATCTCGGAGAGGGCACTGGACTGGCTTACCTCCTTCCCTACTGACCGCTCTTTCAAAGTCATACTGGGCTCATTCTCCTCCCCTACTTCCTCCTCCACCTGTGGTGTCCCCCAGGGCTCCATTCTTTCACCTTGGCTCTTTAACATCTACCTTACTCTGCTGGCACACCTAATTCCCTCCTTCTCCCCCAACTTCCAGTGCTATGCTGATGACACACAACTCTTCTGAAACCTCCTACGCCCGTGCACCCTCCTTCATCCCCGACTGCTCCTCAGCCATCCATGCCTGGTGTACTTCTAATGATCTTTGCTTCAATGCCAGCAAAACAGAGATCCTCCATATTGGGAGCCCCGGCACCTGACTTCTTCCCTTCACTCTGGCCTTCTTCCATGGGTACTCCCCCTGCTCCCTCCTCGGAAGCCAGGAAACTCAGAGTCATCTTGGACTCCTCTCTCTCCTTCCTCCGTTATACTCAGGACATTGTCAAGAAGTCCCACTTTCAGCTCTGGTTCTCTCTAGGCTTAACTATTGCAGTAGCCTCCTCCTTAATCTACCTCTGTCCACTCTGCAACCCCTCCAGCTAATCCAGAATAGGGCAGCAAGACGTATCCTTGGCCTCAAGCCCAGGGACTGCTTCTCTCCTGCCCTACAAAGTTTTCACTGGTTTCCGATAGCAGCACGGATTACATTCAAATTCCTCTGCATCACCCACAAGGCTGTCTGGAGCCTCAGACCACTCTATCTGCAACTCTGTCTGACCACATACTCTCCCTCTAGACTCCTGCATTCCTCTAGCACCAACTCCTTGCATATGAAGCAGTTTGGTAAGCAGAGAGCATGTGGCTGATCACTTTCCTCTGCTGGCTTTTTGGAAACACCTCTAGACCTTCCTCTTTACCACCTCCTTCACTCCCCCTGTCCCCCGCACAGTAGCTTGACTAATGTGCAGAGCTCTTATGCATCCCTGGGGCCCTGTCCTCCCACATTTTATCATCTCTGCTTCTATCCATCCTCTGCACTTGGTTCGGCTCACCCTACCCACTGGAGGTTGCACTTACATTTGTCTTCATAGCACTTCACATGCTGCTCGCCATGAGCACCACAGCACCTAGCCCATACCCTCTCCCCTCTGCACTTGCACGTTCTGAACACTCACAAGTTATAGTAGGTTTGTCTTCCCCTCCCAACTGTCTCTTATATTTTTGTTGTATTTAATGTATTAAATTTGTATCATTGTTGTATTTACATGTCTACCAACCTTGCCCCCTCCCTGTTGCCTGTGAGCACGCTAAGTCAGTATTTGCTTCCTTTATAGGTGCCAAACAAGTGAACAATAAATAAATAAATAAAGAAGGTGGTGTTTTCCTGCTATATAGAAAGCATGTTGCATGCATTTACAGTAGCATGTACTAGATGCTCACAGATGCAAAAAAAAAAAGAAAAAGCCTACCGGAGCTGGAGAGAATTTCCTCAGGTTTGCTTCATTGTTTAATATCTACCTCCACAAACAAATGCAGGGACATTGAGGATTTCAAATAAGAAACACTGAAGCTCATAAGAAGTTTGGAAGGGTGGTTAAAAAATGGCGGCAAAACCATCACTGCCATTATTTTGGTGGTAACAGAATTACTGATATTTTCACAGCACCACCAAATAACATTTTAGATCACAACTTGGAGAATTTACCTACAGCAAGACTCTGGGGGTAACTTCAATGGCAAACAGTGAAGATTTACCATGGCAGAACTACTGCTCAAAGTACAGCTTCCAAAAGTCCAGTGCATTCCTAAAATGGGGATCAACACGGCCATGTTACCACTCTAACTCGGGTGGCCAATCTCCCAGAACTAGTGGCTGTGACAGTAACTGATTTTGGCTGCCTCTCTGCAGAAATACCACAGGAATACCACACACATAGAAATGACCCTCACAGATTTGCCAGCCTCCTGCACAGACAAGGTAGACACCCCAAGGGACGTATACAAATGTTCACCATGATAACATTGGACATTTGGAGCATTACCATGTGATATATATATATATATATATATATATATATATATATATATATATATATATATATATATATTTATATATGTATTATTGTTTTTAATCCACTATTCTAACAAGTGATTCACATTTTAGTTGAAAAATAGTCAATACATAATTTTGATTCAACGTAAACATCTTTGCATTGAATGCTGAAAACTTACCGGTCCTTTATGTGTGTTATCAAAGTCTGGTGTAACGTCGCTTTTAAATCTTGACCTCAACAAGTCTTGCAAATATGCCTTGGCAGCGGGTTCATCTTCTGTGTCAAAAAATTGCTGGAAAATAGCATGTTTGAGATTGATGTTCAGAGTTTTCATGTTACCAATTCAGCATTTTACATCACTCCTGTGCCCAAAATAACTTCTGGTTAAGTGGCCCAATGTTTTAGTTTAGTATTTAATACTGCCTTGTGTTAGTGGTTTTTCGGACATAGGTCAACCAAGAAGCCTGAGCTTCTTCTTCACAATTTCATCCAAAATGACCTGCAAGCTTGGTTTTTAATTTGTCCTGGCAGTGACTGGGGACTACTTGATGGCATAGTTCTCCTGCCTATGGTTGTGATGGGGAAGAGGATGCAGGAGCTCTTTGAGCTCTGGTGAGTTCCTGTCATTGACAGGTGTGTGCTTTCAGAGCTTGCAAGTTTAAAGGATGCACCTACAAACCTTAAACTAATGCCAAATGCACTGAATCTGCATACAGTAATACGTCAACAGAGCATCACAGGCTAAAATATGGATGGTGAAATGCTTTCCCACCTTGTAGCATCTCTGTTTTGCATAATGTTTCATGCTATTATCCCTGGTTTCCCAATGAGGCAGGCTGTAATTGTCCTGCAAGTGGAGCCCATTGGTATTGGGATGGGTATGCGGTAGTTGCAGTTTAGATGAACTTAAACGAGAGCAATATCAAAGTACATTTGGACACGATTTCAAAGATAAAAGGTTTACCATAATTTTTTGACTTCTTTCAAACACGGAGGCTCGGTCGACCGCACGTCTGAGGCCACTGACCACCGTGCTTCCCTCGCCTTTCAAATACTGAAAAAGAACACATTTACATTTAATAATAAAAACAATAGTAATCAGCATAAATGTTGTTTTAAGGTTCACATCTCTTTAACCATTTCCTGCCGTTGGGGAGTCAAGCGCCTCAAATCACCCCTTTGTATAACTACAATGCTCCTTTGTTAAAAGACTCATAACCGGTTGCTCCTGAATTACATTTTTGAATAAATATGTCAAAAATTAAGAGGATGGGTGGGGCACAATTGAATTTAAGAAGGTTTGCAACATTGGAGAACCAAGATTACAGGTACACGTGCTTCTTCAAGATGGGACAATTCACTGATTTATACAGTAGCTCTTGAATAGAATACCAAGAACTACCCACACAGTGAGCAGAGACTTTACTGAACGTTGTTTCTGTCTTTAGCTTTTCTTCCACCAAAGACTACTTTTTTTCTGTATTTGGCCCAGCTTTGTCCTACTCTGGGCCGCTCTGTGCATTTGTGGCCCACAGTGCCACCAGCACCCATTTGGAAAAGGGCATGATCATGCAGCAGTGCCTGGCATGAGGACGCAGTAGGCAGTTTGTTGGCAGTGCTAATTAGCATTTGCATAGAAAGATTGTAAAATACATTTGGAGTAAAACGAATATTAAAGGCAGATGGAGAAAAAAAATGAAGGAAGGAAGAGGAGAAATATGTAAAAGGGAAGCAGGGAAAAAGATAGGGAAGCTTAAGGGGAAAATAAGGTAGCACAAAGCATGAAGAGAGTTAAAGGGGCAACGTGCAGCTGGTGCTATTGGGGGTAACTTGAAACTTTCATTGCGTTAAAAAACAACTCTGCTCCTCTTGGTCATCTTGTTGCATTTTCTATCCACCGACACCATGGGTGTTTTTTTTTGCTGGAATCTTATCTATGTGTCTGCTTCACTGTTGCTCTCCTTCCTCAATGTACTGATCATGGAGCATTAATGAGCTAGGGCACTCACATTTCATTTTATTTTATTTTTTAAAATACAGACCTATCTCAAGAGCAGCAGAACGCTGTACAGAGTGTGTGTAGTCTGTGCTTGGGCTGGCATGTTCCAACAGTAGTGCAGTACTGTCAGTTTAGGTCAGTGCGTCGGTGTGTGCATCCATTGGATTTAGTCCTTGGTCAGGTGTTGTTCAAAAAGCCATGTTTTGAGGGATTTGCAAAATTAAAGAATTGTGGGGGCATTCCGAGATGACACCGGGATCGATTTACAGTGTGTGGATGAGTGACAAGAGAATTGTTTGCAGTCCCTCTCCTTGTAGATTAGTTTTGATTTAAGAGGGTTGGTCGATTAGCTGGATGAGGAGCGTGTGCCACCAGATGTGTGGAGCTTAGCCACCAGGTATGCTGGTTTGGTACTCATGAATGCTTTTTAGACTATACATGCAGTCCTGCAGGGGTGTTGCTGGGGGGGCTAAGGGGGCTATAGCCCCTGATCTTTTGTTGTAGCCCCGGATAGAATCTCAGGAGCTACAGCCGAAAGACTAGCTAGCCCCCAGGCCCAACAGTTCCGACATCAGCTTAGCCCCGGGTCTTTTCCAGACCTAGCAACTCCCCTGCAGTCCTGAACAGTATCCTGGCCTGGAGAGGAAGCCAGAGTAATTCGTGTAGGATGGGGATAATTCAGTCGAACTTCTGTGACCCAGTAATAATGCTTGCTGTAGCATGGCAGATTGCTTTTAGGGGAGCCAGGTGAGCGGCTTGGAACCCCATCTGAAAGGCATTTTCAGCATTGATGTTTGAAATTTCAAGGGCCTGCTCTATGGTACGGAAATCTTGCGGCAGAATGAAGCGTTTGATTTTGTGGTAGGTGCAGACTCAGAGCTTTGTCGTTTGGGCTTCATTGGCTATGTGTTTCTCAAAAACAGGCTGCTGTCAATGGTGAAATCTAAGGATTTTGCTGAGTCAGAGAATTGTAGATCAAATCCTTCTATGCGCCTATTATCGAGCCATTGTTGGACAAGGTGTTGTTTAGCGGGCGGACCGATGAGGGCAAATTCACTCTTGGATGGCTTTAGTTTAAGGCAGTGGTCTTCAAACTTTTTTGGGCTGGGCCCCCCCTGAGCAAAATTTGGGCAGGCTGGGCCCCCCAAAAGTGCCAGATGGACAGTATGTAGAAATCGCTATGAACTTTTGCATGCCGTCACTGCACCCTACTCCCAGTACAGACCCTGGCTCTCTCCACCACTATCCCAGTGCTGCCACCCATCCTGCTCCCACCACAGTCCCATAACACAAGCATACACACATCCATACACATTTAAATAAAAAATAAATCGCCATAAATGTACCTTCTGCAGGGGCATGTGCTTGGTTGCTAAAATACCCCACTCCAGGTTGCTCTGCGCATATGTGCGAGGAGGCGCAGGAGTACCCCTCGCACATACATACTTGCAGTGCCCCAGCCAGCATTTCCAATGAGCTATGCAAGGCCGGCGAAGCAAAACACCCCCAGCGTTGCATGGCTCAGTGATCATGTGCGGCTGGGGAAATGAACTGTCAAAGGTAAACAGTGTTTCCCTTTGACAGTTCAGCCAGCCCAGGAGCACTCCCTCAGCTGGAAAAAGCAGCTGAACGTACGTTCCAAAGCCCAAGAGATAACAAAAAAGAAGGAATAAGGGTGAAGGGAGGATAGAGTAGATTGGTAGAATCACGAGTGCGTGAAGAGCGATGAGGAGCAGAGAGAATGGAACAGTGAACAGGTGTGCATTGTGGCATATTGGTTAACAGAAAACAGAAACTAAAGATACAAAGCATAAGCTGAGAGAACGGCGTAGCTAGTATCTATAATTGAATAAGCTTGGTCAGAGCATGTATTGAAGGCTTGCATGGGTGAAGAGGGGCAAACACTAATAAACAAAGCCCTTAGAGGGTTGCCCTTTGAACGTGACGCACAGGGTGTAGGATGCCCTGGGGTCACACCCAGCAGGGCGGCATGATGTCTGGAGGTACAGGGATCAGAGAAGAAGCCTGTCTAATGTAAGCAGGCATGTGCTGCAGGGATAGAGTGAAGGTCCAGCCATTAATAGGAATGTGTGGGGCAGATGTGCTTCCTTACTGAAAGCTTATCCTGCCTTTTGTGATGGTACTGCCATCACCCAACATATCTATAGTAAAATGGAAGCCACAATAGTAATGTGCAAGACACACTAGTAACACCATTCTACTAATATCACCAGAGCAATGGGATATCACTGCATTATTTGTGCTACCCACAATTCTCCATAGACACTTAAGGCTACCTTTTGAAATGGTCCTGGAACTGTAACATGTCACACAAAAAAAGATTGGACAAATGGCAGTGATTTTATATGAAAATAGCAAAATGACTATTGATCACCCTGTACCTTCAGATCAGTGGGATACACCACTATGATGTTGCAGCTGGATATTTCCTTTTTAACAACCTGAAAAATGCAAACAAAATTAAACTTGGATGCTGAAATGTTCCTTTCACACACTTTTTAGAACTTTGCCTCAAAATCAATATAGGAATGACGCTATGCAGTAAATATCCTGTTACCAAATGAGTTACAAACTAAGTGAATTAAATTGCAACTCACTGGACGCACGTTCCGAAACCTAGATCTGAGGTCGTCTGAAAGACCATGTAATTGTATGAAAACAAAGGTGATACGTTTTGTCTTTACACCCGTGTCACTGTCAGCAAACCTATGACATTAACTCCTGTTTTAGAAATTCAATTCTGTCACGATTTTGCGTAAATGGACCTTAATTGAGGACATGTGATGAAGTTGTTAAAGTGCTGCTCCGGATCATGAGGGCATTGGTTTCAGACCCTGCGTTAACTCTTGATGAAAATATTGTGTGGTAATAAGAAAATCTCTTTATGTACTTTTGCATAAATTGTGATTAGGAAAAATGTATATTTATGAGAATTGATTCTACATTGTGCCACCCATTATTGCTCCAACCCTCTAGCCATCAATATTCACATTTATGCAATATAGTTTCTTCCCACCCCACACTTTATACAATGTTTTGTGTACAGCATGTCATGTTTCAGAAATCCCTGTTGCAATAAAAGTTTTTTTGTCACAGTGCTGTGCTACTTTTTGCGACTAAGTCAAGGCTACACCAAAGAGAAATGGCTAGTGTTTTTTTCTTTATTTTTTTGTTTATAATGGGCCAGAGTCTGCAAGCATCAAGACACAGAAGAAAGGGGGGAGGGAGGTGTATAGGGGGAACAAAGTGGAGGAAACCACCAACACCAAGAATTACTCAAATAAAACCGTCTTCAGCCGTTTCCTGAAGGTCGGAAGATTACTATCCACCCGCAGCTCGTTAGGGAGCTCATTCCCAACCGTGGCAGCCTGCACTAGAAAGGATCTGCCATGTCTTCTAACTCGTTTATTTTTGCGGCACACCTAGCAAAGGGTATCACTAGATCTGGTGCTGCGTGTCTGTTTTTGCATGTCTGTTTTCAGACCCTCTTCACCAGAGCTGGAGCTCTGGCTGCTCCCTTCCGAGCTGCAGGAGCACCACCATCATCACCTTTACCCTGCTGGGTGTTAAGGTAAGCTCATGGGCATTTCTACCTTAGCCCAAGCTCTTTTCGTGGATGGTCTGCACCCTGCTATTTAATCACCGGTAGATTTGCAGCTCTGCCTGCATTCCAACAAGAATTTGCACATATCTTCAAGTCATAGCTTTTCACTTATTTACTGATTTGAAGCGCATCCGCCATTGAGCAACACGAGGATTTCCACTCTCTAACATGGCCGCCCCATGTAATGCGACCCTCCCCACCCTGAGCCATTGATTCCTGAAGTGTCCGGATTGGCTGCCACATATATTTCGAGCCAATCATATCTCGCCGGCAGGCGAGCGCCGGCCCACGAAAGAAGGCTCATGAAAAAAGGCTCCTGACTAAGCTGACTGAGCTGGCCGTGCTGCCTGATGCTCCAGGTCCCTAAGCCCTGCCTTTTCAGCCCCTGCATATGTACTCTCTCCAGCCTGTAAGTTTGCCAGCCTAGCCCAGACCCCTGGCCCCCCAAGGCATTTACGGTGAGACTCAAATGCACCTATACCACAGCATGTACTATTGCACTGTGCACCGTACCCCCTGACATGAGACTCAATTCAGCGACATCTTGCGCACTCCCTCCTGCTGCACAGTAATGTCTTTACTACATTACACTATTACACACTGTACACGTGACTCGCCAACATGCCCATGACTCCACTGTCTCATGTTTATCTCTTACATGCCTGCTCACTCAATTGTCTGTTCATTAGCAGTAGCCTGCACAAATCACTTCTGTTCATCCCTATTCCCTTTTAGTGAATGACTTGGCATTTCGGGGTCTCGAGCACAGTACAACAGATAGGCCCACTGTGCTTGGTATCTGTCTAGTGCCACCTAGCTTGATTCTGCATTTTATCTGTCTAGTGGCATCTAGCTTGATTCTACATTTTATCTGCCTAGTGCCACCTAGCTTGATTCTGCATTTTATCTGCCTAGTGCCACCTGCCTTTGAATTTGTATTTTATCTGCCTCGCGCCACCTAGCTTGATTTTGCATTTTATCTAACCAATGCCACCTAGCTTGAATTTGCATTTTATCTGCCTAGTGCCACCTAGCTTGATTCTGCATTTTATCTGCCTTGTGCCACCTGCCTTGAATTTGCATTTTATCTGCCTAGTGCCACCTAGCTTGACTCAGCTTTTTATATGCCTAGTGCCACCTACCTTGAATTTGCATTTTATCTGCCTAGTGCCACCTAGCTTGATTCTGCATTTTATCTGCCTAGTGCCACCTGGCTTGAACTTGCATCTTTATCTGTCTAGATTTTTGATTCTGCATTTTATCTGCCTAGTGCCACGTAGTTGATTCTACATTTTATCTGCCTAGTGCCATCTGCCTTGAATTTGCATTTTTATCTGGCTAGTGCCACCTACCTTGAATCTGAATTTTATCTAAGTAATGCCACCTAGTTTGAATCTGCATTTTATCTAAACAATGCCACTTAGCTTGAATTTGCATTGTATTTGACCAATGTCACTTAGTCTGTAACTGCATTCTATCTGACTGGTACCACCCTATCTGCAACTGCATCTCCAGGCAATTGTTGATATGTCTGCCACATAGCTCCTAGACACACTACCAATCTAGACTACCCACTGACAACATTGCCTCCCTGAGACCCCAGTACTCTGTACTTCATCCCGGTCTTAGAGCTATCTCCAATCCCACTTAGTCAACACACGAGCAAACTATGCACTTGCAAATTACCTATACTGTCCTGCTGAGGACTATTCTATACTTTATCAGCACCTTAAATCCCATCATGATTCCTACCTCGCCAGTAACAGCTACAACACCCTATCCGATGACCCATAATATCAAACAATAGCAAACCTCCAAGCCAGAATAATTTGGACACAAGACCATGCAGTCTCCTTCAGAGAAACCCTAAACTCTGTGCTAGACTGCCTAAAATCTATGAACCTCTAGCTAAAACTTGCCACCCTGTCATAAACAATACTTCCAGCAGCCTACAGCCTAACACTAACATCTCCCTCCACAAAACTATCAAGACCAAACACCCACTTCAGCTCAATAGCCGGCTTACTCGAGACTTCAATATCCACCCGAAACACCTCCATGATTCCCACTCACCATCCAAGGAATCCACCCAGACTAGCATAAGAGGAGCCCTTATAAGTGCCTGTTTCATGGTAGCCCACGCAACGGAAATTGCTGACCTGCTCCAGACAGAAAAAAAGGATTTCCTTGCTATAACTGAATCCTGGCTTCATTCAGCAGCAGGCCCGGCAATCATGCTAGCCATCCCTGAGGATTACACTCTCCTTAGAATAGATCGTACTAAGTCCCGAGGTGGAGGCCTTGCCATAATTTCCAAAACAATCTGTCCTTGAGACTCTCCACACCTCAAGACCTAGACTCTTGCAAATCTCTCACGGCCAAGCTACCCATCTTGGACTCCCAGACCCTGTCTATCCACCTTATATACAGACCTCCTGGCCCCCTAGGCTCCTTTGAAGAAGACCTAACTAATATTTTATCTAATAATCTCAAAAACCACTCACACTGTCTCCTCCTAGGGGATCTTAATTTAGGTTTCAATGACCCATTTGACATCAACGCCATGCACATCAATGACTCCCTCGAGGAATTGGGCTTCACCCAAAAAGAGATGGGTGCCACCCATACCAAAGGAAGAACCCTTGACTGGGTAGCAGAGTACAACTACCAGACTTCCATTACATCCATCAATAGTCAACTCTGGTCTGACCACCACCTGATTTCCTTCTCTCTAGAGGCTACGCCTCCATTACCCACCACTAACATAGCCCCAGCCATTCCCACTAGAAACAAAAGAAACATTACAGCTGAAAAACTCACCCCATTGATTCTCCCCACCTTAAATTTGCTCCACGCCAACACTGACCCCTTCACCATGGTAGAGGAGTATAACAAAATAATGTTATCATCATTAGACGCCATAGCACCACTGAAAAATAATGTCCGGTCCTTCCTTTTATTGTCCGCGGGAGCTGCTGAACCCCACAGATCCCTCACGACTGTTGATCAACAACTGTGTAAATTACCAGCTGAAGAACTAACACTCCCAGGTGAAAGGGGATGTGGATAAAATAAAAAACAACAGACTCCAACTTCTGAATGGCTACGAATCTGCAGAAGGGAATGAATAAGGTTAATCAGAAAACAGCATAACCTTCATAGTCTGTTATCCAAAACTACTTCATAGGATCAGTACCTTTT
Source organism: Ambystoma mexicanum (assembly GCF_040938575.1). Classification (NCBI taxonomy): domain Eukaryota; kingdom Metazoa; phylum Chordata; class Amphibia; order Caudata; family Ambystomatidae; genus Ambystoma; species Ambystoma mexicanum. The sequence continues at coordinate 85,523,715 of NC_090928.1, read as the reverse complement.
AACCCTCCATTAACAACTTGGAGGATGTAATTTGCACTTGTAAGTAACTTTGGTTATTCTGATGAGTTCTTAGTGTATCCTGCAATTAAACTTGGATTCATTTGAAGGGAAGTTAAGTTCCAAATTGCAGAAAAACACCTTATCCTCTCAAAAGGTGACTACATGACATTCCAACTCCATCATGTTCCTGTCTTGCGTGTAAGTGAAAGCAAAGCCAGCAAAACCCAGACCTCAGCTCATGAATTAACTGATCAACACCTGGAATCAACCCTGGACATAGCATCTTTCACTTCCCTTTGAAAGTATTGCAGAGTGTTCGTAAAGATCAATTAACCCTGTTGATCTTGCACTGTCTTTCTTTCTTTTAAAAAAAATATGCAGTTAAGAATGTCTTCTTTCATTCACAGTTTTTTAACCACACATTTCCACACTGCTGTAAGCCAGCATGACTTCTACTTGCAAGGATTCTTTGCATGCAGCGCACATGTCAGGTTCAGTATTAATTCAACATGTATTTTACAGAATGTCTTTCTTAGTAAGTAGAGTTTATTTCCAGCAAATTAACACTTGACAATGTCTTTAAGAAGTAAACTCTCTGCCGCAACCTAAATACCTAACTCACTAGATACCTAATGAAGATAAGAAACTTGATGGAAAGTTAATGCTCTCTCCACTTGAAACAAACGCTGCGCTCCCACCAGATTAACAGCATTGCCTGTCCCACGTAGTCCTTGATCAACTGGAAAGCAGATTTCAAGGATCTCTCTGCCAAATCTTCTCATAAAAACTTCAAATTGGGCCTAAAACCAGGAACTTAACAAAAGCAGGACCTTCCTGCTAGGGAATGAACAATGAAAGGCAGTTTAGAATGTTGGTGCTGCCCTGAGGCCCTTCACTCCACCAATCAGTGAGCAGCATCACTTCCTCCATGATGACTTGGGAAATGCTCACTCTGTAAAAGGGAGGTTAAGTACAACAACCAATTATGAATTCCCTTCTCACAATTCATCAATGTTTTTACCTTCACTTCCTCCATGATGACTTGGGGAATTCTCACTCTGTAAAAGGGAGGTTAAGTACAACAACCAATTATGAATTCCCTTCGTTTTTACCTTCACTTCCTCCATGATGACTTGGGGAATGCTCACTCTGTAAAAGGGAGGTTAAGTACAACAACCAATTATGAATTCCCTTCTCACAATTAATAAATGTTTTTACCTAACCCAGCCATACTACCTATCATACTTCTCACATACATTTAGACCTGACAGTAGAAAGAGCAAACCTAAAAAACATGTGAAAACTTGGTTCACCCCTCACTTGAAAGCTATGACTAAAAAACGCAAAAGTGAACAAATCTGGAGACAAGATCCTTCTGAGACTAATAAAAACAATCTTAGTAAAATAGCCTCCCTCTACAAAAAAGAAATCATACTCGCCAAACAATCCTCATTCAATCTGCGTATAATGCAAGCTAATTCTAGGACTAAAGAATTGTTTACAATTCTTAAAGAAATAGAATCACCTATCATAGCACCAGATACCTGTCACAAATTCAAACTATGGTGTACCAGCATTCAGAGTGCCCTATCGCATAAGGTAGCGACCCTCAAAGCTAATATTAATAATAAAAAAGATACCCTGCTCCTGGCCCCTAAGCCTAACAAAACTTCCAAGCCTCTGTCCCAACCACCGCGATTACCTCCGGATCAATGTACCTTCTGCTTCAACTTTAATAAAGTATCCATCTTGGAAGTCGAAAAAGTCATCCTTGGACTCAAACCCTCTAACTGCCAATACAATAGAACAATGCGCGTCCTCTCTCCCATAGCAGCCGCCGACCCCATTTCAATCACCTGTGGGGTGCCACAGGGATCCTGTGTGTCCCCCACTCTATACAACATTTTCACAAAGCCCCTTTTTGATGATCTAGACGTCCTTGGTATCACCTACACTAACTATGCCGGTGATACTCAGATCCTGATCCCGTTGACGGGAGACTACAACAAGGATTTGGCCTTTGTGAATAGAGTGTACCTCATCATCCACGCATGGATGGCCTCTCACGGTCTATGCATGAAAGATGACAAGACGGAACCCCTCATCCTGGGCACCCATGTGAATCTTAACAAATTAGGCCATAATTACTCCAACTTCATAATAGATGATAATAACATCGAGTAGCCAAGGAAGTCAAAACCCTTGGCTTCTACTTAGACTCTAAAAAACTAATTAGAGCAGCTGAGCCCTTCCTTTCCCCTAACAACTGCATTACCTAGGCAAGAGCCCTTGTTCTCTTCAAATTGGATTATTGTAATGCCCTACACCTAGGGAGTAATAAATACATGATCAATAAGATCCAGATTTTGCAAAATAACGCCTTAAGATCAGCCCTATGTATTCCTGAGAACGCCCATATTTCTGACCACAGAAGATCTAATGACTGGCTGTCTACGAATGATAAAATCTTACTCACAACAGTGTCCCTCACTCACAAATGCCTTCACCAAGCTGCACCAAAGTATCTCATAGATAGATTTTTGAGACAACTCTCCAACCGACCCACAAGAACTACTAACGCCAACCTTCTTACAGTGCTCAGGTTTAAACGCACGAAGACTGGTGCGAGCAGCATCCCGGTTAAAGCTGCACAATATTGGAACTCCCTCCCCCCACCCTGAGGGCTGACCTACCATACCAACGCTTTAGATCTCTCGTCATCCATTGGATCAAGGAAAATGACATCTAACCTCCCTTGTTTGTCCCTCTTCTTGTTTTTTATTGTGTAACTAACTAGTTTCATGCCTATCCTTTACAAACTGCCCTTATCATTAGTGACTTTATACAATGTATGATACTGCACAGCATTGCAACCCAAGCTGAACAACCCTCTTGATGCCTATTGCGCCCTGAAACCCCTGGGTCTGGCGCGCATAACAAATATTAAACAAACAAATAAAACAAACAAACAAGCACAACAATGTCGTCCGTCAGATATGCTGGTGCTTGACCATGAAGGCACTTATGCACCATTGTATTCACTTTAAAACAGATTCTGGCTTCCATAATAATCCAGTGAAGATTTCTTCAATGGACTGAAATAGACTTGTGTCTAGTATGCTCTTAGCAGAACACACAGCGTCATTCTGCAGGACCTGTAATTTCCCTGCTCTGCGCATTCTGGAACGTGCTAGCAGGGCACTACAATAATCTATCCTGGGCATGATCAGGGCTCTGACCAGCGTAATACAGTTTACTTCTGACACCTTTGGATTCCAAGTGATACTGGGTTTTACTGATCACATGATCAATATGTGCCTCCGAACTGAGTGAGAATTCAAAAACTGCTCGCAGTGTCTTAACCTTAGTGACTGGGTTGATACACTGATCCTCAAAATTGAAGCCTAAGTATTTGTCATTGAGCTTAGCCCAGGCTTTGGATGACCCAAAGATAAGGTGATAAGCAGACACATTCCATTTGATGCCAACCAATTTTGAAGGGAATTATAAGTCCGGGAAATCCTCCCAGTGCCTTTTTCATATGCCCCACTCAGCTCCATGATGAGCTGAGTGTCATCTGTGTAATTAGTAAAACATACTCCCAACTCATCCAGCCTGTCACACAATAAGCGATCAAAAAAAGGTTAAATAAGGAGGGAGAGAGACAAGCTCCTTGATGCCCTCTGCATTTGAGTGGCTTGGGGTTTGAACAAACATTTCCCCAATCAGCTTTGGACAGCCTGTTGTCCAGACAGGATTTAATCCAGGTAACTGTGACACGGGTACAATTTCCAATACTAAAAAGCCGATGTATAAGCTTTTCATGGTCCACAAGATATAAGGTTGCTGATAAATCAATTAGCATCAGCAGCCCAGTATACTTGTGTCCATGATTTTAAGCATTTTGGTCTGCAGATCTAACAGGGCGCTTTCCGTCCTGTGGAAAGCCAAGAATACAGACTGCCAAGGGTGAAGGAGGGCACCCATACACGTGTCCCCATAAGATGCAAAAAATAAAGATAACACACCCGTCAGGGAATGAGACCAATAGATGAGTTCCACGGATGACAAAGTTTTATATAAAAATAAAAATGCCAGCAAAGAACTCTGCTGCTCGAGAGCGCTCTGCTAAACCATACATGGGCAGCACATTATAAGAAGCAATGTCGACATGAGTGGCATCATCGTATACAATAAAAGATCACAGTGTGGATTGGAGGGGCCGTATCGCACAACCTGCTTTATAGGTGATGCTAGGCTCCAAATGGCTGCTGCTTCCCAGTCGATCACTTGGCATGTGGGCCAGCTGGGCTCATCTCCACGGTGAAGGTCAGGACGAATGTCATACATCACTAACTAAGCTAAACAACAGGAACTGATAATACATGAATAATGGTGTACTTAAAATCCTATCATGAATGGGGGTTCTTAGGAAAGAATGGACTAATATATTGGCATTCCGACATCTACATTCAGGACTTCAGGGCATTATTGATGGTCCCGCTCCCAGGTGTCTCCCCCTGGGGGTTTGATCTTCTGCTTACTTTCCCTGGTGCCTCATGATACGGACAGATGTGTGTTGCTTTAGAGGGGTAATATACTGCCGTACAGGATTAAGTCTATGGTGGGTGTCCTGGAATGGTGAGTGCGAGGGGGTCAGAAGCATATCAGCATGAAAGGGATTGGGGGGTCTGGGCTCGTGGGCTCTGGCCTGGTGGGGGTTGAGAGGGCATAGGCAGTTTAGTGGAGATGGATGGGCAATCGTGTTGGGTCCTGCTTCGATCTCACGCTCTGCAGAGAGCACATTCTGTGGAAATGATACTAAAAATTTGCAACAATAAATGGCTGGAATCCCGTGAGAACAAGGCTTGCATGGAGCTGGCAGGTGGTGGCGATGGCTGGGGTTCTCTGTGCAATATGCTGGGGATGGGAGAGCTGAGTTTGCAGAGGGATGATTTTTGGGCCTAGCAAAAAGATGGCGTCCGGTCCGATCCAACATGGTGTCCGTGCACAGGACTGTGGGCTGCATTATTTGTATGTATTTCTATGTTATTTCAGTAAGTGACGTGCCTTGTGGGTGGCTTTTTTCTCCCTCCTTGGGCTACACGTGATCTATTTACCATGGGGAAGCAGAAGGGGTGGGATAGGACTATCCCCTTCTCAACAAGGATTATAGCACTCTCTAGATGTTCCGAAAATTTTATCACAGCAATTTTATCAATTACTTTAAGCAGAAAAGGTACATTTGTAATATGCCTGAAGTTAGTAAATGCTTTGTGATCTAATTCAGGTTTCTTTAACAGGGGAGTCACCGACACATTTTTTAGTGAGCCAGGTACTTGACTATCCCTGAAAGAAGCATTAACAAGGCAGACTGGGAAAGGAAGAAAGAGCTCATAATTTCCCAGAATGATTTTACAGGGAAGAACGTTGCTGGCACAAGTGCTGGGTCTAATTTATTTGCATTATGGCCAGACCCTCTTTAGATACTGGTTTAAAAGAGAACGAAGGTCTGTCCTGAAGGACTGATTCCTCCAGATCTTGGGGTACAGCAGCCTGATCAATATAGTTAAGTTGCTGGCAATAAAAGACTGCACAGCAGTTATCTTATCCATAAAGGTGTTCTGAATTGATTCACAGTCACCTTCCGAAGGAGTGACCTGTTGTACCTGTACTTTTAATTTTTCTATGTCTCTAAGAATCTCAAATAATGTTTTGGTATTGTTTTAAGATTTGGCAATTGGATTATTAAAAAAAACAAATGTTTGCCAACAAAATCTCTGCACAATACAACTTTTTAATATACTTCCAAGCATCTTTATTACTTTGTGATTTATCTTTTTCCCAGCTCCTTTCAGTGCTGGAGTCAACCACTTCTGATTGTTCGTCCTTTCTCTCAGGATCTGGATTTTGAAAGGGGCTACCCTATCCAATAGGCATGAGCAAACCTTTGCATATTCCTGTTCCAAAAAGTGTGGTGTATCACCATCTGAGGTAGAGGCCTTAAGCCCCTTAAGGTAGTGCTCCAAGTCCTTAAAATAAATGTTATTTAAATATTTACTTGTCACTTCCTTCAAAATATTGATTTTTTGGGCCTTAGGAATGGGAGGGGCAAAGCTGGTGACAACAAAGAAGTGGTCAGACCAAATACAAGGACCGATCTGCAGTGGGTTCAACACCAGATTTCTAGCTCTCACCCAATCCAGCACCTTCCCCATACTATGAGTTGGTTCCTTATTATAGATGAGGAACCCATTATTCTTCAGAAGATGTTCCAAATGAGTAGCTTCAGTGTCTGAGGGGTTGCTAAATGACCTATTACGATCCCCCAGTCCTATAGTGGCATTGCTAGGTTTTCTCAGGGATGACAAGATTCCTGAAATTTCCTCCAGAAAGAAATTGCATATCGTTAGGAGGGCGATAGATAAGGACAATATTCAGGCACTTATTGGGAGTCTGGGTTGATTTGATCACCATCATTTGACACCCTTTTCAAATCATAGATTTCTGGGAAAAGTTAAGAACTTTCCTAAAGATAATTGCTACCCCTCCTCCCTTCCTGATTCTCTATTTTGGCCAAAAAAGACATATTCCTCTGGAGTGGCCAGAACAATGTTGGGGCCACTAGAACCCCCGAGCCATGTTTCTGGGAGACACATGATATCAATGTTTTGGTCTACAATATAATCCCGGACGTCCATGGCATGCTTGTCCAGTGACCAAGCGTTAAGTAATGCAAGTTTAACAGAGCCAGAGTCCCTTTTTTTAGTTATATCTACTTGTGACACCAAAGCCCTACTATTAGCAGAGTCTGGTGAAACTGGTGCACTGACACTAACCTACTGTCATAGTAGCCCCAACGACAGGGCCCGGGCACCTATGAACTACAGGGGCGCCAGTAAGAGGACATTTTAACTGAATAAATATTCCACCAGTATCGTACGGGTCAGTATGATTCTGATCAGCCCCAGTATTTAGGCTTGTTACAACAGGACAGGCAGTAGGGGAAACTGTTACATTCGGGTATACATACAGATCTAGATATTTCTGTATAATAGCTTGCTTGCGTGCCTTTTGCACAAGTAGCAGCACTTCTAACTGTGGCTTTCCTCATGAATCCACACAACAAACCTGGACGATCAGCAAGCAAAGCAGATTAATAAAGTTATGACTCCAGCTGAGGCAGAAACTCCAAGGGAGGAGTCAGCACGCCATGTCAAGCGCAGGCTTATGCAGACTTGCTAGTTCCTGGTGCACCGGCGATAACGCATCTGACTGATTCCTATGAGCGTGCACCGACTGCAATTCTCACAGGAATTGTAGTTTGCAGGGGGTCGTTATCAGGAGGCTGTTAAACAGGTATTAAAGGGCGCAACCGTGTCTGCCCCAGTCAAAAAGTCACAAAGTCACAAGCAGATTTACAAAGTTCTAAAAACAGGCTCAATGACGAGGTATAATAAAAACAAGAATAAAACTTGAATGACTAAAATATGCATGCAAAACAAAATAAAATCTAAATGTGCAAATTAACTATGAAACAATCAACTGATCAATCGGTACCTTACAGAATTTAAATGACAGTCCGATTGATGGTGCAATATAAAGGGGAATAATAAGGAGAACTGAGAGTTGAGGCACACAGGAGATAATAATGACTGAAATGATGAGAATGAGGAATTTCACATGAATCACGCTCCACGTCCAACCCTAACACTCCTCACTAACAAGGATTAAGAACTTAACAGACATTGAGCTTCCATAAACAATATCATGAGATCGAATTCTCTTCAGAAATCGTGTGCATGTGAATTATATAGTGTTGTTCTACATAGATCAAATTACATAACATTCCATACTAACCTGTGGCGCTACAGTAGAAAATCTGCAGTCACTGCTCGTACTGGGCATGTTCAATACATCCAAACTGTTGGTGACTTCGGCATGCCGATACCTGGCGATCTGCCAAAGGGATGTAAGAAAGTCGATTAATCTATCTTCAGATGTTTCCTATTACTTTCACATTTGCTTATTTTCACTATTCTTGTGTTTGGGAATTGGGATTGAACTGCGCAGGGGGTACAATTAGTCAAATTGCTGAGTGTCATCTACTGCATTAATAATAATAATTATTATTATTATTACTGACATGGCTGCGAGATAGGACATGTCTCGTGAGTGCTCCTGCTGATCCTTTGTTGATCCTGGGAAGAAAATGCGCTTTAAACTAGCTGTACATAGCCAACTCACATCCACGGCTGTATGAATATTAGGAGCATGCAATATGCGTAAATGTAGTGTGGTTGGCAGCATGAAGAGTGAACAGCGACAAGTAGAAGTTCTGGAACGGCCATCCTGCAGAGAAAATAAAATGGCGCCTGGTGAGGAGAAAGGGACAAGCTGTGTGATCACGGTACCACAGTAAGAGCAGCTGTGTGAAAGAATAACAAGCATGCCGCTGTTCGTCTGTACAGGATCGGAACGTGCACCAATGAGATCGTGGCACGTGAACGGCTGGCAGAGAGGGAGAACCTGCTGGATGCGACACCATCTGCATTAGAAGAGGAGGCAGCTGTGAGTACCGTGCTCACAGTCCGGGGGGAAGGCAATACGGTTTATACAACACTGCCCCAATAATCAGACTACAGAGGTATAGCCGAAGACCGGGACCAGGAGAGACAGGTTTGGAATCACCTCCCCCCGACGAAGTGGGAGAGAGACGCTGCTGGCAGCATTGCATCGGGACTGGAATAACAAAGGCATTCTATATGCTATGATCAAAGAAATCAGGGATACAGTAGCCTGAGTGTAACGCTGGGGAGAGGGCTGAACAGTATAAAGCAAAGGAAACTAGCATAACAATGAAGTAACGTACTGTGAGAAACATTGTAAAAGTGCAGTGTATTACAACGTGAGCAGGCTGCCTGAAGCGGGAAAGGGCTACAAGTGTGGCCAACACCAGCAGTTTGCAAAGTGACACAGGTGCTGTAGAGCGGCACGCGATGAACCAGGAGATGGCCCAGTGAGGGGCAAACAGTGAAAGGGGCCTGAAGGAGAATAACGGATCGAAGCACACGCAGGCTGTAAAAGTTGCTGCAGAGCGGCTACTGCAGTGCCCTGAACGGGATACAGAGTGGCCAGCGCTGAAAGGATGACAATGGGCGCAGTAGGCTGAATACAGATACAGTAATCAGTATGCGACACTCATGTGGATGTATTACAGGAGCAAGTTGGCCGAGATAGGAGATAGCAGAAGGGAGATTAAGAGAGTAGGTGCTCATGGGTAGGCACCACATTGCAGTGGCACTTGGCAGGACCTAGTGACAAAAGAAAACATATGTGAGGGAAAAGTGACCTGCAGAACAGCCCATCACACAAGCAGAGGAACTACATTACACCATGCACCATGCGCATATCTTCAGAAGGATCTAGCACTAGGCAAATAGTAAGAACTGCCTATAGCGAGACACAGAATTGTGGTGGACACAGCAGCTTTTGAAGTGGCACTTAGCCACTGAGGCGACATAATAGGAGTGCAACTACATGGAAGCGGACAGTAACAGCCTACCGGCACAGGAACTGCTACCGGACAGACGTGGAAAGGCGCACACCAGCAAGCACGCACCATCAAGGAGGTTACAGAGACCTGGGTAGCTACTAGATGGTATAGTGACTGGTCACATCATACAAGGTAAGATACAAGAGAGCCAGGGAGGGCAAGTCTCAATGATAGGGTAACACGAAGACACCAAAGATGAAGAAGAGACATGCAAGTGGAAAGGATGGCCACTGCCTAAAGTGGCGGTCGCTGACCCTCCTCGTGGTCTTAGTGAAGGAGAGCCTATATCAAGAAAGGGGAAACACAAAGGCAGACCAAACTAAGACCAGAAGGCCTGTTAAACTTAGAGCAAGTACATCCACAGATAGGTGGTGGCCGCACTATAGAAACTGGAATGGCAGCAGCACTTTAGTACGAGCGGGCGCTGCAATGTCAACAAAAACAAATAAGAATAAAGGGAAGCAGCCATCTATAGAAGCAATCGCCAAACCTACGCAGATGACAGATGGCACAAGAATGACGACGCACAGCAAACGCAAAGGTGAACCACTGGGACGCATGGACCAGCAAATATTGGAAGCAATAGCAGAGCTGAAAGCGAAGATGGAATCCAAAATTGATGCAATGAACATAGACAAAAACCTCCTGAGACAAGATGGCAGAGCATTGTCGGAACGCACTCGGACACTAGAGAAAGAAGTAAAAGCTAATACAAGCAGCTGCAATGAGCAATCACAAGACGTCACCGTGCTGAAACAACAAGTGAGGAATCTGGAAAACAGGGCAGAAGAAGCAGAGGGATGGGCGCGAAGAAACAACGTGCAGATTATTGGGCTTCCAGAAGGCAAATAAGGGCCAAATCTGACCAACTATGTGGAAGACATGTTTTTGCAGGAAATTGGGGCTGGGTCACTGACCCAAGGATTCACAGTAGAAATAGCGCACAGGGCCCTGAAAAGAAGACCACTGCCTGGAGAGCCACCCCAGCCAATAACTGGCAAGATATTAAATTACAAAGATTGGGAGAAGATTCCGGAACACTTTCAGAAAGGAGGAACGATCCACAGGGTGTCCACATCCATCACACATATCCAGATTACACCTTTTATGTGCAGAAACAGAGGATGAGCTACGGGCTCTTAAAAGGAGGTTATATGCAGCTAACCTCAATTACATGTTGCTGTACCCGGCGAAGATAAAGGTGCTGCATAAAGATTGTGCAGTCTTCTTTGAGAATCCTGAAGATGTGAACCCATGGAGGACTCGCACAACGTGCAAATGGATAAGGATGACCAAGAAGGAGAGAGAAGTGATTTGTGAAGCTGCAATTTGACTTTCATGAATTCTGTTGTAAACATGGTCTAAAACATAATGATCTGATGGAGACACTTCAACTGCGCAAAAATGCGGTGCTTATTAATGTTGCTAGATGCAGGAAGCACAGAAGCGGCTAGCTAGAAGCCGCGCTAGGAATCACACAATCGACACATTAAGAATAATTTAGTTAGGATACCAGTAGCCTGGTATCCTCACGCTGCATTCCGAGTACTGGCACTAGGCCAAGAAAGGAGTGAGATGCAGGGATGCGTGAGATTCAGTATTGGAGCTGGGCAAATGTTGGGAACAGTTGGGGAGGGGGTGGTGAGAGAGTTGGGGTAGTTAAAGGGGAGTTGGCCCACAGTGACGCTGGTGGAAAGATGGATAGAAGAAATCCACCTCACCAAAGAGAAGCAAGACATGATAGCATGCAAATGGAGCGGAGTAACTCTGGGATCAACATACTAGGCATATGTTTGTTGTTTGTTTGTTTATTTATTTATAATGCACTCCAGACCCAAAGGTTACCGGGCGCAGCAGAAAGTATATGCAAATCTTACAATGTTACGTGAATAAAATTTACAATGAATAAAATGTACAGTTTAGAATAAAATTCACAATATTACATGAATGTATATTTATGTAATACCAAACTAAGAAGGTATATGCCAGAAGGGTTCTAATCTGGTTCACATCATCGGTCCCATTCAAGCGCCCCCAGAGGTATGTAGACAAAGATGGCAGGATGGTGATTATTAGGGGGCTGGTAGAGAGTAGAGAAATATGTGTCATTCATATGTGTGCCCCAAACCAAGATACCACAGCTTATTTTAGAGCTCTGTATCCCAAAATTAGCCCATAGAGGGATGAAGCGTTGATATGGGGCGGAGAATTTAATTGCACTCTAGACCCAAAAGTGGATAGATCAGATAGCAAGCTTGCACATCCAACCCCAGCGGCTAAAGCTCTGAATGCACTGCTACATACGCTCAAATTAGTGGATCTATGGAGGAAAATGTATCCACAAGAGCAAGTGTACTCGCACTACACAGCCCCAAAGAACTTGTGCAAAAGATTGGATAATGTGTTTGTGGGGGAGGAAGTGGTGGGGGAATTCACACAAGCGGAGTACAAAGCCAGGGTCCTGTCGGATCATGCCCAGCTGGTGGTAACATGGTAGGTCCTTCCGCCCGAGCTAGGATTCCTACCTGGAGATTGAGGGTTGAAGCACTGAAAGACATAATATTCTAGGAGCACTTGAGAACGGAGTGAAGGAGTATTTTGAGAATAAAACTGGCAGCGTAGATTCGTCTGGTACGTTGTGGGAAGCCTTTAAAGTGGTGATCAGAGGGGCGGCCATAGCAAAGTCAAAAGGGTTGCAGGAGGTTATAACATGGGAACTACAGGATGCAGAGAAAAAGATAGAAATCATAACGCATGGTGGAGATAGATCCTTAGAGGAAGCCAAAAAGATGGCTGTCCTACAGCAGGAGTGTAAAGTACTTTGGGACAGGTTGGGCAAATTAAGTTATAAGAAATTTGTTGAGAGAAAACATGCAGAGGGACACAAACCAGGCATGGCTGTAGAAGAGCGAGACCAAACGGCAGACTATTAGAGCTGTGAAGGGGAGGGATGGGAAGCTATGGGAGACCCAAGGAGGAGTTAACAAATGTTTTTATGACTATTACAAGCAATTATATTATGAGGCTGTAGATACAGAAGAGGTGAATATACAAGAGACGTAGACTGAGATCAAGCTCCCTAAACTGCACGCAGAGGATATAGACAGTCTGGAAGGTCCCATCACATTAGAAGAACTGGAAAGTGTAATAAAAGAGCTACCAACCAGCTAAGTCCCAGGGGTGGATGGTCTCCCCAGTGAATTATACAAAGAATATGGGGCCAACATACTTCCTCCATTACTAGCAATGTTCAGTGAGGCATTTGATAAAGATAAATTGCTGGGGTCTCTGAAATAGTCGATAATTATCCCACTCCTTAAACCGGATAAGCCAGACACAGAATACAGATCATACAGACCGGTATCACTGCTGAATCAGGATGGGAAAATTCCTACTGCAGTCATGGCAAAAAGGCTTTGGCTGATCATCAGTAAACTCATACACCCAGATCAGACGGGATATGTACCCCAAAGGAATATTACTAATAACTTGCCAAAATTATACCATACAATACACTATACCAGGAGGGATACACAAGAGGTGGCAGTGGTGGCATTGGATGCAGTTAAGGCATTTGACTCTGTCGGATGGCCATGGCAGTGCTGAAAGAATTTGGTATTGGTCCTAATATATTGAATGGGTGAGATTACTGTACAATGAGCCGATAGCAAGAGCTAAAACGGGCCACACGATCTGAGAGCAATGGCAATTAAGTAAAGGTACGAGACAGGGATGCCCATGGTCCCCGATGCTATTTATTTTAGCACTAGAACCATTAGCACCGTATTTACGGGAGGAATATGAGAGGTGGGCATCAGCACTTCCGATGAAAGACACCTGATCTCGCTATATGCAGATTACATGCTCCTGTATCTATGATACCTAGATGAGAATCTGCAATTACCCCCCCTGGGAGTATATATTGGGAAACCAGTAGATAAGTTGCTGAAGATTAGTTGGGAGGTAGAAACTTTCAGATACCTGGGAATATATGTGTAGCACGATCCTCAGATTCAGCACATAAATAATAGAGTTAAGGCGGTGAATAAGATTGAGAAATGTTTGGCAAATTGAATGATCCTGCCATTGTCCATGATGGGGCGGGCGGCCTTGCTCAAGATGGTGGTGCTACCAAGACTGCTACATTACTTCGCAAATGTCCCGTACATGATACCTAAGGCGTTTTTTTAGAAGTTGCAGAGCATATGAGGGGGGTTTCATATGGCACAACTTTAGGCACAGAGTGGCACTGTGGAGGCTTCAGAATAAGTCTGAACAAGGAGGCATAAAACTGCCCACTTTCGAGGTGTATTTTATAGCTAGTCAGCTGCAATTCTTGGCCAAATGGCTGTCAGATGAACAAACATCCAAATCAAGGTTGTTACATGCAGAATGCTCCCGGATCTTGCTGAATGAAGTGATATGGTTGCCAGATTGGTGCATGATCAGAGAGAAGTTATTGTTGGAGCTGGGGAGGAAAATATGGCACAGAGCATGTTTCAGGGTGGGTAAAGTAATACCGTACTCCCCACAGATACAACTAGTTGCACTGGAATGGGCTGATGAACAAATCAGGCTGAATGTGCATAGATGGTGGGAGCCCATGGGGGTAGCGACAGTAGACAACATCATTAAAGATGGGAAGCCCATGGAGTTTGAGGAGGTAATCAGAAATGCAGGGGTGCACAAAGAGCAATACATCACGTATACTTGACTGGTGGCGAATCTTAGGCGTAAGTGGCCAGAGCCCGAGATGCCCCTACAGGTCAGGATTGTGGAAACATTTTATGATGTGTCAGATGGGGGGGCATGAAGTCTAGCATATGTACGAGTTGTTGATGTCTGAAGGTGGGGAGTAACTGGAGAAGACAAGGTGATCTTGGGAGGCAGAATTGGGGGAGCCAATGTCGGATGAAGGGTGGAGATGGGCGATGGGGTACCACAAAAGGGTGTCAAGGAATGCGCGCCTACAACAAATACAGTTATATGTTACCCACAGGGCATACCTGACCCCGAACACAATAGCTACATTCAATCTGGCGAAAGTTCAGTCCTGCGCGAAGTGTGGAGAGGAAAAGGTAGATATGGTACACATGTTCAGGGCATGTGTAGAGATAGGCAGATTCTGGGGTGAAGTAGCCCAGTTAATGGCAAGAGCAGACATTATCCTGGATGTGGGATCCCCGAAGGGGTGTCTATTAGGGGGTTTCCTGAGAACGAAACAAGCCAGACAAGTGAGCAAACTCAAAGACCTAGCGCATATACTAGTGAAATTCAGAATAGCAATGGGGTGGAAGGCACAAGGCAGATCGGCTGTGGGGAGTTGGTGGAGGGACCTGCTAAAGTGGGCTGATGCGAAGTCCGTGGTATGGCAAGAAGCGAGAGGCAGGAACCCGTACCAGGAGGACGGAGGATTGGAGGCAATTAATAGCTGATCTGGTGGTCTCAGAACAGGGGGCACAGGATTTGCAGTAGACTCTTAGTCGGACGACAGTGAAGAGGGAGAGTGAGTGACTTTGAAGGTGGATACCGAAGATGGGTACAAGGTGGGCCGGGATGGTTAGTATTAGTATTATCATAATAATGAACATATGTAAGATCATGGTCATGGCACAATGCATAAATGATATGATGACAGCAGAAACAGTCAAGATATTCGTATGTGTACATAATGATTTCCCCATTAGGGTCTACTCAACAGTTCAAAAAGTGCTTGTCAATCATCTGATGTATACCCAAGCTAAAAATGCACCAAATGCATCAGTGGTTCCAATTTTTTATTTTTTTAATCAACTGGAAAAGAACATTTCTTTTTTTGGTCTAATAGGTGACTCTGATGACCACAGGCAACATTCTTTTGAGTTTGTATTTGGATTTTGTTTGCAATCGATTAGTCTTGTCTTAATAGTAAAGTTGATTTGTTTAATGTGTTTTACTGAAAGTCAAAAAACATGTCAGCAAATCGGTCATTGTCCTTGCTTTAGGTGGGACCTTTTTCCACAAACTGCATGCCTTGACTGCAAAAAAACAACCTCCCGGAATAGCCTTTTTTCTATTTTTGACCATTTGAAGTAAGGATACATTGAAGGGCTTCTTCCTATCCAGTACCATGAACCAAGACAATTCAATAGACAAAACCTACGGAGGTAGGCTCTAGCAACCAATGTGGTGTTGAAACCTGTTTAATGAGGAAGTGTTTTTAACTAGATAACTTTGGACAGGCGGTCAGCCAGTCACCTAGTGTAAACCTTGCAACTGAGGCAGATTAACAATATTGGACTGTAATTGATCAGCAGAGTCTCTACTTGCAGGAAGGTCAACAGATGCAGGAGGAGTTGGAAGATGCACCATTGTAGTGCTCAATGTCTTGATAGTTGCTTCAAAGTTCTTCGGCACAGTCATAGGTCACTGATGCTTCTGGCTGTCATCATTGCTAGTTGATGGTTGTCCTCATGTGCTCTGGTCAGGCTCCCTACATGGGTCACAGCCTGACATCTCAAAGAAGGGAATTGAACGACAACGTAACTTAGTTACCATCCTGACAAGTGCAAAATGAGCCTGGATAGTCCTTTTTCTCATGTCTAAAGAGAACTGGGATGCTCATTCACTGGCAGAGCTTCAGCCTCAGAAAGGGGTCTTTGAAAATATGCAGCTCCAGGAGGGGCTTCTGTTCAATCCTTCTAGGATGGCTTTATCATTCTTTGTGATTTGTCATTAGGTTTGATACCGTATGGGTACAGAGCTTTGGGAAAAGTAGGAATCTTGGAAGTTGCTTGCCAACTCTGCTTTGAATCGCCACCCATTTAATGGAGCCAATTGGGGTCACAACATTCAATTGTTTTATTGTATTTTCCCCGGTTTTCACTTGAGCAGTGGATTTAAGGTCAGATTCCAGACACCATCCAAACATCTGGCTATATTTTGGTCTGCTATGCAGTGTTCTCTCGTGGAGGCAAGTATTGGCACAAACATGCATGGACATTTCCATGGTCCACTAACACTTGCAGGATACAACCTTTGGTTATTGTATTTGCTACTGGATTGTATATAGGGGTTACAGGCAGTACACCCCGAGGGTACATCAATAATTAAAAATACTGATACGGAACGAGCTTTGGAACTCCTACTCCAGTCATCTAAAAAGAAGTAATTTGATGATGGTGCAGAATGTTGCCCTTTCTCCATGATTAGGCCTGCGCCGAAGTTACATGTATTGTCAGATGGATATACAGTCAGTCAGTCAAACACACTTTATTCAGTGTAAAATCTTCAAGTACAAAAACACACATAGTACATTTCCAATAGGATTACAAAGGGTAAAGATAACAACAAAGTTGGTAAAACCAAATGAAACCATTTTAAAAGGTGTTATGCATCAGTATTTCATCGCAGCAGAAGTCATAAATAGCACAGATATACAGTAAAAGAAGAGTGTTTGCAAGGAGAACATGATCGCAGAGTCACAGCAAAAATAAATACCAGATTCTTAACACATTACACGTCTATAAGTAGACGCATTTTATCGTTATGCGCCGTCTTACTCCATATTTTACGGATCTATCTGGTTTATGGACTTTGTTCTTTGCATCCAAGCTCTATGAATATAACGGGCTGGCTATACCTATTTTGATGCATCCAAAGAATTTTGCAAATCAAGTAGAGAAAGAGTTCCCTTGATAATTTCCAAGTAGATGAGTGGAAGGAGGGGGCACTTGAGACCCCCTCCCTTATTCCTATGCTTTCTGGGTAGGCCCAGTCACGGCTGCTTTGGGCCCAGGGCCCCGGCCCCGGGGCACTCGTGTGGGAACACCTTTAGGAACCATGAACCCTTTTCGTATGGGACTATCTCTGAATGCCGCGATACCCTCTTACACACGTTACATGGTAAAACCAGAGGGGATTAAGAGTCCATTTTATAAATCACAGACTCCATTTTGTAATAGTAATTGACTATTCAGGTTCCACTCCAGCCTGCAGCCCTCCCCGTCGAGCACACACAGTAAGCAAGAGCCTCCCCCCACCTCCTCCCCTCTGCCGTCCACATAACTGCCTGGTTCCGATGAGAAGGCTGGCTGCAAGAACTCAACAAAGTCCACACTGTATCATTTGCCATCCGACTCCCTTCCCTGACTCAGATACAACCCATTGCAAAGGCCAGAGCAGAAGCTATCCATCTCTGTAAACCTGCCCCGCACCCCACAGAACCCGGCCGTAAAAAACATAATCCCAGTGTATTCTAAGGCAAAGTCAACAGTTGAAAAAGACCCTTAAACCAGTGAACCTATTTTTCCTTTGATATAGATAAAAGCAAGCATGCTTTCCCACTCTGTACAACATCATAAACCTGCTGATAAACTAAGAAGGCCTATGAGTAAAACAATGTAAATACATATATGTGTGTGATCGAAAATTCCTATGCTATCTCACCATGTTGAAAGTATAAAACATGTCAACCTATAACTCTGAAATATTCATAACACTAAAATGCAAGGTTAACAAAATAGAGATCTGGACGTGTTCGCACAAAGCTAGCTCACTTTTAACAAAGCTAAATGTAATTGCAAGTTTAATGTCTGATAAGTATGATCCTTAAGTTAGTTGCTCCTAGCTGGTACTCTCATAGAGCTTTAAGCATAACTTGTGTGTTTTTCCACAAGTGAATTCGAGTCAAAGAAATGTTTTATTAGGTGAATGTTTAGTGACAAATCCCTTGTTTCTCTTCTGTAGTAAAACTAGTTAATCATGAGAGGATAAAAATGTATTTTGAATCTATGTGATTTTAGCACGAAAAGCCAGCCATGTGTTAAAAAGCCTTATATTAAATATGTTCTGAAACGCCACGAGTCACTGTGTACTATTATGAACTCAGACAGCAAGGGGGGCCTCAACTCACCTCAGCTCATTTTGAGGGCAACAAGGATTTAGGGATGTCTGGACCCTAGAACACGAGCCCCTATAATGAAGTGCATGCACACCATATTATTTGCCTTTTTGTAACCCGGTCATCCTGGCTATATATTTTGAAATTCTCTTTATTGATGTTGAATGGACACCTCCGACCATACACTGACCCCTCAACCTATACCCTCTTGTCTAGTATATTCTGAATGTGTTTTGACATTAGAGTAATACCTTTGATGAGGTGAATAATTCATGACTGGCAGTAAATAAGCCTGCCCTGGAACACGGTTTTTACAAGTGTTGAGATACCGGTCTTGCCGACGGACAAACAGGTCAAAGTTTGAATGCATGAGAATGTGTGGCCGCAAGGGCAACATTTTGCCAGGGTAGGATGTCAAGTAACAACACAAAGATGGCAAGCAGATGAGCCCAGCTGAACGTTTGACCCCCAGTTCCATGTCATCTCACCACGTGCCTGCAGACCAATCATCCATCGCCATCCCTATGGCACCTATAGGTGCCTGTTCTTAGTGTCCAATCCCGATTGACTTTGTGCCCCTTAGGCCTCCCCGCTCTTGAATGATGAACACTGTATAAAAATGAAGTATAACTTGTTTCCTGCAGAGCGCTCTCGGCATGAGCAGAGTAGATTCAGTTGGCCCTAATTTAGATAAAGCCTTTAACCACACTCTCACTTGGTCTTGGCGTTATTCCCTCCTGCAATGTACTTTTATTGACTCTGTTGGGAGATTTGCCAGCAGTTTTGGGGGTCTCTCGCCTTCATAGAGTAAATCATAAATCACCAAGACACAGGACATTTTGTTATAGTATTCTTCAGGTATTCTCATACAGTTTCTTAGGCACATGTACATTTCCATGCAATGTGAATTCACATATCTACATGCAAGAAAAACCGTCCAAGTAAGACAAGAAATGAGCTATAGACAGTGTGAACATCTAATAAGAGCAGCAGGGAAGTACTGAAAGGTGTGATTGAAGCAAATGGTGTTTCAGACAACAATAACTGACTCCATCGAGAGTCTGTGTGTACGTGTGTATGTGCATGTATGGCTCTGAGTTTGTGCGCGTGTGTATTACGGTAACAGACAAATGGCATCCATTTAATCTGGACCTACTGTTAGAACTACTCACAGAACATTACCTTTTTAGCAGATGTTGCTTGGCAGTGAGAAGCAGGGCTATCTCCACTTGAACTAACAAGCTTCTCCAGCACTGGCTTTGTGTTTACCTTAACAACCTGTAAAATGTGAAGCAACAAAACACTCATGTCAAATATTTTACTTAAACAAAAAAGGATAACTCCAAATGCTTATCTTAGTCAAGTAGGTGACTATCAGAAATCCAGGCAAAATATTTTAATTAACTTCTATGACATTCTAACATGATATGTGCACTTATGCAGTTATGTATTATCTGTCAGGCCTTCTTGTGGAACAATGCTGAAACATCTTTAAAGATGCTTTGGATGTATTTCATTGACCTGCAAGACATTCTGAAGGGCCCAGGGAAATATGGAGAGAAGGATGGAGAAAGCACAAAAGATGTACTAGATTTTGTAAAACAACAAATGTCTATATTGGAGACCACCATGATTTCCCTACAACCTACTACAATGGACTCCACCATGTTTCAGGTTAATGAGGAGAAGCTGTTTCGCACAGATGTGAAGCTTAAAAAGCAGTTTCTGAATGTTCCCCTTTTTATAGTTCACATAAAGAGGCAATAGGGAAAAATACATTCACACTCGGGGAAGGGCGCTCAGCCAATCCGGTGGCTCAGACAGCATGTGAGAATACACAATCTGCGCCCGCTGTTCCAGTCACCCGAGGCCCTTCTGGGGGTGGCACTTTTTTCCTTTTTCTATTTTTCTTCTAACGCAGGGGTCTGCAACAAGGAAGCTCTCCCTATTGCCTCTCCATGTGTCATGATTCCTGCCCCTCATGTCCCCAGCCCTCCAAGATGTCAGGCTGGAGCCAGGCCACGATCACCTACATGGCCCTCAAGGGCCTCTCCATCCCTCCAAAGACCCACTTGGAGTCAGACCTGGCGCTTGTGGCACCAGACTCACTCACTCCCATAGGATAACATTAGGGATTGGGCTTGAAGTGCATTGATGGGGACAAGATGGATGCCCCCACCTATTCCGGTTCCCAGAACTGCATCTGCGGTCTAGTCTTTTGGGTGTGGTTCAGTCCAGAGACACCTGTATATCCAGAGACTATTTAAGCCACACCCAGGCTGAGAAACATGCTTTGCGTTTTCTGCACCTGCAGCGTGACACTCACCGTGTTCGGATCGGTCTCCAGTAGGCCTGCATCTTTCTTCTGCGCTCAGCTCCTGCAAGAACAAGAACACCGTTAGGAACAGCCTTACCTTGCGGCACTTCTGCCAATCATTCATCGCTCCTTCTGTTCTGCGGGCATCTTTGGTGGTGTAATTCCCATCCCGGCACGCCGCTTCCTAAGGAAAAAGGAAAAGAACAGAAAAAAGGCATTAGTAAGCATTCTGCAAATCTTCGCTTATTTTTAAATACTGTACGAGCTTCAAACACTTACCTGAACCCCAGCCGCTCTGGGGGACCTCTGTCTCCTGAACTTCCCATCCATCTGCAAGAGGGAAAAGACACTCCAGGTTAGCGTGGAAACATCTAGAGGCGCCGCATACCGCGCTTACCCACCGCATTTGTTCTTCACAACTGGCATTCATGCTGAAAATGTTGCGGCACCTAAAAGACACAGAAAAATAACTCAGTTCAATGCAAATATGAAAGGGGTGCATCGCGTATCGCGCTCTCACTCACCTTCAGCGCTACTCATCTCAGCAGCACACCGTCATCCCCGGACGCCGGCCATCATCTAAGGAAGGAAAGGAACAAAGTTAGAGAACTGTTCAAAAGACTCATTATACTTACCTGTCGAACTCTTGCCAGTGAAGTAACTAGGCAGCAACGAGCCTGCATCAATCAACACGCGCCTGCGCTGAAAGCAGGACGGAGAGCACACTATCCAAGAAAACAAGGTGAGCTGTGGATCAAAGAGAAGGGTTGGACCCCGGGGAAGAAGGGGTTCAAGCACACAGAGACAATAGGGAGTGAAACTCTACCAATCCTGTGTTTCATGCCCAGTCTCCAGTCGAATAGCCTCCAGGGAAGGGTTCAAGGTTGTAAGAGGTTAGAACAGGCTGAGTGACGTCCCCGTGGATACCAGGTGAGCGTTACAGAACGCAAAGCCTCACATCAAAATCCAGCTGGGCGTCATGGAAATGTCAGAAACTGACCTATTATCCCACATGTTGGGGCAGCTACGTTCCGAAGTACATGCAGCCAGGCAGGAGACCAACACCCTGAGGAGAGAGCTGATAGTAGCCAAAGAACGCACTGATGATTTAAGCCGACAACTTCTCCAGTCACAAGCAGGGCATGCACCATTGCCAGGAAGCTTGCCCTCGATGCCAGCGCTATCAGCCAATCCCGTTCAAATAACCCTTCCTGGGGCAGTTCCCTTGGCCCGGCCTGAACTATTTACGGGGGATCCCAAGAGGTTTGCAACGTTCATGAACCAGTGCCGCCTGCACTTACTTTGTAGGCCAGGGGCCTTTCCGAATGACCAATCACGGGTCGCTTTTGTGCTATCCTACCTGAGTGGTAGCGCCGTGGACTGGTCTGTACCCTCTGTGGCCCAAGACGATCCATTGCTGCATGACTTCAGGGGCTTTCAGCAGGAGATGGAAAAGCTGTTTGCCGGTCGTACTTATGGGCAGGCATTAGACAACAAACTTCTGTCCCTACGCCAAGGGAATCAAGACCTATTAACATACAAAGCCACGTTCAATAGACTCGTAGTTGAAGCAGAATGGCCAGTGGAGAAGAGAACCACGTTATTTCATCAGGGGTTGCGGGGGGAGCTCAAGGATGTTCTCGCAAAAGTAGTGAACCCCCCGAAAGACTGCTGAGAATTCATTGACCTTGTTGTTCAACTGGATCATAGGTTGCAGGACCGAAGAGCAGATCGAAACAGACGGGACCCTCGCTCTATGTATGTGCGTTCAAAGAACAATACTGCCCGAACAATGGAAGGTTCAGGAGAGCCAATGCAAATCGGGGGGGTCTGATCCCCCTTGACTAAAGCGGAAAGGGATAAAAGGAGACAGCAGCAGTTATGTCTGTATTGTGGAAGGCCAAGTCATTTCCTTAAAGAGTGCCCTGTGAAGCAACCAAGGAGGATGGTAGGGGCCATGGACAAGTAAGATACCATCAAGGAATCAGAAAACTCCCCAGCCTGGCAAGTGTAGGGGTCCACTTGTCAAGCAAAGAAAGTGAACTACAGACCTCCCATTTTGCACTGTCTGTGGTCTTGATCAATCACCAACAACCATCTTGGATGCACGCAGTAAGAGCGTACATAGACAGTGGAGCCGTTGGGAATTACATCGACCAGGATCTTGCGGCAAAGATGGGGCTTCCGTTACGCTCTAAATCGACCACTGACACTGTTACCACTGTTGACGGCACAGAAATAGCTTCTGGTCCAGTATCCCAATGCACTGCAGCTTTAACCCTTCTGTGCCAGGACGGACACCAAGAATCTATCGTTTTTGACCTCATTAAGGCACCACAGTTCCGGTTGATTTTGGGAATGCCATGGTTGGTAGCTAACAATCCTCGAATCAATTGGCGAGCAAAAGAATTTGCCTTTCCTGAGACTTGTGCCCACACATGTTTTCACCAAGAGAAACAACCAATAGACACCAGTATCTCCACACTTGCAACTGTGGCAATCGGCACCCTACCAAGTGAATACCAGGACTTTCAAGATGTCTTTCAGAAAGAACAGGTTAATACCCTGCCACCGCATAGACCATACGATTGCCAAATCGACCTGATACCCGGCGCACAAATCCCTTGTGTGCGAATTTACGCACTCACGGAACCAGAAAACCAGCACCTGAAGGCCTATCTTGACCAATACCTGGCCAACGGGTTCATCTGTCCATCGAAGTCTCCAGCTGCCAGTCCTCTATTCTTCGTACCAAAAAAGGAGGGGGACTTGAGAACGTGCATCCACTATCACGCACTGAACCAGATTACTGTAAAAAATCGCTACCCCCTGCCACTGATCCCTGAATTGCTTGATAAAGTCAAAGATGCTCAAATCTACACAAAACTAGACCTGAGGAGGGCATATCACCTTGTTCGCGTAAAACAGGGGGACAAATGGAAAACCACTTTTCGCAACAAAAAAAGGCTTGTACGAATATCAAGTAATGCCCTTTGGCCTTTGCAACGCGCCTGCTGCATTTCAATACTTCATGAACGATGTCCTACGGGAATTGATTGATGTCTGTGCTCTAGTGTACATCGACGATATCCTAGTATATTCTGCATCAAAGCAGGACCACGTTAAACACGTCCGATCCGTATTGGAGAAACTCCATCAACACCAGCTCTATGCCAAGCTCGAAAACTGCTCATTCCACGTCTCTGAGGTGGAATTCCTGGGCTTTATTCTCAGCCCGAATGGAATCCCAATGGATGTACACAAGGTAGATGCTATCCTGAACTGGCCATCCCCAAATTCATTCAAGGGGGTTCAAAGTATGCTGGGTTTTGCAAACTTCTACTGCCGGTTCATCCCAGGATTTTCGCAAATCGTGCATCTCATCACGTCATTACTAAGGAAAAGCAACAAAAAGTTCCAATGGACAACAGAAGCCGAGGAGGCTTTCCAGGAACTCAAAGCAAGATTCACATCTGCCCCAATCTTATGCCACCCTTGCCCTGATCTATCATACCTGGTGGAAACAGACGCCTCAAGCATGGCTATGGGAGCCGTCCACTCACAAAAGGACCCCGAAATGGGCCAGTTACACCCTGTTGCCTTCTGGTCGCGTAAATTCACACCCCCTGAACTCAATTACGCTATCACAGACAAAGAACTCCTGGCCATTAAATCAGCCTTTAAGGCATGGCGGCACTACCTCTTGGGCGCAAGACACACAATCACCGTAATAAATGACCACCGGAACCTCCAGTACCTAAAAACGGCAAAGGCCCAATCCTCACGACAATTCCGTTGGGCTCTTTTTTTTTCCTGTATATGACTACGTGATTACATATCGACCAGGGGTGAAAAACGGGAAGGCCGATGCCCTTTCCCGTATGGGGATGGAAGAGCAAGGGTATCAGACCCCTGACTGTCAGGTTTCCTTTAATTATTCTATTATTCCCCTTTATTTCTGTGTGGGTTGGAAGTTTTCTACTGCAGTTGGTTTGGCCTTGACTTTTCTATACAGATTCCTGGCTCTAGCCCAAGGCAAGATGGAGTTTTACAATAGAAGGTTTGATTGGCTAGAGAGAACTGCAGGACAACAATGAACGTTCTAAACTGTCACTCTCTGCCTTTCATCGTCGTAACCCCAGCTGAGAGGACGTGTTTGTAGCTGCTCCTGCTGAAGTCTTGGGCCTAGTGGATTTGAACTTTCAACTCTTGGCAGTCGAGCGGCTACTTATTCGGGGTTGTTCAGGAGAAGTATTCAGGTTCACAGGAGAGTTTTCGGTAGTTCTTTTGGAAAAGAAACATTCTTAAGCTAAGTGACTTTATTTGGATATGTAAATCTGTTGCTCAGATTCATTCGTGACTTTTAGAGAAAGTGAATGTAAATTCAATAGTAGAACTGTGATGTTACACTGTTAATAGTTCCACGTTTAATTCGTAAAAGCGCGTGTGTGTTCAGCGCGTGTATTCATAGCGTGTGAAAAGATTTCTGCAGCACGTGAGTTTATAGCGCGTGAGTTCATAGCACGTGTATGCGAGCGTAAGAAAAGACTTCCACGTGATTTCTACAGCACGTGTGTTCATAGCGCGGGTGTTTATAGCGCGGGTACTCGAGCGTGAGAAAAGACTTCTACGTGATTTCTACAGCGCGTGTGTTCATAGCGCGGGTGTTTATAGCGCGTGTACGCGAGCGTGAGAAAAGACTTCTACGTGATTTCTACAGCGCGTGTGTTCATAGCGCGTGTATGCGAGCGTGAGAAAAGACTTCTACGTGATTTCTACAGCGCGTGTGTCCATAGCGCGGGTGTTTATTGCACGTTTACGCGAGCGCAAGAAAAGACTGCTACATGATTTCCGCAGCACATGTTTTCATAGCGCGTGTGTTCCTCAGCGTGTGTTTTTCTCCGGCGCGTATTTTCTTCAGCGTGAGTTCTGCGTGTGTACATCTTTGCGCGTGTGGACAAGTTTGCAAGTTCTTAAAGAGACTATGTACTTTATTAAGAAAGAAGAACTGTATTCCTTTTAAGCCCATCATAACTGGAACATTATACAGTTTTAAAGGCATGAGTCAAGGTTCTTAATGATACATTACTCGAAAGGAGTTGCTGTTATTTTCAAGATTTTGCAAAGCAAAAGAAGGTAGAAAGATTTTACCAGCAATTACTCCTATCTTCTCTAAGATCCATAAAGAGAAGAACCAGGTATGATTCTTTACATTTTAGTTAAGGATATAGAGTTTTCAAAATCAAAAGGTAGTTAAGTAATTTGAGGATTTTGTGTGTTCTTATGTATTCACTGCTGGTTCTGCATCAGCTAGTCTAGACGTCGCCAGCCTGGTGTTTCTTATGTTATCCACTTCCCCCTTTCCCTTTGGGGTGTAGTTAACAGAGCCGAGTATAAACTGGTTCTGAGGATTACATTTCAGGGGGATTGTCAGGGGTTCAGCTGCTTCCGCGGACACAGGATATCTCTCAGCCTGACACTGATCCAATAGCAATCATCCCGAGTGACAAGCTCCTAGGAATCACAGCAACCATAACTCAGAAAGAATTACATGAATAAATCCAAAACCTGATGAGTCCCGAGCAATTACAAGCGTGGAGTGCACAAGGAGAACATTACATGATAAAAATTCAGTTGCCCTACTTCAGGAATCGTTAATTCTTACCAAACCAAGAACTACGAGAACAAGTCATATCCGGTTATCATGATTCCTTGATCGAGGGCCATTCCGGAATCGCTAAAACCCTAGCCAAGGTAAAAGGAAATTATTGGTGGCCCACGTGGCGTAAAGACATTATCCAATTCATCCTATCTTGTAGAGTGTGTGCTCAAAACAACTCATACAAGCAGACACCGGCTGGGCTATTACAACCATTGGAAATCCCACCAGCACCCTGGCACACGTTGTCCCTCGATTTTATTACTAACTTACCACCCAGTCAAGGGTTTAACACTATTCTTGTGGTCGTGGACCTATTTTCAAAAACGGAACATTTCATTCTTCTTAAGGGGCTCCCAAATGCTTCCACTCTGGCAAAGGTATTTCTTGAAGGCATTGTACGTCTCCATGGGTTTCCTTCAGTTTTGGTCTCAGACTGAGGTACTCAATTCGTATCTAACTTCTGGAGAAAATGCTGCTCTATGGCCCAGATCGACATCCGGCTATCCACCAGTCACCATCCCCAAACGGATGGTCAAACTGAGAGGACAAATCAGACGGTCGAGCAGTATCTGCGTTGCATGTTACACCAAGCTGAAGGAAGCTGGTTCGACCTATTATGGATAGCTGAATATGCTTATAATAATTCCCTACACACCAGCACTGGGCAGACATCCTTTTATACCATGTATGGCAGGCACCCACGTACTTCTGAGTTGGACGTTTCTACAACCCTGGAAATGCCAGCAGTCAAAACCTTGCACACAACCATTTCTCAAACCTTTAAAAGGGCAGCTGAACACCTACTTCAAGCTAAGAATCGCAAAAAGAAGTTTGCTGATCAACACCGGGCAAAGGCCCCCAACTACCAAGTGGGAGACAAAGTCTGGCTGGCGTCTAAACACGTGTCCATTGAACTTTCCGTCCAAGATACCTGGGTCCATTCACCGTCACCTCTGTGATAAATCCTGTAGCGGTCAGATTAGCTTTGCCGTCAAACATGCAGATTCATCCTGTGTTCCACGTGTCTCTCCTTAAACCTGTTCAACCTGAGACCCGGGTAGCAACGCCACTGCAGCCAGTAGTAGTCGCCGGGGACCCAGAATTCGAAGTCAAGGACATCCTAGATTCAAAGTACGTCAGATCCAAATTATACTACTTAGTAGACTGGAAGGGGTATGGTCCACAAGACAGGACATGGGAGCTTTGTGAGTACATCCATGCACTTCGCTTGCTTAGACGATTTCATCAAAACCATCCAACCAAACCAGGACCAGACAGAAGAGCCACCTTGAGAGGGGCCTTGGGGGGGAGTGCTTTCATGATTCCTGCCCCTCATGTCCTTAGCCCTCCAAGATGTCAGGCTGGAGCCAGGCCACGATCACCCACATGGCCCTCAAGGGCCTCTCCATCCCTCCAAAGACTCACTTGGAGTCAGACTTGGCGCTTGTGGCACCAGACTCACTCACTCCCATAGGATAACATTAGGGATTGGACTTGTAGTGCATTGATGGGGACAAGATGGATGCCCCCACATATTTTGGTTCCCAGAACTGCATGTGCGGTCTAATCTTTTGGGTGTGGTTCAGCCCAGAGACCCCTGTAATATCCAGAGACTATTTAAGCCACACCCAGGCTGAGAAACATGCTTTGCCTTTTCTGCACCTGCAGCGTGACACTCACCGTGTTCGGATCGGTCTCCAGTAGGCCTGCATCTTTCTTCTGCACTCAGCTCCTGCAAGAACAAGAACACCGTTAGGAAAAGCCTTACCTTGCGGCGCTTCTGCCAATCATTCATCGCTCCTTCTGTTCTGCGGGCATCTTTGGCGGTGTCATTCCCATCCCGGCACGCCGCTTCCTAAGGAAAAGGGAAAAGAACAGAAAAAAGGCATTAATAAGCATTCTGCAAATCTTCGCTTATTTTTAAATACTGTACGAGCTTCAAACACTTACCTGAACCCCAGCCGCTCTGGGGGAACTCTGTCTCCGGAACTTCTCATCCATCTGCAAGAGGGAAAAGACACTCCAGGTTAGTGTGGAAACATCTAGAGGCGCCACATACCGCGCTTACCCACCGCATTTGTTCTTCACAACTGGCATCCATGCTGAAAATGTCGCAGCACCTAAAAGACACAGAAAAAGAACTCAGTTCAATGTAAATATTAAAGGGGTGCATCGCGTATCGCGCTCTCACTAACCTTCAGCGCTACTCATCTCAGCAGCATGCCGCCATCCCCGGACGCCGGCCATCATCTAAGGAAGGAAAGGAACGAAGTTAGAGAACTGTTCAAAAGACTCATTATACTTACCTGTCGGACTCTTGCCAGTGAAGTAACTAGGCAGCAACGAGCCCGCATCAATCAACGCGCCCCTGCGCTGAAAGCAGGACGGAGAGCACACTATCCAAGAAAACAAGGTGAGCTGTGGATCAAAGGGAAAGGTTGGACCCCGGGGAAGAAGGGGTTCAAGCACACAGAGACAATAGGGAATGAAACTCTACCAATCCTGTGTTTCAGGCCCAGTCTCCAGTCGAATAGCCTCCAGGGAAGGGTTTGAGGTCGTAAGAGCTCAGAACAGGCTGAGTGACGTCCCCGTGGATACCAGGTGAGCATTACACCATGTTAGAAAACTCAATTCCCCTTCCTCCACCCCAACTTATCTGCGGGTATCGGAGCCTTGTGCTCCGGTCCCAATGCTCCTCCCGTGTGCCTGCTATTAAAATAGAAAAGGGACTAAGTCCCTTTTTGGGGGACGGTGGCCATTTTGGTACATGTTTTCCGTGGCAGCCATTTTTTGACACTTTTTTTTCTTTGACGGGAGATGGGCTCGACTAAGCTTGTCTCCCATCAGAAGGGAAAAAAAAAAGAAAACTATCCACACTCCGGTAAATCCCAAGGTGCGAATAGCTTTCACACTCCAGCTAGGGGGGGCGGACATGAGGTTTAGCAGCCCACAGCTTGAGCTAAGGCCCTTGCTTTGCTCGGGTCTACTAAAGCTCAGGCTGGTGGGCCATTAAACTCCATGTGCCCCCCCTTCCGGGGTGAGAAAGCTATAATATACATGGCATTATCTTATAAGAATTTTCCAAATTTAAAAATACGTCACTTCCTCCTCTGTTAATACATTGCTAAAGATGTTGAATTATTGCTGAGCATTGATATAATGTAGGTGGGTCTCAGACCTGGCACACAGATGCCGAGTTAGCCCACCCCATCGCATGTGTGACAGAATGCTATCTTTGAAGTGTACCGGCCTATGTCTATTTGAAAATTTAAGTACAAAATAAAGGTGGATTCTGCAGGAAAGTGTCCTATGACAACAGAGTCTTTTTCTAGATATGCTCAGTGGGTTGCTGTGTCAGTGGATTTGCACATGTAATTGTAATTGATTATTTGTATAGCACTTATACACAAATGAAGTGCTTCAAAGCGCGTGAAGGCGGGAAGAGAACAAGGGAATACAGTCACCATTCTTAGGCCTTGAAGATTCTGAATGATCTAACAACAATAACTAGCATAGCAGGCACAGAGGCATATCAACTAGTAAATTGCTTTGCAAAGGATGAGGCAAGAAATACAGGAGGGGTGGGGGGGAGGGAAGGGAATATACAGATCATGAACTATATGAACTACAAGAACTACAGTAATGGTCTGCCGAGACATCCAGATTGCTTGATGGTTGCTCATCCAATGCGCCTATGCATGAGTATTCAAGCACGACCAAAACTAGGGGCAGGAGGAGACAAGAGGCAGGATTGGACAGACATACTTACTGGGCTGAGAACATTCAAGGTTGAGTTAGTGCGCAGAACAGGAAGTGCAAGGGTGGGGGATGGGAACAAGTGCTCCCAGACCAGCAGGGGCCGGCGATAAGTGCAGAGTGGTTGCCCCTAGCGTGGGGCATAAGGCAGTAGGGAATGCGTGGCTTCTAGTCCACGGGTTGAGAAACTAAATCACTGACGTCCATATAGTGGATATGCGCACATTTATGCTGGTCACATCCAAAAGACAGACCAGCTGATAGAGCGCAAAATAGCAGCTTTCCAAAAATAAAGTTGTATGCAGTCTTATCGGTTACTTTTATCATGTCTTTTTTAAATACATTTTATTGGATTTTACAGTGGGAGTGGATGGTGTTTATTCCAGGAAACACAGTAAGACCAGGTATTCAACAGCCAATATTAAGGGATCCAGACATAAACACCCCCTTTGTCTCGTAGATAGGGTAACAATAGGGGCCAGGAACAAGTGCATAAGGATTGCCATGTGCAGCGTTGAATGTGAACGCGGTAGACCAGTTCGATCATATTCCTTCAGAAAAGAATCAGAAACAAGCGTCGTATCACCGATGTGATGCAGGCCAATGGTGTTTTCAGTAAAAAATGATTGTTTCTTGTGAGCATGAGGGCAATCACCAAATGGCAGCCATTTAATCTTGACCTACTGTTGGTGTTAGTATGTTAGAGACACACCTTGCAGTGACTGTCAGGGCTATCTCCGCCGGCTGCAGGACCCTTCTTCGACACTAGCGTGCAGGCTTTCCTGTTATTCTTAAGATTCTGTAAAATGCAAACAAGCAACACACTCATTTGGAAGGTTTATGTTAAATCAGAAATGTGCATTCTTCTTTTGAATCTACTATTTGACTTTCAGGAATCTAGGAACATGCTTCAATTATTTCTTATGACATAATGAGATAAAAATATTGATTTGCGATAAATGAGCTAGGCATTTTCATGGAACAATGCTTAAACATCATTAAAGAGGCATTGGATACCTCTCAAAGACCTACAAGACAATAAGAAAGTACCCCTCAAATATGGAGAGAAAGATGTAGCAATTCGAGCTGAACTAGAAGTTGTCAAAACATAGCCGTAAATAAATCATTTTTTATAGTGTCTCCCCTTTCATGCCGCACGTTCTTGGGAATTGACGAACCTGTCATCATGAGCTTCATCGTATGGTGTATTGTTGAGTTGACAGAGAAATGTATAGAAAACTACTGCCTTTTAATCAAATTATATTTTCTAGCGCTACATTTATACCCACAATATCTTTCGCAAGAGTTCTGATCTGGAGGTGAACTTCCAGGGATGGCTACTCGGTAAAACATAAATATTGGTATTGCTGCATTACAGAAGACATGAATCCTCCTATTATGAGTTCAACAAGTCTTCAATAATATGAAATTTAAGAGCTGGGTAGATATGAAAAACCTTAGGGCCAGATTCACAAATATCTTTACTGGATGAAATCAGGAGATGCTGTGAGCACCTCAAATGTGCTCCTACATTTTACCTTATTCACAAAGCCTAAAACTGGGGCAAATCTGGGGGCAGCCTGGAACATCTTTGAGATGCTCATGTGCAAATGTGATTAAAAACATCTACTTAAGGGCATTTCGAAAATGCTTGAGGCAGCAGGAGATCTGCTCTAGTTGTAGTCTTTGTGACAGATATGAGATAGCAGGAGCACGTATAAGATGACTAGTGCATCTCCTGATTTTCTCCACTGCAGATTATGGTGAATCTACCACTATAAAACCATGTATATAATTTTAGAGGGGGGGCCAGGATGTTTGTCCCCCAACTTTTGTGTCACACTATTTTGTCCTACTTATTTGGCAAGGGCCCCTTTCATTTAGATGTCATGCCCCCCAATGTTTTTCAGCAAAGCTACTATAGCCAGCTCCCTGGAATTGTTCTAGAATGTATAGAACGCGCCGAACAAAAACTCCCAAAGCACACAAAGCAGCTACATCAAAAGTGATATCTGCTTCGAGTTAAGGGTACAAAAGGAACAACAATTCAGGAGGACACCCTTCTTTTACGTCTACGACTCACAGAGCGGTCTACCTGCCATCCTACTCCCACCATTGATCTATTAACAAGTGCGTTGCTCCATCGTCCGCCTCCACCTTCTGGTGGGGTCAGAGTTCCACTCCTTTTATTTTACACATTTCTGGGCTGCGTGATAAATAATCCTAAATATTATTTCAATGTATTTGCACCAGGCCAGCCTTTACCATCACTGGAAAACGTGCCCAGGTATTAAATTGCATTGAAAGTTTATGCTTTTTTCACTGAGGCAATTTTTGCCCTTGTGCTAATTGCACTTCCACCAATGAAACCTTTCTGTAGATGGCTTACTTCTCAATTAGGGTGCATTAACATGTTTTAACAAACACTTCAATGTGCATTTTAGAGACAAATGTGAGGTTTCACTGCCAAAAAGTTTGTTAAAGGTACATTATGGTTACAAGTAAAACCGAAAGACCTTAAAACTTCGCCACTTATGGTACACCAAGCAACCATAACTTGCGCCACCACTGTGCACTGCTAAGACTAACACCTAGGGCATCAAAGATGACATCACAAATGAAATTGATGAAATCACTGATGACATCACATATGAAAATAATTTGGATGAAAAGTCCCTACAAGAGGTTGCATTTATAATTTTGGTAACAAGATGTCATGGGTGATCGGAAGACCTATCCTGAACTACATAATGTATTAAAGAATGTACTCATCTAAACAAAACATTATATTGGAGTATTGTTATTCATACTGGAACCTAATTATATGGGCGCTTTGGCAATGGTTGCAGCATGCACCACAGAAGTATAATATTTCTAATCTGGAAATTTTTAATATTTAAATAATTAATGATACCTTATCAGAGTTTTGAGTAATGTTAAACATGGAATACATAGCTGATAATTCAAGATTTTGTACATACTTGTGTTAGTACAAACAATACATATGAAAACCCACAATGCATAAAAATCATCAGAGGCACATAGAGGCAAACTAAAGTATGGAAGAAAGAAAGAACATCACCAGAAAATGTCAATAACATAAAAGTTTATCATCATTTATGCAAATGAATTGTGTGTTTGAGGCCCATATATGTGCACCATTAGGTGAGACCAAACCCTAAGGAAAGTACTTTAAGAACATACAAGATGGTTGTCTAGATGTTTAACACATTTTCCATGTTCATATTCTATCAGTGAACAAAACCGCCTGACGTAGATATGTCAGTGAACAAAAACAAGTGTCGCATCAGTGATGCCATCAATTACATTTGTGATGTCATCTTTGCTGTCCTGGGTGTTAGTCTTAGCAGTGCAAGGTGGTGGTGCGAGTTATGGTTGCTTAGCTTACCATAACTGCTGAATTTTGAAGGTTTTTCGGTTTTACTTCTAACCATAACAATCCTTTAACAAAGTTTTTTCATTGAATTTCATAGGTTTTCATTAGTGCAACTTAACCATAACATCACTTTAACCATGTTTTTTCAGTGAATTTCATAGGTTTTTGTTAGTGAAGCTTAACCATAACGCCCCTTTAACAAAAACATTTTCAGTGAATGTCATAGGTTTTTACTTGTGCCCCTTTAATCTGCTACAAGTTCCTAATATTGTATGCCTCCCCCCAATATATCAGGAGACCCAAAAATGATGTACCATCAACCAACAGATGTACATAAAACCACAATTAATGTTTACAACATGCAAATATACCTTTTTGTACAAACACTTAGGGAAAAAATGCTAATTATTTTTTTATTGAGCACACATTACAATGAAATACACCTATCACAAACCATAACTGTATACTTCATATAATCTTCTCACTACAACTCTGCATACAGATTGAGAAACACCAGCTGCTTTTTGGACATCACATTCTCACTAAATAGTAAGTGCATTGTATTTATTTCTCTATTATTAGCTTTCATTATATAAACATATGTTATAAGACAGAAGCCCTTTTTCCTCACAGAAATGGCAATCACACTTGAATGGTTAGAGGAGAACTTCCCAAAAGAAGAAATGACTGGCGATAACATCTCCAATGGTATACAATATTTTAATGTAAACAAATAATTTATTTTATACACACCTTACTAAAATAATAATTTCTATTTTTCTTACAGTATATAGTTTTTATGAAGAAACCACACCCCAGTTTAATTATACCCAATGCCCAGAATCACAAACAGAAGCCCTATCCCTAACTGTAAATAATCAAATCATGAACTTGTCCAACAAATTAGATGAACTTAGTAATGATTTCAAAGAACTTTTACAATATGTGAAAAATCATGTGATAAAAATGTTTCCCTATCAATCTCCTTCTTGCACCTGTCCCCCTTGTCCCCAGCTTTCATCCCCAGTAAATTCCGAACATTTTAAAGAAAGACGCTTTGATGAAACCTCACTCCCTTGCTCCCCTCATAATTATTGTACAAAAGTTCCTGATTGTCCAATTTATGTTTCCCATTCTGATACCCCACCCCTTTCTTGAATAAATATAGTGTTTGTACTATAAATGTTTTGTTTATTGTTCTGTGTTTTAAAAAACAATTCCATTATGAGTCTGCGGACACTATGGCTGTCTTGGGTGTCCGAATTCAAAACAGAGGTGCCCCAAAACAGGTACGATATCTTGAAATGTCTGTTTTTGCATGACACACTTTTAATTTGTCTGCGGACACCACGCCTGTTTTATGGACAACCAGTATATGTGCCTTGTGATTCCTGCTCGAAGGGTGTCCACCGACGTCATCATGTGACCGCATCCGTGCAGCGTGACGGCAGTGTCCGTGAACAGTGTCTGTGACTGTGTACAGTTTAAAAGTGCTTTTCTAGCCAGTCTATGGTGTTTCAAGCAGAAAAGGTACGCATGCACAGCTTCCAGACCCATTCTACATTGATCTGGCAACTTTTTACAACTTCTCAAGGCCAATTTTCGACTAAGTAGTACGCGGATAGTACAACTATCTGCGAACGGTTCCTCAGAAGTGACCCACCCATTCATTTCCCTCAGTCCCAATCTGGCTATCCAGGAGAGAGCACCTGTTTCAGTGCTGGGCACATTTCTTTTGCAGAACTTGTTCTTGGAGACCATGGCATCTCTTATGACCATTGCCTCTTCCAAGCCACCCCCACCAGCAGCACCATCATCATCTGGAGGGCCTGGAGAGGGCAACAGGCACAGTGATACAGAATAGCAGGAATAGGATGAAGTGGAGGAAGCCCCTGTCACCAGTACTCAGAGTGAGTCCTGGGTGAGGCAATTTTTCATGAGAGTTGGAAATGTCTCAAAGGCGTGTGCAAGCAAGGACCGATGCACTGAGCAACGTTGTACTCAGTCGTGGGAAACCTGGCTTGTAGTCCTACTAGACTACTTCCATGAGGTGCCATTCCAAATCAACCCAAGCGACTCCTCTGAGAAAGGAAATACCTTTCTCAGGTAAGAGCAAGTTGACTTCCTCCACCCCATCATCTTCATCTTCTCCTTTCACCACAAAGGATACTCCTTTGGTGCAGAGGATCCCAGCAGTGGCTTCCGTATAGAACACTATTGACTCTTACCTTTCGTAGTTCACAGTGCTATGTATATACTGTGAAGCACCGATCTGCAGTTTCAGAGTGCTTTCAAGGCTGCTGTTAAGGAGCATGAGATACACTGCCACTTACCTGATTAATGCCCACCCAACATCTTCCTCTCTCCACCTGTCCATTCGTCCCCCTGTGAATGGTGCCCCTTCCCTGCCTTCCCTCCTATACCATGCTTTGCCTGAAAAAAATGCCAAAAAAATACAACAAAAAGTTCCCTTTAGGAGCCACCTTTCACAATTAAAAAATAGAAGCGAGGAAAAAAAAGTCATAGGCCCCTGTGCAGCCTGCATAGTCTGCGGACAGCGCAGTGGTCCGCAGAAATCTAAAATATTCTGGCTGTGGGGTGGGAGAATTGAAATAATTTTAATTGTTTTGCATCCAAAAAGGGTGGCTCTCAAAATAACCTTTTTGTGTTTTTGGCTTTTATATTTTTTTACATTTTTGGTTTTACAAACTTAACTAAGAAAACATTTCACTGAATTTAATTATTTCTTCTCACTTTCCCAAAAACTGCTTCAAAACATTTTGAATGTTTTCCACAAAAAATGATTAGTCACATCAGTTAGATGGACTTCATCACTCCAGAAAATGTTTGCACTATGAAATTGAATGTTCTCATTATGAAACAGTGTCATGCCAACATCTCAAACAAAAGCACACTCAGCTTTATTGATGTTTTTCCATTTGTGGACCAAATGAACTGGAAGGCATCCACATCTGTCTCTGGGCAATGCGTGAATTTTATTTTTTCGAATCATGCAACATTTCGTTCAACTTTCCCAATGCCTCCTTCATTGCAAACTGCAATGCAATTCCAGTCACGTTCCCCAAACTGTTCCCTCCACAATTAAAAAAAAATAATGTCCGGATGTTTCAGTTCAACCAAGTCCACCCACTTCATGCCTAACACTCCCTACTAAAACACTTCCAGTTCAGGGAATGAATGGTTTTTGGCTATTGCAAAACACGCGGCATACGCCTTCACCGAATGAACCCAAGAGTCCTCAACTCTGCCTGCTGAAACACATTGCCATGGCCATTTCCAATCCTCTCAGAACTCCTACTAACAAAACTCCTGCTACCCTCTCTTCCTGTACACCACACCCAGGAAACCTGATTGGCTGATCCTCCGATGTCCGCGAACAACCCCGACTGACTGTGGTCCCTCCAATCCTCTTTCCATGCCTGGCATCCTCAAATGACACAGATGTGGCATGTTTGTGTTTTTTGTGTTTGTTAACAGACACCTTTTTTCTTCCTTTTTTTCCTTTTATGTACAGTAGCACTGTACACTCTACATCATCCTTTACAATGTTCTTACAGGAACTTTTTTAATGCATTTCTAACATTGTAAAGTATAATTACATTTCCGACATCTGTGAAGTGAACTCCATCTTGACAAAAAAAAAATCACACCATCAGAACTTAGATTGTCATTCTCAAACTATGACATTCCTGCAGCATATAAAAAAGCAGATGCTGCTTTATTGCGAAGCTACATTGGTTCTTCAATTTGTGGACTGAAAATGTTTGTTGGACATCTCCATCTGTGCCTCTGAATTATTTCACAAAAAGTAATTTTAGCAGCACGAAACAGTTGCATTACGCTTTTAAATAATTCCTTCAAGGCAACTGTCCCCTCCACAATCACAATGTCTGTAATTTTGTAAGTGAGCCACACTCTCACAGAATGAAACAAGCTTGCCCAGTTTAAGCCACAAACTGCATGCCACAAAACTTCCACTTCTGACGATCCAATATTTTTAAGGATGCTGTGATTTTCAGCATACACCGACTGAATGGAAGAGTATTTCAGAATCCACACAGACTGCTTTCTCAATCACATAGCCAAAGCCATTGTCAACGTTCTCACAACTCCTGCAAACAAAACTCCTGCAACACTCTCTTCATGTAGACCACACCCAGCAAACCTGATTGGCTAAACCCACAGTCACCTTTCGATGCCGGCATTCATGAAAGACTTGAATGTGGCATGTAGTGTCCGTGGACTACTTCGGTGTATATGGACCCCCCGTAACGCAGGGACAGCACTTCTACCCTTTCCACTTCCATGTTCTCAGCACTCCCTCATTGGCTGCATTCAAAGAGTCACACATCCATCCACCAATCACATCCAAAACCTCTACACCTAACCCTGTCATCTCACTTCAACACTTTAGATGTACACTTGAACTCTCAGAACTATCTCCAGCTAATGAAAGTTATATGCATCAAAAACTATTGTGCAACTGTCCAAGATTTCTATTTCCAGATTCAACAAGATCTGCATCTTACAAAACATAGTACAGATATGCTTATATTTTTTTTCAAATGATTCAACTCTTTCACAAATATATATATGAAGGGTTCCTCCTACTTACCCTGTAATAAGCTTTGCAACATTCATCACCTGCTCACATGAAGCAGCAAACAATTACAATGCTGTGCACTTCAAAATGTTTCTATTTACAATCATTGTGATGAAAGTTAAACAATGCATATGGCATGTAGAGCAGCATTGTGTCACTGTTTCATAAAATAAAGGAAAAGCATATAAAATAGATCTGTAGATTTTTAAGTGGCCCTTAGTGTTTGTCACCACATGCATTCATCCCAACATTACCCATTCCAATCTTTACATGCTTATTACGTTTTTATTTTCTCCTTTGCATTCTGTCACTTCCCATTATCTTCACCCATTGTAAAACTCAAACTACAAGTACCAGAATGCAAAGAAAAACATGACTTAACTTCAAGATTCAAAACTGTGACATGTATATCAAATGAACATATACAATGCAGTGCTTTTCAAAATATTTGTTTTTGGAAGCATTTTGAAGAAGGTTCAAAAATGCATATCTACATTTACAGCAGCACTGTGTCACTTTTTCATAAAGGAAAGTAAAAGCAGATACAATAGATTTGTACACCATTTGTAATTGGCACTCAGTGTGTGCCAGTTTAATATATTGACAGTACATGCATACTTCCTAACATAACCCATTGCACTCTTCAGCTGCTCATGCAGTTATACATTTTTCTATACATTCTGTAACTTGTACTGCAACTTTCACAATGGGAAAAGTGAACTACAAGTCCCAGAACGAAAAAAAAGGCTAGGACTACATAAACACCTACAGTTTAGAATGCATCATGTTGGCAAGTATGCATTTACTCCTAACATATTGGACTTCCACACACCAACTGACATTTAAAAGTGTACTACAAATCTTTTCCATACTAACCCATCCCACCTTCTCATTTGCAGATCTGCCAGAGCGCCTGGGGACCAACTCTGTTAGTGACGGTGCGTGGTACAAATACCTTTAACATTTAACATTCAACAACTTTTCTTCTCTTTACAAAACGTTACAGAACTTCTACAAATGCACATTCGCATTTCTTAACTTTCATGAAAAGTGTTCCAAAAAGCAAACATTTTTAACCATCCACCGATTTTATCGACTGTTTTTCCCACCACTCCTCCTTCTTACATAAATATAAAGCTTGCTTACTAAAAGTACTTTGCCTTTACCACATAGCCCCACTAACTTTGTTTTACAATTATAGGAAAAAAGCACATTACTGAAGACAACATCCGAAAAATGAATTCCCTTCACATACAACAAAGTACATAATGTACCATGTATGTGATTACAACAGCAGCGTTCCACTATATATTAACCCAGACTGCTCTTTTCAAACCAACATTTATTTCACTCTAGCCCATCAAATTCCACCATTCACACTCTTACTATTCCCATCTGCACTCCACCGTTGAAACACCCACTATGTTGCTCAGAACAGCACAATCACCATACAGACTCCATCACACCACCACTCCCTTACTCGCTAACTCAACGCCATCACACCTCTGCAGACTCTTACTCTCACAACCTTCCCAACCACACTTAACATACCACCTCAAAATCAAACAGCAATCTTTTCAACTCTGCAGTCACACCCATAAACCCATGCATCATACATGCATATACATTGCACAACTTGGCAACGCAAACTTTTTCTTTTCCCAACAGACACAACCAATGCCTAATAAAAAGCAACTCCATAGAAATTAAAGATAAAATAGGGCAGATAAGAATAAAACTACACCCACCATATAGTCATCCACCTCTAAAACTATATATAGAAACCATTAAAACAAAAGAGTTAGTAACCTCACTCAACAAAGCTAAAACAGCCAGAACTAAAAAAGGTAAGGCCCCTCTGGCAAAAACTAAAAGCAAACAATTATGTGCAAGGAAAAGCAGACCCTCTAACCAACCTAACCCTTTATCTACCAGTGTTAGCTTAGTCACGGTAAAGCAATCCAAAAAATGTATGAATTCTACAGAAAATGTTCCACTGTAGAGTACTTTACAATCTTATAAAAACAGCTGAATATTCACGATATACCCTTAAAAACTACTGCAGGAGACTAAGCCTTTTCTACTAAAGAGAAAATTGTTTGTATTGATTTTAAACAGAATGAAACCACTAACTAAATGAATTAATACATTATGCAAACAACTCTTCTAAACATGCGCAGTGTCAATATGCAAACCTTTTCAAACTTTTGTAACATTGAATGGGTTCACACAAGTAGCACACAACCATATTTCAATGAAGAAGCTTATAAACAAGAACAAAAAACAATTGCCATAGACAATAATGGTCGAGGGTATGTAATGGTGAAACACACCATTATGGAAAAAGAAACCTGTATAGAAAAAAAGTTCTCAACAAACTCTGAGCCAAATGCTCCTTTCACCCAAACAAACAGTCCATTGTACAAATGGACATGCCTGGTCAGACCTGGTGGGCGGAACGTCACCTGCTTGCAGAATTTTATGGAAGCACGGGCACTGTTGTTATCGGTGCCATTGCTTCTGTGGCCCCCATTCCCATGGAGCCCTATCGGACTCCATGGGAATGGGGACTTACGAAATTACCGGTGCCTGACTTCCCGGCCATCTGGGCTGGAATACCCCAGTGTTACTGGGAAGTCAGGCACCAGTCATTTTTTAC
The DNA here is from genome assembly GCF_040938575.1 of Ambystoma mexicanum. NCBI lineage: Eukaryota > Metazoa > Chordata > Amphibia > Caudata > Ambystomatidae > Ambystoma > Ambystoma mexicanum. The sequence goes on along the minus strand of NC_090928.1, from coordinate 85,482,863 downwards.
TGGTCTGGCGGCAAGTTGCTAGTATCACCGACAGGCTTACCGCCGGACCCGTCATGAGGCCCATAGACTCCTGTCCAGTGCGCAACCACACTGGTCTGTGAGGACATTCATTAGCCTGCATTTTTAGGAACTGCTTGCAAAAGCACTTTCCATCACATTAAAATGTTAGCTACACACCATTCTACTATACGGAATCTTGTGCATTGACTATACTTTGCAAAAAGTCCTGCTCTAGAGCTGCAACATTTAAATAACATTCTCCTACATGGAACAGCCAAAGAACTGCTTCAAGAAATAGAGCACATCCAACGTAAATACTTTGGAACTGAAGGTGACTTAGAAAATTCTGTACCTTCAGAAAACATTACTGAAAACCTCATATACACCAACGTCCTAATAAAGACATACAAATAAGAAATAGGCACGTTTCAAAACACATCTCCTGAAATTCCAGACCAAATATGTGTCTGCTGTTGCAGAACATTTTATAAAAAGCGCACAAAAATAGTTGATCTAGCCTACACAATAGAAGACAATGAAGAATCCCAATGATTCCAATTAGCTTTATATTTAACAGCAGAAACTAAATACAAAACAACTGACCCCTCAACAGTTTGCACGTACTGCAACACAAAACTTGACAATAACCAAATGCCATATATCATATTTTATTTATATCGCGCTCATAGAAAAGTATTTCAGAGTGTTACCAAGCAGAGGGAGGGGAACAAGGGAGAAACAAAAACAACGGTCTTACTAGGCCCAGTGATATTAAGAACGTGCGAGTGCATGGAAAAGGGAAAAGGGGGAAAGTGCGTGGAAGGGGAAGAAGTGGAAAGTGCAGAGCAGTGGAGAGAGCAGAATAAATAATAAGTACAATAAATAAATAAATAAAGGCAGGGAAGAGTGGTAGTGCAGCCAGCAAGTGGCAAGTGCATGATTAGTCAGAGTATATCTTATAAGTGCAGAGGAAACATGGGGGACTGTATGGGTACAGATAAAGATCCCAGTGCGAGGGGTGGCCCGGAGGCAGTGCAGGAGGGAGGCAGGGTGAGCAGGTACATGGGCCCGAAGGACAGAAGGTGGCCAGGTGCGCGGTACTGAGAGAGAAAAACAGATCAGCAGGGGAGAAGAGGGGCAAAGGCAGAAGCGAAGAGGAAGGTCTTGAGGTGTTCCGGAATCGGAGATGGTTCTCTGCAAGTTTCAGAGTGGCTGGGAGGCTGTTCCAAAGGAAGGCCCCAGCTGAAGACAAATATCTGCCCCCAGCTCGTTTCTTTGAAAAACGACTGACCCTGAGGGAGTTAGAAGTAGAGGAGTGAAGGGCTCCAGAGGGAGATATTTACAGAGGGATAGTTGAAGCTATTTTGGACCCAGGCCCCAGAAAGCCTTGTAGAAAATGCAGAGGGTTTTAAATGTAATCCTAGAATCCATGGGAGCCAATGAAAGGATTTCAGAGCTGGAGAGATACGATCCCAGGGCTTGAGGCCAAGGACAAGTCTCGCAGTCCTGTTCTGGATTAGTTGTAAAGGGCGTAGAGTGGAGGCAGGTAGACTTAGAAAGAGGCTGTTACAGTAGTCCAACCTAGAGAGAACCAGAGCTTGGGAGACAGTGAGCTCCTGAGGGAAGGAGAGGAAAGGCACAGTACCTCTAAGGAGGTGCAGTAAGAAGTTTGACTTTTTGGAGACGTCAGAGATGTGAGGTGAAGGAAAGTGTGGAGTCAAAGATGACCCCGAGATTCTTAGCCTTGCAGATAGGAATAGGAGGAGGGCCAAGGGAGGCCGGCCAGAGAGTGAGAGGAAAGGATGGCTTGTTGGAATTTAGACAAAGATTGTTGGCGGCACACCAATATTGAATGGTGATTAGGCAGTCAGAGATGAGGGAAGGAGAGGAGGTGTCTAAAAGAAGCCTAGAAATGAGTTTGGCTGTCATCAGCATAGCCAGGGCTTTAAGTGGGGTAAGAAATTGAGGGGGGGCCCTCATTTGGGGACATGGCTTGTGGGAGGGGCGTGGCCTAAAAAGTACGCAAATCGTAGGGTATACACACAAATATATATAAATGTTATATATTTGTGTGCGTACCTTACTATGGTTTGTGTACTATGCAAGCCATCTTTTCTAAACGTAGAAATATGTAACATATTGTTTCCCCAGGTCGCCGTTAAAGGCGACCTGGGGAAACAAAGGGACAGTAACTGCCTCTGGTGACCTCTCGCGCGATGGGTCACCAGATGCAGTTACTATGACTGACGGAAGTGGCAGCCAGTCACAGCGTCGCTGTGACTGGCTGCCACTTCAGTCAGCTCGCCTGACTTCATTGCAGGCGCATCTCCCGTCGCGGCTGCGGCCGCGACGGGATAATGCATCCCGCGATTCCCGCCAATATTGCTGTAGGACGGGGGCCCAGGCAGGGCCCCGGCTCAGTCCCACTTTTTGGAGACTGCCGGGGCCCGGCCCCGGCAGGCCCCGGCCCACTTTAAGCACTGAGCATAGCACTGGAAGTTTGAGCAGAAAATGGAGATGCAGTAGGCGAGAGTTGCCAGGTATTGGTTGAAAAGCCAGGGCGAGAGGTTAGACACCTGGGGAACACCACAGGTAGAGAGGGAGATAGAGGAAAGGAAGGACCCAAGTTGTACCTGGGAGGGTCAATCAGAAAGGAAACAGGTCAGGCAGGCCAGAGCCTGATCAGTGATACCCAGGTTGTCACAGAGACGATTGAGCATGGTATGGTTGACTGTCGAAAGCAGAGGAGAGATCAAGAAGGATGAGGACGGAGGGAATGATAGAGTCAAGGTTGGAAAGCAGGTCTTCACGGATGTTCAGGAGAGCAGTTTTCTGTGCTTCTGGCAGCTCTGAATCTAGATTGATGGTCATGGAGATAACCAACAGAGTCGAATTAAGGTTAAGCTGGGAGATGCCAAGCTTTTCCAGGAGCTTCCCCAAAAAGGGAGTAATGGAAATTGGGCAATAGTTAGCTGAACAAGAGGGATCAGCTATGGGTTTCTTGAGGAGAGGATGCACAAGGGAGTGCTTCAGAGGGCAGGGGAAAGATCCAGAGGCAAAAGAATGGTTGCAGAAATCGGCAAGGGCTGCAGCGAGCGTGTCAATGTGGTCCTTAATGGTTTTAGAGGAACAGGGATGTACCTGTTTTGATGAGGCATTCATAGATCGGACTTGCCTCATCGGGGGGAAAGTGGAAAGGAGGAGAAAGAGGGAGGGGTGGTGGCTGAGGGAGGGTCCTTGGTTTTGGAATTAAAGTAAGAGGCAAGGGCATTGGAAAGAGCCAGGCGGGCGAGAGGAGGGGTGGAGACTGCAGCAGGGTTTGCCAGCTTCTTGCATATTTTAAAGAGTTTGGCTGAGTTTTTGGATGCCGCAGAGACGCTGGCTTGAATGTGGCCTCTCTTCTTGTAGCGGAAAGTGAGACGGTATTTGGAGCAGGTGGCAGGCCAGTTTGTCAGAGGATGAGCAGGAAGCCCTTCATTTCCTCTCAGCTGCCCTACACTTCGCTTAAGTGTAGCTAGGTCAGAGTCATACCAGGAATTACACGTGGCTTTGGACTTCAAACGGATCCTCATGACAGGGGCAAGAGTGTCAAGAGTGGCAGAGATAGAGTAGAGCAGGGTCAAGGCTGTGTCAGGGTGTGAGTCAGCCTGAGGTGGAGGAGAGGGGCAGAAGGTGGCAGCGAAAGCCTCAATTGACACACGCTCAATTGACACACGCTTAATGGGCTGGATGTCCGAGAAGGTGGGTGACAATGTTGGGGAAGGCTTGGCTTGGGGGGAGGAGATGGAAAGATAAGAGGAGAGGAGGCAGTGATCACTCCAGGAGAGAGGAGTGGTGAGGAGAGTAGAGATGGGGAGGCCAGAGGAGATCAAGACATCAAGTTTGTAACCAGCAGAGTGAGTCAGGCCAGAGGGGAGGATAGAGAGGGAAAGTCAATCGCAGAGGTCGCAAAAGAGCACAGATGAGGAACAGGGAGAATCAAGATGGATGTTGAGATCACCAAGGAGGAGGAGTTGTGTGGTTGAGGCCAGGAGGGAGGAGGACAGTGTTATGTTCCATATACACCAGGGACACCAACTTGTACAGGCATAGACTCTTTATTTATTAAGTCTAAGAAACAACGACCCCCGAGAGGCAGTCAACCACCGTCCACAGTTTTGCCTTCTCTTCACTCTCCAGATTGGAACGTGGAACCTCTCGTTTCCAGATCCACATTCCAAACTACATACAAACCAAAACACTGATGAACTATGTACTGTATTCAAAACCCTGATGACTCATTGGTTGGTTACCTGTAACATTGATATCCTAACACCTCCCTCCTTTCTAACGCTTAAAAATGTCTATATCTCTAATGTCTGAACTGATGTCCTTAATTTAAAGTGCCACAGGTTCTGGAGACCCAAAATTATGTTGAACACAGACCCATGCTTAAACTAAAGTGAATTGACACAAAAACCCATGCTTAAACTAAAGTGAATTGACAATAACCAGTCCTATATATAACTATGCTATTAGTATACATCGAAATTGCTGTTAATGCCATTGAACCTATATGAAGATTGTCACTCTCTTCCTCTGACATGTTTGACAATGGCTACCCTCTCCTTGTTCCAAACACCTCCACCTCTGACTAATACTGATGAGCCTAGATCTTTTACTACTTGTTTGGGCTCAGAATACAAAGACGCTCCCTTGCGTACTTTGGTGGGCAACTTAACTTTGATCCACTCACCTTCATTGATTTCAACTTCCCTACAACAGTTTCTTTGATCATATCTTGCTTTAGATTTAACTCCTGCTTCAACCATTCTACTCTTCACTTTTTCCAAATCTACATCAACCATCCTGGATTTCCCCATCCATCCTGGACATAGATGAGAATTGGGTTTTCTACCTCTCAACATCTCAAATGGTGTTAATCCTGTAACACTATGAGGTGTGATTCTATACTGAAATGTCCTTTCCATTGCTGTCCTGAACCAATCCCCACCAGTTGCTACTGCAATTCTTATGGCTTCCATAAGCGTCCTATTGAAGCGCTCAACACATCCGTTACTTTGGGGATGATAAAAGGAAGTGTTTGCCTGTTCAATACCATTTTTATCCAAGAATTCTCTAAATTCTTTGGATATTAATTGGGATCCATTATCCGACAAACATCTCCTGGGAAAGCCCTCTCTCCAGAATAATTGTTCTAGAAATTTCGTAATACTGCTACTAGAAATGTCTCTGAGTAAACAAATTTCAGGCCATTTGGACAGTAAGTCTATGACTACTAGCAAATAGCTATCTCGGGTCCCTCCTATATTAAATGGACCTAATAGGTCTATTGCAATCTCATCCCACGGTACCCTCGGTGTTTCCCTAATAACCATGGGTACTTTTCGCACGCTTAAACCTTTGTTACCCTCCAGACACTCTGTACACTCTTTAACTTGCTCTTCAATCTCTTTATCCATTCCAGGCCACCAGAACTCAGATCTTATTGCACCCTTGGTCCTAGCTATGCCTAAATGTCCTTCATGGGCTAGATCCATTATTTGTCTCCTCATGCCCCGAGGAACTATCATCTGATGCCCTCTATATAGATACTTGTCATTGATCCATAAGTCTCCTTTAACTTTGGCAAATCCTCCCATGTCACCTCTGTAATTCATTACTCCATTTTCTTTCACTAATGTTAGTACTTTCTGGTAACTTAAATCTTCACTGCATTCTTTGTCCCACTCATCCTTTTTCAATGACTCATGTACTTGAAAAATCTCAAATGTTTCCTCCCGATCTGATTGCTCTAACTTGGTGTGGAGATCTCTATGAACCGATCTTGACAACGCATCTGCCACTACATTAACCTCACCGCTAATGTGAATCATGGTGAATTGTAGCCCTTGAAGAGCTGTAACCCACTTCATTATTCGTCTTGATACACCTTCTAGGCCACCCTTGGTAAAAATACTGACCAGTGGTTTATGATCAGTACAAATCTCAAAATTCCTCCCCCAAAGAAACCTCTTGAACTTCTCAACACCCCAAATACAAGCAAGAGCTTCTTTCTCAACCACTGAGTATCTGACTTCAGAGTCTTTAAGGGACCTTGAAGCAAATGCTATAGTTTGCAGTCCCTCAGAATCTTCTTGCATCAGAACTGCACCTATGCCATAGTCACTGGAATCTACAAAAAGTAGCGTGCGTTTCCCTTCTTCAAATGTCTTCAGAATGGGTGCATTGATTATGGCCTCTTTTATCATCTCAAACTCACGCTTACAGTCTTCACTCCATTTAAATATCACACCTTTACGAGTAAGTCTTCTCATGTGTCTTGACATGTCTGACAAATTTTTGATAAATTTGCCATAGAATTCAACTAACCCCAAAAACGATAACACTTCTGCTTTTGAGTTGGGTTCTTCCATTTTCCTTATTGCTTCAATAGCCTCCTCTTTAGGTTTGATTCCCTCAGCAGTGATTTCGTGACCTAAATAAACCACTTTACTTGCTTTGAAGGTACACTTCTCTGATGCTATTGTTAAACCAGCTTCTCCTAATATGTCTAATACCCTTTTTAACCTTTTGTCATGTTCCGCATCATTACTACCACAAATTAGAACATCGTCTTGATAATACATTACTCCTTTCTCTCCGCCTAGTAGTTTGTACATAATACTCTGAAATACACTCGCCGCCGACACTAAGCCAAACGGCATACGTACACATCTAAATAAACCATTAGGAGTAATGAATGCTGTTAAATCTCTGGAATCCGGATGCAACTCAATCTGGTGATAAGCAGATTTGAGATCTAAAATCGAAAATATTCTTGAACCAGAGACCAGTTAGGTCTCAGTATCCTGGAACATCAATGCGTGGCCGCTTCTTTCCTTTTTCTTCTTTTCTTTTCTTTTTCTGAACCGTGCTCGTACGATATTGTGCCGGGGGTCGTCTCTAGAAAATCCCATCCTCGTCGCCAACTGTTATGTTCCATATACACCAGGGACACCAACTTGTACAGGCATAGACTCTTTATTTATTAAGTCTAAGAAACAACGACCCCCGAGAGGCAGTCAACCACCGTCCACAGTTTTGCCTTCTCTTCACTCTCCAGATTGGAACGTGGAACCTCTCGTTTCCAGATCCACATTCCAAACTACATACAAACCAAAACACTGATGAACTATGTACTGTATTCAAAACCCTGATGACTCATTGGTTGGTTACCTGTAACATTGATATCCTAACAGACAGGTCTGCCCATTCAGAGAGAAAAGAGGTCATTTGACCACGGGGCCGGTAGAAAGTAGCGGGAGTGAGAGAGTGGCTAGGAGAGAGAGAGAGAGAGAGAGAGAGAGCCTGCAGACAAGGCATTCGAAAGAAGAGTAAGTCTGAGTGGGAATGATAGAGGCAGGAATCCACTCAGGGAAGATCATGGCTACAACCCCTCCCTCGAGGCCGATTGGATCTGGGGGCGCAGAGGAACTTGTAGCCGTCAGGGAGGAGAGTGTCAAAACTTGTGACAGATGTGGCCGTGAACCAAGTCTCGGTAAGACCGAGGACATCAAGGTCAAGTTCTTCTATGAGGTGGCAGATGTCAGAGGAGTGTTTGACAGCAGAGTGAGAGTTGAGAGTGGCAAAATGAAGAAGGTTGCCAGCCTTAAAAACCTGCGGGGGAAGGGTACAAATCAGGGGTATGCCCTGCAGAGGTTTGGAGGGAGCTTGAGGTGGGGCAGAGGCAGAAGGAAAAGAGGGCAAGGTAGTCAAGGGAGGAGGGTAGGGGACAGCTGGAGATGAGAGGAAGTTGAGGAGGTGAGGGAAATGTCTATCAAAGAGGAGTGTCCGGTCCTGACTTTTGTTGTCCGCGGGAGCTGCTGAACCCCACAGATCCCTCAAGACTGTTTGATCAACAACTGTGTAAATTACCAGTTGAAGAACTAACACCCCCAAGGGAAAGGGGATGTGGAGAAAATAAAAAACAACAGACTCCAACTTCTGAATGGCTATAAATGTGCAGAAGGTACGGAAAATGGTTAATCATAAAACAGCATAACCTTCAAAGTCTATTATCCAAAACTACTTCATAGGATCAGTACCTGTTAACCCTCCATTAGCAACTTCGAGAATGTTATTTGCACTTGTAAGTAACTTTGGTTATTCTGATGAGTTCTTAGGGTATCCTGCAATTAAACTTGGAATCATTTGAAGGGAAGTTAAGTTCCAAATTGCAGAAAAACACCTTATCCTCGCAAAAGGTGACTACATGACATTCCAACTCCATCATGTTCCTGTCTTGCGTGTAAGTGAAACCACATCCAGCAAAACCCAGATCTCAACTCATGAATTAACAGATCAACACCTGGAATCAACCCTGAACATAGCGTTTTTCACTTCCCTTTGAAAGTATTGCAGCAGAGTTCTTAAAGTATCTATTAACCCTGTTGATCTTGCACTGTCTTTCTTTCTTTTTAAAAAAAACATGCAGGTAAGAATGTCTTCTTTCATTCACAGTTTTTTAACCACATATTTCCACACTGCTGTAAGCCAGCATGACTTCTACTTGCAAGGAATCTTTGCATGCAGCTCACATTTCAGATTCAGTATTCATTCAACATGTATTTTACAGAATGTCTTTCTTAGTAAGTAGAGTTGTTTTCCGGCAAACTAACACTTGACAATGTCTTTAAGATGTAAACTCTCTGCAGCAACCTAAATACCTAAGTCACTAGATACCTAATGAAGATAAGAAACTTGATGGAAAGTTAATGCTCTTTCCACTCGAAACAAACACTGCACTCCCACCAGATTAACAGCATTGCCTGTCCCACGTAGTCCTTGATCAACTGGAAAGCAGATTTCAAGGATCTCTCTGCCAAATCTTCTCATAAAAACTTCTAATTGGGCCTAAAATCAGGAACTTAACAAAAGCAGGACCTTCCTGCTAGGGAATCAACAATGAAAGGCAGTTTAGAATTTTGGTGCTGCCCTGAGGCCCTTCACTCCACCAATCAGTGAGCAGCTTCACTTCCTCCATGATGACTTGGGGAATGCTCACTCTGTAAAAGGGAGGTTAAGTACAACAACCAATTATGAATTCCCTTCTCTATGATTTTGTATGTTTAAGAACATACTAAATCAGCGACTCACCCCCTGAAGTGTCCCTAAAATAAACCTTTAATGAGTAGAGCAATGATTGTATAGCATTCCAGAAAGACAAATTATTTGTTATTCCTATTCTTTCTTATTTAGGGTCACTGCCCAAAGTGTTAAACTTGTGTAACCCCCTGTTTTTTAAGAAGCCTGAGCAAGAAAGGCAGCCACCCTAGAAACAAAGAGCCACATGGCATTGGCCACAGCCCAGGAGCTCCAATTTTTTAAAAATTAAAAAATGTAAAAAATATGTTTTTTCTTTTTTTAGTGGTAGCAAGGGAGATCACTGGGGTAGCAAGGGAGACCTCAGGGGACCCCTAAATGACGTCCCAGCCCCAAAGTCCCACTGCATGATTCCAAAAGTGCTATTAGCCTTCAGAAGGATGCCCGAGCAAAAGGACGTACTAAATGCTACCATGATTACAGCAAGTCTCCAGTCTCGGGCCCTGATCCCCCAAACATTTGCAGGTGATGCTGGGGATGCAAGTACAAAAACATAGGCCAGGCTTTTGCACATGCCTGCAGTTTACATACAGGACATGGTGATGCAATGTTGTAGCGCAAGGAAGAACTCTGCCCCAGGCTGACCTCTGCCGAGTAGCACTATAAGTAAGTAATTATTGTGCATGTGCCAAGCCCCTCTCCCTTAGAGTCACTGTTCATACAACATTAGCATAATGTCTTCCACTTATAGGAATTGGATCTTTGGTGGAATACATTGTAATCTCTCTATAGACGCCAATGCAATCCTCTGGTAGACTCATATGTCCATAATGGAGAAACATGGGAGCCAGACTGTTGAACTGAAAGATTAAAGGATGGGGTGGGGATTGGTGTCCCCACTCCCCGACTCGGCCTAAGGGGAGTTACATGTATTGTTAGATGGGCACACCTGTCAGACCACTTTCCAAATGATCAGCCCATGGCTGACCCATTGTTCTGCTATTTCAATGCAGGCAAAGAATGTTTCAAAAATCCTGGAGAAAGAGTTTGCTAGATAACATCACAACAAATAACTTTATGATTTAACACAGAAATTAGGCATTATTTACAGGAATTAACAGGTCTTGTCATATACTGTGCTCATTTTCATACAATCATGCTTAAGTGCATTGAAGTACCTATGTGTAAAAAACATTTAGCAAATGCTCCATGTTCTTTTTATACTGAAAGCCCCAAGAGTCTATGGAAAGCTGTAGGGAGTTCATAAAATATGTAATTGAGGCTAATGATGTTTTCAGAAAACAATAACGGTGACTTGCATTGTGTGTGTGTGTTTGTGTGTGTGTTGTGCATGTGTGTATGCGTATATGTGTGTGCATGTGTTTGTGTGTGCAAGTGTGTGTATATTAAGTTAGTGTGTGTTTGTGTTAAGCAAGTGGTGTTGATTTAATCAGGACCAACTGTTATAATTGGTCACAAAACATTACCATGTCAGCAACAGGGATCTTGAAGTGAGAGCCGGGGACATCCCCACCAGAATTCACAAGCTTCTCCTGCACTGGTTTGCAGACGCTGTTCTCCTTCTTCCTAAACAACTGTAAAAGGTAAACAAACACAACACTTATGTCACCTTTAAAAAAGTCAGAACTGCACATTGTTTCTTTTAATCTAGCAGATAATTTTGCAGCATTTCTCATATTTCAGTAACATATCATTTTCTAAATATGTCACAGAAGCTTTTGTTTGGTTATGATCTTACATTCTCATGGAGCAATGCTTATATCTCTGCAAAGAGGTATTGAATAGCCAGAAAGATATTCTGAAATGACCACACAGCTATGGAGAGAAATATGGAGATATTAGCAATGACATGCTAGATGTTGTCAAACACCAAAACCTAAATTCTTTAGTCATATTTGGGAATGCGTGCAAGATTCTCAGATTTCAACCATATTGAAATCCCAGGCTCCTTGATTGCCCTGCAAGGCCCTACAACGAACACAGCAGGGTTTCCAACTGGTATAAAGTGGACATGTCCAACATATGTAAATCCCACAACGCGGTTTATGGATATCCATACCTCTGTAGGTGGCATCAATATAGTAACCCTATTGCCTTCTTCTACCCTAACTAACTGGACACTGAAACACTATAATGCTCCAAAAAGTAGTAACTATCTATAAAGTGTGCATGGCTAGGGATTTGCTTTTCCAGTGAAAATAAAGTACTTATCATTGACATTTGCAAACACAAGTGACACTCACTTTGCTCTTTCCCATGATATGATGTTCTGCATCTCAGTGAGCCACCTGTTACACATTTCATTTGTTTGCCCCATTGTGAATATGTCAACAGAAAGCAAGTTACACAACTGAACTATAGGCAGAGTGTAGGGCTAGATGCAAATCACACTAACCATCTTCAGAGGTTTAGGCACACCCTACATGCTGCCTTTTCTACCATCATGCATTGTCAGCAATACGTTGCACCCCCAAGATGGCACCATACTGACATGGTGCCTACTGACAATTGCTTACTTTACTTAACTTTTGGTTGAAATGTGCATTTGTGTTTTTTAAACAAATTGTATGTAAGACAAAGGGCCTCATTTTAAGATGTGCGGAATGGGTTTAAGGGCGTCGGTAATGGTGCCGGCGCCGTTAAACCCACTCTGCACTATTATGAGGTCCCCTCGCGGGACCCGCTCTGGACATTTTACCAGACGACCAGAGTGGGTCCCGCGAGAGCACCAGGGAGAACAAGGGGCCCGTTCATAATGGGCCCATTGTTAGCTCCCTCCCCATTCCCATTGAGCCCTATGATGGGGAAGGACCGGGTCCGGGTTCCCTGAAGGAGGAAATACCGGGCCCTCCATACTCGGAATGGCCCGGTATTACCCCATTCAGGGAACCTGGACTCAGACACGATTCTGGAGGCAGCCATGCCCTTATTAAGGGCATGGCTGCCTCCAAAGTTGTAATGAGGCCCAAAGTCATCCTAGCTCCTTTCTCTAGACCCTTAAACACAATAAGATCAGAATTCAGCTTGGAGGAATTTCAGGGCTCCTCGATGGAAGGGCTAGAACATTGCATGCAAGAGACGATGCTGAAAGACGTCCTGAATGAGGTTACAAGTTCCTTGAGCACTTAGTGCCAATCAAGAAAACAATGCCTTAAACCCCATAACAAACATAAAAATAAATGGTGCAATAAAATCTAGCCTCCCTGAAGGGAGAAGGTCAAAGACCTGAAAGAAAATGGTGCACCTCACACCCTCAAGAAGATAAACTGCACGGACAGAAATACCAAAGTGCCATTACCAACACAATACTATAAGTCAAGGATTGTGGGAGCTCATGATGAATCCTCAGAACGAACTGTGATGTTTCACGATGCCACTAGGCATCGCAAGCCTCAGAAAAGGATCTACGTGGTTACGACACAGTGTGAAATTGCGAATCCGAAAATATCGAATTCCAAAATCCCGCTGCGCATTGATTACATAGATCACTTTCCCTACATCCCGCCTCTTCTACCCCTCCCCCCACTAGGCTCTTCAGCTGGGACACACAAAGGGCGCCGCCGACTATCCTCTTTCCCTGGGACGTCAGTTCCCCCCCACTAACGTGGATCAGAGCTGGAGCCGCAGGATCCCTTTTTCTTTATTTTTTTCTTTATTGTCCACTGCTTCCAATGTCAGGAAGCGGGGGAAACCCCCGGAACTCCCAAAGCCCATAATGCCAATCAAGGGGGGCGGGGGATACCCCTGCAACGCCCTATCCCTATGCTCGGCATTTTAGGCTTCAATTTAGTTTTACAAGCTGAATGCGCAGTGAAAGCTGCATTTTTGTTCTCGTTTTTTCATGCAATACCTAAAATCCACCTGTAACCATCCCAAACATTCAAAGATGAAATTTCTCCACAACCAAGATCCAAGATAGCAAGAACTTTATATCCTGCCACTCCCATGCCTCTCCCACAATGCATGTAGATGAAGCTGCCTGCTTTAAGGTTAATCCCTACTCCATACTCATGATCTCTAACTAAATTGTTTTGGTACACAACAACTCCCCTGCCTTGCCTTCATCCTAAAACAGCACATGAATATACTGACCCAAACATCACAGTTCCCTGTAATGCGCACTTCATTATAGGGACCAGAAAACGCAGCAATCACCCCTACCCTCAAAACACGCAACATCTATCCCACATTGCCAGACAACTACTGCACCAGGGCTAACCACAATGATGCCAAAATTCTCGAAATAATTGTTGTCTTACGTATCCATGAGTGTCTGGAGAAGGTAAAATAATGCACACCTGCCAATGCGGCGTAAGGCCATCCTGAGTGACTAGCTCAACACTGGTTGAAAGCAGAGAGCACCTTCTTCAGGCTCTTCAAGCAAGCAACCCCTCTGCCGTGCTCTTGTATGACCTATCAGCAGCGTATGGCATAGTCAACCATAACATTCTCCACCATTGGCTCCAAAAGCATTTATGCATTACAGGTAAAGCCCTCGACTGGTTAAAATCTTTTCATAAACACGACTAACACCAGATCAGAATAGGCAAGTTCTTGCTCAAACCTTACCCAGCCCCCCCCCAACCACCTCTTGCCTTCCCCAAAGAATGAGCTCTATTGCCTTGGACAGAATCCTATGGCACAACAAGCTTTTTGATAGCACAGGTTGTATTTTTATGAGTACAAGAAAAAGCATGACATGTACATACCCCTTACTTGGATAGCACCAGCTTCCCTGGTAACATTGACATTAGCAGACTGTGGTATGTTGTCTGTTTCATGTCTTCTCTTGCCTATTTGCTTTGCCAGTGTTCCAATTTTCCAGTATAAAGTACCCAGTTTCCAAGCAAACTGGACCTCCACTGTTTCTGGAGGATCATATCTTGTGTGATGTTCAGAAATGGACGCTTGCCTGCCTCCCAGGTGTGAACGGGGGCCAACAGTGACTGAATTCAGAGACTTAAAGGGAGATCCACACGTTGTACTTATTATCTATAATCTAAGTCAGTGTGAATGCATCCAACAGTTTATTTCTCACAGGTAATGATCAAAGAATTTGGCAGGAGCTGAGTGTGTAGTCAAGAATCAGCAAGGTTGTCATTGTTGAGGAAGTCAAAGGACAGATGTAGATGTTTAAAATGAATAGTTGCAGGAAGGGGCATTGTGGGGGAGCATTTCAATACATTGGTTTTGCTGAAAGAAGATTTGCTGGGTTCTCTTCAAAATAAAGGTGAGTCATTTTAAGGTGATATGCCACACGGCAGTGACCGCGAGTCACAATATACAAATTGCCTGGTTAGCAATCACAAAAGCTTCTAATTGGACTGGGAGAATAAACCCTGCTACGCCTCCATGGTCAACCGTAATCCGTACGGTCTCGGATTCCACTAGCAGGGCGGATTACTGAATATTTGTGGTTAAGGAAGTTGTTTGCCTAAAAACATTTCTAAATCAACAAAATAAAAGTCCAGCTTCATCTTGCATACCATACTTTGCAAAAATAAATCTGCTTAGATAATTTCAAGGGACCAAAACTATCATCGCAACACTTGTGGGGAGTTGCATTTTCTCTAATGCACGTTTGTCTGGTCTGCCTATCATAGACTTCCTCTATCCAGCATTGCCTTTGCAAATAAACATCAAGCAACGTTCATTAACGTCATACAGATGTTATTAGACATATGTCACATTTGTTACTGAATATACATTTTTCTTTGTATACTAGAAAAAGGTAGCTGATGTGGTAAGTGGCAAAAACATTTTCTACAAAAAGAATTGAATGTGTATTTTCTTTGTAGAATATGACCATTTTAGGTCATGCAATATGCTCATTTTTGTTTTACTGAGGTTGCAATGTATTATTTTACCTTGGAAATCCAGGAGTTGCTGGAAGGTGAAGCAATGCTTTTCTTCTCAACAGATTTCGGTGGATTAGCCAGTGGGGTTTGGGCGTATTTTTTTTCATTTTCCTTCGGAAACCTCTGTTGAGAAACAAAATCATACATATATTGAAAGTAATTGAATACTTCATACACATTTCCTGATTTGCATTAGTGTTATGCAATTATTAAATTACTCATTATCTACAAATGAAAAAATTAGATACAATTAACATTAGGGTCATTACGTGACTCCTACTTCTTTTTTTTAGACCCTGCAATGGATCCCTGGCCAAAGCAACATTGATAATGAAGACACCCCAGTTTCCTCGCGATATTTTCACAAGGGGCATCTATTTGTTAAAATGCTAGGACTAGCAGAAGGGACATCAGAAGCCTGATGATAGCAGCGGGAGTGCCATCACATGACCTTTGACCCTGTTGACATTGCAAGAAGTGATATCATGTGACCTTAGGCTCTAGTGACATCACAAATGTATAAGCAAAGCTGAAAAAGCTTTAGATTAATGAAATCGCAAGTAGTGCTTCGGCCAATAGGCCAATTTAGTTTCCACACATACGATAACTACGGTGCTGCCAAGAAATGTCATGGGTGCAGTCATAATATGCCAGGAGCACACACACCTTCCAGAACAATCACAGGCCATTACAACGGCCTTCCTAGGCCAAAAAAGCCTCCTATGGCCAATACTGCCATCTCATGCCAGTTATAGCCTTGTGTGCCGGGCGTATTCATGACTCACATGCTCAAGTGCTATTATTGTATACCAATGCCTCAATCACTGAAGCGCTACTATTCCATAGGTAAAGCCTGTGAGGTATGATATGATATAATATGATATTTTATTTATATCGCGGTCATACACAAGCGTTTTATAGCACGACCAAGCAAATGGAGGGAACAGGGGCGAAAAAATAACAGTCTTTCTAGGCCCAGTGACATTAAGAACGTGCAGGTGCATGGAAAAGGGAAAAAGGGGAAAGTGCGTGAAGGGGAGAAGTGGAAAGTGCGGAAAAGAGGAGAGAGCAGAATAAATAATAAGTGAAATAAATAAATAAATGCAGTGAAAAAATGTAGTGCAGCCAGAGAAGTGTTTATATCTGATAAGTGCAGAAGAAGAGTGGGGGACTGTATGGGTACAGATACAGATCCCAGTTCCGGGGTGGCCCTGAGGCACTGCCGGAGAGAGGCAGGGTGAGCAGGTACCTGGGCCCGAAGGACAGAGGGTGCCCAGGTGCGCGGTGCAGAGAGAGAGAAGCAGATCAGCAGGGGCAAAAGGGGCAAAGGCAGAAGCGAAGAGGAAGGTCTTACTCTCTAGAGGTATACCCTAAGATGCCCAGGCGTTTCCATCACATAGTAGGGGAAGCCATGTTTGCACAGGCACGGTCTTGGACCACTGGGCCAGCCATGACCACCCTGCACTAGCAGACTTAAGACACAGGTCTCAGTTGTCAAGAAAAAGGGCCACAAATTGACAGGCTGTGGAAATGGAGCAGATGAGAGGCTGTGTTATGAGTTTTTTGTGCATTTCAGGGGTAAATTATTCAACTCATTGTTGGCAAACTAAACTAAATCATTTTTAGGTGTCCTTAATTTGAGCAGTTAAGAAAAATACAATCTGATTCAGTAAAGTGATTTACAAAGGATCCCACAATTTGGTTGAGTGGCGAAGCCAGGATGTGCGACCAGGCATAATTGTTTTATAATCTTTAAATTTAACAAGTCGACCAAATCTTTTGCAATCCCATCTTTAGTTTTACTTCAACATACTACGATTTGTGAATGATTATTTTCTTTCTTGAGCAGAACCAGTTGTTTTTGTTTAAAGAAGTGAAGTGAAGTGAATTTACAAAGCATCAAACTGTATTCCAAAACTCAAAGAAAACTTTACTGATGAGTTGGTGATACAGTGATGGACAAAGCTCTTGGTAACATAATAATGGCACTCCATTTATCGACGTAGTAAGCATGAAAGACTGAGTGGGCTCTGCTGGGATTCAAATCTGTGACAGGCTGAAAAATAAATCCATGTACAATGGTAAACCCTTAACTCACTGAGCTATCTCCATGCCTCTCTCCATACGGTATAACACAGGGGTATGTTCTGACTTTTATAAAATTACATAGACATAAAAGTGAAATGGTTCCTATACAGTTTTCTTTTTTTTTTTTTTTAAAAAGAACGCATTTCAGTACAAGAAAAACACTGCCTTTTGTTACAGCTTCTCTTTTGGCACTAGATTTGCAATCCCAATTAGCTTGCATTCTCCTCATTCACTTCAGAAAGCACGCAGATTGACTTAATTGCAAGTTTAAGCAAAGTCTGACTTTTAGATGTTTTTCCCTAAAACTGCACAAAACAAGAATTGGAGGCCATCCTTTCCGTGAACTTACAGTGAATTCATTTGTGGGCTCGTATAAAGTTACCAAAACACTGTGGAAAAGCCTTGGTGTGCTGAAGATGATTGAGGGGTTGAGGTGATAGGCGCAACACTTTGAGGGTTTTAGTTAAAAGGTGCAGGTGAAATGCTACTACAGAGAGACTACTGGGCCTGAATCAAGCGAGTGTATAAGACAAATATCAGATGTAATCATTCCTACAAATAAACTGATCCATAAAACTGCCAAACTGAAAAATAGCCGGGTTTACCACACAACACCAAACGTTGTGTGATCACAAAAGGTTCCTTTGTCACTTCTGCTTTTTCAGGATTCTCGCAGTAACAACTGCAGCAAATGCAAAACACATACAAAATACAGCCGCTGGGCCTGAAAATGGTGTTCTTCTCGTTTCCACTGAAAAGCAAGTATATCATCTTGGTGGCTATTTACAGGGTTTTCTCTGTTTCATCCTAACCCGCCGAGCCAACATACACATTAATAGCCACTATATTACATAAGTGTAATGTCTTTCGGTGATCTGGATTTGTGGGACAAAATGTACTCTGGGATCCACTGTAGGCTACAAGTTTGGTGAGTTGAGTTTTAATTAGATGCAGCTCCTGAACATCAGCAACTACGCTCCTAGGCCGTTCAACTAAGCAATAACTTGTGTTGATTTCATAATTTCCTCGATGGATATAGTTAACATTTTGCTATCAATTATTTTATAGCATAGTGTGCATTTTTCCTAGTAAGTCAGGGCCTCAATGCTACCCACAACATATCACCAGCAAATTGTATCTTAATGGAACATCACTATTTTACACAAGTTGATACCTGCAGTAACTTCAGAAACTGAATAAATATCTAAATCTACCCGCCTGTCACTTAACCCCACCCCCGGCCCCAATTTACAGATGACACACCACATGTTCCCAAATCATTCCCACAACAAGAGCAAACATCTGTAACTGAGTTGTAACCATTAGAGCTGTGAAGATCTGAAGGCCCATGCAGGCCAGACTCCTGATGAACAAGGGATTGTTCTGTTGCAGATTCCTAGTCCCATCCAAACATGGGTTTCAATTAAAAGTCTCTTGCATTTTGTCAGGTTGCTTTATCATGTGACTTGGTTCTTTGAAAACCAGATTTATTGAACAGTATACTAATTTAGCACTTACATAACAACTTGGAGAAGATGAAGACATTTATGCACTACTTTAAATTGTACTCGCGCCACCTCTGGCAACCAGTGCATATCTTTTCTGATGGTACAGATACATAGTTAAACATTACTGACTGTTTCAATATAATGTTGTTACTCCATGAGTGGTTGCATCCGGCTGTCATCCGACTGCATTTCCCTTCCGGCCCTCACATCCTCAGCTGCCAGCAGCCACGCCATGCACCCGGGACACCTCTGTTTGCTGTCAGGGTCAGTCTGCTGCATCCCTTGCTCTCCATTCACCGCCCAAATGGAAACTATTCTTCCAATATTTTACCAAAACCCATGCCATCATGGGCCATGGGTTTCAGCGTTCCGGTGATCAAATAAGCAGCCTATGTGAACCAAAGGCATGGCTCCATATCTATCACCCTATTACTCCAGTGCCATCTAGTAAATCTACCCTAGCGCCACATCCAGGTCAGAGACAGGTGCCCTGTGCAAATCAGCTCTATGTAAGTGTCCTTCTAACAGTGCACGTATGAGCATTCTCAGGGCATAATTTGGTCCCCTAAAGATGCATTTGCCCACCGATCCAGCACCACTTACACTCATCATTGGGAGAGGACACTCCAGGCCAGAATTCCATCAGGAAATCAGTGAGGAGGCACCTGCCAGCAATGAAGCGGACAAATATTCATTTATTTATGCATATACAGGAAGAACAATGCTCTTTTGATGACAAAAGAACATACAATATATAAGAAATCAGATTTGAAGGGAAGCAGTGATATTCTTACAATGGGGTGAGTTTGAAGTACATTCTGACCAGGTTGTGGAGGGGATTAAATGGAACAGTCACCGGGACAATGCATAGGCGCCTGGAAACACTTTCTGCTGCATAGGTACCATACACATTGTCAATAAATAAATCAAGTAAGTGGACATACATAGATTGAGGTCAACCAGCATGGTAATTTCTAAGTGCAGGCAGGCGGTATGGCCAGCTTTGCTCGGGACATGGCCATTGTGGGTGAAGTGCTAGGATGGAGGCAGAGGAAGTGAGAGACAGAAGCAGGTTAGTGGCGAGGGAAAAATGTTAGCTAGCAGGCAGATGAGATGCACGTTAAGAGGGTAACTGAGAGGTGAGGAGGTAGGCTTTTAGTTTGGTTTTGAACAAATCTGTGTGGACTTTTTCTCGGATGTCCGGGGGAAGAGACTTCCATGCAAATGGAGCAAGAAGTGAGAAAGAGCGGAAGCGAGAAGAAGCACATGGAGGGCGAGAAGGGTCATCGAGGAGGCAGAGCAAAGATTATGAGAAGGCTTATGGAGTTGGATAGAGGAGGATAGATACAGTGGTGACTTACTGTGGATAGGTTTGGGAACCAGGAGGAGACATTTAAATCTTGCCCTGTTTCGCATCATCAGCCATGCCGCCTGGTGACAGTACGAGGAAGTAGGTGTGAAGTGAGGGAGTTCAAAGAGAGTCCTAATTTCAAAGTTAATGATCTATTCGAGATGACAGAATACATAGTTGGGGAGACCAAAGATGATGCTGGCACAGTAGTCCAGTTTAGTCAAGACAAGAGTGGTTAAGAGATGCTTGGCAGTGTTGAAAGGAAGGAGGTGTCTGGTTTTCCTAAGATTTAGGAGGTTGAGGGGATCGGCTGTTCCAGTTTTGGAGAGAAAAGTAGAGAAGGTGTGAGAAGGGTCCAAGAGGACGCTGAGGTTTCTAGAAGAAGAGTAGGGGAGAGTGTCAGGTGCGATCTTGAAAGGCAGAGGAAGAGAGAGAGATTTTGTCAGGGAAGAAGTGCACCTCTGTTTTGGTGGAGTTTAACATTAGAGAGTGTGAAACCATCCAACATTTAATGGCAGAGAGACAGCTGGAAATTTTGATAGAGTGATCACATTAGAGTTTAGGAAAAGAGTAGAAGATATGGGTGTCGTCAGCGAAGAGTTGGTACAAGAACCCAAAGGAGCCGATTAGTGCCCCAAGACCAGAAGTGTAGAGTGTAACGAGGAGTAAACCCAAGACAGAGCCTTGTGGAACACCAACAGTTAGTTAGAGGAGTGTGTTGAGAGGTGTTGTTGTCCCGCAGACAGACAATTGGTGAGGTGCAAGGTAGGATTCAATCCAGACAAGGGCTTGATGGCGAATTCCAAGAAGAAAGAGGGTATTAAGGAGATTAGAGTGATCAACAGTGTCGAAGGCAGCAGACAGGTCAAGGATAATTAGGATAAAGGATAGGTTTGAGTGTTTAGCAGAGGCAATGAAGTTGGACACATTCTTGAGAGTAGTTTCCGTGGAGTGATATGAGTGGAAACCTCCTTATAGCAGTTCTCGGAGCTTGTGGATGCCTAAAAAATTGGTAAGACAGTTCAACACAACCCTTTCAAGCACTTTAGAGTAGTGCTTAAAGAGAGACACAGGGCGAAAGTTAGGCCATAGGCTCGGGTTAGCCCCTTTCTTTTTTAGCCGAGGGATGACTATGGCTGTTTTGAAAACAGAGGGAAAGCGGGTGGAGTTGAAGGACAGGTTGAAGAGTTCAGTGAGGTGAAAGGCCACTATAGGGGCAATAGGCTTGGCTAGCTGAGGACCAAGAGGGTCTGATGAGGCTCAAGAGGGGTTAGCCTTCATCAATAGAGATAGCACTTTGTCAGTATTAGTGTGAATAAAGTGGGAGATGGAGGTAGAGGATGATGGTAGAGTAGGTGGAGTGTAAAATGTAGGAGGAGGGAGTGTGAGGAAGGTCAGAAGAGTCTTTAATTTTGGTAATTTCGACAGTGAAGCATTCAGCTAGGACATTAGTGGATTTGACTGTCATAGACATGCGTGTGGTGATAATTCCCTTTTCACTCTATCAAGAGTGGACTTGAGAGAGTTAGGGCAGAGAGGTAGAGTTGTAGGTCCTCATGCGAGTGAGTGCACCTCCATTTGCACAGCAGCCAATGCATGTCTGTGCGGAGGGAGCATATAAATTGAAAGACCCATAGTTAAGGATGCTGAGACTTAGGGGTGAAAGTAAGCAGCGGGAAGGGAGAGGAGGATGATCCATATAGTAGGGCTTGGGAGATGGAGAAGGCAGTGCTGATGGAAGAGGTATCAGGTGTGAAGGATGAGAGTGAGAACTGTAGGTCAGAGTGAAAGGGGGAATGGCAGAATGTTTGAATTTCCTTTTAGTAATAGGTGAAGCAAGTGGTAAGGAAAGGTCTGAGGCTGGAAAGGAGATGGTGGTGGAAACAATTGAGTGATCAGATATGGATGGTGTGACAGTACTATTTGTGGCTGTGAGAGAGGTAGAGATGAATAAGAGATCCAAAGAGTTACCCCTCTCTGGGTAGGTAGGTTATGGATAGAGCGTAGAGTGTGGTCACTGAGAAAAGGCTGAATTCAGATTTCTCAGAAGTGGTTGGACAGGGAAGGTTGAAGTCACCTAAGAGAATGACGTGATGTTTAGTGGAAAGATAGTCAAGGTTTTGCCCAAGGTCATCAAACAATGGTCCAGTGGGACCAGGAGGGCGATAGATGGAGATGATGCGAACCGAGTGAGGCAGAGTAGTAGTAGGGATGGCAAATTCAAAAGAGGTAGGAGAGGACATGGAATTGGAGATTTGTGATGCATTATAAGGCAGGAAAAGAGTAGGTGTCCGATGCCTCCACCTCTGCAAGTCAGTCGAGGAGAGTGAACGAAGGATAGTTTGGAGTCATGTAGGGCTGCTAGAGAAGCCGTGGCAGATGGAGAAATCCAGGTTTCAGGGATAGCAAAAAGGTCTCAAAGAAGAGAGCTGGAGTGAAAGTAGTCAGTGATAAAGGACGTTTTGTTGCATACAGACTGAGCATTCCAGAGTGCAATGTTCAGTTGATGAGGTAAGGAAGAGAAAAGAAGTTGAGTCTCAGAGGAAGCAAGGCGGGGTGGATAGGTATTAGAGGAGCTATGGCTTGCTCATCGGCTTAGTTTGTTGGAAGCAGGTGGAAGAGAAATGGAGTAGTGTGAGTTTTGAGTTGTAAGTTTTATAATAGGGATAGGAAAGTAGGAATTTGTAGCATGATTGGAGAAAGCATAGGAAGAGGTGAGTAGGAGGAGCAGCAGGAGGAGCAGGAGTGAATGCATTATAGGTTAGTAGCACAGTGTGGAGAGACAGTACAGTAATTAGGAAGCTTGGAGTACTCACCGGCGCAACAGGGAGAAAGGCAAAGGCTCATAGGCAAAGAGGCTGGTCAACGTCTAGTATTCACCTTTCACTGTTCTGCCCTTAACTGGGATGTTCCTGTCTGAAAACCCAGAAGAAGTTTGGAAGGGATGACACACGCTCTTGTCACTTGATCGCCTAGTGCCTCAGTGCTTGGTCTCTCTGATATTGTCCCTGCATTTGCTGGGATGAGGTGATTTCTTCCTTATTAGTGTTGTCAGAGAAGCTTCTTGTGGCTTTCAGCTGGAGATGGGTTTGGTCCAAAATGGTGACAGGAAGTGATGTCAAGGATCCAAGATGGCCACTGGAAGTAATGTCTGTGACCAATCCAAGATGGCTACTGGCAGGCAAGTTCCAGACAGAAAGTGGAGCCAAAAACCAGAAGGAACGACCCACACTCATATCACCTATTAGCCTAGTCCCTCAGTGCATGGTCTCTCTGATATTGACCCTGCTGTTGCTGGAATTAGGCAATTCTTCCTGAGTGGTGTTGCCAGACGAGCCTCTTGTGGCGTTCGGCTAGGGATGCGTTGGGTCATCAGAACCATGTGACCAAGTTAATAAGGGGTGCAAAAGTGTCAGGAACTCTCCAAATCATGCACACCTTTGGCTCTCCCAGGCTCTGCTAAAACCATTTCGCCTAAACCGGTACCTAAACGCACCGCTTACCCACGTTTCCAGTCATTCAGACAGCGCTGAGGGCTGTTAAGGAAACGTTGGTTGCCAGGTTACCTACATGCTGAGTTACGGCGTTCACAGCGTCCTATCGAACAATCACGTGGCGTTCTATAAAACTCCGCCCATGACAACAGAACGCCGCTTCTGATTCTCGTTTGGAGCACTTTTGTACCACAGAATTATTGTTATGTGTTTTTGACCCCTTTTTCTGCTGAACGGATTGTCTTTGCATTTACCCTTGGCTTCATTGAATTACATGATACTTTGTTTACCTTGACTACGGAACGCTACGACCATGCTGCTATTCCTCTGCGTTTTGCTGTGTATTGACTTGGGAACTTTGCCGAACAGTGGATTGTTTCGCAACTGCTTCAGACATCCACGTTCCCGGCTCTTTGCTATTCACGGAACTTTGTTTCATCACATCTTGCAACTCGAACTTTTCTACGCTGGATTGGAACTGAACTTGGGATTTGTCCATAATAACTGTCGCGTGTGGACTAGAGACTTCCTTACACACATTAGGCGTCCGCGTGCCGATGGGGACAGGTTCTTTAGGTTGGATTGTCTCCTGTTCTGGATTATCACTTCACGGACAACTGGTTTTCTTCAGGCTGCATCTCATCACCAGTTTCCTTGACATAGAGGGTAAACTCATGGGCTATATTGGTAATTGCAATACCATACTCTCTATACTGCATTTATCTAAGGTTCCTCTCCTGTGGTTATCTTTTACTACATGATTACGCCCCGACTTTGCCTGAAATGCCATATCCTGAGGTTTTCCCGTTAAGTGGGTTTTATGGATGTTTCGGGGAATTACCTATTGTTAATCCTTTATACCAGTTATCTGATACTGTCTTCCTTTTTGTGCATCCAGCGGTGTTCCGGGGCTAATCCCTTCTTCCAGACAATTCCCCTCCCAAACAGTCCATTGGTACTTTTGGGAGTTGCATTGTCGGGAAGAATTCTACGGCTACACTATGCGCACAACAGGCAACTGACTTGTAACACCAGTTCTCATTTGGGAGATTCCTTACATAATCAGAAGCCTTTAATTTTTTCAATACCATGGAATCTGCTGATGACCCGTTGGCAGCATTGGTCCAGTTGGTGGCTGGTTTACGCGCAGACATGACTGCGGCTCAGGACGCCACCCAACGTCGGATTGACACCTTACAGGCAAATCTACATGCGGGGGGTGGTGCTATCGCCCCTCCTTCTGGTTCTGCTTCAGGTGGATTACCTCCCCGACAGGAGAACGCCCCCGTCTACATGACGGCAGTTTCCCTTGGCCCCTCTGGAACGTTTCATGGGGGATCCTAAAACGTTTCGTACATTTATCAATCAATGTAGGCTCCATTTTTTATGTCGCCCTACATTGTTTCCTGATGCCACCACTAAGGCAGCTTTTGTATTATCATATTTAGGAGGGACTGCAGCAGTCTGGGCTAACCCTTTATTGGAACAAGGTAGCCACCTTCTGTAGACTGCGACGCTCTCATCTCCGCTATGTCACGTGTTTTTGATACTCGGTACAAATCCCAGGCCTTGGATTTGGAGTTGCTCTCTTTACAGCAGAAGGATATGTCCCTACAAACCTACTTGGCTAAATTTAACCAACTAGTAGTGGAGACAGGGTAGCCTGAGGAAAAGAAGGGGGATCTTTTCTACAAAGGCCTTTCTGACCCTTACTTTCTGACCCCCTTAAGGATGTGCTATCCACTGTCCCATTAGTTCCAACTGCTTTTACGGAATTGGTGGACCTGGTCTTGCAAGTTGATGCACGAAGGGCTGAACGTAAAGGGGAAAAGAGGGCGGTTCCTTTCACCGCTCCTGCTTCTAGTGAACAGGCCTCTGGTACACCAGAGCCTATGCAGATTGGTACTCTCAGGGGTCCTGTTTCTCCCGAAGAAAGAGAGAATCGCAGAAAAAATTATTTATGTTATTACTGCAGTTCCTCGGAACATTTTCTAAGACAATGTCCCAAAAAACCACGAAAACAGGGAAACTCCAAAGCTCGGCAGTAGAGGGAGCCCCTTTGCCGAGTCAATCCACTTTGGGTTTCGAAGCTTTGGTCTTGTTTTCAATCCCTGTTAACATCCTCGCTCCCTCTACAGTTTCCTGTTCTGTCAATGCTGTCTTAGATTCAGGGGTAACTGGAAATTACGCGGATGATGAGTTTATTCGGGACCACTACATTCCCTTGATTCCCAAGGCATGTCCAGAATTGCTGTTGCTGTCAATGCTGTTGATGGCACGACTCTACTATCCAGACTTGTAACTGAGCAGACGGTAGATCTCATCATGACTACCTCATCTGGCCATACGGAGACAATATCTTTGGATGTTATTGCGGCACCCCAATTTAACCCTTTAACTGCCATGGGTATTTCCCCACAGTGCCAGGGCCTTTTTTGGTGATTTCGGTATGTGGCCATTCAATGGCTTGTAACTTTTTTGTTACATGAGCTATCTCGGCCAAATTTGGCTCCTTTTTTCCCACATGTAGATGGTCGTAACGCCACCCAGGAATCCTAGGTTGCTGTAGGGGGGTGAGAGAAAATAAGCAAAAAGGGAGAACATTTTTGGGTTTTTCAAAAAATGCCAATAAAATGATGTACAAAGAAGCCTGTGGTTTTTTCCTTGTAACAGCTAGGAACAAATGGTTTGCTGTGCTGAGTTCCCCGATTTCCTAGCTTTCAAGAACAGGTTGAGTGGAAATGAAAAAAAAATATTTTGATGTGGTTATCAACCGTTTTGTGAGAGGTAGGCGATTTTGGCCATTTTTGCCAATTGGACATGCATGGACGGAATGGGAGAAAAGGGTAGGAAAGCCGAATTGGAGTACAGAAAGGCATATATTTCTGAAAAGTAGACAAAATTCCAAGTTTAGGAAGAGGTGATTTGCGTAGATCAGGCAACAACTAGGTAGGGGAAACTGCCATAGATTGGGGGAAAAGCGGGAAAAGGACCGAAAAAAAGGTATGTGTTGGACATGGTTGGCTTGGTACGGCAATGGCTTCTATGAATTTTGAGAAAAGCAATGCTTCTCTACATTTACCCGACTCTTGCAGTTAGGAAAGCACACATTTTTTGTAGTGTTTCACAAAACAAGCAATACCACAAGCCAAACACTGAGCCATGGTACACAGGAGTTTTACGCTCACAGCCTGAACAGACGCGCTTAGCATGTGTAAATCGGGAAAACCAATGTGGTGAGGAATGGCTAGCATACATTTTCAGAAAGAGCACAGGCAGACCTCTTCAAGGGTAGGTGACTTGTGCAGGTTGCAAAAGTGTATGGTGCCTAAAGCAGCGATTAAATGTAGGGCACATTTGGGAAATGAAAGTGTTGTGTGACAAAGGGCACCAGCAAATGGGTCAAAACGTTATGAAAACCACACAAACACAACACATGGCCTACCGTCTCGGATTCCCAAAGGTATCCCGATGAAAGCGGTACCTCACATGTGTGGGTGCACCTACCTGGCCGCCAAGGGGAAAGCCTAAAACACAAGTACCCCCAAGTCTGTTTTCAGACCGTAATTTCAGACGCTCTGCCGACCGGCATAACATACAAATATGGGCCTCGGGTGTCCAAGCCACCAAGGAAAAAAGGGAACCCCATGCATTTCCTAAAAGAGGACACGGGTGTGAATCCGCAGAGGTATGATTTGCACACATCGCCCCAGGATTTATTACCCAGACACCCCCGCAAAGTACAAAATGCGGGGAAAAAATGCATTTACCACACATTTTGCTCGGCTCACCCATCAAAACACGCCCCCAATGACACATGGGCTACCGTCCCGCGTTCCCACATGTGTCCCGATGAAAACGGTACCTCACATGTGTGGGTGCACCTACCTGGCCACCAATGGGAAAGCCTAAAACACAAGTAACCCCAAGTCTGTTTTCAGACTGGAATTTCAGACGCTCTGCCGAAAGGCACAACATACAGATATGTGCCTGGGGTGTCCAAGCCACCAAGGAAAACAGGGAACCCCATGCATTTCCTAAAAGAGGACACCAGTGTGAATCCGCAGAGGTATGATTTGCGCACATCGCCCCAGAATTTATTACCCAGACACCCCCGCAAAGTCCGAAATGTGGGAAAAAAATGCATTTTCCGCACATTTTGCTCGGCTCACCCATCAAAACACGCCCCCAACAACACATGGCCTACCGTCCCGCGTTTCCACAGGTGTCCCGATGAAAACGGTACCTCACATGTGTGGGTGCACCTACCTGGCCGCCAAGGGGAAAGCCTAAAACACAAGTAACCCCAAGTCTGTTTTCAGACAGGAATTTCAGACGCTCTGCCGACTGGCACAACACACAGATATGGGCCTCGGGTGTCCAAGCCACCAAGGAAAACAGGGAACCCCATGCATTTACGCAAATAGGACACCCGTGGGAATCCGCAGAGGTATGATGTAACATTTCGGGCCCCGCGCTGTAGGCGCACGGCCCGTTTAAATACATTCAGGCGGTTTGCGTCTCCATTCCTCCAATGTTGGAGGTTGCCGTGGAGACGCAGGGCTCGCCTCTCTCACCTCGGTGCCGAGTCACGTGTAAGTCAGCTGACGGCGACACACAGAGGCCGCGCTCCTCGAGCAAGGCATTCATAAACACCAACCGTGCATCAGAACGCTGTTTCTAATTAGCGTTCCTCATTTTTTCTGTCTGGCTGAGATTCTGATCTTGCATCTGCGGAAGCTGCTGAACCCCCGACAATCCACCTAAAATGTAGCACTCAGAGCTCTGGACGAATTACTGCTCAGTTTGCCACACTTCAAGGGGAAAGGGACAAATTAACAAACTCCAGGCTGGAAGCTATCGACTAGCTGGTTCATCACCTGTAGTTGAAACATAAGTATATAAAAACACCTCAATTTCTCATTGAGTCACTGACCTTAAAATACTATATCCTTTACTAAAAAGTTGTAAAGACCATACCTGGTACTTCTCTTCAAAATGCCCAGAAAAGTGATTTAGTAGAATAGACTTCCTTACTAGTTTCCATGAAACTCATTGATCATTCTGCCTTCTTTGTTAGGTCCTTGAATGAATTAGAAGTCTTTTCCTGTAACTTCTTATTCTTCTAATTACTTAAACAAAGTCTTAAAATGTTCTATGAAGTAAAGGAAGTTCCATTGAAAACCAATTTCGTAGTTTCTTCTTTTTTTTTAATGTAAAGGTAGTCTTTAAAAAATGAAGAGCTTGAAACTTGCGATGAAAAATTCATGTAGCGAAATTCATGCACAAGCGCTAAAATCCAAGATGCGGAAAACACGCACACGAGCTACTAATCCAAGATGCGGAAAACACGCACATGCGCTAAAGTCCCACGTAGAAAGATACATGCACACGTGCTTTAGTTTCACGTAGCAATGTTCTCGCACACGCGCAGTAGTATCCACGTAGCAATACACTCACGCACGCGCAGTTAATTCACGTAACAATGATCTCGCACATGCGCAGAAGAATCCACGTAACAATATTCTCGCGCATACGCGGTTAGTTCCACGCAGCTCAAAGTTCACGCTCGCGCTAACACACACACGCGCTGAAACTTAGTAACGACTCGAACACGCGCTAGCTTTGAAAAGACACGTAGCTTATGAAAACATGCACTCGCGCTTCAGTTTATGTGTTCGTAAGAAGATCGTGTTCTCGCTCTTGAACCTTTAAACACAATTTAACCTTTTTACAAAAAATGTGTAGAAAGCGAGTTCAGAACTAAAGTAATCATCCACTTTGAAATAATTTAAAGGCACTTATCTCTTGAAAGAGTCTCGACTAAGTTCTTCTCTCAGGAAAATGGAATTTTTGCGCTCCTGTCCTGTGTCACAAACAACTCCAAACAAAATTCCTGTTATTTTCTCAAAGAAGCCACTCGACCGCTTGAAACTTGAAGCCCCTAATCAAGTTAAGCAGGAGCAGCTTAGCACACGTCCTCTCAGCTGGGCTACGACGATGAAAGGCAGTTTAGAATCTTCACTGTCCTCTCTATAAACAATCACCAGCCAATCAGAACTTAGGCTGAGAACTTCCATCTTGGGTTGGGGCATTTTCCATAGTCTGCAATTAAGGTTAAGGCCAACTTGTCTGTTTCAAAATAAAAACCCATCATAACTCACCCAACCCTTCCATACTATATATGTGTCACACCTGACCCAATGTATGTGAAAATATGTCAATGTATGTAATGTCAATGTATGCAACACCTGACGAATGTATGTATGTAACACCTGACCCAGAGTATATAAAGATATGTCAACCTGACAACTTCGGATCTCGACTCGACCTTGCTGCTTGTCTACTCTCTTTGATTTGTCGAACTGGTTCCGGTTTCCGTACCGGTCTTTTGGAGGTAATTTCTCCTTAAAGTCTTCCCTGCCTACTGCAGCGTTCTGGACTTTCCTTTTTTGCATGCTGCCTCTTCCGCTGTTAAAATTCCACTTAGAGCATCAGTACGCTTCATTCATTCTCTCCTCCAGCGACAACAGGCAACCTAACATCACCTCCAATAATTCTCTCCTGAAATTCATGACACAGCCCTGTCAGCCTCAAGGTGAGATCCCAATCCTGTTTTGTCAATGCTGTATTACCCCCTGTATTACCCCTGCTATACATTCATACCACCGCTTAGAAAACCCAAGGATGAATTGCCTTTTTTTCTTGACACTCTTCTTGAAATCAACCTGCCTGCTTCCAAGTGGACCTTTTTGATAACATCACCTAGTAGTGACTCTTTCTGTGTGGAACTGTACGCCTTGGAACCCTTGTGCACTGTGGACGCTATCCTGTTGTTAGTGCATCATCCCGGCTCTAGTTTGCGTTCCGCTTGTCGTCCTGGGCACTTCCCGCTACTAACCTTCCTATTTGTGATTTTCTTCTGTCGTTGTTTCGCAACCACTTGGCCCTTCTTGCCTCACCAAGGGTAAGAACTTAATAGGGTACCTATTTAGGCATTATCCTATCACTAAGGGTTTAACTGTTTTTTTCTTGTTTTTGTCTCCTTTTTCCAGTTGTTGGCTATTTGATAGAGATCCATTCCTATTGAATCCCAAGTTTCTGTTTAGGGGGATTCAGGTAGATTAACATTCAACCCCCAATTGTTCTGAAGGTAGTTCCTTTTCACCTGACTAACCTGTTGTTTTTTCCTTACAGTCTTGGCGTAGCGGTGTGGGTATCGCCGCTCTTTTGAGTAAACCACCATTCTGTCTGTCATCCTACACAGCAGAAGGGTATATTGCTAAAAAGAGTTCCTCAAGTTGAGGTGGCCTGGTTCTGGGTGTATTCCCTTTTGGGAAAAACACCACAGCTTGGGCTGAACTATTATCCGGAGCAGCCCCCTCTCATCTGTGCATTGAGGTCGAGCAACGCCCCGGCCCGTTCAGCTATCAGTGAGTTACAAAATTAGAAGCCAGGGATCCTTCGGAGGCGATGGGACAGATACTGCAGGTAGTTACAGATGTAAGGGCTGAAATGTCTTCCATGAAGGATAATTTCCAACAGCGCATCGACGCTATCCATTCGCTGGTGACCTCCAGTCAACAGGAGCAGAAGCATCAAGAGCTACTGCGTCTGGCTCTGGTTTTCCTCCTTCCAGACAGGAGGCTACGCCAATAGTGCTTTCAGCACAATTCCCGTTAGCTCCACCTGAGCGATTTATGGGCGACCCAAAGCATTACCAGACATTTGTCAATCAGTGCAAATTACACTTCTTGTGTCGGCCCACTTCATTCCCCACCTCTACCACCAAGGCTGTATTTATATTGTCCCATTTGGGAGGTACTGCTGCTTCATGGGCTAATCCTCTGCTGGAAGCCAACAGTCATGTACAGTATAATTGTGACGGATTGCTAACTGCCATGAGCAGGGTTTTTGATGCTAGGTATACTTCCCAAGCTTCTGATCTGGAACTGCTCAAGCTTAGGCAAGGTTCTTCTTCGCTACTCACTTACCTAGCCCGTTTCAATCAGTTAGCAGCTGAAACTGATTGGCCCAAAGAAAAGAAATCGGCCGTTTTTTATCAGGGCCTTTCTGACGAATTGAAAGATACTCTATCCACAGTACCTATTGTGCCAACCGTGTTCGGGTAACTACTGGACATGGTACTTCAGATTGATGCCCATAGGGCAGAGCGGAAGGGTGAGAAATGTTCCAACATCCTTCCTCTGCTTCCAGAGGCCCCTACGGCAGTCGTCCTTGTACCTGAGCCTATGCAAATAGGAGTCGTTAGAGGACCTCTAACTCCGGCACAACGGGAATACCGCCGTAGTCACAATCTTTGTATGTATTTTTGGTCTTCTGAGCATCTTCTCCCTGATTGCACCAAAAAACCCAAAAAGAAGACGGGAAACGCAAGATCCCAACAGTAGACAGAGTCCATACATCGGGAAGGCTAGCTTTGGACTCTCGCCTTCACAAGCAGACAGTGGCCCTCATTACGACCCTGGTGGAAATCGAAAAACGATGGCGGAAATGCAATACCGCCATCGAATACCGCCCGTTGCGATTATGACCCGTCACCGTAAAGTACGATGCCATTAGCGACACCGTAGTGAACGCCAACGCTAACTGCACCAAGTACGCGCACGCGCGCACTGCGAAACCGTAATTACCACCATGGCGCAACGGTACGGGAATTCTGACCCTAGCGGACATGTACCTAACGCCATCAAGCATGGCGGAAAGTACCATTCCGCCATGGTGAGAAGTACGGCATCGCAAACCAACCGTAAAAGGCCTTACTGAGTGCCTGTACACCACTCCCTGGCCACATTGCACAACTCCTCGTAGGTGCAATGAAGTCAAACAATGCAACCAGTGAAATGTACAAGTCACCCATGCATGCCAACGAACAAATGAATGTAGGGGCTCCAAGTGCCTTGTGAGTGGCCATCCATATTAGCCATGGCACCATTGCCGTACTGATGCAGCACAGGCATGTGAAGCTCCAAGTACAGCAACATGAACTGAAAACTGAGACAAACAAAAACAGGCCCCCCATCGCTTGACACCAGTGCAAGGCAACATACAAAGCAGTATCCTGAGTGAGACTGCACCAGCCCTGTACTCCTGCCAGTAAACAAACCAACCAGCAGCATAAGCATGTACCACACAAGTTGGCAGAGTGACTGAGCAGCCAGGCACATATCAAGAGGGGCCAATGGGAGCAGCAGGGCACAGATGGCACGAATACAGAAGCCATTCCAATGGACATGACCTCAGTCTCCCTCCAAGAAACGCACGCAAACACAGGTACCTGTGACCAGCCATATTCTGAAAATCACATCATTCCACCAATCCACCTGGCTGACCGGCATCTGTTACACAAAAGCCAATCCCCCTCCCATGAGCCTGACATCATTAAAACAGTCATAATGGCAGCCCCTATCCCTGACCTTACTGGCCTTCGTAGGCAAACGCGCCCAGTACAGTACCACGCAACTATGCTCAGAAGGCCGAACCCAAAGCAGATCTCCTCACAATACATCGCTCCAAAAATAGGAATATGCTACATAACTTGCAAAGAATAACGCTACAAGGTCAATATCATAAATTTTAATGCACAACAAAATCACCCGGCCCATACAGCTATTAGGTCATGAACTCCAAATCATATCTCATAATTGTGGGCTGCATCCGCAATAATTGACCAGCTTCTTCTTGTGTGACGCCATGTTCCTCCATGGTACACAGGGGCTACATCCACGTTCAAAAAGGCAACATGGAAGCGCCCAGAACCGCAGGGCCGTCCCATTAGGTAGGCACTAGTCCAGCTGAAAGCTCGAAATGTTGCTCCTAGCCACTAGTACTGCGTAAGGGCATGTGGGCCATTGGCGATCGTCCCATAAGATCGTAATGGTGCTCCACTGATTAACACGAAGCAGCAGGTGTCGGGAGTAAAAGCCATCTGCAGGAGTGGCATACAGATGGCAGCGGCAAAAGGGGAGGAGATACCTGTCACCCAAATGAAACGAAAAAGAATAGTATGGGCATCTGAACTCCATTTGAATTACTCACTTCAAAGATCACACTAAATCCACAGCCATATGCATGCTAGCCCACTCAAAAGGATTATTCGCACCCAATAATCACTTGCGAATCATAACCATATAAATCGAGGTGAAAACACTATTACAAACGAGTGTTTGTGTGCATGCGTCTGTTAAAACAGAATCCATTACATGGGATTAGTAACGTGCATAGACACAAGTGTTTGAAGGCGCGTCGAGACAGGGAGGGTTCAACAAGGGCAGATAGACGATGGTCCCACTATGGCAGCCCTGCATCACATAGGGCAGAGGAAGTTGATAGATTCCAAAAAGCCATGTACATGGCAGACTCTCTATTAAATCATCTGTCCATGCATCCATACATCATTCCCTCATTCTGGTATAAAAACGCCTGATTATTTACTCACATAACATTAGAAATTTCCATTGAATCTGTGCTAAATGCAGTCTGCAAAATCCACTGTGCTCCAGGCCGGAATTCTAGTGTTGTGAAGTAACATGTATTTGGGAACGTCCTGCCTTATCCTCCACTACGCTATTGCGCATCCCATACTATTCACATCAATCATTGCATTCTCGGCATGGCCCCTGTCCCAAGGACATCAAACAATAGAACTTTCTATCTGCAGTCAGACCTGTGGGCATCTCCTCGCCGCTAGCTGGAAACCGAAAGCGCTGTCCTTCGAATTCCTCATTTGTAACATCACGTCGAAAAGGCATCTGTGACCGCTTGAAATCACAAATCCATCCATTTAGTGCGGCAGTGTGTGAAAATGGCAACTGGCTACACTCACAAATGGGACGCCCCGCCCGTCGGTGAACCGCGGTACAGCGCTGCATGAGGGTCCACCGTTAATCGAGTACTACATTCCACGGACCCTTCACAAGTATCTTCCCGACTGCAAAGATAGTATGTGAAACAATGGGAGCATAGCAGATTTAACATATGAAGCAAGATCTCACTGCCATCGGGATGAAATACATGATTGTAATAGCAAGATGCCATGCGTCGATTTGCAGCGTTGTGTGCGGGACGTGCTCGCCCAAAGGGGATTGCAGCTTGCACAGGTGGAATGAATCACCACAGGTGGAGGCTATACAGCTTGGAAACACATAAATTGCACACCCAACCCCCTCCCACAACCACACCCACTCCAAAATGCTACCGGCAGGACTTGCGATGTTGGCCCTGGGGGACCTGATAGCACTGCAAGTACTCCAACTTCAAGAAGAAGACGAACACCAACTACTACAACAACCGGCCGCACAGAGGAGACGCAGGAGGAGGAGGAGGGCAAGGCAGGGCCAGCAAGGCCCACCAGCACAGCCACTACCACCACGCAGGCAGCCCGCAATCCCACGCCTCCGAGCACATCCGTTCAACCTCACTGATGAGCAGATCCACACCCTCTACCGTTTGGACCGGGACACCATAACCACCATTGTGGACATGACACACGCTGACCTTGTCAGCATGATAGATAGCCCAACCGCCATCCCACCCCTACTGAAGGTGGTGTCTGTACTCCACTTCCTGGCCACAGGCACCTACCAGCACACAGTCGGACAGTTGCATGGCATTTCACAGCCACTGTTGTCACGGACACTATTGCAAGTGCTCGATGCCCTCCTGAAGCACGCAGACGACTACATCTCTCTACCACGCTCGGACCAGGAAATTACGAACACAAAAGTGGGATTCCATGCACTTGCCGGCATACCGGGTTGCATTGGTGCCATCGACTGCACCCATGTGGAATTGGTTGTCCCACATGCCATGGAGGCCCAGTACCGCAACCGAAAACAATATCATTCTCTTAATGTACAAATGGTGTGTGACTCAAACAGGATCATTACACATTGTTGTGCCCGATTTCCTGGATCAACCCATGATTCCATGGTCTTACGGAACTCTACAATACCACGCTACATGGAGCGACATGCAGGGAACAGATCCTGGCTACTTGGTGAGTCTCATTTCATGCATGATAATGTGGGGTATGTGATGCGGCAATGACCTGCCAGGAAGGGGGGGGGTGCTTACGTAGCAATGTCATTCCTCAAACATCCTTTATTGTCCACATACAGGTGATGCCGGGTATCCACTGAAGAGATGGCACCTTACACCACTCCGGAACCCACAGGACCAGCATGAGGAGGACTACAACCATGCCCACTCACGTACCCGTGTAGTCATAGAACAGGCATTCGGCCTACTGAAGGGTCGTTTCCGCTGCCTCAGCAGGTCTGGCGGGGCACTCCTGTACCGCCATGAGAAGGTTGCTAAGATGGTCATGGCATGTGTCATGCTACACAACATGTGCATACGTAGGAATGTGCCCATGCCCCCTGACGCAGAACTGCAAGCACCAGAATATGGTCATGATGTGGGTGGGGATGTGGCAGAACCTGAAGGAGTCCGCGAGGCACAGGAGGGCCGTGAAATTCGTCAGATTATCATAGATTCATGCTTCTAGCACTCACGCCTGGTGGTTGATACATGGACACGGGAGTTGTGGCACTGTGTGTGTCTGGAACATGCACAATATGAACTGTACGCCTATGATGGCCTCGTACACAAAGATCAATGTCCACACATCTCATTGGATGATTGTGAAATGTTTATAGCAAATGTGAAATTGTGTTACACACCCCATCGACCCGCCACCCAAGTAAGCCCAACACACCCCCTCCACCCTCCTACCTCCCCCCCGAACACCAGTGTCCAAGGATGCTCATTGTCAGTGGGCAGACGCTATTGCAAGCCCACTCTCCGGGTATCAGGGGCACCCCTGCCTGTGGAGCGCAGGTTCCTCCCAGATCTACATTGGGGGCTGCCCTGGAGGGAACTTGCAACGGATGATGTCTCTGCCTGCTCACGTCCATGCATGTCCCTAAGGGTTTGTGAGAGCTCAGTGAGCACACGGCGCATAGCGGCAAGTTCAGCACATACGTCTTTGGACGTCGCATGCAGTTCCCCCCTCAGGCTCTCGGTGCTTCTCTCCATTTGTACTCTCAGGCTCTCGGTGCTTCTCTCCATTTGTTCTCTCAGGCTCTCGGTGCTTCTCTCCATTTCTGCCCTTAGTGTCTCTGTACATGTTTCTATGGCTGCCTTGGTACCCCCACATTCATCAGCATGGTCCTTGAGGAGCGTGGCCAGTTGCTGCTGTTGCACGATCACCTGGTCGAGGGACTGTTGCCTCTGCTGGGCCATGGCCATTTGCGGTGGTGTCACAGAGGGGCTGCTCACCTCATGTTGCCTTGACACAGGGCTTGTGGGGGATGGCCAGTCGTCGTCTTGTGAGTGCCCCTGCGTGGTATCCTCATGTTGTACGGGATGAAACAAACAGGGGGATTGAGACAGGTCATGGATGGATCGTACATCGACATCACCGTTTTCTGTGTCGGAGCATGCTGCCATTAATGCAGTGTCACCTATGGTGCTGCTGCCACCAGAAGCAGTGCCTTCTGTGGCATCCATTGGGGGGGCCTGTGGTGGTGGTGGTGTTGTGGCCATGCTGGCTGCTGGGGTGCCTGTTAAAGTCCCCTCCTGTGTGCTGCCACTTGATTTGTGCTGCTGCCGTGTCTTGATGCGTGCAGCTGAGGTGGAGGGTCTTTGGCCGTTGGTCTTGGCCCTCTTTGCAGGTGTGCTGGTAGGGGTGTCCTGGAGCTCGTCGTTTGAATCGGACCCTGTGGTGGAGTAAAGGAGGGCGAGCGTTATTAATGGGTCTGTGGAAATTGGAATGGCAATGTATCACATGCATTGGGGTGGTACCTGAGGGTGATTTGGGTCAGGGCCTTGGAGGTGGTTTCATTTTTGTGTGGAATGAGGGTGCAGTTGTATTGCAGCCTGCAGTTAGGGGGTGCCTGCTGCACGTGTAGAGGGTGTTTTTAGGAATTTTAATTATTTATTTATTTAATTTGACTTTTAATGTCCGCTATCAGGCCAATGTGAGTGGACGTTCTCCTGGACATGTGTTTCTGTTGCACTATGTGGACACATGGTACTTCACATGATTGAACATTGTGGTTTTAGCATAGTTTTATTTGGGCCACCTACCTGATTCTTCGGATGTCTGCACTCCTTTCTCCATCCCTCCGACTCCCTCTATGGTCTCCATTCCAATGGTGGAGGCACAGATTTCTTCCCAGGGGGTCAGCTTGATGGGTGATTCCGATCCTCCCCCGGTAGCTGTGGCAATGTTACGGTTGGCGGATAGTATGCTCCGTACGCGTATCCGCAAGTCGTCCCATCGCTTTCTGCATTGCTGTGGGTTGCGGGGTGCGGTCCCCACCGCACTTACCCGCTGTGCCACCAGGGCCCATATGGCCTTCTTGTTCGCAAGTGCCGTCCTGGTCATTTGCGTCGAGAAGACGACGGCAGCATTCTCCTGAAGGGTCTCTGTGAGCACCGTGAGTTCCTCACGTGAGAAGTGGACCTGCCGCTTGCGGTCGCACGCTTTTTTCGCTACTTTTCCCATTGTTTTGGTTTCACTAGGGTGGATGACGGGTTGGGCTGTCTCTCAGGGTAGTGTTTTTAATGGTTGTGTGAATGTTCTGATTTTATAGGTGTACGGCGTGCTGTTTCCCGTTCCGGGACCATGTTTTTGCTTCCGTTTCCGTATATTTACGGTCACCGTATTTTCCGATTGCCGCTCTCTACGGTGACCGCTATGTCCGGTGGCGGAATTGCACCTAGGTCGCCGTACGACGGCGGTGAGGGGCGTTTTGGGGACATTTCCGCCATCGCGGACTTTGCACTTCCGCCAAGGCGTAGTGCTCGTGCCCGATGGGTCAGAATTAGCCGCACTTTACTCTGTCGTGCCATGGCGGAAACGCTATTTACGCTATGGCGGTCAGGTCAGTTGCTTTCCGCCAGGGTCGTAATGAGGGCCAGTGTTAGTTTATCTATCTGTTACATTTACAGCGGCTAATGGTCTTTCATTCCCGGTGTCGGTGGTCATCGACTCGGGTGCCACTGGAAACTATATCGACCAGCATTTTGCCATCAGTTCATGGATCGAGCTGGTTGAAAAGTCACAACCCGAATCCGTCAGTGCAGTGGATGGTTCTGGATTGGTATCGGGTCTAGTCACTCAACAGACCATTCCTATTTCCATGTGCACGTCGGAGGGACATTCCAAAGACATTGTTTTTGATGTTATCATGGCCCCTGCATACAAAGTGATACTTGTCATTCCATGGCTTCGGCTACATAACCCTGCTATAAACTGGGCTTTGGGTTTTAATCCAGTTTCCTGCCTTGTTCTGCAACAGTACGTGTCTTTCTACTCTTGGGATCGTGTCTGGGGTCCCTTGTCAAGCCTTATCTACTATACCTGCATGCATCGGGGCAGTCACACACGTCCCAACTCCGGCTGTTCCCGCTGAATATGCCAAGTACCTTGATGTATTTGATAAAGGGAAAGCTGAGTCGCTACCCCCCACCGAATATACGACTGCCCTATTGATCTCATCCCTGGGGCTAAAATTCCATCTGGTCGTGTTTATTCCTTAACTTTGAAGGAAGACCAAGTATTAAAGGATTATCTGGATAAGTCCCTTGCTATGGGGTTCATTCGCCCCTCCAAATCACCTGCGGCCTCTCCATTATTCTTTGTGCCCAAAAAAGAGGGCGATCTACGTCCTTGCATCGATTACCGAGCACTGAACAAAGTGACTGTCAAGAACCAGTACCCGCTACCCCTGATTTCAGTCTTGGTTGACCAGTTGGGTACTTCCAAATCTTCTCTAAGCTCGACTTGCGTGGTGCATACAATCTTGTTTGTATTCGAAGTGGTGATGAATGGGAAACGGCATTCAAGACACGTTTTGGCCTCTATGAATATCTGGTCATGCCGTTCAGCCTCTGCAACGCCCCTGCCACCTTCCAGGCGTTCATGAACGACATATTTCATGACATCCAAGACCAATACGTTGTAATTTATCTTGGCGATATCCTCGTCTATTCAAAGTCCTTGAAGGAACATGTATAACACGTGTCTAATGTTCTACAAAGGTTGAAAGACGTACGTAAAGGCTGAAAAGTGTGTTTTTCATGCCACAGAAGTGGAATTCCTGGGCTTTGACATCACTAATCAGGGAATTCGGATGAGTTCCTCCAAGGTGAAGGCAGTGTTAGAATGGCCCATTCCTAAAACGGTGAAAGCGTTACAATCCTTCCTAGGGTTCGCTAATTTTTATCGATGTTTTATCCAATCATTTTCGGACAAATCAGCACCACTTACTGCTCTTACCAGTTCTAAAGCCGCATTCTTGTGGACTCCTGCAGCTCAAATGGCTTTTGATCAGTTAAAAGAGGCTTTTACTACGGCTCCGGTTTTGCAGCATCCCAATCCTGATCTGCCCTTCTTAGTGGAAGCTGATGCCTCGGGTTACGCTATAGGAGCAGTACTGTCCCAGTCTTGTCCACAATCAGGGGAGACTCACCCGGTTGCTTTCTACTCTCGCAAACTATCCAATTATGAGACAAACTATTCCATCATGGAACGGGAACTTTTGGCCATTAAGGACACCTTCATGGAATGGAGACACCATCTTCTGGGGGCCAGATATGTAGTCACCGTCTATTCCGATCACAGAAGTCTCCTCGCTTTCAAATCCATTAAGTGCCTTACTGCTCGCCAAGCCCGTTGGCATTTGTTCTTTTCACAGTTTCAGTTCATTATCACCTACCGACCAGCACGTTTGCATGTTCCTGCAGATGTATTGTCAAGGCAGACCGATATGGTCTAATCCCAAGTAAAGAATCCTGTTGCTCTTCTACCTGAAAACGTCATTTGTGGCTGTTCTGTGCAGCCTTCATTGCATTCCATTATTGAGGACTGGGTGTTATCAAGTCCAGCAGAACTGGATTCTTTTAACCTAGTCATCCAAGATGGTTTACCCTTTATTCAAGGTCGTATCTTTGTACCTCCAGGCCAGGCGCG
Source organism: Ambystoma mexicanum (assembly GCF_040938575.1). Classification (NCBI taxonomy): domain Eukaryota; kingdom Metazoa; phylum Chordata; class Amphibia; order Caudata; family Ambystomatidae; genus Ambystoma; species Ambystoma mexicanum. Next base: position 85,442,457 of record NC_090928.1, on the reverse strand, counting down.
CTTGCATGCTTTACAATGGGCACACAACTCTATTGTCGCGGCACATCCCAGTCATCAGAAGACATTAGAGTCACTCCGGAGTTGGTCTTGGTGGCCTTCGATGTCCCTAGACGTTATGGACTACTTGTCAACCTGTGCTGTATGTGCCCAATGCAAACAATCACGATCGAAGCCTATGGGTCTTCTGCAACCCCTTCCTGTTCCGTATAAGTCATGGCAGATGTTGTCTATGGATTTTGTGGTGGAACTTCCTTCTGTTGACGGATTCAACACCATATTGGTTTTCATCGATTACTTTACCAAGTATGCCATTTTTGTTCCATGTTCTGGACTTCCGTCAGCTCCTGCTTTGGCCACACTCTTTTCCGTGCATGTATTCAGATGTTTCGGTCTCCCTTCTATTGTTGTAACTGACAGAGGTTCGCAGCTTACTTCAAAGTTTTGGAAGGCCCTTACCTCGTCTCTTAAAATCGAGGATCGGTTTTCTTCCGCCTTCCATCCACAGACGGATGGTCAGACGGAATGTCTGAATTCAACCATGGAGCAGTACTTACAGTGCCTATGTCTGCAGTTTCAGTGCACGTGGCTATCCGCCTTCCCTCAAGGAGAATTTGCTTATAACAACTCCCTGCACTCAGCTGTGGGTTCTTCTCCATTTTTTGCTTTGCATGGGTTTCATACTCGCTCTTTGCCACTCGAACCGTCCTTGCCGTCCGGCAATCCGGCTGCCTTTGCCTGCGTCCGGGATATGGACCAAGTGCATCGAGATGTTCGCCTGCACCTTCTATGCGCCCAAGTCAGGGCTAAGAAATACACCGATGCCCGTCGATCTTCGGCCCCTACTTACTTGCCCGGTATGAAGGTTTGGTTATCCACTCGGAATTTGAAAATTCCTGGAAAGAAGCTATTAATGCCTAGGTTTGTGGGCCCTTACCTTGTTGCTTCTGTGAACAATCCGGTGGCGGTCTGCCTAACTCTGCCCCCCTTTTGGTGGATACACCCGGTTTTTCATGTTTCACTGTTGAAGTCTTACCATGCTGGTACCCGGCTGTTGCATAGACCGGACCCTATCTTGGTTGATGGAGAGGAGGAATTTGCGGTTTCCGCTATTCTTGATGTCCAGTTGTCCAGGGGCAAACCATTCTATTTGGTGGATTGGAAGGTTTACGGGCCTGAGGGCCGGACCTGGGAACCTTTGGATCTTATTCATTCGCCAGATTTACTGCAATCCTTTCATGTTGCCAGGGGGTTGCCCTGGCCTTTATGGGCAGATGGTGTAACATTTTGGGCCCCGTGCTGTTGGCGCACGGCCCGTTTAAATACATTCAGGTGGTTTGCGTCTCCATTCCTCCAATGTTGGAAGTTGCCGTGGAGACGCGGGGCTCGCCTCTCCCACCTGGGCACCGAGTCACTTGTAAGTCAGCTGACGGCGACACACTGAGGCCGCACCGCTCCAGCAAGACATTCATAAACGCCAACCGCGCATCAGAACGCTGCTTCTAATTAGCGTTCCTCATTTTTTCTAAATACAAACCTTGATTCCTGTTACCAGACTTCGGACCTCAGCCTGACCTTGCTGCTTGTCTACTCCCTTGGATTTGTTGAACTGGTTCCGGTTTCCGTACCGGTCTTTTGGAGGTAATTCCTCCTTAAAGTCTTCCCTGCCTACTACAGCGTTCTGGACTTTCCTTTTTTGCATGCTACCACTTCCGCTGTTAAAATTGTGCTCGGAGCATCAGTACGCTTCATTCATTCTCTCCTCCAGCGGCAACAGGCAACCTAACATCACCTCCAATACTTCTCTCCTGGAATTCATGACAAAGCCCTGTCAGCCTCAAGGTGAGATCCCAATCCTGTTTTGTCAACGCTGTATTACCCCTGTATTATCCCTGCTATACATTCATACTACCGCTTAGCAAACCCAAGGGTGGATATTGCCTTTGTTTCTTGACACTCTTCTTGAAATCAACCCGCCTGCTTCCAAGTGGACCTTTTTGATATCATCGCCTAGTAGTGACTCTTTCTGTGTGGAACTGTACGCCTTGGAACCCTTGTGCACTGTGGACGCTATCCTGTTGTTAGTGCACCATCCCGGCTCTAGTTTGCATTCCGCTTGTCATCCGGGGTACTTCCCGCTACTAACCTTCCTATTTGTTATTTTCTCCTGTCATTGTTTCGCAGCCACTGGGCCCTTCCTGCCTCACTAAGGGTAAGAACTTAATAGGGTACTTATTTAGGCATTATCCTATCACCTAATGGGGTTAACTGTTTTTTTCTTGTTTTTGTCTCCATTTTTCCAGTTGTTGGCTATTTGGTAGAGATCCATTCCTATTGAATCCCAAGTTTCTGTTTAGGGGGATTCAGGTAGATTAACATTCAACCCCCAATTGTTCTGAAGGTAGTTCCTTTTCATCTGACTAACCTGTTGTTGTTTTTTCCTTACAGTCTTGGCGTAGCGGTGTGGGTATCTCCGCTCTTTTGGGTAAACCACCATTCTGTCTGTCATCCTACACAGCAGAAGGGTATATTGCTAAAAAGAGTTCCTCAAGTTGAGGTAGCCTGGTTCTGGGTGTATTCCCTTTTGGGAAAAACACCACAGCTTGGGCTGAACTATTATCCGGAGCAGCTCCCTCTCATCTGTGCATTGAGGTCGAGCAACGCACCGGCCCATTCAGCTATCGGTGAGTTACATATGATTTGCGCACATTGCCCCAGAATGTATTACCCAAACACCCCCACAAAGTCCGAAATGTCGGGAAAAAATGCATTTTCCGAATATTTCGCTCGGCTCACCCATCGAAACACGCCCTCAACAACACATGGCCTACCGTCCCGCGTTCCCACAGGTGTTCCGATGAAAACGGTACCTCACATGTGTGGGTACACCTACCTGGCCGCCAAGGGGAAAGCCTAAAACACAAGTAACCCTAAGTCTGTTTTCAGACCGGAATTTCAGATGCTCTGCCGACCGGCACAACTTACAGATATGGGCCTCGGGTGTCCAAGCCACCAAGGATAACAGGGAACCCCATGCATTTCCGAAAAGAGGACACCCGTGGGAATCCGCAGAGGTATGATTTGCGCAAATCGCACAGAATGTATTACCCAGACACCCCTGCAAAGTCCGAAATGTGGGAAAATAAACCTGTGAGGGAGTGAGGGGGAGAGGGCCTCCAAAAAAGGTGGGACAGGCCACCCAGGGGGTGGGGCAGTAAGGTTTGGGCACCCCGGGGCCAGATTGGCACACCAATGTGCCCCTCTGCACCAAGGCAAGTTTCGTAAACAAAGAAAAAAATTGAAAATGGTGGAACGCTTTTTAGGGGGGTCTTTGGGGCACCCCAAAGGGTCTGGGAAGTTTCTAATGAGATGGGGCATTGACCCCCTCACCCCCAGCCACAATGGAGTGGGTGCCATGTCATGCAGCCCTCTCTGGGACCAGATATCTGCTCCCAGGAACGGACGCCTGAGCCCAGGAAGGAGTGCAGGACAGCCCCCCCATTATCTGCTCCTGTGGAGGGCTACATGAGATGGGCCGCCCCTCCAATTTGGCCATGTGTGGGTTCCCATGGGTGTCCTCTTTTGGAAAATGTGTGGGTTTCCTTGTTTTCCTTGCTGGCTTCAACACCCTAGGCCCAAATCTGTAGGTTGCCCACATGAACAAAATGGGCAGTGGCGAAAGGCTTGGGGTTACCAGTGGGTTACCCTTTTCCTTTTGCGCCCCCGTTAGGTGCACCCACACATGTGAGGTGCCGTTTCCATCGGGACACGTGTGGGAACGCGGGAAGGTAGGCCATGTGTTGTTGGCGGTGTGTTTCGGTAGGTGGCCAGAGCAAAATGTCTGAGAATTGTCTGCATTTCCCTGTGTCCACTCACCGAAACACATCGCCAACAACAGATATCATACCTTCTCGCGTTCCCACAGGTGTCCCGACGAAAATGGTACATCACATGTGTGGGTGCACCTACCGGGGGCGCAAAAGGAAAAGGGTAACCCGCTGGTAACCCCAAGCCTTTCGCCACAGCACAATTTGTTCATGTGGGCAACCTACAGATTTGGCCCTAGGGTGTCAAAGCAAGCAAGGAAAACAGGGAACCCCATGCCTTTCCCAAAAGAGGACACCCATGGGAATGCGCAGAGGTCTGACTTGCGCGAAGCGGCCCAGAATTTATTACCCAGAACCCCAGACAAAGTGAACATTGTGTTTTTTGCCCACCAAATATCACACTTTGTCTGGGATTGTGGTTAATAAAAACTGGGGCAATTTGTGCAAGGCAGACCTCTGTGGATTCCCACGGGTGTCCTCTTTTGGAAAATGCATGGGGTTCCCTGTTTTCCTTGTTGGCTTCGACACCCTAAGCCCAAATCTGTAGGTTGCCCACATGAACAAAATGGGCAGTGGCGAAAGGCTTGGGGTTACCAGTGGGTTACCCTTTTCCTTTTGCGCCCCCGGTAGGTGCACCCACACATGTGAGGTACCGTTTTCATTGGGACACATGTGGGGACGCGGGAAGGTAGGCCACGTGTTGTTGGCGGTGTGTTTCGGTGGGTGGCCAGAGCGAAATGTCTGAGAATTGTCTGCATTTCCAGCCAATTTCAGAGACATTTCCCTGTGTCCACTCACTGAAACACGTCACCAACAACAGATATCATACCTTCTCGCGTTCCCACAGGTGTCCCGACGAAAAAGGTATCTCACATGTGTGGGTGCACCTACCGGGGGCGCAAAAGGAAAAGGGTAACCCGCTGGTAACCCCAAGACTTTCGCCACAGCATAATTTGTTCATGTGGGCAACCTACAGATTAGGGAATAGGGTGTCGAAGCCAGAAAGGAAAACAGGGAACCCCATGCATTTCCCAAAAGAGGACACCCATGCAAATGCACAGAGGTCCATGCTTTGGGGCCACGGGGGAAGGGGGGCACTTACCTAGTAAGCAGCCCCTCCTCCCCCCCACGTCACAAACGGATCTGCATTGATCTGGTGACATTGCTGCCCATGGATTGTGCGCCCTGCACCTGATCCGCGGCAGCAATGCCACACAATGGGTATCGTTGGAAAGGGGAGGATCTCCCCTTTGCAACGATACCCGCCTCGATCTCTTGCTTGAAATACAGCCGGAGATCGATGCGGAGAAAGAAGGGCTCTTACCTTCTTTCTTTCACTGCAGCAGCCGAAAACGGCTGCTGTAGTGATTTTACTTTCAGTTTCACGCCGACGTGCTTTACGCACGCCGACGTGAACCTGAAGGTAATCCAGCCCTCTGGCAGTGAGGGGGACCTCCACCTCACATAGCCCAGGGGTTGGATTACAGTTTTGTGCGATCCCTGCTTTGCAGGGATCGCACAAAACAGAGTGCCTGAAAGGACAAGCTATCTCGTCCTTGGCAACAGGGAGGTAATCCCAAGGACGAGATAGCTCGTCCTTGGCACTAAAGAGGTTAAGCTCATTCTAGGCCTACCATGGTTAAAGAAACACAATCCGTCAGCGGATTGGGCTGCTGGGATGGTGTCTTTTCCCTCCAATCTCTGCACTGTGTCTTGTTTGACGGCAGAATCCACCCCATTGGGACCTTGTACTCCTCTATTGGATTCTGCTATGGTGATTGGGGCGGTTATAGGATGTTTTTTGACAAGAAGGGTGCAGAGATCCTTCCTCCTCATCGGCAATATGATTGCCCTATTGATCTAATCCTGGATGCCATCATACCTTCTGGTCATGTTTACTCGTTGACGCAGAAGGAGGACGCTGCGCTAAAAGAATATCTGAAAAAGTCCTTGGCCTGTGGTTTTATTAGACCTTCGCATTATCCAGCTGCATCGCCTTTTTTTTCGTTCCCAAAAAGGAAGGCGATTTACGCCCTTGCATCGATTATCGTGCATTGAACACGGTCACCATTCGCAACCAGTACCCGATTGCGCTCATCTCAGTTCTTCTAGACCAGCTGGGTTCATCAGCGCTCTTCACTAAGCTATACTTACGAGGCGCTTATAACCTGGTTAAAATGCGGAAGGGTGACGAATGGAAAACGGCCTTCAAGACGAAGTATGGTCTTTAGGAATACTTGGTTATGCCGTTTGGCTTGAGTAATGCCACTGCCACATTCCAGTATTTTATCAATGACATTTTCAGTGACCTACTCGATCAATATGTCATTGTGTATCTCGATGATATACTGGTTTATTCTCCTGATTATGACTCTCACATCCAACATGTATCTACAGTACTACAAAGGTTGCAAGACCATCATCTCTATGCTAAATTGGAGAAGTGTACATTTCATGCTACACACGTTGAATTTTTAGGTTATGATATCACAAATCTGGGAGTTGGTATGAGTAATTCTAATGTAAAGGCTATATTAGACTGGCCTGCCCCTACATCTATTAAGTCATTACAGTCATTTTTAGGTTTCGCAAATACGTTTTATACGCTCATTCTCTGCCACTGTGGCTTCATTGACTTCCCTTACTAGTCCTAAGAATCATTTCAGGTGGACAGAGGAAGCTCAGACCGCTTTTGACAAACTGAAAACAGCATTTATCTCTGCACCAGTTCTCCAACATCCTAATCCTACACAGCCATTCTATGTGGAAGCTGATGCTTCAGATCAGGCCTTGGGTGCGGTACTGTCCCAGTTTTGCACTGACACTGGGTTTCTACATCCTGTGGCATTCCACACCAGGAAGCTTACCTAATATGAAGTTAATTACACCATCACTGAACGGGAATTGTTGTCTGTGCGTGATGCTTTCAAGGTATGGTGACATCACCTCTTGGGTACTGATACTCCGGTCCAGGTCTATGCTGACCATCGAAATCTGCTCGCCTTACAATCAGTAAAATGTACCACAGCCCGACTAGCTAGGTGGCACGAGTTTTTTTCACATTTCAACTTTGTGATCACCTATCAACCTGGATCCTTGCATTCTAAAGCTGATGCACTTTCAAGGATGTACGGTGAAAAGACTACCCGCACTGATTTTGTTAATCTGATGTTACCTAGTCAAGTTGTTTGTACTTGCACTTTGAAACCTTCATTGAAAAATACCATTAAGGAATGGGTTTTGGGAAATCCACCAGGGATAGGGAAATATGAGATGGAGATTGTCAAATCAATGCCTTATGTAAACGGTCATCTGTTTCTTCCTGACATGGAGTCTAGACGGACCGCATTAAGTTGGTGTCATGATTCCCTGGTTGCAGCCCATCCTGGCCTGCGCAAAACACTCAAACAGCTTAAGAGATGGTGTTGGTGGCCTTCGATACAGAAAGATGTTTCAGAATCCATCTCTACTTGTGCAATATGTGCCCAGTGCAAGTCCAAAACAATGAAACCCATGAGTTTGCTATGTCCGCTCCCGATTCCTAAGAAGCCGTGGACTATGTTCTCTATGGATTTTATAGTAGAACTACCATCCATCCAGGGTTTCGACACTATATGGGTAGTTGTTGATTCCTTTACGAAGGTCGTGGTCTTTGTGCTGTGCCAGGGTTTGCCTACGGCTCCTTCCTTGGCGGACCTGTTTCTTCGCCACATATTTCATTTTTTTGGTTTACTTGAGATCATGATCTCCGATAGAGGCTCGCAATTCACCTCCCGTTTCTGGCAGCATCTTACTACGTCTCTAGGGGTGGATGGACAGTACTTTAGTGCTTACCATCCAGAAACAGATGGTCAAACGGAGCGTTTGAATGCCACACTTGAACAATATCTTCGTTGTTTGACTTTGCAACATCAGGAATCTTGGTTGTCTGTATTGGGGGCAGCTGAGTTTGCCTACAACAACTCGGTCCATACTTCCACAGGATCAACTCCTTTCTCTGCATTGTATGGTTATCACCCATGCTCGTTACCAGTTGATCTTCCGGTACTGTCTGACAATCCAGCAGTTCAGGACAGTCTCCGAGATATCGCTGCTGTACACCATCAAGTACATTGCCATCGGAGGGAGGCTTAGGAACGCTCAAAGAAATATGCAGACCAGCATAGGTCTCCTGCTCCCGATTATCATCCTGGCATGTCGATTTGGCTGTCTACTAGACACCTTCGCATCCCCTTAAGGAGTTGTTTGAAGCCCAGGTTTGTGGGTCCTTATCGTGTCAGGGACATTATTAATCCGTCTGCAGTCAGACTGGAATTGCCTGAATCATGGAAGATCCATCCTGTCTTTCACGTGTCACTTTTGAAGCCGTGTTCTGATGGTACCAGGCTCCCTGTTCATCCTCCTCCAGTCAAGGTGCAAGGTGAGGAGGAATATGAGGTCCAAGCCATTCTTGATATTAAGGTCTCCCGGGGGGTTCGGTTGTTTCTAATCGACTGGAAAGGGTACTGAGGACCGCACATGGGAGCCTGAATCCAATCTGCATGCTCTGGATCTTTTGGCCCGCTTTCTCGCCTCTTGTGGGGGAATGCATCTTTGGGGGAGGATACTGTCAGGAAATCAGGAATTAGGTGCTCCTCCTCAAAGGGTTTCTCTAATACTAAACGTGTATACTCCAAATCATGCACACCTTTGGCTCTCCCAGGCTCTGCTAAAACCATTTCGCCTAAGCCGGTACCTAAACGCACCGTTTACCCAAGTTTCCAGTCATTCAGACAGCGCTGGGGGCTGTCATGGAAACGTTGGTTGCAGGTTACCTACGTGCTAAGTTACGGCATTCACAGCATCCTATCGAACAATCACGTGGCGTTCTATAACACTCTGCCCATGACAACAGAACACAGCTTCTGATTCTCGTTTGCAGCTCTTTTGTATAACGGAATTATTGTTATGTGTTTTTGACCCCTTTTTCTGCTGAACGGATTGTCTTTGCATTTACCCTTGGCTTCGTTGAATTACATGATACTTTGTTTATCTTGACTACGGAACGCTATGACCACGCTGCTATTCTTTTACGTTTTGCTTTGTATTGACTTGGGAACTTTGCCGAATGGTGGATTGTTTCACAACTGCTTCAGACATCCACGTTCCTGGCTCTTTGCCATTCACGGAACTTTGTTTCATCACGTCTTGCAACTCGAACTTTTCTATGCTGGATTGGAACTGAACTTGGGATTTGTTCATAATAATTGTTGTGTGTAGACTAGTGACTTCCTTACACACATTAGGCGTCCGCGTGCCGGCGGGGACAGGTTCTTTAGGTTGGATTGTCGCCTGTTCTGGATTATCACTTCACGGACAACTGGTTTTCTTCAGGCTGCATCTCATCACCAGTTTCCTTGACATAGAGGGTACATTCATGGGCTATATTGTTAATTGCAATACTATACTTTCTATACTGCATTTATCTAAGGTTCCTCTCCTGTGGTCATCTTTTACTACAGGATTACGCCCCGACTTTGCCTGAAATGCCATATCCTGAGGTTTTCCCGTTATGTGAGTTTTAGGGACGTTTCGGGGAATTACCTATTGTTAATCCTGTATACCAGTAATTTGATACTGTCTTCCTTTTTGTGCAGCCAGTGGTGTTCCGGGGCTAATTCCTTCTTCCAGGCAATTCCCCTCCCAAACAGTCCATTGGTACTTTTGTGAGTTGCATTGTTGGGAAGAATTCTACGGCTACACTACGCGCTCAACAGGCAACTGACTTGTAACACCAGTTCTCATTTGGGAGATTCCTTACAAAAAGAAAATGCACGGATTCCATTGCATGGTTAAGCAGCAGAGACAGCATACAAAGCATACATAATTACTTCCTCTAAAAGGTCTTGATCAGTACATCATCATCCGGCTCAGTAGGAGTGGTTACAGTTGCCCTGGAGGATTGCATCGGGCAAAATGGGCAGAGACCCTCTTCTCCACAAATGTCAGGGTGTGTCAGTACTCTCACCTGGTATGCCCAGCACGTCTCCTTGCTGTGGCGGGCTAAGGGACAGGTCAGTGATCTCCCCTGCAGTTGTACACGGCCCAGGTCTCTTCCTCCCATGGGAGCCACCATGTTGAGGGCACCACACATGTTTGTGGGACCAGCGGCCGCCTTCTGCACCTGCATGGTGGAGATGGCTTGGTCCATGGCAAGGACAGGGCGAACGCTGAAGCCAGCGCATCGCAACCTTTCTCTTGGGAGAAACGCTGCTGTGTTCTGCTCAGTTCTTCCTGCCTGGGCTCCTGCCTTGTCCTTGCCTTGCTTGGTACTCTACCTAGGATTACTTACTAGCTGGCCAGTCAGGTACTCTCTTCTTCCTTTTTCTCGCTTAGATACTGGCGCTTCATTATCCTTTTCCCCTGCTTTGCTTCTACATTCTGGCTTCCCACATAGAGTGCTTTGCATGCCCTTGTACCACATGAATCATTGTAAGTCCTCTTACCTGGTGCCGGGACCCACTTCCTATCCCTCACTGGTTGTTATCTTGTGGTTAGGGGTCAGAAGGTGGATTTCCACATCACACTGCCACAGAACTGGGTGGACACCATCTTCCAGCCCTAACCTCGACTGCCAGCAACATCGAACTCACAGGTATTCAGGAATCACAGGGGGCTTACCTTGTCAGGGTGTCAGCAGAGTCCATTAAGAATTGAAGTGTGTCCTTTACAATAATCACAGTCTACGGCACCCCACCGGCATTTTCCTTTCCATTTTCTGCTCGACTCCAGTCTGCTTACAGTGGCTGCATAGCGTGGAGGAGGAGCCACACAGACTTTAAATAACCAACTTGGCCGCGGAGCGGCCGCGGAGCTGCTCGCTGAGGTGCTCGCAGTCTACGGCACCCCACCGGCATTTTCCTTTCCATTTTCTGCTCGACTCCAGTCTGCTTACAGTGGCTGCATAGCATGGAGGAGGAGCCACACAGACTTTAAATAACCAACTTGGCCGCGGAGCGGCCGTGGAGGTGCTTGCAGTCTACGGCAGTCCACGGCCGCTCCGCGGCCCATCAGACGTCGCAATGCACGAGGGCGAGGCCAGCGGGGAAGGACACTGGCTGCGAAGCCAGAGAACGAAAAGCGAAGACAGTGGCCTAGAGAGACGAAGCCCCTTAAAGCGGGCGAGCCACCTGAGAAAACCTCACTCGCTGAAAGACTCGGCAGCCATGGCAAAACCCAAAGCACTTAAAGTGCCCTTCCAAATGCCTCAAAACAAAAGCAAAGATGGCTCGAAAACAAATCTAACTGACCAGAAACTCTCACCTGCGAAATCAACGGAGGGTATCGAACCTCTAAAGAGGGAACCGAATAATCAGCCGCTAAAGGAAGTATTGGAGGCTCCGTCTAAGCAACAGACTCCTCCGAGCCACAATTCATCAACACTCGTCTCATTACGCTATGGTGAAAAGCCAACACGGAGACCCACCAGCCCGCAGGTCCACGAGAAGAAGGACCAGCCCACTCGGTCCCCAGGTGGAGTCGTTGTGGAGAGGTTGGCTGGAGAGCCCGCGAGCGAAGACGCCGGCCTATGCCCTGGAGACCGTCAGATCACCCAGAGCGGATTTCTCCCTCCTCAACTGGGAGCAGTCTCTGGCCGGGAGCTCGTTGCGGAGGCGACGAGCCCTGCTGCCGATGAGCCGCGCCGAGACCAGAGAAAGGGAGAAACTGCAAAAAAGGTCGAAGAGCCGAGCCGGGAGTGGAAAGAGGAGGAAAGCACAAAATGGACAACTGTGGCCAATGTGCCTGCCCCGTGGACCCCTCGGCGCTCGGATCCTCCACAGTTCCGGACGCCAGCAATCTTGGAACAGACCTGTGAGAAAGACGGAGAGCCCTCTCAAAGTATCACACCCACAAGGAACACAAAATCCAAGAAAGTACCTAAGCCAAATGAACTCCTAGAGCGGGAGGTGTTCGACTTCAAAACCACCCCCTCGAAAGCTCCAATTCTACGAAACCCATTATCAACAACCTTGTCGCCAAAAAAAATAGTTGCCCAGGAGAAAAAAGAGATAGTCAGAGCACAAATCCATCGCCCGCCAAGTTACGAAGAAGCCACCAGCACAGAAACCAACAGACCGACGGAAAACAGCAAAAGCGACAATTCGTACTCGACTGTCGACTACTCGGAAGACGAGCTGGAAGAAGCGACTAAATCTCCTACAATTCAACTAAGACTTAATTTCTCAGAAACTCATTCAACCCCGATCACAGCAAATCCTACAAAATGCACAAATTCTATGAATACAGGTAACACCAAATCTAAGCCTCAGTTAAGCTCAACGTCAGTCGCCACCTCTACGGTAGAGCCACTGTGCAGGAAACTGCAGATAAAAGGAAACGCACCCCCACGGACCTTTAAAGGTAAAAAAACATTCACAAAAGGATCTGTACCCAATTTTTTTGCAATAAAAAACAAAGTCCCATGTGAGAAAGACACAGTTGAAATATCAGACGCAGAACTACTCGAGGGATCCCATTTAGATCAGAACTTAGAAAATGACAAAGACTCCCTACGTAAGCTTGCCTTCCTGAAAAGATGGCATATAAAAGCACAAAGACCTAAATCGGGAGACTCCCTAAAAATTACGGACCTTAATCGGACAACGAGAAATGACCCCGCATACTCGGAGCCACCTCAGGGTCTACTTGGCCCGATCACCAGCAAAATTAACGACGCTCGAGCGCCACGACACCTGGACGATCACGAAAAGCAGAGACACCAAGAGGAAGCCTTGAATAAAGCGCAAAAAAACTCTACTATCCTAGAAATAAGGAAAGAGATTCCACCTGCCGAGAAGCCACAACAAGAAAACCTACCAAGTGGCTGTCTCACAACTAACGCTTGTCAACACTCAGCAAATGATACAATCTCAAATCAATCCTTAACCACCAAAACTACAATTGGAATACCATCTCCACCATCAAAAAAGAAAACAGATCTCTTGGCCCTTATGTCATCCTTAACAATAGCACTCGCGCCGTTCACCAAACTATATGAAGCACTGAACGACTCAACAAAAGACCAAGCATCTATGCTGGCGCACATACAAACGAGACTCACCTTTATTGAAGGATATATAACAGCAAAGGAACGCACCCACCAACCGTTAGAGCAACCTCTACAGCAGTTAGACCATTTTGCAGATCGTCCAAAGTGCTCGAGATCTACCCAAACTGAGGCACCAGTTTTTAAAACCTTTAACTTCACAGGGGCTTCGGCCATACCAACAGCGATAGACCACTCTAACAGTGAAGAAAAGGCTCTACTAGACTCTCCAACAAGTACAACACAGAATGTCACTACAAATAAGCCTCGGGTAACGAAGCAAAAAGAAAAAACAAACTCCTCGAACATCAAACTACAGTTAGATCACGAAAACAAGTCGAATAATATTATTGAAAAAACAAGACCCGACCTCCACTCAAAAAACGGATGTGCATCTGGGTCAGCAGACCGATTCATTCAAAAAGACGACCCCGCTTTGAGAGGCACCGCAAAGAGAAAAACGAGTAAGCCTACAACCAGACTAAAAACCAACGAAAGCTACCAGCCAGCTTCCCTTAAACAATCTTACCTACATTTCGAGCCGAAACTAATTGACCACACTACTCTCCTACCACCGAAGTCCCCAACAATACCGAGCGAGGAAAAGAAGGCCGTAGAAGATACCGTGTGCTCAATTACTGAAAGCGAGTTGATGGACGTAGCTCTAAACACAAGAGAAATGTGTGAGGATTGGGAAGAGGAAGACCAGACGCCGGTGAAAAAAAGAAAGAGAAACGCAAATAGTCAATCCCCATTGGTTCTGGCCGACCCCTTGGACGAGAAACAAAAAAAAGAAAACAGAAAAACTACAAGAAATAACAAACCATCAGCTCAAGAGCCAGCAAGTCCAATTTTTCTGACATTGGAGGAAAAAAAACTAAAACTTTTGGAAAAAAATAAACATAGAGAAACTTCCCAGTACTCGCCTACAAAGAAAATGGAAACGCTCCGAGCACGGGACAACTTTAGATCACCTCCTTCTAGGAGGACGCAACCGTCGAGTCAGGACGCTAAAAACACATCACAGGAACGACCATTAGCGCTCACCTCACGTTGGTGTTCCAGAGTGCACAAAAGTTCACAAAAAGATGAGCGTACACCCTCAAAAACAAGAAGTCCAAAAAGATTCCATAAACTAGAATACAGACCGAGATCTTCATCCCCATCAAACCACCACTGTACGCCAAGGTCCAGAGGACACAGAAACCAGAGGCACCCTCCTACACAGAGGGGTAAAAGTAAGGACCACCGAAGAAGAAGAGACCTCATAAACCGACTGATAGGGTCTACAAAGACTCGCTCCTTCACTCTGAAAAGCATCTGGAAGGAAGATCCATCATTCATCCTAAACAGAAAAACGATTCTAAAAATACTACACCTAGTCCCAGCTTTAAAAACTCTATCCACAGATGACATTACAATTGTGGAATTCAGGGAAAAAAAACGAATGGATAGTGTCTACTTACACATTCAATCTGAAACCATCAAATCGGCTTTAACTAAAGAAAAAAACAAATTGAGAGCGCTGGGCTATGACCTCACAGATTACATAAGACCCAAAGAGCGCACTGATTCTAAACAAGACCCACGAACTACCCAGTGAGATGCCCCCAGGAGAAAAAGACGAAAGACCATGTAAAGAGCGAACCTACATACCGGAATGACCAGGCCCTCGTACTGAATGACAAGCACCTTCCAAGATCGAGTACACGAAAGCAGACAGAGTTCCACCGGCCAAGCTCTCTAGAATTAGAAAGGGTACCTTCGGGCCCCCAAAAAAATTGGTTCATCACAATTGAGCAAGATATTCCGCTAAAAGGAAAAGAAAAGCTAAACTGGGAGAAGAAGCAACAAAGTTCAAAGGAAGAAGTCAATCGTTGGGCATGGCTGCCCAAAGCATTAGCAAAAAACTACAATCAATAGCAATTAAACAAATGCCAGCTAAATAAGAGGTACTCAGGCCATTTACTGAACATAGATTCGGAGATTAACATAACCCTAGGTTCGTGGAACACCCGAGGCTTCTCCCATTTGATGAACTCCTCAGACGTTAACCTAGGATCCGCAGATATTTGGTGTCTACAAGAAACCTGGATCCAACACAAACCGTCGATAGAAGGTTATACGATTGCTTTTTCACCAGCCTTGAAAGGAATATCGGGGAGACCAAGAGCAGGCTTACTCACAGCAATAAGAATCGGAGCTGACTTTCACCTTCTCAAAGTGTTAAAGACAGAGCCGCACATCCTGGCAACGTTGATACAGAGAAGTAACAACCAAAACAATCTGGATAAAAGAAAAAAAACGATATACCTCCTGATTAACTTATACTGGAACCCGGTAGAATGTGAAACAGACACCTTTCTATTGAAAATCGAAAACCTTTTAAAAGACGCCTTATCAAACGACCTAGTGGAAAGTATAGTTATTTGCGGAGACCTAAATGTCAACATCAAGAAGAATGGACAGGAGTCTTACCAAACAAAACCAAATCGGCCACAATTGCCGGAAAACTCACAAGACAGAGGAAACAAATGGTCAAACCTGATGGACAACAATGATCTACACAACGCACACTTCTTGGGAAAAGCATTGCAACCGACCATCCCGACCTGGGAATTAGCCGGAAGGAGCGCCACCTTAGACCACATCTATCTGTCCAGAAATCTCCTCCCGCTGGTCACCGGCTTTGACATCACTAGAACACTTAATAGTGACCACAACCTCCTGAAACTGACATGGTCAGCTTATTGCTTTAAAAAGCACGAGAGTGACGTGGCGCTGAGATCGACCAACATGGAGACCTATGCAAATTCCACGCGCTAAAGGATGAACACCTCAGCAGTAATGACACTAACCTCTAACTACTCCCAAATAAAAGCACAGGCAAATGCTAAAGAAGAGAAACTTCTTATGGACTACTGCCCATTACTCCAACCATATTACATTAAAAAGACGGGAAACAGGAAACAAGCAAAGACCAACCATTATAACAACGAAACCCTCAGGAACAAAAGACGGGAGATGAGAAGAGCTGTGAGAAGGGCCAGGAGCTCACCATCACGCGTTAACGTTGAAACAGCTTCGAAAGCCACTAAAGCCTATAAGACCTGGTTGAAAGGCTTTAGATTACAACTTTACCAAGACGACTCAGAACAAATGCTGCGAGTGCTGGCCGGTAAGCAAACAAAATCATTCTGGTCGCTGGTCAATTCTAACACCTCATCAAGCAAAGACGCCTTAACATCAAGCGTAACAGAAGAAGCTTGGATAACACACTTCGCCACCCTTTTTGGCCCAGTGGACAACGAGATAAAACCCAGGAAATATAGACCTAACCGATGGGCAATAGAACCTGACCCACTCAGCATTGAAGATAAAATTAAGAGCCTCAAATCATCACGAGCTCCGGGTCCTGATGGTCTGTCGAATATGGATTTAAAATCTAACCCAAAAGTCTGGTCAACTTTAATAGCCGAAATTTTCAACTCCTGTACAAACTCTACATCTGTTCCGAAGTCCTGGAAAACAGCCAATGTAGTCCCCATCTATAAATCTGGAGACAGAAGCGATCCCAACAACTATCGCCCAATAGCATTGTTGGACTGCATTGGCAAACTCTTCGGTTCATTTTTACTGGACAATTTCAAAACCTGGATAGAGTCCTCTGAAGGATGGGATAACTTTCAAACAGGGTTCAGGAAAAACTTGAACACCATGGCGAACATTTTCACCATTAACATCTTGAAAGCCAGAGTGCAGGAAGGAGCCCCCCCCCCCCCTTTGCATGGCATTTATCGACTTATCCAAAGCCTTTGATAAGGTAAACAGAGAAAAACTTTGGATAAAACTTGCCAATTGGAACTGCCCCGAGAACCTTTTAGACCCAATTCAAGAACTTTACTCGGAAACATCCATCAGAGTCAGACTGAATGGCACTGGGCTACTATCGGCAGTGATAGAAACATCTAGCGGAGTTAAGCAAGGATGTCCTCTGGCACCGGCACTTTATAACGCCTATACTGGTGATTACCAACACGCCGAAAAGAACGTTAAAGCTTTCCCGCCCTCCATAGGATCCGAGAAAGTCAGCACATTATTCTATGCGGACGATATAATCCTTATTGACCAGACAAGGATAGGGTTACAGCGAAAGCTAGACAATCTGAATGAATATCTCCATATCAACGACCTTGAGAGCAATACCACAAAAACTAAAGTGATGCGACTAATGAAAGCGGCCAAACGCAAAACTTCAAAGGCTTGGTTTTTTAACAACATTCGGCTGGAAGAAGTCGACACCTTCAGATGCCTGGGTACGATGTTCAGCAACAACAGAAACGAGCAACCTATGCTAGACCTACTGACCAACAAACAGAAAACTTTACTAAACCAACTGATTATAGTGGACAAAAAATTTGGCCGCTTCTCAATAAAAGCGGCAACAAATTTTTACAAGATGAAAGTGGTGCCAGCACTCACCTATGGGACAGCTGCATTCTTTGGTATTCCTGATTCAACATGGCCCAAATTGGAAGGCGCACTCTGGAAAAAAGTGCTCCGTTTACCACCCTCGATTCCAATAGCCTTGATAAGAAGGGAATTGGGCCTCACTTCTCTACTAGGAATAGTATCCATCAACACCTTGATGTTTTACAGAGAAGTCAGATTATCGGCGGAGAAAATATATGCACTGATTCGAGAGGAAATTGGAAAAGGGTCTAACAAAACTCTCAAAACCTGGTGGGAAAAAAATCAAAAGCTCCTTGTTACAATTGGAAGCTCAGACGAGGAGCTTTTGGCAAACCCGAAGAGAACGGTTAAAAAACTCAAAGATCTAGATTGGTGTGAGACCCAACAAACATCAGCAAACTACAAATCAGTAGCCCACTTGCCGGCGTTTGCCCAAAAACTGAACGAACCTATCGGCTACCTACTTCAATTTCCGAATAAGATCTACCGAGCCACCTTCCTAAGAGCAAGATTAAACATTCTAAAGACCAACGAGATACTGAAAATTAGAGGAAAATCCAAATCCGATGGCTGTAGATTCTGCCGGAATCCCGAGCTAAAGGAAAGTCTAAGACACCTGATCATCCATTGCCCAGGGACTGTTAGCAAACGGAAAATCCACCTGAACCACCTTTACTCAAACTTTTCAAAGATGGACGAGGACTACTGGTGGGCGCACTTGATGAACGGGCTAAGTCGCAGACCGGTCATCGCGGTGGTAAACTTTATACACAGTCTGAAGTTGGACGCCATCGGGGAAGGTTCAGAGAGCCCTTAAAAGACTTAGCCCGTTTTTGATGAGAATCTAAGAAAAAAAAAAAAAAAAATCTCACCTCCACTTTTGTAAAAACTGCTAACAACAGCTAAACACAATAAAAAAAAAAAATAAAAAAAATAATCACACATTTGAGTTTGATGGAGCATCACATATGCTATTTCTTTGCACAGCAGCACTTCCTAGACTGTGTTAAATTCCTTAGTTGTCTTCTGCACAGCTAATGTGTAGTGAAGGTGGAATTTCACCCTATAGCCAGTTACGGACAGATCATTTGATTCCAGAGCCACTTTCAACATGACTGCCCAAGCCCCAATTGACCCAGTATATGCACCCCTAGCGCATTGGGTTTCCAGGTACATGTGTGCCCTCTCCACATTGGAAATCCCAGAGAGCTCTGCATCAGTGAATTGTTGTTATACCAGCTTCACAAAATATGGAACCATGTGTATCAGTGATTCAGGCTTGGATGCCCACTTAATGAAAATAGCAATATATGTTGACGCCCTTTCAAAACCTTATCGTCTTGCTCAGATAGTACTGCCACTTTTAGCTCAGTGCAATCAGAACAGATCTGTTCCTCCAGTTCTCCCACAGTACCCTCCTTATTTCTTTGGCTATCCTTGATTTCAGCGATGATCCCAGCTATGGAGCAGAGCCTGGGCTTCACTAGATCAGTGTTGATGACCTTTGCAACCGCTAGGTCATTACTGTGTCTCTGATTTTCTGCATGTTCTTGAAGATCCTGGTCAACTCTGAATGAGGGGCGAGGGCTCCTTTGCCACAGAAAAGTCCTGCATCCTCTTCTGCTTTTGTTATTTAATTCTTTTCATCATTTTCATGTAGTGTTCATTCAGGTCCACACATACTCATCAGCACTTAAGCTGTGCAGAAATCATTTGCGGTGATCCACATAGACTCTGCTGCTCTGCTCACATACATCATTGTGACTCACACAAACTACAAACCTCTGATGTGGTCCCGCCCAAGAGGACAGGCCAAATACCTTTACGACAACGCTGTGTTAATGTAGAACTCCAAGGAGTGCTTAACATCTAAGATGGGACAACTCTTTCTATATATGGAAGAATGAGGCAAAATAGAAGGTGGTGAATTTCCATTTTTATATGAAAACCAAAAAAGTACAAAAGTACTTTAGGGCATTGTTTGTAGTATCAAGGATTTGACTGTTTTAAAATCCCAGTGCTAAGCAATGAGATGATCCCAATGGGAATACCTGTCTTTATGGCAAAAGAGAATTGGCAAATTGTAGCTAGAGGCACAAGGGGAGTACAATCTCAGAGACCTGTGGGGCATGCAGTGGCAAATCAATGGTCCATCTCAAAATGGGATCTCTGGAGTGTGCTTATCAAGGGAGTAGACATACTCTCCTTTGTTGAGTAGCCATACTCTCCTCCTTTGAGTAGCCAAACCTAACTAATGATTTGGGGATGACCATTCAACACATAAGTGGGGATTTTACACACGTTTGTAAGTTATTATAAAGAAGGGAATTCTACCTAACCCTCATTGATTCTCACTCCAACCATTCTTATCGGCTACAGGGAACCCTGAACTCACTACTCACTCCTCCTAAATCTATGGCAATCAACTCCACTCTCACAGGTAATGACCAAGCTGCAAACCTTTCCAAAATTAGAGACTCTCTCCTGACCTTCCTCACACTCCCCCTCCTACATTTTAGACTCTGTCTACTCTACCATTTTCTTCTGCCTCGTTCTCCCACTTTAGTAACACTAATGCTGATGAAGTACTATCTCTACCGATGAAGGCTAGCCCCTCTTGTACCCATCAGATCCTCTTGCTCCTCAGCTGGTCAAGCCTATTGCCCCTGTAGTGGCCTATCACCTCACTAAACTCTTCAACCTGTCATTCGACTCTGTGTGCTGTCCCTTTGTTTTCCAAACAGCCATGGTCACCACTCGCCTAAAAAAGCAAGGGGCTTTTACGCATATAAAGGCCTCGCAGGACAAGGCTGCAGTTTTGAGTGACGCAGGTGCACAGGAGATGCTGCCCGATGATACGTAGCATGCACCGCTACGTCCAAGCCTCTGAGCCTTTAAGAACCGTGGATCAGACCCTTGGTGGCAAAAGCCCTCGCAGGACAAGGCAGCAGTGTTGAGCGATGCAGGTTCATGGGAGATGCTGTCTGACAATACGTAGCATACAATGTTACGTCCACACCTCCGAGCCTTTAAGAACCAAGGATTGGACCCTCTGCGGCAAAGTCCACGCAGGAAAGGCTGCGGTGTTGAGCGAAGCAGATGCGCAGGAGATGCTGCCCAATGATACGTAGAACTCAACGCTACGTCCATACCTCCAAGCCTTTAGGAACCGAGGATCAACCCTCTGCAGCAAAGCCCTCACAGGACAAGGCCACGGTGTTGAGCAATGTAGGTGCACAGGAAACACTGCCCGATGATATGTAGCATGCAACGCTACATCCACGCCTCTGAGCCTTCAAGAACCGAGGATCGGACCCTCTGCGGCAAAGCCCTTGCAGGACAAGCCTGCAGTGTTGAGCAACGCACATGCACAGGAGACACTGCCCGACGATGCGTAGCACACAATGCTACGAACACGTCTCCGAGCCTTTACGAACCGAGGATCGGCCCCTCTGCGGCAAACCTCTAGCAGGACATGGCCACAGTGTTGAGCGATGCAGGTGTTTGGCGGTATTGGGGTTGCATCGCAGATTGTGAGCACGGTCGACTTCACCTTCCATCTACAGCCGCAAGGTTAGAAGTTGTGGGGAGGGTTAGTAACATTTTGTACACTCCACGCAAACCCCTAACCTTGGGTGTCTGTCCCATTCTCCCTCTTGCACATGCGTTGTTCTTCCCTCACATTTGTTCCACACTTCTCCAGTCCGCATGTACCTCCCTTCTCCCCTTCCTGCATAAGCTCCCCTCGCAACCAAGGCCCTGCTCCCCCTGCCTTGCCTGCCACGTGCGGTCCCTTGCAACTTAGACCCACCCCCCCATCCTTCGGCCTGTGGCCCCTCATAACCTGTCTTTGTCCCCCAGCCTACCCAACCCCCTTAGCTCTGCTCACAAGCAATTATCACTGCTCCCCTGCCCTAGTGCTTCCCTCTCTGTGTTGCTCCCCACACATTAACTCTCTTTGTTGCTCCCCACATAACTGTCCCCACGCAACTATCCCCTCTCCCCTGGCCTAGCGCATCCCTCCCTGGGTTGCTCCCCATGCACTAACTCTTTGCGTTGCTCCCCATTCAACTTGTCCCAATGCTGCTCCCACACAACTATCCCCACTCCCATGGCTTAGCGCATCCTTCTCAGCGTTGCTCACCTCGCTACCCTTTCCCTTTCCCTCCTCTCCTTCCTCTCCAGGCTCACCCGAGCCGCATCCAGTGCATTGTGGCCTGCCTGTACCACTCGTCCTACGCCCTACGGCCTTTGACCATTGTATTCTTCAGTCCACTGTTTTGAATTTCACTACTGTATTGTCTCCCATTGTACTGGCTGCATTCCTCTTCCTCTTACTTCCAGATTTCCTTTGACTACCAGTGTTTTGCTTTGTTGTGTTACTATTCTATTGTCTACATGCTGCATGGCTTGCATTTTCTTCTTCCCCCCTACAGTGCTCTCTGTACCCCCTATCTTCTCTAACTGCTATTCTATCGACTATCATATTCTCCTCACTAAGTCTGCAGGAGGAAGCTCAAAAGGGACATCCTGGTCTCCAACCAAGGCCTCCCTATCGCCGATACCAGTGCTTCCTCCAGACATACCATCACCAACATCCATTTGTCATTCCCTCTCCAGGCCTATGGACCCCTTATATGGTCTCTGTTCTCTCTCCTTTTTCCACCACTCCATTAATGGTGAAGTGGAACGGGTCCCACTCCACCAAAACAATCATTAATGTCTTCTTAAAGGTATTGGCCCTCATTATGACCTTGGCGGTAGCCATGACGCTATTGGCGGCATGGCTGCCGCCGAAATCGCGTCTGGGTCCACGGAATGAGGAATTACCGGGCCATTCCGAGTTTGGAAGGCCCGGTAATTCCTCCCTCCAAGGACCCGGACCCGGTCCTTCCCCATTCCCATTTCAGCCCCCATAGGGCTGAATGGGAATGGGAGAGGGAGCAAACAACGGGCCATTACGAGTTGCCCCATTGTTTGCTCCCTCTTCCCCTCGCGGGACCCGATAAGCATGCCTGGTTTGACCAGTCCCACGAGGGGACCTCGTAAGAGGCAGTACGGGGTTAACAGCGCCGGCATCTTTTACAGCGCCGTTAACCCCGTACCGCCAGGCTCATAATGAGGCCCATTGTCTTGGTCCACGGCCCTCAGGCCAATCTCCTCCTTTTCGATAGATGCTTCCCGCATTTCCTGCTACTCCTATCTACGTCTCTTGGGCTCCTCTGCCGCCTCCTTCCTGCGCCACCTCTCTGGCAGCCTCTGCTGCTTCTCTGGCCACTCTGCCTTTTCCTCCTACTGCCACCTCCTTGGCACTCTCTTCTCCCTCTCTGAATACCTTTACACATCATCCTCTGCCCATTCTCGGGCACCTCTAACACTTCCTCAGGGCGTATTTCATGCCTTTACCCCACGAAAATATTTCAAAGGTGGCAATCTGGGATCTGTGTGATTTTTCGTTTGCGGAACAGTCTGCGATGGAAATTTTTGCATGAGAAATGTGTGAACCACAAAAGGTTTATACATTTCTCATGCAAACACGCATTTAAAACCCCTACTCACCCACACCCAAAACATACCCAAAACACACCCCACCCACACCCGCAACACACCTCCACCCACTCCCCCCCAACATAACCAAACCCTACTTACCTTTCCTTCACGCTGTGTCCCTGCAGCGCTAGTTCCCTTTCACTTCTGTGATAGGGAACCGGTGCCACAGGGTCCTTTTTTTTTTTAAGGCGCTGCAGGGTTTTCCCCCGCAACCCCTGATCACTATACTGTAAAGTATAGCGAGCGGGTATTGCGGGGGACACCCCCAAATCCCCCAGCTTTTTTTGTTCTCTTCATTTGGAATTTGGTCAAGCGGGGGTGGCGGGGGTCAACCCCCCAGCTCCAAGTCTGACCCCACCAAAAGACCTAAACACACACCACGAAATGTTTGGACTTTTGGTAGTCCGAACTTTGCGTGGTGTTTGTTTTAGGTCTTTTGGTGGGGTCAGACTTTTATAGTCGCACAAAACGTACAATACTGCAATCTGTAAAACGTTGCTACTCTTACTATTGCTCTGCTGTCAAACACTCATTGGACATTTGGCGTCTCCTGGAAGAGCTTAAGTTGGATGTCTCACCAACACTTGATTCACGGCCAGCTCTGCCAGGAGTTTTGCCACTCCCTGAGGGCTACAAGAGCCTCTCCGAACCCAGAACCAACCGGCGTGGTGGGGGAGTAGCCCTGATCTTCCTGGTGTGGATCCCTGCTTCTGTCATTCCTACGCAGGCCTAGTCCTCGTTTGAATGCTCTCTATCTCTCTTGGCCTCTCTCTCACTGTGACCACCATCTACAGGCCGCCTGGCCAGGTCACCCTCTTCCTCTCTGAGTGGGCTGACCTCTCCTCCTCCCTCCTTACCGCTACCTGTCAACTTCTCCTCAGATACCTTAACATCCATTTGGAAGCTACTAGCCCCAATTCTGGGCTCTTTTACAACCTCTGCGACTCTCTCTCTCTCTTTATTCAACCCTCTGGCCCCGACTCACTCTGCAGGGCATACCCTGGATGTTCTGATCTTCTCAGACCTCCCTGTCTCCAATCGCCTCACTACTCCTCTCTCTTGGACTGACCACTTTCTTTACTCCTCTCACCTGTTGCTCTCTGCCCCTCAGGCTAAGCCGTCCCCAGCACTGCCACCCACCTTCTCAGTCATCCGGCCCATGAAGCATGTGTCAGTGGAGACTTTCACTCCTACTCCTACACCTTTGTCTCACTCACACTCTGACACAGCCCTTTCCAACCTTCATCTCTCTGTCTCTAACACTCTTGATGTCCTTGCCCCTGTCATGAGGATCCGTTTGAAGCCTGCATCCAAGTGCAATTCTTGGTATGATTCTGACCTCGCCACCCATGAGCGCAAGTGTAGGGTCGCAGAGAGGAAGTGGGGGGCATCAAGCACATCCTCTGCCAAACTGGCCTGCCGCCTGCTCCGAAGTCAATTCAGACTCTCTGTCCTCTCTAAGAAGTGAGCTTACATACAAGTCTACATCTCTGCAGTCTGTAACCACTCAGCCGAACCTTTAAAAATCTGCAAGGAGCTGGCCAATCCTCCAGCAGTCTCTACCTCTCCCATTCCCTCTCAGGCCCTTTGCACGGCCATGGCCTCTCATTTCACCACTAAAACTCAGGTCATCCTGTCCACTCTCTCTTTCCCTACCTCCGCTTCCTCTCACTCTACTATTCCAGGCCCCTCTGTGGACACTTTTCATCTTCCTTTCTCCTCCTTCCCCCTGTTCACTCCCTAGGATGTTTCTAGACAAGTCCGATCAATGAAAATCTTGTCAAAGCAAGTGCACCCCTGCTCCTCCAGAACCATTAAGGACCACATTGTGTCAGGTTTCCTTCCCCTATTCAGGCTATTTTCCCTTACTCAAGTTTCTTTCCCATTATTTCTCTTTTATTATCCTTTTTTAGATTAGCCTTGTGTGGGTGGGAAGTTTTCTCTTGTAGTTGGTTTGGCCTTAACTTCCTGATTCAGAATCCTGGTTCTGACCCAAGGCAAAATGGAGTTTCACAGTGACAGCTCTGATTGGTTAGAAAACACTGCAGAACAACAATGAACATTCTAAACTGTCACTCTTTGCCTTTCATCATCTAAGCCCCAGCTGAGAGGACGTGTGTAGTGGCTGCTCCTGCTTAAGACTTGGGCCTGGTGGATTTTATCCTTCAGGCGCTAGCAGTTGAACTGCTACTTTCTTGGGGATTTCAGGAGAAGTTCTCAGCTGTCAGGAATGCAACTTGAAGACAGGAAACTCTGAAAATCTTTAGGAAATCGTTATGGAGCTAAGTGACTTTGTTAAGAGATTGTTAGACTGCCGCTCTGTTTCTCTTAAAGACATTTTAGTGAGAACTTGTAAAATGTTTTCTTTGAATTTATATTTGTGAAATGTTTGAGTGCGCTTGAAATTTGGCGCGAGGTTAACCGGTGAACGCTATTTGTTAAACATGTACTACGTGTAATCTGAAACTAACCGTTGAACCTTGCGTGTGCGAGTGAAAATAGCACGTGTTTTCAAGCGCGTTGTTTCGGCGTGAGAATACAATTGCGCGTGTTTTCCAGCGCATGTGCTTCCTAGCGCAAGAATCTGTTCGTCGCGTGAGAACTCAATTGCGCGTGTGTTTTCTAGCGCGTGTGCTTCCTAGCGCGATAATCTGTTTGTCGCGTGAGAACTCAATTGCGCGTGTGTTTTCCAGCGCGTGTGCTTCCTAGCGCGAGAATCTGTTCGCCACGTGAGAACTCTATTGCACGTGTTTTTTGAAGCGCGTGTGCTTCTGCGTGAGAACTCAATTGCGCGTGTGATTACCAGAGCCTGTGCTTTTTAACGCGTGAACCCGACCGCGTGTGAACTCTTTTGCGCGTGGGTTATAAGGCGCGTGGGAATTAGGCGCGGGAGTTCAACTGCGTGTGTGTTTAGAAGCGCATGTGTTATCTGCGCGAGAATATGTTTGCGCGTGAATTCTGCTTCGCTTGTGTTTACAAGCGCGTGTGTTTTCTGAGCGTGGACTTTTCTTACAGTGCGCGTGTTCTTCAGCGCGGGATGTTTTCAACATGCAAATCTTCAGCATTGAGATCATCTGCGTGTGTGCTTAGCACGTGTTTCTTCAAGAATTCTCAAACTCTATTGAATTGTAAAAAGGTTTTGGAAAACTAAAGAAAACTTTGAAAGAAAAAGAAAGAAAATATTAAAGACAATTTAACTGGACAATTAGTGAATTTTGGAAAAAAGGCAAAGATCAAAACTTTCCAGGTTTGCCCAAAATAAGAAGTTGCTGTGAATTTCAAGAGACTCAATTAAGAGAGATTTTCAGCATCTTTAAAAGCGTCTCTAAGAAATTTCAAGAGAAGAACCAGGTATGATTCTTACTTATTAGTTAAGGATTTAAAAGTCTTTCCAACTCTAAAGGTTAAGTAAGTAATAAAAGGATTTGTATCTGCTTTTCTTATATCCTCTGCAGGTTCAGCTTTGGTTAGCCTTGACGCAGTCTGCCTGGTGTTGTTATGTTATCCACTTCCCCCTTTCCCTTTGGGGTGTAGTTTGCAGAGCTGAATTAATATCTAGTTCTGGGAATTACATTTCAGGAGGATCGTCGGGGGTTCAGCAGCTTCCGTGGACACAGGACCTCTCAGCCTGACACATTGACACCCTTACTCCAGCCTTGGCCGATTTCTGCAATCACTCTTGTGCCACTGGAAGCTTCCCCTCACCCCTTAAGCACTCCTGTGCGCATCCCCTTCTTAAGAAACATTCTGCTGATCCTTCCTCTCCAGCAAACTATAGTCCGATCTCCATCACTCCTTTCCTGGGCAAATTCCTGGAAATGCTGGCTATCTCCCAGCTTAATCTACATGCTGAATCGGTCGGTTGCCTCCATGACCACCAGTCTGGCTTTAGAGCAGTCAAAAGCACAGAAACTGCCCTTCTGAACACCCGTGAAGACCTGCTCTCCAATCCTGACTTTAACCTTCCTTCTCTCCTCATTCTCCTTGATCTATCCTCTGCTTTTGAGACAGTCAACCACGCCATCCTGCTCAATTGCCTCTGAGACAAACTTGGTATCTCTAGTCGGGGCTTTGACTGGTTGACCTTTTTTCTCACTGATCGACCCTCCCAGGTCCAACTTGGGTCTTTCCTTTCTTCAATCTCTCTCTCTACTTATGGTGTTCCCCGGTGTTCTAACCACCCTCCCTGGCTATTTAAGCACTACCTGGCACCTCTGGCCCAACGGATCTCTACCTTCTGCTCTAACTTTCAGTGTTATGAAAGCTCTCCTTCAGGCTCCCCTCGGCCTCAACTGCTCCTTTTCTCATACCTGACTGTCCGTCCTCAGTTCAGGAATGGTGTACCGCCAACAATCTCTGCTTTAATCCCAGTAAGACTGAGATCCTCCTCATTGGGACTCCTGCTCCCACCTTCCCGCTCTCACTCTGGCCGTCCACCCTGGGCCCTCTACCTGCTCCTTCCAGTGAGGCTAGGAACCTTTGGGTCATCTTCGACTCTCTGATGTCTCTAAGAAGTCACACTATCAGCTGGACCTCCTCAGCGGGACTCTTCCTTTTCTCACTTTCCCCCAGAAGCTCACTGTCTTCAGAGCCCTGGTCCTCTCTAGGCTGGACTACTGCACCAGCCTCTTTCTAAATCTGCCTGCCTCTACTATTCGCCCTCTACAACTTATCCAGAACAGCACTGCAAGACTTGTCCTTGGCCTCAAGCCCAGGGATCGTATCTCCCCAGCCCTGAAATCTCTCCACTGGCTGCATCATCCATAAGGTTTTCTGGAGCCGGGGATGATAGTACATCCACATTTCTCTTCCTAAGCATCTTCATTCTCGAGCCTTCCGCTCATCCACCTCCTACTCTCTGCAGGTCAGACGCTTCTCCAGGCAGAGAGTTGGGGTTAGATCTCTCTCCTCTTCAGCTAGGGCCTCCCTCTGGAACAGCCTCCCTTCCTCTCTCAAGCCACTTCAGGTTTCGGAAGCAACTCAACACCTTCTTTTTTGCTTCTGCTTTCTCTCTCCCTCTCCCTTGCTGATGTCCCTGTCTGCTGCGCACACTGGTTACCTGGCCACCCACGGAACTTGCAGGACCAGGCTCCTGCATGACCGGTTGCCCTTGCATTTTCTCCGGGCCTCTCATACAATTAAGGGACTATATCTGTAACCCTACAGTCCCCTCACTCTCTGCACTTACGAGCCACCTCCCAGTTGCACGTACTAGCTACTTTGCACTCTCCCATCCACCTACCCCAACTCTGGCACTTCCCCCGCACTTGCGCAATCTGAATGACACAAGGCCTAGTAAGGTTGTTGTTTTGTCCTCCTTCTGTCCTCCTTTCCTTGCCTTGTTGTGCCTAGAAACACTTGTGTACAGGCGCGTCATAAATGCCTTGTATCATATCATATCATGTAAAGATCTCTAATAATTAAGTTCAATGTTCATAATCTACTGTCAAGCTGGTTCCTTACCTAAGAGCAGCATCAGAAGGGAATGGTCAGCAAGTTCTACAAAGAGAAGACAGGATGTAGCCATGGGCCAGATTATGTAACATTTACAGCGGTGCAAAATGGTGTGCAAATGCGTTTAGCACCGGTTTTGCTGCTCAGGTACTATGTTTCGTCCCAATCCATATTATCTAAAAACTTTTCCACCAGGGCAAAGATTAATGAGACTGATATTTTCTGCCTACCATTAAGAGAAATTACTTTATTACATGTATGTTGTAAACAGCAAGTATAGTACAGTCTGCTTTATTTTTCCCAGATTAAAAGATGTTTAGTTAATACGAACCCGAGAAAAACCTACGTGCTCCATTACATAAAATTCCAGCGGAAAATTGCTACTGAAATCATTTGTTCCGTGTATTGTACAGACAGAAGGGCAACATTGAGATAATATTGACCCGTGGTGATGTTTCCTAAACAGCAGACGCAGTTATTTCAGTGGCTAAAATGAGAACATGGCCCCTCTTGTAGTATGAAACACACCTATGGAGGCTTTCCCCAGAAAGTTCGGAAGTGACCACAAGTCCAGATTTTGATTTAAGAAAGCTGTTCACTTTTAGCTTGTTTGAGTCCATCCAAAGTTGATTACTGGGGAGCTGTGGTAAAGGAAGTTGGCGACGGTTGTTTTTCTTTTGGATACAGCAGCGCAACGATGCTGATGTCAGAGAAGGGGTACACAGTGAAGCCACAGTATTTGATGAGGAAGGTCAAATACGGATGTTGATGTTGCAAAAGAGTGGTAACAGGGGAGAGGCTTCAGGAACAACACACAGGCAAGTAGCTGGGTTTTGGGTAAGTGTTCCGAAGGTGACTTGCTGGGATGCCGCCTAAAAGTTACATTTATCTGAATCAAAGCTAGCCTTCATCATTTCTTCCTTTTGAATATTTTAACTTCATCATTCCCTTTTATCTCTGTAAGCATTAAACCATTCAAATTTAAAATGTCTGACCACATGCAGAAACTGACATCTTATCTCCTTATGTTATGCTTAACTAAATTGATATATAGTATCTCTGTCAGTGTTACCCGCAACATTGTTATATAATATAACCATAAGTCCCAAATACAGTCATAGGGCTTTCATCGCAGCAGCGTGGCTAACTTGAACTATACGCTCCTAGATCCTACATGCCACAAGTCCTAGATCCTACATGCCACAAGTCTCCCATTGCACTTATGGCCTTATACGAAGGATAACCACTCCCAATGATGAAGGTATTTTCATCTCAAAAATCAGTTTTGTGCAGTGGCTTTTACAAACATAGATTTAGTGCTCCACTAGTTGCTAGAAAACCTGTCGATATGAAATATGGATTTTTGCAGGGCATATCTGTATCGTATATTACTCAGCTATTAATTTACCAGTTCAGGTTTAGTGGAGTTTAGTGACCAGGGTGAACCTTTTTTTAAGGGAAAGCAATTGTCTTGGTCGCATCCAGATTTATTTTCTGCCCTTTATCATTATAATGTTCTATTCACTTCGTAAATTCTAAGCACACTGCATCATCAGCATATGCTATCCCGGGAGGATAGCTCAGCGGGCACGTGCTGGTCTTGGAAACAAGACAACACGAAGCAATAGGTTCGATCCCCCATCTGCGCTTAGAAACTTCTGGGTATTAAGCGCTTTATAAATACGCAATTAAGAGACTTATTCCTCTAACAGTGCCTGGATGCCCCCTGTGCTGTGTGTGAGCGCTTTAAAAATGCAAATAAATTATATTATATGATATGATATGAAGTGGCATTTATAATGCGCCTGTAAACAAGTGTTTCTAGGCGCAAGAAGGGGGAAACAAAGGGAGGACAAAATAACAAACTTACTAGGCCTTGTGTCATTCAGATCGTGCAAGTGCTGGGGAGAAGTGCCAGGGGGAGCGGAAGGGGCAATTAACTCACAAGTGCAGCTAGCAAGTGGCTCATAAGTAAAGAGAGAAGGGACTCTAGGTTTGCCCATACAGACCCCTAAGTGCTGGGGAGCCCCGAGGTCCTAAAAATTAAAGTGGGGGGACTCATCAACAAACGCAATGCGATGTGACGGCAGAAATTAGCATATGCAAGTGAAATATACACATTTCATTAAATTGGCTTTGCATAACCACACAAATTACCCAGGATGAATGGCATTTGCTTTTCATAAGATCAACACAAACACACAAAACCAAGAGAGGATGTTTTCTTCCAATAGTGTTTTTGAAAATGTTAAAAGGTGTGCATGGTTTAAACTTCAAGAACCAATACAGATGTTTTCCCTGGGACATTTCCCCTTTAGCTGTTTGTTATTTTTCATCAGGATATATAGTGCAGGGGTGAAGTGTCTGGCTGACAAACCTGAAGACTGTGTTTTGATCCTTGAGGTCGGCTTTGATTCATAAATTGAAAAAGGACATTCAATGTTTCTCATTTTAGCTGGGGGGGACTGAGTCCCCCCTGCGAATAAAGTGGGTGGACTCCGTCCCCCTGCGTGTACCCTCAACTTGAGCCCTGCCCGAGGCAGTAAAAGGGCAACTGGACATGCAGGAGTCTCGGCCGAGTTCAGAGGGTGATCAGGTGACCATTGCGAGAATAACATCAGAATATGCTGAGCTCCCCAATTAGGAGGAATTGCTATTAATTTAATTCATTATTCAGAGCATTAAGTAAAGTAGATGGCTATGCAATGAATAGTTTCGGGTCAAAATACACCATTGCTTTAGGCCATTAGTTGTGTCTATTGTGTTATCCTCAAATCTATTGCACTGTAGCCCACATATGTGAAGGAAGTTCATATAACCATTTTAATAACCCACTCAGCATCCCACATTTTACTCTTTGCCCCATTTATGCAAAATACAGGGAATTTTTGTAATGTACATTTTTCCACTTCCCTGCTTAAAGACATAGGAGAGTTGACCATTTAGATACATTGCTTTTTCTTTGGTCCATGTATTATAAAGGCCTCTCCATCGATGACCAGTTCAATACATCAGAGGGGAGCTCTCAACCCATGACCAAGTTTTTGGTGAATTTGAATGGGTCATTATAAACCTTGGGAAAATCCACTTTTTTGGCTCCACCTACAACCGGAAACATTTCTGTGAATCAGCCCCAGTGTGATTTACAAAAAAAGCTGAAGATCTCAAGTACTGGACAATGTAAATTGCTGTGACCTGATAAAATATTGGCCTCACAGCACACTCAACAACATCGATTGCAGAGAAGGTGATGGAGTTCCTGGTGCTCCAAGGCTGCATTTCAAAAAGTAGTACACATTGCAGCAAATACATGTGCCACTAAGAACTTTCACTGCCGACAGAATGGCACATCTTTTCTGGTAAAGAATATCCCCAGAAGCCTGAAGGCCACACAGCACTGCCTTTCCACAGAAGGAGCTGGAGCTCCCCCTTCCACTGCAAGTGCAGTGGACCGCATGGAAGTGCCTCAGACGTGCACCCGGACCACCATCTGGCTGCCTGCCCATTCATGCTGATTTATGATGAACGTCGACCGACTCCAGTAAAAAAGATTCTAAATTTACTGTCTGTAAATTACACCACCATCCAATCCTCCAGATGGCCTCTACATCATGCAGATTTCACTTTAATTAGCTTTATTGCTATACTTCTATATCCACTACCGCGAGGCAAAAGCCCTTTCAAAATGGCTGCCTGCTCCTGTGTCTGATGCCATTGGTCTGAATCTCAGCACAAAGCCCTATCCTCTATGCCTATTGGCCACCAGTCCCTTTTTCCCCAACCAATTGTGAGCCGGCAGGCTCGAGCCGGCCCACACTAAGGCACTCACAAAGGCACATCGTCTGTCGTGAGCCTGTCTGGAGCCGTATGGCCCTCCCACACCGGCACCCTCACAGTAAGATCTACCCCATTCTTATATGACAATTCATATGCTGCTTGTTCCCAGATCATGTCATGTGCACAATTCCAAATAATGTATCTCTGAAGTAGCGCTCCCCGCCAACTTCCCTTGCCTGACACGACTCCGCTTTTGAAATCACTTGGTCGCCGTCACTTGTACTCGCAGTACAGTCAAACGAAGTCCCACGAGCAAACTTCTCCACTCGCCGTCTCTACCTTGCACACGTAAGCTACTTTCATGCAAGTACGGCCTCCGGGCTCAAATCATTCTAACATTACCGGCATCTAACTCTGATGACCATCTGACGCCTACACCCTAAATCCATTAACCACACTGTGAGCCTTATATGCTCTGCTCTGTATATGCCTTTGCTCAATCTAACATTTGCAAATATTTTGAATGCAGCTACATTGCGTCTTAGCTCTATGACTCTGCAACCATTGTGCCAGCATAGTCATCTGTGCCTTTGTTGATTTTAGTCGCCTATGCATACACTGTATGATCCTAGCTGCTCATGCATACACTGTACCTAGCCAGTACCTAGTCTGTGCTTATGTTGATCCTAGTTGCATATGCATAAACTGTATGATCCTAGCTGCTCATGCATACAGTGTACATAGCCAGCATCGTTCCTAGCCATTGTATGGGAGCGAGGGTTCCTCAGGCCCCCTCGCATCGTACTCTCCTCAGTACAAGGCTTGGACCACGTGCCTCCGGTAATGGGATTGCCCTTGCCCTTATGTAAAGTTAACCATGGTTGACTGCTGCATAGATGGGATTACTGAGCAGGACACGGGGCATCCATCTTTTGTGCCCCCTTTCGACTCCATCTTGGGTAAACAGGCCTCACTGCGATAGTACAGCAATGCTCAGCTCCCCTTCCACCGCAGCAGCCAAGGACAGAGACACACA
The DNA here is from genome assembly GCF_040938575.1 of Ambystoma mexicanum. Taxonomy (NCBI): domain Eukaryota; kingdom Metazoa; phylum Chordata; class Amphibia; order Caudata; family Ambystomatidae; genus Ambystoma; species Ambystoma mexicanum. The sequence goes on along the minus strand of NC_090928.1, from coordinate 85,409,258 downwards.
CACACAAGGCGCGCAGGCAGCTGGCTGGCCCCCACCCTTGCACTCCCCCTGCGAAGGAAAGCTCTGCGCTTCCATTCTCACGCTGAAGCTGGAGAAAGTTGCAACAATCAATATGCTACAGTTTTCTTCCTCTGAGATCACTGTTCGTCTGAGAACTGGCATGTGAACCAGGATGAGCTAAGCACTTTTTGCTCGATTCGTCCTCATAAACGTGCAAGCCACCCACCCCCATTAGAACAATTTATTGCCATCCTGACCCTGCCCCCCCTGTAAGGTATTTCTTTCAAGTGCCAGACCCTCGCCTGTGCTGCGAAATCCACCCAATACACTCCTTACTAACCTTAAGCATTTTTACTACTATATATGCTTTTACTAGCACTAATGAGTTTGAAACCTAGGAAAAGATGCGAAACACAGCCTGATTCTTCTACATGCACAATAAGGTCAAGGCCTTCAATTAAAGCCACGAATGACCCAATTGTACTGACAATAATCATTGTGTGTGTGACTTATGTAGAAATGTGACAGGTAGCATAAAATGTTTTAAATAATTTCTTATTTAGTGTGTAACATATTAGCTTAGGTAGTGACCACAGCGACCGGACCCTGACCTGCATGGAGCACAAGATGTTTGACGTCCGTCAGCTACTCAGCCAACCAGGAGGAAGAGATGCCACCAACACCAACAGCACCACACCGCCTGGCCAATCGGGTCTATTTAGCATTTTTTGTTAGAGTTACTTTAACTAATATAAATATATGTATGATGTAATGAGTTTTGGGAGAGTTTTTTGGGTTATTTCCTAGCTGGAGAAATAAACCATCCTTTGAACTCTTGCAGCCGGGTCTCAGTGCCTCTTTCCCCGACAAGGGGTTGTGTCTGCTATTTTATTTTTTCTCTCACACGTAGTAAGCCGGGGAAAGGCACCGACATTTTTGGTGACCCCCGCAACGTGATTTAGAGAGGTACGTTGAGGCCTGTGCCGCCCGGTTGACCAGACTGTGCACACCAAGAAGAAAGGGTCAAGGGTTCCCGGTTGACGAATACCCGATCGAAAAAGCTGCTCGCCAAGGCAGGCCACGGCTTGGTTGGGGGACGGACCTGAGCGAGGTCCGGCTGTGAGCCGTGACCCTCAAAGTACCTGACTGTGCACGTGGAGTCCTGGTTGCAAAGACCCCAAAGGAAGGTAAGGGGAAATACGGGAAGAGGGGAATTAGCAACAAAGGGAAGGTAGCTAAGAATAGGGTCTGCGTGAGTGACGGTGAGGCTGTTCTGATCTATCCTTTATATGGCCATTAGGTGTTGTAAGTAGTGAGAAGAAGAAGAGAAGTGGTATCCTAGCCCCTAGGGGGTAGAGGCGGCGCCACGTAGAATTTGTCCCGACCAAGTGCAGAATAAAGATAAAGAGAAAAATAGTCGGGGTCTCGTGTAGGCTCAGAGTAGTTTTTAGAATATTCTTTTTCCGTGGAAGTAAGAAATCTTGAGACATAATAAAGGTCAAAGAGGTGGGGAGTGAATGCGAAATAGTAGATAGTATAGGGAAGAAGAAAAAAAAGGGACAGTAACGGGAATAGGGAAAAAACAAACGCGCGCAGGAAGTGCATGTGTATGTTGCATGATTATATGTTTGTCGGTCTGCTTCTGTGTATATGTCTTGTTGAACACGCTAAAGTATTTTAATACAAGTAATTTGTGATTGATATAAGGTAAAGCAAAGAAATAAATTGTGAGAGGTGACCAGGTAACACCTCTCAGGAAGCTAATGTGACATATGGTAATTGTGAGCATTGATAAAGAACGTATTATTTCCACATATTGTAACTGACATACTAAGTTAGAGGTGGGAAGAGATTCCAGGGTACCAGAATACACAAGAAAGGAAAATAAACATTGCCATGGGGGGAGTAACACCACTAGCACATATTTGCCAGCACCTTCCACTTTATAGCGACAGGATACAGAAGTATCACGATCAGTGGATCACTGAGATAAAGGGAGACGGGGTCACACCAATTTGACCAGAAGGAGGATCATTTGACAAAAGAGTGTTGGACCTAGTATCAACACATTTGCTAGCGCGATACAAAAGGAAACAGTTACAGAACCGGAGAGAAGTATTAGTTTTATGGCGAATGTTTGAGGAAGTTGCCCCCACGGCAGAGGTAGGTACAAGCCGAATGACAGAAAAGCAGAAAAACCCTGAAGAAGTAGGCGGGACACCAAAAGGGGAATGCTCAACAACTACAACCGAAAATGAAGTAACACAAATCTATCCCTTAATGAGTAGGCCAGCGGTAGGGTTTAGTGAACCCCTGTATATGCCACCCACCGCCACTGCCCAAGGCGGGGCAACAGCCCCCGAACCACCACCATATGACAAAGGAGGCCTGTATGGCCCCACGAGTGCGCCTCCTGTGGACATAGCACGTTTAACAGGTGATTTGAACCATCAGCTAGCACACGCACAAATGGAAATAACACGGTTAAGAGCTTTATGTGACAAAGGGCAAATGCTGCCAGCGGGAGGGGAGGTACCCCCGCTGTCACTGGCAGATCTCACACCTCCGATCGGGGCAGCAAGCAATGCAACCCCAGCAGCCTCGGTATCAGGGCAGTCTATAGTATCGCAAGGGACGCCATCGCAGCAGAGGCAAGAACAAGAGTGGCAGTCAGGACAGTTCCTGTTCCAATTGAATAACAAGCCAGTGAGAATTATACGCCCAGATACACCAGAGAGTCAACAAATGGAGATCAGGGTGAAAGACAAGGAAGTGAACCCAAGGAAAACTGGGAGGATAATAACAAGCTAGAGTCAGAAATAGAAGAAATATGGGACGATTTAGATGAATACGAATAGGCAGCTGCCGCAGAGGGGTCCCCACTACCAAACCGCCGTTACCCAGACACACTATCGCCACCATTATGGCAAGTTAGATTAAGACAATGAACAGGGAGGATAGGAAACATACTGGTAAGTAAAACAAAAAAAGGGAAGACAAGTGGAACGGGAAAGAAACAGAAACTACAAATGCCACTGATACATAAAGGAGCAGGGAGGCCAAACTATATTCCGTGGGCCCAAATGGACAAAACAAACTTGTTAAAACTCCTTCCCCCGCTGACGGGAGGGGCAGGTAAGTGGATACATGTATTTGAGAAAAACACGGCAGGTGTGCCGTTAGCTATAGGTGATGTAAAAAGTCTATTAGTTTCAGCAATCGGGGACCAAGCAGACACAATCTGGGAAAGGGCAGGGTTCCCGGGAGTAACAATGAGCTGTGACCGACACAATGGATGACCATTTAACAATGTTCGAGCACAAGTGTGGGATGTTTTGCGGCGTGCATTTCCAGACGTTCCAGATTTACATGCAGTGATGCAGTACACGATGGAGGAGAATGAGGATCCTGCGCAATTCATTCTGCGAGTGCAAGATTTATGGAGAAGCGAAACTGGTACGGCATGGAATCAATCAACAGCTTTATTCTATTTTATCATTAAAAAGAGTTTGCCGAAAGAGGTGCAGAAGGCCTTGGACAAAATAGCTGGGATCGAAGCCAAAGGGTGGCCTAAAATTCAGAGCATAATTGTACACCACTGGAGGAGGATCAAAGAGAAGGAAAAGTAGGTCACGCAAAAGAGGCTGGCTGACGAAGCAAAATTAGTACAGACGAAATTAGTGAAGGTCGCCGCCATTACTGCAAGTGCAACAGCAGACAGAGGAAACTAAGGAGAGGAAAACGTGGGAGGAAGGCCCGTTGGGATAGCAGCACAGGGGGTTGGAGAGGGCCAAGGACAGTGGAACGGAGAGGAACAGCCATGCCAAGGATTGCAGTGGCAGAACAGGCCGGCCCAAGGAAGAGGTGGGTACCGCGGGTAGAGGGGGGGATACGGAGGAATGGGAACCAAAGGGTATGGTGGGCAAGGACCAAGGGGAGGACAACAGGGGTCGTGTTGGAATTGTGGAAGATGGGGACATTATTCACGAGATTGTAGAATGCGACCATCAGGGTATTTTCAACAGCAACAACAACAGCCCATGAACAATGAACAGGAGTGGGGCTGCCCACACCCAGGTAGCCCTTGTGGAGCTCCAATGGGGAGGTGGGGACAACAGGATCAATACTGCTATGACCCTCAAATGCAACAGAGACAGCCAGCCCCTTAACAGCAGCAGCAGCCACAACAGCAAAACGCACTACAGCCCATGGCGAGACAAAACCCAGTAGGGAACATAAACAATAACCCTTTTGCAGCGGCCGCAAACGGTGCCCCTGCACCATTCTGCGGCGTAACGGTTGTGGGTGACAACGTATTTTCAATGCCTGGTCAGCAAAGATACCAAGACCAGGACAGCCCACAGGGAGCACTTGCGTGTCCAGTCCTATCCACCACACAAAGTGCAAATGAGGAACCACTAGTGGCGGAAGAGATAGGAAACAAGCAGTTTATCTTTATAGTAGACTTTGGAGCAGAAAAATCATGCCTCACAGAAGGGTGGTTTCAGCTCTCTGGAAGAAATTTGGAGACACAGGGGTTCTCTGGGGCTATTTTAAAAGTTCCTTATACAAAAGATCTTGATGTAATAAAGGGGGGGGAAACAGTGTGTGCACCCTTATTGTATTACGAAGACGCGCCAATCAATTTGATGGGACGAGACTTACTCAGTAAGTTAAACATGACCATAGCCTTTACTGAAAGAGGAATAGTGTGCTCTACGCCAGGGGTATGCCCCGTACGGGCACTCTTGATAATAAGCACGATTACAAAGGAAGTTGCATTAAGAGGGATTCCCATTGACATGGACATGTTCGTCTATGGAATACAGGTATTAGCCCGAGTAGTGCCTGAAATAACACAAAAAGAGTGGAGAATACCATCCGACTTCATATTCCGCCCAATCACACCAACAGATGTAGTGCCAGGCACAATTATTTCTATAGACATTGAGGCAGTTCAAGTTTCCAACAAACGCATTGTGGTCATAGGCCTGGACACGCAGGGACGCGAGTGGAGAAGTGTACTATGCATAGAGCCAAACATAATGCTAAAAGATGTAACTGATGAAGAATTGTTTACTGATTACGAAGCGGATGGAGAAATAATAATGGAAATAAGCATACCATGTGACATTATGATTCAATACAGAGAAATACACAACCCACTCATGGCTAACATAAAGGCCCCACTGACAATATTTGAAGAAGACATGGCCAGGGTAGCACATGAAATTTGGACTACAGGGCCACACGATGTGGGATTGTTGCACGAGGTAACTCCCATAAAAATTAAACTGAAACCAGGTGCCCTCCCACCCAGAGTGAAACAATACCCAATATCAAAAGAAGCAGAGGAAGGTATTAGAGAAACAGTGAATGCACTCCTAAACCAAGGTATTTTAGTGCCATCAACTTCCCCATGCAACACAGCGATTTTTCCGATTAAGAAAGCAAAAGGAGGAGCGTGGAGAATGGTCCAGGACCTCCGCCCACTCAATGACGTCATTCAAAAAGAGTTCCCTTTAGTGCCTAACCCGTCATCAATATTGTGCAGCATACCAAAAGAGGCAACTTGCTTCACTGTCATTGATCTGAAAAATGCCTTTTTCTCTGTGCCACTCGCACCAGAGTCGCAGTACCTTACAGCTTTTACATTAGGAAACAGCAGATATGAACATCGCAGACTCCCATAGGGGTATTGCGATAGCCCGAGTATTTTTAACAGAGTACTACGAGAAGACATTGGCAACATATATGTAGGGAGCACCATTATACAGTACGTAGACGATTTACTCGTCTGCAGCAAAACAGAAGAAGAGTTTAGAGAAGACTCGATAACACTGCTTAATGTATTGGCTGCCAAGGGATACAAGGTGGACAAAGGAAAGTTACAGTACTGGCTTGCTGACGTTGTGTATCTTGGCCAGCTAATATCTAAAGATGGAAAAAGAATACTATCAGACAGAGCAGCGGCCATTCAACACATTATTTTACCAAAAATAGTGAAGGACATGCAGAAATTTCTTGGCATATGTAACTATTGCCGAGCGTGGATCCTCGATTACGCAGCATACACACGGCCAATGCTACAAGCACTGAAAGAAGCACAAAAGAACAGAGCCCCAATAAAATGGACACAGGAGACAATTGCTCAATCCTCTCGATTAAAAGACCTTATTTCAGATGCCCCAGTCCTTGCAAATCCAGATTATGAAAGGGAATTTTTCCTGTTTTCACACAGCAATGGAACATTAATGACAGCAGTATTGACACAAAAGACATCGCTAGGCCACAAACCATTGGCATACTACAGTGGAATATTAGACCCAGTAATGCAGGGACATTTCGCTTGTGAACAGGCCCTCGCTGCAGCGGCCTTCGCCATTGAGAAAAGTGCCACAATCGTAATGGGATGTTCAGTGACGCTATATGCGGAACACTCGTTATTTGCTATCTTGGAAAGATCAAAATCTACTCTCACAACACAGAGAGCCTCTGCTTATGAAATAATAATATCAAGTCCAAATGTACATGTGGTCAGATGCAAGACAGTGAACCCAGCCACGTTCATTACAGAGCCATGCACAACTGAGGATTTACAGGAACACGATTGTAGCACATATGAGGGAGAGGGCGATGACATTCCCAAAGCAAGCGAAAATGCCCTTACAGAAAGAGAAATTTATTTCATAGACGGGTCAGCATCCATAAACTCAGAGACTGGAGAGAAACATGTGGGGATGGTGGTAGTGCGCATGGAAGAAGACACATACAAAGTGATTGTTCAAAAACGCCTCCCCTCACACTACTCTGCACAAGCAGCCAAACTGACTGCACTAATCAGTGGGTTATACACAGCGAAAGATTGTGCCGTGACAATATATTCAGACTCAGCTTATGTCACCACCACAGTTCACTCAGGACTATCACGTTGGCAAAGGAGAGGGTTCAGAAGAGCAGACGGGTCCCCTGTACAACATGCCACTTTGCTAAATGAACTAATAGAAGCTTTAGCAGAACCATCGGTAGTAGCGGTGGTTAAATGCCAAGCCCATACCAATAACATAGACGCTGTATTATTGGGGAACGCGGCAGTCGACGCAGCAGCAAAGGAGGCCTTGTATTTCAATAAGACACCAACATTAAAGTGCATTGTAAAAACAACCACAGCAAAACAACCAGCAGAAGCATACAATAACACGCCCATAGCACAGTTGATAGAACTCCAGAGGAGGGCCCCACTAGAAGAGCAGGAGTTGTGGGGCAAACAAGGGTGTAAGCAATCAGCCACAGATCTCATTTGGAGACAGGAAACGACAAGCAAGGTAGTGATGCCTGTGGAATTATTAGAAGTAGCATTCCAACAACTGCATTTCCCAGCTCACGATGCAAAACAACACATTGCCTCAGGTATTCAAGAGGATTGGTTTGTTCCTAATCTCCACAAATACTTGTCTAAATTTGTGATTGAATGTACTACATGCCAAACTTACAATTCAGGAATGACATTACGAACTCTGCGTGGCACTTTGCCACGCCCTACAGGTCCATTTAGAGAACTACATATCGACTACGCCGATATGGGAGAAAGATGTAATGGAGCAAGATACTTGATTGTGGTGGTATGCCCTTTTTCACGGTGGGAAGAAGTGGGCCCCTGTCCCCATCCTGATGCAAAATGTGCTGCCAAGCTCCTTGTGCGAGAAGTATTCTCATGGTGGGGAATCTGTGACGTGATCCGTTCAGACAACGGCACACACTTTGTAAATGGCCTCTTCAAGGAAGTGACCTCGGTTCTGCGGGTAAAAAACAAACTATGTTCGATTTATCATCCAATGGCCAATGGAGTTGTGGAGAGGATCAATGGGCTGCTCAAAAGCAATTTATCAAAATTATGCAGCACGTTGAAAAAAAATTGGGTCTATTGTCTGCCCCTAGCACTGTTCCAACTCAGAAATCAACCATGCAAGGATCATCATTTAAGCCTGCACGAAATCATGACGGGAAGGAGAATGCACACACCGCTCTCCCCTGTTAGGAGGGCATCTGATGCGCAAGGGCTGCCACAGTGCTGGGAGAAGAGTTTAAGGAATACCTAGCGCAGCTAACGCGCGCGGTACGCAGCATAGCAAAACAAATTGTTGCACCATTTACTGAAGATGTAGCAACAGACACCTCCATGCCGACCGCAGAAAGCCCGGAGGGGCCTTTAATGCCAGGGGAGCAGATTCTTGTTTGAAATTTTGTAAGAAGGTGGAATTCACCAAGATTTCATGGTCCATACACAGTGTACAGCACCCCAACTGCAGTTAAAGTTACGGGGTTAAAGTACTGGGTGCACCTCTCAGACGTGAGAAGGGCACACAGTGCTGCACCTCCCCAAAATGAAACCGACCTTGTAGATGCCATCACTGGCACAGGTTGACATGATGAAAATTGCAACTTAGACATGGAAAGTATAGGGGAAAAGCAAAAGTTTTACATATTTTCTCTCTCTCTCTCTCTCTCTCTCTCTCTCTCTCTCTCTCTCTCTCTCTCTCTCTTTCTTTTCTTCTCATATAAATCGTGCCCTTTTTTCTATTTTTTCCTCATTATTTCCATGATGAAATGAAAAAGAATTGTTAAATGCCTAACTGAGTAAAGAAATGAAAAAGAAATGAATAATTGCAATTATTTTTCTTCCATGTGACTTAACGAATTTGTCTTGCCCACATAGGTTCAAAATTAGCCAATGCGACGAAATGGCTGAGCAAGCTGAAATGTTAGATAGAAATAGGGATGCCACTAGGGCCAATAATTTGGAATGTGTTATAAAATATGCTGCCATATTATTTGTAATAATGATGTTTTATCTTATTTGGTATAATGTTTTTTTATATGTGGCAAATGAAATGAACGAAGGGGGGAGCGGAACTGATATAACAAAACCAGGGTCTAAACTAATATGGACTGAAGCAACGGCTATCTTGAAGGACACTTATAACATTGAATTGAATGATAAAAATATAACTTTGCCCCTTGAATAAATGCACGTAAACAAAACTGCTATTCCATTGTTGAAAAATACTGTGGCCAAGGAAATAGAGCTTGGATGGAATGTAAATGATGATTACTACTGGTTAACTAATTCCAGAAATACAAGCATGCTTACACACACTGCACCAGAAACCACTACTGAACACACACATGTCACCATGAACAACATAGATGAAGCATGGTCTAGAATATTCCCACTGCAATATCCACAAGTTGGTACCAATTAAAAAACAGAAGGAGGAGAAAAAGGGGGGTGGGAAAAAACAGATACGATATTTATCATAACCTGGGGTTAGATGAAATAGAGGAACCCCGACACCCTGACCAATCAAACAAATGGTATTCAGACATGAGCGCCGCAGCAAAGCAAGCAAGTAATGAAAGTTGTTATGTGTGCTCACTTATTTCTCACGCAACTGGAACCCCAAAAATGTTAATCCCAGAGGAAGTACCCTTGTCTAAGGCCCAACGTTTGATTCATCTGATGCTGTATAGAATAAAAAAGACATTCCAAGCACACACAGTCACTATGGAAAAATTGGAGAATTAACAAACTTGCACCAGCAGACGACAAGGAGTAATATGCCTCCAGGAGCTATTTTTCATTATAAAAGGGACAAGATATGCAGATGACAAGTGGCATGTTGAAACGATTGAATGCAAAGCTGAGGGACTCCGAGGGCTGCCAGATGAAACATACGAATGGGCAAAAGAAACGTGCATCCCCATCTGGTCACAGCATATCACCAAGCTGACATAGGTCACACCCCTGGAGAGGCCCATAAAGATTCAAAAGTAAATACTGCACAAACTTTGCCTCCATGGAGAAGGGAAGGTGAACATGGGAACCGTGCGGCAGTGCAATAAGACTTTAATAATACCAGTTATGAAAAAAGGCACTGCTGCATTAATGGACATTTACTGGATCTGTGGCAAACAAGCTTACCTCCATCTTCCAGCATCCTGGAGAGGCACTTGTGCCCTAGCCACCCTTCACTCAGCACTAATGGTGATACCAGAGAGCCACGTCCAGTTTACAGCGAGGCCTCCGGCTGACACATCGGCAGCAGGGCAATTGGCTGAACCATCGACAGCGCCCGATGAGACAATCACAGAGCCCCCAGCATACAAACTATTGTCAGAAGAAACCTTGAAAACTAAGTTGTCACGCAGCAAAAGATCCAATTATATTTCGTCCAAATCGTCAGAACTCCTTGCTGAAATCCCACAACAGTATGAGCTTTTTTCATCTGCAGAAACATTCTTTGCATAGTTCCTAGCACCAGGCGTTCAAGCAAGGGCAAACGCGAAATGGCTGCAGATAACACACTGGGAGCTCATCCAGCTGGCCAACGACACTGAAGAATGATTCAACATCATAAAAATAGAGCTCCGTGCACTGCGCCTGATGACGATGCAAAACAGATATGTCTTAGATCTTATCACGGTGATGGACGGTGGTGTTTGCAAAAAAATTGGGGGGGTGTGTTGCACGTTCGTACCAACTTCTGATGCTGATAACGGGACACTGTCACATGTGATAACAGCAGTGCATAATTTAGGAGAAAGAATGAGAGCAGAAGGTGGAGTAGACAACAACACATGGTTCGACGATCTGTTCAGCTGGATACCATCATGGGTGAACATCGCAGCGAAGATACTCATTCCCATCATAGTCTTTCTTCTCCTAATATTCTGTGTGTGCCAACTAGGACTAAGATGCTGTGAAAATAATATGCCTAATTCAGCAATGATGATGGTAACCATGGGCCGACAGACAACGGTGGCTACCATAATAGATGCCCAAGTACAAACCAGAGAATACACCACACCACAGTATAGGACGACTGCCATCTATTGACAGAATGGGGACGTGGTCGATAATCTACATTACACTACCATTAGAGAACCAAAAAACTTGCTGTGGTATAACGAGGTTTGGATAGATTTAGATGGGGATGGTGTGATATACTTAATGGTCACCCCAGAAGAATATGCAAGAAGAGGTAACAGCTTAAGAAGTGTGTGCAAAGCATGGATGCCAATAAAGGGTACACCTGCTTGGGATGAGGCTGTGGCTGAAGCTGAACGCTACCGAAGGGAGAATGGACAAAATGAGATAAAGTAGTTTGTTACTTTAGATGTAACGAAAGGGGGGAATGTATGGGAGCGAGGGGTCCTCAGGCCCCCTCGCGTTGTACGCTCCTCAGTACAAGGCTTGGACCACGAGTCTCCGGTAATGAGATTGCCCTTGCCCTTATGTAAAGTTAACCATGGTTGACTGCTGCATAGATGGGATTACTGAGCAGGACACGGGGCATCCATCTTTTGTGCCCCCTTTCGACTCCAACTTGGGTAAACAGGCCTCACTGCCATAGTACAGCAATGCTCAGCTCCCCTTCCACTGCAGCAGCCAAGTACAGAGACACACACACACAAGGCGCGCAGGCAGCTGGCTGGCCCCACCCTTGCACTCCCCCTGCGAAGTTAAGCTCTGTGCTTCCATTCTCACGCTGAAGCTGGAGAAAGTTGCAACAATCAATATGCTAAAGTTTTCTTCCTCTGAGATCACTGTTCGTCTGAGAACCGGCATGTGAACCAAGATGAGCTAAGCAATTTTTGCTCGAGTCGTCCTCATAAACGTGCAAGCCACCCACCCCCATTAGAACAATTTATTGCCATCCTGACCCTGCACCCCCTGCAAGGTATTTCTTTCAAGTGCCAGACCCTCGCCTGTGCTGTGAAATCCACCCAATACACTGCTTACTAACCTTAAGCATTTTTACTACTATATATGCTTTTACTAGCACTAATGAGTTTGAAACCTAGGAAAAGATGCGAAACACAGCCTGATTCTTCTACATGCACAATAAGGTCAAGGCCTTCAATTAAAGCCACAAATTACCCAATTGTACTGACAATAATCATTGTGTGTGTGTGACTTATGTAGAAATGTGACAAGTAGCATAAAATGTTTTAAATAATTTGTTATTTAGTGTGTAACATATTAGCTTAGGTAGTGACCACAGTGACCGGACCCTGACCTGCATGGAGCACAAGATGTTTGACGTCCGTCAGCTACTCAGCCAACCAGGAGGAAGAGATGCCACCCACACCGACAGCACCACACCGCCTGGCCAATCGGGTCCATTTAGCATTTTTTGCTAGAGTTACTTTAACTAATATAAATATATGTATGATGTAATGAGTTTTGGGAGAGTTTTTTGGGTTATTTCCTAGCTGGAGAAATAAACCATCCTTTGAACTCTTGCAGCCGGGTCTCAGTGCCTCTTTCCCCGACAAGGGGTTGTGTCTGCTATTTTATTTTTTCTCTCACACGTAGTAAGCCGGGGAAAGGCAACTTCACCATCTATGCCTTTGTTGATCTTATTGCCTGTGCATATCTAGTCAGTGCTGCTCCTACTCTTCTGTGCCTATGTTAATCCTAGTTGCCTATGCATACACTGTACCTAGCTAGCATTGCTCCTAGCAATCTATGCCTTTGTTGATTTTACTGCCTGTGCCTATGTTGATTTTAGTTGACTGTGCATATCTAGCCAGCACTGCTCCTAGTCTTCTGTACCTATGTTGATCCTACTTACCTATGCACACACTGTACCTAGCTAGCATTGCTCCTAGTCATCTATGCCTTTGCCAATCTTACCTGCCGGTGCATATCTAGCCAGCACTGTTCCTAGTCATTTGTGCCTATGTTGATCTTAGTTGCCTGTGCTTACACTGCACTCAGTTACTACACTTATTCTGAGCCTAACTGCACTACTCCTGTGACCACTGAGACAACACTATTTTTCTGAGCCTAGCCTGGTGATTCACGTGACCACTGCACCAGCATTGTCTCTAGTCATCTGTGCTTACCCTAAATCTTCATTAGCGCTCCTCCTGAATCTAGCTACCCCTTCTCCAGCCTGACCCTTGTTGACATACTTTAACCAACCTTATATATCACACTTACCAGTAGTTAACCACGTAAAAACCATGTATATGCCTGCAATCTACATTGTCCTACTGAGGACCATCCTACACCTGGTTAATACACTAGACTTCATTATGCCACATACTCTGCCTCCACCACTGTATGCGACCACCCTTAATAAACCTACCAACCCTTACAACCTGGTCACAAGACCATGTAACCTCTCCCAAGAAACCTGAAACTTTGTGCTAGACTTCCCAAAATGTACGAACCTCCAGCCAAATCCCTACATCCCCTCTCCAATAACGCACCCAGAAACCCAAGAGGCGCTCAGACTATCACCAAAACCTCTTCTCATAAAACAACTACCACACAGCATCCACTCCAGCTTAACAGCCGACTCACTCGAGACCCTACTACACACCCAAGACACTAGCACAACACCCCAGTACTTCCTATGGTGACCACACAGACTGGTATAAGAAGAGCTTTAATAAATGCCCTTTCTATGGTGGCACATGCCAAAGAAATAGCCGATCTACTCCTAACAGAAAGAATTGACCTCCTCGCTATCACCGAATCCTGGCTTCACTCAGCAGATGACCCAGCGATTATGTTAGCCATTCCAGAAGACTACACCCTCCTAAGAATAGACCGTACCACCTCCCAAGACGGTGGCCTTGACATAATTGCCAAAAACATTTGAAATATTTGAAAGGAACTTGGGATGGTCACCCTGAGTTACCTGGGGGCAACCAGACGTGGACTCCCTGCTCACTGTGCTCAGAGAGACAAAGCTTCACCTCACTGATGAGGCCCAACAAGGCTGAAACACGTGTATGGGTTGCTTTTGGTACTCTTGTTCAGAGAGGAATTGCCATAGTGTTTCAGTGCTGGACTGCCCATGTGGGCGGGACAAAGACTGATATGCAAATGGATATTTCCCATCTGTGAAAGGTACAGTGAGCAAAAAGCGTGTGCTGCAAACTCTCATCCCAGAACAGGTTATCATGCCATGTTTTTTCTGGAGAGGAGCGCCTGCTACCTTTTTTGAAATATTTGAAAGGAACTTGGGATGGTCACCCTGAGTTACCTGGGGGCAACCAGACGTGGACTCCCTGCTCACTGTGCTCAGAGAGACAAAGCTTCACCTCACTGATGAGGCCCAACAAGGCTGAAACACGTGTATGGGGTTGCTTTTGCTTTTGGTACTCTTGTTCAGAGAGGAATTGCCATAGTATTTCGGTGCTGGACTGCCCATGTGGGCGGGACAAAGACTGATATGCAAATGGATATTTCCCATCTGTGAAAGGTACAGTGAGCAAAAAGCGTGTGCTGCAAACTCTCATCCCAGAACAGGTTATCATGCCATGTTCTTTCTGGAGAGGAGCGCCTGCTACCTTTTTTGAAATATTTGAAAGGAACTTGGGATGGTCATCCTGAGTTACCTGGGGGCAAACAGACGTGGACTCCCTGCTCACTGTGCTCAGAGAGACAAAGCTTCACCTCACTGATGAGGCTCCAACAAGGCTGAAACACGTGTATGGGGTTGCTTTTGGTACTCTTGTTCAGAGAGGAATTACCATAATATTTTGATGCTGGACTGCCCATGTGGGCGGGACAAAGACTGATATGCAAATGGATATTTCCCATCTGTGAAAGGTACAGTGAGCAAAAAGCGTGCGCTGCAAACTCTCATCCCAGAACAGGTTATCATGCCATGTTCTTTCTGGAAAGGAGCGCCTGCTACCATTTTTGAAATAATTGCCAAAAACAGCCTAGCAATGAGACCCATATCTCCACCAAATGTAGACTCATTTGAATCCCTGACCGCCAAACTGACCATCTCGGATACCCAGACCATATCTATCGACCTCATTTACAGACCCGTGGGTCCTCTAGGTTCCTTCAAAGAAGATCTCACTAATATCCTATCTAACAACCTTAAAAATGCCTCACCATGCCTTCCCCTAGGAGACCTTAATCTCGGCTTCAAAGACCTATCGTATCCTAACGCTACGAGATTAACGATTCCCTTGAGGAATTAGGGTTTACCCAAAAGGTAACTGTCGCTACCCATACTAAAGGTAGAACCCTTGACTGGATAGCGGAGCACAATTGCCAGACATCCATTACCTCTATAATACCTCTGCCCTGGTCTGACCACCATCTGATCTCCTTCTCCCTAGAAGCCACAGCTCCCCGACACGCTGACAGCATAGCTCCTGCCATTCCCACTAGAATTTAAAAGAACATTACAGCTGAAAAACTCATTCCAATGATTCTTCCTACCTTGAACTCTCTTCCTGCCCTCACAGACCCTTTCACACTGATTGAAGAGTACAATAAAGGAATGCTATCTGCTCTAGACACAATAGCACCTTTGAAAATTAGAAAGTGCAAACAGAAAAAAACATGAACACTGGGTTCTCTCCTCACCTAAAAGCCATTAGACTAGAGAAATGCAAATGCGAACAAATATGGAGACTAGATCCGTCCGTTGCAAACAAAAATAATCTCATTAAACTAGCCTCACTGTACAAAAAAGAAATAATCCTTGCCAAACAAGAATCCTACAACTTGCGCATCACCCACGCTAACTCAAATACAAAAGAACTGTTTACTATTCTCAAAGAAATAGAAACGCCTATCCAAGCCTCAGACACCTGCCTTAAGGATAAAAACTGGTGTACTAGCATCCAGAGTGCCTTAGCTAACAAGATAACAACCCTCCCGGCGAAGATTAATAATCAGAAAGAATCTCTCCTCCATGCTTCTAATCCCAATAAAATCACTGCCCCTCTGCCCCTGAACCCCTCACTTCCCGCCCCTCCCACGATACCTACACCCCTTTTCAACTTCAAGAAAGTATCCACCTTAGAAGTTGAAAATGTAATCCTAACTCTCAAACTGTCCAACTGCCATGGCGACCCTTGCCCAGCACAAATTATTAAAGATGCGGCACTGGACCTCTCCCCTTTCTTTTTTTTTTTTTTCTTTATTTGGTTGGTTGATAAATCAACCTTTCAAATATAACAATATAACGATTATTTAAGAACAATTGAGAACAATTTGCAATGCACAATATACATAGTACAATTAAAATTGCAAATGAAACATTTTAAAAAACTTTTTTTTTCCACAGCTTTTGAACAGTTGCATATTTCAATATTCGTAACAATTCACGGGGTTCTGTATTCAAACCTCATTTAAGTAGGTTTATAATAAATTTCAGTGTCCTCCGACAACACTATATCCAAAAATTGTACAATTGCAATTCTAAGTCCCAGCTTGTTGCTTGAAAAGATTCTGTGCCAGATTTCATCAACAGTCAAAGGTACATAGGTTCGCAGTTGCTTACTGAAAAGTTTCTTTCTTGTCACATCTAAAGCTGGGCAAACCACTATTAAATGTTTCAATGTCTCACAACACATTTTGTCATGGCAGAAGCGACAATGATTTAAATCATCAGTGACCAAGCCCCTCCTGGCCATGATTTCCATTGTCGGATATAGGTTAAACCTGAAACGCAGATATTGTTGCCTTATATAAGGTGATGGAAATTTCAGTAAGTAATCAGACATTACCCGGAATCTTTTGTGACCAAATAGCTGAGTGCCAAAGTCCTTGTAATGCAACATTTATCCCTGGTGCATATCCAATCTTTTTGATACAATTTTAGTTTAGATCGGTTTGGATTTGTCAAAAGGACAAGTAAAGGTATAGAAGCATCAGATAGAGCATTCAAGATGCAGTTTCTCCAAGTGCGTGGAAAAAGATGGTTAGAATTCACAAGGTAGTATGCAACATGACTCAAGATATTACGATGTTCAAGACCTAAAAGACATTTGCGTAGGAATGAACACATTTTCCATATTAATTGTACATGAAGTGTAATCAAACCAAGTTCATACCTTATTAGTGGCAATGGGGTACAGTTAGGAAGTTTTAGCAATGCTTTCCAAAATTTAGACTCGAGCATGTCCCATACTGATGAGCTATGTATTTGTTTAGTTTCAGCACCATACAATATTATAGGAACCACTTTTGCTTGGTAGAATGACATAACATGGTGAATTGAGAATTTACCAAATTTGGACATTAGGATAGTTGCCTGTGATTTTAATGTTTGAAGCTTGTATGACAAAGAATCTATATATGATTTTTCTGAGATTTTGTTATAGATTGAAATGCCCAAATACTTATATTCAGAAACATTCTGCAATTCAACGTTTTGCAAATGTCACTTATATGTTCTTTTACCGGCTGCTTTTGCATTTGTCAAACAGGTCACTACTTGTGTTTTTTCCAAATTGATGGTAAGATTGTTATTTAAAGAATAGGTGGATAGGGTATCAAGTAGATTTTGCAAGCTTCGTGGAGTTGTTGATAAAAGAACTAAATCATCTGCATATAGCATCCATGGGATGAGTTGTTGTCCCAGTTTTGGCGCATCAGTTAGTATCACAGAAAAGGACTCACCAAGATCTAAAATAAACTGGTTGAAAAGAAACGAGGCCAGGATGCAACCCTGTTTAAGGCCTCGAGCTGTATGAATAGGCACAGATAGCAACTCTTCTGTTGTCAATCTAACTTGTAGGGTGGTGTTAGTATGAAGAAGTTTAATTATTGCAAGAAGTGAAGGTGGACATTCATATCGCAGTAGTTTTTTATACAAAAGATTGCGGTCAATAGAGTCGTATGCAACCCAAAAGTCTATGAATGCCAGATATAAGGGTTGATTTTGTGTAAAGCAGTGCGATCTTATCATGTTCAAGGCGACTATGTTTGGAGTTGTACCCAAACCAGAAATAAATCCTGCCTGGAAAGGATCCCTTCTTTGGTGATTGGTGCCCCAGCATTAAGGTCTCTAAGTACGATGCGGTTGAAAATTTTAATGGGTGCATCCAGCAGTGCTATGGGCCTATAACTAGCGGGGTGAGTTCTGTCACCTTTCTTGAAAAATGGTAAGATTATGGAGTGGGTCCAGGTTTCTGGCATTGTTTGAGTCTGAATAATATTGTTGAACATGTTCCACAAAATGTCAGTCCAAATATCTGGGTGTTGTTTCAAAGCAAAGTTGGACAAGCCATCGGGTCCTGGAGCCCTAGAGGCGGTAGCTTTCTTTATGAAGTATGAGATGTCCTCTTTATCAAACTTTAAAACAAATGTATTTGTTTCCACAGATGCTAAATCATTAGATGAAATTTGCGGGAGCTCGTACAATTGCGTAAAATGTGTAACCCAAGCTTGATGTGGGACATTATTACATTTTAATGCAATTTGGTGTCCTGTTGAACTCTGATTAATAGTCGCCCATATTTGGGCAGTGTTTTTCCCAGAAAGATTCCTTAGCATACAAGCACTATCATTTTGATATAGAGTGGCTTTCATGCTTCACATCCAATTCCTATGTTTAGTTTTTAACTTTAGCAATAGGCCATTCTTTTGTTCTGATGCTGTTTTAAGAATTTGCCTTTTGCAGGATCTGTATACCTTTTTTGCAGATTGAATTTCTTTGTTGAACACATGCAAATGTACTGATTTTGGCTTTGCCTCATGTGATACTTTGCGTTGAAACAATTGCATCAAGTTGTGATAGTCAACATGTTTTGTTTTCACCCCACTGGATTCAAGTAGTTCCATAGCATAACATTGATTAAACCGTTGTAAGGACGTTGCAGACCATCTTAATCTATTGCAGCCTGGGTTGATGGAAAGAAGGCCAGCTGCGCATTGCAAATATGGACTTTCCAAGATGTCTGATATAGTCCAATTAACAAATAGAATATTGTGATCGTTTAAGTTAGTGTCTATAACTTTAAATTTGGTCACATTATTAATTAGGTTCTTGTTGACATATATATAATCAATTACTGCCGTGGATGTACCTCTATGCCATGTGGGGTGAGGGGGAATGTCATCAGCAAAAGTACCATTTAACATTTGCAGACTTCGAGAATCAACAAAATGCAACCATAGATCCGATCTAGATTTGTCGTAGAAAGGTTCTAACCAATGTAAATTAAGGTCACCAGCCAGGATAACATGTGGCACCGGTTTATCAACACAGATTAAATCCAGTAAATGATTTAAATCTTTCATGAAAGCATGATCGGATATTCCTATCGGGTTCCAGTACATGTTAATTAGAACATAGCTGGAACCACCAGCTTTGAGCTTCACGGCTTGTAGAAAAGAGCTGGGAGAGAGCCAGTGTTCAGATGAAAATGAGGGAAGTTGTTTAATGGCGATAAGCAGGCCTGAGGTTGGTCTTCCCAATTTTCTCTTAAGAGCGGGATTAAGATATAGATCATAGTTATCCCAAATTGGGAGATCCACAAGCCATGTTTCCTGCATCATAATTATGTCGGCATTCGCAATGGCCAAATTGGGATTGTTAATGAGATGACGATGTCCTCTCGTGTTCCAACTGGCTAAGGTGACTAATAATGTTTTTGATTTGCAATGGCATAGTTAATGCATGTGAGACTCTCTATTACATGTACAGTTCGGTTTGGTTGAGTCCCTTATATTTGATTCAGAGTTTTTTGATGTGCCACACTTAATCTCAGCTGTAGCTGATTGTGGTACAACTTCTGGTAAAGGTATGATCGATGAGTTTACTTCAATGATAAAACCTAAATCATAGAGTTGTCTTTTGCTCATTATGAAATTCAACTAGCTGTAAATCAACCAAATTAATATCTTCTAGTGCAGGGATTTCTGCGAAGATTGTTAGTATTGACCTGCGGTTCAGATCATATTGAACACTCGGAGAAGGCCTGCAAGCTATGGTTAAAGAGTATAAAGCGGGTCTTTTAATGTTTGATTGCAATTGTTTTTTCGCAGTGTTTTGATGAGGTGGTGCATCAACAAGAGGTGGGGCTACCTGATTCGAGACTTCATTGGCTTTCTGCAACGCCAATTGAAGTATTTGAAGAAATTGGGGTGGTAGAGAAACCGTACCACCTTCATGTCCAATCCTCGTATCCAGTTCCCCAACAGTTTTTGATAGACAGGGAACATGAGATGGAAGACTGTTCTGGAGGTGTGGAGTGGAGGATGGACTCCAAGTTGTTTGTTTTTTCTGTTGTTGGGTTAAACAAGAGCAATGAGCATGACAAGAGTCAGCCCGTAAAGGTAACGTTGGAGTCGAAGTAGGCACATTAGTGCCAATAGCAATAGATGGAGAATTATGTTCAGTGTTTGCATGCTTTAAGGAAATGCTAGCCGCTAAAGATGATTTTGTCAGAATTGCATGAGGGAGCGCTGTATTCATCAACAGCATGTCTAATTTCCTGCCTTCTGAGATCAAGTGCCCCTTGTGTAAGTTCATCAGACTGGTCTACAGGACCTGTCTTACCAACTGAGGGGACACTTGTGATATGTGAGCTTTCAGCTCAATGCATGTCGGCCGCCACCGCTAACAGATCATTGAGAGGAGCGTAAGATTTAACCTTTTTTG
This sequence comes from Ambystoma mexicanum, assembly GCF_040938575.1. Classification (NCBI taxonomy): domain Eukaryota; kingdom Metazoa; phylum Chordata; class Amphibia; order Caudata; family Ambystomatidae; genus Ambystoma; species Ambystoma mexicanum. The sequence continues at coordinate 85,388,820 of NC_090928.1, read as the reverse complement.
GTGGCCTAACTCCTGCACTATCTTTCCGAACTTGTGCTTGCTGTTGATATTTTTTGCAATGGCAGTAGAAGCTAACATTTTTCCTTTCTGTGTATTTGTAACTGCTTTTATAAACTGTTTAGTTTTTGAAGTACCATTGTTCTTTTGAGTTGGCATGTTTTTTGTTTTCTTCACATCCAAAAATCTGACAGTCTTCTGTTTGTCAGACCGCTTTGATTCAAAAAGTGTGTATACTGGTGTCTGAACTGGCAGCTCTGAACTGGTCTGGGGATTAACCTGCAGCACCTCAACAATGCTATGAGGACTCACAGATTGTCGGTCCAGACTCGCGTCCATCGGATTAACCATTTCTGTAAGTGGCTGTGTGAATGTGGACGGGGCTCCCATATCAGAGGAAGGAGCCATTTGAAGATTGTCTCAAATAGGTTTGAAAAAGTGCGGGAGAATGGGGCGCTTGTTCTGCAGAGCTACCGGAAGAGTGATAGAAGGACCAGTGGCAAGAATGGGCCAGCAGACAGTTTGTGTGGCCACGATAACATTGTTTGATTTACATTTGGCACCACTTGAGACAACCTGTTTTTTTAACGTCGTAGTTTGCATGAAGGCGGATTGCCACGCTAACACTTTTTCGATTTGCAAATTTTGTTTTGACAGTTTCGAATCAAGGGTCTCAAACAGTTTGGCTATAGATTGGATGGCCAAATTTACGGAATTTAAAGTGATTTCTAGTAAATTGGGCCTTAGTATGGCATCATCCTTTTTGGGGGTATTAGAGCCAATAGTATGTGGATTACGCAGCGTTGGAGCCATGTATGAGATTTCAGAGGCAGAACGTGAATGAGTATTGTTTGTGAATAAGTCAGGTGAGGCAGAAAGATTTTGTATAGATGAATGGGATAGGTGAGAAGGAGTGACATTCTCTTGTGGTCGGGCTGCCAGATCACTGATTGTGTCATGTATATCTGCGATGGTTTCTTGGGCAGGAGCTGTAAATATGTTGCCCAATATGACACTATCAGTGAGTGACCTATCAGTAATAGCAATTATTGCGGCAGGGGCGATATTTTCATTTGTGTTGGCAGACCCATTTGGAGCACCAACAGAACTAATATTCACATTTGAGGGAGTCGGAGGTATTGAATCTGAGATGAGCAGAGGAAGGTTTCCTACCGCCCTGCTGTTAATGGAGTTTTGCATCATTTCAGATGGATCCTTGCAAAACAGACGGATATCAGCATTTCCAACGGGTTTCAAACTCCGCTTTCGTAACATGTGAGAATTATGTGCAAGCAGGGTTGAGGTGCCCGTACAGTTTCTAGGCAAGCTTTTCAAGGCATAAGCCTGTGGCCTGTGCTCATTAGTGCTTCTTGTTAATGGCCCCATGTTTGGCATACCTGATTTTAGGGACGTTAACACACACTGCATGATTTGATACTTAAAGAAACAGGTACAAAAACAGTGTTGGGGACCGAAGAGCAGCCAAAATAGCAGTACGTACTTGAAATTAAGAGGCTGCGTATGCTGCAAACACCGGACACAGAGTCGGTGCGCGCCACTCTCCACGCCTCAAAGCCGCCAAACAGCCCAACAGCTTAACTCCAGCCCTTCTACCTCAGGGCTTACGCCGCAAGGGCGCTCCAGGCGTGTTAATGAGCCCAGCTGGATGTCACGTAGCTCGTGCTTCACACGGTATACGGTTTGTACTTTTCAAGGCAAAGGCGTCCTTTTCTCCTTTCTGCCTTGGTTGCCTTTAATGATAATAGTGCAGGCAGCTGCAGGGGAGCGGCAAGTGGTGCTGAGTTATGCTCCTTTTGTTTTCTCAGACCGCAGCCCTCCAGCAGATCAAGGCTTTCAAGTCTCTCTCCAGGAATAAATAAAACAACAGATCACGGCGCCGCGACAGCCCAACAGCATAACTCCAGCCCTTCTACTTCTGGGCTTACGCCGCAAGGGCGCTCCAGGCGTGTTAATGAGCCCAGCTGGATGTCACGTGGCTCGTGCTTCACACGGGATACGGTTCGTACTTTTCAAGGCAAAGGCGTCCTTTTCACCTTTCTGCCTTGATTGCCTTTAATGATAATAGTGCAGGCAGCTGCAGGGGAGCGGCAAGCGGTGCTGAGTTATGCTCCTTTTGTTTTCTCAGACCGCAGCCCTCCAGCAGATCAAGGCTTTCAAGTCTCTCTCCAGGAATAAATAAAACAACAGTTCACGGTGCCGCCACAGCCCAACAGCTTAACTCCAGCCCTTCTACCTCAGGGCTTACCCCTCTCCCCTTTCATTACCAAGCTCATAAATGCCTCATTCTTCACTGGCACCATTCCCAACAATCTGAAACTGTCGTAGGTCCTCCCACTTCTAGAAAAACAAACACTTGACCCGTCCATACCCACCAACTATCATCCCATTACTACAGTCCTGTTCCTGTTGAAAATTCTAGACAAGGTGGCATAACTCCAAATCCAACAATATCTGGAATGCAACCACCTTCTAGGAGTACGCCAGTCAGGCTTTAGACCTCAACATGGACCGGAAACTGCACTGATCTACCTCAAAGCACAAATAGACACCCTGAGAAACAATGGCAAAACAGCATTACTACTGTTACTTGATCTCTCAGCGGCGTTCGACTTGGTCGACCACAAGACTCTCTGCTACCACTTAGATTCTGCCACGCACTTCTAACAAGAAGCCATAGGATGGATTCAATCCTTCCTCGACAACAGAACTATGCGGGTCCTCTTGACCCAATACCTATTACCTGCGGCGTGCCCCAGGGGTCTTGCGTCTCGCCTACTCTGTACAACATCTTTACAAAGCCCCTTTTTGATGATCTAGATGGCCTGGGTATCACCTACACTAACTATGCAGATGATACACAGATCCTTAACCCGCTGACGGGAGACTACAACAAGGATTTCGCCTTTGTGAATAGAGTGTACCTCATCATCCAGGCACGGATGGAATCTCATGGTCTATGCCTGAATGATGACAAAACGGAACTCATTGTCGGTACCACGGACAAACCTCAACAAACTGGGCCACCTCCACTCGAATTTCATTATAGACAATAACAACATCACAGTAGCCAAGGAAGTCAAAACTCTTGGATTCTATTTAGATTCCATTCTCACCTTATAAAAACAAGTAAACTCCATGGCTTCAGCTACTGCTTATACCTGCAAGCTAATCAGAGCAGCTAAGCCCTTCCTTTCACCTAACAACTGCATTACCTTAGCAAGAGCCCTTGTATTATCCAAATTGGATTATTGTAATGCCTTATATGTAGGGAGTAACAAATACATCACCAATAAGATCCAGATTTGACAAAATAATGCCCTGAGAGTAGCCCTAAATATTCCCAAGATAGCCCACATATCCGACCTCAGAAGAACAATCAACTGACTCTCCATAAAAGACAACATTTCCTCAAAACAGCTTCCCTGACACATATAAACCTACACCAGGCCGCCCCTCAATACCTCACTACTATATTCTCGAGACAATCCTCCAACCGCCCCTCGAGAACAGCTACCGCTAACCTTCTACTAGTGCCCAGATTCAAACCCATAAAGACGGGTGGAAGCAGTTTCCCAGTCAAAGTCACCCAAAACTGGAACTCACTCCCACCTACCTTAAGGGAAGACGTACCCTACTTACACTTTAGATCCAACCTCATCCACTAGATCAAGGAACACAACATCTGACCCTTTACCATATCCTGCTTACACCACCTGTCACTGTCTGTACTTATTTATATAAATGTTCTTGATGTTTCCTTCCAAAATAGGTTTAAACTGTATGATACCATACAGCATTGTAATCTGATGTATTGTAATGTAATGTACTTTAACTCTGAACTACATATACTTTTACAGCAATGTAACCTAAGCTGAACAACCCTCTTTATGCTTTCTGCCCCCTAATGCCCACGGGTCTGGTGTGAATTATAAATAAAACAAACAAACAAACAACAAAAAAAGTTACAATCCCCATAAAAAGAACTTCTATGTGTTGCCAATGTATAACTATTCTGAAATTTGGCTTCTAGGCACCCAGCTTCCATTGTTAAGATAACAAAAATGCAATGACAATGTCAGCCAAAATAGGAGATTGATGCCACAGAGCACCACATGTGTACTGCTTGCATAAATAAAAAATCTCCCAGGAGGGCGTGTTGTTTTATATCATTTGATTACCTAATTTGAGGCAGGAGGTCACATGACGTAGTACACTTTAGAGAGAGAGGGAGAGAGGGAGGGAGAGAGGAGAGAGACAGAGGGAGAGAGAAGAGCGCGAGACAGACTGACAGACATGCAGACAGAGAGAGGGATGTACCTCCGATCATTCAGGAGATTATCTCATGAATGTAGATACATATGTGACACGTTAGGGTTACCATTCTCACTAATTGCTAATGCTACATATTCATGTGCACACGTGATGTGTTATGCTATTGGGAGAATTCTAAAAGGCAGGAGGAACATGAGGATACGACATGGGGTGGTGTTCAAATACATTCTTTGATTACCCCACATATCCCTGAAGTGCACATTGGTGCACCTTAAAAACAAGTGATTGCTATGAAGATTATTTTCTAAAAAGAAATTGGTGGTTTGTATAAGTAAACAAAGGGAAACTGTGTAAAGCAGAGCAAATATATGTCTCGGCTAAAGATTTTACCTTTTTATCCAGTTTGTATTTCTTTGGAGAAAGAGGATTAGGGTTGCAAGCATTCTGCTGCCGGTTTTGGTGTGCAGGGCCTCTGGATTCCCTTCTGCGCCTAAAAAGCTGAGGAACGGAAACAAGCAAAACACTGCTGTGAAGAACCTTTTCATCACACATTCAGGATCTCACAAACTTTTCAAACAAATGAGATACATTTACAGTGTCCACTCCTGTTGCTGATTACATGCCAACAACAGCACAACACAGCTCCAGCTGCATCTGTCCTGCCCCATGCCAGATGACAACTCAGGAGCAGGTAGCTATTTATTGGTGGCGGCACTCACATAATCACTGGACCCTTTTGTAGCTACATCCCTGGGTCTGTTTATTGCCCCTTAATTGTGTGATTGAGCTGACGGGTAAGCAGCCCAACAGCTCCAGCTTGGACCATATACTGAGCCCTAATGAGATATTCTTGATCTCACTAGTAGACATCTGGCAGCAGGAGCAGGCAGCTCCTTGGGATGGGGGGGGGTGGGTGGGGGCGGGCAGCCACTGCCATCCTCTTATTCTGGCCCCTAAGGGCTCCATCAATGGGAGTCCTTTCCTAAAGGCAACAAGGCTAAGGGTGACTTCTCTTTGGCTTGAAATGGCTCATTCTCTCCATGCAGATCTGACTGCGATCTTCACCCATCTGATGCATTATGCACCATGCCTCCCCATTATATCCTTAGGTCCTCAAACTCACTACAATCTCTGTCCTCCACAAACACTATGCTCCCAGTTGCTCACCATGTGCCTGCCCATCCTATTCATTCTCCTAACTGTACTCACTCATCCATTCTCTTGGGGCCTCCAATTTGCCTCTCTAGTAATACCACTGCTTCCCCTTGGACACCCACCCTCTCTTACCATCCCCATCTTCTCTAGACTTAAACATCACTCTGGCCACTTCTCTCAACCACAGCTTCATAACTTCGGCTTTGCATATCATATTTGTCTCCCTCTGGAGCCCTCCTTCTCTCTGTACCCTCTTACACTCGTATGGAGGAAAGCACGGGGCAACGTGCTGGTCTTGGAAGCAAGACCATGCAGAGCAACAGAAGTTCGAATTCTGGATCCGCGCTTAGAAACCGAACTCTGGTATCAAGCGCATTATACAAAACTAGTAAAGTCAAAGTAAAGTCAAAGGGCCTCATTATGAGGTGGGCAGTAAGGGATACCGGCATCGGTAAGGACACCGGTAATCCCTTACCACCCTACTATGAGTTCCCTTTGCGGGTCCTTCCTTAACGCCTGGTTTTACCTGGTTTTACCAGGCGTTAAGGACGGTAACCGCAAAGGGATGCCGGGAGCAATAACGGTACCGCAATTTGCGGTACCATTATTGTTGCATTCCCCCTTTCTATTGAGCCCTATGGGGGCTCAAATGGGAATGGGGAATGGCTCTGGTGAATGGGGAATTACCAGTCCCGTCGACCTCAGAATGGACCGGTAATTGCTCCATCCACCAGACCGGAGTCGGAATGATTTTGGAGGCAGCCATGCCCCTAATAGCGCCATGGCTACCTCCAACCTCATAATGAGGCCCAAAGTAAAGTACTGACCTCACTTTAGGCCTCTGGCATGCTCAATCGCTCTGTAACAAAGCCACCACTCTGACTGAAACATTGACTCCAGTCTCTCCAATCTCTCTTCGATGGCCTTCACTGAAACACATACCCCCCGACAACACCAATCACTCTTACCGGCATCCATATACACTATAATACCTTCACACACATCCCTAAATTAACTACAATACATTGGCCTGATCTGTTGATCGGAAAAGACACCTCTTCAGCTCTCTCATCCCTTGACCTCACTCACTCCTCCTTTGAGAAAATCTTTGTTCAACTTCTTACCCCCACCCAACACAAATAGCATTTTTGCATACCACTCATGTGGCACCCTCCACTGTCTTCGAATACTCCCTGGTTAGCAATATCCCTTTACACACTCATCACACCTCACGACCTAATTTTCCAATCCTCCTCTCTCAAATACTTAATTCTCTCTGTTGATGCTTAACCCTCTGACAACACATTCATCCACACCACCTTACTTCCCGTTCCTCAGTGATCACCAAAATTAAATGTAAGCCTGATCACATGGTCAGCTACCTTGACCAAGGCAGGACTTCTGCTCAGGTTCTTTCTTCGTCACTTGCTCACTGTATCAAGGTCACCTTACTGAGTTAAACACAACTTTGGTTCCCCCTTTTGACATTCGCAATTCAGCTCACTCATTCACCCCTCTGTCTCCACTCTCAACCATGCATCTTCCCAGCTGCCCAACAGCAGTGGACACTCACGTGTCTCCACTTGCAGTTCTGTAGTAAAGCTCACTCACCTACTCTGCCTACTGTGTGCAAGGACATTCTTGTTGCCCTCACAACTGCTATTGCCCAGGCAAATCTTCATTCATAGCTGATTTTGAATCCTCATTCTGCTTACATCCTTGCAAGGTGGTCCTGGCACACTTCTATACCATTTCACTTATTCATCAACACTCAGATCATGAATGCTCTTTGGCCACAAGACCATATCATCCACATACCATTCATTCCTAATCACAATGCATGATTAGATCTTATGTATGTGATCATTGGCTTTAGTTATACACCAACAAAACAGAGGCGATTCTCTTTGGGAAGATAGAAAGATCACTCAACTCCTTGGTCTGCAACACCCTCTTTATGAATCGACCAACATTTTATCTAGCTTTTCTTTTTTGGTGGGAAGTCCCCAGACCCTCTATTTTTCTCCCTCCACCCTTGCCAGTCCTCATCACCGTTCCTTACCCCAATATGTTTCTTTTTATTTATCCTAATGAATTGTATTTTCCTGAACATGCCTTTCAAAGATACAATAAGTTCATATATTGCTGTGAGCCTTTCAAAGATACAATAAGTTCATATATTGCTGTGAAGTCTGCAGCATATCTTTCAGAATTTCTCTTCTCCCAATCCCAGATAAGCAGGAAACACAGATTTGTTTTCTGGAAGCTGTCTGATGTTGGTTCTTCAAGTGAACCCCCTAGTTAGTTAAGAACACCTCACAAATGTATTATTAGTGCCATCACACCCCTCCCAGTGTACTTCAATTAGCACCACCATTTCTTCATAGGTGGATCATGGCGTCTGCAAAATAGACGTGTTCAAGACCCTGTGGTGTACACAAGGACCTACTTTACATCACAACACCGCACAGATCCTGATTTCAAAATACAGCCAAAACATCCTGATATGCCCTTTGTGTTCAGCCTGCTTCAGGGAACTTGAAGGCTTTTGTGCCAACTTGTTTTCTTGTCCAAGCTTTCACCTCCTGGAAGCCCCAACCTCCTGTAATTTAGCCAAGTATGGATTAGTGGAATTGCTTTGAGCATGACGGTCACATACTGTTCAACTCCCACCTCCATCCTCTCCTTTGCCTCTATAACCTTAGAGGAAACCCAAGATTCACCTCTTTCACCTATTCTGTGTGATGTGTCCATTCGCTCTTTGGCCTCTTTGATTGGGTCACTGGGTTTTAAACTCTGCACCTGTACTGATGACACTAAAATCCTGCTAAAGATGAGAAGTGAGCCAGAAAACACCCCTGCCACATGTTGGGCATATAACAATAAAGGCTGTTCTGACTGAAACATAAATCAGCCAAAACTGAGAGATCATTTCCATGGTGGAGGGGGCAAGGACCCATGCACTTCAAGCCTCTGTCATCTTCTCATAGCTCAAGATGGATCAAAAGGTTAGAAGAGTGGACTGTATTTTGTATACAGATCTCTCACCTTCCAGATTTCGTTTTATCATGAAATCTTTTGATACTTGCCTACATACCCCAATTAGATCAAATGAGCATCATGCTGATCATAGCCATTGGAGGGATTGATTATGGGAACAGACTGCACTTGGACAGATCTAAATCCCTGCTTAAGAGGCTGTGGCATGTCCAGAATGTAGCCGTCTGGTTAGTTTTAGGCATTTCCTTTTAAACCCCCATTAGTGATTGTAAATCAAAATCACTGACTGTCCTTTGCAGGACAGAGTCTGGCCATTAAGATTGTATAGCCCTTTGCACACTCAAGATTCTAAATTACTACTGTATGTTGTATCAGCATCAATTTCTCTGCAGCTTGAAGTCTGAGATCGCCATGCTGCTTCTGCTGGTACCAACATTCACACAATGAGCAAAAAGAGATATTGACCTCCACTTGCTGCGCTCTCCAACTGAGTTTTATTCTGTGCTGAAAAAAGGGGGACGATACAGATATAGGTTTTCTGCCAGTGTAGCTCTGTTTATTGTATGGTGGACTTGGAAAAAAAATATTTCCAGGCTTGCTGGACGTACCAATACGTTTAGCCAAATTCACTGGACTTTCAAAAGACCTATTTAGGTTGATACAATTGAGCTCAAACAAAAATGGAGACGCTGATAACTTTCTCAGTATACGTTTCCAACTATGATATTTGCAAAAAGGGACACATTACCGATAACTGCCTACTGTGTCGGCAGTTACCAGAAATGTGTTCTGTAATGAACGTCCAGTGAATTTGGCTAAACTTATTGGTACGTCCAGCAAGCCTGGAAATATTTTTGTTCAAGGCCACCATACAATAAACAGAGCCACACTTGTGGAAAACCTATATCTGTATTGTCCCCTTTTTTCAGCACAGAATAAAACTCAGTTGGAGAGCGCAGGAAGTGGAGGCCAATATCTCTTTTTGCTTACATTGTCCCCAAAGGTGTTTTAGGGAAATCACCAATTCCCCTGTTACTGCAGCATATCCAATCCTATTGATCTCATCTCCCTTTCTAACTTAACCCAACATTAGTGTAAGCACACTCTTGTTTAGGTTCCCTACTGTTCATGCTTTCCAACATTTACAAGAACCTGTATCTGTGGTGAGCACTTCTCAGCGGTTGGTTCTGGTCTTTGGCGCTCCTTCCCTTTAGTTGTCTGCTCTATTCAGGATTATCAGATTTTCCATAATCAAATCAATAAGTTTCTGTTTAATTTATTGTCTTCCCTACCGCCCATTCTGATATTGTCCTGGCTAGTCCCATGAAGCCCTCTGGTGTACGTTCACTAAATAAATGTATAACATACAATATAAAATAATGTAGTCTGAACATTCCAATTTCTTTTACATATGAGAAGACTTAGAGATATAGCTTTTTTGTCAGTAATTGTTTCCGATTCACCATAATTCATACGCAATTTGCAAAAAGTAACATAAGATAACTAGGACAAGGTTTTAGTCATTAGACTTGCACCCCCTCTTCTGCAAATCATAAAGGAGCTCAAGACCCACCTCTGCAAGGGGCACCTTCTTCAGGCACCGAAACACCCCATATCCCACACCCAGCCAAGCCCTTCTCACCCCTTATTATTGCTCCCGTTGCTTAAATGTAATGTAACCCAGCACATTGGTACTTTTGCCCCGTTAATGTCTAATCATATTAACCTGAGATGTACAATGCTTGGCAGCATCTCAGCGGCAACTCCATGCTCAATAAATTCAGAAAATAAATGTAAAGAAAATACTTATAAATAGAAAGAAATCGATCAAGTCAATAGTAGGTGGCTCCTAGGCTATTACTATCGGTGGCTATCAAATAACAATAGACTGACTGTGCCAGCAGCAAATGTGAGCTAATTGTTAATGGAGGGGGTTATAACATGTGAAAATCCTAGGTCTTATCCTGAACCGGGTTCACTGTCTGAGACCTACAATGGAACACCCAGCATTTCTCCATTTGGGACAACTTCAACATTGTGTTGAATACAACTCATACATCTATATGTACATTGTTAAAAATCATCTAGGAATGTATTATGAGATACCACATGTGATTAAAGGCAGTGATATTTTCATAGCATCAAATTGGGCTCATCAGGTGTGCAAATATTGAACATACAAATATAATGAACCATGCCCATTAGGTTTCCCCAGATCTCACTGACATACTGTACCTTGAAGAGCCAGAAGGATCTGAAACGGCTCTGTGGTGGTGTGGGTGTTTCTGGGGGTGGTCTCATGCCCCCACCCTGCAGGATGACACAAAGATATTTGATGTTCATATTTCACGTAACACAGTTTATTATTTGCATTCATTGGCAGATGATTTTTGATTTTAAAAAAAAGAAGCAACAAAGCAACATATATAAAGAATCACACAAACACTTCTCAATTTTTCCAGAGAACAGCCATGTATTGTCAAGGTGCTGTTCTGTACGCATGTCTACATTAACATAAAAGCCATTTTCTGTTCTCAATGCACAACACTCAGTTTACAGATACCCGGAGACCACTTTGGGTGAAATGTATATGCATGTTTGGGTACAGACCTGGTTATGAGTCTATCACTGGAAGTTACATCGTGAGAATGACTTATTCTGGCCCATCTGATACTACAGAGTATAACTCTACAGCCCACATTATAAGAGCACACAATTTGAAAGGCAGTGAAGATGGGCTAGTAAAAAGAGTGTCCATCTGATGTGACCTATGAACCACTGAAGACTGTAGACTAACCAAAGTCTGAACTGACTTGATTGCACAGTGAGTGTGAAGGAATCATGAAGCGAGACACAGACACCAGATTCAAAGTTCAAAATAAAAAGGTTTATTAACACAAATGTCAGGATGGTTGAAGGACTACCTTGCCGTATGCCCAGGTGGGATATACCTACCAGAACAAAACTAAGGAAAGTATGAGTCAGAAAGTTCAACTTAATAATCTGTCTGTGTCCAAAACTTATCCTTACCCTCACAACTAAACCTAAATAATGTGTAGGGATGTCAGTAATAAAAGAAATGGTGATCAAAACAAAGTTCTAAGCTTCTTCCAGCTCCTAGCTTCCTTTTCAGCTCTGCTTCCCCAAGTTCTAGAAAGTTCCACAAAAGTCTCATGATTACCTCAAGTTCAAAACAGGTCGACAAATCTTTGAGGGTTCGTTCCCAGGTTCAAGACAGTTCCACAGTTCATCGGGGTTACCTTTCCCAAGTTCAAGACAACACAGTTCCAAAGAAAGGGTTTAGAGGGTTCTCTCTTTAAGACAATACTAAAGTTCATCAAGCCTCAGGGTACCCTTCCCCAAGACTTCAACTTGCAAACTTGCTTGGCATCCATCTTGACAAATCAAACAGCTTACTCCTTCTTGGTTTGCTTTAACAAGGTCATTGGCTTTCACTATTGAGTGTTCCCTGGTCTAGGTGCAGTTGTCAGACCACACGGTCCGCACATTACAGGTCACGCAACCAGGAACCCTAGGCTCTTTGGCCCACACAGGTTCTTCTGCATGTGCTCCCCTGCAGATGTTCACATTCACTTAGATGCTCCTTGTCAGCCTCTTGGCGTTATGTGAAGGTCTCACCCTCACTTGGCTTCTCTATGTCAGCCACTTGGCTTTGCCACACTGTGTCACTTAACATTGGCCAGTCCTTGGCCTTGCCACACTATATTCAGGCATGAAAGCTCACTTAGTGGTTATTTTACACCTTTACCAACTTCCAGCTATGCCCTCTTGCAATCTTCCACTCATGCCTCTAAATTTGCATTCAAACAGGCAATATTTGCATTTCATATTCATTTGTCATCTGGTCATCACTTTGCTCTTAAATATTTAATTCAGTTTGGTATTCATTTAGTTTGGTTATCATTTGCTTTGCCGCCTAATTTTCACCCAACCTGCTGCTTCGCGTTAATTTCATTATTCACATGCTGCTTTGCTTGTTTGCCATTTGCCCTGCTTCCCCACAGCCCACAGAAGCACCCCAATTTGAGTGACTTTCTCACTTCACTTCACTCCCCTGGCGTTCCCATCGGGCAGCTGCGCTGTTCGGTTTCAGTTCCACCGCTGACTTTTTCTTTGATCTCGATCCTCGCTCGCACTTCGGATGCTCTTCTGTTCTCGTCGGCAGCTCCGCTTCTCTTCCGCAGATGCTGACAGGTACTTGGTTTCCTTTCCGCAGATGCTGACAGGTACTTGGTTTCCTTTGCTTCATCCACAGCTTTGGCTGTGATCTCCCACCGTGGAGGTTCCCAAACTTGTGGTTTTCTTATGGCCCGCTAGCTAGTGGGCTTCACAGTTCCTTGGGATCATCTGCCAGTGTCCTGGCTTCCCTGCAGGACCCACCAGGGCTGCCTCCTCACAAACAGGATTCTGTGCTGGTCTGAGTTCCGCTCGTCTCCTCCTTTCTTATACACCTACAACCACTTGATAAGTTGCAGGTTTGAGTTCCCAATTGGACCTGCCTAATTGCAATTAGAGAAGATCTTGGGACATGCCTGAACTTTTCAATACACTGCAGTGTCAGTACTAGACACCCTCAGTACTAGAGTGGTGAAATGACTTACTGGTGTTGAGTACTCCTAGTCTCCTCTTCCCAGTACTGTAGTAGGTTGAATGAGGAAAAATGAGGGGAGATGTTTTACTAGTACTGTAGTAGGGTGAATGCAGAGAAATGACAGACAATGTTTTACAATAGCCCATAAAGACTGAGGGAGGGTTAGGTTGTTTCTAATAAGGGAAAAGCGGATACCGTTTCTTGCCTGTTTCATCCTTTAACCTTCTCTTCTTCACCCTCTTCCACGTGTTTCTATACTGGTAATATCCCCTGCTCCTTTCTTGGTCAGTGGGACAGGGGTAGAAATAACCCATAACTGCGCCTGGGATGGAGGGTTTTATCCCCAATCCCCAAGGACCCTCTACCCAGGTGATCCTCCCTCGCTTCTCAACCCCCAGGTTCAGGATCCAAAAGCGATGGCCTTTCCCTGGCCACCTGAGAAGAGGGGAGTAGATGGGAGGACGCTGTCAGGTTTTTCACAGGAGACAGATGCCACAACAGATTTGTTGGTGCCATTCTAGGCTCTTTGTCTCTAGAGCATCCATGGGGAGCTGATGATTCATCCTTTTATGAATAATAGACTCAAGGGACAGAAGAAAATGAGAGAACACCGATTGAAGGGGGGGGGCTGTAAGGCAATGGATTGAAAAGAGCTACATGTTCCAGACAAATGATCTCCTTGACTAGGAGGAAGTGCCCATAAACTGTGGCTGACCAGTTTTCAAGCTATGTCCACTTCCACAGGAAATTGTTTGTTGCAGATCCAGATCTCAGCCAACTGCCAAGGGGATAGAGTGGTTTCTGTGTTGTAGAGGCCCACAGAATGTGATGTAACGTGAATTCACAAAGGAAGCAAAATCTCAGAATCTTGTGAGGCATGTAGTAGCAAATGAATGGAACCAACTCTATCCTTGGAAAGAGACAATCAGGGTTCCGCAAAGGACACGGAACGGAAACCGCCTTGCTAGATTTGAAAAATCAAATCACCTCCATCCTCGACATGGGTAAGCCTGCCTTACTCCTGCTCCTAGATCTCTCAGCAGCGTTTGATCTCGTGGACCATAACACCCTCACCAACCACCTCACGAATGCAGCGCACTTCTCCAAGCACACTGCAACATGGATCACCTCCTTCCTAGAAGGCAGAGCCATGAAGGTGTTCTCCAATATAGCAAATGCTGAACCCACTGTCATACACTGTGGTGTTCCCGAGGGATCTTGTACGGCACCAACGCTGTACAATCTATTTACAAAGCCCCTCTTTGATAAACTGGATGCACTTGGGATCACATACACAAACTATGCTGATGATACCCAAGTGCTCCTTCCACTCACTGGGAACTATCTCCAAGATGCCTCTACCCTTCAACAAACGTACTCCACAATCCAAGCATGGATGGTCACCAATGGCTTATGCCTAAACGGCGATAAAACTGAAATCCTCATCCTCGGCCAAAAACCCACGCTAGCCAAATTGGGCCTGACTTATCAAAGCTTCTGCATAGACAACTGCGTCATCCCAGTCCTATCTTCAGTTAAAACGCTCGGACTCCACATTGATGCTCACTATCTATGGATAAACAAGTTAGCGCCATTGTATCGGCCTCTGCTCGGAGAACCAAACTGGTCAATGCAATAAAGCCGTTTCTAACAAAAGATAACTGCCTCTCCATTGCAAGAGCTACCATAGGAGCCAAATTGGACTATTGCAATTCCCTCTTAGCGGGCACATCAAAAAAATCTAACCAGACTCCAAACCACTCATAACAACTCTCTCAGAGCAGCTCTCAGCATGCATACCTAAAAGGGAACACATTTCTCAAGCAAGAAAAAACGCTCACTGGCTACCAGTTAAAGACCGAATCACTTTCAAGATTCTATCCACCGCACACAAATGCATCAACCTAACCGCACCCTTCTACTTATCGGACACACTAATCAGAACACAATCCACTAGACCCACTCGACTAGAGTACACCAACCAACACACATTACCACGAATTACCAGGGCCAAGGCAGGAGGAATCGGATTCCCCTACCTGGCACCCAATCTTTGGAACACCTTACCCACAGCTCTCAGAGCTGAAACTTCTCTCCATGCCTTTCGCAAAAAGCTAAAAACAACACTCTTCAATTAGCCACTAGTACACTGCAGGTACTGCACACAGCTGCCCATGCACCTACTGCCCTAGCCCCAATGCTACCTCATGTTGTATGTATTTACACGACTACTGTAACTGAGATATGAACAGATACTGTAACCAGTGCCATAATGCCCACGGGCTGCTGCGTGCTCCATGCTTGTATGTGTTCACACAACCTATGTAACTAACACTTGTATATCTACTGTAACCAGCGCCACAATGCCCATGGGCTGCTGTGCGCTTAACAAATGTGAATAAATAAATAAATAAATAATAAATGGTCCTTCTCAATATGGAGATCTCTGGATTGTGCTTAGAAAGGGAGTAAACATGCTCTCCTCCTTCGACTGGCAAAGCCTAACTGATGATTTGGGGATGATTATTCACACATATGTGCTCTCCCTTGAGCCTGGGGACTTTTACACACTTTCATAGGTAATTCATCCCTCAGGTGGTTCTGCATACACCAGTAGCTAGTCAAAAAGCAAAATAAAAATCTGCACGAGATTCTCATGCAAAACATGGGTCTGTCAATTTGGACTATGCTGGCAATTCCTGGACGGTGTTTCTGTGTACTGTTCCCTGCCCCATAAATGTTAATGCTGAGGCATCAGACTATCTAAGTGCATCTCTGATCTTTCAAAAACATGACCAGTTAATCCATCTCATGTCGTTCTACGCCTGGAGATTACTGACATCCAAAAGAAACTACACTGGAGCAACTATTTAAAAGGAAGAACCGCTAGGAAAATGTTCTTTTCCAGACAGCATGTTTCGTAGCCACAAGGATCTACAAAATATTGCAAAACCTTCATTAGTGAGTCAATGAAAGACGAACTATATTTGTATTGCTTGGTTGCTTGTGGCACTAAGAATCGGTAGGTAAATCCAAACTTCTTTGCCCTTGCATATACCTACCGAATCTTAGTGCCACAAGCAACCAAGAACAATGCGGGGTGATGCTCCCCTTAAAAGGCCTTCTTGCCTAGAGCAGTTAAAGGCAAAGTATGTGGCATCTCACCTTACAAAGTACAAATAAATCATATTCGTTTGTCTGATAGAAACTATACATGCACCGGGAAAAGACAGCTGAATGGACTCAGAGAATCCCATGGCACCACACCACAGTTGGCTGCAGCACCAACATACCAGGGTTTCTTATGGGCTCAGGGCATGGCTCACTCTCTTCTCATGCAACCGCATTTACCCCTAAAGGTCACTTCACTCATGACAAGCAACATACCCGCTACTTGCATGGTGACATTTTCAATGAAATCATAAGCCTTTGCAGACATGTACACCCTGTCTAGTGCTTATTACATTTACACCTTTAGAGGTCTCTAATACTTAAGTTCACTGTACACAATCTAGTGCCAAGCTCGTTCTCTACCTAAGAGGTGAATCAGAAGGGAGGGTTCAGCAAGTTCCACAAAGAGAAGACAGGAGGGTCCCATGGGCCAGATTATCTAACATGATCTACCATTTGCAGCGGTGCAACATGGTGGGCGTCTAGCACCGGTTTTGCTTCCCGGGTAATATGTTTTGTCACAATCCACCAGGGGAAACATTTATCATACTGGATTTTGTTCTATATTTTCTGCCTAACATTAAGAGAAACTATTTTATAACTTGTATGTTTGTGTATGCAGCGAGCACAGTACAGCCTGCTTTATTTTCACCTCATGAAAATCTTTTTAGTTAATATGAACGGGAGCAAAACTTATGTGCTCCATTACATATTAATTAAGCAGGAAAATTGCTACTGAAAATATTTGTTCTTTTTATTGTGCAGAAGGGCCGATTTAAGATAATATAGCCTGAGGAGTATGTTTCCTAAACAGCAGACGCAGATATTTCAGTGGCTAACATGAGAACATGGCCCCTCTTGTAGTATGAAACATACCTATGGAGGCTTGCTCCAGAAAGTTTGGAAGTGGCCACAAGTCCACAGTTTAGTTTAAAAATGCTGTTCAGTGTTAGCTTGATGGAGTCCATCCAAAGGTTGATTACAGAGGTGCAGTGGTAAAGGAAGTTGGGGATGGTTGGGGTTTCTGATACATCAGAGCCAATATGTTGATGTCACACTAGGAGTACACAGTGAAGCCAACGTTTTTGATGAGGAAGGTCAACTATGGTTGCTGATGTTGCAAAAGAGTGATAACAGGTGGGAGGCTTCTGGAACAACAAACAGACAAGTAGCTGGCTTTTGGAAATGTGTTCTGAAGGTAACTTGCTGGGATCCCTCCTAAAAGAAGTTAGCGGGTCAAGTCATGGGAATGCCACAGACTGCAGCAACCTCGCAGGGTAGAAGAGTTTTCTTTTTGACAATGTCTAAAACGCTAATCTGCCTAGGGCCATAAGAGAGCTTGAGTCTCAGCAGGATAGATCAGGGGCAATGTGCACCCCTTGGAAGCAAAACAACACAGAGCACCACAGGTTCGATCCCGGGTCTGCGTTTAGAATCTGGGTATTAAGCGCGTTATAAATAACCTATCATATCATTATCAATAAAAATCCCCATGCTGTCAGAGTTGGATACCAGGACACATTCTGTGCCACTGGTGCGGCCACTTTCTGATGTTTTGTTGTTCATGTGATGATTTTTGAAACTCAACATTTTTGAACATTTGAAACTCAACACTCACCAGCCCAGCGGCCACTCTCCATCTTGTACACCATGTTTGCAAGTCTGAAGAGCTTTGCATTACTTCAAGGTATCATTACTCTTCCAAAAGGTGTAATTCTTTCCACAGTACCTTCCATTGCTATTATTTCCTCATTAATATTCCTTCTCTCGTAGTGATTTTAAGTCCTGTCTCAACACTAACCTCATAAACGAATACTTATGTAAACGTTTGTTTCAAATGAGACTCATTAAAGGTTGACAGGAAAAGTAGCAACTGGTTTGATTACATATAAAGGGATGTTCACAAAATACGCAATGCAATGTTATGTTTTGGGTGTAGAATTAACGTTTTAAAGAATGTAACATGTTTTTTTTTTTACCATTATGATTGCACTTAATTTTTTGTAAGATGATGTAGCAACTTCCTTATCAAAGGATTGTTGTCATGGGGGCGCTGCTGAGTGCGTGCAAGATGGCCGCCTAATTAAGTGGCTCTGCAGGCGAATATCCCATCCTTCTGCCGGCATCTACACCTCCTAGCTGCCTGCAAGGACTCCCTCGAGGTGAAGCAACTGTAGGCTGCTCATCCGGCCTGCAGCATTAGTCTTGCTCCTGCAATGCTAGAGTTCCCGAGTAGCCTGCACTAAATCAGCCGCAGAGTTGAGATCACATGCGGGAATATGTTGCTGTACCCTTGGCTGTCTGACCCCAGAATGTGATCCGTGCTTTGGTGCATTCCCTTGGGGTTCAATAGCGTTGTTGGTGCTCCTTGAGCCCCACTAACTCCTGCTTCCCTACAGTGCTGCCAGATCTGGACTGTGGGCTGCATCACTGCGGCCCTTCAACTTTAACGGCTGGACTTGGATCTGAGGTGGGTGTGCCATCTGGGGGGCCTTCCCCTTCCACGCAACTTTGAGGCTGTGGTTCCCCCGAGACCCTGTGGTGTGCCGACCCTCTTGACGGTACACCCCCGATCACTGTGTGAACCAGCGAGCGCCGGAGCGTCGTCCTATGGTGGTCATACTGAGGCGTGGGGACTCGGCTCCTCCTTGCGGCTCCTCCTTGCAGTGGCGATCCGGCCCCCACTCTGCAGCTGCTTGTGGCTGTCCTCATCCATATGCCTGTAGGCGCAACCCATGTCCCGTTGCTACATCTTCTTGTTAGCACGGCAGACATGCTGAACGGCCAGCCCCTTCCCCTAGCTGGCCTGTGGCAGCACCACAGTTCTTTGCGCTGCTGCCGGGGTCCTAGTTCCACCTATCCACGTTGCCTGCTGTGACAACTACAGCTGTGGCCAATACCACCCTGCAAGTTCCTCAATTGCTTGCCGCCTAAGGTACAAATGCTCGCTTCAAAGGCCTTGACATTTCTGCGCCAGTGGAGACCTGATTACAACAGTGTGCTGGTCCATCACATCGGCTCCCCACCTGCTAATCCACTGGAAATCCCGCGGTGCCACCCCCAGTCGGTGCACCCTGATCACTGTGGCGCCCCAGAGCCTCATTCATTGGCTGTCATATTGCCATGCTGGGGCTTGGCTCCTCCTCGCCCCGGCGCTCCAGCCCTCACTCTGTGGCTGCCTGGGGCTGTCTTCACCTGTGCGCTGTAAGCGTAATCTGTGCCTCGCTACTGCCTCCTCTGTCTACAGCATGACTGACTCACTGTACACCTGGTCCCTCTCCTCAGCTGGCTCCCTGTTCCTCCCATCCACGCCACCTGCTAGGACACCTACAGCTGTGGCAAGTACTATCCTGCAAGATCCTCACTTGTCTGCTACCCTAGGTAGGAATGCCTGCTCCAGAAGCTCTGATATTACTGAGCCTGTGTAAACCTGACTGCACCAGTGTGCTTGGCCCACTGCTTCGGCCCCCCACCTGTTGACCTGCTGGGGATCTCTGATCTTGGTATGGGGACTCCTTCATCGCTCCCCAGGAGCCAACTTCCCGGCATGGCAACCTACCAGCTCTGGCTTCCAGGGCTGGGCCTCTATCCTGATTCCTGTTCCGCTACCTCCTGCTTTACCTATTAGGCACCGGACTGGCACTCTGCTAGTGAACGGATGCCTGCACCGCCCACCTGAAGGTGTCTGCTACCTCTGGGCTACCTCCTGACCACACTGCCATGGGGCCCATCGCCTCCTGCCCCTATATGCGGATGCTGTGCGCTCCCTGCCCTTACCTACGTCTGGTACTTACTGAACAGCTTCATACCCTAGGAACCGTGCCCCTCAACATTGGGCAGCTCTTACAGCCCTGTATTGCTCATCAACCATCACCTGTGTTGCAGGGGACACAAAAGGAGAGATAATTGACCTCTATCACAGGCTTGTCACGCATACACTATTGCCTCTACCAACTGTTTCTCTCCCATCTCTCACCACCCCCCTGTTGTGCTGTTCTACTTTCCCTTACCTCTTCCCCTTCATCGGAGCCATAGCTATGGCCAAAGGAGGTTCTACAAATATGTTTGCCAAATCCAACCCGAAGGACGTTGCTGGTATGTCTAACACTGTGGCTTGCCCTTATTCCTCACCAACGAAGAACCCACAAAATTGCAGAATTTGACAGACTTCATGCGAGATGGGTTTACAACTCTAAATACAAAACTGGACGACATGAGCGGCACGATTAGCGCAATAAAAGGCCTGCATGGTAAAGACTGATGTTCAGGTCGTGGAGGTCGAGAGCAGGGTTGGAGTGGCTGAAGATGACCTTAATGCTCTGAGAACCGACTGACTGCACTCACTAAAGAATTTCAAATTGTTAGCTGGAAGAATAATGACCTCAAGTCCAGGTCGAGGCGCAATAACATCTGCATCATTGGCGTCCTGGAGGATAACATCTCAGGCCCCATGGGAGATTTTGTCGGGCACACTCTTCTCTCTCTGCTCGTTAGCCCCAAGTTGTCACCCCATTTTGCCATAAAGCATGCCCACAGATCTCTGAACATGAAACCCAGGCCGGGGCCCCCCCAGCCCATTCATCGCTAGGGTCTTGAATTATCATGATAGAGACGCTCTCCATTGAGCAGCCAGTGCCAAGGGCGAACTGACACTGGGTTCTAATAGGATCCATCTTTATTCCGACTTTTCGATCACAGTGCAGCAGGAGTGCAAATCCTTTCTTGCTGTGAAGAAGAGGCTTTACGACCTTGGTGCCAGATACACCATGTTGTTCCCCGCCAAGCTACGTGTTGATCATTCTGAGAAGACGTACTTTTTCACGATTCTTGAGGAGGCAATGAAGTTCTTAGATCAGCACTTCCCGGGCTGATCTCTTTAGCCTTGTAGCTATGTTCTTGTTCATTTACCACAGTTGCAGCACAGATACCACTGAAGACTGATTACTCTCTTCCTATAAAGGGCCTATGCAGTCCACTACACTCTGTTCCCTCTTTTGTGATTGTTTAGGTGATTTGCCGCCTATGACTCTAGTTATACAGATTTCGCAGTGTTCAGAAGTGGACTGCTTGTGGCAAGCAGCCCCCATATGCAAAGTTGCAATGGTTTGGTTTCTCTTTGTTCTGGGGATCTCATCCCCTTGATTAGGAGGGGAGTGTGCGTGGCGGGTGGCAGGATGGGGTGGGTGTTATGTAAAATGATTGATGTAAGTGGCAGGGCCGTTGTATAGCACATTTCTATTTCTGATTACTCCATGGGGTTCCAACAAGGCGGTCCTCCTGACAAAGATGCTAACTACTCTCTGGTGCTAGATGGTGGCTAACACGTTCAAATGCATAAGATGGAATGTTAGAGGTCTGGGTAACTACACTAACATGTGTAAGCTTCAACTACATGTGGAAAAGCAAAAAGCCTGTATCCTCTTCCTACAAGAAACACACTCCCTAGCAGCAGGCTATGAAAGATTTTCCATAAAACTGGGGCCCACAGTAATACTATACGCACTACTCGTCTGAAAGTAGAGGTGTCTTACCTTGATTTACAAATCGATACAATTTGCACCAAAAGCCATCCGGGTTGACCCCTTGGGGCGATATCTGCTCCTGCCTGGTGTCCTTGCAGGGCTTGAGATCCTATTGCTCAACATATATGGGCCTAATATTGATGACCCAGATTTTTACACTCAGATCTCTGACAAGTTTGCACTTTACCATTTCCTTCCCATTCTCTGGACCGGGGACTTCAACACCATCTCTGATCTCTGTCTTGATAGATCCGGGAGTAGAGCCTGCCAACTAACCAGGGCTGCACGGGTACTATCAGAAAAGCATGCAGGATTGGGTTTGATTAACGCATGGGGACTGTTACATCCGCAAACCCGGGATTACACATTCTATTCAAGCGTACACGACTCACACTCTAGAATTGACCATTGGCTTGTCTTTGGTACCCTCATAAACCATATAGGTGATGCTGATATACTCCCACGGACATACTCAGACCACTCTCCAATCACACTATCCCTGACCTGGTATGGCAAGCAATCCCCAGGACGTACATGGAGTCTCAAACCACGGCCTCTTTCGTACCCTATTTGCAGATCTGAATTAGGTGAATGCGTTAGTCATTACTTTGACACTAAAATAGGCACAGTCGACACTCTCACCACACTCTGGGAGGCCTTCAAAGCTTACATTAGAGGCATGGCCTTGGCCAAGGAAGCTGGTCTCCTCAAGCCTATGCGTATGAGCATCCAGAGCAGCGGGGTTTCTCTTAAGCACCTCAAAACTACTTCTGTCAAGACCTGACCCCCGCAACCCTGGGAGCAATAAAAAATAAGCCAGATGCATTTAAAGATGCAGCTGATAGGGAGCTTAAGTTTCTCGATAACCCGATAATGGCGCACCAATATGGTGAGGGTGATAGACCGAACGGACTCCTGGCTAGGTTGGTTCGATGGGAAGAAGGTTTACAACACATTACATTGATCAACGACTCTGACAGGCTCCTATGCACACAGACACTGCTGTGAACGAGGTGTTCCACTCCTTCTCATCATCGCTGTATAGCAATAATGACAAGGTGTCTGTGTTCCAGGAGGAGCTGCTCCTGTCGGTCCTGTCGGCCGAGGCTAGAGAGGTCTTGGATCTCCCACTTGACGTTGGGGAAATACTGCATGCGATCGAGGCCCTGCCCCTCTAGCACCCCGCTTGGCAGCATTGTGGGAGGAGTCCTGTGAGCATAAGGTGCTGCCCTCCACACTCAGGGAGGCTGTGATAACGGTCCTTCTTAAGCTCGGCAAGCCGCCCACACACTGTGGATGCTACCGACCCCTCTCTCTGATCAACAGCGATGTCAAGATTTTTGCTAAGGTCATTGCAGTTTGCCTCGCCCCATACATGCCCTACTTGATACATACCGATCAATCCGGCTTTGTCCCGGGACAGTCTACGGCTCTTAACTTGCACTGATTGTTTTCTATCAAATCCTAGATCGACCATGGGGTTAATACGGTTGCCACTATGCTGGATATCCAAAAGGCATTTGATTCTGTATCTGCGAAATAACTTTGGGCTGTACTTGAAAAATGCAATTTCGGCCCCCGCTGTGGCTGTTGTCTGCACTAATGGCCGACTCTACATCCGTTTGACATATGCAGAGGCACTCGGCTTGGAATCCTGCTATCCCTGCTCATATTTGCGCTTGCCATGGAGCCGGTGACAGACCTGCCCCGACATAAACACTCAAAAAAATGGTATACGTATATCCGGGCCCTCTGAGATTGTCTCATTATATGCCGATGACACGCTCCTATATATCAGAGACCAGGAACTTAATCTTGAACCAATTATGCGTGACATTAATTACTTTGACCAGGTATCCGGGTCAACTGCGCAAAGCCCAAGCTTTTTCCCCTTACTGATGCCATGACCTCCTCTGCTCTCCTAATGGGATTCACATAGGCTCCCTTGGAAATAAAGTATCTCGGGGTCATAGTCAATAGGCAACATGATTCATTGTATTAATGTAACTATGGTTCCTATTTACGACAACTTGAGCGTAAACTTCGCACATGGGCTAAGTTACCTATCTAACTCGCTTGTAAGGTATCCCTGCTTAAGATGATCTTACTACCGCAGCTGTTATACCGCTTCCTCAATGTCCCCCTTTGGCCCGGCACCACACTATTCAAAGAAAGGCACACAGAGATGAGGGAATTCCTGTAGCACTCTAGTGCTGTGAGACTCAAGTGGTCCACACTGGTCAGACCATGTGCTCGGGGTGGGCTGGCAGCCCCCGACTGCAAGAAGTACTGGCTTGCAGCCCAGGCACAGTACGCTCTATACTGGTTTACGGATGGCCCTCCATTGCCACACGTAAGAATTGAGCATCATTCGGCTCGGGCCAGAGACCTCTGTTCACTGGTGAGGCCCCCTCTCTGCTCTGTGGACTGACCCAGGTGTCTCCAACCCTGCTGCAGTCATCGCCCTGGCTTGGAACAAAATAAGGAAACAGACTAGCAATACCTGTCCCTTCCATAGTGGTCTTCTGCCTTGGAATATTATATCGGGATTCCCCAGGGTGGGAAGGGCCGCTGCTGATCACTGGCTTCTCGCAACTACTCTTCTGTAGCTGACTTATACCTGATGGGCTCCTTTGTGTCGTGGGCTGAACTGCAAAGTGGCATTGGAGGTGTTTCCTCCCAGGGGATACAGTACGTGGGACTGCGCCGGGCGGTCAGGCTGGCATGGCCTTGGTTTCTCTCTCGATCCCCTGACGATCCACTCCTAGCATTTGTGATCGATAGCACATTGCCCCCGAAGGCGGTATCACGCCTGTACCGGCTACTACAGGAACATATCACTAAACCTCTCACCAAGCTCTGTGAGGCGCGGGGTAAAGACCTTGCTGCAGACATAACCGATGAAAGATGGGACGCCATGTGTATGCAGACCCGACGGGACTCCCTAAATGCTAGATTCCACTTAATCCAATTTAAGGTACTCCACAGGTTTCATTATATTCCAGCTAGGCTGCACATTATGTCTCACAAGTACTCTCCGCAATGCTCGAGATGCCACACTCACAACACAAACTATATGCACATGACCTGGGCCTGCCCCCGAAACACTGGGTTCTGGAGCAATGTTTGTACTGCTATATCCGATATGTTAGGCTTTACTGTTGACCCAGTCCCCATGAACTGCTTATTTCACAAGCTTTCCTTACTTGGGGGGGGGGTGCCCATAAACTTAACAGTCTGTGCCTGTGCGCTGCATACTGTTACTGTGGCTCAAGCCTGCAGAACCCACCATAAAACAGTGGCTCAGAGATGTTACATGTGCATCAGACATGGAGGAACAATGGATCAGTCTGCACCCAGTGGGCTGCCAACCCCGAGACATACATACTTATATTCCGTACATACTTATATACACTACAAGAGGAGACTATTGAAGACACAAGCTTTCTGCCCCAACCGAGACAGCCATGAACCCCCATAGAACTAAGCACTAGTCATGTTCTCATGCGTTTTTGCTGTAATCCATGTGACAGCACAGTTTTTGTATTTGTTGACGTAACCCATGCTGTATCAATGTGATGCCTTCGACTGTCTGGCTGCTATGTCAAGCAATAATAAATAAATAAAAAAAGAATAGATGGTTGTCATCCTTGTTTTTCTTCAGCTCTGAGATCTGCTGTGACTGTGTAAGCTGCAGAACCCCTTCTTCTTCCCGTCCCTCCACACTCTCCTCACCTGAGTCTTCAGAGTTGCCTGCGTTCCGTAGATTCTGCCAGCTCAGGTATCCCGTTCTTTTTTAGGTAGCACTTGCCTGTCTCGGTGAGAAGCCACAGTGACAACTGAATAGACAGCCGTCCTGGGGCCCCGTTACCGGGAACAGGCCGGAATAAAGGGAAAAAACCCACACGTGGGAAAAACCCTTAGGATACTTCTGGCAATGAGGTAGGTGAAGATCCAAGCTTGTAACCAGTAGGACTGGAAGCAGATGCGAGGTCCACAGGGTTGAACACAGGAGAGAAGTCCAAAGCGACACCAATGAGAGGTGAAGGGAGCCGAAGCCACCACCGGCCCAAGGACCTACCAGGCGCGGTAAGAAAGAGAGAAAATACAGGAGAGAAAACAATGGACAGAGAAAACAAGGGAAAACTGGAGAGCCGCGAGAGAAAAGAGCGGCAAAGAGGAGAGAAAAAACACACCTGCCGCCGGAGCGGCGAGACTAGAAGGAAAAACCGAAGTAGTGCCGAGGGATCGGCAAGGAAGAGGCTGCAGAAAAGAAGGCCACCGCAGAAACTGAAACGGCCGTCAGGTAAGTAGAAGGAACTTATCCCAAGGAGAAGGGAAAAGCAAACAGAGAAAACCCGCCACACGCCGAGGCGAGCAGAGGGCAAACGCTGGGAGCGCAAAAACCAGAGCCGCTGGTGCAAGATCCAGCAATGGGTTGAAACGCAGCGACTGCCGGGCTAGAAGGGCAGATAAACACCCGGCAGTGCTGTGATTGGCCATGACTTGTTACCAGACACAAAAAAGGGACTAAAACCTATCTACCTGCCGGTTAGCCTCCAACGTGGAAGGAGCCGCCACCCGCGGTAGCGATTGCGGATGACATCTGCAGTTGAGAAACAAAGTTAAAGAAAGACTGAAATTCCAAGACTGACATGCAAATGTTTTTTGCTCATCTGTGAAGTGTGCAGTGAGCTAAAACGTGGTTGTAGACCCTCCTGAGTGGGAGGAATTGCATAGACTAGGGTTTTTGAGCCATTTTCCTTCTACCCTTATTTAATTTGTAAGACTTGAGGTTTCACCCTCAGTAACCCAGGGTAATCCATATGTGAACCCCTTGCTTGCTGTGCCTTAGAAAGGCTCAGCTTCCTCTCACTGCAGTCGCCCAACAATGCCGAAACAGGTTTCTGGAGTTGCTTATGGCACTCTTGTTCAGAGGAGAATTGCCTAGCATTTTGGTGCTGGACTGCCCTTATGGGTGGGACCAGATTGATATGCAAATGGCTATTTCTCCTCTGTGAAGGGTGAAATTCCTTAGAACAGGGTATTTGACCCATGTTCGTCCTCAGTAGAGGGGCTCCTACACCATTATTTAATTGGAAATTCAAAGTGTACTTGATACACATCTCATAATTCAAATTAGTTTTGTCCAAATATTGATTTACTCATTTTCCAATCGAGAAAAAAATAAGAATGTTTGGTCAGGTGGTTGCAAGATGCTTAACTACAACTGGTTTCTTCTGAAAGTGCCATAGGTTTTCTGGGACTCCATCTTCGAGGCAGCTCTGTGTTTCTGATCTTCTTTTGATGTGAGTATATTATGCAATGTCAGTGATGCACTTGAAATGCACCCTCCAGAGAAGTGCAATGGACAAAAGTGGGAGAATAGCTGGACACCCTGTAATATGTAGGCAGCCAGAACTAAATGGATCTCATTTGATCATGGCAGCATTCTTTGAAGTACTTCCCATGATCATATTTGTTGGAAGCTGCTCTCCTGCAGAAATTGGCCCTTTTATAGAGTTTCTTTGTCACAGGTCACTTCTTATAAGCATTAATGGGCCCGATCTTCAACGGACTAGGATCAATTTGCACATACATTGGAAGTGAATTTTACATTAAAAAAGCTTTCTTTGTTTCCACTGTTAATTTTTTATGTCGATGTCTGACCTGGCGGGAGTAACGCCACCCGCCTGCAGGTGCAAATGGAAACACCGGCTCCGTCATAGACGGATCCAGTGTTTCCATTGTCCACATCCCCATCGAGTCCTATGGGAATGGGCACTTACAGATTTCCGCCTCCGGAATTCCCGGGTCACCGGAGTCGTAATGCCAAGGTGATTCCGGGAATCACGGAGGCCGAATGGTAATACAGGTCCGGCGGTAGCCTGCTGGTTTTTCCAGCACAGTTACCGCCGGACTCGTAATGAGGCCATAGTCTATCCAGTATATGTCTGAAAACAAACAAAAGCTGATGGCTAGCATGAGCTGTGCTCTGGAGACCTTTTTTGGAAATGTTGACAGTTGTGCAAATAAGGTGGAAGGCCACGTTTGGCATGAAATACAATGACTTTCTAATTCCACGCAGATCCAGGCAATCAGGCTCAAATTGGGCCTAACGGTACTTGCCATAATGCATAAGATCCTGAAAGGGTTACTCTACATTACGATAATGTGTGCAGAAAACAACTCTGCTGTCACTCATTAGATGTGAAATTGTGAAAGAGGCTAGTTCAATCTTAGCGGAATTTCTTAAAACTAACGTGATCTTTTTTGCACAGATAGAGTGGACTCTGGATTAGTTCTATCAGGTAATAATATCCCTATATACATGGTCGCCGTATATAATGTCGCCGGGAAAAGGTTGCAGTGACATTATATAAGTGACCACATAAATAGAGACGGGGAGAGGGGTTGACGGAGGTGTCCCTCACTCCCCTTGGAGAAAAAAAAGGGTTTGGGGGTTGCAGGGATGTCCCCCTCATGTTCCATCTAACGATGTCCGAGCAAAAAAATGCCATTTTTCGACGATTTATTTGCATGGCGTTATTTTTGAGGGGACATTATTACATGGAACCGAATTAGTCATATAGAGTGGGGCTTTAATCCCCCTCATTTTATGAATTTATTGAACATTTTTATGGTGCCTATGTAGCAGAAAATGTTTCCAGGTGCCACGAGACAAAGATGGGGAGGGGAGACATAGGAGAAAACAAGAGTAAAGGTCCTACTAGGCCTTTTGACATTCGGATCGTGCAAGTGCAGTATCAAGTGTAGGTGGAGGGGAAAGGTCAGGGAAAGGGAAGGAATGGGTGGAGGGAGAGGGGAGAAGTGAAGGAGGAGTGCCAGGAGGGATAGTGCCAGGGGAATGTAGGGGTAGGGTGATAATGCATGGGGGGGACCAGCCACAGAAGGTATTGCTGTTAGGAAGGGGTACAAAGGGGAGGCTGGAGGGTGGAAGGCCTGGCCCCAGCGAGATTCATTAGAGGCACAGGCATCCAGCTGTAGTGGCAGGAGGAGACTAGCAGAGGAGGGTGATAGAGGTGGAGGAGAAAGGAAGATCTTGAGGAGCTTCCTGAACTTAAGGAAAGCCGGCTCAAGACGTAGAGGGGCAGGGAGACCATTCCAAAGGGAGGCTCCTGCAGAAGAGAGAGATCTACCCTCCACCCCACTCTCTGCTTGGAGAAATGTCTTATCTGCAGGGAGTTGGAACTAGAGGACTGAAGGACTATAGCAGGGAGGTATTTAGGGAGAGAGTGTTGAATATAGCACGGTACCAGGCCCCAGAAAGCCTTGTATATGATGCAGTGGGTCTTGAATTTGATCCTTGCAACCTCCAGGAGCCAGTGGGGAGATTTTAGGGCTGGGGGATATGAGATCCGTGGGCTTGAGGCCAATGATAAGTCTTGCAGTCCTATTGTGAATTAGTTAAAGAGGGCGGAGTGAGGAGAGGGGTAGGTTAAGGAAGAGGCTGTTCCAATAATCAAGCCTTGAGAGAACCAGAGATCTGGAGATGTTGAGCTTCTGGGGGAAGGTTAGAAAACGGAGAATGCCTCTGAGGAGGTGAAGCTGATAGTGGGCCTTCTTGACAAGGTCAAGGATATTAGGTGAGAAGGAGAGAGAGGAGTGAAAGATGACACCCACGTTTTTAGAACCAGATTCAGCGTGATGAATTAGTTGGGAGATGACCAACTTCTCCAAGAGTTTTCACAAGAAAGGGGTAGTGGCAAGAAGGGTCAGCAGATGGCTTTTTTAGGAGAGGGTGCACAAGGGAGTGCTTGAGGGGTGAAGGGAAGGAGCCGGGGTCAAGGGATTGGTTAGAGACAACCCTGCCAAGCAGGAAGCAAGAGAGGCAACGTTCTCTTTGATAGTTCTAGAGGAGCAGGAAAGTGTTACGCTCACCTGGTCCCACGGGGGCGCCACCCAGTAATCGGTGTCCAGGTATCCCTCCCTGCGATGCCTGGTAGTGACCAGCTGAAGAATCCTCGTTCTTGATGTTGGTGGGTTCTGCGTCCTGCGGTCTCGGCATGGGCGAGTGGTGCTTTGTGGGCAATGGCGGTCGAGTTACTTCACTGATGCCGGCCCGACGTGAGTCTTTCAGGTAGGTCTTATTGCTATGATGTTTTGCTGTCCTAACATGCCTTTCTGGAATTAACAATGTCTTTTTTCTCTTCCTTAGGTACGTGGAAGTCCAATTCATTGCGAAGATTGGATTCGGGGGTTCGCTGGTAAGTATTAGCGTTTTTGGAGCGCCTAGACGCAGCGAGTTGGCGCTTAACGCAGCGCTAAGGTGCCTTCCCTTTGCTAACCTGTTATCTTTTGTCTTCACAGGTCGCGGTACTCTGTCGGAGTGTAGAATTCCAGAGATGTTGCGGAATGAGGTGCGGGTGGGAAGGTAAGCCTTTTAGCGGAGTTTGTTAACTGTCTAAAATGTCTAAAGCCTTGTCTTTCCCTTTCTGCAGGTCTGTCGATCCGAAGGAGCGCTGGTTCCAGGATGCCGGTCGGAAGAGCTGAGAACCGCTAAAGATGGAATTCAGGTAAGCTGCAACCTTTTTTAACAATGTCTTCTTTCTTTTTCTGTAGATGCTGTTTATCCGAGGCTCGTGGCTGAAGCCGAACGTGGTGAGCCTCACGTTGCAGTTTATTGCAAACTAACGTGAAGCGTGTCAGTCCAGTCGGGCGTGGTTTAAATAGCTTCAAGAAAGAAGTCCAGGTAAAAGAGTTCCAAGGTGCCACACCCAAACCATCCTTCTGCAAGCCAGGTTCCAAGAAGCCTGATTCTGTGGATGCTTCCACATTGAATGACAGTAACAAAAAGTAGTTCCCAAGCACAAACTCATTATTAAGTATGAGCCTCGCACAAAAATGCGCCAGGACTGGCCCCAAGAAGGCCTTTGTTGGGATTTAGAGGAGACTGGGGTCAAGGCTCCCCCTGGCCCATGGGTAGGCCAGGGGGGCTTCGGGGTAAGGGTCGTGACAGCACTCCACCCCAGGCCCCTCTCAAGGTGTTCCTTCTGTCCCGTCCAGGTTTAGTCGGGAAGTTTCGATGGTACCTTTTTTTTAGTTCCTGAAAAGCCTTTTCTGCGTCTTCAGTCCAGGCGAATTTTTTGTTATTTTTTCGCAGTAATGCAGTGATTGGGTGTACGATTTGGGAGAAGTCTGGAATAAACCGGCGATAAAAGTTTGCAAAGCCTAACATGCTTTGTACTCCTTTTACAGACGTTGGTGATGGCCATTTTAGAACGGCGTCGACTTTGTGAAGGTCCATCTTGATGCCTCCGGGAGTAAGAATGAAGCCTAGAAACTCTACTTCGGTTACGTGAAAATGGCACTTTTCCATCTTGGAAAATAAACGATGTTCACGGAGTTTGGCGAGGACTGAACGGACATGTTTGACATGGTCTTGTTTGGAAGTTGAGTACACCAGGATGTCATCAATGTACACCAAGGCGCAGACATCAATTAGCTCTCTCAGGACGTCATTCATGAAGTATTGGAATGCTGCCGGCGCGTTGCATAACCGAAAGGGCATGACTTGATATTCGAACAAACCATATTTAGTACAGAAAGCAGTTTTCCATTCGTCACCGCTTATGACCCGAACCAGGTGATATGCTCCCTGCAGGTCCAATTTGGTGTAAATTTGTGCATTTTTGACCTAGCCCAGCATTTCCGGAATGAGTGGCAAAGGGTAACAGTTCTTTACAGTGATCTGGTTCAATGCGCAGTAGTCAATACAGGTCCTTAAGTCCCCTTCTTTTTTCGGTACGAAGAACAAAGGACTGGCTGCAGGGGACTTCGAGGGACGGATGAATCAGCTTGCAAGGTATTGGTCTAAATAGGACTTCAGGTGAAGGTTTTCGGGTTCAGTTAGAGCATAGATTCTCCCACAGGGGACTTGGGCACCAGGGACAAGGTTGATTTGACAGTCATAGGGCCTGTGGGGTGGCAGGGTATTTGCCTGGTCCTTCTGGAATACATCCTGGAAATCGCGGTATTCCTCAGGCAGATTACTGATTGCACCCAAGCCAGATGTCGTTGTTTGGGGAGTTGTTGAACTACTGCAAGCTGTCTTCTGTTCTTGGTAATAACAGGTTAGAGAACAGTCACTGGGGAAGGTTAATTTCCTGTCTCGCCAGTTAATCAAAGGATTATGAGCGACTAACCATGGCATCCCTAATATAAGCCGAAATTGAGGCGCTTTGATGATGTCAAACAAAATGAGTTCTCTATGCCCATCCTGACACAGCAATGTTATTTCAGTTGTGCATTGGGTAACGGGTCCGGAAGCAATTTCAGTTCCATCAACTGTAGTCACCTTATCAGTAGTCGGCTTGGAACATAAGGGGAGTCCCGTCTCTGTAACCAGATCCTTATCAATATAATTTCTGACTGCCCCACTGTCGATGTAAGCATCAATGGCATGCATTCTTGAGGATTGTTGGTTGTTGATTAGGATCACTGGTAATGCAAAGTGTGAGGTCGATGGCTCCTTTCTCTCACTCTACAAACTGACCTCTACGTTTGTCGAGCTGGGTAGTTTTCCGACTTAGGTTCTTTTTCCTCATCTTTCTCAGTGGCCCTGACGACCTTCCTAGGGGATTTTACTGGGCAGTCCTTCAGAAAGTGTCCTGATTTTCCACAGTACAGGCATAGTTGTGCTGCCTTCTTTTGTCTCGCTCTTGTTTGGTTAACGGGGGTCGCACTCCCCCAAGTTGCATGGGCTCCACAGGGTTTTCTTGTGCACGAGTTACATAGTCTCTTCACCGAACATACACTGCCCGTGGATCAATTTTGGAGCGATCTGCTTTTCGGTCTTGCATCCGATGATCTAATTGCACGACTACGTTTATGAACTCTGAACAGTCTCGAGGGGGATCCACTACTTGAGCTAGAACTTCTTTTAACTCTCCCCTTAAACCGCAATGAAACAACGTGGTTCTCTTGTTTTCAGGCCACCTAGCTTCAGCGACCAGTCTGTTGAAAGTTGCGATGTACGTTATCAAATACTGATTTCCTTGTCGGAGGGAAAGGAGTTCATTGTCCACTGCTTGTTCTCGAGTGTGACGGGCAAACAGCTTCTCCATCTCCCTCTGAAATCCCCCAAAGTCATGTAATATAGGATCATCATGGGTCACTAATGGTACTGACCAATCTGCTGCGCTACCGCTCAAATACGATAGAACAAAGGCCACCCGAGCTTGGTCATTTGGAAATGCTCCTGGCCTGCAAAGAAAGTGAAGGCGGCATTGAGTCATGAAAGAGGCATATTTCCGTGGATCGCCTGTAAATCGTTCCGGTGGGGCTAAAGGACCTGCTCCTGGTAGAGTAATTTGCTACGGAGTTGAAGAAGCGGAAGGCAGTGTAGGGTTCTGCATCGTTGGATTGCCTCCCGGCAGAGGTGTCTGGCCTGCCTGTGATTGCAAGTATTGTCTGCTAAGGTCTTCTGTGCGCTCCTTAGTCACAATTAAATCTCTTCGGAGAGCATTAGTCTCCTGGCGGGCAGATTGAACCTCGGCGCGTAATTCTCCTATCAGATGGGCCAATTGGTCTAGTTCTGAGGTTTCCATGGCGCCCAGGTGGATTTTAGTTTGGAGGCTTTGCGTTCTGTTACGCTCACCTGGTTCCACGGGGGCGCACCCAGTAATTGGTGTCCAGGTATCCCTCCATGCCATGCCCGGTAGTGACCAGCGGAAGAATCCTTGTTCTTGATGTTGGCGGGTTCTCCGTCCTGCTGTCTCGGCAGGGGCGCATGGTGCTTTGCGGGCAATGGCGGTCGAGTTACTTCACTGATGCTAGCCCGACGTGAGTCTTTCAGGTAGGTCTTATTGCTATGATGTTTTGCTGTCCTAGCATGCCTTTCTGGAATTACCAATGTCTTTTTTTCTCCCTTCCTTAGATCAGACTTCAAGAGAAAAGTCGTCTTTCTAGAAAATCTCAAGTCCCCAATTTGGTGTGTGTTGGACATCACATTAAAATTGAAGACTTGAGTATTGGGGAAAGAATTGAATTCTCATCAAAATTCTTTGTCCTGAAGATGGCTTCAACATCTACCAGACCGACGGCACTTGAGATAGTGCAGTATGTCTTATAAAGGCCAAAACATATGTCGACTTACACAGGAACTCTTTCCTGAATCTCTTTCCCGAACACCTAGATTGGATTGGATTCCTCAAGTGTATTATGTATGACTGTGACTAAATAATATAGTACCAAGAGTAGCGAGGATAGGTGTTAACAAAAACAATCTCACTGTTTTTCTGCATTGTTTTTAAGAAAAAAGAGGAACATACTTGAATGCCATTTTTGTACCCCAGTAAAGATTCTCTCTTTCATTAAAAATGTTTTTTGAAATTGTGTTGCATTTATGGTGGCTGTGACAATCCATGTGTATGCATCACCTAATAGTAGGGATCTGTCTTGTATGTTTTATGTTTATGACATAAGTGATCACATGTTTTTTATGTGTTTTTAAAAAAATAGTCTTAAAGTTCTTAATAGAACTGTCAATATTGTGAAAATGTTGAACATTTTTGAGATTTTGTCCATCTACAAAATTAATAAGTAAATAATCGTGTCTTAAAACAAAGGGGTTATGAGAGGAAACATCAGGACTAGAGTAGGTATTGTGTTGTCCAGGAGAAGAGAAGTAAAATCCTGGCAGAATAGCTACCAGATATTGGGAAAATACCATTGCCAATTCAAACAAGTTTGAACACCAGTGTTATGAGCCTAGGAAGGCACAACGAATTGTTGTATCGGAAACTCTTGGAGAGCAAAGAGGAATCAAGGGGATGGGAACCACCCTCTGGAACACTGATCCCAACCCTGGAAGAACTTTTGTGTTAGAGCCATTTATTTTTTATTTTCTGAACACTTTTCTAAAAAAACTCCCAAGGTTAAAGACATTTCCTGTTTCACATCAAAGTTTAGTTTTAGAGTGAGGGTCAGAATAGAACTTTGGACAGAGGACAGTGTTTGTTTTGACATTATGACACAGGCAGATTATTAGTTTTGGTTTAGGTAGGGGAATTCATCTTAGAGCCGGGTCAGAGAGTCCTTTTCCCTTTTTAATTTCAATGAGAGTCTTTAACAAAAATCATGGCTAACAAGTGTTTGTGTTTCAATTCTGACTCCTCACATATCTCTTTATATGATGAACATACAATACATAATTCTGATTGTACTGCAGACCATTCCTTTTTCAAAAACTTTACTGAGATTATAATAATACTGAACTTAATACAGAGTGATCTAGCAAGCTGTGGCGAATCATATCTAAATGATTCTCAAAACCAAGAGCATTTTCATTCAGTCAATATTCACATATTAGTGCAGTTTAATGACTATTTGACATTAACTCAATACAAACATAGAAACATTCCTTTTAATTTAGGCTCTTTTAATCAATGTTTTATTTTTGCAGTTTATATTGGAAGGGGTCTCATGACAATTGACAAATTGATTTGGTAAATTGAAGAACAACTAATCCATGGGATTTCCTTAGGTTAGAAGTATTTTCTTTTAAAAAAGGACAAGCTTAGGCTGTGATTATTTATTATTTATTGCGGCACTCATCAAGTTCGAGTCCCATAACCATAGTGGGACTTATTATTTAATTCATTGCACAGAGAATCAATATCACGAATGGTGTGTGTTTGAAAGGAAATAGAACATGCACAATATCTTGCAGACTCTGTGAGCATTGGAAGCGACATCTTTCCATAAAGGTTCCCCCCTTGTTGCTCCCTCAATTGCTTTTATGGCCAGATTTCCCATTTTTAATTTCATAAAAATAATTTCATCTCATTTACCCATAGATACGCAATGCACCTCTGCAGTTTATTTGGGTGCTGCAATACTTAAACTGATCCTGATCAATACTGATCCTTAAACAATACAATTTAGCTGAATCCAAGCCAGCTTTCATCATTTCTTGCTTTTGAATATTTTTCTTTCTGGTTTAGCTCTTTAAGTATTTAACCATTCAAATTAAAAATGTGTGACCAAATGCAGAAACTGACATCTTGTCTCCTTATGCTTAACTAAATTGCTATATAGTAGCTATGTTGGTGTTTCCGGTGTTGCTTGCTGTAACCCCCACCACCACCACCTTATGTCAGCAGGATTGTTATACAATATAACCATTAGTCCCAAGTATAGCAATTGGGCTTTCATCGTAGTGGCATGCCTAACTTGAGTTATACTCTCGTAGATCCTACTTTCCACAGTCCCATTGCACTTACGACCTTATACTTATTTTTATTTTTTTCATTTGTATAGCACACAAAAACCCTTCGGCATCTAGGTGGTGTGGTTGATCCAGTTACATGTGGCCCAGAGGCAGTGATCATGAGCAGACAAGTGCATATACAGTTATATAAAGAGTGTACAGGCTTGCATGGCGAACACGGTTTGGGCAAAACAACCAGGTTTTAAGGGCTCGGCCAAAGACCCAGTAGGATTCAACCTCCCTTAACGCATGTGGGAGAGAATGCCATTGTTTAGCAGCAATGACTGTGATGCTTGTCCCTCCCGCTTTGACGCATTTGAACTTGGGTTGAGCACGTCCATGGGTGTATGGAGTTCTGGACCAGTGAGTCTTAGGAATTTTATTGTGCCAGGTAGGCTGGGGTGGATTTAGAGATGCACCTGTGTGGGATTGTGAGTGTCTTAAATGATATTCTTTCATGGATGGGGAGCCAATGTCCTGCTTTTCGGGCAGCCGAGATGAGTTCCAATCTAGAAATGCTCAGGACAGCACGGAAGGCGTTATTTTGCATGGTCTGGAGTTTTTGTATGTTGTGAGCAGAGGTACGGGCGAACAGTACATTACAATAGTCCAACTTAGTGTCAACCACTGCTTGAGCGATTGTTAGGTAGCTGTCTGTGGAGAGGAAGGGTCTGACAGCATTTAGCAATTTGGTTGAGTAGGCGGCGGAGGAAGAGATTGCATTTACTTGACGGGTTAAGGAAAGTGTTGCATCAAGGAAGATCCCTAGGGTTTTGACCACTGGTGAGACTGAGATCAGGGTGCCATCGATGTTGAAGGCTGAAAAAAATCTAGGTCAAGTTTTTCTAGCACTGTTGAAGATCCATCAAGGAGAAGTTTGGTCTTCTCGTCATTGAGACAGAGGCCATGAGTCGCCATCCACGCTTGGATGGTAGTGTAGGTTGAGCTCAACGTGGCAGCTTCATTGGTGTAATTGCCAGAGAGGGGGAGGCAAATGTGCGTGTCTTTGGCATAGTTAGTGTAGGCTATGCCGTGAGAGTCTAGAAGGTCAAATAGTGGCTTTGTGAATATGTTTTACAGAGTCGGCGAGATGCAAGACCCTTCAGGTACTCCCCAACAGATGGGGGAGGGTGCAGCAAAGGCATTTTCGAAGAAGAATTATATTGCTCTACCTTCTAGGAAGGAAGTGATCCAGGATGCCACTTCCAGGGAGAAGGAAGCTGCAGAGCTAAGGTGGTGGCAAAGTATATTATTGTCTGCTAAGTCAAAGGCCACACAGATATGTAGGAGGCAAAGTAGTTTGGGTTTACCCTCATCCCTGATCTCGTCAACCTGATTTTTCAGGTCCTGGAGTGCGGACTTCATGCTGTGGGTGGAAGCCAGACTGATGGACTCCAAGGATGTGGTTTGCCTCTAGATGATGTTGAATGTGAACGTATGCTGCTCTGTCAAGTATTTCTAATAAGAAGGAGACTGTGGTGATGGACCTGTAATTGTTGGTTAGGGCAGGGTTGAGAGAACACAGGCTTCTTTGAGGCTGGACGGTACTGTTCCTGTCGAGAAGGAGGAGTTGATGAATGCTGTGATGAACGGAGCCAGTGCTTCAGCACAGTCTTTGATGAGGGGGGCCTGGAAAACATCCCCTTTGCATGTTGATGGCTGTAGGCTTTTTAAGATCTGTGAAGTTTCCTGTTCAGTGATTTTACTAAAGCTGAATAATGGGTTTCTTGGGATTACAGGTAGGCATGTAGGTGGCTTCGTACCCAGACATGAGTGCTTTAGGCTGGCTTGTTTGGATAGCATTTATTGTGAAGCATGTACATTTTTTGCAGAATGGCATTCTGAATTTCTGAATGCTAGCACACCAGGCTGAGTCTTTGGTCAGGGGGGGCCAGGGATTCCAGTTCCTTAAGGATGGAGAATAGTTCTCTGGTGTCCAATTTGGCTTTAGCTATTCTTGTGTTGAAGGTAGTGACTTTGGATTGAATAATAGCTTGTTTATATTGTTTGGATAGTTTTGTGAACTTGTGTTTTAAGGCATTGGAGGAGATCTTCTTCCAACTTGCTTCGCCAAGTCTTTTTTTCATTCTAAGATCCAAAAGGTCCTGGGTGTAATGTTGAAATGACCTACAGATTTGGCTTTTTGGGAACTAAGGGGGCAATGGTGTCAATTGCGCTGGTTAGTGTTTTGGTGAAAATATCAACTAGATTCTTGGGATCAGAAGCGTCCAAGAACTCTGGTTTCAGGACATTGAGGAATGCTAGGAGGCTGTCATTGGTTAACCTGTGGGAGCCTAGCACCAGAGAAGGCAGTAGCATCTTGGTAGGAGGTTTATTTTGTAGGCCAAGGGGGATAGTGAAGGCAATGATGTGGTGGTCTGACAATGGGAAGAGAATATTGTACTTGCCCGAGATATGGCAGTTGAGATGCGCTCACTGAATCCTAAGGCAGTTAGTGAATTTGCTAGCAAGGTGACTTGTAGGTCAGTGTGGTTGTTAAGGTTTAGATTTAGATTTCCCAGGACAATCACTTCAGAGGAGGGCTTTCTATGATCTCCTAATGTATGAAGTAGGTGTTCTTCAAATTTCAGGATGAGGCCAGGTGGGTGGTTGACAACATGGACTGTGATTGTGTTGGTAAGGGGGATGGTCAGTTCTTGGGAGGGGATGTCGCAGTTGTGGGTGAGCAAGGTGTTGAGTTGCCCAATGCGAAAGTGGTCTTTTGCTATGAGGGCGACTCCACCTCCTTTGAAGTTCAGTCTATCGCTCCTGAAAATAGTGTAGCCTAATGGGATGTCGAGGGATAGGACAGGAAGTCATGGATGTCAAGAGCATGGACAGGTAGTGAGCAGGCACTGACCAAGACTAGATTGAGAAGAGGACCCTGGGGTTTGTGTGTGCCTGCTTTGGCACTGTATTAACCCGAGTCGATAGGAGAAGTGCTATTGGGAGCCAGACTTGTAGGGGCATTGTCAAGGTTATGGTTGTCAGTCACATTTGAGATGTGGTTGAAGGCCGATACAATGGTAGTACCAGTTAGATTCGTTTTAGCAGTGTTAGACAAAATCACATCATAAATGGAAGCATTACAAGGTGCAGTGGCACTATTGGCAGGGAAAGATAACCGCTCCCATGCAAATAATGGTGAAGGTATTTTCATCTCGAAAGCATTTTTTGTGTAGTTTACACTACAAAGCCGTGCCTTTTATAAATTTGTATTTAGTGCTCCACTTGTTGCTAAAGAACAGGTTGATATGAAATGTAGATGATATTTCAAGGTAGTATCTGTATCAGATTTTACTCAGATATAACTGTATTATTTTACAAGTTCAAGATTAGTGGAGTTTATAGACCATGAAAAACGTTTTTTTCTATTTAGGGAAAGTCAGTGTCGTGGTCGTATCCATATTTATTTTCTGTCCATTATCATTACAATGTTCTATTTACTTTGTAAGCTCTAAGCACACCGCTATGTCAGCATATAATACAATCTGAATATGCTGAGTACAACAAACAGGAGGAATTGCCATTAATTCAATTAATTCAGAGCTTTAAGTAAATTCGATGTGCCTATACCTATAATGAGTAGTTTAGGTGCAAAATACACAATTGCTTATGTCTATTGTGTTGTTCACAAATCCATTGTACTTTAACCCAAATTTGTGAAAGAAGTTCAAATAACCATTTTAGTAATCCACTTGGTATCCGACATTTTACTTTTTGCCCCATATATGCACAGGGACATTTTTTTAATGTACATTGATCCGCTTCCCCGCATGAAGACATAGATGAATTGATAATTTGACATTTCTTTTTCTTTGGTCCATGTATTATAAAGGCTTCTAATTTCAGTACATGCTCAATACATCAAGGGATCCGCCCCATGTCATAGGTGAACTTTCAAGCCTTGACCATGTAGTTGGTGAATTTGAATGGGTCATTGAAATCCCTTGGAAAAATCCCTTTTTCTGGGTGCACATAACCACCGTAAACGTTTCTGTGAATCACCCCCTGGTGTGGTTTTCTAGAAATTCTGAGGATCTCAGCCACTTGACAACAAGCTAATTCAGCAGAATGTTAATTCCTGTGACCTGTTAAACATTGGCCACACAGAGCATCCTCAAGAACAGTCATTGCAGAGAAGGTGATGTGGTTCCTGATACTCCAAATCTGCATTTAAAAATGAGTACACATCACAGCAAATACATGTACCTCTAAGATATATTACTGTATATGCAATGGCATATCTTTTCTGGTGAAGAATATCCTCAGGAGTCCACCAAAAAAGGTTATAATCCTGATAAAAAGATCTTCAATGTGTTGCCAATTCATCACTGTTCTGATATCTGGCTTCTAGGCACTCAACTTCCATCATTAACATAACAAAAATGCAATAACATTGTCAGCCAAAATAGGCGATTGATGCCACAGAGCACCACTTGTGTAAATCTTGCATAAGAAAACAGGCTCCAGGAAGGGCGTGCTGCTTTATAACATTTGATTACCTAATTTGAAGCATGTGGTTTAGAGAAAGAGAGGAGGGAAAGCGAGACAGACAGACATTTAGAAGGGAGAGAAGGATGTACCGCCGATCATTCAGGCGATTAGCTCATGAATGACGAAAAATGATATGTGTGTTACACCTCGACCTTCGCCGCATCACACTCCCCAGGGTCTGCCCCATGCCTCTTCAGTCTCCCGCGTTAACAAGGACAGTTGGGGAGCTCTATGGAAGGCCAGATAGAGGAACAAGGAAGTGGTTGCTCTTCATAAGGGGCTACGGCGCCGTCATGCACCTTTTTTCTCATACTGGCAGCTGCCATGGAGAATAGCTGCAACAAACTACATTTTCCAGAAAACCTGCCATGGATTGTAGTTCCCGGCATTAATACGGGAGCCTCATTTTCGATTATGTCACGCCTCCTTGTTGTATTTAAACTACAGCGGTTTTCAGAACGCTGCTTCTGTTTATAGTTACAACTGGCATTTTTGGAAATGCTACTTCTGTACCTTAATTCCAGAAGTATCCTGTTTTTTCCGTGTACCAACCTTGCCTGCACACGCACTCCTACATCTTGATTCTACTTTGGTATTGTTTGTTGACCGTCTGTGTACCAGACCCCTTGCCTGCTCCTGGACTCCTGGATTGTGATTTTGCTACCGCTACTTCCTGTTTGAATACCATATCTCACTTGGCCACGAACTCTTGAAACCCTTCCTCAGAGTGCTTCCGTTCTTCTGGGAAATAACACTGGTAAGAACAATTCTTCATTTTGGAATCCTGTCTTCATCGAACTGTTACCTCATCTGTGGATAACATTGCTTCATTTCTAAAGTGCATTTTGGAACGCTTTGCTGTGGTGCACCATCCCAAAACCAGTGCGACCCTCGTTCCGTCCGGGGATAGCTACCCTACAAACCTTCCTTTTTTTTTGTTTTATACTTTTGTTGTTGCCCAGGATTCTTTACACTACTCTTACCTCCACCAGTGGTAAAGTATATTTCCTTGATTACCATCATTGGGCAGTTTTACATTTAGCTAGTATCTAAAGTCTCTTCTGCTTTATAGGTTGCTCTAGGTCCTTTTTTGTGGCTTAAGGGGAACTCACTCAGGTACTCTATTAAGGGTAATAGTCTTGGGGAAAGCCAGGGTTGAATCCGACAGAATATTCATCTATTGTCTTTTCTTTACAGCTGGGTCCGTGGCGGTGTGTTCTCCCCGCTCTTTTGATTGATCGGTCCCCTTGTCTGTATAGTTCAGCAGGTGGTCATATCAGTTTAAAGAGTTCATTCCCTCACAGAGAGGAGGCTCGGGTGGAGGCTCCAACCCGAGCTCCTTCAAGCAACTCTCCAGCACAAAAGGACCGGTCTGTTTTACACACTCCCCATACCGGTGAGTAACAATGTGAAATGTTAGGCTTACCATTCTCACTAATTGCTAATGCTACAACTTCATGTGCACACGTGATGTGTTAAGCTATTGGGAGAATCGTAAAATGCAGGAGCAACATGAGGATACGACATGGGGTGGGCTTGAACTATATTCTTAGATTGCCCCACATATTCCTGAAGCGCACATTGCTGCACCTTAATATGTGAATGCAGTGAACAGTATTTTTAGAAAACATTGGTGGTATGGATAATTAAAGAAAAACAGGGCATATAAAGCAGGGATAGGTCTTGGCTAAAGATTTTACCTTTTTATTCAAGGTGTCTTTCTTGGGAGAAAGAAGATTACAGCCGCAAGCATTCTGCGGCCGGTTTTGCTGTGGTAGTCCTCTGGTTTCCCTTCTTTGCCTAAAAAGCTGAAGAATGGAAACAAAAACAAACTGCTTTGAAAAACCTTTTAATCACAAATTCAGGATGTCACACACTTTTAAAAAACATTAGATACATTTGCAATGTCCACTCCTGCTGCTGATCAGATGCCAGCAAAAGCACAACGCACCTCCATCTCGGAGCCCAGAGTTTCCCCCACTGCATCTATACTGCACCATGCCAGATGACAACTTAGGAGCAGTTAGCTATTTATTGGTGTGGGCAGTCACATAATCGCTGGATCATTTGTTGTCTACACCTGTGGGTCTGCTCATTGCCCTCATCTTGTCATTGAGCGCAGGCGTAAGCAGCCCAACAGCTCAAGCTTGGACCACAGACTTCGCTCCATAGAGCTATGCTTGATCTCATTAGTAGGAGCAGGCCTCCTCTTGGATGGGAGTGGTGGGGGGCAGCCACTGCCATCCTCTTATTGTGGCACCTACGTGTTCCATCAATGGGAATACAACAAGGCTACGGGTCACATCTATTTGGCTTAAAAGGATTCATACCCTATATACATATCATGTTCCAATCATCCCCATCTGATGCAGTATGCACCACTCCTCATTAGTATATTCTTAGGTCCTCAAACCCTCTATAACCTCTGTCCTCCACAAACACCATGCTCCTTGTTGTTCACCCTGTTCCTGCCCACCTTATTAATTCTCCTACCTGTCCTCACTCATTAATTCTCTTGGGGCCTCCATTTTGCCTCTCTAATATAATGCCACTGCTTCCCTTTTGATGCCACCCTCTCTTACCATCCCCAACTTCCCTAGACCTAAACAAAACCCTGGCCACCTCTCTCACCTGTACCTTCACAATGTCAGCCTTGTATTCCGTATTTTTCTCCCACTGGAGCCCTCCTTCTCCCATAACCCTCTTACACACTCACACTGATCTCGCTTTAGGCCTATCACATGCCAATCGCTCTGTAACAAAAGCCTCCATTCTCACTGACAACTTTGACTCCAGTCACTCCGAACTCTCCTTGATGGTCTTCACTGAAACATGCAACCTCCCGAGGACACAACCACTCTTACCTCCATCCATATAGACGATCATACCTTCGCACACACACCTACATTATCTAAAAAAGGTATTGGCCTGATCTGTTGATCAAAAAAGACACATCTTCAGCTCTCTCATCCCCCTTTAACTTCACTCAATCCTTCTTTGACCAAATCTCTGTTCAACTTCTTACCCCCACCCATCATAACTGGCACTTTTGCCTTCTACTAAAGTGGCACCCTCAGCTCCCACCGAACACTCCCTGGTTAGCAATATCCCTTCCCACACTCATCACACTTCACTTGACCTCATTTTCCAATCCTCCTCTCTCAACTCCTTCACTCTCTTTGTTGATGCTTAAACCTCAGACAATGCATTCATCTAGATCACTGTCGCTCCCCCTTCCTCAGCCATCACCAAAATTAAATATAAGCCTGATACATGGTCAGCTACCTTGACCAAGGCAGGATTTCCTGCCCGGGTTCTTTCTTCATCACTTTCTCACTGTATCATGGTCATCTTACTTAAACACAACTTTGTCTACCACGTTTTAACATTCGCAAATTCAGCTTACTCATTTACACCTTTGTCCCTTCTCTCAACCATGCAGCTCGCCAGCCGTCCAACAATTGTGGACATCCATGTGTCTCCACTTGCAGTGCTGCAGT
The DNA here is from genome assembly GCF_040938575.1 of Ambystoma mexicanum. Classification (NCBI taxonomy): domain Eukaryota; kingdom Metazoa; phylum Chordata; class Amphibia; order Caudata; family Ambystomatidae; genus Ambystoma; species Ambystoma mexicanum. The sequence continues at coordinate 85,344,840 of NC_090928.1, read as the reverse complement.
AAAACTCACTCACCTACTCTGCCTACTGTGTGCAAGGACTTTCTTGTTGCCCTCGCAACTGCTATTGCCCTATACAATCTTCATTCAAAGCTGATTTTATATCCTCATTCTGCTTACATCCTCGCAAGTTGTTCCTGGCACACTTCTATACCGCTTCATTTATTCACCAATAATAATACCCAGATTATGAACACTCTTTGGAGACAAAACCATATCATCCACATACAGTGTATGATTGGATCTTATATGTGATTATTGGCATTAGTTATACACCAACAAAATGGAGGTGATTCTCTTTGGGAAGATAGAATTTTCAGCCAACTCCTTGGTCTGCAACACCCTCTTTATGAATTTGCAAACATTTGATTTGACTTTTCAGTTTTGGTGGGAGGTCCCCAGATCCTCTATTTTCCTCCCCTTGTTGCCCTTGTTTAGGCTTTTTCCTTCCACAATGTTCGTATCAGTCATAGTTGCACTGCCTTCAATTAGGTTCGCTCTTTCAAAAAAGTTCGAATAGCTTTTACTAAGGCTTGCTCTTTCAACAATATTCATATCGGTAAGAATTACTCTGCCTTCACTCAGCCTTGCTCTTTCAACAATTTTCGTATTGATAAGTCGTATCCGGGTGAGGGTCAATGAGCTTGTTACAAGCAATCTCATTAGCCCTCGCCGGGGCATTACCGGCCTACATGGAGTCCCTTCTCCCTGTTCCATGGCAGCCATTTTGTTTGTTTATTTTTTTACATTGATATCAATGGCCACAAAGGAAAGGGAGAAGGGACTATGTAAAGTCTTTCCTCCCGAACCCCGGAAGCCATTTTTTTGTGCTTTTATTTTCGACTCGAATAAATTGCAATTCAGTGCACTTCATGTTTCTCCAGCATCTGTGCTCCTGGTCCACATACTGGTAATGCACCCAGGGAGTTGTTCACTTCCCATCTTGCTTTCTTCTGTCTTCAGCAGCTCTGGCTGCCCGCAGTCAGTAATCAGTGAACTTCTCCCGACATGGTAATTGCTTGACACACCGTCTCCAGTGGCCTGTGCACTTCAGCATCCTCCAGAGTGTCCTCAAAAGACAGGTGTCTCTCCAGTCTTGAAATCATGAAAATTAATTTTCCTGGCCATTCTGATACTACAGAGTATTACTCTACAGCACACTAGAAGGGCACACCCTTTGAAAGGCAGGGAGTGTGGGCTGGTCAAAGATCCTTCATCTGATGTAACCCATGTGAGGAATCTGAGGGCGTCCTCACTTCTTTCCCCATTATATCCTCCTCCCAGGGGGCCCGGGAAAGGCCATCAATATTGGATCCTGACCCTGGGGTTGGACATGATATGATATGATCGCTTATTTATAACGCGCTTAATACCCAAAGGTATTCTCTCATCCTGCTTCTCACTCTCTCCAATTTGGTTCACCTGTGTTACTTTTAATTGTCCCAGTCTTTCCCTGCAATTTCCAAAGACTAGAGCGTGGCGTTGGTTTGCTGTGTCTAGTATCCTTATTGTTCTATCCTTCTACCTCATCTCAGTCCTCCAAAAGGGGGGGAAAGGTAAAAACCTGGGAAATCAGTATCTATGTTACAATAGGGCATGTATGAATGTTGCAAAGGCCCTTTGTGACCACTAAAATGTACGACTGAAGGGTTATCTTGATGCAGTTTCTTTCTCTCGCCCTGGAGCTTGTCCTCTCCCACATGGTCCTCCCACAGATAGCCACCCACATTGTCAGAGCCAGGTAGCATCTGCCTTTCCCTAGCCACATGAGAGAGTATTGCTTCCAGGGAATTTGTGACCAAGTTGTCAGATTCGTAACACAATACGTTGATGTTCAACTTACAGACTTCTCTCCTGCCCATTCTGATATTGTTCCGGCAAGTGCCATGAAGCCTGCTGGTGCATGTGCACCAAATAAATATATATAGTATAACATGATGTAGTCTGAAAATTCCAATTTCTTTTACTTATGAGAATATTTAAGCATATTGCTTTTTACTCAGTTACCTTTTCCAATTCACCATCATTCATACGCTATTTGCATAAAGTAACATAAGATAACTAGGAGAAACTTTTAGTTAGACTTGCAACCACTCTTCTGCAAATCATAAATTAACTCAAGACCCACTTCTGCAAGGAGCACCTTCATCAGACACTGAAATACCCCTGATCAAACACTCAGCCAAGCACTTCTCACCTCGCCCCTAAGTACTGCTCCTGTCGCTTAAACGTAATGCAACACAGCACTTTTGTAACTTTGCTTCCTAAAGTGTAATCATATTAACCTAAGATGTACAATGCTCGGCTGCATCTCGCCGCTAACTCCATGGCTCAATAAATTCGGAAATTAAATGTCAAGTAAATACATATATAAAGAAAGAAATAGATCAAGTCAATAGTAGGTGGTTCCTAGGCTTTAACTGTAGGTGGGTGTCAAATAAAACTACACTGCCTGTCCCAGCAGCAAATGTGAGCTAATTATTAATGGAGGGGTTCATAACATTTGAAAGTCCTAGGTCTTAACCTCTTAACCTGAAAAAAAATAAACTTGTCCAGCTTTGAGGGATACAAACGAGCACCCAGCATTTCTCAATTTGGGCAACATTTGAGTGTGAGTGGAATAAAACTCATATCATTAAATATCATCTGTTTTCTCAGAACTCATTAATGTACTGTACCTTGAAGAGCCAGAAGAATATAAAATGTCTTTGTGGTGGTCTGGGTGCTTCTGGGGACGTCCCCATTTCCCCAACCTGCAGGATGACACAAAGATAATTCATGTTCATATTTCACGTAACACATTTTATTATTTGCATTAATTGTCTATTGATTTTCAGTTTGAAAATAAAGAAGCACCGAAGCAACATACATAGAGAATCACACATTCATGTCTTCATTTTTTCAGCGCACAGCCATGTATTGTCATGGTGCTGTTCTGTATGCAAGTCTACATTAGCATGTACGACATTTGATATTCTAAATGCACAACATTTAGTTTATAGATAGCCAGAGACAATTTTGGGTGTTTTGTCTATGAATGTTTGGCAACAGTCCTGGTTATGAGTCTATTGCTGGAAGTTAAATCATGAAAATGAATTTTCCTGGCTAATCTGATACTACAGAGTATTACTCTACAGCACACTAGAAGGGCAGACCCTTTGAAAGGCAGGGAGTGTGGGCTGGTCAAAGATCCTTCATCTGATGTTACCCATGTGAGGAATCTGAGGGCGTCCTCACTTCTTTCCCCAATATATCCTCCTCCCAGGGGGCCCGGGAAATATTGGATCCTGACCCTGGGGTTGGACATGATATGATATGATAGCTTATTTATGACGCGCTTAATACCCAGAGGTTTCTAAGCGCAGATCTAGGGATCGAACCTGTGTTGCTCTGTGTCGTTTTGCTTCCAAGGCGAATACGTTCCCCTAGGCTATCCACCTGAGATCCAAGGGAGGATTACCTTGATGGCGGAGACTCGGGGAGTGAAGACGAGGCACCATGGTATCCCCCATTTCCCTTTCACCATGAATCCAATGCCCCCAAGTCTTTATGGGCTATTGTCAATCCCTTCCCTACTTTTCCTGTGAATGAATTCCCAATAAACACCAGGGACGAGGCAGAGACCAACTAGAGACATACATCCTCTCTTTATTGACACACACACACATACAAACACCAGTTATGTACTGGGACGAGGAGGAGGCAAGCAAGAACAATGCAGAACTTCCAAGTTGGCAATTAGCAGTCTAGTTGTTTTGGACCAATCATCCTGGCGGGAAGTTTAAAAGCATCAAGAATGGTGAAAATTGAGTCAGCACAGCTGGAGGAGCGCAGACCTCTCTTGGAAGGTGACGTGTCAGATGGAGTGCTCGAGAGCCACAGCACAATGCAGAGAGTATGCAGTGGGAAGTAAAACTGATAGAAGGTGTAGGCCTCTGACAGACTACGGAATGGGACCCGCCGTGGCCAGGTAAAGCTTCATTGTGAGACCCGGGCTGCAAGGGACGCATCAGTGGCAGGAGCAAAGCCACACAGAACCGCTTTGGAGACAGAGCAAGGTGCTGCACAAGAGAGAGACAGCTTGTGGCGGCCAGAAGCCTCACTGGAGTGCCATAAGTCAACATAGGAAAGGGAACACCGGGGTGGCAGGCGAGCCTGTTACACTGGTGCGAACTTTAATGAATGCCGGTCCAAAGGAAAATATTTTGAATACTGATTTGGATGAAAGCAAGAAAGCAATCACTTTTGAATATCAGCAGGGACATCATTTAGGGATCGCCAGAGGTCGCAAAAGCGACCTCTGCCGATTGGCTGGCGACCTCTGCCAATGGCTGCCAACCACAGTGCCACGTGTGGATTCCTCCATTTTGGGCTCGCTTCCCACAGCAGCACGTATCATGTGCTTCACTGCTGGTTCTGCAGTACTGGTTAACAAAAGGAAAGCACGTCCACCTTGAGAACTTAACAGATGCTTTGGATGTATAATTTACATCTGAGTAACATGAAATTGATTCACAGAAGGAAACAAACTGCACATCATTCATCCTTGTAGAATCGGCCCACAGAGATTCTGGGAAACGTGGGTAATATACACACTAACGTGGGCGTACATGCTTTTAGGAGAACGCTTTTCATTGGCGAGTTGGGCCCTACATGTCTTTGCGGCGAGCATGGAAAGACATGCTAATACATTCCCCAAATGATGAAATAATCCTATGCTTCCCTTGGCAGCATAATACCTATTTTTTAAAGTGAGTGCGTCACGTAGAATGAAAAGCCTGCCTCGGATTGAAATGCCAGGACGCATATTAAGGCAACGTGACCTTTGATTGAGTTATGAGGTAATTGCTACACCCTATCCTGGCATGCCAAACGCCATTTGATGTCGTAACACTAAAATAGAACACACATGTGTAGAGGTATTTCATAAATTTGTGATGCCTTGTTATTCATACAATGTTCGTATCTGTGTTTAGCCCGTTGGTAAATGCAATCAAGTTTGCTGGATATGGGGACTGAGGCACAGGATAATGAAATAATTTGCTCAGTATCACACATTGAGGTTTGTTTTGATGCAGGCAGTGGGAGTGTTTCAAAATGTACTGTCCTCCAGTAAATTATAAATAGTGCACTTGCATTTGGTATATATACAGAGCTAGGGGCGGTGTGTAAATTTCTCACCCACCACTTCCAGCAACTGGGCTTTATCAGGACTTGGGCGTTATCTCAGCGGTAAATCTTCCCGGATACCACCAAACGCAATTAGCATTACCACAACTTGGTCGGGCGCTATTAGCGCCAGATCACATGCTGCCGTGGCGGGGTAAGTACCCATTTTTTTCAGAGTCCATGGGCCTCAAAAAGTCAAAATTGCACCAAAAATAGGCGGAAATTCGGCACATTCATCTGAGGTGATTTCTCTGACTTTCCCTCAAACTCGCAATTGGGTGGAACGCCAATGCATTTTCACAGCTCCACCCAACTCCTGATGAGGCCCACTGTGTGCATTGAATGCATGTGCATCTCTGCCCGCATTGAATTTTCATGCAGCAAGAGATACTGGAATCCGTATGCTATGGCCTGCAAAAAACAGGCCTTTTAAAAACACAGTGGGGTTCCACAAGTGTAACACTTTGAGCAATGAGCCTAAATAAGAAAGAATAGAAATATAACAAAGCATTTGTCTCTCTGGAATTCTATACAATAATTGCTAGACTCATGAAAGGTTTATTTCAGGCACACTTCAGGGGGTGTGCCACTGGTGTTTAAGAACAGAATCTGTTCTTAAGCACCTCAACTCAGCCTTTTATCTTACTGAGGTCGATAAATGAGTACCAGCACAGTTTGGGTGATATTGTTTTGTCTATATAAAGCGCTTAAGCGAAAGTGGTACATAACACATCATTATCATTTGCCTGTGGTTGTCTGCTTGCATTCACAGTAATTTGGTAATATTGGCATATGCACACCAATATTAACGATACATATGATCCATTCTTTTATGGAATGTATATCAAATTATAGTGATATCGTAACCATATTTTTTGTGGTGTACTTAGGAACAATGCTATGTGATGCCACTTCCTGTTTTGTCAAGGGGTGAGCGGGCATGTTCCATCGCTTTCCGTGATGTCACTTCGAGGTGGGGTCAAATGGCATCACTTCCTGTGATGTCATCAGAGGTCAAGGGTCGTGTTATTTCACTTCCGCTACCCCAGGCATTTCGGTGAAATGACGTCCCTGAATATCGGATCGAATGAAAAGCAAGTACTGTTGAATGCTGAGCTGAATTAAAGCAGTTTTGTGGAATGTTGCGCTGTTAAGGAACTGTGCAGCTTGAGACAAGCATGGCAAGAGCCATAAGAATAGGTGAAAGTGCAAAAAGTGAATAGTGGCAAAGCAAGCAATGAGGATGTGAAATGGAAATAATCGGACACCATTTTAGAGCTGAAACAGTGGCAACGTGCATACAAGGAAGAAGAGGCAAGAAAGGTGTCTGGGTTGTGTGAAATGTGGACTATGTGTTCCGACAACTGCGCCTAGACCGAGAACACCTACCTATGAGAGAGACACCTAAAATACCTGCAAAGAAGCTTGTGATTGAATATAAAGGAAAGTTGGCAAGAACTGAAATTTAGGAACTGTACTTTGTGAACTTGGCAAAATATAACCACACTAGAAGAGTGGGAAAGTATTACAAAGAACTGTCTTGTGAAAGACTTGAACGCTTTGGGAAGGTAACCCCTTTGCATTTTGAACTATTTGAACTTTGGGGAAGGGAAACCCTTTACAAACCAAGCTCTGAACATTTATTTGAACACTTCTCATTTTGACACTGGCATCCCTACACATTGTACACAAATAGATAAGCATAGGTTTTGGACACAGACAGACTTTTACTTTGGACTTTCTGATTCAGATAGACTTTTACTTTGGACTTCCAGACTCAGATAATCCTTAGTTTATTCTAGGTAGGGAAATCCCACTTTAGCAGAGGGTAAGAAAGGCCTTTTTCCAACCATTTTCCTGTTAATAAAAGTTTTTAACCCAAACATAGAATTCTGTTTTCTGTGTCTCTTGATGATGCCTTCACTCCTTGGAATCACTGAAGATTGAAGACTAACTAAAGGCTGAACTGACTTGACTGTTCAGGGAGACACATATCATACAGAGAAAAACAAAATTGCACTCTTGGACTTGATTTTCATCAATAAGGATGGGACTGTAAGGATATTTGGCGTGTTACAGTACAGAGTACAGCAATACTGCACAAGTAGCACAATTTTTTGCAGCACCACCACAAGGGTGCGGTGCATTGCTATATGGGTTGCCAGATTAACAAGGAAAGACAGGCTATTCAGTCAAAAACGATTTTAACATATAAGATGCAAATCTATTTTTACAGTTAAAAGCACACGTGCTCATTTAAAAATGCACACTATTTTTCACCTGAAATGCCTATATTGCTAGAGACACATTTGAAAATTAACAGCTAACCTATTAACCATTAACCTGACTAATAAAACCTTATTTTAATATAACCCACTAATAAAATGTGTTCTCCACTGCAGAATTAGGCATACTCTGAAAACCATTTAAATGTGTGTGCAGATTTTTTTCTCTTCTCTTCTCTGCCTGATTCTCCGTGTTTTTGTGCACAGTAACTGCAGGAAGGAGGAAGTCAGATTTGCAACAATTGCAAATGTATAAGCGAAGCTATTGTTGAAGAGTAGGAGGATGAGAGATGATGGATTTCATTGGGACACGTCATACAGAGGGCTGAGAGGAAAGTTTTAGTGGGCAGTATCAGGGAAAAAGACAGGCAGACATCTTTCTGCACTACTGGGGAGAAGACCTGGCTGTGGGGTCCTGACTGAATGCAAATTCCGGTGTCCTGCTGCAGTCGAGACTGGGGAGAGCTGAAAGAAAAACCTTTCCACTGGCTGAGGCATTCCTATCTGAAAAAGCTGAGAATTCCAGGCAATGACCCCGGCTTGAGAAGGCAAGCGTTCCTTTTTGCTGGAGTTAATCCAAGAGAGCCACATTCACAAAGAGAACAACTGAAGAACACTCAGATAAGGTAATTACCTAAGCGTGGGAGCCGGGTGTGTGCACGAAAATATGCAGTCAGTGTAGGATTCCTGTGCGTGTCTTAATCAAATACCAATGTTGCAATTTGAGTTCTGTTCTCCGCCACGCTCTTTGCAGTGTGACATAGAAAATGCTTTTACTGTACCATTTTATTTATTTCTGTAAAGAATGAGATCATGTCTAAATGCAACTTTTATAATACAGAAAATATTTGAAAACAGACGGGTGGTTTATTTTCTATTTACCATTACAATGCCAATGATGTGGGGAGATTTTTAAACAGTGCAATGGTCATTTTAAGACAGATGTGTGTATGTCAGAATCAGTATGAATAATTGTGAGTAACTGTAGCATAACTTGTTGGAGGTACATGAGCCAACGGGAAGAGAGACTCTCTGAACATAGCTCCCTACCGTATATAAGGTAGTGGAAATTACCACAAGACTACCACATATAGCTCTCTGTCGTAAATAAGTCAGTGAGTTCGCCCATGGTGGCACACCAACACTATCACTGGAAATGTGGTATTCCTAGAATGCAGGTCTGAGGTCTCTCTAGTGATCACACGAAAAATCTAAGCAAAGATAAGGGATTCTGGACATTGGGGCCACAAATAAAACAAGGGAATTATGCTCACCAAAATACCACCAACCACGTATACCAAATATGCAGGTTTGGGTGCTGAAATAATGCATGTCCATTGTATTATTGTTGCACATGGCCAAATCTGAATACAAAGAGTGATTATTGCTAAGTTATTTTTCGGCGGTAATAAAATACCGTCAGGCCCCAAATCTCCACAAAATACCCTACATATTTATGGTGCGTTGCAGGCCGGGAAAGTGATCATAGAGTACATACTGGGCGTGGCAAGCGTGTCTCACACTGCCATTTGCACATTAAAGGGAACCCATTTTATAATAGCAGTGTGCCACTAAAAACGAATTTCAGAATGTCACAAAGGGAAACCACATTCTCAGATCTAGTGCAATATTTAGAGGCAAAGTTATTTGCACATGGGAATTGGTCTTCGAATAGCACGTTAGAATGGAGTAACCGCATTCAGGGTGAGGTGCAGAAAGAAAAACTAGACAATATTTTTGCAGAAGGCAGCATAATTCAGGTCTGCCTTACAAGATTATTGAATGCAGCCGATAAAAATGCAGAGAAAGACTGTTTAATACGGCTATGCGGCAAAATATGGTTTATTTTAAACAAGTCCCTGCGAATGCAAGAGAATGATACTCAGCTAATTAACAGGTTAAAGACTGAATTAGATGGGGCAAGTAAAAATCAGGAAATGTTGAGAGCAGAATTGGATGTATGCCAAAAAGACATGCAATTAAAATGCAGAGACTTTGATACTCAGTTATCCAAAAGCAAGAAACAATTTGAAGATAGTGAGCAAGAATTGACACACTTAAAAGCCTTAGTGGATCACATTAGGCAGGATAAAGATGAGGTTGTTTCAGAAATGCAGATTTTACAAAAAGAACATTGCGAAAAAGAAGGTGATCTCCAGAGTGCAGAACAAGAAATGATTAAAATGATCCAAGAAAGAGACAAGAGAAATAAAGAGTTCAATGAATGCCAAATGCAAATGTGCGATATGCAGGAGGCGATTAATAAAATGAGTGATGAAAATAATTATTTGCATGATGAAGCCAACAGACTCCTTAAAAAGTGTAAGGACTTAGAACAGCAAATGTGCATTCCCAGGTCCCAGGAGAGGCGGCAGGGTACCACATTCAATGGAGTGGAGGTGAATTCTAGCTCTGCCCAAAGAGCTAGTGCCCCAGTAACAGGGCCGGTGACTGAACTTGGTTGCAGCGCCCTTGGGGGATTTGATACTCCCGTTGGGGGCAGCCACCAATCTCATACACCTGAAAACAGGATTGAATCACAAAATAGTGCAATTCCATGCATTGCAACAAGTAGCCCCATAAAAATAATGAAATCCATTAAAGCCCTGATCAAACCATTTAAAAAGGGAGGTGAATGCTGCATTGAGGATCACCTAGAAGCGGTGCATGACATTTTTAAAGCACTCCAGATACCTAGGGAACAGTACAGACAATATTTTCATTTAACTTTAGATGCCCCGACGGCCAGCATCATAAGGGGATTAAATGAACAGCAGAATATGACATGGCTGGAGTTTGAAAAAGAAATTAGGCGTCATTTTTCTCCTTTTCAGTCATTGCAGGAGGCAAAGAAAGTCGCGTACACTATTACTGCTGGACCTAATACATCCCCTCGCCAATTTTTACAAGACTTAAAAAGAGCATTCTCTCGCTTTGATGTATCTTTTGACTCAAATTCCAATGAGTTTAAAACCGCATACTTCTATGGGCTACAGAAAGACATCATATCCCAATTGGTCCGTGAATTTGACCGTGACAAGTCCCTTGAATGGATTGTACATCAAAGCACAAAGCTATATGAGGTACTCTATTGTCAGGGTAGAGAAAGTGATAAAATGAAAGATACTAGGCCTAAATCTAAAGAACCCTCAGCCACAGTAATGGAAATCAGGTCAGCCAAAATGTCCCTTGAGTCTGCTCAAAGCCAAGGTAAAAATAATGTGACACCTGAACAAAGGGGTAATCAACAAAGATCGCCATTTCCTGTACCAATGTTCCAATCACATGATCCTAGTAATAGAGAGAGCTACATCAGCCCTAGATATTTAGGAGATAGACCCCGGGTAAGATACCGGTCTGATATGGCAGGTATGAACAATAACCAGAGACAAAATCAAGATCAAAGAAACGATGGTCCCTACCAGTCATTGGGGACACAGAGTAGGTTTGATCCCAACACCATGATATATGGTAATCAGGATAGGCCCCGATATGTGGATCGATTTACTGATAATGGAAATCAACATAGGGGCCAGTACCCACAATCTGAGAGACAGGACATGAGGCAAAACGTGAACTACAGTCCACGCCAGTACAATGATTCCCCACCAGGGGACTATAATCAAAGGATGGGTGCAACCCGCTCCCCTCCACAAATAAATCAAGAGTTCAGAAACCATCCCAACCGGTATCAATCACCTGAGAGGTATCAGAATAGATCCAATCAGGGGGAAAACAACCAATATCGACCTAGGCCACAGAAAGAGGATCCTAGAGAGATGGAAAGGTTCCAGTGCCTTGAGGCCCAAGTGAAAATGTTAGCTGAGCAAATAGGAAAGCTCTATACAGCGCAAAAACAACCTTCCAAAGAGGGGGCTGATGGCCATAGCAATGACCGGGGGACTTCCGAAAAGTGACTAAGTACTCATGATAATCGCAGTGCCAAAATGACAGATTGCTCTGATATAATTTTGCATGACAACTCTGAGGTGACTAACGGATTAAAAATGAAAGTACCAGTAAATGAAATTGTGATAGAAAGTGCAAATACTTCTAAAAAAGAGGTACGGTTTAACTTAAAGCTAAATAAAACAGTAAAGATTTGCACAAATGAAAAAGAAACATTAGGAATTCCAAAAGAACAAAGGGACAGATTTAAGAAAAATGACTCATGCATGGGGAATACCAGTGAACAGGGAGTAAGTGGGGATGCCATAGCTCCTTCCCTGGGCAAGCAAAACAATGACCAAACACAGACAGAAAAAGGAAATACTCACAAGGAGGGTACAAGTCAATCACCTGAAAAATTCTTTGAGCCACATATTTTTGAAGAGGCTGAAAGGGCTGGTATTACACTAAATGATCACAAATGCACAGAATTAAAAAATGACAAATTGCTGAATGATGTTGTTACACATGTTCAGTTGGGAGGTTGTAATGTGGTCTCTGATGTTACCCAGATGGATGGGCGAACAGTGGCCACACTCAAAAAAACTTCTGATCATGGAGAAATGAATAAAATATCTCGCACAGAAATGGGTAAAAAGGAGGGAAAAATGTCTTTTCATTTACCAATGTGCTTAGCCAAAAGTGAAAAAGACCTGAGAAAGGTGAGCCCTGAAATCAGTAAGAATTCACATTTCTTATGTGTATTAGAGGAAGTTGAGGACAGATATTATGCACCCATCACTGTAGAATAAAAATGCCACACCTTCGCTATGATTGACACTGGCGCACAGGCCACAATTATGTCCAAGGAGCTGGTAAAGAGTATCAATGAAGGGAGGCCTCCACAGAGTCAGATCACAGTGAAGGCAAATCAAGGCCCAGTGCATAACTTTAATGGGGAGGAGGTGCCCATCATAGGTGTAACTGAGGTTGACATAAAAATAGGAAAGCACAGAATGAAACAAGAGGTATTGGTCACATCTATTTGTGAAATTCCATTTCTGATGGGGACAGATTGCCTGAAAAGATTGTCTCCTCTCATAGATGGGGTGAATGGAGTGCTGTGGTCCTTAACCAAAAAACCATTGAGGCCTAAGAAACTAAAATCACAAAACAGCAATATAAAAGAATGTCACACCGTTGCCAAAACAAATGATGCTGTGGAGGTATATCTCCAGAATAGCTGCATACCTAGTGTCACTGTTATATTAATGTGTCAAGACAAAGATCAGAGCGACAATGAAAAACTACCTGTACAAATATACTTGGACCCAAGGAAAGATTGGCAGACTGCCATAGACGAACACACATTACGTTTTTACTTAAAAGAGAATACATGCAAACAGAATATTGTTCCTAAAACAGATTCAGAAAAACACATTACCACTCTGGCAGAAATACACATGGAAGATGAGCAACCATGGGTTCACGTTGGTGTAAATGATTATCTTAAAACAATAAAAGCCACTTTAGCGCTTGAACATGAAAGGAGTTTCATTAATGAGAAAGTGTTGCAAAAAATTATGGAGAGGGAAGAAATCCCGAAATTTAGGATTAAAAACCAATATGTTTCTGGGTTGGACAGTCCAGACTTTGAAAACCGAATTACAGGCAGATGCATGCTTAAAATTAGCATTGGGCAGAAAACAATTTACCATAATGTATGGATAGTGAATGGAGCACAAAATGAATTTTACATGGGCAATGACATCATGCACAGAATGTGTATGGTGTTAGATTTCCTTAATCAAAAAATATGGTCACGCCTAGGTGGGCCGGCACCTGAATTTGAAGACAAAAGAAGGGCTTATCATTGTGCACAACTAGTTCCTTATGCAGTCGAATTACAAATGAGGAAAAATACTATTGTTCCTGCATTTACAAAACAGTTTGCAATAACACTGAAATGCAAAAATGGACAGCAGATGAAAGGCTCTGATGCATTTGTATGCCTGAATGAATCCATAAAACAGCAAGGCCTGGATTATGAATACATTCCATTGGTAGACATTGGTGAGGGATCTGTAAAAATCATGGTAAATAATAAAGGTTGTCAGGATATTCATTTAGAGGAAAACTCCCCATTAGGAATGGCCATACAAAAATCACATTATACGGCAGATTTAAATAACATGGTGATTGGGAATATTCCTGAAAAATATGTAGATGCCAAGGGCGAGTTGCCAGAACACCTGGACTCTCAGCCCAAAGGAATATTTAAAATTCATTCTGTGTATCCTTATGATTCAAATGAGACAGTGTGCTGCCATCAAGAGGATTGCATGATATTTAATTTAAATGAAAATGAAACAGGAAATCAGCCCATTGAAGTGGAAGCTGATATGCCAAAATATTTAAAAGTGGCAGCTCTACAAAAAGACACAGCCACACAGTTAGAGGAAAGCGCTGAGATTCCTTTACCAGAAGAGTTTCCAGAATTTTCCAGAATGGTAGAAGAGCAGATCTCCTTAGCGGATGCATGTGACAGCGATGAGGATCGAAACGACCTGAGGGAAATATTTATGGAGTTTAAGGATGTATTTGCAAAAGATGCTTATGATTGTGGTTTAACTGATTTACATGTGGCCACACTACCAGAAGGTTGTAGCAGAAATCCAGTGTTTGTACGCCAGTATAGACTACCGCTGGCATGTTTAGAATCATTGGCAGAGATTATTAAAAATTTGGAATCACGGGGAATAATTAGGCCCATTCATAGCACATCCAATACGCCTATTTTAGGTGTGTTAAAGCCAAATGGTCAATGGCGGCTGTGTGCAGACTTAAGAGAGTTAAATAAAAGAGTACCAGTATCTAGGTGGCCACTACCATTCATTGATCAGGGCCTAGCTCAGATACATGGTTCAAATGTATTTACCACGTTAGATCTCACATCTGGATATTGGTGTGTGCCATTGGCAGAGGAGATACAACACCTATTTTCCTTTACATTTGACAGGACTCAATATGCCTGGCTTAGAGCTCCGTTCGGGTACATCAATAGTGGGAGTGAATTTGGCATATTTTTGAGAAAGGCCATGCCGGATGCAGCGGAAAGAGGAACAATAGTTTATGTGGATGATGTCCTGATAAAAAATGAAAGCCTTAAAAGCCATTTTGATGAAATAAGACATATACTTGGCCAATTGCAGAAAGCAGGCGCCAAAGTATCTTTGCAAAAAGCACAATGGTGCAAGAAAAAAGTGAACTTTCTAGGGCATGAAGTGACTGAACATGGGCTAAATCCACAAAGGAAGAAAATAGAGGCCATTCAAAGATTAAAAGATCCTAAAAATGTGAAAGGAGTAAAAAGTTTATTAGGGATGACAGGCTATAACAGAAAGTTCATTGAGAATTATGCAGAAATCACTCAACCATTAACTAAACTGCTTAAACTAAATACTCCCTGGAGATGGGAAAGAGAGCAGTCTGATGCAGTGGCTAGATTGAAGGAATGTCTTGTAAAGGCACCATGTTTAGCATACCCCATAAAGGACAGGGATTTCTTTATAGAAATAGGCTTTTCTGAACATTGTATGTCAGCAGTGTTATCACAAAAACACGATTTGAATCACAAAACCATTGCATATGCAAGTAAGGCATTTTCCCAAGTTGAAATGAAATTTAATGAATGTGAGAAGGCCCTATTAACCACTGTGTGGGCGCTACAACATTTTCGCCCCATTGTTCAGGGAGAAAAGGTGATTATTGAAACAAATCATCAACCTTTGCAATTTTTAGAGAGTAAAAGAATTAGATCAGGCAATCTAGCGCAATCCAGAATCACTTCATGGACGCTGGCATTACAAGGTTTTCCCGTAGAAGTAAGATATGGACAAAATAAAAAGAGCCCAATTGCTCAAGGGTTAGCTGACTTACATGACTGTACAGCTGAACAAATACCAAATGAAATGGAAGTGGAAGCTAGTTTACAGGAATTTGAACAATCACCACACAAAGCTTTTGATGAAAAAACATGCAAGGATTTGCCAACTGTATATGTGGATGGTTGTGCTTTTCACATTGAAAATGACAGTAATAAACAATTAGTGGCAGGAATAGGAAATGTCTGGTTGAAATGTGAAGGCGTTCCTAGTATAGGGATGAGGATTGGAGATAAGAGCAGTCAGGTGGCGGAATTGGCAGCCATCTATAAAGCAATTGCTACTGCAGTTGATAAAAAGTTCAGTGAAATTGTCCTGGTGACTGATTCTGACTATGCACGGAATAGCTTTGTGGAGTATTTGCCTGGTTGGAAAGCAAGAGGCATGGTTACATACAACAAAAAGCCACTTAAACATGGAAAAATGATACAAGCCATAGACAAATTGGTGTCAGAAAATAATTTAACAATACACTGGAGAAAAATTCGTGGGCATTTAAAAACACCAGGAGAGGATAAGGAGGGAAATGATAAGGCAGACCATCTGGCTAAGATTGGGGCTGTGATGGGAGAATTGCTACCTATTGATTATTTAATGGGTGAAATACAAATTGATGCAGTCACACGTTCTAAAGCACCAAAGGAGGTAGATCAACCGGTGGTGCAGTGGAGTCATGACACGCCAGACCAAGATTTGATTGAGGCACAAAAGAATGATCAAATTTTGGGAATCTATTATAATCATTTGATAGATCCTGAACAAAATCCTTTAACAGAAAATGATTGTATGGGAAAAGAAGAGTTGAGGGTGTTATTAAAGAACAAAACACAAATTAGATTACAGGATGGACTCATGATTAGAGAGTCCATAACAGGGCAAATACAGTGGGTAGTACCCCTTTCATTCAGAGGACTAATGCTACACCATGCACACGATGCCATAACTGCAGGCCATAGAGGTTCACAAAAAACATTAGAAATACTAAAAGATTATGCTTACTGGCCTCATATGTCCCAAGATGTGGAATTATATACTAGAGGATGTCTAGTATGCGCCCAATTTAAACCTGCTTCACCAATGCACAGAGCACCATTGATGAAAAGAGGCCTGACTCTCCCATGGTCAGACTTGCAAATAGACTATGTAGGTCCTTTAAAAAGGTCGAGCAGGGGACACCGTTATATTTTGAGTGTGGTATGTTTGATGTCAAAGTGGATTGAATGCATTCCTGCACCAGATTGTAGTGCGCAAACAGCAGCCACATTGCTGGTGAACCATGTGTTCTCAAGGTTTGGGTTGCCACAAAGAATTGAGTCAGACAGAGGAAGTCATTTCACAAGTGCTCTAATGAGTAAGGTATGGCAAATACTAGGTGTGAAAAGGAAACTACATATCGCATATCGGGCGGCGTCTTCAGGTACAGTTGAAAGAAGCAATAGGTCTGTTGTGGATATTTTAAAGAAATTTGTGGCAGAAGCAGGTTCCAGCTGGGATTTGCGTTTACCATTGGTTCTGATGGCAATCAGGTCGACTCCTGCCAAAGCAACAGGTGTTAGCCCCCATGAGGTCTTGACAGGTAGAAAAATGGTGTTACCACAACACCTACTATACAGAACACATGAGCAAACTCTAGTGAGTGCATCCACGGTTCATGAATATATTGATGAACTGAGGAGGCATTTGCAACACGCATTTGCTTTTGTGCAGAGAAATCTGGAAAGAGCTGCTGACAGTGCTAAGTCATATTATGATAAAAAGACATCAGTAAAGGAATACAATGTAGGAGATCAGGTGTACAAGTTTCATTTTGGAAAAAATAAACAGAAAAATTCTAAATTTCTAGCAGCCTGGCAGGGGCCATTTCGAATTATAGATAAAGTCTCTCCTGTAGTGTATAAAATTTTGAAAAATGAAGGTGAAACAGCAATAGAGCAGTTTGTCCATGTAAATCAAATCAAACCATGCCATCCCAGACATGAGATCAGGCAGCTTGAGCATGTGGAAACGGATAGAGTCCCTTGAGAAAATAAATGGGTGTAATCAGGAGGCAGTGACAAAGAAGTTAAAAAAAGTTGATTGTTATGATGGCACATAAACACTGTAATATATGTAAAAATATATAATATAAATAAATAAATAAATAAATAAATAAATAAATAAATAAATAAATGCACATATAACGGAAGCTCGTGGTTGGTGTGCAGAGAGAAAGTGTATTAAATATTGAATGCTGTTTTATATATGCTTGTTTTCTTTTAACTTGTATTTGATTTCAGAAAAAAAAAAAAAAACAGAAAAAAATATAAACGAAATATTTTTACCAAGCATGTTTTATTTTTGGCAAAAGGGTGAAGTTAGTATTGTGCTATGTACTTAATTTGTTTCTTTTCTATTTGATTTAGAATATTAACATTATTTGGTCGGAGGTTCTGGGATCAGAGGCCACGGCAGACGATGGAGTCCTGGAGTCCCCTGGATGAAGACCAAAAGATGCCTGCCTCCAGGTGGAGGTGAAGACAAAATAACCGGAATGCCAAAAGAGATGACTACTGTGGATTCAAGATTGCCAAGATGAAAGAGTACTCGAATGAACCGAATGGCATCGCTGGTCGGGACATACCAAAAGAGACAAAACAAAAGTTCCGGCATATGAAGTTACACGTATTTATTATTTTAATTATTTATTTTAACTTGTTATATTACTTATTTGTTTTAGTTAGTTGTTTTATTTCATTGTTTTTAATTGACTTGGAAAATTTAAACTTAAAGTAATGCCACTTCCACTGAGAAGGCAAATGTGGAACATTTTATGAACTGATGGACTCAGATGAAATGTTGATTGCAAATTTTCATTGATGCACATGAATATTCATTTTGTTGGATTGCTATATTGTAAAAAAAAAATAGAACAAGTTGTTTTTAGGAATTGGCTTGGATTATAGCCAAGTTCTAAAAACAAAAGGAGGGTATATGTAAGGATATTTGGCGTGTTACAGTACAGAGTACAGCAATACTGCACAAGTAGCACAATTTTTTGCAGCACCACCACAAGGGTGCGGTGCATTGCTATATGGGTTGCCAGATTAACAAGGAAAGACAGGCTATTCAGTCAAAAACGATTTTAACATATAAGATGCAAATCTATTTTTACAGTTAAAAGCACACGTGCTCATTTAAAAATGCACACTATTTTTCACCTGAAATGCCTATATTGCTAGAGACACATTTGAAAATTAACAGCTAACCTATTAACCATTAACCTGACTAATAAAACCTTATTTTAATATAACCCACTAATAAAATGTGTTCTCCACTGCAGAATTAGGCATACTCTGAAAACCATTTAAATGTGTGTGCAGATTTTTTTCTCTTCTCTTCTCTGCCTGATTCTCCGTGTTTTTGTGCACAGTAACTGCAGGAAGGAGGAAGTCAGATTTGCAACAATTGCAAATGTATAAGCGAAGCTATTGTTGAAGAGTAGGAGGATGAGAGATGATGGATTTCATTGGGACACGTCATACAGAGGGCTGAGAGGAAAGTTTTAGTGGGCAGTATCAGGGAAAAAGACAGGCAGACATCTTTCTGCACTACTGGGGAGAAGACCTGGCTGTGGGGTCCTGACTGAATGCAAATTCCGGTGTCCTGCTGCAGTCGAGACTGGGGAGAGCTGAAAGAAAAACCTTTCCACTGGCTGAGGCATTCCTATCTGAAAAAGCTGAGAATTCCAGGCAATGACCCCGGCTTGAGAAGGCAAGCGTTCCTTTTTGCTGGAGTTAATCCAAGAGAGCCACATTCACAAAGAGAACAACTGAAGAACACTCAGATAAGGTAATTACCTAAGCGTGGGAGCCGGGTGTGTGCACGAAAATATGCAGTCAGTGTAGGATTCCTGTGCGTGTCTTAATCAAATACCAATGTTGCAATTTGAGTTCTGTTCTCCGCCACGCTCTTTGCAGTGTGACATAGAAAATGCTTTTACTGTACCATTTTATTTATTTCTGTAAAGAATGAGATCATGTCTAAATGCAACTTTTATAATACAGAAAATATTTGAAAACAGACGGGTGGTTTATTTTCTATTTACCATTACAATGCCAATGATGTGGGGAGATTTTTAAACAGTGCAATGGTCATTTTAAGACAGATGTGTGTATGTCAGAATCAGTATGAATAATTGTGAGTAACTGTAGCATAACTTGTTGGAGGTACATGAGCCAACGGGAAGA
Organism: Ambystoma mexicanum; assembly: GCF_040938575.1. Lineage (NCBI taxonomy): Eukaryota > Metazoa > Chordata > Amphibia > Caudata > Ambystomatidae > Ambystoma > Ambystoma mexicanum. The sequence continues at coordinate 85,325,331 of NC_090928.1, read as the reverse complement.
GAGACTCTCTGAACATAGCTCCCTACCGTATATAAGGTAGTGGAAATTACCACAAGACTACCACATATAGCTCTCTGTCGTAAATAAGTCAGTGAGTTCGCCCATGGTGGCACACCAACACTATCACTGGAAATGTGGTATTCCTAGAATGCAGGTCTGAGGTCTCTCTAGTGATCACACGAAAAATCTAAGCAAAGATAAGGGATTCTGGACATTGGGGCCACAAATAAAACAAGGGAATTATGCTCACCAAAATACCACCAACCACGTATACCAAATATGCAGGTCTGGGTGCTGAAATAATGCATGTCCATTGTATTATTGTTGCACATGGCCAAATCTGAATACAAAGAGTGATTATTGCTAAGTTATTTTTCGGCGGTAATAAAATACCGTCAGGCCCCAAATCTCCACAAAATACCCTACAGGACTCCTTGCCTGGTGCCAATATCTGTAGCGGGTCAAGTGGCTATGACCTTAACGGCTGAATGTCTTTCGGAATAAGTGAACTTTCTTAGGGCTTTCCAGCGCCAACCTGATTTGACTTTTTCTTTAGTTAATTCTTCTTGTGTTATGATTCTACCGCTTGTCACTTGTAAAAATCACTTCGGTGATTCAATCTCGTAAATAAAAACATTAAAAAAATTGCACTCTTAAGCTATTATCCTCGAGTTTGGGGAGGGGAAAAGTGCTGGCAACAACCTGCCAGCCCAAGCATCTGTTACGGCTAGGGCCGTTATTGGAACTGTCCAACACAGCACAAGAGTGAGATCTGAATTAGCACCCGAGCCTTTCACCTGCAGTGCTAATTGCTTTTCCCTTGATTGACCCTGGAGAGGCCTCTACCAAGTGTGCCCCTTTTCCCTGAAACTAAAGTTACAAACAAATATGGCAGTCATGGAAATTAGTAAAGAGGATACATCCATTTACTATTTCCATGGCAGTCATTTCATGCAAGGGAGGCAGCTTCAGCACTCCAGTGTGGAGGATTCAAGCAAGAATGTGGGGAGGAGTATAGGTAAATGGGCGTGGGTCACTCTGTGAGGAAGAAGTGCAGAGTACACAAGGAGGGTGCCAAAGAGTAGAGCAAAGGGAAAAGGTTAGACATGCGGGGAGAAGTACGGATGCACACAGAGATGAGATTGAAGACAGTCGCTTGCAGTTTCCATCTGCAGATGCATTATCCCATTGCAATTTTAAAAATAATGGGTTCAAAAATAGAATATGAATTGTCAAAGGAGATTAAAAGAGGGTGATTTGAAATGTGTACATTTTCAAATCTCAGACATGCTTTAATACTTTAGACCTGCTAACAAAAAACAATGAAACATCCTCTGACTCTCACTGTAAATTAAACTGAATGCTCACAAGTGAAGGGAGGGTTTTATGGATTTTTCTGGGCAGAGGTGTGCTCCTCCCCATCCACAGGGGACGATCAAATACGTGTGATCCCCAGCAGCCAACTATGAAAAAACATGTGTCCCATGTGGCCAGTCCAACAGTGCAGACTGTGGATGTACTCACTGCCCACACTCCCCACGCCAGATGTAGTTGAAAGAAAGAATAATAAATAAATATGGGTAGCAGTGGGTGATGAAATGAGAGGGATATAATGAAAGAAGATCATATTTTTTTGTTTCTCACGTTACCCCCCGTGGCTGCAATCTCAGTGTTCAATATTTGTCCTTACATTCCAGCAGACTCTGGTTAGGGTGACTACCCAGGGTGTCACATTTGGCTCTAGGTCCTTCTGTGTGACATAATCTGCACTGCACATAATCACTCAAATCTGCTGATATTGGACTTTTAGCTACTCCAAGTTACCGGGGGAAAGCCACAGATTCTGAGCCAGTGTATCACACTGGTCTGAACCAGCCCTAACAAAGGACTGTTTATCAACGCTGGATGCTTGTAATTAATTGACTTCCACCCAGCAGGAGTACAAAGATAAGTAGATGCTAATGCACCAATTTAGTCCTCACACTTTTACAAACCAAGTGTGAACCCAATAATAAAGGTAAACAAGCACAGTTAAGAGATACCTCTCCTTAACCTTTTGAGGTAACGTGAGCTTAGGGAAGGCTATACTCTCCAGAGGGTTGTAAATCTGAAACAGAGGCAAAACATAAACTTCCACTATCTGTCTTCAGCTCACAAGTGGAGGTCTTTGGAAAGGACAGCTCTCCCAACAGGGAACAAACACATTCTTCCTCAGGCTCAAGTCCATTGATGAATTAGTGAAGGTGTGGGATACCCCTTCTTCTAAAGACAAAAGCGCGCATGCGATTGCACAAAAGCAACCCTTCTTTAGTGGTCAAATCCCTGTCCTTGGAACAATTGGACTTTGCCTTCTGACATCATACCCATAGTGCTTTGTGTTAAAGGAAGAGCAGGGGACAGAAAGGAAGAGGGAATTATAGAGGAAACAAGATAGTTTTGCTCCAGCTAGTCTGAGCTCCTTTTGTCTACACTAACTCTGTTTCAACAGCATCAAAGTCCCTTTTTTTATGCAGCACCCTGCTGTGAGACCAGTCCATTTCGAATAGGTGTGCGCTTTTATTCCTGTGTCCCAGGCCAGCCTCTGCTGTGTGGCTGGTTCAGTGAAAAGAGATGCTACCCAACCTCAGAAAGGATCAAAAGGAGAGACATAGCCTTTCAGTCTCCAGCCATGTCACGTAACAGGGCCAGGATGTCTGGCCAGAGTACACATAACCCTTCCACAGCTCAGATAGGTTCACAGTGCTGACACATGTATGATACTGGATTGACGTGGCACTGGATAATGGTGCGAGATACCAGCCACCATACCCTAAACTCAGGAATGTCTTATATGTGTAGTTTACAACTGCCACCACGATAGCAACTATGGCTTTTATGTGGTTTTGGGAAAAGCATTGCAAGTCTTAAATGCAGACCCTGCACTGCAAATCATTGGGTGTCACTGAAGCTGTTAAGTGGTCACAGGTGACCCCTGAAACTGCTCTGTACCACTAGAGAGCAAGCAATACATATCACAATGGTGATCCAACAGGGCACAGGTGTACTCGGTTTTTGACTTGGAGCTTAGGAAAGGGGTCCTGGTTAGCAGGTCACCTTTTCTTAGATGAAATTACCTGCATTATTTGTATTAATTATTTTATATACGCAGACGACATAATACTCTTTGATGTAACCCCGATCGGCCTTCAGAGGCAGATAAATAACCTCGACTCCTATTTAAAAGAAAACAACCTCTTGATGAACTTGGAAAAGACAAAGATCATGATCTTAAGCGGAAACGAAAGGAAGCTGGAGAAATTCACATGGGCGGTAAATAACACCAAAATTGAATTGGTGGACAGCTTCAAATATCTGGGCGTTACCATCAACAAGAACAGTAATGAAACAGTGATGCAGGAAATCATCATGTCCAAAGCGAGACCGCTCATCTCACAATCTCGGGCAGTACTGAAAAAATACGGAAAATTCACTATGGCGCCAGTGGTGACTTTTTACAAGTCTAAAGTGATTCCAACTCTTACCTACGGGGCAGAAGCTCTACCAAATCTTCCAACATCCTTTTGGACAAAACTGGAAGGATTTTATTGGAGAAAGGTTCTCAACCTTCCTGACTCGCTACCAATGGTGCTAATAAGAAGGGAACTCTCTCTACAATCACTGGTCTCCATAGTAGCCCGCAACGAAGCCATGCTATTTCGAAAGTCTTTACTTCCAAGCCCCCCTCTGATCATGCAAGAAATTCAACATGAAATTCAGTTGGGCTCATGTAAAATGCTAACAAAATGGGCGGCAAAGATCGACTCAATGCTAGAGGGCGCTGGAAGCTCTAAAAACGAACTAATCTACAATCCTTCTAAGTTTAAACTGCGTCTATTACATCAAGACTGGATCAACACATTGGAAAAAGCAGCCGCATCGAAGCTGTTTACAGATCTGCCTCCACAGCTGACAAAAGTGAACGAACTCAAGTCCTACTTGTTAAAAGGGCCGGACTCAAACCTCAGGGTGAACTTCTTAAGAATCCGCCTGAACATTCTCCACACAAGGGAAGTCCTATCCCGAAGAAAATTGGTTTCGGACGACGCCTGCAGATTCTGTAGAAAGTCAGCGATGCCAGAAACCATAAGACACCTCCTGTTAAACTGCCTAGGAGTCACGGGCCCCCGCATGAGACACCTGGGACATTTGTTTAAAAACCTATACATCTATGATGAAGAGGAATGGTGGTGTAGGCTATTAAGTGTGGAGAAGACCTCTTGGGTGATCGCGGTGGTGGGCTTCTTCCGAGAAATTGAACTACTTTGCTGACGGGGAAGGTATGAGTGGGCAGGTCCACTCGTTGGGCGTCCTTACCTCGATTTCTCCTGGGGGGTAGCTGAACCTCACTCTGATTCGGAATCTGAATTCAAACCGAAAAAGATCGATCTGATGGAGCCCCTCAGGGAATCACGAGATGTTGGGGCTCAGGACAAAGAACGATCGTGGGAACTCTGGAATAGTTAACGTGGAGATTTTGTCTCTTTTTCTACTTTGTAAAAATTGTTTCATACAATTAAATCAAATAAATAAAAAAAAAAAAAAAAAAAATTTTTTTAAAGCCAGGGTTTTCACACCTTTATTAGATTGCATTTCCTCATAGTACTGTCATGGGGCAAAGGCCATAAGCCCCTCGTGAGGAGGATGTGACCAAAAGTATGCAGGTGCTACCATGTTTCAACAGGAAATAGATCACCATGTGAAACCTTATGGACATGGCCACAGAGGGCGGACACATTTCTCGAGATAATGAGCATTATTGTTCTAAAGTATGTAAGAATAGTGCACTAGTAGGCCTGTTAAGTGCCTTTCACCTTTTGAAGGTGGATTGTCTGCAACTGAATTATAGAGCGGGTTTGCAGGGTGAAGTGGGTTAGTTGGTCAGGGATTTGTTAATTCTAAGATGTTGCCCATTTGTCTTGCAAATCAAATGTAATAAACACTATTGTTCATTTCATTGCTCAAACTTAAGAATATTTTTTCCTGATGATTACATTATCATGCCCTTATCTGGTATATAATAGCTGTGATTGACTCAATAGTGTGGTTTGTATTTCTTCTCCGCCAAAAACGGATAACCCAGATTTAAAAAAAAGGTGGGGAACAGATTTATTTCCTATTATCTAGGATATCATTATATATAAATATATCAAAGTTAAGAGTTCAACACTATTCTGACAATTGTGTCCAAAGGTTGTTCCCTCCCTGCACTCATTTCATTTTATAAAGAGCATAGTATAAATCAATATTGCAAAAACATTCATATCATTATACAAATATAGCTTTATTTCTAATTATATCACATTTTAAAATAACAGCTTCAATTCCTGAGGAATGTCCAGCACTATTGAGCATGTTATGGACAGAAACATGCAGGTATTCTAATACAGAAATGCATGGGTACATACATCTGTATATAGTCCAGGATTGGGAGTATCATGACTCAGTAATCTGAGACACATAAATGTGAGTGTGAAGCAATGTGTATGAAATTGAAGAATAAGACTTGTTGTTAATCATCCTATATGGGCGGATGCATGTATACATGTATTTGGGGAATTGTGCATTATGTGGTGTTTTTTGTGTCATTTTAAATGTAATGTTGAACATAAATGTCAGAATAGTGTTGAATTATTTCCTTTGAAATGTTTATGTTTATATTACTTGCCAGTGTGGGCCTGCACATTATACCAGTAGTGTCAGGGCATGGCCCCCCAACTAAAGGAGATACATTTATGTTTTCTGAGTTTTAGCTTTAGTGTACCCTTGTAGATCCTGCCAAAGGTTGAAATATTCTAGGGTTGTGTATTCTTAACTAGTTTAAAGAATCAATTGAAATGAATTCTTTCATCATGTTTACCAGAACATAATGTGATGTAAGCCCAAAAAATCTTACTTCTTTACTTTCATGACACACAAGAAAAGAAAGTATGTGATAATGTAACTTTCTTGAAATCATTGGGCTTCATTACAATTGTGGCGGTCCGGAAACAAGGGTGATGGTAATATTACCGGCACCCTTGTTTCCGGACCGCCACACTACCAGTCTGCCTGCTTGGGGCCGATGCACCCGACAGGTCTGACCCTGCCGGGCACAGCGGCCCTGGCAGGCAGAGATTTCCATGGAAGCATTTCCGGTGCCTGACTTCCTGTGCTGCCAGGACTAGTTATGTGCCGGTGGAAACCAGGAAGGTAGGTGCCAGAAACGTTGTTACGAGGTCAGCAGCAAACCGCTGGTCGCACCGATGGGTTACCGTTGACCTCGTAATGAGGCCCATTGTTTGACAAGGGTATATGGCTTTTTTTTTAATGTGTTCTGACGAATTAAGCAAATTATGTATGCATGCTTAGCAAGCAGTTACAATGGAAATAAACTAAGCAGTTTAAAAATAAAGATGTTTTAATTTGTGATTCAATTTGTTGTCTTGTCTGAATAGATGTCTAAATGTGATGTGGCGGGGTGAGGGGATTGAGACCAGATGTACTAATAGCAATATGAATTGCTAAAACATTCAAACTTACTAAAAGGTCAGAAGCAGACGAGTACAATTTGAAGCATCACAGAATGTTCCAGTGCCTTCACAACATTTTAAATCATACATATTAATATTCATTTAAATAACTTTGTTAAAGGTTGTTATGGTTTAGTTGCACTAATAAAAACCTATCAAATTCAATGAAAAACATTGTTAAAGGGACATTATGGTTACAAGTAAAACCGAACCCCCCCAGAAATTTGCCAGTTTTGGTAAGCTAAGCAACAATAATTCACGCCACCACTGTGTACTGTTAAGACACCTAAGACACCTAGGACAACCTGGGCAATACTCCTACGGGACCACCTCCATGCACCGCCACACCAAATCCAACCACCGGGATGTTCTGAGAAAGGCTTTTCCTTTCTCAGAATGAGTTGTCTTTCTTCCTCTACCTCATCTTCCTCAACCAGTACTTCCAACACACAGGCTACTCATGTTGGGCACAAAATCCCACCAGCTACCTTGCAAGATATAAAAGAGGCTGTTGATCCATATCTTTACATGACAACTGTACTCTGTATATACTGCCACACACCTCTCTGCAGGGGAGATCAGTTTCACTTCCCCCGACCTTAGATTTAACACATGCTCAACATCTTCGCCCTGCCCCCCTGCCCTTCCATATCTGCGGTTGGTGCCCCTTCCCTCATTTCCCTCCCCACCTTACTTCCTGACCTCTACTTAAAAAAAAGAAAAAGAAAAAAGCACAGAAACAATTTTCTGTCCCAAATACGTTTCTCTAGCATACAATAAGGACCATAATCCATGGACCTTCATGACTATCTGCAGTCTCTCCAGGCCATGCATCATTAGAAAACCTGAATTGCACGTGCACACCATCGCACAAGCCCTTATACCCTTTTCACTGTTAAGTTTGTAACACTCCCTCAAACAGTCACACATCTATCCACCAATAAGTAAAAAAAAAAACTCTACACAGAACCCTAACAACATTTTAAACTTCCACACACCAACTGCCACTTAAGAATGTTCTAGACATTTTTGCATCTCCATTTCCATTGCTTATCCCAATATATTTTACACACTGCTGCTATAAATGCGCATATGCATTGTGCAGTAAGAGAAGTGTGTGAATGCAAAGGGGATTCGGGATTGCCAAGTGCTCATAGGAGCCCAGAAGGAAAGTGCCAAGAGATGCCAAGGTGGGAGGCCACTGGCAAACTGCTGGGGAAGAGGAGTCCCAAGAGTAGGGTTCACAGCTGCAGGCGGTAGACCCGCAAGGGCAGTGCTGAAGGGGGGGTCTACTCGTGTTGACTAGATATGGGGTCTGGAACCTGTGAGGTTCATGAGGGACCAGGCCTCCAGTCTCGGTGGCAGTGGTTACAAGGGAAGGGATTAAGTAAAACAGGAAGAGAAAAGCAGAGTTTTCAAATGTTTCCTGAACTTAAGGAAGTCCAGCTGAAGTGCAAGAGGAGCAGGAAGGCTGTTCCAAAGAGAGGCACTGACTGAAGAGAGAGACATGCCTCCCACTCTCTGTTTCAAAAAGCACTTGACAAGCAGAGAATTGCAGTTAGAGGAGCAGATGGCTCTAGCAGGGTAGTATTTAGGGAGACAAAGTTGGAGATATTGTATCGTAGGCCCCAATAAGCCTTGTCAATGATACAGGGGAACTTCATCCTTGCAACCACCAGAAGCCAATGTACACATTTAGGGCTGCAGCAATACGGTCCCTGGACTTGCGGCCAAGGATACGTTTTTCAGCCATACTGTAGATTAGCCAAAGGGGCCGTAGACAACAAAAAGAGAGGTTAAGGAAGAGGCTGTTACAGTAGTCCATCCTAAAGAGGACAAAATACCATATACACTTCAATTATATCATTCCACCATATTATGTTCATGTTTATGTTTATTTATTTATATTGCGCAGGAGCCCGCAGGTATTACAAATACTGTATACTCCCCCTACAGTACCCATCATTACTATAAACATATTACTATACTAAGTGTTGCCATTGGCTACATTCTTGCTCCCATGAATCTGGCCACTAGCCACAACCAGCACAATATAATTAAACCATATAATAAGTACTTATAATACAACTTCAAATAGCAAGACTCACACAGACCTCCCCTGCCATCCAGGTGATGTCTACAGACACTAAAATTTACAGCACCTATAAAATCCCCTTTTCGCCTATAAAACAGCTCCATATTACCTATATTCCACTCCTCCAACCTCTTCAGCTTCTCTTTCGCCACCAATTAACCCCCAGATGTGTTTTCCAGACTTTCACCACTGCGCTATCCACGGTCATGGGCAGCTGTCCGTGGGTCCAACATGGCGACATTTAAAAACAAATACTTTTGAGCATCCAATCAGCGTACGCTATCCGAGGACATCACACTGCCCCCTGATTGGCCCAGACGTGTCTGCAGACCCCTAATCGGGAAGTGAGTCTGCAGATCGAATTCCGATAGCATTCATTTTGTTGACCTACTTTTTGGGCATTTTTTTTTAAACTACCAGACAGATTTGCATCAAATTTACAAAAGCATGCTTTCGGCACCAAGTCTTCGCTCCAAGGGCAATTTTGGTGAAGATCCATCCAGCGGTTTAGGTATTCTTTTTATTGACGGTGTTAACATAAAAGGAAGAGTCTGCCTTGCCAAAAGTCAAGCATATTAATTGTTTATTAAAGTTGTTAATAAAGATGCAAGTTCAACTTGTTATAAAGGAACACACTTATCAGCTGCAAGAGTAGCACCATAAAAGGGGAGGGGGCTAATTTTGATACTTGTGAAATAAAATCCATAATAAAATGAATTCATAAATACATGGGCACATGCAAGTATAATAAAACTTAGTGGTAGGACAAAACACGGCAAATAGGCCTTAAAAGCTTGCTTTTGCAGAAAAAGTGTGTTAGCCTTTTTTGTGGAAAAAGCCGCTGGGGCTGGTGACTTAGTGCAGAGTCAGCTATCCCAGGCCCGTGCTGAAATAAGTAAACAATGGTTGGTATTTTTCGAGGTCAAAGATTAGAGCTTGCAGGTTCTGCCAACAAATCTTTAATGCATGACCATTTTTTAATTTCAAAATCACTTGTAAAATACGATTTTCTAATGGAACCAAAAAGAACCACAGCGGTTTCATATTGCCCCATAGTACATTTTCTCTGTCCCCAATATGTAACATTTGTGTAGCCGTACGTCCGTGGCTCAAGACTCTGATGGTGGCATGGTGTTAAGCACTTCTCATGTGAACAGAAATGAGGCGACCAGGGCAGTTGATTAAAGTTCCGCTGGTCGTCGCAAATGTTTCAATGAACTAACTTTGTACTGTAGGAATTGGGGGTGGATTGTGGCGGCGTCACATGATGTATTTGAGGGCGGTGTGGGAAGGTTTGTGGACCCAATAATTGAACATAGTGTATGCTTTTCTATAAGGGTTCACGAATGCTAATGACTTTACATTGTAAAAAAGTTCTAGATTTGGGTTTGTTCCTTTGACAGCGCCTTTTCATGCAGTTCTGTTCTGCGATCTGTTTGAAAATAGCTGTCCCAGCTGCATCTGGGCCCTGAAAAAAACAGCGTTACTACTGTAACACTGTAGCACCGGCATACACTCCTTTTTAGATAACTTTTTCAATTTTTTGGTGAGTTTTGAGGCAACCCCTGACACATTTTTGGAGGGCCCAGTGAGATCTCTCAGCCTTTTGACCGAGGCGTGGGAATTCCAGCCGTGCTCCCAGAGGTGTGCGGAACAGCATCCGTTGGCCAGTATGAAAAGCTCTAGTACGAGGAGGTCCGTGGACGCCGAGTTCCCGAAGGTCCACCTGGTCCAGTGCTGCCTTTAAAGGGAGACTCCGTGGTCGAGAGAAGTGAAGAATCTCCTAAAAGGATACATGAGTATACTCGCGCATGAAAAGCTCAAGGGTAGGGAGGGACTATTTTTATGGTGTATTGCACGCACCCTCATTATAGGGGTGGGAGGCGATTGCACGTAGTAGTGTAAGATGTTAAGTCTGCTGTTCCTTTGGGGATCAGGTGGATGGTGGCACATCTGCATTAGAGCAGAGGGTTACGTAGTAAGTGGCGGATCTTGTTAGACAAGAGTTGCGTGTAGTGCAGGCAATTGGTATAGCTGCATCCTTTTCTTTTCTTTGGGGAAGAATTCTTTTGAGGGACATGTATGCATGTGCTTTGTGAGTAGCGGCAGTTTGTTTTTAGTGTTGTGGAAAGCGGTCGTAGAGTTTGTTTTATGTGCCAGTGGAAAAAACGGAAGAGCCAGAGCCGAAATAACTTGTAAATAGTTGAATCCAGCATTGCGTGAATAATTGATGCAGTCGATTGAGTGGAGGAGTAACCGCTTTTTCTAACGTACTTGGGAATCATTAAGGTGGTGGGCCTGGGAGAAGGCAATTTTTTTATTGATATGATTTAACAAAGTGGGCCTATGGAGGAGGCCAGTGTGAGTAAGCATTGAGTGCGAGGTATGAAAGGGGGGGGCCTGTGGACAAGGCCGGAACGGATGAAAATAGGATGAGTGAGTGAAGTGGTAAGTATAAAATTGGGTGAGTGGGACTGATTGAAAAAGGAGTGAGAGTTTAAAGGTTCAAAATAATAGAGGTGAAGAGGGAAAAGGGAGAGAAGGATATTTCAATACAAAGGATTAAGATGGGGACAATGACGTCCTATTGGATGGATACCCCACTTAATCACATGTGCAGAAAATTGCCCGAATAAGTACCATTTTCAGTGGGCAGATGACACATTGGGAAGGTGTTATAAAGAATGACCTGGCGAGGGAACGTTCGATAAAGATATGACACACGGTATGTATTCATACTTGTCGGCTACATTCAAAGGATATTTTAGGGCTCTTGGAAATTATTCAAAGAAAAGGACAAATATACTGAGAAATAGAAAAGTGGAGGAGTAGTAGGGAATTGCACCACCCTCCATATACGATATACCCATTATTAAAACTAGCTGCAGGTTATATGAATTCTAAACGAGTGCCTCAAGACAAGGAAGGAACACATAAAAAGAAAGAGGAGCGTGACACGAGCACTATTAGCAAGGATGAGAAAGGGGGAGGAAATATTTAAATGACATTAAGAAACAACGCTCAGCAGCAACTTGACAGTGTGTTCACAGAAGCAGAAAAAGCAATGGAAAGGGAAACAGAGGAGAAAGGAAAGGAACACGAGAAGGGAACAAACAAACAGGGATGGACAGCAGGACGCATAACGTTTAAAATAAACAATTGCGGACAGGAACCGGACAATAGTGAAACTGATACGGCGGAAGAAGGGCACACCACATCAGACTGGGAAGACAATGGTGACCTGCGATCATGGGGATGACGAAACAGACACATGCAATTTGACAGACAGCAGAAGGGAAAGAAGAAGATATGAGAGAGAAGAGGAGGAAAGAGAAGAGCCACTGGGGGAAAACGAGAATAGCATAGCCAAGAGACCACAATGTGGTAATAAATGCAGAACATGCACAGAGATGCCCCTTTTGCTGAAAGGTAGGGGTGAGGTTCACTATATACCATGGCAGACAATGGACAGGGACAATTTAGTTTACAGTTTACCTTCATTAATGGCGGGGATGAGCAAGTGGATTTAAGTTTTTGAAAAGGAGACAGCAGGAATCCCTTTGGCCGTAGGAGACATAAAGAGTTTATTGGTAGTATTGGTCGGGGAGAGGAGTGACAAAATATGGCAGCAGGCTGGATATGCCAGGGAAAATGAGGCTCTTACATACATGATGGAGCACCCTATAACAAATATCGAGCACATGTATGGAAGGATCTAAGGGAGCTGTATCCAGATACATCAGATACGGGCTCAATATTAGCTCACAAAATGAAGCATGATGAGGATCCCGATTAATACATGCGATCGATACAAGAAATGTGGACATAGGAAAATAAACAGTCATGGGATGAAAAAATACCCTTATTTTGCCACATCTTAGTGAGGGGGCTCCACACAGATGTGTTGACTTCTTTAGAAAAGATAGTGGGAATTGAGGCAAAAGGGTGGCCTGATAGACAAACAACAATTTTACACTATTGCAGAAGAAGGATAAGGAGACAGCCAATGATGAAACAAAAGTGGAAAACAAATTAGTTCATCAAAAACTGGTGAAAATACATATGGAGAGAGCAGTACTCACAGGGCCAGTTGTCGTTCCACAAGCTCAGCAAGGAGGGCTTCCAATGTCCACAGTAATGCAGCCAGTTTGGATGGCAGTACTGATTCAGGCATACTATTGCACACAGCACAATGACAGGGATACCCACACACATGGAGGTGTTTTTGTACGGGGATCACATGTTGTTGGGATGGTTGCCAGGGATTGAGGGAAGGTGTTCCGGCATTCCAACACATTTTTGTTCAGGCCCCAGTGTTCTCCCCCTGTTATTACAGACACACAAACTCTACTGTACATGGAGCAAGTAGTGGTATGGAAAGGTATGATTATACTGGTTGCCAATGATGAGAACAACATGGAACAGCGTTCAATATTATGTATTGATCCCACAATGACATTGACAGGAGTAAGTGACACAGAGTTCTTTGCAACAAAAGACAATGAAGAAGGAGAAGTAGTGTTTGAGCTGAGCATACCTTGCCCAGTACACATAAAAGGAAGTGCAGTGCCTCAGATGACTCATATAATAAAAAAGGAAGCACAATATTTGGGGCGTGGCTACGAGGGCCATGTAGGAGGACGTGATCTGGAGGAGCTCCCGAGATCCTGAAATGATCCGGGCGTAAAAGTGCGCAACGATGGGCCGACAACTGCTGAAAATACACATGTCGGTGTGTGAATGATTGGGCCACGCTTAGTGAACTTTTGGAAGTGTAGGAAGAACGGCGGCAGAGATCTGTGCGGAAAAGATAAGGAGCACCGGAGACAAAAGATGACACAAAATGGCCAACCAATGTCCGGAACAAAGGAAGGAGCAGGCCGCATGGTGATCGAGCGAAAGAGGCGTACTGGGTGCGCTGTTGTCATTTGTGCAGAACACAGGTCCTCTAGGTCATGTCAAATAGAACGGTGAGGCTGAAGACGAAACAGCCCACCCTGGACGACTTCGCTAAAACGTCCCCTGGTCAAGACAATACCAAGAGCAAGGATAAGCCGCCTGCAAGCAGCATGACGACAACGGGCGCTAACCAAGAAGTCCTAGCAGCGATTGCAGACCTAAAGGCGGCCTGGGATTCTACACTCAAATTAGCCGTCACTGAACTGAAAACGGCACTGGACCTTAAGGTCGGAGAGGTGCAGGAGGATGTTAATCTACTCCGACAGGACGTCAGGGCCTTGGCAGAGCGCACAGAGTCCCTTGAGAAGGAAGTTAGCCCGAATACCGCAGATTGTGCCTCCCATAAAGCCGAATTGCATGCCCTGATACAGAGAGTGGGCAACTTGGAGAGCAGAGCGGAGGAGGCGGAAGGACGCGCCTGGTGAAACAACATCCGCATTGTGGGCCTGCCGGAGGGATTGGAGGGCCACAATCCCATGGAGTTTATTGAGTCCATGCTACTGCAAGAGATACCCGGAGGAGCCCTATCTCAAGGATTTGCGGTGGAAAGGGCACATAGAGCTCTAACAAGGAGGCCGCCGCCAGGAAACCTGCCTAGGCCGGTGATAGTCAAAATTCTTAATTACCGGGACCGGGAGAGGATATTGGAACACTTCCGCAAGGGAGGAACGATTATACGAGGAGCGGCAAACATCACGGCTTACCCGGACTATACCCTGTCTGTGCAGTGTAGCCGCATGAACTTTGGGACGGTAAAGAGGAGACTGAGGGAGGCGGGCCACAAATACATGTTACTGTATCCGGCAAAATTGAAAGTTATACATAAACACAAAACTTTGTTTTTTGAGACCCCGGAGGATGCCATGGGATGGCTCGATGCGCAGGGATGTCCCCAGGAGTCAGAAGTTCGGACGAAAAGAGAGCACGGAAGAGATAAGTAATGCACGAGGAAGGTGCCACAAGATGGCGCGGCATGGACCCGTGGGACTTGAATATAGTCATTTGCACAGCCTTCAGTAGAGAAGGTCAGACTATTGCACTAGATGTTATGAGCACTGTAATTATTATTGAAGTAATGGGAGCCTTACAGAGCGGATCTCTTTATCCCACAATAATCTTAGTTAAGTGGCCATTAGGGCGACTTCACCCTACTGAGCTCTGTGAATTGTTTGGTGCTTGCAGGGTTAGATGTGGCGGTGCCTTAGTTCCGAGTACGAAGCTGGGCAGCAGTTGGGGTGTGTGGTGTTGGGGAAGGGACGGGTGGAGGGAGGGGAGGGAAGTTGGGAATTTGTTGTGTACATAGTTATGGATAGTTTGAGCTGGTACAAGAAGATACAAGTAAAGATGGAGAGCTGTACCTGTATCACGTGGGCAAGGGGGATTCGCTACACGGAAGGCAAGAAGACACTCAGGAGCCATGGGGGACCTTAAGATCGTAACATGGAATGTCAGGGGACTCAACAGTTACTTAAAGAGAAACAAAGTCATGATGTACTTGAAAAGACAGAAGATTGATATTGCGTTGTTGCAGGAAACACATCTGACCCGGCAAAAACTGGAACTGGTGGGGAAGAAGTGGAGAGGTACTATAGTAGGTTCTCCGTATTCTGCCTACGCTAGGGGAGTGCTGGTCTGGGTGGCACCGCACGTTCCGCTCCAACTTACACAAGAAGTGGTGGACACGGAGGGGAGGTTGGTCATATTAAAGGCTTTGGTGGAGAATAGAGAGGTGTGCATTATAAATACGTATGCCCCCAACCAAAATACTGCGGCATATTTTAGAACCCTGTGTACTCATCTGGGCGCGTGTGTGGGAGGAGCGGTTATCTGGGAGGGGATTTCAACTGCGTGCTCAATCCAAAGGCAGACAGATCTGATAAGATTGATAGGCCCACCCCAGCAGCCAGGGTATTGCAGACATTACTAGACGACTTCGGGTTGGCAGATGTTTGGAGGCTGAAACACCCTAATGAAACACAGTACTCGCATTACTCAGCTCCGCAGCAACTGCACACGAGACTTGATTACTTTGTTGCCACGCCAGATGTGGTGATAGAGACCACCCAAATAGACTATAGAGCGAGGGTCCTGTCGGACCACTCGCCTCTGTTTCTGAATCGCTCAAGGGACCCGGTCTTCAGGGAAGATATCAGGGATGCAATCACACAGTACTTTGAGGTAAACACAGGCAGCGTGGACTCAGTGTGCACGCTCTGGGAAGCCTTTAAGGTGGTATTGCGGGGTGCTGCTATTGCTAAATCAAAAGGCCGACAGGGTGGGGTCCTAACGGAGCTAGAGGAAGCGGAAGAGAAACTGGAACGGGAAAGCAACAGGGCGGGAGGGGATGCAGAACTTGTACTCAAACTACAGCAGAGGTGTGCAGAGCTTTGGGAAAGGCTCTGCAACCTTAACTATAAGAAGTATGTTGAGAGGCAACATGCAGGTGGGGATAAAACTGGCCGCTTGTTGGCGTGGTTATATAAGAGCGAAACCCCCAGGCCCCCGATTAGGACAATAACTAGAGAAGACCGGGAGGTGGTTGACACCCAAGAGGGAGTCAACAAGGCATTCTTAGACTATTATAGGACATTATATGAGGACAGAAGAGGGGACAATCGAAAGGAGATTAGAGAAACTCTAAAAGACATGAAATTACCTAAGATTAGTGCTGAAGAAAGGGAGGAGCTGGACGCACCGATTACCTTAGAGGAATTGGAGGAGGTGGTGAAGCAGCTACCCACCTGTAAGAACCCGGGCGCGGACGGATTCCCTGGCGAGTTTTATAAAACATATAGAGAGGAAGTACTCCCCCCTATGCTAGAGATGCTCAATGAGTCTTTTGAGATGGGCCGGCTGCCGGAATCGCTTAGAGAAGCGTTAATTGTGCCGCTTCCTACGCCCAACAAGCCAGGGCATAGCTGCGGCTCCTATAGGCCTTTGTCAATGTTGAACCAGGATAGCAAGATATTGACGGCCGTCCTGGCCAATAGGCTGCGTAGAGTTTTTAGCAAACTGATACACCCGGACCAGACAGGTTATGTCCCCAGCAGAAATATAACCCAAAACCATAGGCGACTCCACCGGGTGTTTGAAGAGGGAAACAGGAGTGAGGGGGAAATGGCGGTGGTGTCCCTAGATGCAGTCAAAGCTTTTGACTTAGTGAGGTGGCCATGGTTGCTGGAGGCCCTGAAAGAATACGGGATGGGGCCAGGCTATGTTAGGTGGGCAAAATTACTATACAGTGAACCACTGGCCAGGGTGCGCACAGGATCGGTGATATCTGAGAGATGGCAACTTAGTAGGGGCACCAGACAAGGGTGCCCCTGGTCCCCGATGTTATACATTCTAGCCCTGGAGCCCCTGGCAGTGTACCTCAGACAACAATATGACATGGTTGGTATTGAGGTAGGGGGAGAGAAACATCTAATATCCTTGTATGCTGACGATTTACTACTATACTTGAAATATCCGGAGGAAAATCTTCAATATATTCTAGAGGTTATGGAAAGGTATGCAGAACTGTCCGGCATAGCGGTGAACCCCCTAAAAATCGAGCATGTTCCCATTGGGAAGCTACAGAGGAGCCCCTCTGGAGCGGTTGCCGGTGTTGTCCGTACCATGGGCGGTTGATTCCTTCCGCTACCTCGGAATAGATGTGTACCATACGGTGAAGGAGGAGCACTTGCATAATACCGGGGTGGCTGTGGGAAAAATCCGAACAAGTATGAAGTTTTGGGAGAAGTTGCCGCTGGCGATGATGGGACGGGGGGGCTATGCTCAAAATGGTGGTTCTGCCTAGGCTGTTACATTTCTTCAGTAATATACCATACTTGATACCCAAAAAGTTTTTTGTCAAACTGAATAGCATGTGCAGAGACTTCCTATGGCATGGCACTCGCAATAGAGTGGTGCTATGGAAGCTGTAGAACTTCCATGATAGAGGGGGCATTAAGCTGCCAAATTTTGAGGCCTATTATGTAGATGGTCAGTTGCAATATGTAACCAAATGGCTTTCTGATGAGGTAACTCCTGAATTTAGGCTGTTTGGACAGGACTGCACTCCGTTTTACTTAAAGGAGATTATCTGGGTGCCTAGACATGAAATGAAAGAACGCCCGGGTATGATGTTGCTTGGGTGGAAGATGTGGCGCAGAGTATGCCGACTGATGGAGAACCCGTACCCGTGTTCCCCACAGGTGCCGCTAGTCGCCTTGGCTGGGGGAGACAGCCAACTCAGAATGATAATCAGGACCTATTGGGAATCGGTCGGGCTGGTCACATTGGGAGATGTATGGCAAGAGTGGATCTTTAAGCATTTCGAAGAACTGGGAGAAGAGGCAGGCTTGCACAGAGGCCAATATGTCACGCATCTTAGGCTAGTGCAGATTATTCATAAAACCTGGCCAGAGACTGTACTGGCGGAGGAGCCAGACGTCATAATGGGAACAATATATGACATATCAGAAGGAGGGCACGAGATCTCTAGATTGTATGAGATGGTGATGACCCGGGTGGGGATGGATTTGACTCATTTGAGGCTGGATTGGGAAGCGGAGGTGGGGGCACAGATGACCGATGGGATGTGGGAGCGTGCTATGGGATACCACAAGAAGGTGTCCAGAAATGCCAGATTGCAGCAGATACAGTTATACATAATGCATAGAGCCTATATGACCCCGAAGAGAATATCTAAGTTTGTAAACGCAGGAAGACAAGCATGCCCAAAATGCGATGAAGAAGATGCTGATATGACACACACGTTCTGGTCTTGCCCAGTGATTGAAGGTTTTTGGGGGAGGTGGCACAAAAACTAGCAGATAAAGGGGTCACGCTCAACATAGATACGGCCTGGGCCTGCCTGTTGGGAGGGTTTCCCAGACCACAGAATACTAAACATGTTGGGAAATTGAGGGACCTGGCATATGTGCTTGCAAAGAGAAGGATTGCCATGGGCTGGAAGCAGTGCCACAGGCCACAGGTTGAGGTATGGTGGCGGGATTTGCAAAAATGGGCGGAGGCTGAAACGGTAGTATGGCAGGAGGCATGTAGCAAGTGCGGGGAAGAAGAAGTGGGTAACCTGATGGCATGGAGAGTGTTAATAACAGGACTGTTTGGCACAATAATGGATTCTGCAGCTTCGGAAGGAAGCGATACCCGGCCACACGCAGCAGATACAGAAAGAGAAACGCAAACAAGCTCTTGAGGGGGGAGGGATTTGGGGAGCAGTAATGCGCATTAATTGATGTTCACGAGTCTGTTGTAAATAATGCTGCAAGTTTGGTTTGTATTGTTTATTTGTTTTCAAAACAATAAAAACTTTTTAAAAAAAAGGAAGCACAATATTTGCAAGAAGTATTGGAAAAGGCGCCTAAAAGCTTGTGGACAACAAGACCCCATGATGTAGGAATACTTAAAGAGGCCGGGAAAGTACGCATACGCATCAAGTTAAAAGAAGGAACACTATTGCCTTAAGTAAAGCAGTACCCACTTTCTCGAGAAGCAGATGAGGGCATACACGAGACAATTGCATGCCATGTGGCAGCAAGGCGTAATACAGGGGAGTTCATCACATTGCAATGCAGCTATCCATCCGATCAAGAAAACAAAGGGAGGGGTGTGGTATTTTATACAGGATTTACTCCCTCTGAACAATATTATTGAGGCAGAGTATCCATTGGTCCCCAACCCTCCGACAGTTTTTTGCAGCAATTCCCGCAGGGGCACACTATATCACAGTAGTTGAATTAAAAAGACCCTTTTTCTCCATTGCACTACATCCAGACTCCAGGCATATCACTGCTTTTATGTATCACAGGACCAGATTTGAACACACTGGAATGCCTCAGGGTTACTGCAAAGGGCCTAAGACCTTTAATAGAGTAATACAAATGGACTTGAGAAATGTGCAGGTTGCAAGCATGGTAACACAATATGTTGATGACTTATTGGTGTGCAGACCAACAGAAAAGGAGTGTAGAAGGGATTCATTGACACTGGTGACATTGCTAGCAGACAAAGGATACAAAGTGCCATCCAGTCCTGGTGTACTTCTAATGATCTCTGATCAATGCCAGCAACAAGACTGAGATCCTTTCTATCAGGACTCCTGCTCCCTCTTTCTCCCCCTCACGCCAGCCATCTTCTATGGGCTCTCCCCCCCTCCTTCATCTAAAGCAAGAAACCTTGGAGTCATCTTCGACTCTTCTCTTTCCATCCTCCCTCACACTCAGGACCTTGCCAAGAAGGCCCACTTTCAACTCCACCTCCTCAAAGGAATTCTTCCTTTCCTCACTTTCCCCCAGAAGCTTTATTCTCTAGACCTCTGGTTCTCTCTAGGCTAGACTACTGCAATATCTTTTTCCTCAATATGCCCTCTTCTTCTCTACGACCCCGCCAGCTAATCCAGATTAGGGCTGCAAGACTTATCCTTGGCCTCAAGCCCAGGGACTGCATCTCCCCAGCCCTAAAATCTCTCCAATGGCTCCCAGTTGCTGGAAGGATCTAATTAAAATCCCTCTGCATCATCCATAAGGCTGTCTGGGGCCGGGGACCCACTATCTATGCTCTCACTAAATACTCCCCTTCTATATCGTTACATTCCTTCAGCACCAAATCTCTGTGTGTCAATTGCTTCGCTTAACAGCAAGCTGGCGCCCAATCTCTTCCCTCGGCTGGCACTCTCCTATGGAACAGCCGCCCCCTTCCTCTATGTCTTGAGCCAGATCTCCTCAAATTCCAGAAGCTCCTCAAGACCTTCCTTTTCATCTCCTCCTTCCCTTCCTCCTTTCTGCATTGTTTTCCACTGGGATAGTGGTGTAGGCTTGCATTTTGAATCCCTCTGCTGTCTCATGCTACTAGCCTGCAATATTTTCCATAGGATAGTGTTGTAGGCTTTTATTTCAAATCTCACTGCTGTTTTGTGCACAACCCTCTATCTTTCCCCACAGGAAAGTGTTGTGGGCTTGCATTTTGAACCTACACCTTGTTTCACAGGGATAGTGTTTATAGGCTTACATTTTTTAAACTATCCTGCAGCTTTACCTCATAGATAGTGTCTCAGACTTGCATTTGGCTTATGCAGGGATTTAGGGGCTGGTCTCACAAAATCATCCCTACTCTATTCCACCTTGCTACAACTACATACACAGTCTACCCATAAGGGATCAGCCTGTACTCCCATTCCGCTAGTGCCAATCTCTCACCTGATTGCTACTAGGCTCTGTTACCACACTCGTACACCTCCCTCCCTTTGGACCGAGGTTTGCAGGTCCCTCGTATTGGCAAGCAGCTACAAATTTAGAAGTGCACTCTGGCACACCAGAAATTCCTCCACACCATTGTCCAGACCCCACCCGACAGATCACACCTCTCCTGCCTCAACCTGGCCCTCCGCAGAGAACGCAACCCACAGCCCGTACCTCCCAGATCTGCCCTTCTACCTAATCAAGTCAAGCCTCGCATCTGACCCCTGAGTCCACCGGCACCCTGACCTCTGACCTACCCTTAACCAGACCCCTGCCCCCTTTCAGACCTGCCTACCTCTACCCCCTTGTGCCATCCCTCCCCTCATCCATGCAGCCATGACTCACTTTCCTAAACTCTGTATGTGCAATCCTAGTCACAACCCCATGCTATGCAGCCCCTCCATCCATCACAGACACACCCAAGGAATCTCTTAATAAACAGGCACCACACTACCTGGGCACATTCTTTGCTATACACCTCACACTATCTCTCTTCCAACCCATGATATCCCCCTCACATTCACTCTTACTGCCTCCCCCAGCCACCTAACCCAGTGAAGTCTCTCTTCAATGTGCCAAACATCTCACCAGACAATACTCCTGCTCCCCTAGAAGACTGTCAACTGACCTCTCCCTCACAACAGGAAACAAGGCTGATTTCTCTAGTCAGAGCCCTGCACACCCTTCTTCCCCCCTTCCTACCTCAGTATCCACATCCCCTTTCATACTTCAGAACAGAGTCTCCACCCCTCACCCCGTGGGCAAGCTACCACCACCATTAACCACCTCACTCTCTAACACCAAGAGTACCCTGAACTTGCAAGCTCTCTTCACAGACACACCATAAATACACTCAGCCTCCTTGACCACCCCCCAGAACCAAAACTATATGCAGCACTATAGAAACCTCTCAACTTCTAGTAACTCCGGCGACAACACATTCCCACTCCACCAGATCCTCCCAATCAGCACACACCTGTCACCCAGGGGACTACTGCCTGCAGACCCCCTTCCTCCATAGCAACTATCTCAGCTCCACCACTCTGCTCCCCCTACATCATTACCACCCTTTCAAAACCAGTAGGATGGCAACTACCCCACCCCATAGCCCCCTTGAATCCTCCTCTCCTTGCATGAAACACTCAACCTAGCAATGGACTATTGTGCAGCCTGATCAACACCAGATCCTTTGCAAAAAACATCACGACATGCATGACCTAATTTCCTCTAAAGGCCCAGACATCCTCTTCATCACATATACCTGGTTTTCCAAGACTTCTGACCCATTGCACAGAAGGCCTTTCCCCCAGGCTACACTTTAATTGTGCATTACAGAACCAGCAGGACAGACAACATTGTTATCCTATACAACCCCCCAATCCCCCATTTCACACTCTGAGGAACAAGCCTGCAACTCAGACTGTGAGTCCCTCAGAGTAAAAGGTCTTCTCGCCCCCACACACACTCACAGCTTCTTACTCATATACAGAACCAGGGGCTATAACAGAAATGTATCAGAAGAAACTGCCAACTCTTTAGCTGCCATCCTGGTTTTTCACACCTCACTCACTATGCTAGGGGATTTCAATATCTGGTTTGATGACCCTTATAACCCTGTGACAAGGCCCATTCTGGAATCTTGGAATCCTTTCATTTGACACAACTAGTATTATGACCCACACTTGGCAGGCCACAGTCTAGATGCAACCTTCAGCTCTCCTCAACTGATTACCACGCTCCCGCCTTGGCCACTTATCTGGACGTTCCACACAGCCCCTTTTTTCATTCTCTCGACCGGAAATTCTCCATCCTTCCTGACAGCCCCAGGATGTCACCCCGCTCACCTCTATGGAACAAGGTTCAAGTAACCCCAGATATGGAAGATTTCCTGTTTGCTTTCTGGTCAGCTCTCCATCAGCCATTTTGACCATTGGCTCTCTGTAGCTCGTAGCCCTCTCACACCTATCAGAATCAGCTCCAGCAGACAGGGCCTCTCCCTCAGATGGGTCAACTCAGTTCTCAAATCACTAAAAACCCACAACCTCAGCATTGATTGCACATGGAAAGCAGACCCATCGCTGCTGAACAGAGAAGCCTATGCCCAGCAGCTCAAAACCTACAGGGCAGGGATATGCAGAGCCAAAAAATCTTTCTAATGGAATAGAATCTCCAATGCCCCAAACACATGTAGGGAACTGCACAAGATTATCACAAAATGCCAGGCCCCATGTTGCACCTCTTTCCTCCCCTTTCCACACCCACGCACTCTCTCTCTGATCACCTCCACAAAATAGCCCTGGAAAGAAACCTCATAATTAGCTGTAAAATAGTGTCTCTTTTGCCCCACCCCCCTGCATCCATGTCCAGGCACTCAGACCCATCCTCCACCTGCTCGCCCTTCTCGTCTTTGTCTCCTATCACCCACCCTGAATTTCTAGAGCTACTAGTTAACAGCTAACGTTCAGGATTCACTGGAGATCCATGCCCCACTTCCCTCTAAAAGGAATTTTTTCCTCAACCTCTGCCGGCAACAATCAAGATCAAAAATTTCACCATCAATCAGTTGATTTGCAGGAAGACTTTCCACTTTCTCCAACCCACCCCTTGGCTGCCCTCCAACACTGTAAACAACCTTGATGCACTATGGCCTCAGGCCCGGAATTATCTCACCAGATACACTCAGTGTCAAAATCCTGTTATCTACACCTTTGCATTCTATGACTCATCTTCCGCTACCTGGCCTTCCCACACAGAATCGTCACAGCCATTTTCCTCTCTTGCATAGACTAAGCTACCAACCTATCCCGGGGCACTCATGCATCAAAACTCAGAAAACTCCAAAGGGTTCAAAATAGCCAGCCGGGCTCCTTCTTACCCTAGGCCACAGAGAACACATGACACCTGTGCCCTTCACTGGATGCCGATCAGTTGACGATCCACCTTCAAGCCAATGTGCATCACCACTGTGCTCTGGGCAATGAAGGACCTGAATATCTACAGCACCAACTCACTCCTTACAGGCCCACCCGAAACCTGTGATCAAGCTCAGCCCTCCCCCTTCTCATCCCAGTCACAAAAAATCGACCAGAATAGGGGGGATCTTGTTTCTTTATCCAAGCTCTCAACAACTGGAACTCGATTCCATTCAGCATCTGCCACATAGATAGTCATCTAGTTTTCCAGAGGGCACTCAAGACCTGGCTGTTCCATTCTGCACTGCGACAGACCTAGCCTACTTCCTCGGTGAACTATCCCCCCACAGGAAGGTGGGGTAACTGCAAAGTCACTTGAAGAGACATCAAGACAATACCCAACATGCTCATGATGGATTTCGGTTGTTCCTTCATATACGATCAGCATACCCTCATGGCAACTAGATATCAGCCTCGACTCTATAGTATGTATAGCATTACATATCAATGGAACATAGCCGTATTCCACCTGGTGCATGGCTGCCCACCCGCATACATCTGCAATAATTAACTACTCAACCACATCACCTCCTCCACTAGAATGCAGCTGAGTCCCAAAATGCAGCTGGGCACATAATCAGTCTCCCTGACTCGCCTAAACTCCTGACAGCCTATCCCTGCTCTCAACCACTAGCCAGCTCTCTATGGGTCACTAGCAGGGATTTAGCCACCCCTACCTACTTTTGCGTTGGCTAAAATGCACACACGCATTCTAAAATCCTCCTTTCAATGCTCATACCTCAGACTTCCATCCTCCAAGGGCGGTCACCCACAGCGTTTTGAGGCCATACCAATGGCATTAGTCACTATACAAATGCCTTATAACATAAAATAAAATTACATATGATGTGATTATAAACCACAACTGGTTTAGCACATCACATCTGATATTGAACAACTTGAGATCTCTTTTATCTACTTTACATATGGTTGTACTGCATTCAGATGTACGCACAAAACACTTGTGTGATAGTCACTTGCTTGTAGTCATTATCGGACATATAGAAGTGTCTTGGTAGTATGCTGAATATGACTATCATTTATGTATTTGCAAAAATAAATGTCAGATCCCTTTAAACAGCACCCCTAGTCAACCCCCCCCCCCCCCCCACTCCCTCCGCATTAATCTGCACTGGGAATCACAGTTATTATTGGACTTTACATGTTTTTAATTTAGCAGCAGGGTATTTCGGAGGAGGCCACACATGATTTTCTTTATAGAGGAGGCATCCCTGTTCAAATACCTCTTATTATGTATGCCAAAAAACCTGTGCACATTTATACATTGTAGAATGAAAATTCTACAGCATCCTGATGCCTGAGAAGGGATATACTCCCCAAAAAGATGAATGTTTAATCTTATGCCTAGTCTTCATTTGCAACCTTGGAACTGTTGGGATGAACCTCCTACATCCCACAGGTAAGAAGAAATATAAACTAAGAAAATAAATAAAGCACATGTCGGGACACAATTAAAAGATCAAAGATACAGGCCACAAGCAGATCACCTGGTCAATCCCACCATACCCCTTCACTGAGAGATAAAATGTGAAGCAGCAGCCCCACACACACATGCCATGTAGATATAGATGTGACAAATTATGAAAGACATCATGAATCAACAAGAATACGCCAAAGGTCAATATGACATGCATGCAGGGCTAGGTGCAGCAAGTAGGCCCACAGGACAAGAAACACGATAGAAGCTAGAACTGCCATTTATTAGACATTCACACTGCAATAGATGCAAACATACCTTGCCAGTAGCAGGGACATTTCTCGCTGTCACACCAGAAAGGACAGTAATCAGCAAAGGAGCACACATTGAGAGAAACATACATAGACAGACAAAGCCATGCAAGTAATGGCAAGGACAGAATAACATAGGGATAGTAGTTAGGGACTAACCAAAGAACATATACATACAGTAGAAAGATAACATGAACTAAGAAATACACTAGGTAGGTAGGAGCTTGTGATAGTAACACTAAGTAATAGAACATATGACAGACGATGCCGTTATAAACATATACGTGGATTATACGTGCACTCATCAACACACTTTAGGTACCTGCATTTAAGTACGCTTCAAGATGAAAGACAAGGCCTAAGCCATTCGAATGACAGGCCTTGGAGCATCAGAAACTGTTTTACAGAGCAAAGTCATTCAGTTTAGGACATCGCAAAGGAATGCAGTGATAAGGTTGGCAGCCTTGAGCACAGTGTAAAGTCGTGCAGCGTTTGGTCAAGAGCATGGCCCTCATTATAAGTGAGCTGGTGCTTCAGAGTTCCGACTCCTGTGGAGTCCTATGGGGCTCCAAGGGAATGGGAACATACTGTTCCTCCCTTGCCTCTGATATCCCGATAGCAGTGGGATATCAGGCGTCAGAAACGGTAAGGCGAGTCAGCCGGTAACCCTCCGGTAACACTGGCGGGTTACCAGCATACTTGTAATGACGGCCGATGAGGCAAAGTCCTTTCCCAGCCAAAAGTGCAAGGAAGCCTGACATAAACCCAATGCTGCTAAGGGAAACAGGGTCAGCAGGGGACGGGATAGAATGACGCATAGTGATTGGCTGCGAATGAGAAAGTTCAATCCGGTTCCACACATTCAGCAAGTGAAACATGTGACAAATAGAAGTTCTACTCATGTTCCCAAAAAGACAAAGTCACAACCCTGGTGAGAATAAGACCCCATTAAGTGAGAGGCATGGGGACAAGCCATTCAAACTGAAGTAACACATCACCCCTGTCAGGAAATGTACACCCGAGATTGGAACCACACACTCTAAGAGATCAGCTTCCCGCCCCAGTAAAATTCAAAATACAAAGGTCCAGAAGCCAAGATCAACACAGATTAGCCATCAAGTTGGATTGCTTAACAAATTATAGGAATGACTTAGGTTGCTATGTCACTTGTTCATATAGAAGTAGAATATACACACACATAATCCTCTCAAATCTAGGAGTAGCCCCCTTTCTATGCCTATTATATTGTGAAACCTACTGTATTGTGAAACCTAGGCCTTTCTCCCACTTTACATGACTCTCAAATCTAGGTGTAGCCTCATTCTCTGCATATTATATTGTGAAACCTACTGTATCGTAAAACCTAGCCCCCCCACCCTCACGGTACCGCACTCTCAAATCTAGGCCTGTTTTCTCTGCGGCACTGGAGATTGCTCCAGCCGAACAATTCTATGCACCGTAGCATGCTGCTATGGCTATCCTCTTCCGGTCTAGCATCGCATATAGTCATCCAGACTGAAACATCTGACGTACCTAAACACCTCTGCCACTAGCATCCAGCGACTACCAACTGAAAGGAACCCGGTATAGCTGGCCACACATCGACTCTCGCAACAATAGCAATCTGTCACCAACAGCGCCGACCCATGTGCCTGGCCTCTCTTTGGGCTGCTTAGTCGAGCCTAGCCAGCCACAATGCACACATGCATCTCCTAAGCTAAACTCTTTATAATTTTCCAGCACACTGACTGCGGTCACCAAGGGCGTTCCAACCAAAAAAGCACATTGAGGCCACACAAGTGGGGAAAGAGCGATATATAAATGACTAAATACAATACAAGTGCCCAGCTCAGAGCAATGGGCCTGACAGCACAGTCATTCACACCAGCCATGCGAAAGGACGGAACAGTGTTACAAGTTTCCAATCAGACGTTGCAACAGTATTCACGCCTTGAAACACTTGTGTATAGGCGCGTTACAAATGCCATATCATATCATATCATATCATATCATATCATATCATATCATATGCTTCTGCTATATGCAGCAGGAAGGGGAAAGAACGGTAAAATGGTGCCAGTGGGTTAATTCCCATGAGACTAGGATGTAAAATATACTATTGACACACTGTCCGCACCTCACAGTGTTATTGGTTAGTGATGATCGAAGTGGCCCACCCCAGGATGGCCAAAGGAGCGCCACCAATCAAACACCAAGGACTAAACGAAACAAAATTAAACTTCAACTATCCAATAGTAAATCTGGGAAAGTAGCTGAGATGAACATGAAGTCATTTTTATGAATTAATTAACAGTATGTTCGAGAGTGTTAGGACACGCAAATAGGGTTAGGAATTGTATAGATCCACCTATTGAGCAACCATGAGCAACCAATCAGAGAATGATATTGCCTAAGTATTCTGAAACATTGTTAAGGCTGAAACTCCGCACCTTCACTATAAATCTCTGCCATTTTGTAATGCTGAGTGAATGATTTCTTTTGAATGATTCCCGGCCGTGGTTGGATGTAATACATTTAAATTTTTCTTGCTCCTGTGCACCTTATTGACTCATCTGGAGTTCTTATATTATGGATTTTTGGGTCTTATCCGACAGAAGACAGAGCAATATTTGAAACAAGTGTATTTTATTTAAGACATTAAATCGCGATGCGGAGAGAGCCCTGGTGCTGATGGGCCTTTATTGGCTTAGTTCCCATCTTTGATGCCTTCTATTCCCTTTGAGCTTATGTCTGATATTTCTAAGAATGTTTACTTATGAACCCACTGTGATTAGTATTGCTGAATACCAAATGAAGGCCATATCTTGTTTAAACCATTGGCTGACTTATGTTGGCAGAACAAGTGGGTTTAATGGTAGTATAGTTTATTACACTCTCAAGGAGGAGGAGGGCAGTAGCTGCACATAAGATGCCAGTCTATTAAATCTATTGTAGTGATTGTACCTGGACTGTGAATTCTGCCATATAATTGCTGCAATGACAGAAGTTAGCTGACTCAACATATTGTAGTGAAGGTGCTTATTCAGCACCAGACAGGTGGCACACTACCAATTGAGGGAATAAGCGGGATGGGCTTGAACACCTTCTAGGGGGGAAATAGGAGAACTCTGGGAGCTGTAGTCATCCTTCGAATCTGCAAACAAGTAAATTGGCAGTGAAAGTCAGTAATATCCACAGCGCTTGTACAAAGGGTTTTAGTTAGCAATAAGGCAGCGGGTGTCTCGAGGAGTGTGGGTGGACTGCCAATCCACTACCATGTTAATTAGATACAGAGTGAGAATTGTCAAGACACACTGCGCCAAAAGATGCAAGGATTTTTATCAAAATACAGAATTGTAATTATTGAAGTGTAGTAGTCAGCCTGACACTTGCCAATTAGAGGCACGACTCATCTGCAAATACTGCACTGTTTATATTGGCCTTAACTCTGATCATGAATGTTCTGTGTTTCTATAATTATGTATGCTGTTTTGCAAACCTGGGTTCTTTGAGTAGCATGGTTGTCCCGTATTGGTATTTTCGTGTTGCAAATCTTGCATTTAAATTTGAAAACTGCAGAATCCCCCCAATATAACATGTCTAGTTTTGAGTTTGCTCTTAGCTCATAATGGTTAACATCCAGTACAGCGCGTTTGTAGTACATTTAACTGCCAAGTACAGACCAATTTTTGGGTTCTGTTAATTGTATATACCAGGCTTTTATTCATGATTCCAATTGCCCACACAATACCTCTCACGCTTATTTTAGTTTTCTTCTCCTTAATTATGGGTTTAATCTCATCTAATTAAGTAGTTTTTCTTTTCTTACATTTCCTTCCTTTAATCTTTCATTTTCTTGGTTACTTAAGTCGCTATGGCCCTTGCCTCGTATGACTTACGTTCGTTTTAAACCAGGCTAAAATGGCACCCGTGTTTTCGGCGGACCTTGCTTAATTCACATGAAGTCCTTTCTCTAATTGTTTGGTCTCGTTTTTTATTGACTCAGTGCTCCCGCGTATGAGCCATTTGTCCGTGTCCTCCTGTTAACGCCAAGGTAAGATGTTTGCGATACGATCCCTAGAGTTCCTTTGACTTGTAATTGTTTTAGCTGCCGCATTTGGTCACAGCACGTTTTTTGGCTGCAGCTCTCAATAATTTGCAGCACTAGTTAACACTTTGAGCTTTGTATTTAGCCACTTGCTCCTCTCCATTTACAAGATTACTAAATTCATTTTGTAACTAATTGATTATCTTTGCCTGAATTAGTGGTTTAGTTAGCTATAACCACAAAATTGGTAGTGTGTGATGGCTCTATTGCAATGGCTTGTTCTGTGACAATTAACCGTTGCTAACAGCAGCCTTGTTTTGCTTTAATTTTCCTTTCTTTTAGTCCATTTGCCGCAATTGCGAAGCAATAGAGGTATGCTTCCTGTCCTTCAACACTATATTTTAACTTCGTATGCTCACTTTTCTAGCAATTGGGACTTATTGCCCTTCACTAATTGGTTCTTTTTCTCCCCTTCAAGTAATTTGGCAATTTTTTTATATACATGGTTTGTATCCATTCTTCCTCCAATAAGGTACCTATGACATTTTACTTATTCACATTTCTTGGGTACTTGGCACTAAATGATACTGCTCGCACTGTATTTTTATGCTTTACTAATGGATTGTTTTGTTTTCATATTTTTTTTTTCTCTACTTGTCTGTCTATCCCACTTTTTCCCTCCATTCATTTTTCTTCTTCTGAATCCTTTTATAATTGAACCTTGCCTTTGAATCGATCAACCAATGGTATCTCAATGTGTTGTTTAATTTGCTGGTTGCATTATTACATCCGTGTACCTGATGTTCATTTGAAATTTCAATTGCTTTGTTTGGCTTACTGCCCCCTGTGCTGTTTTGTTTTTGTTGCCATGATAATTATGAATGGTTGATTTATTGTGTTACTGTTTGTTGCATTATGCGTTATTTATATCTAATGTCTATCAGCCTCAGATGAAGAGTCGGGTTTGGCTCGAAACACGTGTCAGGCTGACTACTACACTTCAATAAATACAATTCTGTATTTTGATAAAAATCCTTGCATCTTTTGGCGCAGTGTGTCTTGACAATTCTTACTCTGTATCCTTTGAATCTGGCCTGGAAGGGAAAAAGGGGATGAGGATACCTTGCATATGACATCAGCACAGGGAACGTCTATGAACAAGTACGAGAAAGGGGAAACTCGAGGTAAAGACACTAAGCAGGGATGCCACAGATTGGGCTTTACCTTGAAAGCCCACTTCGAACGCACCACCCATGCACCATGGTTCATGGAGGGGGGAAGCTGAACTCAAGCTACATGTCTCCAACAGACCATTGTCGCTGAGACAGCACTGGGTGATGTAATCAAGGTCTGCAAGCCAGTCTCACGGCTGCTTGTCGGAGCTGGGATAGTTGACTTGATCCAGCGGAACACTCACACAGTCTTATTTGCCATTTGGATAGCGGATATGGGTACGGGGAGGTGGAATGGAGTTGCGTTCCTTGAAAAACCATCACACAGTAAGTTATGGTGTTCCTGGGAAGTAACCAGCCCTCGGAGGGTCCACTACAGTGTTTGTTAAGGTCGCTATCTTGCAGGTGCCGAGTGAATGTCTCCCTTCCTACTAGTTCAGGGTGCCTTGTGTTCCTTCCGCTATGGTGTTGAACAATGGCAGATTAATAAAGAACCGGGGTACAGCACAAATATTTTTTACTAATTGCAAACTGTTTTTGCGGGAGGTGTGGGAAGCAATGTTGCACTACAAGGGAGGAGATGAGCTGGGAGAGGGCAGCTACGTTTGCTCCAATCATGTTTGACTAACGTATTTCTAGCTATAGTGGTATGACCTATTTTAACCAGTAAGCTTTGTGGGAACCACAAAGACGTGAAGTTTGAAGTACAACTGTTTCCAACACCATGAACATTGTATTAGCGGTTTAAAAATTATGTTTGCTGTGTGCCAGTTTGCCAGCTCTCATCAACCAGTTCTTTTCCACTGTTCTGTTTAATTTGTGATAGCCCAGCTGTAATAAAAAGCCTTACTTGTTGCCTGTGGTGCGCTCCTGTTTGGATTACTTGTGGTAACTATTTATTACAAGTGTTTGGAGGACCCCGGATACATTTTTAGAGGCCCAGTGAGAAACTCACTACTCTTGGTCAACTGAGGGTATTCCGACCGCACTTCCTGGGGGCACAAGTGTGACAACCGCAGACCTGTGCCACAGATATCACACAGGAGGCCGTGCAGATGCTGAGTTTACAAAGTTCTGCCTGGTCCTGAGTGCTGCCCACGCCCAAGGAGAGGGGTGAGCCTGTATGGAGGCTCGGTGCTGCGGGACCTCAAGGATCTCTAGGACTTGAGTGTAACCATGCAAGAAAGCGCTGCATCAGGGTTGGGGGAGGGACAGAATGTTATGGTGTTTAGGACGTATCCACAGGTGGGAGGACAATTGGTCGTAATAATATGAAATTTTAGAATGTGGTGCCCTATAGGGAGTGGACATGGGTGTTGGCAATCCTGCCTTTGAACTGGAGGGGTGAGTAGTAAGATGTGGACTCCATTAGACAGGAGTGGGGCATAGCACCAGTGATTGTATAGTTGCTTTTTTGGGGGAAGACTAGTGTCATTTTATTTTTGTTTAGGGGTATAGAGAGGGACGCGCGTGTGTGAGATAGTGTCGCTTGTATTGTCACATGGTATTGATTCATGGTGGAGGGATCAACACCAAGAGGTACCTTGTGTATAATAGTGTGCTTGGCATTTTAGCAGTAAGCGTGCAAAAGAAGTGGGAGGGACGCAGCACTTATCTTTAATAACATAGGGAGGAGGTGAGCCCATGGAGAGGGCCATTGGTTACTAACATGGAGTGAGTGGACGGGCCTGAGGAGAAGGTCATTGTGAACAAAGGAGGAGGGGAGTGATCAGGAGTGAGTAGCAAGGGTGCCTAGTGTAATTGGGGCACAGAAGAAGGGAAGCCAGATGGCAGAATTAAATGGCCTCTCTAGCTTGCCCCCTCGATCACATGTGCAGAAAATTATCGCAATAAAATGTTAAAGTATAATTTTCAGTAGGCCCAGGAGACTGCAGGACACTGTTTCTATGCGTGGCCCAGAGAAGGAACGTTCGATAGTAGAATAATAGAAAACATTTAGCATTTTTTAACAAAACACAAGGGCACCAAGTTGAAAAATAGCCAAAATATATTGGGGCTCTGGAAATTGTATGAAGAAAGAAAAGGGGAACAAGTGAAGAAAGAAGGAGAGGGGACAATAGAAGGGCCAGATCAAGCTCTCCACCCCCAACGTATGGTATATATCCGACATTGCAGCCCACAGCGGGGTATACAAACCCACAGCAGGAAAACACAGAAGGGGACAAAGAGACAACAGAAGAAAAGAGGGACGGTGACACACAGAGAGAGGAGGCACACAAAAGGGGGAGAGGATATATTTAGCAGACATTGAAAAGAATACACATCAGCAGGTGGATGCACTATTCAATTAAGCAGAAAGGGTGATAGAAGAGGAGGTGCACTGAAAAATATGCAGATGCCCTCCCTTGTGGCAGGGACCAGCAAATGGATACAGGTGCTTCAGAAAAAGACGGCAGGGGTGACACTGGCCATAGGGGACATGAGAATTTTATTTGTGACCATAATAGGAGAACAAGGGGACACAATATGGGAGCAGGTGAGGTACAAGGTCGTGTAATTAAGCACTAACTCCCACAATGGATCTCCCTTCAATAACTGTCAAGCACACATATGGGAAGTTCTGAGAAACATGTATCCTGATAGCTACGACTTGGGGATAGTAATGGCTCGTAAAATGAAGAATGACAATGACCCCACAAACTATATATAAGAGGTGCAGGATCTCTGGCCACAGGTGACGTGAAGGTACTGGGACGAGTCTCTACCCTTGATTTAAAACATATTGGTCAAGGGGCTGCCGACAGATGTCCAGGCATCATTAGACAAGATTGCGGGAATAGAAACAACGGTGTGTCCAGAGATACAGGCAACAATAGTACAGTACTGTAAATGAAAACAGGAGAGCGAGAGGCAGGCGTACGAATATGCTGTAAAAGCAGAAAACAAACTGGTACAAAAGAAAATGACGAAGTATACAATGGAAGGGGCAATGCTTGTGCCCAACGTTGCTGCAGTGACACCCGCTCAACAGGGAGGTTTTCCCATGGGGACCATGCCTCAGCAAGGGGTTGCGCGCAGCCACAGTATATACCACAGTTATATGCCTGGGGGATTGTTCCAATGGGGAGAGGGTACTGATAATGAGGAAAAGGAGGAGGATATAGAGGGGCAGGATATAAGGCCTTTGGGCCATGCTTCATATGCAGAAAATGGGGCAGCTAGCAGGCACCTGTCCTTTTGTGCAACAAGCACAGGCACAGACAGTACAAATGGCACAGCAACACGGTACACCATAGCTCAGCGGCAGTGGCAGAAGATGCAACCTCTTCCAGCCCAGCTGCAGCAGGGAAGGATGCCCCTGCAGCAGGGACCACCACAACTGCACAGGGGTCCTACAGGAGATGAAATAGCATCCCCAACTGTGACACAAACACTTGCTGTAGCTGTGAGAAGTACAGTGTTGTTAGGACAGAACATGGTGCCCCACTACACCGGGGTCAGTGTTGTCAGGGGAACAACTTTACCTTTCCCACAGGACATTCTGCAACAATTGGGGGGCCAGCAGAACGCCTAAGTGTGCCCAGTCCTAGCAGTAACTGATGGCCTCAAAGAGGCAGC
Source organism: Ambystoma mexicanum (assembly GCF_040938575.1). Lineage (NCBI taxonomy): Eukaryota > Metazoa > Chordata > Amphibia > Caudata > Ambystomatidae > Ambystoma > Ambystoma mexicanum. The sequence goes on along the minus strand of NC_090928.1, from coordinate 85,290,965 downwards.
AGTGCAAATAGGACCAAGAGAATTCTCATTTCTCATACATACAGGAACAACCAAATCCTGTATAAGGGAAGGGGGATTCCCACTGTCAAACAAGGTGATGGGTATGCAGGGCTATTCAGAGGTGGTTGTGTTGGTTCCAGTAACAAAAGATGTGCCACTCACAATCGGGACGCAGCGCATCATAGTGCCACTACTGTATTCCAAAGACACCCCAATCAATATACTGGGGAGAGACTTGCTCAGCAAGCTGAACGCCACAATATCATTCACGGAGAAAGGGATGGTTTGCACAATGGCAGGCATTTACTACACACCAGTTGCTGCATTGCATCGAGCGGCACACACTCAGAGCACAATACAAGGACAACCCATGTACCCAAGCATGTTTTTGTACGGGTCAGGATACTTCTGGGATGGGTCCCAGGAATACGAGAGAAGGTGTTATGACTGCCATCAGAATTCATGTTCAGACCACAGTGCCAGAAGGATGGCATAAAACAAACCACACTCATACTGCGGCTAGAGGAGGTAAAGATACGCAAATACATGGTGATCCCATGTGGGACACAGAATGACAACATGGAATGGCTCACAGTGCTATGCATATACCCAACACTGACCGTAACAGGAGTAGTGGATTTACAGCTGTTCTCTGATGAGGAGGAAGAGGGAGAGATGATAGTCCAGTTACAGATACCATGCCCAGTCAAAGTAGTGGAAAGCAGGTGCCAATTCTGACACACTTGATGAGAATAGGGAGCAACCACACAGATGAAGATCTCAAAAAAGATCCCAGAGAAATGATGGACCAAAGGGCCCCATGATGTAGGCGTACTGGAAGGAGTGGGGACAGTGAAGATACAATTAAAGGAAGGGGCACTGTTACCACAGGCAAAACAATACCCATTGTCCAGAGAAGCAGACTCTACCCTACACACACTTTGGCAGCAGGGCATCAAACAGGCATTCTCATCGACTTTCAATATTATCACTATAAACCGCATACAACACAGCTATATACCCGATAAAGAAATCAAAAGGTGGGTCATGGAGATTTATTCAGGATTTATGCCCTGGCTAGAAGCAGGTGTTAAGTCAGGACCTGCAAAGGGAACTCGGAATAGGGCGGTAAGAGTTTAACGGCACCAGTCTCATTACCGGTGACTGTTAACCCTTACCGCCCTACTCGGAATGACCCCCATTGACTTGAAAAATGCCTTCTTCTCCATTCCATCAGTGTTAGCAGCAATGATCAGTGCATTAAAAATGATAGCAGCCTATTTACCTGAGGGAAGCATGAGACTATACCCAGGGGGGAAAGGGAAAACACAAATGATGGTGGCAGGAGAGATGAAGGGTCAAGAGAAAGAGGAGGAACGTTTCAATACAATACCAATTGTTCAGATTATAAAGCTGCAAGGAGAGGCCCCAAAGGAAAACGACTTATAGATACAGAGAGGGTGTTTCCTTTCAGCAACGGACTTGATCTGAAGGCAGAATAGCATGGGGAAGCCTGTGATGCCTAGAAATAAAGCTATGCTGTAGCACTAGAACAACTACATGTTCCTGCCCAAGTATCCAAAGAAAATATAGCAGAACTAAATGAATGGTGCTGTGTACCACATTTACTGGAGTGAGTGGCCAAATTTATGGGAAATTGTGTGGTCCTTCAAAATGTTTTGTCTGGTCATACTTTAAGTACTGTGAAAGGAACATTACCGCGACCGGAAGTGCCCTTCGGCCACTTGCATATCGACCATGTTGCACAGAAACTGCTGTTTTGAACAGTTGCGAAGACCTGCTCTCAAATCTTGACACTAACACTCCCTCTGTCCTCATTCTTCTTGACCTCTCCTTTGCCTTTGACACAGTAAACCAAAACATCCTGATTTCACGTCTCTGTGACACCCTACGAATCACTGGTCAGGCTCTGGCGTGGTTAACCTCCTTCCTGTCCGACCACCCATCCCAGGTCGAACTTGGACCCTTTCTCTCCACTTTCACTCCTCCAACCTGCGGCGTCCCCCAGGGCTCTAACTGGGGTCGCCGCAGGTCTGCAATTCAGTCATGGTGTGCTGCAAACGACCTCTGCCTAAGAGACTGAGATCGTTCGCACTAAGACACCTGCTCCCGTTTTCCCACTCTCACTCTGGCTGGCCTCCCTTGGCCCTGCGCCCGCACCCACATGCGAGGCAAAAAAGTTTGGGGTCCTCTTCGACTCCACTCTCTCCTTCTCCACTCACATTTCGGACATCTCTAAAAAGTCCAACTACGAGCTGCACCTCCTCAGAGGTACTCTTTCTTTTCTCACCTTCCCCCAGAGGCTCACTGTCTTCAGAGCCCTGGTTCTCTCAAGGCTTGACTACTACAACAGCCTCTTTCTCAACCTCTCTTCCTCTGTGCCTTCTGCAACTCACCCAGAACAGAACCACAAGATTTATCCTTTGCCTCAAGACCACGGACCGCATCTCTCTGACGCTTAAATCCCTCCACTGGCTCCCTGTTGCTGCAAGGATCAAGTTCAAGACCCTCTGCATTGTCCACAAGGCTTTCTTGTGCCTGGGACCAACCTATCTTTACTGTTGCCTTCCTAAATACTGTCCTCCCCCTGAGCCCTCCGCTCATATACCTCCAACCTTCTCTGAGTGAGCCAGTTTTGTAAGCAGAGATTTGGAAGGAGATCTTTATCCTCAGCAGTGGTCTCCCTCTGAAATGTCCTCCCTGCCACCCTCCGTCTTTAGCCTGATCTCCTTAAATTCCATAAACTCCTTAAGACATTCTCTAATCCTCTTCCTTCTCTCTCCCTCTACCCTACTGACCGTTCTCTCCGCTCTATCCCTATCTCCCTCCTTTTCCACACAGCATACCGACTGGCCGGCAAGAGTACGTCAGAGTCTCACAGTTCCCCGGCACCCTCTCCAGTCCTGGAGCACTTGCATCAGGGCCTGTACTTGCCTCACTGCTACTGCACTCTGTCAATTACCCATTGAGAAAAGCATCTCTCAGTACTAACCCAGTTCCTGACCAACTGGGCGCATTGGGATTCCCCACACACTTATGCTGCTCCCACTCCCCTCTCCTGCACCATCTATGCACTTGCATGATCTGAACGTACCATGCCCTGAAGATCGTCTAACTTTTGCTCCCTGTCTCCCTTCCTGTGCGGTGGCGCCTGTATGCTCTTGGAAAAACTACAGAATCGTTGTCAGTCCTATTTGTTGTTATCTACACTGTTAGTTGTATTATATGCACTTACTTTGCCTTGGCAGACTGGTTATCGTTCAGAAACTCAAGGGCTCTGAATGACTGTTGTTTCTCTCCCCTGTTCCCTACCTCCTTGAGTGCCTTGAAACAATTGCCTTGTGTATAAGCGCTTTAAAAATAAACATTACCATACCATTACCAACACCATGAACATGTATTTGCAGTTTAAAAATGATGTTTGCTGTGTGCTAGTTTGTCAGCTCTCATCAACCAGTCCTGTTCCACTGTTTTGTTTGATTTGTTCTCCCCCAGCTCTAATAAACAGTATTACTTCTTGACCGGTGTGCGCTCCTTTTTGGACAACTTGTGGTAACTATTTATTATAAGCTTTGAAGGACCCCTGATTCAATATTATAGCTGCACCTGGGAATTTGGTGGAACAACCCAAACATATGATGACTATACCAAGGCATATGAATATGGTACTGGGCATATGATGGGAGTGTCTGATAATCTGATGGTACATATGGGCATACATTATAATGGAAATATGCAGGTATGTGAAGGAAGGATCTGGGTATATGATATTTATATTTAACAGGGAGTGGCAGTATCTGGCAGGTCATGTGAATATGATGACATGCAAATACAACATATTTGCATATAATTGCCATATCAGGGAATATAATTGCACAATATTGGCACATTATGGCATCATATGATATCAGTGTTTAGACTGCTATACATAGGGACTGAGCCTTGATAAGGTTTTAACATTTGGAGATCAAGTGCAGGCAGTTGCCAAGATTTCATATTGTGTTCACTTTCCCCTGTCCACGTTTTGCTCCATGTTGAGTGTCCCTCATCAGGAAGTCCAAATGCCAGCAGTGGCTCCTTCCAGCATTCATTAGTGTTTCATCATGTATCTGAACATCTATGAAACCTACCTTAAGGTATGCTGCAGGCGATTTAAAATAGGGCCACCAGAGTTGTCTTTGGTTTGGTACAATTCAACTATGTATTAGTGCAGTGTAAGTAGATTTTCTGCTTGACAGCTTACCTTGAAATTTGGTAAAAGATGTCAGGCCAATTAAGAAACATGGTCCATGGTGTCACATCTTCTTAACTTTCAGGTTTAGCTGCACTTTCTACACCTTGTATATCTGTAAGATCAGGTATGGGACCCTAACTAAATTTACCTGGTACAATAACGTTTATAAGTGTGGAAACAATTCTTTCTTAGACTGGAATGGCCCTGTGCAATTTTCTGCCAAACATTTAAGAGTCAGTACCAACTAGCCCCTTAAAAATAATCTATTCTAAAAAAAACACCTAAGGTCCTTTTTGTACTCCAGAGGATCTGATTACATTTGCTCCAATATCTGAATGTTAGAATTACATTTTGCTGGTGGCCTGTACTTGATGAATTATTATAATTTTTTTAAATTTAATCTGATTAGCTGATAAAATCAACCTTTCAAACATTATTCATTACATTAATCATAACATCAAGACATCATGTTTCAGATAGTTCATAGTCATAACAAAACTCTTGATTAAACCCAAAGGCAACACATGTAAACCACATAGATAGTCATAACAAAACTCTTGATTAAACCCAAAGGCAACACATGTAAACCATATAATCATGAATTACGGGATGAAAATCCCCATGAACATTAATAACAAATCCGTTAATTAATTGATAACAGAATATAAAAATTCATGATTGACAATCAACAATGTGATACACAATTGTCTAGGAACGTGAGCTCACAGCAACATTTAGAGGTTGTTATTTACTCAAGTCTTCTCTTGAAATTGGCAGAGCACTATCTAAAAATTGCACTATAGCAATCTTCATGGCAAGTTTAACTGCACTTTCTACACCTTGTAGATCTTTAAGATAAGGCCTGGCATCCTAACTAAAGTTGCCGGGTGCAAGTGTGGAAACAATTCTTTCTTAGAATGGAATGGCCATGTGCAATTTTCTGCGAAACATTTAAGAGTCAGTACCAACTAGCGCCTTAAAAAAATCTTTTTTAAAAAAACACCTAAAGTCCTTTTTGTACTCCAGAGTATCTGATTACCTTTGCTCTAATATCTGAATGTTAGAATCACCTGTTGCTGGGGGCCTGCACTTGATTAATTATTATTCACGTATTTATCCTCTATCTTTATTTTATACAATATTTCTTATCTGATGTTTTTTGTAGTAATTTGGCACCTTGATAATATGTTTATGGCATTGTTTCAACTTAATAAATAACAAACAAAAACGAACAATGGCATTTGATTCCAGTATCTGGGTATATGTATAAAATGGCAACACTAGATCACAGCATGTTTTTCTTGTACATAAAATTACAATATTTGACATGCAATGGGCTGCCACGATGGATTATGTATCTTTGCAGCTACCTACCTAGACCATCATTATAATATGGAAAACCAAAGAAACAAACTTCCTGCAGATTTGTACCCACCAGAACTATTTTGTTTCTAGTGGCCCCAAAAAGCACTGTGGGAAATCCACTCTGTGTGTTACCCTCTGTGTGAAGGGATTTCAAATGCACCTCTGCTTCGTTCAGTATATAGATTAGGTGGAGAGGTGAAGACTGTGCCACAATTATGCATTTGCTGAGAGAAGGTGGTCAGTGACCGAATCTGTTGTAATGATGGCGACCATGGTTTTTCAGGGTGGCTCCCATCACCAATATGTGCACAACCAAAACTGAAAGATATTGTCTGCATTATGCAGTATTATGCATAATAAAATAACCTAGATCACATCTGGATTCATACGCCTAATACTAAAAGATGCAGTAAACAATTACAATCTCTCTAGATGAGTGCACTCCACAATGGAATCCTAGGATGGCATCACTTCTCCCTGGGAGGTAGCCCCTTCCCATGAGGCCAGGGAGGTGAGGCCACTATCTAATAGGCCCCCTGGGGTGGTACTCAGTGGGAGGATCACATGGTGTAGGGACTCCCTCCCCCGCTCCCTGTGGGAGGAGGGATGACTATCCCCCTGGCCTTGTAACCTCATGTGCATGTGTCATGTAGCCAAAATCAAACGTCCTGGGACAAGGAAGAGTCGAGTCTACCCAACGGAGGAGTATAGAACAGTTACTGAGTTGAGGAGGCAATGCAGAAGCATGAGGAGCACTCGTGGAAGCATTAGTTAACATTTTAGTGATTTCCGAGTTCCTATTGGTCAAGTCACATTCAAAACATAACAGGGAAAACAGGAGAGAAAGTTTGTCCCTCCCGTGAGGAGCCACAAGCAAGTCAGCGGTGCGGCAGAGAGAAGCAAGGAAGATGGGGACGTGAGGCGAGAAGGTGAAGTGTCTCTTGAGGGTTGGAAGTGGAAAGACCCTTTTTCCTACTGGCAAGTAGCTGTATAACCTGGCGGGGGAAGAGGGACTGTGCAGTCTGCATCGGTAGAGCAGCCCAGAGGTAACCTGCAGATGCAGAGCCGCCATAGCTAGAATGAAGTCGGCAGATGGCATGCCAGGACAAATACCGAGTCCCGGGACTGACCAGAGCCCAGAGCAATGCTCCCTGAAGGTAAAAAAACAAGCTTTCATTGGGGACAAAGAGAGGCTATTGGTCCAGATAAGAAGGGTGGAGATACCCTGGGAAGAATGGCTGATAAAATAGCCCAGGAAAAAGAAAGTGGGAAAATAATATTTGAAGCAGTACGGGTCTGGGACCCACTCCCACAAGAAGGAACGTTCATCAGTCATTGTCATAGTCACAGTACCTGGCAGGTTAGTGAACCAGGTCTGCCACAGCACCAGCAGAGAATTGTATGGGTTTGGGACCCACAGTATACATTGGGAAGAAGTGTCCAAATGATAGAAAGAGGGTAGAGGAAGCGAGTCATTCCCCCAGGTAGTGTAAACAGTGCCAAAATTGTAATGAGGCCAGGGATGGGAGATAATCTCCCTGGTATTGTGAACTGTGAAGTAACCCTGAGAAAAGGCTTGGGGAAGGGAGAAATTCCCCCTGGTGTTGTGAACTGTGAAGTAAGCCTGAGAAGGGCCAGGGGAAGGGAATCATTCCCCCCGGTGTTATGAACTATGAAATTAAATGCCATGAGTGTGTGTGAGAACAAAGCCAGGGAAGGGAGTCATTCCCCTGGTATTGTAAAAACCCTGAGAAAAAGATACCTGGAGAAGGGAGGCATTCTCTAGTAACCCAATAGTGAGGAAACAACTCTGGGTGATAAGGATAGTTGTTGTTTGAGCTGGAACTTTAACATTTGAGTTTGAAATGAGAACTTTACCACTTTTTAGCATTACAACCAGGAACTTTGTTTTGTGCCTTGAAAAGGGATTGCAACCTGGGAAAGATACCACCTAGCCAATGGAACTGCGATCCGTTGTGCAGAAGAGGGGAGACATTCTCCTGGACCAAGAAGATCCACTACCTCTTTAGTTTAGTTATAAATGTTAAATGTTAAAGGTATTTGTACCGCGCACCGTCACCAACGGAATTGGTCCCCAGGCGCTCTGGCGGGTCTGTAAATGATAATGGGGGAGGGTTGGTTAGTAGGGTGAAGAGGGAGTAGGATAGTGAGAGGAGTGGTGTTCTGTTGGCAGATTCAACTCGGTGTACACCGGTTGCTGAGCTTTGGTGCGGGTATTGGATCGGTGTCAGTCCGCGTGTGCTGTTGCTCCGGCTTATGTGTTGTTGTAGTGTTGTGAAGTGCGTGCGGCTTGTTGTGCGAGAGATGGTTGTGTGAGTTTTTTGAGTGAGATAAGTATGCAGAGTTTGAGCTTATATTTTTTAGTGGGTTACATGACCTTTAGGATGCTAACATTCACAGTTTTGTCTAAGTGTGGCACTTGTTGACCTTCACATGCGAGCATGCCTACATTCACAGTCTTTTCTAGGTGCGGCACAGTCTAGTGTTTAGAAATCTGTGTAGGTGTGGGCTTGCTAACATTCTTAACTTAATCTGGATGCGGCACAGGCTGGTGTTCACGATTCTGGGTGTGGCACCTGCTATCATTCAAGTTTCATCTAGGCGCGGGCATGTTATCCTTCAATTAATCCTATCTAGACGCGACGCAGGCCAATTGTCCACAATTCTAAGTGTGGCCTGTGCTAGTCTTCACGTTTAGCGTAGGTGCGGGCATGCTAATATTCAGAGTCCTATCTAGATGCGACGCAGGCTAATATTCACAAATCTAAGTGTGGGCATGTTGACATTCAAGTTTCACCTAAGTGCGGGCATGCTAACATTCAAGGTCCTATCTAGATGCGACGCAGGCCAGGATTCACAATTCTATCCAAGTGTGGGCATGCCAACATTCAAGGTTGCATCCAGATGCGACGCAGGTCAATATCCACAACTCCATCTAAGTGTGGCCATGCTAATATTCACAATTCTATCTAAATGGTCTGCCGGTCTGGATATGGTCCGTCCGGTACTTACGAGTGGGCGAGGAGCCACTAGAGGGATTTTGTCTGGGTCTAAGTATGTGATCAGTCTCTGGAGCCTTCCTTTAGTTGCTATTTTCCATGATATCTTATGCTCTGTATAAGTGTAAGAGACAGAAGTAGGTTTTTGACACAGGACATTGGACTCTTGATTTAGAGAGTAACCACTGATTACATTGCAGTAAAAAATAAAGAGACATACAATGAAGGGGAAAAATGCAATACAAACATAAAAAGGGTAAAAATCAATGGCAGAATGAAAAAATAACGAAATATAGGCAATTATATATTAATACAGGTTTGAGTTTAAGTGGGGAAAAAAGTTCAATTAGACTTCAGTTAAAAATTGTATAAGCGAGAGGATGATAAAGAGGAATGAGATGGATCAGTGGTCTGGGGGTTATAGGAGGTGCCTCTCCATAAATGGTGCTGGCAAGGGAAAAGTAGGTATGAAGTAATCTGGTCTTAGGGAAAGGTTACTGAAAAGACATTTAAAAATCACAAAACCACGATTCTAAATTATTAAAAGGGCCACTAGATAGCAGACACAGGCTATAGAAGCCGTCTGTATGTACATAATGTGGGCAATGTAAAAGGCATGTTGATATTTATTTAAAAGTTATTAATGTTGCTTTATAAATGTGTTTCAATGTTTTGGGAGCGATAAAATCACATATAACCGATTTACACAGACATCCTGACCGAATCCTTAGTATTTTAGTTCAAGTAGGAAAGCCCCTCTTAGAGTTGGGAGAAGTATGTTTTCTGTTTATTTCCGGTATAATAAAGGTTTATGCCAACAACCATGCCACCTGTGGGTCAGTCTCCTCCTTCTGCATCCTTAGAGCACCCTTGTTGTGATTAGGCAATCTTGTAAGCCAATCAGGAGCTTGATTCTCTGGGTAATATTTACTGGCATGACCATTGAACCTAATAGCTCTTAAAAGTAAATAATTCACTCCTGCTTCCATCACTTGTGTTTGTGTCCTCCATCCTCTCCCCCATACCTATGGTCAATGAACTTCCGTGCCCTTACCCACCACCTTCCTCTTTGCGCCCCCATAACCTGCATTCCTGGCCAATTGCACTGCCTTCAGTGCTACTAGTCCTGCTCAGTAAGTGGAGATTGAATATTGACTATGGCACAAGATCAATGAGCATCCATTGCTCAGGAGCCACTTACTTTGGTAGTAAAAATGTGTATATATTGTGACAAATCCCTAGATGTCTTCACTTCTCCCCAAGGGGTAATCCCCTCCCATGCGGCAAGGGAGGCGAGGCCGCTACCCGAGAGTCTTCCTGGGGTTGGTGCACAGCAGGAGGATTTCATGGGCAGAGACTCCCCCTCTGGGGAGAAGGACAACCATCTTGGAAAAACACAGTATAATACCACCCACTGTACACCCTACACAGCTCCATAATCTAGGTACCCCAATAATATACCTACTACTCACTACTCCCATGTATATTTCTAAATCTGCAAGTCTGATACCTACTGAAATGAAGAAGATTTTGAACTACCCAAGGGAGATGTATAGGCCAAGTACTGGCACAAGGAGGAGGTGTGGAAGCATGAAGAATACTCAGTGGAACGTGAGTGAGCATTCCAGTCATCCATGGAAACCTACAATACAGAGCAAAGAAGGACTCACAACAGTGCTCAGCTGTCCCAGGAGAAACCGAGGACCATGAAGTGGCTTAGTGCGGGAGATACAAGTGGCTGCAGACCGGGACACCAAGGGAAAGCAGAAGGCATCCTGACCGGGTCTGATGCCAGAGGACCCTTGGCGAAGCAATATCCCGACCTTGCATGGGAGGTGGTCCACACAGTCTGTAACAGGTATGCATACTGCAGGGGGGAAGGAGGCTGCAAAGCTGCTTCAGTGCTGGAGAAGCCTGTGGAAGCCACGAGAGACCTGAGCAGAGCAAAGGCAATCCCAGAGGCAGACTGCACCCTACCTGGGAAGTCCCAGAAATGACAGGAGTGAATGGACTGGTCAGTGGGGATATGAGAGGGTCTTGGCTACAGCATAACCATGCCAGAAGAACAAGTCTAATGCTGGAATATAACCCTGACTCAGAAGCAGTGAGAGAAATATGGAGACGTGGATCCCCAAAAGGGGTAACATAAGACCCCCAACCATTAGGACACTTTAATGCTTTTGAATTGTAAGGTTTTTGACCAAAACATGGAGTCGGTGTGCAATGCATTCTGGGTGCGCCCAGAGAAACAATGGATGTTTTCTTCCTCAGTGTGATCTGCATTTAATGTGAAGTTTGAACACTATTTCACTGGCAAACATATTTTTCAGCGAGGATGATTGCTTGAAGGATTTTTTTGAAGAAAGGTGCCGGCTGGTGCCTGATAACACTGCAGGAGACAAAGGAAAGTTAGGCTGTCTTTCGTGCTCCCATGAGAAAGGGAGGAGTTTACCTCTTGAGGTTGCTTGGCCGAGGATCCATGGGAATTGGCAACTGGTGGAAAGACAGACAGTTGTGGAAAATGCCATTAGGCATGTGTGTGATGTTGAAAATGATGAGCACTGAAAACAGATAGATGGAAAACGCTTCAGGGAAGCGTGGACACATGGCTTTCCATTACTGTTGCAGAGAGAATCTCCTGTGCCTGGCCTATTGTCGGACCTTATCAGTGATGCTAGCTAAGATGAGAGTGTGTTCTGCAGTGACCTCAACAGTGAAGTATTTTTAAACCATTTACTAATAATTAATTCATTTTCTTTACTGTATTTATTTTGTTATGTATGCTGATTGAGAATAAACGGCCATAAAAAGCCATTTTATAATCTACCTGAGTGTGTGTCTGAGTGAATAATTGGCCCTCAGCGTTCAAGGTTGATTTTCAGCTAGTTTACTGGGGAGAAAAATAAGACGCGCACTTTTTGAAAAGCAAAACAGACACTCATCAAGAAAACTTCATACATCATCTTCTTTGTGACAATACTTGGCAGGCTAGTGAACCAAGTCTGTCCAGTGAACAAATAAATACGGGTCTGAGTCCTCTCCCTCATGGCAGCACTTTGCAAGCAAGCTAGAGAACAAAGTAGGCCATTATGGGGATGCTTGAGTCGAGGACCCCACTGGTGCATGAACTGTATTGCTGAGAAACCTAAGGGTGAAACAAAGGAAACCAGGGGAAAGAAGTCATTCCCCCTGGGGGAAGTTGACTTTGAAACCAATATACCAGGATTCGCTGTGTAATGTTACATCTGCAAAAAAGGGGGAACAGAGTAATTCTCCCAGGTTAAAGAAAGGTCACAGTGAAGAGAAGGGAGTCATTCTCTTGACAATTGAGAAAGCTGACCACAGAACCTTCAGCCAGGGGAAGGGAGTCATTCCATCTGGTGTTTTGTGTGAAAAAGTGAAGGCCAGATACCAAATCAAGAGGCCCGGGGAAGGGAGTCATTCCCCTTGGCAGGACACATATTGTGGTGGGAACAGTTTTCCGGTGCAAGGCAGTAATTCCCCCGCGAGTGAAGAAACAGAGAACTTTCGGATGCAGAGTATTATAGTATTGGCTGTCCTTTATTTGCAAAGTGCTGGGACCAAGTGAATGGAGTAATTCCCCCTGGGTAAAGAACTTGCAAGGCACATCACAACCAGTAACTGTGATACACATTCCAGGAGAAAGGAGTCATTGGACCAAGAACATTGACGCAAACTTCTAGTTTAGTTATAAGTGTAAGGGCCAGAATTTGAGATTTGAGATTTTGACACATGATGGAGGACTCTTTAATTTACAAGGACATTTTGACAGACCCATTAGCATTTTAGTTGACATAGGGAAACACCTCATAGAGATACAGAAGGTTAGGTTTTCTTGGTGAATAAAAGTCTATAACAATCACTATGCCACCTGTTTGTCAGTGTCCTCCTTCTGCACCCTTACAATGCTCTGCTACATATTTTCACTTGCATTGATAGCCTCAGTGCCACATATCTTCTGCTTTCACTGCCTGTGGTGTCATACTGTCAAAAGTCATATGATATTTCATGTTGTATCACTGAGTGATAGCAAATGTTGTCTGGTATCATGTCTGCTAATTCAATGCTTTTGATGACTTAATGGCACTAACAACCACAACCGAATATTTGGAGAATCGACTGCTGATTTTATTCTGATTTTCTTTGTAGGGGAATACATTGCTGCCCCCTCTGACACCTCTATAAGATTTTAGAATGGCAACATTGTTTAATAATGTTGGTATCAAACGCAAGGATACTACAGAGAGAGAGAGAAGATCAATGAAAAGTCACCTCACACTAATAAAGTTATAATGTGTGGGAAATGATTAGAAACACATGGGTATAGCATCACCATCTGTAGGTGGACTGCAAGAAAAGGTCTATTTACAGTCAGTTCTGGTTTAACAAGACTTGATAACGTAGAAACTGAGGGCCTTTTTCACAGATTGCTTTTCAATGGGATCGCACCATCACAAAACGCTTCTGTGAATCAGGCCCTGGGTTTACTCATAAGACACGGCAAACCGATAAAAGCTATTGATTTTAACACATTCTCACACATTTTCAGATATGTTCAGATAACACATTGAATAATCTTGCTATCTGCGAAAAGGAAACACAATTTCCTGTTCAGTTTTGCTTTTCTTGAAGCAATCCTCCTACCTTAGTGTTCTCCATCTGGGAGCATCAATGATGAACTCGGTGGGCAGAGTGAGATGTAAGATGTCAAAGAACCCTCCCCTTGCATGTGATAGGATGGGGATTAGCGTTGTAAAATGGAGACTATCAGTCGTAATTCTCTGCCACCTGAGAAATACCAAATCAAAGTACAGGCTCCAACACCTGCTTAGCTTTCACCATTCCAAACCTCCAAGCTAAGAAATAACTAGAGGTGCCACACTCCGGAACACTGTCCCTGGCCTAACAATGATGTATTAGGCTTTTAAGATGAAGATACAATGACAGAGGCCCTATATGCTTCCTTGTCAACAAGGCAGGCACAGCATTGCTACAGGATTCTAAACCTTCTTAGAACGTTATGTTTATACTTAAGCATGATTTAAAAGTTTGTCAGAGTAGCAAATGGAACAGAGCCATGGCTAGGGAAACCAATACAAGGCTACATGGCATTAATATAAATATATATTTGGATTGCATCAGATTATTGTTAGGGAGTACTCACAGGCAAGCAGGGTGGTTGCTAGGAGTTCGCAAACACCAAACTCATGGAAGGCCTAACTCCTTACCTTTCCCAAAGAGAACGCAAGTCCAGACAGGCAGCAAGTTCAACTGTGGTTTATTACAGCCAACAACCCATCAGGGAATAGTACATGGAGAAACTTTCAGGCACAGTTCGGCGAACACTGGCTCGCAGGCCAGTTTTGTGTTGCAGTTAAATCACAACGACGTCATAATATGAGTTCACAAAGTCCTGCCTGGTCCTGAGTGCTGCCCAGCCTCAAGGGGAGGGGTGAGCCTGTATGGAGGGTCTGTGCTGAGGAGACTCAAGGATCTCTAGGACTTGAGTGTAACCGTGCCAGAAAGCGCTGCATCAGGTTTGGGGGAGGGACAGAATTTTATGGTGTTTAGGTCGTATCCTCAGGTGGGAGGACAATTGGTTGTAGTAATATGAAGTTTTAGAACATGGTGCCCTATAGGGAGTGGACATGGGTGTGGGCAAGCCTGCATTTGAACTGGAGGGGTGCGTAGTAAGATGTGGACGCCGTTAGACAGGAGTGGGGCATAGTACCAGCGATTGTATAGTTGCTTCTTTTGGGGAAGACTAGTGTCATTTTATTTTTGTTTAGGGGTATAGAGAGGGACACACGTTTGTGAGATAGTGTTGCTTGTATTGTCACATGGTATTGATTCATGGTGGAGGGATCAACATCAAGAGGTACCTTGTGTATAATAGTGTGCTTGGCATTTTAGCGGTAAGCGTGCAAAAGAAGTGGGAGGGACTCAGCACTTATCTTTACTAACATAGGGAGGAGGTGAGCCCATGAAGAGGGCCATTGGTTACTAACATGGATTGAGTGGACGGACCAGAGGAGAAGGCCAATGTGACGAGCGAGAGTGCATGGGTAGGCCTGTCGAGAAGGTCAGAGTAAACAAAGGGGGAGGGGAGTGATCAGGAGTGAGGGGGGTGTTGTAGGGGAAAGGGTATACAAAGAGAAGTGGCAAGGGTGCCTAGGGTAATTGGGACACAGAAGAAGGGAAGCCAGATGGCAGAATGAAATGGCCTATCTAGCTTGCCCCCTCGATCACATGTGCAGAAAACTATCGCAACAACATTTTAAAGTATAATTTTCGGTAGACCCAGGAGACTGCAGGGCACTGTTTCTATGCGTGGCCCAGAGAAGGAACGTTCGATAGTAGAATAATAGAAAACATTTTGCATTTTTTAACACACAATAAGGGCACAAAGTTGAAAAATAGGCAAAACATATTGGGGCTCTGGAAATTGTATGAAGAAAGAAAAGGGGAACAAGTGAAGAAAGAAGGAGAGGGGACAATAGAAGGGCCAGATCAAGCTCTCCTTCCCCGCCGTATGGTATATACCCGACATTGCAGCCCACAGCGGGGTATACAAACCCACAGCAGGAAAACACAGAAGGGGACAAAGAGACAACAGAAGAAAAGAGTGACGGTGACACACAGAGGGAGGAGGCACACAAAAGGGGGAGAGGATATACGTAGAAGACATTGAAAAGAATACACATCAGCAGGTGGATGCACTATTCAATTAAGCAGAAAGGGTGATGGAAGAGGAAGTGCACTGAAAAATAAAAGGGAAAAGGGGGATGGTTGCCAGGGAGGATACAATTCAGACTAGACAACGAAGAGGAAGAAGGCAATAAGGAGAAGGTAGAAGGAGGGGACAAAGGTAGTGCAGCCTCAGATGAGGGAACGTGGAGTGATGGAGTAGGTGGCGAGTGGACACCTGATAAAGACCGGAGAAGGGTGAGGAAATAAAGTAGATGACAGGACAGCGACACAAGTGGAAGGGACTGGTCAGCTTTCCTCTGCAGTAGAAAGGGAAAGATAAAAATGGGTCTAACCCAGGCCACCAGAGGCGAAGGGGGAATAGGGCCCAGGATGAGGAAAATGCTGCTGTTACAGAAAGGGAGAGGGGACGCACATTACGTACCATGCCAGACAATGGACCGGGCCAATCTAATATGCAGCCTGCCCTCCCTTGTGGCAGCGACCAGCAAATGGATACAGGTGCTTGAGCAAAAGATGGCATGGGTGACACTGGCCATAGGGGACATGAGAATTTTATTTGTGACCATAATAGGAGAACAAGGGGACAAAATATGGGAGCAGGTGAGGTACAAGGTTGTGTAATTAAGCACTAAATCCCACAATGGATCTCCCTTCAATAACGGTCAAGCACACATATGGGAAGTTCTAAGAAACATGTAACCTGATAGTTACGACCTGGAGATAGTAATAGCTCATAAAATGAAGAATGACAATGAGCCACAAACTATATAGAAGAGGTGCAGGACCTCTGGCCACAGGAGACGTGAAGGTCCTGGGAAGAGTCTGTACTCTTGTTTTAAAACATATTGGTCAAGGGGCTGCCGACAGACGTCCAGGCATCATTAGACAAGATGGCAGGAATAGAAACAACGGGTTGTCCAGAGATACAGGCAACAATAGTACACTTCTGTAAACGAAAACAGGAGAGCAAGAGGCAGTCGGCCGAATATGCTGTAAAAGCAGAAAACAAACTGGTACAAAAGAAACTGGCGAAGTATACAATGAAAGAGGCGTTGCTTGAGCCCAACGCTGCTGCAGTGACACCCACCCAACAGGGAGGTTTACCCATGGGGACCATGCCTCAGCAAGGGGTTGCGCGCAGCCACAGTATATACCACGGTTATATGCCTGGGGGATTGTTCCAATGGGGAGAGGGTACTGATAACAAGGAAAAGGAGGAGGATATAGAGGGGAAGATATAAGGCCTGTCCTTTTGTGCAACAAGCACAGGCACAGACAGTACAAATGGCACAACAACATGAGTATGCCACAGCTCAGCGGCAGTGGCAGCAGATGCAGCCTCTTCCAGCCCAGCTGCAGCAGGGAAGGATTCCCCTGCAGCAGGGACCACCACAAGTGCACAGGGGGCTTACAGGTGATGAAATAGCATCCCCAGCTTTGACACAAACACTAGCTGTAGCTGCGGGAAGTACAGTGTTCTTAGGACAGAACATGGTGCCCCACTACACCGGGGTCAGTGTTGTCGGGGGAAATCCATTTCCTTTCCCACAGGACAGCCTGCAACAATTGGGGGGCCAGCAGAACACCTAAGTGTGTCCAGTCCTAGCAGTAACTGATGGCCTCAAAGAGGAACCCGAGGTAGCATTGAAAATAGGACCAAGAGAATTCTCATTTCTCATACAGGAACAACCAAATCCTGTATAAGGGAAGCGGGATTCCCACTGTCAAACAAGGTGATGGGTATGCAGGGCAACTCAGAGGTATTGGTGATGGTTGCAGCAACAAAAGATGTGCCACTCACAATAGGGACGCAGCACATCATAGTGCAACTACTGCATTCCAAAGACACCCCAATCAATATACTGGGCAGAAACTTGCTCAGCAAGCTGAACGCCACAATATCATTCACAGAGAAAGGGATGGTGTGCACAATGGCAGGCATTTATTACACACGAGTGGCCGCATTCCATCTAGCTGCACACGCTCAGAGCACAATATAAGGCCAACCCATATACCCAAGCATGTTTTTGTACGGGCCAGGATACTTCTGGGATGGGTCCCAGGAATACGAGAGAAGGTGTTACGACTGGCATCAGAATTCCTGTTCAGCAGTGCCAGAAGGATGACATAAAACAAACCACACTCATACTGCAGCTAGAGGAGGTAGTGATACGCAAATACATGGTGATCCCATGTGGGACACATGATGACAACATGGAATGGCTCACAGTGCTATGCATATACCCAACACTGACCGTAACAGGAGTAATGGATTTACAGCTGTTCTCTGATGAGGAGGAAGAGGGAGAGATGGTATTCCGGTTGCAGATACCATGCCCAGTCAAATTAGTACTGACACACCTGGTGAGAATAGGGAGCAACCACACAGATGAAGATCTCAAAAAAGATCCCAGAGAAATGATGGACCAAAGGGCCCCATGATGTAGGTTTACTGGAAGGAGTGGGGACAGTGAAGATACAATTGAAGGAAGGGGCACTGTTACCCCAGGCAAAACAAAACCCATTGTCCAGAGAAGCAGATGAAAGGGTATACTCTACCCTACACATACTTAGGCAGTAGCGCATCAAACATGCATTCTAATCGGCATACAACACAGCTATATACCCAAAAAAGAAATCAAAATGTATGTCATGGAGATTTAAACAGGATTTATGCCCTCTTAACAGTGTAGTTGAGGCAGACTTTTACTTGGTACCGAACCCCACTACAATACTGTGCAAAATCTCAGCCAAGGCAACATACTTCAGTCATTCACTTGCCTTCTCCATTCCATTGCTCCCTGACTCAAGATACCTGACAGCATTCATGAATCGGGGCACCCGATTCAAACACACTAGACTGCCCAAGGGTATTGTGAGTCACTGAGCATTTTCAACAGAGGAATCCAAATGGACCTCAGCCATTTGCAAATGCCAAGCACAGTGATCCAGTATGTTGATGATTTCGTGATATGCAGTGAAACTGAGGAAGAGTGAAGGGCCGACTCAGTACACCTCTTAACACGAATAGCAGAGAAGGGATACAAGGTGGGCAAGGCAAAACTACAATACTGTCAGGAGGAGGCTGTGTACCTGGGACAAATAATATCAATTGAGCAGCACAGGATAACAGAAAAGAGGGTAGAGGGAATTCACTTAACAGCACGTGTTCGCACAGTGAAGGAAATGCAAAAGTTTCTGGGGTTATGCAATTACTGTAGGGCATATTACTCTTGACTACTCCACATACACAAAACCTTTACATCAGGCCCTTAAGGAAGAAACCACCACCCCCTTCCTGCTAAAGATAGTGGACAAAGCAGCTTACCTGCAAGTGCAGAAATTCTTGGAAGAGCACCAACTATTGGGACTACGCCAGTCTGAATTTCGTCCACGGCATGGCACTGAATCTGCATTACTTGATCTTAAAAACCAAATGAATGATCTAGGAGACATAGGCACCCAGGTGCTCATACCTCTGACTGGTGACTATCCCTCGAATGTGATCACCCTCAACCTCATCTACTCCACTATTCAATCATGGATGGATGAAAATTGGCTTTGTCTCATCAGTGAAAAAACGGAACACTTGCTAATTGGAACCACAACAACTCTGGGCAAATTGGACAAGCAGTACTGATCATTCACTATAGACAACATACCCTTCACTGTGTCACAAGTAATCAAAACGCTGGGTGTATACCTTGAACCCAGCCTCACCATGGAGAGGCAGGTCAATGCCATCGTGTTGTCAGCAGCCTATCACTCAAAACTAATCAACGCAGTCAGGCCATTCCTATCACAAGAAAACTGACTCGCTATTGCTAGGGCCATAATTGGCTCTAGGCTTGACTATTGCAATGCCCTTTTTGTTGGAACATCCCAAAAAAAACTGGCTAAACTTCAGCTGGCTCAAAATAACACGCTACCACCGCAACTGGAATCTCACGCAGGGAACATATCTCTGGTGTCAGAAGACAGGTGCACTGGCTTCCAGTCAAAGAAAGGATTGTCTTTAAAACACTGGCATTCACACAAAAATGTCTGCATGGATTAGCTCCCCCCTATCCAGCCCAAAGGATCATCAGCCAAACTTCCTCTAGACCGTCCAGGTCTGCTTACACCAATCGCATCATTTGTCACAGGTTTCCCCCCTTCTCACCTGTCTGTGTTGTTTGTTGGAGATCTTCGAAGAAGTCTTCTTTCGCACAGTTCAGGTTTTGTATAACCCTGTGCGTGGGTCCTCGGGTTCCAGCGTGCGGTTCGTAACCCATCTCCAGGAGCGTTCAGATATCCGGGAAAAAAGTCCAGGAAATGGTGAGGAGCGCACTTGGAAAGACGAGTGCGAAGGAAATCCAGGGATGCAATGTGAGGACAAAAAGTGGAAGATGAAGGAGGAGGAAAATTAGGGGACAGGGAACCAGGAATCAGTAGAAGTCGCTGTACGAACTAAGGCAGCACACGTCTGACTACTGCAAGCGGTAGCGTTGAGACGCGCAGGGCCACGGGGGTGTGTCTGCTTTGAAGAATGCAGAGCGTACAACGCGGAGAATGGCAAACAGCGCTTCGTGTTCAGCAGCCATGTTGGGAGTACTACTGAGTTCAGTCCCCTAAGGGTCAGGGACCACAAAGTCCAGAAGGGATGCATCCGGTGGTTCATGACAGCATGCCTCCTCCGAAACCCAGTTCCTCCGGGTTTGCCCGGGTGTATAAGGTGGTACCTTCGGAGCAGTCTGGGAGCATTTATGTTTGAGACTGGTTCCCAGGTGCGTTCACTGGGGGGATACCCTTTCCACTCGACCAGATACTGTAGTTGACCATGTCTGTACCTGGAATCACATATTCTGGACACTTCGTATTCTAACTGATCATTGACAATCACAGGGGTAGATCTTGGAGCAGTGAGGGAGGACTGGATGTATGGTTTCAACAAAGAAGTGTGAATAACTGGGTGGGTCCTCTTCCAGGATTCTGGTAGTTTGAGTCGGAAGGCCACTGGGTTAATGATTTCCTTTATGGAAAAAGGGCCGTAGTACCGGGGAGCCAACTTATTTGGTCATAAGTGTCGAGGCAGTAGTTTCGAGGATAGCCAGACTTTATCACCCACTGTGTATGACGGCCCTGGTCTTCTTTTGGAATCTGCATAATGCTTGGTGTTTGTTCGAGCCTTTTCGAGGTGTTCATTGGCTTCTCTGTGTACGTTGATGAGGGTTTCAATCCAGGATTCAACTGTAGGAACTGGGGTAGGATGGTAGAACCGAAGGGTGGAATCCTTGGCTACAGAAAAAAGGGTCGGTTTTGACAGCCGAGTGATCCGAATTATTGTATGCGAATTCAGCCACGGGTATTAGAAGTGACTAATCGTCCTGGACCTTGGTGGCAAAGCAGCGAAGATATTGCTCCAGGGTTTGGTTCACATGTTCAGTAGCTCCATTGGTCTGTGGATGATAGCCTGAGGATAGGGCACGTTGGATTCCTAGTATACGACATAAGTGTTTCCAGAACTGAGATAGGTACTGGGGTCCTCTGTCAGATATGATCTTGGAGGGTAGTGCGTGAAGTCGGAATATGTGTTCTAGGAAGATTCCAGCGAGTTCAGGAGGATGGTAGTTTACATAAAGGTGTAAAATGAGCCATGTGAGTGAATAAATCAATGGTAACCATGATAGTTGTGTTTCCCCTGGAAGGTGGTAGTTCCACAATAAAGTCTGTAGCGATAAATTCCCAAGGTCTTGTTGGCAGTGCTGGTTGGAGCAGGAGACCCGCCGGTTTCTTGTTATCATGCTTGTTTTGAGTGCAGACTGCATAGGCTTAGATGTAATGCTGGACATCATCCTTCATCTTTGGCCACCAAAACTGTCTTTGTATTAGACGGAGAGTGTTGGTGATGCCACGGTGTCCTGAATGAAGGGAATCATGACATAGGCTCGTGATCTTTTGTCGTAGTCTCTAAACTCCTTCCAGATTTCAGAGGACTGAGTTTGAATCCGAATGTCTTCTAGGATGCTGATTGCTTGGGCAACAAATATTGTGTTGGGAAATATCTTTGGAAAGGATCGGTCTTCAAGGATTTCGTAGTCAGGACGTCGGGATAAGGCGTCAGTAATTATATTGTGTGCTCCAGGAACATGATGGATTTGAAATTGGTACTGGGCAAAGAAAAAGGCCCAACGGGCTTGACGACTGTTCCTACATTCCAGGGATTGAAGGACTTGAAGATTCCGATGGTCCGTGCGGACCTGAACAGGATGTTTTGCTTCCAGGAGTAGGTGACGCCAGTCTGTGAAGGCTTGACGGATTGCTAACAGTTCCTTTTCCAAAACAGAATAGTGGGTTTCGCTAGGCAACAGGGTGGGAGAAAGCTAGGCGATGGGGCGTTCTAATTTGTCATCAAATTCCTGTTTTAGGACCGCCCCGATAGCATAGTTAGAGGCATCCGTTTAAATTAGGAAGGGTCGATCAATGTCAGGTTGAGCCAAGATGGGGGCTTGTGTAAACTCCGACTTCAACCGTTGAAAGTCCTCATCTTGGACTGTTGTCCAGTGAAAGGGGGTATCCTTCATCAACAATGTAATGATCGGATGTACTATCTCCGAAAAGGAAGGTATGAATTTACGGTAGAAGTTGGCAAGCCCCAGGAAGGATTGAATCTGTTTCACAGTAGTTGGAACAGGCCAGGATAGAATGGAGTCTACTTTCGAGCGGACAAATCCGAGATAGTGAACACTTTCGAGCGGACAAATCCGAGATAGTGAACAGTAGACACATGGGAAAGGCATTTCTCGGGGTAGACACATGGGAAAGGCATTTCTCGGGTTTAGCCAGGAGCTTAATATCACGTAGACGCTGTAAGACTGCTTTAATATGTTCTTCATGCTTTAGATGGTCCTTGGAGTATATCAGTATGTCGTCCAGGTAGACTATGACGAAGAGGAACAGCATATCAGAGAACACCCAGTCCATAAAACGTTGGAAGACTGCTGGGGCATTGGCGAGTCCGAAGGGCATCAAAATGACCAAAGGGTGTTCTGAAGGCCGTTTTCCATTCGTCACCTTCCTTTATACGGATCAGATGGTAGGCACCTCTAAGATCTAATTTCTTGAACACTACAGCTCCTCTTACCGCTTCCAGGATATCCGAGATCAAGGGCAATGGGTAGCGATCCTTGAGGGTGCATTGATTAAGACCATGATAATCAAGGCAAGGCCTAAGCTCCTTGGTACCTTTCTTGGGGACAAAAAACAACGAAGCTACTGCCGGGGATTGGATGGTCGTATAGTACCATTTTCCAGGTTGGTATCCAGATATTCTCGGATGGCTCTTTTCTCTGGTTCTGATATAAAATGACCATCCTTCCAAAGGGAATCACTGCTGAGGGTTCAGTATCAATAGCGCAGTCTTCAGGTCTGAGAGGAGGTAGTGCCTGAACTATGGCAGTCGAGAATACATCAGTGTAATCCTGATAGGCCCTGGGAACCTGGATGACATTCGAGACAGTAAATGGGCCTTTGCATATCTTCAGAATATCTTGATGAGGAATCTAGGGATAGACAGTGGGACATACAATGTTCTGACCCAGGAAACAAGTATCCTGCCGCCCAGTTGATGTAGGGGTTGTGCTTCTGTAACCAGGGCATACCAGTACCATTGGGAAATGGGCAGATCTTATGATGTCAAATTTGATCTTCTCTTGATGGTGATTTATAGAAAGCAGGATCTCTTTGGTTTGAAGGGTTATGGGTCCTGAAGAAAGAGGTCTTCCATCGATAGCCTCTACAGGTTGCATAATGTCTCGTGTTTCATATGGAATGTTGTGGGTAATGACCCAATCATGATCTATGAATATCCCCATGGCCCCACAATCCACTAATGCCAGAATGGGATAGTTTTCGTTCTTGGAAGGTGATAGGAAGGCCTGCAGAATGACAAGATTGTTTTGTCCAGGAGAGTTCAAGGATGGAATAGATGTGGAGCAAACATCTCTCTCCCGAAGCTGTGCTCCATCTAGGATTGGGAGCTGGCGTTTCCCGAACAGCGTGGAGGGGCTATAGGACATTCTCTCACAAGATATTTATCAGAGGCACAGTACATGCACAGCCCGGTGTGAATCCGTCGCATCCTTTCTTGCGGAGTTATGGGTCCGCGGAAGGCTCCTAGTTGCATAGGTTCTGGGTCTGTGGTCGGGGAAGAAGCGGGCTCAGGTCTAGAGGAGGGTGCTGTAGAGGTCTTTTGGTAGGGCATTTTAGTCTTCTTCTTTTCCGCCTTTCTTTCCTGTATACGAAAGTCAATTTGTACGGAGAGAGCCATGAGAGCCTGGAAGGAACCTGGACGAGCTACCCTGGCTAGTTCGTCTTTTATCTCTTCATTCAACCCTCTTCGAAAGAGGGTAAAACAGGCCTCAGAGGACCAGTCTGCTTCCTTGGCAAGTTGCTTGAATCGTGTTACATAGGTAAGCATATCCAGGGATCCTTGTTGGAAGTCCAATAAGCGTTCTTGGGCACTGTACACCTGTTCTGGGTGGTCAAACATGGTCTTTAGCGCCCGTACGAAACCATCACAGTCATCCTGGAGGGCATCACCCGAATTAACTAAGGGAGTTGCCCAAGTTAATGCATTCCCGGAAAGATGTGATATCATAAAGCACACCTTTGCCCTGGGGGTGGAGAAGTAGTAGTGCTTAAAGGTAAAGTGCACTAAACACGAATCGAGGAAGCCACGAAGGTTCTCTGATGAGCCATCATATTTATCCACCACTCCGCCCAGTAACACACTTTCCTTAGTCGCGGAATCACGTGACAGGGCTAGTTGTTTCAATGCAGCATTTCGGCCTTAAGATTTTGAACTTCTGTTGTTAACTCCTGCATGCCGCGCATGAGGTCTTGAACTGCAGCCTCCATTTCCGTAACTGTATCAGTTTGTTGGCATCTCAATCTGTCACAGGTTTCCCCCCTTCTCACCTGTCTGTGTTGTTTCTTAGAGATCTTCAAAGCTATCTTCTTTCGCACAGTTCGGGTTTTGAATACCCTGTGTGTGGGTCCTCGGGTTCCAGTGTGCAGTTTGTGACCCGTCTCCAGGAGCATTCAGATGTCTGGGAAAAAAGTCCAGGAAATGGCGAGGAGCGCACTCGGAAAGACGAGTGCGAAGGAAATCCAGGGATGCAAGGTGAGGACAAAAAGGGGAAGATGAAGGAGGAGGAAAATTAGGGGACCGGGAACCAGGAATCAGTAGAAGTCACTGTACGAACTATGGCAGCACAGGTCTGACTACTGCAAGCGGTAGCATTGAGACGCGCAGGGCCACAGGGGTGTGTCTGCTTTGTAGAACGCAGAGTTTACAACGCGGAGACTGGCAAACAGCGTTTCGTGTTCAGCGGCCATGTTGGGAGTACTACTGAGTTCAGTCCCCTATGGGTCAGGGACCACGAAGTCCAGAAGGGACGCGTCCGGTGGTTCATGACATCATTGTTCCTACCACACGCAGAGTCCGAGCTGGTGGCACCAGCTTCCCAACAATGGCAGCGACATACTGGAACACCCTCCCAGCCCAAATCAGAGTGATCAAATCTCATACAGCCTTCCGTAAGGCACTAAAAATCAGCCTCTTTGTATGACAGCATCCCATTCTAACCCATTTTGTACTCCATGCCCTCTGTCACTTTCATACCATGTACTGTACGGTAACTAAGCAATTGTATCTAACTGGGGCCACTCACCTGTAACCCTGAAGCAAGCCTACTTTCAGTCTTCTTACAGCGGCTCGTTGCCCAAGGGTTGTAGTGCGCTATACAAAACCAACATAAATAAGACGTGAAGAAGAGCGAGATCAAATGGACATCAGAAATGAAAGAAAGTTTCACAAAACTAAAAGAATCATTGGCCCATGCGCCAGTGTTGGAAACCCCTAACTATAACAAGAAATTATACTTGTTCTCCCACTCCAATGGCTTAGTGATGACGGTGGTCCTCACGCAAAAGAAGCCACAGGGGCACAAGCCATTGGCTTATTACAGTGGGCTGGTATTTTGGAACCTGTGATGCAGGGACACTTCCCCTGCGAACATGTGCTCGCAGCTGCAGAATTTGCAATAGAGAAGGCAGCAGCAATCATCATGGCATGCCCCGTAGTACTGTACATGGAACATTAATTATTTGCTGTATCAGAAAAATAATAAAGAACGCTGATGACACAGAGGGCATTAGGGTACAAGGAGATAATGACAAACGCAGTCAACGATATAATGAGGTGTTGTGAGGTAAATCCTGCGGCATTCAAAGCAGAACCTGCAGAAGAAGGGGACTATATGCATGATTGTGCAACACATATGGATAGAATGGAAGGGAGCATACAGGTCAAAGAAGAAGAAATAGAAGGGGCAGACATGGTTTAGATTCATGGGTCATCAAGTATAGGGCCCGACACTGGAATGAGACATACTGGAGCTGCAATAGTGTGCTATAGGAATGAGAAATATGTAATAGGCCCTCATTACGACCCTGGCGGAAAGGGGAAAACGATGGCGGAAATGCAATACCGCCATCGAAAAGCGCTCGGTGCGACTATGACCCGTCACCGCAAAGTACGAAGCCATTAGCGACACCGTAGTGAACGCCAACGCTAACTGCACTAAGCACGCGCGCGCGCACCATGCCAAACCGCAAACACCACCATGGTGCAACGGTACGCCAATTCCGACCCTAGCGGACATGTACCTAACGCCATCAGGCATGGCGGAATGGACCATTCCGCCATGGCGAGAAATACGGCATCGTGAACCAACCGTAAATGGCCCACTGAGTGCCTGTACTCCACTCCCTGGCCACATTGCACAACTCCTGGCAGGCGCAATGTACTCACACCATGCAACCAGTGAAATCTACAATTCACCCATGCATGCCAACGTAGAAATGCATGCAGGTGTTCAAAGCGCCCCGTGAGTGGGCATCCATGTACGGCATGTCACCATAGCCGTACTGATGCAGCACAGGCATGTGAAGGTACAAGACATCAAAATGGAAATCAAGAACACATGACACAAAACAACAGTAGTCCCCCATCGCTTGCCACCAGCGCAAGGCAACATCCAAAACAGCATCCTGAGGGGGATTGCACCAGCCCTGTACTCTTGCCAGTAAACAAACCAACCATCAGCAGAAGCATGTACCACACAAGTTGGCAGAGTGACTGAGCAGCCAGGCACATCCCAAGAGGGGCCGATGGGAGCTGCAGGGCACAGATGGCATGAATACAGAAGCTATTCCAATGGACATGACCCCAGTCCCCCTCCAACAAACGCACGCAAACACAGGCACCTGTGACCAGCCACATTCTGAACATCCCATCATACCATCAATCGACCTGGCTGACAGGCACCAGTCGGCCAAAAGCCAATCCCCCGCCCCTGAACAGCACATCATGTAAACAGTCACAATGGCAGCCCCTATCCGTGACCACACTGTGCTACGTAGGCAAAAGCGGCCAGTACTGTACCACACAACTCAACTCAGAAGGCGGAACACAATGCAGATCATCTCGCAATACATACCGCCACAAATCGAAAATCGCCACATCACCTGCAAAGAATAACGCAACACGCCAAATATCGGAATACAATTTAAATGCACATCCAAATGACAAAGGCCTCACAGCAATTTGTAAAATAACACCAAAACATCCATCATCACCGAGGGCTGCATCTGCAATAATTGACCAGCTTCCACTTGTGTGACGCCCTGTACCATCATGGCACACAGGGCCAACATCAACGTTCCAAAAGGCAACATGGAAGCGGCAAGAACCGCAGGTCCGTCCCATGAGGCAGGCACTAGTCCAGCTGAAAGGCCGAAATGTTGCACCTAGCCACCAGAACAGCGTAAGGGCATGTGGCCCATTGGCGATCGTCCCATAAGATCGTAATGGTGCTCCACTGATTCACCCGAAGCTGCAGGTGTCGAGAGTAAAATCCATCTGGAGGAGTGGCGTACAGATGGCATCTGCAATAGGGCAGGAGATACCTGTCACCAAAATGAAACACAAATTAACCGATTGCACTACAGGACACATGATGCATCACTATCTTCATTCAACACACCAAATCCACACCCATATGCATGCTAGCCCACTCCAAAGGAATATACACACCCCTAAATCAGTATCGATACATAACGAAACCAATCGAGGTTAATACACCATTGGCAACGTCGGTTACTGTGCATGCGTCCGTCAAGATAGAACCCATGACATGGGATTAGTAACGTGCCTAGACACAAGTGTATGAAGGCGCGTCGAGACAGGGAGGATCCGACAAGGGCAGATAGACGTAAGTCCCACTATGGCAGCCTTGCATCACATAGCGCAGGGGAAGGGGATTGAATCAAAAAACACATGTACATGGCAGACCCTAAATGGAATCATCTGTCCATGCATCCATTCATCATTCCCTCATCCCGCAATGAAAACGCATGAACATTCACTCACATAATATGTGAAACTTCCATCGCGTCTGTGCGTAATGCAGTCTGCAAAAACCACTGTGCTCCTGGCCGGATCTGTAGTGTCGTGAAGCTAGATGGACTTGGGAACGTCCTGCCTTATCGTCCACTACGCTATTGCGCATCCCATTCAATTCATGTCATTCATTGCTTGCTCGTTATGGGCCCTGTCCCAAGGACATTCAACAATAGAACGTTACATTTCCAGGCAGACCTGTGGGCGTCTCCTCACCGCTACTTCGCAACCAAAAATCCTGGCCTTCGAATTCCTCACTTGCAACATTACGTCGAAAAGGCTTCTGTGAACGCTTGCATTCACAATTACATCAATGTAGTGCGGCTGTGTGTCATAATGCTAACTGGCTGCAATCACAAATGGGACGCCACGCCCGTCGGTGAAGTACGATACTGTGCTGCATGAGGGTCGGCCATCGATCGAGCCCTACATACCACTGACTCTTCACAGGTATGTAAGCGGCTGCAATCATAGCATGTGTAACAATGGGAGCATAGCATGAAAATCAGTCAAAGTACATCACACTGCCATCGGGATTTGATACATGATTCCAATCCCAAGATGCCATGCGGCCAAATGCAGCCTTACGTGCGGGACGTGCTCGGCCAGAAGGGATTGCATCTGCCACAGATTCATTCAATCAGCACAGGTGGAGGCCATACAGGCCGACAGCACATATATAGCAGACCCAAACCCCTCCCACAACCACTCCCACTCCAAAATGCTACCGGCAGGACTAGCGATGTTGGGCCTGGGGCACCAGATAGCACTGCAAGTGCTACAACTACAAGAAGACGACGAACAACAACAGGTACAACAACCGGGCGCACAGGGGAGACGGAGGAGAAGGAGGAGGAGGAGGGCAAGGCAGGGTCAGCAAGGCCCACAAGCACTGCCACTACCACCACGCAGGCGGCCCGCAATCCCACGCCTCCGAGCTGATCCGTTCAACCTCACTGCTGAGCAGATCCACACCCTCTACCGTTTGGACCGGGACACCATAATCGCCATTGTGGACATGACACATGCTGACCTCGTGAGCATGATAGATAGCCCAACCGCCATCCCACCCCTACTGAAGGTGGTGTCTGTACTCCACTTCCTGGCCACAGGCACCTACCAGCACACAGTGGGACAGTTGCATGGCATTTCACAGCCACTGTTCTCACGGACACTCTCCCAAGTGCACGATGCCCTCCTGAAGCACGCCGACGACCACATCACACTACCACGCACGTACCAGGAGATTACCAACGCAAAGGTGGGATTCCATGCACTTGGCGGCATCCCGGGTTGCATTGGTGCCATCGACTGCACCCATGTTGAATTGGTTGTCCCACATGCCATGGAGGTCCAGTACCGCAACCGGAAACAATTTCATTCAATCAATGTGCAAATGGTGTGTGACTCCAACAAGATCTTTACGCATTGTTGTGCCAGATTTCCAGGATCTACCCATGATTCTATGGTCCTGAGGAACACAAGAATACCACGCTACATGGAGCGACACGCAGGGCACAGATCCTGGCTACTCGGTGAGTCTCATTCCATGCATGACATCGTGGCCCATTTGATGCGTCAATGACCTTGCAGGAGGGGGGGGGGGCTACTTAGCACTATCATTCCACTGACACCCTTTATTCGTCCCATACAGGTGATGCCGGGTATCCACTGAAGAGATGGCTCCTTACACCAATCCGGAACCCACAGAACCAGCATGAGGAGGACTACAACCATGCCCACTCACGTAGCCGTGTGGTCATTGAACAGGCATTCGGCCTACTGAAGGCTCGTTTCCGCAGCCTCAGCAGGTCTGGCGGGGCACTCATGTACAGCCATGAGAGGGTTTCTAAGATGGTCATGGCATGTGTCATGCTGCACAACATGTGCATACGTAGGAATGTGCCCATGCCCCCTGACGCTGTACTGCATGCACCTGAAGATGATGATGATGATGAGGGTGGGGATGTGGAGGCACCTCAAGGAGTCCATGAGGCACAGGATGCACGTGCAATCCGACAGAGCATCATAGATGCATGCTTCTAGCAACCACGCATGGTGCCTATTACACGGAAAGGGGACCTGTGGCACTGTGTGTGTGTAGTACAGGCACATAGTGGACTGTACGCCTATGAAGGCCTCGTACGCAAATATCAATGTCCACACATGTCATTGGATGATAATGAAGTGCTGTATTGTTAATGTGATTTGATTCATACACCCTATGGACCCGCCACCCAGTGAAGCCCAACACACCCCCTCCACCCTACTTCCTCCCCCCCCAACACCAGTGTCCAAATATGCATGCTGCCCGTGGGTAGACGCTATTGCAAGCCCCCTCTACGGGTATCAGGGGCACCCCTGCCCGTGGAGCGCAGGTTCCTGCCAGATCTGCGTTGGGGGCTGCCCTGGACGGAACTTGCCACGGATGACGTCTCTGCCTGCTCGCGTCCATGCATGTCTCTGAGGGTTTGTGAGAGCTCCGAGAGCACACGGCGCACAGCAGCAAGTTCAGCACAAACGTCTTTGGACGTCGCATTCAGTTCCCCCCTCAGGCTCTCGGTGCTTTTCTCCATTTGTGCTCTCAGGCTCTCGGTGCTTCTCTCCATTTGTGCTCTCAGGCTCTCGGTGCTTCTCTCCATTTCTCCCCTGAGGCTCTCACTACTTTTCTCTATTTGTGCCCTGAGTGTCTCGGTGGATGTTTCCATGGCTGCCCTGGAACCCCCGCATTCATTCGCATGGTCCTTGAGTAGCGTGGACACTTCCTGCTGTTGCTCGATCAGCAGGTCGAGGGACTGTTGCCTCTGCTGGGCCATGGACATTTGCGGTGGTGTGACAGGGGGGCTGCTCAACACATGTTGCCTTGGCACAGGACTTGTGGGGGTTGGCCAGTCGTCGTCTTCTGGGTGCCCCTGCGTGGTTTCGTCATGGTGTAGGGGATGGGACATGCAGGGGGATTGGGAAAGGTCATGGATGGTACCTACGTCGCCAGCACTGTTTTCCGTGTCGGAGCATGCTGGCATGACAGCTGTGTCACCTATGGTGCTGCTACCACCAGAGGCAGTGCCATCAGATACGTTCTTTGGGGGGACCTGTGGTGCTGGGGTTGTGGACTTGCTGGCTGCTGGGGTGCCTGTTGCAGTCCCCTCCAGTGTGCTGGCACTTGATTCCTGCTGCTGCCGTGTCTTGATCCTTGCACCTGAGGTGGAGGCTCTTGGGACGTTGGTCCTGGCCCTCTTTGCAGGCGTGCTGGTAGGGGTGTCCTGCAGCTCGTCGTTGGTATCGGACCCTGTGGTGGAGTAAAGAGGGGCGAGCGTTAGTTATGGGTCTGTGGGATTTGGAATGGCAACGTATCAAATGCATTGGGGTGGTACATGAGGGTGATTTGGGACTGGGCCTTGGAGGTGGTCTCATTTTCGTGTGGGTTGAGGATGCATTCATTTGGCTGCCTGCAGTTAGGGGGTGCATGCTGCACATGTAGGGGTTGTTTATGGCATCTTGATTAATTTGTTTATTCATTCTGACTTTTAGAGGGCGCTGTCAGGGCAAAGTATGTATTGCACTATGGGGTCACATGGTACTGCACATGTTCGTGGTTTGTGGATTTCGCATTGTTTCTCTTGGCCAACCTACCTGATTCTCCGGATGTCGGCACTCCTTTCTCCATCCCTCCGACTCCCTCTATGCTCTCCATTCCTATGGTGGAGGCGCAGATCTCCTCCCAGGGGGTCAACTTGATGGGCGACTCTGATCCCCCCCCGGTAGCTGTGGCGATGTTCCTGTTCGCAGAAAGTATGCTGCGTACGCGGATCCGCAGGTCGTCCCACCGCTTGCGACATTGCTGTGGCGTGCGGGGTGTTGTCCCCACCGCACTTACGCGCTGTGCCACAAGGGCCCATATGGCCTTCTTGTTGGCAAGGGCCGTCCTGGTCATTTGACTGGAGAAGACGACGGCGGCATTTTCCTGCAGGGTCTCGGTCAGCACGGTCAGTTCCTCTCGGGAGAAGTGGACCTGCCGCTTGCGATCACACGCTTTCTTGGCTACCTTTCCCATATTTATTTTTTTAACTGGGGTTGCTAACGGGTTGGGATGTGTGTCAGGGTCGGATTTTTAATGGTTGTGTTGGGATTCGGATTTTATAGTTGTGCGGCGTGCTGTTTCCCGTTCCGGCCACATGCTTTTACTTCCGTTTCCGTATATTTACGGTGCCCGTAATTTGCGGTGCCCGCTCATTACGGTGCCCGCTCATTACGGTGACCGCTAAGATGGGTGGCGGTATTGCACCTGGTGCAGCGTACGGCGGCGGTAAGGGCCGTTTTGGGGTCATTTCCGCCATCGCAGCCTTTCGGATTCCGCCATGGCGTAATGCTCGTGCCCGATGGGTCGTAATTAGCCGCACTTTGCTCCTTCGTGCAATGGCGGAAACGCTATTTACGCTGTTGCGGTCCGGTCAGTCAATTTCCGCAAGGGTCGTAATGAGGGCCATAGTGTCCCAAACACGTTTACCATCACATGATTCAGCAGAGGCATCAGTGTTAGCAGCAATGATCAGTGCATTAAACATGATGGAAGGGTATGCAGCCAACATATTTTCGGATTCTACCTATGTAACATCTACAAAACATTCAGGATTGGTGCAGTGGGGGTTCAGGAGAAGTGTCGGGTCCCCAGTACAACATGCAGAACTGTTCGAGCAATTGATTGAACCACTAAAACTCCCAGTGGAGGCAGCCATGATGAAATGTGCTGCCCATACAGGTGAGCAGGACCGAATAACTTTAGGGAATGAAATGGCTGACAGAGTAGCCAAAGAAGCAGCCTATTTACCTGACGGAAGCATGAGACTATACCCAGGGGGGAAAAGCAAAACACAAATGATGGTGGCAGGAGAGATGAAGGGTAAGGAGAAAGAGAAGGTGGAACGTTTCAATACAATACCAATTGTTCAGATTATAAAGCTGCAAGGAGAGGCCCCAAAGGAGGAAAACGACTTCTGGATACAGAGAGGGTGTTTCCTTTCACCAACGGACTTGATCTTAAGGCAGAATAGCATGGGGAAGACTGTGATGCCCAGAAACAAAGCTATGGTTTAACACTAGAACAGCTACACTTTCCTGCCCAAGTATCCAAAGAGAATATAGCAGTAGAACTAAATGAAGGGTGCTATGTACCAAATTTACTGGAGCGAGTGGCCAAATTTATGGGAAATGTGTGGTCTGTCAAAATGTTTTGTCTGGTCTTACTTTAAGGACTGTGAAGGGAACATTACCGCAACTGGAAGTGCCCAGAAACTGCTCTTTTGAACACCCATGAAGACCTGCTCTCAAATCTTGACACTAACACTCCCTCTGTCCTCATTCTTCTTGACGTCTCCTTTGCTTTTGACAAAGTAAACCACAGAATCCTGATTGCACGTCTCCGTGACACCCTAGGAATCACTGGTCAGGCTCTGGCGTGGTTAACCTCCTTCCTGTATGACTGCCAATCCCAGGTCGAACTTGGACCCTTTCTCTATCACTATCACTCTTCCAACCTGCGGCGTCCCCCAGGGCTCTAACCTCTCCCCTTGGTTCTTCAGTGTCTACATGAATGCCCTGGCATGTCCCATATCCAGTTTTCACCTCTAACTTCCAGTGTTGTGTGGATGCACTGGCCACCTCACTTTAATCCATGCAGCTGCCTTATCCTATCACCTGCGAAATGGTTGTACTATTTCTTATTCTGTATATTTAGGTCTACTCCTCTGCATGCAAATCTTTAACTATGTTGTACATTTTAGTAAATTGTAAATGTATCTATGTCTGTAACCTGTAACCGCCTTTCTAAACATGCGCCCAGATGCCCCGGGGCAAGGTGTGCACTATAAATAAAACAAATACAAATACAAATGACACGCAACTCTCCTTCAGGCTACCTTGAGCCACCTCCTCCCCCTCACTCATATCTGGCTGTCTGTCTGCAATTCAGTCATGGTGTGCTGCAAACGACCTCTGCCTAAGAGACTGACATCGTTCGCATTAAGACTCCTGCTCCCGCTTTCCCACTCTCACTCTGGCTGGCCTCCCTTGGCCCTGCGCCCGCACCCACATGCGAGGCAAAAAACGTTTGGGGTCATCTTGGACTCCACTCTCTCCTTCTCCACTCACATTTCAGGCACATAGCCGGTCAAGTGGCACAGCGAGTAGAGCGCTCGCTTTGACATCCGTGCAGAGCCTGCTAACACAGGTTCGAATCCCAGCGGGGCCAAACTCAGCCTTTCATCCTTCTGAGGTCGATAAATGAGCACCACACACGGTGGGTAATAATAAGCGGCGCTCAGATACCTGAGGGTTCGTAGTGCTATATAAGTGCCAAATTATTATTATTATTATTATTATTATTATTATTATTATTATTATTATTATTATTATTATTATCACTAAAAAGTCAAACTACCAGCTGCACCTCCTCAGAGGTACTCTTTCTTTTCTCACCTTCCCCCAGAGGCTCACTGTCTCCAGAGCACTGGTTCTCTCAAAGCTTGACTACTGCAACAGCCTCTTTCTCAACCTCCCTTCCTCTGCTCTGCGCCTTCTGCAACTCACCCAGAACAGAGCCACAAGTCTTATCCTTTGCCTCAAGCCCAGGGACATCATCTCTCCGATGATGAAATCCCTCCACTGGCTCCCCGTTGCTGCCAGGATCAAGTTCAAGACCCTCTGCATTGTCCACAAGGCTTTCTTGTGCCTGGGACCCACCTATCTTTACTGTTGCCTTCCTAAATACTGTCCCCCCCCGAGCCCTCCGCTCATCTACTTCCAACCTTCTCTGAGTGAGACAGTTTTCTAAGCAGAGATTTGGAGGGAGATCTTCATCCTCAGCAGTGGCCTCCCTCTGAAATCTCCTCCCTGCCACCCTCCGTCTTGAGCCTGATCTTAAGTTCTGGAAACTCCTTCAGACATTCCTCTGCTCCTCTTCCTTCTCTCTCCCTCTACCCTGCTGACCTCACTCTCTGCTCTATCCCTATCTCCCTCCTTTTCCACACAGCATACCGACTGGCCAGCAGGAGTACCTCAGAGTCTCACAGTTCCCCGGCACCCTCTCCAGTCTTCCAGCACTCGCCTCAGGGACTGCACTTGCCTGACTGCTACTGCACTCAGTCAATTACCCATTGAGAAAGGCATTTCTCAGTACTAACCCAGTTCTTGACCAACTGGGTGCATTGGGATTCCCCCCCACACTTGTCCTCCTCCCCCTCCCCTCTCCTGCACCATCTATGCACTTGCATGATCTGAACGTACCATGCCCTGAAGATCGTCTAACCTTTACTCCCTGTCTCCCTTCCTGCGCAGTGGCGCCTCTATGCTCTTGAAAAAACTACAGAATCGTTGTCAGTCCTATTTGTTGTTATCTACACTGTTAATTGTATTATATGCACTTACTCTGCCTTGGCAGACTGGTTATCATTCAGAAACTCAAGGGATCTGAATGGATGTTGTTTCTCTCCCCTGTTTCTCTCCCCTGTTCCCTACCTCCTTGAGCGCCTTGAAACAATTGCCTTGTGTATAGGCACTTTCAAAATAAACATTACCATACCATTACCAACACCATGAACATTGTATTTGCAGTATAAGAATGATGTTCACTGTGTGCTAGTTTGTCAGCTCTTATCAAGCAGTCCTGTTCCACTGTTCTGATTGATTTGTTCTCACCCGGCTCTAATAAACAGCATTACTTCTTGGCTGGTATATTTGCATATAATTGCCATATCAGGGAATATAATTACACAATATTGGCACATTATGCCAGCATATGACATCCGTGCTTAGACTGTTGTACATAGGGATTGAGCATTGATAAGGTTTTAACATTTGGAGATCAAGGGCAGGCAGTTGCCAAGATTTCATATTGTGTTCACTTTCCCCTGTCCACGTTCTTCTCCATGTTGAGTGTCCCTCATCAGAAAGTCTAAATGCCAGCAGTGGCTACTTCCAGCATTCATTAGTGTGTCATCATGTATCTAAACATCTATGAAACCTACCTTAAGGTATGCTGCAAGCGATTTAAAATAGGGCCACCAGAGTTGTCTTTGGTTTGGTGCAATTCAACTATGTATTAATGCAGTGTAAGTAGATTTGCTGCTTGACAGCTTACCTTGAAATTTAGTAAAGGTTGTCAGGCCAATTAAGGAACATGGTCCATGGTGTCACATCTTCTTAACTTTCAAGTTTGGCTGCACTTTCTACATTTTGTAGATCTTTAAGATCATGTATAGGACCCTAACTAAAGTTACCTAGTGCAATAAGATTTATAAGTGTGGAAACAATTCTTTCTTAGACTGGAATGGCCCCGTGCAATTTTCTGCCAAACATTTAAGAGTCAGTGCCAATTAGCGCCTTAAAATAATCGAAAAAAACAAACACCTAAATTCCTTTTTGTACTCCAGAGTATCTGATTATCTTTGCTGTAATATCTGAATGTCAGAATTACCTGTTGCTGGGGTGGGGGCCTGCACTTCATGAATTATTATTTACGTATTTATCATCTATCTTTAGTTTATATAATATTTCTTAGCTGATGTTTTTTGTAGTAATTTGGCACCCTGATACTATGTTTATGGCATTGTTTCCACTTAATAAATAACAAACAAAAACAAACAATGGCATTTGATTCCAGTACCTGGGTATATGTATAAAATGGCAACACTAGATCACAGCATGTTTTTCTTGTACATAAAATTACAATATTTGACATGCAATGGGCTGCCACGATGGATTATGTACCTTTGCAGCTACCTACCTAGACCATCATTATGACATGGAAAACCAAAGAAACAAACTTCCTGCAGATTTTTACCCACCAGAACTATTTTGTTTCTGGTTGCCCACAAAAAGCACCATGGGAAATCCACTCTGTGTGTTACCCTCTGTGTGAAGGGGTTTCAAACGCACCTATGCTTTGTTCAGTATATAGGTTTGGAGGAGAGGTGAAGACTGTGCCACAATTACGCTTTTGCTAAGAGCAGGTGGTCAGCAACGGAATGTGTTGTAATGATGGCCACCAGGGCGGCTCCCGTCACCAATATGTGCACAACCAAGACTGAGTGATTGTCTGCATTATTCACTATTATGCATGGTAACCTGAGTCCCATCTGGATTCACATGCCTGATACTAAAAAAATGCAGTACACGATTACAATCTCTCTAGATGAGTGCACTCCACAGTGGAATCTTTGGATGTTGTCATTTATCTCCGAGAGGTAGCCCCTTCCCATGAGGCCAGGGAGGTGAGCCACTACCCAATAGGCCCCCTGGGGGTGGTAGGATCACATTGGATAGGGACGCCCCACCCCTGTGGGAGCAGGGATGACTATCCAAGGAGATTGGTGTATACTCCACTCCAATCCCACTCACCTAATCCCCTTGCCTTGTAACCCGATTAACATGTGTCATATAGCCAAAATCATACGCACTGGTACAAGGAAGAGTTGAGTCTACCCAACGGAGGACCATAGGACAGGTACTGGGTTGAGGAGGCAATGCAGAAGCATAAAGAGCACTCGTGGAAGCATTAGTGAACATTTTAGTGGTTCCTGAGTTCCTATTGGTCAAGTCACATTCAAAACATAAGAGGGAAAACCCGAGAGAAAGTTTGTCCCTCCCTTGAGGAGCCACAAGCAAGTCAGCGGTGCGGCAGAGAGAAGCAAGGCAGATGGGGACGTGAGGCAAGAAGGTGAAGCGTCTTTCGAGGGTCGGAAGTGGAAAGACCCCTTTTCCTACTGGCAAGTAGCTGTATAACTGCCGGAGGAAGAGGGACTGTGCAGTCTGCATCAGAAGAGCAACCTAGAGGTAACCTGCAGATGAAGAGCCGCCATAGCTAGAATGAAGTCGGCAGATGGCATGCCAGGACAAATGGCGAGTGCCAGGACCGACCAGAGCCCAAAGCAAAGCTCCCTGAAGGTAAACAAACAAGCTTTCAGTGGGGACAGAGAGAGGCTATTGGTCCAGATAAGAAGGGTGGAGATACCCTGGGAAGAAGGGATGATAAAATAGCCCATGAAAAACAATGTGGGAAAACAATATTTGAAGCAGTACGGGTCAGGGACCCACTCCCACAAGAAGGAACGTTCATCAGTCATCCTCATAGTCACAGTACCTGGCAGGTTAGTGAACCAAGTCTGCCAGAGCACCAGAGATTCCTATGGGCTTGGGACCCACAGCATACATTGGGAAGAAGTGTACAAATGATAGAAAGAGGGTAGGGGAAGGGAGTCATTCCGCCAGGTAGTGTAAACTGTGCCAAAATTGTAAAGAGGCCAGGGACGGGAGATAATCTCCATGGTATTTTGAACTGTGATGCAAGCCTGAGAAATAGCTAGGGGAAGGGAAACATTCCCCCTGGTGTTGTGAAATGTGAAGTAAGCCTGAGATGGGCCAGGGGAAGGAAGTCATTCCCCCTGGTGTTACGAACTATGAAATTAAATGCCACGAGTGTGTGTGAGAACAAAGCCAAGGCAGGCCAGGGGGAGTCATTCCCCTGGCATTGTAAAAACCCTGAGAAAAAGATACCTGGAGAAGGGAGGCATTCTCCAGTAAACCAATAGTGAGGAAACAACTATGGGTGATAAGGAATGTTGCTGTTTGAGCTGGAACTTTACCTTTTGAGTTTGAACTGCGAACTTTACCACTTTTTAGCATTACAACCAGGAACTTTGTTTTGTACCTTGAAAAGTGATTGCAACCTGGGAAAGATACCACCTAGTCAATGGAACTATGATCCATAGATGTAGTCATTCCCCTGGGTAAAGAACTTGCAAGGCACATCACAACCAGTAACTGTGATACACATTCCAGGAGAAAGGAGTCATTGGACCAAGAACATTGACGCAAACTTCTAGTTTAGTTATAAGTGTAAGGGCCAGAATTTGAGATTTGAGATTTTGACACATGATGGAGGACTCTTTAATTTACAAGGACATTTTGACAGACCCATTAGCATTTTAGTTGACATAGGGAAACACCTCATAGAGATACAGAAGGTTAGGTTTTCTTGGTGAATAAAAGTCTATAACAATCACTATGCCACCTGTTTGTCAGTGTCCTCCTTCTGAACCCTTACAATGCTCTGCTACATATTTTCACTTGCATTGATGGCCTCAGGGCCACAGATCTTCGGCTTTCACTTCCTGTGGTGTCATACTGTCAAAAGTCATATGATATTTAATGTTGTATCACTGAGTGATAGCAAATGGTGTCTGGCATCATGTCTGCTAATTCAATGCTTTTGATGACTTAATGGCACTAACAACCGCAACCGCATGTTTTGAGAATCGACTGCTGATTTTATCCTGATTTTCTTTGTAGGGGAATACATTGCTGCCCCCTCTGACGCCTCTATAAGATTTTAGAATGGCAACATTGTTTAATAATGTTGGTATCAAAAGCAAGGATACTACAGAGTGAGAGAAGAACAATGAAAAGTCACCTCACACTAATCAAGTTATAATGTGTGGGAATGCATTAGAAACACATGGGTATGGCATTACCATCTGGAGGTGGACTGCAAGAAAAGGTCTATTTACAGTCAGATCTGGTTTAACAAGTCTTGATAATGTAGAAACTGAGGGCCTTTTTCACAGATCGCTTTTCAATGGGATCGCACCATCACAAAACGCTTCTGTGAATCAGGCCCTGGGTTTACTCATAAGACACGGCAAAGCGATTAAAACTATCGATTTTAACACATTCTCACACATTTTCAGATATGCTCAGATAACACATTCAATAATATTGCTATCTGCTAAAAAGGAAACACAATTTCATGTTCAGTTTTGCTTTTCTTGAAGAAATCCTCCTACTTTAGTGTTCTCTATCTTGGAGCATCATAGATGAACTCGGTGGGCAGAGTGAGATGTCAAAGAACCCTCCCCTTGCATGTGATAGGATGGAGATTAGGGTTGTAAAACCAAGACTATCAGTCTTAATTCTCTGCTACTTGCGAAATACCAAATCAAAGTACAGGCTCCAACACCTGCTTAGCTTTCACCATTCCAAACCTCCAAGCTAAGAAATGACTAGAGGTGCCACACTCCGGAACACTTCCCTGGCCTAACAATGATGTATTAGGGTTTTAAGATGAAGACACAA
Organism: Ambystoma mexicanum; assembly: GCF_040938575.1. Lineage (NCBI taxonomy): Eukaryota > Metazoa > Chordata > Amphibia > Caudata > Ambystomatidae > Ambystoma > Ambystoma mexicanum. The sequence continues at coordinate 85,250,962 of NC_090928.1, read as the reverse complement.
AGACAGAGGCCCTATATGCTTCCTTGTCAACAAGGCGGGCACAACATTGCTACAGGGTTATAAACCTTCTTAGAACATTATGTTTATATTTAAGCATGATTTAAAAGTTTGTCAGAGTAGCAAATGGAACAGAGTTATGGCTAGGGAAACTAATACAAAGCTACATGGCATTAATATAAATATGTATTTGGAATGCATCAGATTATTGTTAGGGAGAATTCACAGGCAAGCAGGGTGGTTGCTAGGAGTTCGCAAACACCGAACTCATGGAAGGCCTAACTCCTTACCTTTCCCAAAGAGAACGCAAGTCCAGACAGGCAGCAAGTTCAACTGTGGTTTATTACAGCCAACAACCTATCAGGGAATGGTACATGGAGAGACTTCCAGGCACAGTTCGATGAACACTGGCTCGCAGGCCAGTTTTGTAATGCAGTTACATCACGACGATGTCATAATATGAGATCACAAAGTCCTGCCTGGTCCTGAGTGCTGCCCACGCTCAAGGGGAGGGGTGAGCCTGTATGGAGGCTTGTTGCTGAGGGGACTCAAGGATCTCTAGGACTTGAGTGTAACTGTGCAAGAAAGCACTGCATCAGGATTGGGGGAGGGACAGAATTTTATGGTGTTTAGGACGTATACTCAGGTGGGAGGACAATTGTGGCAGTAATATGATGTTTTAGAACGTGGTGCCCTATAGGGAGTGGACATGGGTGTGGGCAAGTCTGCATTTCAACTGGAGGGGTGCTTAGTAAGATGTGGACCCCGTTAGACAGGAGTGGGGCATAGTACCAGCGATCGTATTGTTGCTTCTTTTGGGGAAGACTAGTGTCATTTTATTGTTGTTTAGGGGTATAGAGAGGGACGCGCATGTGTGAGATAGTGTTGCTTGTATTGTCACATGGTATTGATTCATGGTGGAGGGATCAACATCAAGAGGTACCTTGTGTATAATAGTGTGCTGGGCATTTTAGCTGTAAGCGTGCACAAGAAGTGGGAGGGACTCAGCACTTATCTATACTAACATAGGGAGGAGGTGAGCCCATGAAGAGGGCCATTGGTTACTAACATGGAGTGAGTGGACGGGCCTGAGGAGAAGGCCAATGTGACGAGTGAGAGTGCGTGGGTGGGCCTGTCTAGAAGGTCAGAGTGAACAAAGGGGGAGGGGAGTGATCAGGAGTGAGGGGGGTGTTGTAGGGGAAAGGGTATACAAAGAGAAACGGCAAGGGTGCCTAGGGTAATTGGGACACAGAAGAAGGGAAGCCAGATTGCAGAATGAAATGGCCTATCTAGCTTGCTCCCTCGATCACATGTTTAAAAAAAAAAGGTAGCAGGCGCTCCTCTCCAGAAGGAACATGGCATGATAACCAGTTCTGAGATGAGAGTTTGCAGCACACGCTTTTTGCTCACTGTACCTTTCACAGATGGGAAATATCCATTTGCATATCAGTCTTTGTCCCGCCCACATGGCAGTCTAGCACCGAAATGCTATGGCAATTCCTCTCTAAACAAGAGTACTAACAGCAACCCCATACACGTGTTTCAGCCTTGTTGGGCCTCATCAGTGAGGCGAAGTTGCGCCTCTCTGAGCACAGTGAACAGGGAGTCCACGTCTGGTTGCCCCCAGGTAACTCAGGGTGACCAACCCCAAGTTCCTTACAAATATTTCAAAAAAAAGTTAGCAGGCGCTCCTGTCCAGAAGGAACATGGCATGAATAACCAGTTCTGAGATGAGAGTTTGCAGCACACGCTTTTTGCTCACTGTACCTTTCACAGATGGGAAATACCCATTTGCATATCAGTCTTTGTCCCCCCCACATGGGCAGTCCAGCACCGAAATGCTATGGCAATTACTCTCTGAACAAGAGTACCAACAGCAACTCTCAATAACATGTGCTGAAAATTATCGCAAAAACATTTTAAAGTATAATTTTCGGTAGGCCCAGGAGACTGCAGGACACTGTTTCTATGCGTGGCCCAGAGAAGGTACGTTCGATAGTAGAATAATAGAAAACATTTTGCATTTTTTAACACAAAACAAGGGCACCAAGTTGAAAAAGAGGCAAAATATATTGGGGCTCTGGAAATTGCACGAAGAAAGAAAAGGGGAACAAGTGAAGAAAGAAGGAGAGGGGACAATAGAAGGGCCAGATCAAGGTCTCCATCCCCACCCTATGGTATATACCCGACATTGCAGCCCACAGCGGGGTATACAAACCCACAGCAGGAAAACACAGAAGGGGACAAAGAGACAACAGAAGAAAAGAGGGACTGTGACACACAGAGAGAGGAGGCACACAAAAGGGGGAGAGGATATACTTAGCAGACATTGAAAAGAATACAAATCAGCAGGTGGATGCACTATTCAATTAAGCAGAAAGGGTGATAGAAGAGGAAGTGCACTGAAGAATAAAAGGGAAAAGGGGGATGGTTGCCAGGAAGGATAAAATTCAGACTAGACAACGAAGAAGAAGAAGGCAATAAGGAGAAGGTAGAAGGAGGGGAAAAAGGTAGTGCAGCCTCAGATGAGGGAGCTTGGAGGGATGGAGAAGGTGGCAAGTGGACACCTGATAAAGACAGGAGAAGGTTGAGGAAATAAAGAAGATGACAGGACAGCGACGCAAGTGGAAGGGACTGGTCAGCTTTCCTCTGCAGTAGAAAGGGAAAGATAAAAATGGGTCTAATCCAGGCCACCAAAGGCGGAGGGCGAATAGGGCACGGGATGAGGAAAATGCTGCTGTTACAGAAAGGGAGAGGGGACTCACATTACGTACGATTGCAGACAATGGACCGAACCAATCTAATATGCAGCCTGCACTCCCTTGTGGCAGGGACCAGCAAATGGATACAGGTGCTTGAGCAAAGGACGGCAGGGGTGACACTGGCCAGAGGGGACATTTGAATTTTATTTGTGACCATAATAGGAGAACAAGGGGACAAAATATGGGAGCAGGTGAGGTACAAGGTCGTGTAATTAAGCACTAACTCCCACAATGGATCTCCCTTCAATAACTGTCAAGCACAAATAAAGGAAGTTCTGAGAAACATGTAACCTGATAGCTACGACCTGGAGATATTAATAGCTCATAAAATGAAGAATGACAATGAGCCACAAACTATATAGAAGAGGTGCAGGATCTCTGGCCACAGGAGATGTGAAGGTCCTGGGACGATTCTCTACCCTTCTTTCAAAACATATTGGTCAAGGGGCTGCCGACAGACATCCAGGCATCATTAGACAAGATGGCATGAATAGAACGGGGAGTCCAGAGATACAGGCAACAATAGTACACTACTGTAAACGAAAACAGGAGAGCGAGAGGCAGGCGGCCGAATATGCTGTAAAAGCAGAAACCAAACTGGTACAACAGAAACTCGGGAAGTATACAATGAAAGGGGTATTGCTTGAGCCCAACGCTGCTGAAGTGACACCTACGCAACAGGAAGGTTTACCTATGGCGACCTTGCTTCAGCAAGGGGTTGTGCGCAGCCACAGTATATACCATGGGTATATGCCTGTGGGATTGTTCCAATGGGGAGAGGGTACTAATAACAAGGAAAATGAGGAGGACATAGAGGGGCAGGATATAAGGCCTTTGGGCCATGCTTCATATGCAGAACATGGAGCAGCTAGCGGGCACCTGTCCTTTTGCGCAACAAGCACAGGCACAGACAGTACAAATGGCACAGGAACACGAGTACGCCACAGCTCAGCGGCAGTGGCAGCAGATGCAGCCTCTTCCAGCCCAGCTGCAACAGGGAAGGATGCCCCTGCAGCAGGGACCACCACAAGTGCTCAGGGGGCCTACAGGCGATGAAATAGCACCCCCAGCTTTGACACAAACACTAGCTGTAACTGCAGGAAGTACAGTGTTGTTAGGACAGAACATGGTGCCCCACTACAATGGGGTCAGTGTTGTCGGGGGAAATCCTTTTCCTTTCCCACAAGACAGCCTGCAACAATTGGGGGGCCAGCAGAATGCCTAGGTGTGTCCAGTCCTAGCAGTAACTGATGGCCTCAAAGAGGAACCCGAAGTAGCAGTGAAAATAGGACCAAGAGAATTCTCATTTCTCATACATACAGGAACAACCAAATCTTGTATAAGGGAACGGGGATTCCCACTTTCAAACAAGGTGATGGGTATGCAGGGCTACTCAGCAGGGCTGGACTGGGAACTAAGAGAGGCCCTGGAAATAATTACTCGGGGTCAAAAGAGGCCCTGGAAATAAAGTTAAAAGTGGCCCCATATGACACATTTTCAGCAAGCCCAATGCTTTCCCTATGAGAACATTTGGAAATACCACTCAAAAGAGGCCCAGGGTGCAGACACCCACCGGGAAATCTCCAGAGTTCCTTATAGGACAGTAAACCCCTGCTACTCAGAGGTGGTGGTGATGGTTCCAGTAACAAAAGATGTGCCACTCACAATAGGGACACAGCACATCATAGTGCCACTACTGTACTCCAAAGACACCCCAATCAATATACTGGAGAGAGACTGGGGAGAGACTTGCTCAGCAAGCTGAACGCCACAATATCATTCACAGAGAAAGGGATGGTGTGCACAATGGCAGGCACTACACACGAGTGGCGCATTCCATCTAGCGGCACACGCTCAGAGCACAATACAAGGCCAACCCATGTACCCCAGCATGTTTTTGTACGGGTCAGGATACTTCTGGGATGGGTCCCAGGAATACGAGAGAAAGTGTTATGACTGGCATCAGAATTCCTGTTCAGAACACAGTGCCAGAAGGATGACATAAAACAAACCACACTCGTACTGCAGCTAGAGGAGGTAGTGATACGCAAATACATAGTGATCCCATGTGGGACACAGAATGACAACATGGAATGGCTCACAGTGCTATGCATATACCCAACACTGACCGTAACAGGAGTAATGGATTTACAGCTGTTCTCTGATGAGGAAGAGGGAGAGATGGTATTCCAGTTGCAGATACAATGCCCAGTCAAAGTAGTAGAAAAGCAGGTGCCAAAACTGCTGACACACCTGGTGAGAATAGGGAGCAACCACACAGATGAAGATCTCAAAAAGGATCCCAGAGAAATGATGGACCAAAGGGCCCCATGAGGTAGGTTTACTGGAAGGAGTGGGGGCAGTGATGATACAATTGAAGGAAGGGGCACTGTTACACCAGGCAAAACAATACCCATTGTCCAGAGAAGCAAATGAACTAATATACTCTACGCTACACACACTTTGGCAGCAGCGCATCAAACAGGCATTCTCATCGGCATACAACACAGCTAAATACCCAATAAAGAAATCAAAAGGTGGGTCATGGAGATTTATTCAGGATTTATGCCCTCTTAACAATGTAGTTTATGCAGAATTTTACTTGGTACCGAACCCCCACTACAATACTGTGCAACATCTCAGCCAAGGCAACATACTTCACAGTCATTGACTTGAAAAATGCCTTCTTCTCCATTCCATTGCACCCTGATTCAAGATACCTGACAGCATTCATGTATCGGGGTACCCGATTCAAACACACTAGACTGCCCAAGGGTATTGTGAGTCAATTAACATTTTCAACAGAGTGATCCAAATGGACCTCAGCAATTTACAAATGCCAAGCACAGTGATCCAGTATGTTGATGATTTCCTGATATGCAGTGAAACTGAGGAAGAGTGAAGGGCTGACTCGGTACACCTCTAAACACGAATAGCAGAGAAGGGATACAAGGTGGGCAAGGCAAAACTACAATGCTGCCAGGAGGAGGCCGTGTACCTGGGAACAATAATATCAATTGAGCGGTACAGGATAAAACAAGAGAGGGTAGAGGTAATTCACTTAACAGCATGTGTTCGCACAGTGAAGGAAATGCAAAGGTTTCTGGGGTTATGCAATTACTGTAGGGCATATTACTTTTGACTACTCAACGTACACAAAACCTTTACATCAGGCCCTTAAGGAAGAAACCACCATCCCCTTCCTGCTAAAGATACTGGACAAAGCAGCTTACCTGCAAGTGCAGAAATTCTTGGAAGACCACCAACTTTTGGGACTTTGCCAGTCCGGATTCCGTCCACGGCATGGCACTGAATCAGCATTACTTGATCTTAAAAACCAAATGGATGACCTGAGAGACATAGGCAAGCCAGCTCTCCTTCTTCTAGATCTCTCAGCGGCCTTTGACCTGGTTGACCATAAAACACTTTGTCACCACCTATCTTCGACTGCCAATTTCTCCCCAAACGCCTGTCAATGGATATCCTCTTTTCTCAAAGGGAGAGTGATCAAGGTGTTCTCGGATTCCGCGAGCGCTACTCCCAGTCCAATCATCTGTGTTGTCCCTCAAGGATCCTGCATAGCCCTTACTCTCTACAACCTCTTCACCAGGCCCCTATTTCAAATCCTCGACGCCATGGGCATCTCATATACCAACTATGCAGATGACACCCAGGTGCTCATACCTCTGACCGGTGACTATCCCTCGGATATGAACACCCTCAACCTCATCTACTCCCCTATTCAATCATGGATGGCTGAAAATTGGCTTTGTCTCAACAGTGAAAAAACGGAACTCTTGCTAATTGGAACCACAACAACTCTGGGCAAATTGGACAAGCAGAACTGCTCATTCACTATAGACAACATACACAGCACTGTGTCACAAGTAATCAAAACTCTGGGCGTATACCTTGAACCCAGCCTGACCATGGAGAGGCAGGTCAATGCTATTGCGTCGTCAGCAGCCTATCACTCAAAACTAATCAACGCAGTCAGGCCATTCCTATCACATGAAAACTGCCTCACTATTGCTAGGGCCATAATTGGCTCTAGGCTTGACTATTGCAATGCCCCTTTTGTTGGAACATCCCAAAAAACCTGGCTAAACTTCAGCTGGCTCGAAATAACATGCTAAGGAGTGCACTGGCATCTCACGCAGGGGCATATCTCTGGTGTCAGAGGACAAGTGCACTGGCTTCCGGTCATAGAAAGGATTGTCTTTAAAACACTGGCATTCACACATAAATGTCTGCATGGATTAGCTCCCCCTATCTAGCCCAATGGATCATCAGACAAACTTCCTCTAGACCGTCCAGGTCTGCTTACACCAATCGCATCATTGTCCCTACCACTCACAGAGTCCGAGCTGGTGGCACCAGCTTTCCAACCAAGGCATCGACATACTGGAAGACCCTCCCAGCCCAAATCAGAGTGATCGAATCTCATACAGCCTTCCGTAAGGTGCTAAAAATCAGCCTCTTTGTATGACAGCCTCTCATTCTAACCTGTTTTGTGCTCCATGCCCTCTGTCGCTTTCATACCATTTACTGTACTGTAAATAAGCAATTGTATCTAACTGGGGCTGCTCACCTGTAACCCTGAAGCAAGCCTACTTTCAGTCTTCTTACAGCACCTCGTTGCCCAAGGGTTGTAGTGCGCTATACAAATCCAAAATAAATAAATAAATAAGAAGTGAAGGAGAAGAGGGAGTTCAAATGGACATCAGAAATGAAAGAAAGTTTCACAAAACTAAAACAATCATTGGCTCATGCGCCAGTGTTGTCCACCCCTAACTATAAAGAGAAATTGTACTTGTTCTCCCACTCCGATGGCTTAGTGATGACGGTGGTCCTCACGCAAAAGAAGCCACAGGGGCACAAGCCATTGGCTTATTACAGTGGGCTGGGATTTTGGAACCTGTGATGCAGGGACACTTCCCTTGAGAACACGTGCACGCAGCTGCACTATTTGCAATAGAGAAGGCAGCGGCAATCACCATGGGGTGCCCCGTAGTACTGTACATAGAACATTAATTATTTGCTGTATCATAAAAATCAGAAAGAACACTGATGACACAGAGGGCATTGGGATACAAGGTGATAATGAGAAACGCAGTCATCGATATAATGAGGTGTTGTGAGGTAAATCCGGCGGTATTCATAGCAGAACCTGCAGAAGAAGGGGACTATATGCATGATTGTGCAACACATATGGATAGAATGGAAGGGAACATACAGGTCAAAGAAGAAGAAATAGAAGGGGCAGACATGGTTTAGATTCATGGGTCATCAAGTATAGGGCCCGACACTGGAAGGAGACATATTGGAGCTGCAATAGTGTGCTTCAGGAATGAGAAATGTGTAATAGTGTCCGAGCCGCGTTTACCCAGCTGTGTTAGAAGCAATGATCAGTGCATTAAACATGATGGAAGGGTATGCAGCCAACATATTTTCGGATTCTACCTTTGTAACATCTACAATACATTCAGGATTGGTGCAGTGGGGGTTCAGGAGAAGTGACGGGTCCCCGGTAAAACATGCAGAACTGCTCGAGCAATTGATTGAACCACTAAAACTTCCAATTGTGGCAGCCATAATAAAATGTGCCGCCCATAAAGGTAAGCAGGACCGAATCACTTTAGGGAATGAAATGGCTGACAGAGCAGCCAAAGAAGCAGCCTATTTACCTGAGGGAAGCATGAGACTATACCCAGGGGGGAAAGGGAAAACACAAATGATGGCGGTAGGAGAGATGAAGGGTCAGGAGAAAGAGAAGGAGGAACGTTTCAATACAATACCAATTGGTCAGATTATAAAGCTGCAAGGAGAGGCCCCAAAGGAGGAAAACGACTTATGGATACAGAAAGGGTGTTTCCTTTCACCAACCGACTTGATCTGAAGACAGAATAGCATGGGGAAGCCTGTGATGCCCAGAAACAAAGCTATGGTTTAGCACTAGAACAGGTGCACTTTCCTGCCCAAGTATCCAAAGAGAATATAGCAGTAGAACTAAATGAAGGGTGCTATGTACCAAATTTACTGGAGTGAGTGGCCAAATTTATGGAAAATTGTTTGGTCTGTCAAAATGTTTTGTCTGGTCTTATTTTAAGGACTGTGAAGGGAACTGTGCATATCGACTATGTTGCACAGAAACTGATCTTTTGAACACCCGTGAGGACCAGCTCTCAAATCTTGAGACTAACACTCCCTCTGTCCTGATTCTTCTTGACCTCTCCTTTGCCTTTGACACAGTAAACCACAACATCATGATTGCACGTCTCCGTGACACCCTACGAATCACTGGTCAGGCTCTGTTGTGGTTATCCTCCTTCCTGTCTGACTGCCCATCCCAGGTCGAACTTGGACCCTTTCTCTCCACTATCACTCTTCCAACCTGCGGCATCCCCCAGGGCTCTAACCTCTCCCCCTGGTTCTTCAGTGTCTACATGACTGTCCTGGCATGTGCCATTGCCAGTTTTTCCAGTGTTATGCGGATGACACGCAACTCTCCTTCAAGCTACCCTGATCCACCGCCTCCCCCTCACTCATATCTGACTGTCTGCAATTCAGTCATGGTGTGCTGCATACGACCTCTGCCTAAGAGACTAAGATCGTTCTCATTAAGACTCCTGCTCCCGCTTTCCCACTCTCACTCTGGCTGGCCTCCCTTGGCCTTGTGCCTGCACCCACATGCGAGGCAAAAAGGTTTGGGGTCATCTTCGACTCCACTCTCTCCTCCACTCACATTTCTGACACCTCTAAAAAGTCCAATTACTAGCTGCACCTCCTCAGAGGTACCCTTTCTTTTCTCACCTTCCCCCAGAGGCTCACTGTCTCCAGAGCACTGGTTCTCTCAAAGCTTGACTACTGCAACAGCCTCTTTCTCAACCTCCCTTCCTCTGCTCTGCGCCTTCTGCAACTCACCCAGAACAGAACCACAAGACTTATCCTTTGCCTCAAGCCCAGGGACCGCATCTCTCCGATGATGAATTCCCTCCACTGGCTCCCCGTTGCTGCCAGGATCAAGTTAAAGACCCTCTGCATTGTCCACGGGGCTTTCTTGTGCCTGGGACCCACCTATCTTTACTGTTGCCTTCCTAAATACTGTCCCCCCCGAGCCATCCGCTCATCTACCTCCAACCTTCTCTGAGTGAGCCAGTTTTCTAAGCAGAGATTTGGAGGGAGATCTTCATCCTCAGCAGTGGCCTCTCTCTGAAATCTCCTCCCTGCCACCCTCCGTCTTGAGCCTGATCTTAGGTTCCGGAAACTCCTTAAGATATTCCTCTGCTCCTCTTCCTTCTCTCTCCCTCTACCTTGCAAACCTCTCTCTCCGCTCTATCCCTATCTCCTTCCTTTTCCACAGAGCATACCGACGGGCCGGCAGGAGTACCTCAGAGTCTCACAGTTCCCCGGCACCCTCTCCAGTCTTCCAGCACTTGCCTCAGGGCCTGCACTTGCCTCACTGCTACTGCACTCGGTCAATTACCCATTGAGAAAGGCATCTCTCAGTGCTAACCCAGTTCCTGACCAACTGGGTGCATTGGGATTCCCCCCCCACACTTGTCCTCCTCTCCCTCCCCTCTCCTGCACCATCTATGCACTTGCATGATCCGAACGTAGCATGCCCTGAAGATCGTCTAACTTTTCCTCCCTATCTCCCTTCCTGCGCGGTGGCGCCTCTATGCTCTTGGAAAAACTACAGAATCGTTGTCAGTCCTATTTGTTGCTATCTACACTGTTAATTGGATTATATGCACTTACTCTGCCTTGGCAGACTGGGGATCATTCAGAAACCAAGCGATCTGAATGGCTGTTGTTTCTCTCCCCTGTTCCCTACCTCCTTGAGCGCCTTAAAACAATTGCCTTGTGTATAGGCGCTTTAAAAATAAACATTACCATACCATTAACAACACCATGAACATTGTATTTGCAGTATAGGAATGATGTTCACTGTGTGCTAGTTTGTCAGCTCTCATCAACCAGTCCTGTTCCACTGTTCTGATTGATTTGATCTCGCCCGGCTCTAATAAACAACAGTACTTCTTGCCTGGTATATTTGCATATAATTGCCATATCAGGGAATATAATTGCACAATATTGGCACATTATGGCAGCATATGACATCAGTGCTTAGACTGCTATACATAGGGATTGAGCATTGATAAGGTTTTAACATTTGGATATCAAGTGCAGGCAGTTGCCAAGATTTCATATTGTGTTCACTTTCCCCTGTCCACGTTCTGCTCCATGTTGAGTGTCCCTCATCAGAAAGTCTGAATGCCAGCAGTGGCTCCTTCCATCATTCATTAGTGTGTCATGATGTATCTAAACATCTATGAAACCTACCTTAAAGTATGCTGCAAGCGATTTAAAATAGGGCCACCAGAGTTGTCTTTGGTTTGGTGCAATTCAACTATGTATTAATGCAGTGTAAGTAGATTTGCTGCTTGGTCCATGGTGTCACATCTTCTTAACTTTCAGGTTTGGCTGCACTTTCTACACTTTGTAGATCTTTAAGATCAGGTATAGGACCCTAACTAAAGTTACCTGCTGCAATAAGGTTTATAAGTATGGAAACAATTATTTCTTAGACTGGAATGGCCCCGTGCAATTTTCTGCCAAACATTTAAGAGTCAGTGCCAATTAGCGCCTTAAATAAATTGAAAAAAACAAACACCTAAAGTCCTTTTTGTACTCCAGAGTATCTGATTCCCTTTTCTCTAATATCTGAATGTCAGAATTACCTGTTGCTGGGGTGGGGGCCTGCACTTCATGAATTATTATTTATGTAATTATCATCTATCTTTAGTTTATATAATATTTCTCAGCTGATGTTTTTAGTACTAATTTGGCACCCTGATACTGTGTTTATGACATTGCTTCCACTTAATAAATAACAAACAAAAACAAACAATGGCATTTGATTCCAGTATCTGGGTATATGTATAAAATGGCAACACTAGATCACAGCATGTTTTTCTTGTGCATAAAATTGCAATATTTGACATGCAATGGGCTGCCACGATGGATTATTTATCATTGCAGCTACCTACATAGACCATCATTATAATATGGAAAACCAAAGAAACAAACTTCCTGCAGATTTTTACCCACCAGAACTATTTTGTTTCTAGTTGCCCACAAGAAGTACCATGGGAAATCCACTCTGTGTGTTACCCTCTGTGTGAAGGGGTTTCAAGCGCATCTATGCTTTGTTCAGTATATAGGTTTGGAGGAGAGGTGAAGACTGTGCCACAATTACGCTTTTGCTAAGAGCAGGTAGTCAGTTCGGAATGTGTTGTAATGATGGCCACCAGGGTGGCTCCCATCACCAATATGTGCACAACCAAGACTGCAAGTGATTGTCTGTATTATTCAGTATTATGCATGGTAACCTGGGTCCCATCTGGATTCACAAACCTGATACTAAAAAAATGCAGTACACGATTACAATCTCTCTAGATAAGTGCACTCCACAGTGGAATTTCTTGGATATTGTCACTTCTCCCCGAGAGGTAGCCCCTTCCCATGAGGCCAGGGAGGTGAAGCCACTACCCAATAGGCCCCCTGGGGGTTGTAGGATCATATTGGATAGGGACCCCCCACCCCTGTGGGAGCAGGGATGACTATCCAAGGAGATTGGTGTATACTCCACTCCAATCCCACTCACCTAATCCCCTTGCCGTGTAACCCGATTTACATGTGTCATGTAGCCAAAATCATACGTACTGGGACAAGGAAGAGTCGATTCTACCCAACGGAGGACCATAGGACAGGTACTGGGTTGAGGAGGCAATGCAGAAGCATAAAGAGCACTCGTAGAAGCATTAGTGAACATTTTAGTGGCTCCCGGTTTCCTATTGGTCAAGCCATATTCAAAACATAAAAAGGAAAACAAAGAGAAAGTTTGTCCCTCCCTTGAGGAGCCACAAGCAAGTCAGCGGTGCGGCAGAGAGAAGCAAGGCAGATGGGGACGTGAGGCGAGAAGGTGAAGCGTCTCTTGAGGGTCGGAAGTGGAAAGACCCCTTTTCCTACTGGCAAGTAGCTGTATAACTGCCGGAGGAAGAGGGACTGTGCAGTCTGCATCAGTAGAGCAGCCTAGAGGTAACCTGCAGATGAAGAGCGGCCGTAGCGGGAATGAAGTCAGCAGATGGCATGCCAGGACAAATGGCGAGTCCCAGGACCCACCAGAGCCCACAGCAAAGCTCCCTGAAGGTAGGGGCAAAAAATGCTTTTCAGTGGGGACAAAGAGAGGCTATTGGTCCAGATAAGAAGGGTGGAGATACCCTGGGAAGAAGGGCTGATAAAATAGCCCAGGAAAAAGAATGTGGGAAAATAATATTTGAAGCAGTATGGGTCACGGACCCACTCCCACAAGAAGGAATGTTCATCAGTCATCTTCATAGTCAAAGTACCTGGCAGGTTAGAAAACCGGGTCTGCCACAGCACCAGCAGAGAATCCTATGGGCTTGGGACCCACATTATACATTGGGAAGAAGTGTCCAAATGATAGAAAGAGGGTAGCGGAAGCAAGTCATTCCCCCAGGTAGTGTAAACTGTGCCAAAATTGTAAAGAGGCCAGGGATGGGAGATAATCTCCCTGGTATTGTGAACTGTGATGTAAGCCTGAGATATGGCTAGGTGAAGGGAGACATTCCCCCTGGTGTTATGAACTATGAAATTAAATGGCACAAGTGTGTGAACAAAGCCAAGGCAGGTCAGGGGAAGGGAGTCATTCCCCTGGCATTGTAAAAACCCTGAGAAAAAGATACCTGGAGAAGGGAGGCATTCTCCAGTAACCCAATTGTGAGGAAACAACTCTGGGTGATAAGGAATGTTGTTGTTTGAGCTGGAACTTTACCTTTTGAGTTTGAACTGAGAACTTTACCACTTTTTAGCATTACAACCAGGAACTTTGTTTTGTGCCTTCAAAAGGGATTGCAACCTGGGAAAGATACCACCTAGCCAATGGAACTATAACCCATAGATGGAGTCATTCCCCCGGGTAAAGAACATGTAAGGCACATCAGAACCAGTAACTGTGATACCTATTCCAGGAGAAAAGAGTCATTCTCCTGGACCAAGAACATTGACGCAAACTTCTAGTTTAGTTATAAGTGTAAGGGCCAGAATTTGAGATCTGAGATTTGAGACTTTGACACATGATTGTGGACTCTTTAATTTACAAGGACATTTTGACAGGCCCATTAGCACTTGAGTTGAGGTAGGGAAACACCTCATAGAGATAGGGAAAGTTAGGCTTTCTTGGTGAATAAAAGTCTATAACAATCACTATGCCACCTGTTTGTCAGTGTCCTCCTTCTGCACCCTTACAATTCTCTGCTACATATTTCCACTTGCATTGATGGCCTCAGTGCCACAGATCTTCTGCTTTCACTTCCGGTGGTGTCATACTGTCAAAAGTCATATGAGATTTCATGTTGCATCACTGAGTGATAGAAAATGTTGTCTAGTATCATGTCTGCTAATTCAATGCTTTTGATGACTTAATGGCACTAACAACCACAACCGCATATTTTGAGAATCGACTGCTGATTTTATCCTCGTTTTCTTTGTAGGGGAATACATTGCTGCCCTCTCTGACACCTCTATAAGATTTTAGAATGGCAACATTGTTTAATAATGTTGCTATCAAAAGCAAGGATACTACAGAGAGAGAGAAGAACAATGAAAAGTCACCTCACACTAACCAAGTTATAATGTGTGGGAATGCATTAGAAACACATGGGTATGGCATTACCATCTGGAGGTGGACTGCAAGAAAAGGTCTATTTACAGTCAGATCTGGTTTAAGAAGTCTTGATAATGTAGAAACTGAGAGACTTTTTCATAGATCGCTTTTCAATGGGATCGCACCATCACAAAACGCTTCTGTGAATCAGGCCCTGGGTTTACTCATAAGACACGGCAAACCAATAAAAGCTATTGATTTTAACACATTCTCACACATTTTCAGATATGCTCAGATAACATTCAATAATCTTGCTATCTGCTAAAAAGGAAACACAATTTCATGTTCAGTTTTGCTTTTCTTGAAGAAATCCTTCTACCTTAGTGTTCTACATCTTGGACCATCAATGATGAACTCGGTGGGCAGAGTGAGATGTCAAAGAACCCTCCCCTTGCATTTGAAAGGGTGGGGATTGGGGTTGTAAAATGAATACTATCAGTCTTAATTCTCTGCCACCTGCGAAATACCAAATCAAAGTACAGGCTCCAACACCTGCTTAGCTTTCACCATACCAAACCTCCAAACCTCCAAGCTAAGAAATGACTAGAGGTGCCACACTCCGGAACACTTCCCTGGCCTAACAATGATGTATTAGGCTTTTAAGATGAAGACACAATGACAGAGGCCATATATGCTTCCTTGTCAACAAGGCAGGCACAGCATTGCTACAGGATTCTAAACCTTCTTAGAACGTTATGTTTATATTTAAGCATGATTTAAAAGTTTGTCAGAGTAGCAAATGGAACAGAGCCATGGCTAGGGAAACCAATACAAGGCTACATGGCATTAATATAAATATATATTTGGATTGCTTCAGATCATTGTTAGGGAGGACTCACAGGCAAGCAGGGTGGTTGCTAGGAGTTCGCAAACAACAAACTCATGGAAGGCCTAACTCCTTACCTTTCCCAAAGAGAACGCAAGTCCAGACAGGCAGCAAGTTCAACTGTGGTTTATAACAGCCAACAACCTATCAGGGAATAGTACATGGAGTGACTTCCAGGCACAGTTCAACGAACACTGGCTCGCAGGCCAGTTTTGTATTGCAGTTACATCACGACGATGTCATAATATGAGTTCACAAAGTCCTGCCTGGTCCTGAGTGCTACCCACGCTCAAGGGGAGGGGTGAGCCTGTATGGAGGCTCGGTGCTGAGGGGACTCAAGGATCTCTAGGACTTGAGTGTAACCGTGCAAGAAAGTATTGGGGGAGGGACAGAATTTTATGGTGTTTCGGACTTATCCTCAGGTGGGAGGACAATTGTTCGTAGTAATATGATGTTTTAGAACGTGGTGGCCTATAGGGAGTGGACATGGGTGTGGGCAAGCCTGCATTTCAACTGGAGGGGTGCTTAGTACGATGTGGACCCCGTTAGACAGGAGTGGGTCATAGTACCAGCGATTGTATTGTTGCTTCTTTTGGGGAAGACTAGTGTAATTTTATTTTTGTTTAGGTGTATAGAGAGGGACGCGCATGTGTGAGATAGTGTTGCTTGTATTGTCACATGGTATTGATTCATGCTGGAGGGATCAACATCAAGAGGTACCTTGTGTATAATAGTGTGCTAGGCATTTTAGCGGTAAGCGTGCAAAAGAAGTGGGAGGGACTCAGCACTTATCTATACTAACATAGGGAGGAGGTGAGCCCATGAAGAGGGCCATTGGTTACTAACATGGAGTGAGTGGACGGGCCTGAGGAGAAGGCCAATGTGACGAGTGAGAGTGCGTGGGTGGGCCGGTCGAGAAGGTCAGAGTGAACAAAGGGGGAGGGCAGTGCGGAGTGAGGGGGGTGTTGTAGGGGAAAGGGTATACAAAGAGAAACCGCAAGGGTGCCTAGGATAATTGGGACACAGAAGAAGGGAAGCCAGATGGCAGAATGAAATGGCCTATCTAGCTTGCCCCCTCAATCACATGTTTAAAAAAAAGGCAGCAAGCGCTCCTCTACAGTAGGAACATGGCATGACAACCAGTTCTGAGATGAGAGTTTGCAGCACATGCTTTTTGCTCACTGTACCTTTCACAGATGGGAAATATCCATTTGCATATCAGTCTTTGTTCCGCCCACATGGGCAGTGCAGCACCGAAATGCTACGGCAATTCCTCTCTGAACAAGAGTACCAACAGCAACCCCATACACGTGTTTCAGCCTTGTGCCTCATCAGTGAGGTGAAGCTGCGCCTCTCTGAGCACAGTGAGCAGGGAGTCCACGTCTGGTTGCCCCCAGGTAACTCAGGGTGACCAACCCCAAGTTCCTTACAAATATTTTTTTAAAAAAGGTAGCAGGCGCTCCTCTCCAGAAGGAACATGGCATGATAACAAGTTCTGAGATGAGAGTTTGCAGCACACGCTTTTTGCTCACTGTACCTTTCACAGATGGGAAATATCCATTTGCATATCAGTCTTTGTCCCAACAACATGGGCAGTCCAGCACCGAAATGTTATGGCAATTCCTCTCTGAACAAGAGTACCAACAGCAACCCTCGATCACATGTGCAGAAAATTATTGCAACAACATTTTAAAGTATCATTTTCGGTAGGCCCAGAAGGACACTGTTTCTATGCGTGGCCCAGAGAAGGAACGTTCGATAGTAGAATAATAGAAAACATTTTGCATTTTTTAACACAAAACAAGGGCACCAAGTTGAAAAATAGGCAAAATATATTGGGGCTCTGGAAATTGTACGAAGAAAGAAAAGGGGAATAAGTGAAGAAAGAAGGAGAGGGGACAATAGAAGGGCCAGATCAAGGTCTCCATCCCCGCCCTATGGTATATACCCGACATTGCAGCCCACAGCGGGGTATACAAACCCACAGCAGGAAAACACAGAAGGGGACAAAGAGACACCAGAAGAAAATAGGGACGGTGAAACAGAGAGGGAGGAGGCACACAAAAGGGGGAGAGGATATACTTAGCAGACATTGAAAAGAATACACATCAGCAGGTGGATGCACTATTCAATTGAGCAGAAAGGGTGATAGAAGAGGAAGTGCACTGAAGAATAAAAGGGAAAAGGGGGATGGTTGCCAGGAAGGATAAAATTCACACTAGACAACGAAGAGGAAGAAGGCAATAAGGAGAAGGTAGAAGTAGGGGAAAAATGTAGTGCAGCCTCAGATGAGGGAGCGTGGAGGGATGGAGAAGGTGGCGAGTGGACACCTGATAAAGACAGGAGAAGGGTGAGGAAATAAAGAAGATGACAGGACAGCGACGCAAGTGGAAGGGACTGGTCAGCTTTCCTCTGCAGTAGAAAGGGAAAGATAAAAATTGGTCTAATCCAGGCCACCAAAGGCGGAGGGCGAATAGGGCACGGGATGAGGAAAATGCTGCTGTTACAGAAAGGGAGAGGGGACTCACATTACGTACCATGGCAGACAATGGACCGGGCCAATCTAATATGCACTCTGCCCTCACTTGTGGCAGGGACCAGCAAATGGATATAGGTGCTTGAGCAAAAGACGGCAGGGGTGACACTGGCCATAGGGGACATTTGAATTTTATTTGTTGCCATAATAGGAGAACAAGGGGACAAAATATGGGAGCAGGTGAGGTACAAGGTCGTGTAATTAAGCACTAACTCCCACAATGGATCTCCCTTCATTAACTGTCAAGCACACATATGGGAAGTTCTGAGAAACATGTAACCTGATAGCTACGACTTGGAGATAGTAATAGCTCATAACATGAGGAATGACAATGAGCTACATACTATATAGAATAGGTGCAGGATCTCTGGCCAGAGGAGATGTGAAGGTCCTGGGACGATTCTCTACCCTTGTTTTAAAACATATTGGTCAAGGGGCTGCCGACAGATGTCCAGGCATCATTAGACAAGATTGCAGGAATAGAACGGGGTGTCCAGAGATACAGGCAACAATAGTACACTACTGTAAATGAAAACAGGAGAGCGAGAGGCAGGCGGCCAAATATGCTGCAAAAGCAGAAAACAAACGGGTACAAAAGATACTGGGGAAGTATACAATGAAAGGGGTATTGCTTGAGCCCAGCGCTGCTGCAGTGACACCTACCCAACAGGAAGGTTTACCTATGGGGACCATGCCCCAGCAATGGGTTGCGTGCATGGGTATATGCCTGGGGTATTGTTCCAATGGGGAGGGGTACTAATAACAAGGAAAATGAGGAGGACATAGAGGGGCAGGATATAAGGCCTTTGGGCCAGGCTTCATATGCAGAACATGGAGCAGCTAGCGGGCACCTGTCCTTTTGCGCAACAAGCACAGGCACAGGCAGTACAAATGGCACAGGAACACGAGTATGCCACAGCTCAGCGACAGTGGCAGCAGATGCAGCCTCTTCCAGCCCAGCTGCAACAGGGAAGGATGCCCCTGCAGCAGGGACCACCACAAGTGCTCAGGGGGCCTAGAGGCGATGAAATAGCACCCCCAGCTTTGACACAAACCTAGCTGTAACTGCAGGAAGTACAGTGTTGTTAGGACAGAACATGGTGCCCCACTACAATGGGGTCAGTGTTGTCGGGGGAAATCCTTTTCCTTTCCCACAAGACAGCCTGCAACAATTGGGGGGCCAGCAGAATGCCTAGGTGTGTCCAGTCCTAGCAGTAACTGCTGGCCTCAAAGAGGAACCCGAGGTAGCAGTGAAAATAGGACCAAGAGAATTCTCATTTCTCATACATACAGGAACAACCAAATCCTGTATAAGGGAAGGGGGATTCCCAGTGTCAAACAAGGTGATGGGTATGCAGGGCTACTCAGCAGGGCTGGACTGGGAACTACGAGAGGCCCTGGAAATAATTACTGGGGGTCAAAAGAGGCCCTGGAAATAAAGTTAAAAGTGGCCCCATATGACACATTTTCAGCAAGCCCAATGCTTTTCCTATGAGAACATTTGGAAATACCACTCAAAAGAGGCCCAGGGTGCAGAGACCCACCGGGAAATCTCGAGAGTTCCCTATAGGCCAGCACACCCCTGCTACTTAGAGGTGGTGGTGATGGTTCCAGTAACAAAAGATGTGCCACTCACAATAGGGACACAGCACATCATAGTGCCACTACTGTATTCCAAAGACACCCCAATCAATATACTGGGGAGAGACTTGCTCAGCAAGCTGAACACCACAATATCATTCGCGGAGAAAGGGATGGTGTACATAATGGCAGGCATTTACTACACACGAGTGGGCACATTCCATCTAGCGGCACACGCTCAGAGCACAATACAAGGCCAACCCATGTACCCAAGCATGTTTTTGTATGGGTCAGGATACCTCTGGGATGGGTAACAGGAATACGAGAGAAAATGTTACGACTGGCATCAGAATTCCTGTTCAGACCACAGTGCCAGAAGGATGACATAAAACAAACCACACTCGTACTGCAGCTAGAGGAGGTAGTGATACGCAAATACATTGTGATCCCATGTGGGACACAGAATGACAACATGGAATGGCTCACAGTGCTATGCATATACCCAACACTGACCGTAACAGGAGTAATGGATTTACAGCTGTTCTCTGATGAGGAGGAAGAGGGAGAGATGGTATTCCAGTTGCAGATATCATGACCAGTCAAAGTAGTAGAAAAGCAGGTGCCAATACTGACAAACCTGGTGAGAATAGGGAGCAACCACACAGATGAAGATCTCAAAAAGGATCCCAGAGAAATGATGGACCAAAGGGACCCATGATGTAGGTTTACTGGAATTAGTGGGGGCAGTGAAGATAAAATTGAAGGAAGGGGCACTGTTACACCAGGCAAAACAATACCCATTGTCCAGAGAAGCAGATGAAGGAATATACTCTACGCTACACACACTTTGGCAGCAGCGCATCAAACAGGCATTCTCATCGGAATACAACACAGCTATATACCCAATAAAGAAATCAAAAGGTGGGTCATGGAGATTTATTCAGGATTTATGCCCTCTTAACAATGTAGTTTATGCAGAATTTTACTTGGTACTGAACCCCACTACAATACTGTGCAACATCTCAGCCAAGGCAACATACTTAACAGTCATTGACTTGAAAAATGCCTTCTTCTCCATTCCATTGCACCCTGATTCAAGATACCTGACAGCATTCATGTATCGGGGCACCCGATTCAAACACACTACACTGTCCAAGGGTATTGTGAGTCACTGAGCATTTTCAACAGAGTGATCCAAATGGACCTCAGCAATTTGCAAATTCCAAGCACAGTGATCCAGTATGTTGATGATTTCCTGATATGAAGTGAAACTGAGGAAGAGTGAAGGGCTGACTCGGTACACCTCTTAACACGAATAGCAGAGAAGGGATACAAAGTGGGCAAGGCAAAACTACAATACTGCCAGGAGGAGGCTGTGTACCTGGGACAAATAATATCAATTGAGCGGCACAGGATAACACAAGAGAGGGTAGAGGTAATTCATTTAACAGCACAGTGAAGGAAATGCAAAGGTTTCTGGGGTTATGCAATTACTGTAGGGTGAATTACTCTTGACTACTCCACATACACAAAACCTTTACATCAGGCCCTTAAGGAATAAACCACCGCCCCCTTCCTGCTAAAGATACTGGACAAAGCACCTTACCTGCAAGTGCAGAAATTCTTGGAAGACCACCAACCTTTGGGACTACGCTAGTCCGGATTCCATCCACGGCATGGCACTGAATCAGCATTACTTGATCTTAAAAACCAAAGGGCTGACTCGGTACACCTCTTAACACGAATAGCAGAGAAGGGATACAAGGTGGGCAAGGCAAAACTACAATACTGCCAGGAGGAGGCTGTGTACCTGGGACAAATAATATCAATTGAGCGGTACAGGATAACACAAGAGAGGGTAGAGGTAATTCACTTAACAGCACGTGTTGGCACAGTGAAGGAAATGCAAAAGTTTCTGGGGTTATGCAATTACTGTAGGGTGTATTACTCTTGACTACTCCACATACACAAAACCTTTACATCAGGGCCTTAATGAATAAACCACCGCCCCCTTCCTGCTAAAGATACTGGACAAAGCAGCTTACCTGCAAGTGCAGAAATTCTTGGAAGACCACCAACCTTTGGGACTACGCTAGTCCAGATTCCGTCCATGCCATGGCACTGAATCAGCATTACATGATCTTAAAAACCAAATGGATGACCTGAGAGACATAGGCAAGCCAGCTCTCCTTCTTCTAAACCTCACAGCGGCCTTCGATCTGGTTGACCATAAAACACTTCGTCACCACCTATCTTCCACAGCCAATTTCTCCCCAAAGGCCTGTCAATGGATATCATCTTTTCTCAAAGGTAGAGTCATCAAGGTGTTCTCGGATTCCGCAAGCGCTACTCCCAGTCCAATCATCTGTGTTGTCCCTCAAGGATCCTGCATAGCCCCTACTCTCTACAACCTCTTCACCAGGCCCCTATTTCAAATCCTCGACGCCATGGGCATCTCATATACCAACTATGCAGATGACACCCAGGTGCTCATACCTCGACCGGTGACTATCCCTCGGATATGAACACCCTCAACCTCATCTACTCCACTATTCAATCCTGGATGGCTGAAAATTGGCTTTGTCTCAACAGTGAAAAAACGGAACTCTTGCTAATTGGAACCACAACAACTCTGGGCAAATTGGACAAGCAGTACTGCTCATTCACTATAGACAACATACACATCACTGTGTCACAAGTAATCAAATCTCTGGGCGTATACCTTGAACCCAGCCTGACCATGGAGAGGCAGGTCAATGCTATTGCGTCATCAGCAGCCTATCACTCAAAACTAATCAACGCAGTCAGGCCATTCCTATCACAAGAAAACTCCCTCACTATTGCTAGGGCCATAATTGGCTCTAGGCTTGACTATTGCAATGCCCTTTTTGTTGGAACATCCCAAAAAAGCCTGGCTAAACTTCAGCTGGCACAAAATAACACACTAAGGACCGCAACTGGAATCTCACGCAGGGAACATATCTCTGGTGTCAGAGGACAAGTGCACTGGCTTCCGGTCAAAGAAAGGATTGTCTTTAAAACACTGGCATTCACACATAAATGTCTGCATGGATTAGCTCCCCCTATCTAGCCCAATGGATCATCAGACAAACTTCCTCTAGATCGTCCAGGTCTGCTTACACCAATCGCATCATTGTCCCTACCACACGCAGAGTCCAAGCTGGTGGCACCAGCTTCCCAACCATGGCAGTGACATACTGGAACACCCTCCCAGCCCAAATCAGAGTGATCGAATCTCATACAGCCTTCCGTAAGGCACTAAAAATCTGCCTCTTTGTATGACAGCCTCCCATTCTAACCTGTTTTGTGCTCCATGCCCTCTATTGCTTTCATACCATGTACTGTGCTGTAAATAAGCAATTGTATCTAACTGGGGCCGCTCACCTGTAACCCTGAAGCAAGCCTACTTTTAGTCTTCTTACAGCGCCTCGTTGCTCAAGGGTTGTAGTGCGCTATACAAATCCAAAATAAATAAATAAAGAAGAAGTGAAGGAGAAGAGGGAGATCAAATGGACATCAGAAATGAAAGAAAGTTTCACAAAACTAAAAGAATCATTTGCCCATGCGCCAGTGTTGGCCACCCCTAACTATAAAGAGAAATTGTACTTGTTCTCCCACTCCGATGGCTTAGTGATGACGGTGGTTCTCACGTAAAAGAAGCCACAGGGGCACAAGCCATTGGCTTATTACAGTGGGCTGGGATTTTGGAACTTGTGATGCAGGGACACTTCCCCTGTGAACATGTTCTCGCAGCTGGAGCATTTGCAATAGAGAAGGCAGCGGCAATCAGTGGCAATCACCATGGGGTGCCCCGTAGTACTGTACATGGAACATTAATTATTAACTGTATCAGAAAAATCAGAAAGAACACTGATGACACAGAGGGCATTGGGGTACAAGGTGATAATGAAAAACGCAGTCATCGATATAATGAGGTGTCGTGAGGTAAATCCGGCGGCATTCATATCAGAACCTGCAGAAGAAGGGGACTATATGCATGATTGTGCAACACATATGGATAGAATGGTAGGGAACATACAGGTCAAAGAAGAAGAAATAGAAGGGGCAGACATGGTTTAGATTCATGGGTCATCAAGTATAGGGCCCGTCACTGGAAGGAGACATACTGGAGCTGCAATAGTGTGCTTCAGGAATGAGAAATGTGTAATACTGTCCCAGCCACGTTTACCCAGCTGTGTTAGCAGCGATGATCAGTGCATTAAACATGATGGAAGGGTATACTGCCAACATATTTTCGGATTCTACCTATGTAACATCTACAATACATTCAGGATTGGTGCAGTGGGGGTTCAGGAGAAGTGACGGGTCCCCGGTACAACATGCAGAACTGCTCGAGCAATTGATTGAACCACTAAAACTTCCAGTGGTGGCAGCCATAATAAAATGTGCTGCCCATACAGGTGAGCAGGACTGAATAACTTTAGGGAATGAAATGGCTGATAGAGCAGCCAAAGAAGCAGCCTATTTACCTGAGGGAAGCATGAGCTTATACCCCTAGGGGAAAGGGAAAACACAAATGATGGTGGCAGGAGAGATGAAGGGTCAGGAGAAAGAGAAGGAGGAACGTTTCAATACAATACCAATTGGTCAGATTATAAAGCTGCAAGGAGAGGCTCCAAAGGAGGAAAACGACTTATGGATACAGAGAGGTTTTTTCCTTTCACCAACCAACTTGATCTGAAGACAGAATAGCATGGGGAAGCCTATGATGCCCAAAAACAAAGCTATGGTTTAGCACTAGAACAGGTGCACTTTCCTGCCCAAGTATCCAAAGAGAATATAGCAGTAGAAATAAATGAAGGGTGCTATGTACCAAATTTACTGGAGTGAGTGGCCAAATTTATGGGAAATTGTGTGGTCTGTCAAAATGTTTTGTCTGGTCTTACTTGCACAGAAACTGCTCTTTTGTACACCCGTGAGGACCTGCTCTCAAATCTTGACGTTAACACTCCCTCTGTCCTGATTCTTCTTGACCTTTGCCTTTGACACAGTAAACCACAACATCATGATTGCACATCTCCGTGACACCCTACGAATCACTGGTCAGGCTCTGGCATGGCACCTCCTTCCTGTCTGACTGCCCATCCCAGGTCGAACTTGGACCCTTTCTCTCCACTATCACTCTTCCAACCTGTGGCGTCCCCCAGGGGTCTAACCTCTCTCCCTGGTTCTTGAGTGTCTACATGGCCGCCCTGGCATGCGCCATTGCCAGTTTTCACCTCTAACTTCCAGTGTTATGCGGATGACACGCAACTCTCCTTCAGGCTACCCTGAGCCACCTCCTCCCCCTCACTCATATCTGACTGTCTGTCTGCAATTCAGTCATGGTGTGCTGCAAACGACCTCTGCCTAAGAGACTGAGATCGTTCGCATTAAGACTCCTACTCCCGCTTTCCCACTCTCACTCTGGCTGGCCTCCCTTGGCCCTGCACCTGCACCCTCATGCAAGGCAAAAAAGTTTGGGGTCATCTTTGACTCCACTCTCTCCTTCTCCACTCACATTTCAGACATCTCTAAAAAGTCCAACTACCAGCTGCACCTCCTCAGAGGTACTTTTGCTTTTCTCACCTTCCCCCAGAGGCTCACTGTCTCCAGAGCGCTGGTTCTTCCAAGGCTTCACTACTGCAACAGCCTCTTTCTCAACCTCCCTTCCTCTGCTCTGCACCTTCTGCGACTCACCCAGAACAGAACCACACGACTTATCCTTTGCCTCAAGCCCAGGGACCGCATCTCTCCGATGATGAAATCCCTCCACTGGCTCCCCGTTGCTGTCAGGATCAAGTTCAAGACCCTCTGCATTGTCCACGAGGCTTTCTTGTGCCTGGGACCCACCTATCTTTACTGTTGCCTTACTAAATACAGTCCCCCCGAGCCATCCGCTCATCTACCTCCAACCTTCTCTGAGTGACTCCCAGGACCCCCCTTGTTAAATTGCATAATTTCCTTCTCTGAGTGAGCCAGTTTTCTAAGCAGAGATTTGGAGGGAGATCTTTATCCTCAGCAGTGGCCTCTCTCTGAAATTTCCTCTCTGCCACCCTCCGCCTTGAGCCTGATCTTAAGTTCCGGAAACTCCTTAAGACATTCCTCTGCTCCTCTTCCTTCTCTCTCCCTCTACCCTGCTGACCTCTCTCTCCGCTCTATCCCTATCTCCCTCCTTTTCCACACAGCATACAGACTGGCTGGCAGGACTACCTCAGGGTCTCACAGTTCCCCAGCACCCTCTCCAGTCTTCCAGCACTTGCCTCAGGGCCTGCACTTGCCTCACTGCTACTGCACTCTGTCAATTACCCATTGAGAAAGGCATCACTCAGTGCTAACCCCGTTCCTGACCAACTGGGTGCATTGGGATTCCCCCCACACTTGTCCTCCTCCCCCCCCTCCTGCAGCATCTATGCACTTGCATGATCTGAACGTACCATGCCCTGAAGATCGTCTAACTTTTCCTCCCTGTCTCCCTTCCTGCGCAGTGGCGCCTCTATGCTCTTGGAAGAAGTACAGAATCGTTGTCAGTCCTATTTGTTGTTATCTACACTGTTAATTGTATTATATGCACGTACTCTGCCTTGGCAGACTTGTTATCGTTCAGAAACTCAAGGGATCTGAATGGCTGTTGTTTCTTTCCCCTGTTCCCTACCTCCTGAGCGCCTTGAAACAATTGCCTTGTGTATAGGCGCTTTAACAATAAACATTACCACACCATTACCAACACCATGAACATTGTATTTGCAGTATAAGAATGATGTTCACTGTGTGCTAATTTGTCAGCTCTCATCAACCAGTCCTGTTCCACTGTTCTGATTGATTTGTTCTCACCCGGCTCTAATAAACAGCATTACTTCTTGCCTGGTATATTTGCATATAATTGCCATATCAGGGAATATAATTGCACAATATTGGCACATTATGGCAGCATATGACATCAGTGCTTAGACTGCTATACATAGGGATTGAGCATTGATAAGGTTTTAACATTTGGAGATCAAGTGCAGGCAGTTGCCAAGATTTCATATTGTGTTCACTTTCCCTTGTCCACGTTCTGCTCCATGTTGAGTGTCCCTCATCAGAAAGTATAAATGCCAGCAGTCGCTCCTTCCATCATTCATTAGTGTGTCATGATGTATCTAAACATCTATGAAACCTACCTTAAGGTATGCTGCAAGCGATTTAAAATAGGGCCACCAGAGTTGTCTTTGGTTTGGTGCAATTCAACTATGTATTAATGCAGTGTAAGTAGATTTGCTGCTTGGTCCATGGTGTCACATCTTCTTAACTTTCAGGTTTGGCTGCACTTTCTACACTTTGTAGATCTTTAAGATCAGGTATAGGACCCTAGCTAAAATTACCTGGTGCAATAAGATTTATAAGTGTGGAAACAATTATTTCTTAGACTGGAATGGCCCGTGCAATTTTCTGCCAAACATTTAAGAGTCAGTGCCAATTAGCGCCTTAAACAAATTGAAAAAAAACAACACCAGAAGTCCTTTTTGTACTCCAGAGTATCTGATTCCCTTTGCTATAATATCTGAATGTCAGAATTAACTGTTGCTGGGGGCCTGCACTTCATGAATTATTATTTACGTATTTATCATCTGTCTTTAGTTTATATAATATTTCTCAGCTGATGTTTTTAGTATTCATTTGGCACCCTGATACTGTGTTTATGACATTGCTTCCACTTAATAAATAACAAACAAAAACAAACAATGGCATTTGATTCCAGTATCTGGGTATATGTATAAAATGGCAACACTAGATCACAGCATGTTTTTCTTGTACATAAAATTACAATATTTGACATGCAATGGGCTGCCACGATGGATTATGTATCTTTGCAGCTACCTACCTAGACCATCATTATAATATGGAAAACCAAAGAAACAAACTTCCTGCAGATTTTTACCCACCAGAACTATGTTGTTTCTGGTTGCCCACAAAAAGCACCATGGGAAATCCACTCTGTGTGTTACCCTCTGTGTGAAGGGGTTTCAAACGCACCTATGCTTTGTTCAATATATAGGTTTGGAGGAGAGGTGAAGACTGTGCCACAATTACGCTTTTGCTAAGAGCAGGTAGTCAGTAACGGAATGTGTTGTAATGATGGCCACCAGGGCGGCTCCCGTCACCAATATGTGCACAACCAAGACTGCAAGTGATTGTCTGCATTATTCACTATTATGCATGGTAACATGAGTCCCATCTGGATTCACATGCCTGATACTAAAAAAATGCAGTACACGATTACAATCTCTCTAGATGAGTGCACTCCACAGTGGAATCCTTGGATGTTGTCATTTTTCTCCGAGAGGAAGCCCCTTCCCATGCGGCCAGGGAGGTGAGCCACTACCCAATAGGCCCCCTGGGGTGGTAGGATCACATTGGATAGGGACGCCCCACCCCTGTGGGAGCAGGGATGACTATCCAAGGAGATTGGTTTATACTCCACTCCAATCCCACTCACCTAATCATCTTGCCTTGTAACCCGATTAACATGTGTCATGTAGCCAAAATCATACGTACTGGTACAAGGAAGAGTTGAGTCTACCCAAAGGAGGACCATAGGACAGGTACTGGGTTGAGGAGGCAATGCAGAAGCATAAAGAGCACTCGTGGAAGCATTAGCGAACATTTTAGTAGTTCCCGAGTTCCTATTGGTCAAGCCACATTCAAAACATAAGAGGGAAAACACGAGAGAAAGTTTGTCCCTCCCTTGAGGAGCCACAAGCAAGTCAGCGGTGCGGCAGAGAGAAGCAAGGCAGATGGGGACGTGAGGCAAGAAGGTGAAGCGTCTCTCGAGGGTCGGAAGTGGAAAGACCCTTTTTCCTACTAGCAAGTAGCTGTATAACTGCCGGAGGAAGAGGGACTGTGCAGTCTGCATCAGTAGAGCAACCTAGAGGTAACCTGCAGATGAAGAGCCGCCGTAGCTTGAATGAAGTCGGCAGATGGCATGCCAGGACAAATGGCGAGTGCCAGGACCGACCAGAGCCCAAAGCAAAGCTCCCTGAAGGTAAAAAAACAAGCTTTCAGTGGGGACAGAGAGAGGCTATTGGTCCAGTTAAGAAGGGTGGATATACCCTGGGAAGAAGGGCTGATAAAATAGCCCAGTAAAAAGAATGTGGGAAAATAATATTTGAAGCAATACGGGTCAGGGACCCACTCCCACAAGAAGGAACATTCATCAGTCATCTTCATAGTCACAGTACCTTGCAGGTTAGTGAACCAGGTCTGCCACAGCACCAGCAGAGAATCCTATGGGCTTGGGACCCACAGTATACATTGGGAAGAAGTGTACAAATGATAGAAAGAGGGTAGGGGAAGCGAGTCATTCCCCCAGGTAGTGTAAACTGTGCCAAAATTGTAAAGAGGCCAGGGATGGGAGATCATCTCCCTGGTATTGTGAACTGTGATGTAAGCCTGAGATATGGCTAGGGGAAGGGAGACATTCCCTCTGGTGTTATGAACTATGACATTAAATGCCACAGGTGTGTGTGAGAACAAGGCCAAGGCAGGCCAGGGCAAGGGAGTCATTCCCCTGGCATTGTAAAAACCTTGAGAAAAAGATGCCTGGAGAAGGGAGGCATTCTCCAGTAACCCATTTGTGAGGCAACAACTCTGGGTGATAAGGAATGTTGTTGTTTGAGCTGGAACTTTACCTTTTGACTTTGAACTGAGAACTTTACCACTTTTTAGCATTCCAACCAGGAACTTTGTTTTGTGCCTTCAAAAGGGATTGCAACCTGGGAAAGATACCACCTATCCAGTGGAACTATGACCCATAGATGGAGTCATTCCCCCGGGTAAAGAACTTCCAAGGCACATCACAACCAGTAACTGTGATACCTATTCCAGGAGAAAGGAGTCATTCTCCTGGACCAAGAACATTGACACAAACTTCTAGTTTAGTTATAAGTGTAAGGGCCAGAATTTGAGATTTGAGATTTTGACACATGATGGTGGACTCTTTAATTTACAAGGACATTTTGACAGACCCATTAGCACTTTAGTTGAGATAGGGAAACACCTCATAGAGATAGGGAAAGTTAGGTTTTCTTGGTGAATAAAAGTCTATAACAATCACTATGCCACCTGTTTGTCAGTGTCCTCCTTCTGCACCCTTACAATGCTCTGCTACATATTTTCACTTGCATTGATGGCCTCAGAGCCACAGATCTTCTGCTTTCACTTCCGGTGGTGTCATACTGTCAAAAGTCATATGAGATTTCATGTTGCATCACTGAGTAATAGAAAATGTTGTCTGGTATCATGTCTGCTATTTCAATGCTTTTGATGACTTAATGGCACTAACAACCACAACCGCATATTTTGAGAATCGACTGCTGATTTTATCCTCATTTTCTTTGTAGGGGAATACATTGCTGTCCCCTCTGACACCTCTATAAGATTTTAGAATGGCAACATTGTTTAATAATGTTGGTATCAAAAGCAAGGATACTACAGAGAGAGAGAGAAGATCAATGAAAAGTCACACTAACCAAGTTATAATGTGTGGGAATGGATTAGAAACACATGGGTATAGCATTACCATCTGGAGGTGGACTGCAAGAAAAGGTCTATTTACAGTCAGATCTGGTTTAACAAGTCTTGATAATGTAGAAACTGAGGGCCTTTTTCACAGATCGCTTTTCAATGGGATCGCACCATCACAAAACGCTTCTGTGAATCAGGCCCTGGGTTTACTCATAAGACACGGCAAACCGATTAAAACTTTTGATTTTAACACATTCTCACACATTTTCAGATATGTTCAGATAACACATTCAATAATCTTGCTATCTGCTGAAAAGGAAACACAATTTCCTGTTCAGTTTTGCTTTTCTTGAAGAAATCCTCCTACCTTAGTGTTCTCCATCTGGGAGCATCAATGATGAACTCGGTGGGCAGAGTGAGATGTCAAAGAACCCTCCCCTTGCATGTGATAGGATGGGGATTAGGGTTGTAAAATAAAGACTATCAGTCGTAATTCTCTGCCACCTGCGAAATACCAAATCAAAGTACAGGCTCCAACACCTGCTTAGCTTTCACCATTCCAAACCTCCAAGCTATGAAATAACTAGAGGTGCCACATTCCGGAACACTGTCCCTGGCCTAACAATGATGTATTAAAGTTCTAAAATGAAGACACAATGACAGAGGCCCTATATGCTTCCTTGTCAACAAGGCAGGAACAACATTGCTACAGGAATATAAACCTTCTTAGAACGTTATGTTTATATTTAAGCATGATTTAAAAGTTTGTCCGAGTAGCAAATGGAACAGAGTCATGACTAGGGAATCCAATACAAGGCTACATGGCATTAATATAAATATATATTTGGATTGCTTCAGATCATTGTTAGGGAGGACTCACAGGCAAGCAGGGTGGTTGCTAGGAGTTCGCAAACAACAAACTCATGGAAGGCCTAACTCCTTACCTTTCCCAAAGAGAACGCAAGTCCAGACAGGCAGCAAGTTCAACTGTGGTTACTACAGCCAACAACTCATCTGGGAATAGTACATGGAGAGATTTCCAGGCACAGTTCGGCGAACACTGGCTCGCAGGCCAGTTTTGTAATGCAGTTACTTCACAATGACGTCATAATCTGGGCCCTTGTCCAGAAACATATCACCAACTACGATTGGGTGTTGAGTGTTAGTCCCTTATAGTGGTTCCTATAGAGGTTAGATTACTTGTCCTTCCATGTCATGTGTCAGTCCTGGACCATCCCCAAAAAATGTTACTTCTAAATGTTACAGTATGTGGACCCGATGATGGCTGATGGCCCTGGCTTCCCACCACTAGGGCCAAAAATTGTCATTGGTCGAGCTGCTAGCCTCCAGGTCTGGGACCCAAATTGGTTCTCAGCTCGAAGTGTACCTGTTCAAGGTAACCTGTGCAACTATGTGTCTGCATTATAACTGCATGTGAGCCACCATGATTATGAGAGTGCTCCTTTCCCATCGTACAACTTCGGCTCTGGTTGTAACAACATTGTTGCCAGCCACTGTTTGGCTCGTAAGTCCTATGCTCTTCCCAGCCGTCGATTCTTGGCTCATTGTCAGCTCTTCTGTACCATGTGTTCAGAGACTGTGTTTGTGAGATTCTGGATCTCTGAATTAGTCAGAATTTAAGGAGAATTATTTGCGTCTGCCGCGCTGGTGTTACTTCAGTTCAGGGGAATGAATGTCATTTGCACAATGCAACCTTGGCAGTGGTCTTGTCCACACATGGCAGCTCACTGGTTCGTGTTACATTCAGTTTAGCTTGAGTTTTCTGAGATTGTTGTGGCCTACTGTAATTTCCTGAGCCATAATCTGGTGTCTACTGTATGTGCTTTCCCATAGTATCCATAGGTTCGTGGGTTCTGGCTCTGTTGGGTCCCTCGAGTGTTCTTGTATTCTATAGGGTTATTTGCATGTGAGCGTCGGCAATCATTTACATGAGATCTTCTTGCTTCATGTGGTTCCTATGTTGCTATGACTGGCTAATGACAAAATAATAAACGTGTAGTCAGTATGTACATGTTGCTGTCCTCTAATTTATAGAACTGTACGCATGTGTTCTTCATGTATTTCGGTGCGTGATTGTGTCCCGATGTGCAGATGGCACGTGTGCTTCATGTCTAACGCTACTATGTCGTGTTGTCTCTGACAACTGGATGCATGGATCCTAGGCGCTTTTAGTCGAGACTGTCGATGGAGTTGTCTTTGGTTCCATCCTGTGGGTCTTCGTCCACCTTGGGTAATGTTCGTACTGCTCTTGGGTTGTAAGGTTAATTGAGAGGGTATCTCTCACTGTACTTGTCCATCGTAGGCGCAGTGGGGATTGGTGCAAGCTCGTATAATCGGCGGCCATATTGTCTTTGGTTCTTCTTCTGGTTTGAGTATTTTGCGGGTGGGGGAACAAAGCCGGATTTCGACCTTCCCTCTTCAGTCCCCACTCTGGTCGACTTGTCGACCACATCACGATAAAACTGTGGATCATCTATCAATCTCCATACCTTTGTGATCCCTGCGAGGTGTCCATAGTAGTTCACATGATCGTCGCATGACCAGTACATGTAGGCGCATCCACCTTAAGGTTTGCCCCAAACCCACTTCCCTTCATACTTCCTTTCGGTTACATGGATTGTCCACCTCTATTCCAGCTGGAAATAGGTCACAAGTCGTTATCCTTCCTCTTAGCCTGTCTCTTTCTTTCACAATATCATCCATTGCTCCTTCAATGTTTATATCCATGAGAATGTGCATCCCTATTGCTTCTTCTGCCGTTTTCTTGCACCTTCTGATACATATCTTGATTCCATGCAGGGATGCTGCTACTAGTGTCAGAGCTGCAACTATCAGCTTTAGTCCATCTGCCAGCCAGGACGGCATCCATTAACAGAGATATGTTAGCCAACTCCTATCCTTCCCTGTTCCACGTGATTCGTCCTCCATCTTCGCATGCATCTGGGCCAATTGCGCTACTGCATCTGAGAGTGTTCCATTGTCTTCATGGTTGGCATTTATGAACGTGCACCATGAACTCCCTGTCTTAGCATAAACTCCTCCTTTCATTGTTGTGAGGATATCCAGGACATATCTATTCTGGAGCGCCACCAATGATATTGCCCTGAGTTCTTCTTTTATGACATTGAACCCATTCATGGTTGAGTATATGGTTACCATCAACTCCCAGCGAGTGATGTGCAACCATTTGGCATTAGTGTACATCTGTATTCAAGGGATCAGTGATGCAAAGAACATTTGTGTACTACTGAACAGTCTGTGTGATGCTGGTACTTCATCCAATGCTGGCCTACTCCTCTTTCTAATGCCTCGTCTGCAGGCTCTCTCTCTCTCTCTCTCTCAATCTCTCTCTCTCTCTCTCTCTCTCCTGGCCTCTCCCCTACTCTGGCTACCATCGATTGGCCACCTGGTCAGATCTTCTTCCTCTCTGAGTGGGCAGACCTCTCCTCCTCCCTCCTGGACTCGACCACTCAACTCCTCCTCCTTGGAGACTTTAACATCCACCTGGATGCTTCCTGTCCTTCCTCTGGACTCTTTTGCGACCTCTGCAACTCTCTCTCACTCTCTATCCTCCCATCTGGCCTGACTAACTCTGCAGGGAACACTCTGGATGTTCTGATCCCTTCAGACCTTCCCCTTTCTATCCCTCTCACCAATCCTCCCTCCTGGAGTGACCACTTTCTCCTTTTCTTCCATCTTACCCTCTCTACCCCACAGGCCAAGCCAACTCCAGCACTGCTACCTACCTTCTCAGTTATCCAACCTATGAAGCGTGTGTCATTTGAGGCTTTCACCACCAAATTCTCACCCCTGTCTCGCTCTTTGGCTGACTCACATCCTGATACAGCCCTTTCCATGCTCCACTCAGCTATATCTGATACTCTTGATGTTCTTGCCCCTGTCATGAGGATCTGCTTGACGCCCAAAGCCAAGTGCAACTCCTGGTACGACTCAGACCTCGTCACCCTTAAAGCAAGTGTGGAGTGGCTGAGGGGAAATGGCGTGCTTCTGGTGCATCCTCTGACAAACTGGCCTGCCGCCTGCTCCAAAGGCAATATCGGCTCTCTGTCCGCACCAAGAAGAGCGCCCACATCCAAGCCCGTGTCTCTGTGGCATCCATCAACTCAGCCAAACTCTTTAAAATCTGCCTCCCACCAGGTTCCACCATTAATGGGAGAAGAGAAAGGAGACAGCACAGAGACCATATGAAGAGTCCATAGGTCTGGCGAGGGAAAGACAAAGAGGGTGTCAGTGAGGGTTTGTCTGAAGGAAGCAGTGGTATAGGTGTCAGCGATAGTGAAGCCTGGGTTTGAGACCAGGATGTCCTTTTTAAACCTCTTCCTACCAGATTTAGTGAGGAGAGCACGATAGTGTATAGAGAAGCAGTTAGAAAAGTTAGGAGAAATAGAGAGAACCAGAGTAGGTAGGGAGAGGAGAGATGAAGACAGGGGTAGGTAGGGGGAGGTGGGTAGACACGAGGGAAGGACACAGGGAGGGGTGCAAGCAGATGAGACAAAGAGGGACGAGACAATTGTAGACAATTAACCAATATGACAAGAGCTCTGACAAAAGTAGAACAGTTTGCTAAGTGAACAATTTCCTAAGAAGACAAAACCAAAATAACAAGGACAAAGTAGTTGACAAATGAGAACCTGGAGGAAGGAAGAGTGCAACAGAACACATAGCAGTACAATATAGGACAGGGCAGTCAGTGAGGTGAATATAAAACCACAGAAAACCACAACAGGAGAAATCGGCGAAAGAGAACCTGGAAGAGGGAGGAATATAAAGAGGAAATACAGGTAGTGTAAGCAAAACAGGGCAGTCAGTAGGAAACGACAACAGCAATGAAGAGTGATGACCTAAGCAGGCAAATATACAGCAGAAACAGGACAGTAGGACAAACAGTGATCAGGGCAGTACAGGCAGAAACAGAGGATGCGTGAGAGCAGGGGGAGATGAGGAGGGGCGCGAGGCTGTGCATGGAACACGCAGTCAGGGACCGTGAAGAGGTAGTGAGAACACGTGATTAGGGAGTTGCAAGGAACCACGCAGTCAAGGATTGCAAGGGACCACGCGGGCAAGTACGAGGCAGGGAATAACAAGGAAGTTGCAAGGACATGCGAATAGGGAGTTGCGAGGAACCATGCAGTCAAGGATTGTGAGGGACCACGCAGGCAAGCGCAAGGCAATGCATGGGGCACAAGGTCAGGGAATTGCAAGAAGCATGCAAGAACACGCAATCAGGAAGTTGCGAGGAACCGCGCAATCAAGGATTGCGAGGAACCACTCGGGCTAGGGAGTGAGGCAAGCATGGAGCACGCAGTCAGGGAAGCGTGAGGAGGAAGCAAGGACACGTGATCAGTGGGTTTGCAAGGAACCACGCAATCAGGGACTGCGAGGGACTGCGCAGGCTAGGGTGCAAGGCAAGTGCGAAGCATGTGGTCAAATGATTGCGAGGGGAGTAGTGAGGACACGCAATCAGTGGGAAGCAGGAACCACACAATCAAGGATTGCAAGGGACCAGGCTGACTACGGCACAGGCGCGGTGGCAACGGGCTGCACAAGGGAGGAGAGTGAGGGGCCGTGCATATGGGGGGGTTCGAGAACTCGCACAAAGCGAATGTGGAGGTGGCTGGGGCGCGCACGTGAAGCAGGGATGGAGGGTGCGGGAAGAGGGCAAGGAAGTGCAGAGCAGCAAGCAATCTTCTAACTTATCACCTGGCGGCCGCAGACTGGAGGGTGAAATGTCTGTACTCACAGTCTGGGCTGTAGACCCCTTTGTTGCCAAACACCTGCATCGCTCAACACCACAGCTTTTTCATGCGAGGGCTTTGCCGCAGAGGGTCCCGAACCTCTGATTATTTACGCTTGGTAGCGTGGATATAACACACGTGTTATGTGGAAAGTCAGGCAGCATCTCCTGCGAACCTGCATCGCTCAACACAGCTGCCTTGTTTTGTGAGGGCTTTGCTGCAGAGGGTCCCGAACCTCGGATTATATAGGCTTTGTTGCATGGATGTAACAAACATGTTGTGTGGAAAGTTGGTCAGCGTCTCCTGCAAACCTGCATCACTCAACACTGTGGCCTTGTCCTGCGAGGGCTTTACCACAGAGGGTCCCGAACCTCAAATTATATAGGCTCAGTAGCGTGGACGTAACAAACATGTTACAGGGAAAGTCAGTCAGTGTCTCCTGCGAACCTGCGTCACTTAACTCTGCAGCCTTGTCCTGCAAGGGCTTTGCCGAAGCGGATCCTGACCCTCAGATTAAATAGGCTTGATAGCGTGGACGTAACAAATGTGTTACGTGGAAAGTTGGCAACGTCTCCTGCAAACCTGCATTGCTCAACACCATGGCCTTGTCCTGCAAGGGCTTTTTTTGGGGTAGTCAACCGGAGGCAACATCAAGCTATTTCCCTAACAATTCCCTAACAATTCTAACAACATAACATTTGCATCTATCCTGCTTGTGCTAGAAAGGAAAAAAGTTAAATTGTGTTTCAGCTGTCAAGTGTGCAGAAATGGTTCAAATAGCAACTTTATAACTTGCAGGTGTTGGGGAATAGACAAATAATGTTTTCCACTGGTCAGGTTGGTCCAGTGCTGCCATGGCTGCTTTCAGCCACTTGGAAGCATCTGATCATGGGGTGGCCAGTAGTCTCTAACTCATGGGCATTTGCACTTCCTTGCAGATCGTCAGTAGTTGCCGCATAGGCTTTGTTGATCTCTGCAGTTGTGCGTCTGGGCAATGCCGATGCTTTGTAAGTCTTGACGTCTTGGAGGTGGTTGCAGGCAGTTTTACCTTCTAAACGAACAGCTCGATCAGTCACAGCCTCCACTATATGAGGTCCTGTGAATCTGGGTGCATTCCAGCACCTCACAAAGTTCATTTGCAGCACTAGGTCTCCCACTTGTACTAAAGGTTCCTTGGGGGTCTCTTGTTCTGTGTCGTTAGAGTTTTCTTGCTCATCATCTTCAGGCCTGCCCTGTGTCCGTTGTATCTGGTGAGAGATAAAAGAAGTGCAAGAAACCAGCAAAGTGACATAGTCATACATCTCTTAACCCAAAATTTCAGCAGTAGTTTCACAGTCCAATAGTGCTCTAGTGGGAGGAGCCAGTGGGAGATGCAGACGCCATCCCATCACCACCTCGTGGGGCGTTAAATGGTGGTTGGACCCTGGCTTGTTGCGCAATTTGAAAAGTGCCAATGGCAAACAGTGAAGCCAGTTTTTCTTGGTGCTCTGCTGAGTTTTGGCAATGCTCTACTTCAGGAGGCCATTGAGGTGTTCACACGTCCCGTTTGCTTTCGGGTGGTACGTATATACGAATTTGTGTTTTATTCCTACTAGGGTAGTGATTTGTTGGAATATTTAGTTGGCTAAGTGAGGGACATTGTCAGAACGCAGGACCTCAGAGACGCCCCATTTTGGGAATACTTCCCAGACCAGCAAATTGGCTGCCCATAGTGCATCAGCATGTGAACAGGGTCCAGCCTCTATCCACCTTGAGAATGGGCATACAACCACTATCATATAACAGTATCCTTGTTATGTTATGTTAACTTGTAGAGCGCACGGTCGCCGAGGCATCATGGTGCTAGAGAGGGACAAGCCACACAAAGAACACCACACAATAGCCAAGAAGTGGACAGCTAAAACAGATATGTTTTTAACGCGTTTACAAAAAGCAAAATGATTAGACAGCAGCTTCATAGGAGAAGGGAGGTTATTCCACAATTGTGCTGCTGCAATCGAAAAGGCACCGCCACCCACCCGAGTCAATTGAAAGGGAGGCACATGCAGCATGCCCACTGATGCAGAACGCGGGGACGGTTAGGAACATAGATCTCACATTTAACATGCAGATACTCTGCACCCTGATCATGCAAGGCGCGGTGTACTTGAACTGCCTTGAACTGAATGCGCGGGGACACTGGGAGCCAGTGAAGGGCACGGAGGACAGAGGATATGTGGGACCCAAACGGGGTACCCGTTGCCACCCTGGCGGCCAAATTCTGGAGACGTAGTAAGCGGGCTACCAACCCCTTAGTCTGCGCTAATTACAAAGAATTGCAGTAGTCTAGCCTGCTCAAAATCATAGCCACCACCACCGGGGGGGGCATAGCCTTGTTGGAATCAGGTGGAGCACCTTTCATAGGATTTTGAACTGAAAATGCCCCATCTGACATACCGCAGTGACCTGTGCTGCCATGGAAAGGTCTGCAGACATAATAACCCCCAGATTTTTTACCTTGGTCGTGGGCACTGGAAGCAGACCCAAGGAAGACGGCCAAACAGAGGAAACCCAGAGTGAAGGATCGGGAGGAGAACCCACCACCAGCAGCACCATTTTATCCCCATTCAGTTTCAACCAGTTGTGCCCCATCCACTCCCCCACAGCAGTCAGGCACTTATGCAGGCACGCGACACCTCAGACTGATTAAGGTCGAGACGAATCAATAACTGGGTATCGTCGCCGTACGAATAGCACTTGATGCCGAAGGAGCGGATGAGGTGTAACAACAGAAAGTTATAACTGTTGAAAAGCATGGGGGACAGAGCAGACCCTGGGGAAAGCCACAACTAAGGTGACAGGACAGGGACATGAATGGGGGGAGAGAAAATCCTTGACTAACCTGGATCATGTCCACATAGTTGACATGGAGATCCAGAAATGAGCCTTCGGGTCTGGTATGGCTCCTCTCACAACTCTCAGGGTGTAGCCAGGAGTGAATTGCTGACAGGTCAAACAATTACTAATGACATTTGCCACATGTTCATTCAGATTAGGACAAAACTATGATTCACCAATGCATGCAGCAATGACCTCTTTCCCTGTGTGAGTTGGATGATGCAACTGTGCTAATGCTGTCTTCATGACCACTTTCCCTGTGTTGTTCTGTCACCGTAGGGCATCTTTGGAAAACATGGAGCACCCTCTTTTTACCCATAGTTCCTTTTCCTCCTTGGGTGCAGCTCCCTGTAGTTCCATAATTTGAGTCTCTAGCAGATCATTGTACCCTTCTCTCAACACCATGTTTTACACCCCTCCCGGGATTTACGGCCTCTCTTTCAGTTCCCACAAATCTACAAAATATGGTGCCCATTTTGCCTCATAATCAGCTGATTTGTTTCTCCGGAGATGGTGTTTTCCCCTTTGGTGTGCGCCTGGCACTTCACCAATGGCAACTCCCGTGGGTATGTTATTACTTCAATCAGTTAACCTAACAGCAGTGCATGCTGTACTGGGGTCACATCAGCACTCCTGTAGCCTCTCCTTCGCCATTGTGTCAATCCTGAAAGTACTGTTGTTACATATGCACTTTCAGAGTAAATAGTAACACTGTTACTCACGCTGTGTTGTAGGGCCAATATGAGGGCCACTAGTTCTGCTGCTTGTGCTGAATAATGAGATGTTATCCAGGCACTTGCAAGGCCTCACTTCAATCTCACTGCAGCATCCCAGTCCTCCTGATCCCATCCGTTTGATCAATCGTTGAAGAACCATCAATGTAGAGCATGTCTCCCCCCTCAAGTGCATCTTCCTCCACCTTGCGTGGCTCACGGAATTGCTCTATGTTCTTGGTGCAGTCATTAGCCCAATCTCCTGGTTGATAGATGTCTGCCATGAATAGGGCTGGGGTTAAAGTCTTGCATCTTACTATCTTACTATCCTTAATTCTGCCTTGGATAGCATTATTTAATATCCTGATGCTCTCTCTGTGGTCAGTGTGCTCTTTGGCTTGTGCAGTATGGCAAACAGGACATGCTTCACGTAAAGGGTGGTGGTGCACCCCATTGTTATTGCAGATGCTCTTTCTACTGCGAAGGCTGCAGCTGCCAGAGATTGTTTGCATGCGTTGTGTCCTCTCATTACTGGGTCAAGTTGCCCATTATAGTAAGCAATTGGCTTATGACCCATGCTTGTTTTTGTGTTAGAGCCCCCTTCATTACCACACTGTAAGTGTGTGAGATTAAGAAGAATGACCTTTTATAGTCTGGGGTCCATAGGGCTGGAGCTGTACATTTCACTTCTTTTAGCTCATTGAATGTGTCAGTCATGTCTTGTGTCCAGGTCAGTGACTTTGCTCCTCTCTTTGCTTTTTACAGTGCTGTTAAGAGTGTTCTGGTGTATGTGCTGTAATCAAAAATCCATGCTCTTCAATAGTTGCACAACCCCAGGAATTGCTGCATTTCTTTCACTGTTTTAGGCTGTGGTGTGTTGCGTATTGTCTGTGCGCTCTTTGGGGCAATATGCCTGCCGTCTTTGGATATCAGCTGTCCAATGTACAGTACTTCCTTTCAACAGTACTGGAGTTTGACTTTGTCCACCTTTTAACCCCTGTCAGCTAACACTGTCAACATGTGTACTGAGTCTGTCCTGCATTCATCTTCTGGCTTGCTACAAATCAGGACATCATCTACGTATTGTAGCACTGTGCTCTTTGTTTCAATGTTTTCTAAATACAACTGAATTACCCTGTTAAAGATGGACAGTGACTCGCAGTACCCTTGTGGCAGCCTAGTATGTTTCGCCTTCTGGTTGTGATACATAAAACTGGTCAAATCTTGTGAGTCTGGGTGTAATGTCGCTGAGAAGAAAGCGTTCTTCAAATCAATCACGGTGGAGCAGGTGGCTTCCACTGGAATTCCACACAGGATTGTTGCCGGGTTTGCTGCTGCTGGATACTCTGCTTAAACAATGTGGTTAAGCCGGCGTAAATCCTGAATAAAATGCCATGACCCCCTGTTTGCCTTGCGTACATGGTACACTGCAGTGTTGCATGGAGATTCTAATGGCACTAAGATGTCTTTCTCAATGAGGGTTCTGATTGTTTCATAAATGCCCTCATTTGCTTCCTTTGTTATGGGGTACTGTTTTACTCGTGGTACTATTGCTCCAGGTTTTAATTTTATCTTCACACCTCCTATGCTCTTTATGTACCCTACATCATAGGGACTCGTGGTCCAAAAGCTGTCGGGTACCTTGGCCATGTCCTCCTCCCAGAATGTGGGTGGTGCCTCCTCCTTCTTTGTGCAACCCCTCTATAATTAATCTGTAACCAAAACCTTACACTCATTTTGAACATCATCTCCATCTCCAATCCCTCTTCCCCAAAGAGCTCCTCATCGTCACTGTTGTTAACCTGCACCCTTCTGCCACTCCAATGATTGCTCTCCATGCCCTCCCATTGTCATCTGTTTCATGTACTGCCATCCAATCCTCCCTTGCCAAGACTGCTTCGATGTGTACTGGCACTATTGTTCCTTCTGGCTCATTCAATAGTGTTTCTGGTCTGAATAGGTACTCGCCTGGCACCCTCCATACCTTCCCTGCAATGCCTGGTATCCACGCAGTTGCCATGTCTGTCCCATACTGGAACATTTCTGGGTCCAAGGGCATCCCCCTCTGCACTGTGCTCCCACAAAATGCTTGAACAATATGTCTCACATTCAACATGTGTATGCCTGGTGTGGAGCATATCATGCCTTTGTCTGTGAATGAGATGGTCATGTTCAGTCTGCTCATGATGTCGCGTCCCAATAGGTTTACAGGTGCTTGTCTAGAGTAGAGCAAAGGTAAATATAAGTCATTATCTCCTATAAATAGAGAGATGTTATCAGTGAAAGGAACCACTTCTCGAGCCCCAGAGAGTCCTTGATTGTTCATGGCATCGCCTGACAATTCAAATATCGCTTCCCGGATGCATGACCTAGTCTCCCCAGTGTCAACAAGGAAGGCCAAATATTTTTCATCTATTGCCACCCTTATGCGAGGTTC
Source organism: Ambystoma mexicanum (assembly GCF_040938575.1). Taxonomy (NCBI): domain Eukaryota; kingdom Metazoa; phylum Chordata; class Amphibia; order Caudata; family Ambystomatidae; genus Ambystoma; species Ambystoma mexicanum. The sequence goes on along the minus strand of NC_090928.1, from coordinate 85,209,177 downwards.
CTCCGCAGCATTGGGTGTAACTGACAGAATGGGAAACAACAAGTTCATCTGTGGGCTGTCCTAATCAGGATACAATGATAGCCTGTTCCCTATGAAAGGGCTGTTCCCCACCATGGTGACCCCACCCAACTATCTAACTGGTACTATCGCCACTGTGTCCATGGGTTCCGTGGTGGCACAGTCCTGTTATTGTGCTGCTTGTAAATATTGGGGTAGTGGTGCTGCCATTTGTGGAGCTGGTGACTACACCTGTGATGATGTTGGTACCTGTACTTGTGCGTGTTGTGTCTGATGGTGTGTGTTCTGTACCTACCCTTTTTTCTCTGCACCTTGGGCATAAGAATAATTGTCCTGTCCTCCTTGATAGCTCTGCTCTCCCGATCTCCCCAACCTTGCTGTGCCCCTTTAAATCTGCATGCTCTTGAAATATGTCATATCTGCCTGCAGGTCCAGCACTGGTGTGGTTCCCTCCCTTGTCCTGGGAAACCCCACGAAAAATCTCCCAGTCCCTGTAGCATTTGCTGATTATAACCCCAAAACCCTTCTTGATTGTGGTGTGTTTGTGGTCTGAAGCCACACCCTCTTTGGAAGCCTCCTCTCCCTCTGAACCCTGTCGGAACCCTTCCCGTCCCAGGTACCCTCCTCACATGGGCGGTGCGTATTGTTGCTGTTGTTGATACTGTTGCTGTGGTGCTGGTGCTTGCGTCTATGGGGTGGGGCTAGTTATTAGTGCAACCTTCCATTGCATATTTTGATAATTTCTTTTGGACAAACTTAGTCGCATCAGCCTTTCTCTCTTCTGCCTTTTGTTTGAGTTTCTCATGCCACAGCCTGCTATGTGGCACTATTGTAAGCTGTATTTCTGGCCATCCCTTTGTTTCCATCCCACCAATTTCTTCAAACCCTTCTGTACAGGTTCTTGTAACCCCACGTACTAAGATGTGATAAAAGATCACAATTGTTTTGTCCCACGGCTCTCGAGTTTCAAGGTGCCAAAGCTCTTGAATCTCTTGCATATACTGGACAGGATCTTCGTCATCATGCATTTTGTGTGACGTAATAGCCCTATGTCTGACGTGTCTGGGTATTGTGTCCGTAATGCTTGCCACACCGCCGCTCAGTAATTTGCAATTTGCCAATGGTGAGCCGTCATGTGCTGTGTTTTGTATGGTCACCACTGGGAACCCCGCCCTCTTGCATATGTCATCAGTTGCATCACCCAATATTGATACCAATGGCCCCTTGACGTCACCCACTGTCAGCCTGTGGCCGCTGTCAACTTCTCCATTTCATATATCCATTTCACAGCTCTCGCACTCAATGAGGGTAATCTGCATTTAACTTTTTTGTTGTCTGTGTGTTTCCAGGGTACATACTGAGGCCTTGTCCCTCCCGTTTCTAATGGGGGCATCTGTGAGTATGCTGCCCTATCCTCTGGTGCTCTTCGGTACTGTCTGATCTGGATAGGCCATCTCTCATCCTCAATGTCTGTGCATATATCTGTGGGTTCTAACATGGGAAACGGTTTTGTTTCTTCATGTGCTCTAGACAGTCATCCCCTGCAGTGTGCCAGTGCTGTCTCCTCCCTCTTGCGCTCTGGAAGATCCCTTAGTCTATTAATGTATGCGTTTTGTGTGGGGCACCTGTCGGGTGGGTGCTGTTTTTGTTTGTTTAAATACGATCCCCCTTCCCTTCATCCATGACACCTGCATTCCCATGATGTCCCTTCACCTGTCCTCGTGAGGTAGAGCTTGCTGTGCTTCCGCCTCTCATCTCCGCTGTGTCTGTCCTCACTGTCAGACCCCATGTCCATGTTACTGCAAAAGTCGTCTAAGAAGTTCAGCTTTCGTGATGCAGTCAGTTTTATGCTTTAAGCCGAGATTAATGTCCACTAAATTATATTTGTTCTCCCCTTTCCATAATCCTAGGCGTACTGTGCCATGCCCTGCTGAGCTGTCCGCATGTACATCAGTGCTATCCGGTTCTAATCCCCTCTCTCCCTCCCTTCTTTTCCTCTCCCATTCTAGTTTAGTCGGCTCACCAGCTGCCCTCATTGCTCACTCATCCTCCTCCTTCCGTGCTTATTCCCTCACCAGCCTGTCTAGTTGCAACTTCCTCTGGTTCCTCTCTTCGAACTTGCGTGTTTCTTGCTCTATTATCTGTCTTCTCCACTATGCCAGTTGTGCTTCCATCTCCTCACTCTCTCTACTTTCCCTATCTTCCCTCTGTTTCTCTTTCAATTCTCTTTCTATTCTCTCCGCTCACTCCTTATCCATAAGCTCCTCCCCCTTCTCCCTTCTTGGTTCCCTTTCTTCCCGTTCCAATTTCTCTTCCCTTTCTAGCCTTGCTTCCTTGTCCTTGTCTCATTGCTCCTCTTCCTCTACCTGCGCTGCCCAGTCAAGTCTTCCTTGCTCCCTTTCCAAGCCATCTATGGCCCTTGTTGCCCCTTCTGCTACCCCAGTGGTCTTTTATTAAAGTTTTAAGAGTATCTGTGCTAGTATCCGCTCCTCTATACCTATGCCTTCGAATTCTGCTTTTGCGTGCTGCAAACCCTCCTCGTTTGCCTCGGTGCTGCTTGTGGCCTGCCTTATACCTCAGTGTTTCTCCTCCTGGGTATATGGTGGTGGTTTATATGTTGGGTTTGAGTACCCCTCCGCTGCCTTTAGTTCCCTCAATGGATATAAACCCTGGTCATCATCTGGGTCATAGGATACTTCGCTAGGAGGGGCAGTGGGAGGAGCGGAAGGGTCACACACCTCTTCCTTTACCTCCTGCTGCTTCATCATCCATACCCGGTCTCCCGCCCCCTCCTGAAACATATGCCATAACTCGAATGTGGCAATGCGTTTTGCCAACTTCTTTCCCTTGTAGGTGTCCTGTACGTGTGTCAGTAGTGATTGCTGCACGTCCTTGGAGAACCTGCCGTTAGGCGACCATGGCTTCAACATCTTTTGTCCAGTGTTCTTAGACCACTGTATGCTATATTTAACGATTTTATCCTGGTATGGTGGCAAAGTTTCACAAAGATGTTGAATCGGGGTTACTCCCCTCAAAATTCCCTGGTACATTGGATACATTATGTGTTTACCTGACCTCTAATCGAGGTTTTCGATAATGCGCTGTCAAGGGAAAAGGGTTATACTGCAAAGGTTATATATATTTCAATTGCTATGAACCTCACTTGCTCTGCACCTTACACAGCATAATCCGCGCACAGCCCCTCCTTCACAATTGCTACCTTCTCTGGAAACCCGCCACAATCCTGCACATGCGCCTTCCGCGCACCAGCACTTGTTCACCTCTCTACCAATCCCATGTCTACAACACTAGCTCCTAACCATCAAAACTCTCCGTCCTATGCACCGACCTAAGGTGACATCACCAAGCTAGATTTCGAATCCATTAGATAGACAATTTACATACCAAATGATGACCTGTTGCTCCCATTCCCACATAAAATTCCCCAACAATCCCGCAACCCCACAGCTGTCTTCCCAACTCTCCAGGGCGGAGTATACTTCTATTTTCTTGTAACTAACTGCACCTATTGCATCGCCAAACGTGTGAAACGCTGCTCTCCAGGAGACTTAACCAGCTAGTCTACCTTCGGCAAGCTAGGATAGCTCCAGCTAATCACCCACGGGAATACCGTCATCTATGCCCCGAGCTACAACGCTCAATTCACAGGTATTCTTTATTTACATACTTCTTTAATCCAAGCTATTCAAGTCAATAGTCCTGGTTATTCACAGAACCTTTTACCTCAAAGACCAAATGCTCCCTAGACACAGAAAAGGGACTTTTACCTCCGCTCAGGTCCATGCTCACTAACAACACTAATAATACTAAAATACACTATTAACACTTCCAACAATACCCCCACCTCTCAGCAATTACTCAACACCCTTCCTTACACCTACGTTTGTTAATTGTCTGGACCAATACTTACGTTCCGTGCTCGATGGAGCTGCTCGGCTTCTGGCTCCCCATCAACGCTCGCCTTGCCCTTCTGCTCTGGCTTGGACCCTACACCAATTGCGGGCGGGATGGTTTCCAAATGGCTCCCTACGTGTTTTCTGCGGTTTGTGCTTTCCTGGTTGTCTCGCAATACCCACCAGGGTCCCACAGTCTTTCAGGTCCGGCAACGGAGACTGCAGCTTCTTGCTGAACTGACGCCACAAACCATCACCTCTGCTACCAACTTGTTATGATAGGATATGATGTGGCATTTATAACACGCCTATACACAAGTGTTTCAAGGCGCGACGAGGCAATGGAGGGGGAACACAGGTAGGATAGACAACGATCCTTCTAGACCAGGTGTCATTCAGATCGTGCAAGTGCATGGGATAGGGGAAGGGGGAAAGTGCGGGGGGAAGGGGAAGGTACAGTGCAGTACATGGGAATAGAGTAATAGCAATAAGTAACGGCCAGCAGGTGTCAAGTGCAAAGGTAAGTGCAGACTTCAGGTGTCGAGTGCTGGCAGTGGGACTGTAGGGATACAGAAAACAGTCCCCAAGTGTGGGGCTTGCCAGGCAGGCAGTGCGGGTGTGTGTCACTGGCGGGGGAGGGACCTGGGCCTGAGGTCAGAGGGTGGCCAGGTAGCCGGTGCAGTTTCAGTTTCGCCCAGAAGGTCAGCAAGGGAGAAGAGGAGAAAAAGCAGAAGCAAAGAGAAAGGTTTTGAGGTGCTTCCGGAACCAGAGATGGTTCTCCTCAAGTTTCAGGGAGGCAGGGAGGCTGTTCTAGAGGGAGGCACCAGCCGAAGAAAGAGATCTACCACCAACTCGTTGCTTGGAGAAGCGACTGACCCTGAGGGAGTTGGAGGCGGATGAGCGGATAGCTTAAGAAGGGAGATATTTAGGAAGAGAGAGTTGAAGGTATTGAGGCCCCAGGCCCCAGAAGGACTTGTGTACAATGCAGAGGATTTTGAACTTAATCCTCGCAGCCACTGGGAGCCAGTGCAGAGATTTCAGTCCTGGAGAGATGCGATCCCTTGGCTTGAGGCCAAGGACAAGTCTCGCAGTCCTGTTCTGGATGAGTTGCAGAGGGCGGAGAGTAGAGGCAGGCAGATTTAGAAAGAGGCTGTTGCAATAGTCCAGCCTAGAGAGAACCAGAGCTCTGGAGACAGTGAGCTTCTGGGGGAAGGAGAGGAAATGAAGAATACCTCTGAGGAGGTGCAGCTGGTAGTGTGACTGCTTAGAGACGTCCGAGATGTGATGAGAGAAGGAGAGTGTGGAGTCAAAGATGACCCCGAGGTTTTTACCTTAACAGGTGGGAGCAGGAAGAGGGCCCAGAGAGGCCAGCCAGAGAGCGACAGGAAAGGAGGGAGCGGGTGCACCGATGAGGAGAATCTCAGTCTTACTGGCATTAAGGCAGAGGTTGTTGTCGGCACACTACTCCTGGATAGCAGACAGACAGTCAGAGATGAGAGACGGAGAGGAGGAGGCCAAAGGTAGCCTGAAAAGGAGCTGAGTGTCATCCGCATAGCACCAGAAGTTGGGGCAGAGTGCAGTAATGTGGTGGGCAAGAAGTGCCAGGTATTGGTTAAACAGCCAGGGAGAGTGGTTAGACCCCTGGGGGACACCAGAGGTATAGAAAAAGATAGCAGAGAGGAAGGACCCAAGTTCGACCTGGAAGGGTCAGTCAGAGAGGAAAGAAGTCAGCCACGCCAATGCCTGACCGGTGATACCCAGGTTCTCCTGGAGACGTTTGAGCAGGATGGCATGGTTGATCGTGTCAAAGGCAGAAGAGAGATCAAGTAAGATGAGGACTCAAGGGGTGTTAGAATCAAGGTTGGAGAACAGGTCTTCAAGGATGTTCAGGATAGCAGTTTCTGTGCTTCTGGCAGCTCTAAAGCCAGACTGATGGTCATGAAGACAACCAACAGATTCAGTGTGGAGATTAAGCTCGGAGATGGCCAGCTTTTATAGGAGTTTGCCCAGGAAGGGAGTGATGGAGATAGGGCGATAGTTAGCCGGGCAGAAGGGGTCGGCAGAGGGTTTCTTAAGAAGAGGGTGCACAAGAGTGCTTCAGGGGGGATGGGAAGACTCCAGTGGTGAAGAAGTTGGTCACGGAAGAAGCCAGGGAGTTGATGTGGTCCTTGATGGTTTTGGAAGAACAGGGGTGAGCCTGTTTTGATGAGACTTTCATAGATCGGACTTGTCTAGAAACCTCGTCTGCGGAGAACAGGGCAAAGGCAGAGAAGGAGAGAGGAGAGGTGGCTGCAGAAGGGCCATAGGAAGAGAAGGGAGAAAAGGGAGGGAGGGGAGAGGAGGAGAGTGAGGACAGGATGTCCTGAGTTTTAGATATGAAGTGAGAAGCCAGTACCGTGCAGAGGACCGAACTTATGGAGAACTTCCAGGCAAGCAGGATGGTTGCTAGGAGTTTGTGAACACCAAACTCATGCAAGGCCTAACTCCTTCTCTTTCCCAAAAGGAATGCAAGTCCAGACAGATAGCAAGTTCTACTATGGTTTATTACAGCGAACAAACCATCAGGGAATAGTACAGGGAGAGACTTCCAGGCACAGCTCGGTGAACACTGGCTCGCAGGCCAGTTACATCACAAGGACGTCATAGTCTGGGCCCTTCTCCAGAAACCTATCACCGTCTACGATTGGGTATTGAGTGGTAGTTCCCTTATAGCAGTCCCCATAGGGGTAAGATTACTAACCGATCCGAATGCACAGCAAGTAGAGCGCTCGCTTTGACATCTGTGCAGAGTTTGCTGATGCAAGTTTGAATCCCGGCAGGGCCAAACTCAGCCTTTCAGTTCGATAAATGAGCACCACACACCGTGGGTAATGATAAGCAGCGCTCATATGCCTCAGCGTTCGTAGCGCTATATAAATGCTACATTATTATTAATTATTATCATTACAGGTCCTCCCATGTCAGGTATCAAGCCTGGACCATCCCCGAAAATGTTTACTTCTAAATGTTACAGCATGCAGACCCGATGATTGGGACACCTAGGGCCGAAAATTGTGATTGGTCGAGCTGCTAGCTCCCATGCCTGGGACCCAAGTTGGTTCTCAGCTCGGAGTGTACCTGTTCAAGGTAACCTGTGCAACTATGTGTCTGCATTATAACTTCATGTGAGCCACCATGCTTATGAGAGTGCTCCTTTACCATCGTACAACTTCGGTTCTGGTTGTAACAACTTTGTTTCCAGCCACTGTCTGCCTCTTGAGATCTCTGCTCTTCCCAGCCATTGATTCGTGGCTCATAGTCAGCTTTGCTGTATCCTGTGTTCAGACACTGTGTTTGTGAGTTTCTGGAGCTCTGAATTAGTCTGAATTTAAGGAGAATTATTTGTTTCTGCCAAACTGGTGTTACTTCAGTTCAGGGGAATTAATGTAATTTGCAACAATGCGACCTTGAAAAACAGAGTGGAAACCACCCTGTAGCACCCAGCGCTCACTGTTTGCCTCGTATCATGAGGCTAAATTCAGTACTTGAAGCTCAATTCATTCTTTGTTAAATTAGTTAACTGGTTTTTGAAAAATCCGTGTAATTGATTGATTTAATTCTTTCAAAAATGCGATTTCAGGCACTTGCTTTATCAAAGCTTTTACTCAGGAGATTGTGTTCAAATCACACAATGCATTAGGCGTTTTCCCAATCCCTCTACTCAAAATCACAGCTCTTGCTAATGCATTTCGGTGTCTAGCACCATCTTCAGGGATAAATTTCAACATAAATTAACATAATGCATATATAGCAAATGTAAGTAATAAATGTACATACCAGCAATGAGATTAGTTCCATCCCATAAAAAAGAAAAAAGTATAATGTGTATATTAGTGACATTATGCGTGCCAAAATCATTGTCTTTATCTTTACTGAATGTATGCATACAGCCATATAAAACTATGGAAAACTATGAAAAATATGGAGCACCAGTAGGTAAACCTAAACCAAAAGCCAGGCCTGGTAACAATAGCGAAACATCTAGCTCTGGAACTGAGAGTAATCCAGCACAACCAGAAGAAGAGGAAGAAGAACAGACGACAGGGATTGCAAGTCCTTCACGAAATCCAACAACATCCGTAGGAGAAGGAACCTCTTTTTTAGAAAAACGCCCGAAAGAAAGAAGAGAACCCGGAGGGGGAAAAGGAAAACCAAGAGAAGGACTAGAAACATGACAGAAACAGAGAAAAATTTAGTATTGAATCTTTCATCTAGAACACTTACCGAACAAGAAGTCAAAACCTTACACAAAGGACTGAGCTTTGTGCCCACAGATAATAGCTCATTGTTCGACACCAGAGTGGAATTGTTTAAACTAGTAAGGAAGATGAAATAAAAGTGTTCTTCAACGAACTAGAGACACTGGATGGTAAAGAACGGGAAGAGGAAGAATTGAAAGAGTTCAGAACCAAAAGTGGCTTCATTCCGCCAATCAACATACCCTCCATCAACATTTTCCAAAAGCAAACTATTCGAGATCTAGAGAAAATTAATTTTAAATCCAAAGGACGAATGAATATGAAACCTCACAAATGGGAACTGATCAAAAAACTGTACAGCGATGAAGAACTCACTATACGAAGTGCAGATAAGGGAGGAGCAATTGTACTACTGGACACGAAAGATTATGATATGGAATGCATGAGGCAGTTAGAAGATCAAAGTACATATGCTAGACTCGAAACAGATCCAACTATTGGAATCAAACAAAACTTGGAAGAACTACTTAATAAGGCAGAAGAATTGAGTTGGATTAATCACCACAGGAAAAGATTCTTGATAAACAATTACCCAAAGAAACCGCATTTTTACATATTACCGAAAGTGCATAAAAGTCTTATCAACCCGCCAGGGAGACCCATCGTAGCAGGGACCAACAGTATTCTACAACCTTTAGGAGCCTATATTGATTACTTCTTAAAAACCTCTAATACAGAAAACTTGTACGTACGTCAAAGATACAACACACTTCTTGAAATATCTGAATGAAGCAACATATAGGGAAACAGACATACTGTTTACAATAGACGTGAAAAGTTTGTACACCTCAATTCCACACAATCTGGGAAGAGCTGCGGTGGAATGGCTATTGTTACAAGAAGGAGATATCCCAGCTCAGAAAGAATTCATTATGGCCCTGTTGGAGTTCATCAGTGAAAATTCATATTTTCAATATAAAGGTATGTTCTTCTTACAAACAGCCGGCACGTCTATGGGTGCAACAATGGCACCGGCCTACGCTAATGCGTTCATGCACAAATTTGAGGTAGACCATGTGCTGAAAGAGGCAAGATGGAAAAGCAAGATCGATCTATGGATTAGATACATAGACGATATCTTTGGCATCTGGAATGACACAGAGGACGAGTTGAAAAGATTTTTGGAGTATCTTAACAATATTGATCAACGTATCCAACTCACATCTGAAAGATCAAGGGAAACAATACACTTCCTAGATGTGAAGGTTACTAAGGAACAAACTGGCTACAGAACTAATATATATCAAAAACCTACAGACAGGAACAACATCCTACACAAATTAAGTTTTCATTAGCCTAGTCTAATCAAGAATTTACCCTACAGCCAAATGCTGGGAGATAAAAGGATAGTAAGTGTTCCAGAGGACTATGAGGAAGCAATCAACATGATGGGAAATACATTTTTGACTCGAGGATATGACGGATCAGAAATTGAGGAAGCGAAAGAAAGACTGAAGGGTAAAAAAAGAGAAGAATTACTTCAACCTTAATTGAAACAGAATGAAGCACCCCCAATAGTATTCATATCCAAATACTCTAAACAGAGCAAACGGATCAAAGATATCATCAAAAAGAACTGGAAAATATTGACACTAGATGAGAGAGTTGAGCCTTTGTTCAAAGAACTTCCTACATTCGCATATAAAAGGAGCCAAAATTTGAAAGACAAGTTGGTCAGAACAAAAAGCCTGAAGAGGAAAGAGAGAACTACCAGAACCGGAACTTATCCATGTCTAAGTTGTTCGAATTGTGTATACGTATTGAAAGGAAATATATGAAATCACCCAAACACTGGAGAAAAGATTAAATTGAGACATTTTGGAACATGTAACTCCATCAACACAATTTACTCCATCAAATGTCCATGTGGGTTATATTATGTAGGACAGTCAACGAGAGCAGCAAAAACCAGATGGAACGAGCATCGCTCGTGTATCCGAACACACAGTAAGACTTCAGCAGTGATACGGCACTGGGATCACAAAAAACACAATTTGTCCCAGATAAGGTTCCAAATTTTAGAGGTAGTTCAAAAAGAGGAACCTCACATGAATCTACAGCAAAGACTTGATCAAAGAGAATCATTTTGGATAGACCGCCTTGGAACCCTTACCCCTAAAGGGCTCAATGAAGAGATCAATTTTGCTTGCTTTCTCTAATGTAATGCACACACTAAATGTAACAGTATCCTTGTTCGTTACACAATTTTATCTTTAAGAGGGCTGTTTTCCCGTAGGATGTAATAGGTATGCCGTTGGGACAAGATGGGTGTCGGTATAACAGTTTAATGATAATGGGCCTCATTACGACCCAGGCGGTAAGGGGTTTACGGCAGCGTAAACAGCGCCGACCCTTACCGCCTGAGTACGAGGTCCCTTAGCGCCATGGCGGATTTAACACCTGCTTTTAGCAGGTGTTAAAATCCATGGCGCTAAGGGACCATGGAGTTAATTACGCCACCGTAATTTACGGTGGCGTAATTAACGCCTTCCCCACTCCCATTATGCCCTATGGGGCAAAAATGGGAATGGGGAAGGGTAAATGGGGATTGGGGACTTACCGCCCCGCCAAGGTCGGAATGGGGCGGTAAGTCCGCCAACCACCATGGCGTAAACGTAGTTTACGCCATGGTGGTAAAGTCACGGCCCAGGCGGTAACTTACCGCCTGGGTCGTAATGAGGGCCAAAGTAACGATTATCGACAGGTTGATTCACCTTGCATCGAGAGAATCATAAACAAGCACAAAGTGCCGATTAGTAACGAGATGCTAAATGTATAATTTATAATTGTCTTTATCTTGACACATTGCACGGATGGAACCACAGTGACAAACAGCAAGGTATGCAACTACATAACATAGTTTGTGACTCCTCCCATCTCCGCACACACCCAGATGCCGCACTCACGGCCTGGTTATGTGCACAGATGAAAGCCACACGACAGTATAACTTTCATACTGCCCAACGTAGATCTGATGATGAAAATGCATATGTGGACCTTTGTACCTGGTTGTAAATGTTTTTTACGGATTGAAAGTAACCCTGTGATGCGATAACGACACGTTACCAAGGAGACACATTATCCCGCCCCCACGCGAGGAGGTGGGGCCGGAGGCACGTCAGTCTTGTCCAATCATGGACGACAGGCGGCACCGGTATCTCCTTGGTGACGAGGCTACTAAGCCGCGCACAGTCATGCGCAGCTGCAACCATTTCTATGAACAGTTGGATTGAGAGCACAGTCAAGGTAGGAAGTTTTGCCGAGTCATGGCAGTCCACGCTAGTAGTTAATGTTACTAAGCCAGACAGCGAGCTTAGAGTATTTTCTCTTCTCTTAACAGAGATACTGCATTGACATATCTACATTTATGAGGCGTTCACGCGTATACGAGACAGCTCAGGTAATGAAAGTTTTATATGGCTGTATGCATACGTTCAGTAAAGATAAAGACAATGATTTTGGCACGCATAATGTCACTAATATACACATTATACTTTTTTCTTTTTTATGGGATAGAACTAATCTCATTGCTGGTATGTACATTTATTACTTACATTTGCTATATATGCATTATGTTAATTTATGTTGAAATTTAGCCCTGAAGATGGTGCTAGACATCGAAATGCATTGGCAAGAGCTGTGATTTTGAGTAGAGGGATTGGGAAAACGCCTAATGCATTTTGTGATTTGAACACAATCTCCTGAGTAAAAGCTTTGATAAACCAAGTGGCTGAAATCGCCTTTTTGAAAGAATTAAATCAATCAATTACACAGATTTTTCAAAAACCAGTTAACTAATTTAACAAAGAATGAATTGAGCTTCAAGTACTGAATGTAGCCTCATGATACGAGGCAAACAGTGAGCGCTGGGTGCTACAGGGTGGTTTCCACTCTGTTTTTCAAGTCATTACAGTTATTAAGGCCCGAGTGTCATTGGACCTTTTTTCGACCCAGTGAGCTCCATTTAAGCACAAAAATATTTTGGAACAGTACCGTATTTGAGAACTACATGAAAATATAATATTCTTCGTGGTGCCCACCTATTCCTCATTCCATTCTCAACAATGCGACCTTGCCAGTGGACTTTTCCTAGACATGGCAGCTCTTCGGTTTGCGCTGCATTCAGCTTAGCTTCAGTTTTCCGAGATTGTTGTGGCCTACTGTGATTTCCTGAGCCATAGTCTGGTGTCTACTGTATGTGCTTTGCCATAGTAGCCATAGGTTAGTGGGTTCTGGCTCTGCTCAGTATCTCGTGTGTTCCTGTATTCTATAGGGTTATTTGCATGTGAGCGTCTGCAAGCATTTACACAAGATTTCTTCGTTCTTGCAGTTCCTGTGTTGCTGCGACTGGCTAATGACAAAATAATAAATGTGTAGGCAGTATGTACATGTTGCTGTCCTCTAACTTATAGAATGGTACGCATGTGTTCGTTGTGTATTTGGGTGCGTGATTGTGTCCCGATGTGCGTATAGCACATGTGCTTCATGTCTAGCGCTACTATGTTGTGTTGTCTCTAACAACTGGATGCATGGCTTCTTGGCGCTTTTAGTCAAGACTGTCGATGGAGTTGTCTTTGGTTCCATCCTGTGGGTCTTCATACACCTTGGGTAATGTTCGTACTGCTCTTGGGTTGTCAGGTTGATTGACAGGGTATCTTTCACTGTACTTGTCCATCGTAGGCGCAGCAGGGATTGGTGCAAGCTCGTAAGATCAGCGGCCATATTGTCTTAGTTCTTTTTCAGGGTTCGAGTATTTTGCCGGTGGGGGACCAAGGCTGGATTTCGACATTCCCTCTTCATTATCTTTTTCTTTATTTGCAGTTGTATGTCATGTTTTGTGTGAGCTTAAATGGTCCTTCATTGATAATATGTGTATTAAGAGGTAAGTGTTCTCTGCAATCCCTGCATTTAAATCATTAATTTATGGGGATGTCACAAACACAGTTTGAACAGAAAACAACGCAACATGTTCAAATGTCTTTAACAACTGTTGCCATGTGCATAGTATGAGTAAGAGAATCATTTTTACACAGTTTTACATGTTATGGTAATAACATGTAAAACTGTAAAATAATATCTGTGCACTATTTCATACAAGAACATGAGATATTTGGTCACCTGATTAGTAATGTATCTCAGGGTGAAGGACAGGGTGAATAATAAGGGTAAATTATCTGAATGCAATGGGCCAGTACAACTATTATTAATGATAATGTACACTATAATGAATGCAGCAAGAAAAGGAAAAAAAAAGTGTGTTTCTTTAGTGTGTTTCTTTAAAAAGTAGATCAACTGCACTAAGCAATATTTGTTGAGAAAAAGTGATTTATGACATCATAATAAGTTACTCGGTGTGAGTTAAGTGCAGTAAAGCTCCGATGGATCATTATTACATCACAAAACGGATAGAGCTAGGAAATTGAGCCCAGTTCTTTCTGAGTGATCTCTGTGGTACTGCAATATCTCAACATCCCAATGGATGGTGTTCTTTGCATAGGTCACATTCCATTGGGCTTAAAAGTAATGAGTACATTGAATGTGCAGAAATGCCAGAGAAGGAGATTCAGTTAATCCTGGTACATGGCAGACATTAAACAATGGTGTTAAGAAGTGTGATATAGACACTTAATCAAACTATATGATTGATTTATATAGTATCTGGTTTTATTGGGAGAAGCCCCCATGGAGGCCAACCTTCATCTCTTCAGGCAACTTCGTGTATGGTTCCATCAACATTCTGGAACCATACACGAACATGCCGTCATGGTTACAGAACTTATGAACATCATAGTTTCAGCAGAGTGTACTGATAACTATAGTAATAAACATCACAACATCTTCACTTCTATATTAAACTGAACAAACTAAGTTTAACAATTTAAAATATGTTACCACTAACATTTCATAACTATATATATATATATCATCTTGACTTATTGCCATTTTAAGAAAAGGATACACTTATAAAGTATTGTATATCTTTCGATGCTCTTGCTTCTTTGTGTTGCTGTAGTTCTAAGTCACAATTTCTTTTTAATAATATACATAGTCTTCATTATAATTCCACGCTCTTTTCCTAACTCTTGAAGATGACTGAACATTCTCTGTTTTTTTCCCATGTATTCCATTTTTTGTTACGTTCTCCTGAGCAAATGCTTTGTTCATATATCCCAAGTCATTGAACTTGTCTTTAAACATTTCTCCCTTTGCCAACTGTTCTTCCTTGAGTTTTACAACTTCCTCCTCCTTTGCCAAAATAACATCATTACATGACCACTTCTTTCCATCTTCTAGAATTACCGATTTTCCAGAGCACTCCATTATTTTCTGAGGAGGACGTAATTTTGACTCTCCTTTCATCACTCTTTTGGGTTCTCTTACTCTAACCCAATCTCCTTTTTCAAACTTGCTTTCTTGAACATGTTTCTGTCTGTCGTAATAATTTTTGTATTCTTCTTGTTTTCTTTTTACTCTGTTAACTATATCTTCCAAATGTATTTCTTTGTTTTTTTTTTGTTATCCACGCAGGTCTGAATCTGTTTGTAGCTATTCTCCCTCTCATCAAAGTGAAAGGTTCTTCTTCAGTCGCTGAATGAGGGGTAACTTTATACGTGTTAAGTGCCTCCTTTAGTGTCTCCTTCCATGGTATGTTGTTGACAAAAGCTAATTGAATGATACCTTTTATGAAACGATTCATCCTCTCCACCAATCTGTTCCCCATGGGATGGTACAAAGCTGTTGTGTTATGTTTGATGGCCCTTTCTTTAAGAAATTTCTGCATTTCTTGTGACATAAATTGAGCTCCATTGTCAGATATTATTTCCAGAGGCTCCCCTTCTCTGTTAAAAATGTCCTCTAAAAACTTAGTAACTTTCCTCGCTGATATTGATTCCTCAACAATTCCACATTCCACCCATTTGGACGTATAGTCAACCAGTACAATGAAATAGACTTTTTGCGGTCCTAAAGTTTCATATGGTCCTGCTATATCAATTGCCAGTTTAGTCCACACGGTACTTGGAATCTCTACTGGTTGTAATGGTGTGATGTGCGTTGTTTTGCTCTTATCGCTTACTGCACATGCTGAGCAATCCCTAACCATAGCTTCCAATTCATCCCACATGTTGGGCCACCAATAGGCTTCTCTCACTCTTCTTTTTGTTAAGTTTCTTCCTACGTGGCCCTCATGCGCTAATTTCATAATTTCCTCTCTCATCTTAACTGGAGGTATTATCCGCTCTCCTCGATAAACGCATGTATTATCACTTGATAATTCGTCTTTTATCTTTTCCCAAGATTTGATATTCTCCTCGGTATCTGTCCATCCATTTTCAATAGCTCTTCTTAACAATTTCTGTTCAATATCTTGCTCTCTCGCCTCAATCCAATCTTCTTTTGAAAACCCTGGGTGTATATGTGCTATTATACACTCCATGTTTTGATCATCTGTAAGTTCTCCTTTGTCATCACATTCAATCGTGTCACAGTTACATGGTAGACGAGAAAAGCAATCAGCCACTACATTGGTCTTCCCAGGGGTGTATTTTATACTGATATTGTATTGCATGATAATTAACGTCCACCTCCTTATGCGTGGAGAAGTCATGTGGGGATTCTTTGAATTTAAAACATGTACAAGTGGCTTGTGATCAGTTCTGATTTCAACTGGTATACCCCAAATGAGGCTTTTGAAATGTTCTAGAATCCATTTAACTCCCAAAGCCTCCTTCTCAATAGTCGAATAATTCTTCTCAGCTCCTCTCAATGTCCTGGATGCAAAGGCAATGGGAACTACCTCACCATCTTGAATCTGCTCTAATACACCCCCTAAGCCCATGTTGCTGGCATCTACTGATATTCTGGTCTTGGCACTTGAGTCAAACATTTTTAGCGCAGGTGCTCTGTTTATTAATGACTTCATTGTTTCAAACTCCTTCTTGCATCTTTCAGACCAATGAAATTTCATACCTTTGCACATCAGATTTCTCAATTGTTCTGTTCTATCAGCGTAGTGATCCACAAACTTTGAATAGTATTCTGTTAATCCTAAAAAACTTCGGAGTTGGTCTTTATTTAACGGATCAGGAATCTTGAGAATGGTGTCAACCAATGACTCTTTGGGTTTTATACCATCAGCATTTATGCGATGACCTAAATAAGTTACTTTGTTTTTTTTTATCTTGCATTTTTCAATTTTGAGTGTCATGCCTTTCTGTTGTATAACTTGTAGCTGTAACGCTCACCTGATTCCCGTAGAGGCGCCGGTCTTGACTGGGCGTATACCGTATCTTCAAAGGTGATGTGTAACACACGGCTGGCTCTTTGGGCTGGACCTCTGTGCACTGTATGTTTGACTCGAAGGGTAAGATGTCTGCAGATAGAAAATATGGGATTAATGAACTGGGTTATTGAATGTCTCTCTCTTCTTCCCTTTCTCTTCTCCTGTAGAACCCCGAAGGTTAACGCTCTCACCTTAGGTAAATGAACGCCGTGCTCTCCATCTGCCTCGGGGCAGGGTGCTGTAACCAGTTTCTTCACTGGATAAGGGGAGCAGGCCTCTTGACATCAGAGGACTGCTGTCCGTCGTTTACTGCACGAACGGTAAGTTTCGAGTAATTCTAATGTCTTTAAAGTCTTTAGTAATGATGTCTCTTGTTTTGCAGGGTTCTGGCGATGGTGGATGATGGGCTGAAGTGAGTTGAAGATGGAGCCCGTGTGATGAATAGAAGCGCCTGGAAGCACGTAAGTAAGCGCTTGTTGCCTGCTTCACGATGCGCTCTAACTGTCTTTTTATTTTGCAGGTACAAGTTCGGAGCGGCTGCAGGGTGCCGGAATACCCACTGGGTTAGATGTGGAAAGGAGTAATGGCACGTGAGTATTAAAGTTCCCCAATGTCTTTAAACGCACCTTGTTTTGTCTTTCAGATGCGGGATGCAGCGCCGAAGGCCTCCGGAGCGTGCGAAGAGTTGGTAAGCTTTTGTCTTTCAGATGCCGGAATGCAGTGTGAAGACCTCCGGAGCGCACGAAGAGTAGGTAAGCCTTTGTCTTTCAGAATGCAGCGCGAGGCGTTGGTGACAGCCGATGGCCCAGGTAAGTGAAGAGCTGTCACTGAAGACCGTAATGCTAACCTGTTCTTTCTTGTCTTTATAGGTGTTGCTGAAGACTGGATTCAGGATGGTAAGCCTTTTTCCTTAGGCCCAGGATCAGATGCAGAAGACACGATGAGCGTTCTGCTGCAGAGGATGCAGAATAACGCAAAGCAAGATTCATCCATCGGGTGTGGTTTAAATAGCCTCCTGTAGTGCTTAGGTGTCTCCTTCCACAGCCACGCCTAGGTAAGAAAAGAGTTCCTGCTTTCCAGAAGAGTTCCAGTGTTCTGAACCTAGGGAGTGGCTCCTGCCCCACCCAACAGGAAAAGTAGTTCCAAACAGAAGAGGATCAGAGGCTCAACTGGCAGGCAAGTAAGCAGCATGGTCTGCTGCAGGTAAGTCCACCCAAGCATTATGAGCCCGGCGCTTCCAGCGCTGGGACTGGGCATATTTATGAGCCTGGTGCCACTGGCGCCAGGACTGGGTCCAAAAGGTCCCAATTGGGACTGGTTGGCACTCGGAACCTGGGTTATGAATCTGCTTCCAAGGGAGTTGGGAAAACCCTGACCTTTTGGAAGCAGAGATCATGACAGTACCCCCCCTCAAGGCCCCTCCCAAACCGGGCTTCTCCGGGGGTTTTGGCTTGTCAGGAAATGTTCGGTGAAATCTTTTGATTAGGCGAGGAGCGTGGACATATTCAGCAGGTTCCCAGGATCTCTCTTGGGGGCCGTAGCCTTTCCAGTCAATTAGGTAAAATAGTTTAGATTTGGAGATCTTGGAGTCCAGAATGCTTTTGACTTCAAACTCGAGTTCCCCATCAACTAGGATAGGTTTTGGAGATTTAGTTAGTCGGGTTTGAGGTTGCACGGGTTTTAATAGAGAGACGTGGAAGACCGGATGTATCTTCATGTGCGGGGGCAAGTCCAACTTGACCGCTACTGGGTTTACTATGGTAGTGATGGAATAGGGACCAAGGTATCTTGGGTTGAATGTGCGTGGCCCTTTTAGAGGTAGATATTTGGTGGATAACCAGACTTGATCCCCTACTCGATATTGAGGGGCTTCCTTCCGATGTTGATCTGCTCCTTTCTTGTATTGTTCTTTAGCCCTTTGAAGGTGAGAAACAGCTTCCTTAAAGGCTTGGGTGATTGTAGAATGCAGGTAGTCTACTGCTGGTGTTTCAAGATCTTGGAGGGGATCCAACTCCGAGGTTCGAGGGTGACTGCCGTACAAAAGAAAAAACGGGGTTTTCCCAGTTCCCGAATGGACAGAGTTATTGTAGGCATATTCGGCTATCCAAAGGATGTCTTTCCAAGTTTTTTCAGTTTGTTGCAGCATGCAGCGTAAATACTGTTCCAGAGTTTGATTGGTCCTCTCGGTTTGTCCGTCGGTCTGAGGGTGGTGACTGGTCGATAGTCTCACATCAATTTGAGCCGACCGACAGCAACTTCGCCAAAAATGAGAAATAAATTGACTACCTCGATCCGAAATAAGAACCGAAGGAAAACCGTGCAGTCGGACGATGTTTTCGAGAAATTCTCGGGCCAGAGTTGCTGCTGTTGGCAAGCCTTTGAGCGGAATGAAATGCGCCATCTTGGAGAATAAGTCCATGATTACTAGAATCGTATTGTATCCGGAGCATGGAGGTAGATCGGTGATGAAGTCCATAGAAAGCGTATGCCAAGGGCGAGGTGGGATGTCAATAGGGCGTAAGAGGCCTGCTGGTCTTTCCTTTTGACTCTTGTTTTGGGCGCATACTCCACAGGACATTATAAAGTCTCTGATATCTTTTTTCCAAGACGGCCACCAGAAGTAGCGCTTGATCTTTTCTGAGGTCTTGGCTATACCGGGATGTCCTTCCATTAAAGAATCGTGATAACAAGAGATTACTTCTTTCTGTAAATCTGTGCTGGGTAGGTATAATCGTTCTTGGAAATACAATAAGTTGTCCTTTACTGCAAAGTCCTTTCCTTGCAGATGCCAATTCTGTATGTCTGCTGGAGTTACAAGTTGCCTGGCTTTATCCTTAACTTCCTCTATGGATTGTGTGGCGATTACACCCAGAATTCTTTGTTCGGGAATGATTGGTATAGGTTTAGGGTTGATCAAGTGTTCTTCCACTCCCATCCGAGAAAGGGCATCAGCTTTACCGTTTTTTGTACCAGGTCGATAGGTAATTATGAAGTCAAACTCGGCAAAGAATAATGCCCAACGGAGTTGTCTAGAGGATTGGGCTTTTGCGGTTTTCAAATATTGCAGGTTTCGGTGATCCGTAATCACAGTAACGGTGTGTCGGGCCCCCAGCAGATAATGCCGCCAAGCCCTAAAGGCAGACTTGATAGCCAGAAGTTCCTTGTCAGTAATCGTGTAATTGATTTCAGGAGGCGAGAATTTGCGGGACCAAAATGCCACGGGATGCAACTGATTGGTTACCGGGTCCTTTTGTGATAGAACTGCCCCCATGGCAAGGCTTGAAGCATCAGTTTCCACGATGTAGGGGAGTTCGGGGCGAGGGTGTTTTAAGATTGGTGCAGAGATAAATTTAGTCTTCAAATCCTGGAAAGCTTGTTCCGCCTCGGTAGACCATTCAAAACGTTTGTTTTTCTTTAACAAGGCAGTGATGGGCTGGACTATTCGAGAGAATTCGGGGATAAACCTGCGGTAAAAGTTAGCGACGCCTAACATGCTTTGCACACCTTTTACGGAGGATGGTGATGGCCATTTGAGAACTGCATCGACCTTCTTTGAATCCATACGCACTCCGCCAGGTGATAATATGAATCCCAAGAATTCAACTTCAGTCACGTTGAAAACACATTTTTCCAACTTAGCGAAAAGTTTGTGTTGACGCAATCTTTCGAGGACCATTTTCACGTGTTTCCGATGTTCAGATTCCGATGAAGAATAAACGAGGATGTCGTCAATGTAAACAACAACACACACATCTATGAGCTCTCTGAGGACATCGTTCATAAAATATTGAAAGGCGGCCGGGGCATTGCAAAGTCCGAAGGGCATGACCTGATATTCAAATAGCCCATACTTGGTGCGGAAGGCCGTCTTCCATTCATCGCCCTCTTTTACTCGTACCAAGTGGTAAGCTCCTCTAAGATCCAGCTTTGTATATATGCATGCTTTTCTGACTTGGTCCAGGAGTTCAGGGATCAAAGGTAACGGATATCTATTCTTAACGGTGATCTGGTTCAGGGAGCGATAATCTATACAAGTTCTAAGGTCTCCTTCCTTTTTTGGAACGAAGAACAAAGCTGAAGAAGCAGGGGACTTGGAAGGACGAATAAACCCATTTGCCAGGTATTGATCCAGGTATTGTCGAAGGTGAAGGTTCTCAGGCTCGGTGAGGGCATAAATTCTACTACAAGGAGGAGTAGATCCAGGTATCAGGTCTATCTGGCAGTCATAAGACCTATGAGGAGGTAGAGAGTTAGCCTGATCCTTCCGGAAAACATCTTGGTATTCTAGGTATTCGGGAGGTAACTGGGGAGTCTCT
Source organism: Ambystoma mexicanum (assembly GCF_040938575.1). Lineage (NCBI taxonomy): Eukaryota > Metazoa > Chordata > Amphibia > Caudata > Ambystomatidae > Ambystoma > Ambystoma mexicanum. The sequence goes on along the minus strand of NC_090928.1, from coordinate 85,188,350 downwards.
GAAGAAATTGCTGCCAGTGCAACACCAGGTGGAGGGTGACAAGTAGAGACACATTCTGGAAACTGGACCGTTCTTGCTCGCCAATCGATCAGAGGATTGTGTTTCTCTAACCAAGGTATTCCTAGAATAATCTGAAACTGAGGGGCCTTGATCACATCGAACACGATCTTCTCATGGTGTCCATCTTGACTTATTAGCGTCACTTCTTGAGTGGTATGCGTTACTGGCCCGGAGGCTATCTCCGTACCATCCACCGTAGTAATGACGTCCTTTACAGCCTTGGGACAAAGAGTTAGATTCATCCTCAAAACCATTTCATGATCCACATAATTGCCGATGGCACCGCTGTCGACGTAAGCTTCAATTGCATGTAATCGATCCGGATTATCAGGGCTAATGAGGACCATAGGTATCACGAAATGCGAGGTCACGGAACTGGTTTTCACGCTCGGCAAGAGGACCTCTATTCTTGTCGGGCGAGGTCGTTTCCCTGCTCAGAGTTTGTAACTTTGGTAACTGCAGCTCCTACTGCCTTCTTAGCAGGTTTCACCGTACAGTCTCGAAGAAAGTGCCCTGAGTTTCCGCAATAGAGGCATAATTGCAACTGTTTTCTCCTTTCCCGCTCCTTTTGTGTTAGAGGACCTTTCAGACCCCCTATTTGCATGGGTTCCCCGGAGTCTACTCCTTTGGAAGGAGTTGGCGGTTTGGAAAATACTCGAGCATCAAACTTGGAACGATCGGCCTTCCTGTTCTGCAGTCTGTGATCTATTTGAACGACTAAGTCTATATAGTCCGAACAATCTTGTGGGGGATTCACTACTTGGGCTAACACATCTTTGAGCTCTCCACGTAGACCTCTATAAAACAGCGTAATCCTTTTGTCCTCAGGCCATTGAGTTTCCACTATCAGTCTATTGAAAGACGCAATATAAGCCAAAAGGTCTTGATTACCTTGTCGCAACGAAAGAAGCTCATTGTCCAAGGCCTGCCCCTGTGAATGTCTTGCGAACAGTTTTTTCATACTGAGCTGAAAAGCTTGAAAATCATGGAGGACCGGATCATCTTTATTTACTAGAGGGATCGACCAGTCTGCCGCATTGCCACTGAGGTACGAAAGCACGAAAGCTACTTTAGCTTGATCAGTTGGAAAGGCTGCTGGCCGGCATAAGAAATGCAACCGGCACTGATTGATAAATACTGCAAACCTCTTTGGGTCACCAGAAAATCGTTCGGGCGGAGCCAGAGGTACATTCCCAGGTAGGTTGATCTGCACTGGATTCATAGAGGATGTAGAAGGAAGATTTCCCCCAGATGCGGGTAACGGGGTCTGTCCGGCTTGTGACTGTAGCAATTGTCTAGCGAGATCATCTGTTCGCTCCTTGGAAATAATCAGTTCCCTTCTTAGAGCGTTCGTTTCCTGACGGGCTGCATGCACTTCTGCCCTTAGTTCCCCAAGTAACTGGGCTAGTTGGTCGGTATCCGAGGTTTCCATAGCGCCTGACGGGAGTTTTGTGGTAGGCTTTGCGTTCTGTAACGCTCACCTGATTCCCGTAGAGGCGCCGGTCTTGACTGGGCGTATACCGTATCTTCAAAGGTGATGTGTAACACACGGCTGGCTCTTTGGGCTGGACCTCTGTGCACTGTATGTTTGACTCGAAGGGTAAGATGTCTGCAGATAGAAAATATGGGATTAATGAACTGGGTTATTGAATGTCTCTCTCTTCTTCCCTTTCTCTTCTCCTGTAGAACCCCGAAGGTTAACGCTCTCACCTTAGGTAAATGAACGCCGTGCTCTCCATCTGCCTCGGGGCAGGGTGCTGTAACCAGTTTCTTCACTGGATAAGGGGAGCAGGCCTCTTGACTTCAGAGGACTGCTGTCCGTCGTTTACTGCACGAACGGTAAGTTTCGAGTAATTCTAATGTCTTTAAAGTCTTTAGTAATGATGTCTCTTGTTTTGCAGGGTTCCGGCGATGGTGGATGATAGGCTGAAGTGAGTTGAAGATGGAGCCCGTGTGATGAATAGAAGCGCCTGGAAGCACGTAAGTAAGCGCTTGTTGCCTGCTTCACGATGCGCTCTAACTGTCTTTTTATTTTGCAGGTACAAGTTCGGAGTGGCTGCAGGGTGCCGGAATACCCACTGGGTTAGATGTGGAAAGGAGTAATGGCACGTGAGTATTAAAGTTCCCCAATGTCTTTAAACGCACCTTGTTTTGTCTTTCAGATGCGGGATGCAGCGCCGAAGGCCTCCGGAGCGTGCGAAGAGTTGGTAAGCTTTTGTCTTTCAGATGCCGGAATGCAGTGTGAAGACCTCCGGAGCGCACGAAGAGTAGGTAAGCCTTTGTCTTTCAGAATGCAGCGCGAGGCGTTGGTGACAGCCGATGGCCCAGGTAAGTGAAGAGCTGTCACTGAAGACCGTAATGCTAACCTGTTCTTTCTTGTCTTTATAGGTGTTGCTGAAGACTGGATTCAGGATGGTAAGCCTTTTTCCTTAGGCCCAGGATCAGATGCAGAAGACACGATGAGCGTTCTGCTGCAGAGGATGCAGAATAACGCAAAGCAAGATTCATCCATCGGGTGTGGTTTAAATAGCCTCCTGTAGTGCTTAGGTGTCTCCTTCCACAGCCACGCCTAGGTAAGAAAAGAGTTCCTGCTTTCCAGAAGAGTTCCAGTGTTCTGAACCTAGGGAGTGGCTCCTGCCCCACCCAACAGGAAAAGTAGTTCCAAACAGAAGAGGATCAGAGGCTCAACTGGCAGGCAAGTAAGCAGCATGGTCTGCTGCAGGTAAGTCCACCCAAGCATTATGAGCCCGGCGCTTCCAGCGCTGGGACTGGGCATATTTATGAGCCTGGTGCCACTGGCGCCAGGACTGGGTCCAAAAGGTCCCAATTGGGACTGGTTGGCACTCGGAACCTGGGTTATGAATCTGCTTCCAAGGGAGTTGGGAAAACCCTGACCTTTTGGAAGCAGAGATCATGACAGTACCCCCCCTCAAGGCCCCTCCCAAACCGGGCTTCTCCGGGGGTTTTGGCTTGTCAGGAAATGTTCGGTGAAATCTTTTGATTAGGCGAGGAGCGTGGACATATTCAGCAGGTTCCCAGGATCTCTCTTGGGGGCCGTAGCCTTTCCAGTCAATTAGGTAAAATAGTTTAGATTTGGAGATCTTGGAGTCCAGAATGCTTTTGACTTCAAACTCGAGTTCCCCATCAACTAGGATAGGTTTTGGAGATTTAGTTAGTCGGGTTTGAGGTTGCACGGGTTTTAATAGAGAGACGTGGAAGACCGGATGTATCTTCATGTGCGGGGGCAAGTCCAACTTGACCGCTACTGGGTTTACTATGGTAGTGATGGAATAGGGACCAAGGTATCTTGGGTTGAATGTGCGTGGCCCTTTTAGAGGTAGATATTTGGTGGATAACCAGACTTGATCCCCTACTCGATATTGAGGGGCTTCCTTCCGATGTTGATCTGCTCCTTTCTTGTATTGTTCTTTAGCCCTTTGAAGGTGAGAAACAGCTTCCTTAAAGGCTTGGGTGATTGTAGAATGCAGGTAGTCTACTGCTGGTGTTTCAAGATCTTGGAGGGGATCCAACTCCGAGGTTCGAGGGTGACTGCCGTACAAAAGAAAAAACGGGGTTTTCCCAGTTCCCGAATGGACAGAGTTATTGTAGGCATATTCGGCTATCCAAAGGATGTCTTTCCAAGTTTTTTCAGTTTGTTGCAGCATGCAGCGTAAATACTGTTCCAGAGTTTGATTGGTCCTCTCGGTTTGTCCGTCGGTCTGAGGGTGGTGACTGGTCGATAGTCTCACATCAATTTGAGCCGACCGACAGCAACTTCGCCAAAAATGAGAAATAAATTGACTACCTCGATCCGAAATAAGAACCGAAGGAAAACCGTGCAGTCGGACGATGTTTTCGAGAAATTCTCGGGCCAGAGTTGCTGCTGTTGGCAAGCCTTTGAGCGGAATGAAATGCGCCATCTTGGAGAATAAGTCCATGATTACTAGAATCGTATTGTATCCGGAGCATGGAGGTAGATCGGTGATGAAGTCCATAGAAAGCGTATGCCAAGGGCGAGGTGGGATGTCAATAGGGCGTAAGAGGCCTGCTGGTCTTTCCTTTTGACTCTTGTTTTGGGCGCATACTCCACAGGACATTATAAAGTCTCTGATATCTTTTTTCCAAGACGGCCACCAGAAGTAGCGCTTGATCTTTTCTGAGGTCTTGGCTATACCGGGATGTCCTTCCATTAAAGAATCGTGATAACAAGAGATTACTTCTTTCTGTAAATCTGTGCTGGGTAGGTATAATCGTTCTTGGAAATACAATAAGTTGTCCTTTACTGCAAAGTCCTTTCCTTGCAGATGCCAATTCTGTATGTCTGCTGGAGTTACAAGTTGCCTGGCTTTATCCTTAACTTCCTCTATGGATTGTGTGGCGATTACACCCAGAATTCTTTGTTCGGGAATGATTGGTATAGGTTTAGGGTTGATCAAGTGTTCTTCCACTCCCATCCGAGAAAGGGCATCAGCTTTACCGTTTTTTGTACCAGGTCGATAGGTAATTATGAAGTCAAACTCGGCAAAGAATAATGCCCAACAGAGTTGTCTAGAGGATTGGGCTTTTGCGGTTTTCAAATATTGCAGGTTTCGGTGATCCGTAATCACAGTAACGGTGTGTCGGGCCCCCAGCAGATAATGCCGCCAAGCCCTAAAGGCAGACTTGATAGCCAGAAGTTCCTTGTCAGTAATCGTGTAATTGATTTCAGGAGGCGAGAATTTGCGGGACCAAAATGCCACGGGATGCAACTGATTGGTTACCGGGTCCTTTTGTGATAGAACTGCCCCCATGGCAAGGCTTGAAGCATCAGTTTCCACGATGTAGGGGAGTTCGGGGCGAGGGTGTTTTAAGATTGGTGCAGAGATAAATTTAGTCTTCAAATCCTGGAAAGCTTGTTCCGCCTCGGTAGACCATTCAAAACGTTTGTTTTTCTTTAACAAGGCAGTGATGGGCTGGACTATTCGAGAGAATTCGGGGATAAACCTGCGGTAAAAGTTAGCGACGCCTAACATGCTTTGCACACCTTTTACGGAGGATGGTGATGGCCATTTGAGAACTGCATCGACCTTCTTTGAATCCATACGCACTCCGCCAGGTGATAATATGAATCCCAAGAATTCAACTTCAGTCACGTTGAAAACACATTTTTCCAACTTAGCGAAAAGTTTGTGTTGACGCAATCTTTCGAGGACCATTTTCACGTGTTTCCGATGTTCAGATTCCGATGAAGAATAAACGAGGATGTCGTCAATGTAAACAACAACACACACATCTATGAGCTCTCTGAGGACATCGTTCATAAAATATTGAAAGGCGGCCGGGGCATTGCAAAGTCCGAAGGGCATGACCTGATATTCAAATAGCCCATACTTGGTGCGGAAGGCCGTCTTCCATTCATCGCCCTCTTTTACTCGTACCAAGTGGTAAGCTCCTCTAAGATCCAGCTTTGTATATATGCATGCTTTTCTGACTTGGTCCAGGAGTTCAGGGATCAAAGGTAACGGATATCTATTCTTAACGGTGATCTGGTTCAGGGAGCGATAATCTATACAAGTTCTAAGGTCTCCTTCCTTTTTTGGAACGAAGAACAAAGCTGAAGAAGCAGGGGACTTGGAAGGACGAATAAACCCATTTGCCAGGTATTGATCCAGGTATTGTCGAAGGTGAAGGTTCTCAGGCTCGGTGAGGGCATAAATTCTACTACAAGGAGGAGTAGATCCAGGTATCAGGTCTATCTGGCAGTCATAAGACCTATGAGGAGGTAGAGAGTTAGCCTGATCCTTCCGGAAAACATCTTGGTATTCTAGGTATTCGGGAGGTAACTGGGGAGTCTCTGAAGAAATTGCTGCCAGTGCAACACCAGGTGGAGGGTGACAAGTAGAGACACATTCTGGAAACTGGACCGTTCTTGCTCGCCAATCGATCAGAGGATTGTGTTTCTCTAACCAAGGTATTCCTAGAATAATCTGAAACTGAGGGGCCTTGATCACATCGAACACGATCTTCTCATGGTGTCCATCTTGACTTATTAGCGTCACTTCTTGAGTGGTATGCGTTACTGGCCCGGAGGCTATCTCCGTACCATCCACCGTAGTAATGACGTCCTTTACAGCCTTGGGACAAAGAGTTAGATTCATCCTCAAAACCATTTCATGATCCACATAATTGCCGATGGCACCGCTGTCGACGTAAGCTTCAATTGCATGTAATCGATCCGGATTATCAGGGCTAATGAGGACCATAGGTATCACGAAATGCGAGGTCACGGAACTGGTTTTCACGCTCGGCAAGAGGACCTCTATTCTTGTCGGGCGAGGTCGTTTCCCTGCTCAGAGTTTGTAACTTTGGTAACTGCAGCTCCTACTGCCTTCTTAGCAGGTTTCACCGTACAGTCTCGAAGAAAGTGCCCTGAGTTTCCGCAATAGAGGCATAATTGCAACTGTTTTCTCCTTTCCCGCTCCTTTTGTGTTAGAGGACCTTTCAGACCCCCTATTTGCATGGGTTCCCCGGAGTCTACTCCTTTGGAAGGAGTTGGCGGTTTGGAAAATACTCGAGCATCAAACTTGGAACGATCGGCCTTCCTGTTCTGCAGTCTGTGATCTATTTGAACGACTAAGTCTATATAGTCCGAACAATCTTGTGGGGGATTCACTACTTGGGCTAACACATCTTTGAGCTCTCCACGTAGACCTCTATAAAACAGCGTAATCCTTTTGTCCTCAGGCCATTGAGTTTCCACTATCAGTCTATTGAAAGACGCAATATAAGCCAAAAGGTCTTGATTACCTTGTCGCAACGAAAGAAGCTCATTGTCCAAGGCCTGCCCCTGTGAATGTCTTGCGAACAGTTTTTTCATACTGAGCTGAAAAGCTTGAAAATCATGGAGGACCGGATCATCTTTATTTACTAGAGGGATCGACCAGTCTGCCGCATTGCCACTGAGGTACGAAAGCACGAAAGCTACTTTAGCTTGATCAGTTGGAAAGGCTGCTGGCCGGCATAAGAAATGCAACCGGCACTGATTGATAAATACTGCAAACCTCTTTGGGTCACCAGAAAATCGTTCGGGCGGAGCCAGAGGTACATTCCCAGGTAGGTTGATCTGCACTGGATTCATAGAGGATGTAGAAGGAAGATTTCCCCCAGATGCGGGTAACGGGGTCTGTCCGGCTTGTGACTGTAGCAATTGTCTAGCGAGATCATCTGTTCGCTCCTTGGAAATAATCAGTTCCCTTCTTAGAGCGTTCGTTTCCTGACGGGCTGCATGCACTTCTGCCCTTAGTTCCCCAAGTAACTGGGCTAGTTGGTCGGTATCCGAGGTTTCCATAGCGCCTGACGGGAGTTTTGTGGTAGGCTTTGCGTTCTGTAACGCTCACCTGATTCCCGTAGAGGCGCCGGTCTTGACTGGGCGTATACCGTATCTTCAAAGGTGATGTGTAACACACGGCTGGCTCTTTGGGCTGGACCTCTGTGCACTGTATGTTTGACTCGAAGGGTAAGATGTCTGCAGATAGAAAATATGGGATTAATGAACTGGGTTATTGAATGTCTCTCTCTTCTTCCCTTTCTCTTCTCCTGTAGAACCCCGAAGGTTAACGCTCTCACCTTAGGTAAATGAACGCCGTGCTCTCCATCTGCCTCGGGGCAGGGTGCTGTAACCAGTTTCTTCACTGGATAAGGGGAGCAGGCCTCTTGACTTCAGAGGACTGCTGTCCGTCGTTTACTGCACGAACGGTAAGTTTCGAGTAATTCTAATGTCTTTAAAGTCTTTAGTAATGATGTCTCTTGTTTTGCAGGGTTCCGGCGATGGTGGATGATAGGCTGAAGTGAGTTGAAGATGGAGCCCGTGTGATGAATAGAAGCGCCTGGAAGCACGTAAGTAAGCGCTTGTTGCCTGCTTCACGATGCGCTCTAACTGTCTTTTTATTTTGCAGGTACAAGTTCGGAGTGGCTGCAGGGTGCCGGAATACCCACTGGGTTAGATGTGGAAAGGAGTAATGGCACGTGAGTATTAAAGTTCCCCAATGTCTTTAAACGCACCTTGTTTTGTCTTTCAGATGCGGGATGCAGCGCCGAAGGCCTCCGGAGCGTGCGAAGAGTTGGTAAGCTTTTGTCTTTCAGATGCCGGAATGCAGTGTGAAGACCTCCGGAGCGCACGAAGAGTAGGTAAGCCTTTGTCTTTCAGAATGCAGCGCGAGGCGTTGGTGACAGCCGATGGCCCAGGTAAGTGAAGAGCTGTCACTGAAGACCGTAATGCTAACCTGTTCTTTCTTGTCTTTATAGGTGTTGCTGAAGACTGGATTCAGGATGGTAAGCCTTTTTCCTTAGGCCCAGGATCAGATGCAGAAGACACGATGAGCGTTCTGCTGCAGAGGATGCAGAATAACGCAAAGCAAGATTCATCCATCGGGTGTGGTTTAAATAGCCTCCTGTAGTGCTTAGGTGTCTCCTTCCACAGCCACGCCTAGGTAAGAAAAGAGTTCCTGCTTTCCAGAAGAGTTCCAGTGTTCTGAACCTAGGGAGTGGCTCCTGCCCCACCCAACAGGAAAAGTAGTTCCAAACAGAAGAGGATCAGAGGCTCAACTGGCAGGCAAGTAAGCAGCATGGTCTGCTGCAGGTAAGTCCACCCAAGCATTATGAGCCCGGCGCTTCCAGCGCTGGGACTGGGCATATTTATGAGCCTGGTGCCACTGGCGACAGGACTGGGTCCAAAAGGTCCCAATTGGGACTGGTTGGCACTCGGAACCTGGGTTATGAATCTGCTTCCAAGGGAGTTGGGAAAACCCTGACCTTTTGGAAGCAGAGATCATGACAGTAGCACCCCTAACAACTTAGCATCATGTTCTTCTTCAGACATTGCGGATATCAGGATATCGTCCTGGAAATAATGAACCCCTTGAAGACCATCAAACAAATGATGCATTAATCTCTGAAATACTGCAGCCGCAGAAGCCAATCCAAACGGCATCCTTTTGTATCTGAATGCCCCCAATGGTGTTATAAATGATGTTAAATGTCTGGATTCTTCATCTAACACTACCTGGTGATATGCTGACGATAAGTCGAGTGTCGTGAAAAATTTCGCTGGCTTCATCGTGGTCAACATTTCTCCTATATTTGGTAGTGGATGGCGGTCTACCCAGATGTTGGCATTCAGATCTCTCAGGTCAACACACATTCTTATTGATCCGTCTGGTTTTTTAACAATAACAATAGGGGATAACCATTCAGAGCTTTCGATGGGTTCAATGATGTCCTGCATGCTCAATTTCTCTAATTCGCTTTTCAATGCTTCCCTAGTGCCAATAGGTATGTTTCTTACCTTATGTACCACAGGATTTGCTCCTCTTTTAAGTATGATCCGATGTTTGAAACCTTTAAGAATTCCAATGTTATCATTGAAGACTTTAGGAAAACTCTTGGCTAAATTCTCCGATGTACTACAGCTATCTCCATTTATGCAAAGAATAGGCACACTCTCGCCTGGATGTATCCGGATCTTCAATGATGCTTGTTCCCACCATCCAACTATGGAAAATCCATTTTCAGCAACATACAATCTGCAGTATGTCTTCCTTCCTTCGAAATTTAAATGTACCCAATCGTACCCAACTATATTGATGGGAGTCTTACCATATCCGGTCGCTTTAATCTTGGTCAATTTCAATTCTTCCATTTTTTTTTTTAGTATATTCACATATGTGTCCACATCCACCATAGTATATGGAGAACCTGTGTCCACCATAACTTGCAACGTTATCCCATCCTCGTCGCCAATTGTTAAGAAGTGTGATATAGACACTTAATCATACTATATGATTGATTTATATAGTATCTGGTTTTATTGGGAGAAGCCCCCATGGAGGCCAACCTTCATCTCTTCAGGCAACTTCGTGTATGGTTCCATCAACATTCTGGAACCATACACGAACATGCCGTCATGGTTACAGAACTTATGAACATCATAGTTTCAGCACAGTGTACTGATAACTATAGTAATAAACATCACAACAAATGGCAACATTATTCAGCAGAAGAGGGAGCTGTTAATGACTTCAAGAGAACGCTAAGGTACTTTTTCTTTCTCTGACTGTGAGGGGAAGAGTGTGTTTGTTTACATGGTAAATGTTTGCCAGTTGTTTAAGCCAATAGGAAACAATATTTTGCATGTCGAATTCATATTTAGATTTGTGATGTAAGACAAATGCCAAGTGCAGCAGTGTTGGGTTGTTTAACCATTTGATATATGTTATTGACTAGGAAAGATTATAATAGAATGTTATATTGAATGTTATACATGTGTTCTCTTATAGTATACTGTGTTGTAGTGCTTAGTGTATTATGACATCACGCTGTTCTTTTTCAGAGTGTTTTTCTTCCATGTCAAGTTCTGGGTGGTCAGTTGAAGCTTGCCTCTGAGGGCAGCGCCTGCTGTCGTGATTCCTGCTACTTAATAAATACATAAATGTGTTTGCGCTGTCCACCCATTATTCTTAACATTGGCGACGAGGATTCAGGCTACAGATCCACCTCGAGGCCTTCTCACGGCTGTTTGCTGTTGTTTGCTGCCTGGCCCTGCGGTGCTCCCGGATCGCTGTGCCGTGTCCCTGCTCCCTCCTGTGTACGCGACAGCAGGCGGAGGTCCAGGAGGTGAGGGAGTGCGGCGATTGATTATTCCTGACGCGTTCAGGCAAGTCGGGGAAGGATTTGGACTGAGGGAAGCGGAGCGCGCGCGACAGTGCTGGCCTTGTTTTCCCTTAACGGGAGCGCAACTGTCCCCAGAGCGGGCCATGCGCGAGCGAAGTCTCGTGGGGTCCTGTCTCCGCCCCGCGCATGCGCACTACTGGCCGTGACGTGCATGGCTTGGAGGCGTGTCTGCCTCCTGTGAGCCCCGGTCCTCCCCATTGTGACGTCGGTTGCTCAGCAACCAGTTTCCCACGGGGGAGGAATATGGAAGGGGAATCCTGCATACAGCTTCGTTCTTTCATTACGAACAGACAATGTTACACGGCATGTTTATATATTGTTGCTCGCTCGGCGCCACGTGTATTTGAAGGACATTTGTGACATTTGTTTCACTCCTTTTCACAGCTTTGGAAAGGAATATATAGAGTGTGTGCACAGTGGACTAATATTTATATTTTTGCATATGGGTGTGTGCACACTGGGCCATTGATTTCTTTTAGCCATTGCCTTGGACAAACCATCTTCAGCAAGTACCTTCCATAGAGGAGTCCTGATATTACACCACTTCTGTCATGGCTGCCTCTATCCCTCCTCCTCTTTCCTTTCTCAATGAACCAGGACGCCCCTCCATCAGGTGGGACAAGTGGAAGGATGTTTTTGAGAATTACCTGGTGGTCATGGGGGGTGATAGATTTAGTGCTGCACGCAAGAAAGCTCTTTTACTCCACAATCTGGGCATGGAAGGAGGCAGAATTTTTGATGGTTTGGCTAGAAACCAAGTGCCGGAAGCTGGCGATGCTGATGAGTATGCCTTACCTCTCAAGCAATTACAAGACCATTTTGAGCCACGGAAAAATGTTAGTTTTGAAAGGCACAAATTCTTCCAGCGAGTCCAAGAACAGTCAGAATCAGTAGAGTCCTATGTTGCCTGCTTGAGATCCTTGAGTTATTCCTGTGAATTTGAGCATTTGACTGACTCACTGATCAGAGATCAGTTGGTCAGATGCACTAACGTCAGAATTCAGGAGAAGCTTCTCACTAAGGATATGATGTTGGATGAAGCTGTTGAGTTAGCCAGAAGCATTGAGCGTACATCTCTGTACATCAAGGAACTCAGGGTTGATAAACAAGGCTCTTCAGCCACGTCGGTGTGTGCTATTGATCAGAGAAAGAGAACAAGTGTTCTGACTGGAAGGAAGGGAAATTGGAATGCAAGGAATTTGTGTTCCCGGTGTGGGAATCCCAGACATGGTGCCAATTTTCCCTCTTGTCCTGCCAGGTTCGCGGAGTGCTTCAAATGCAAAGGCAGAGGGCATTTTGCGAATGTTTGCAAGGCTGCATCCATAAACATGGTGGAGCCCAGTATAGAAAGCAGAACCAGCAGTGAAGAGAGTGTTCAGAGAAATTACAATATACAAGAGATTTCGAGCACGCAAGAACCCGGTCCCAGACATATATTTGACATTTCAGCCATTTCTGGGGAGACGAAGGGACCGGCAGACATTTTCCATATTGATGGGTGCAAACTAGTGATGAAAGTTGACACTTGCTCTCCCTGGCCTATAATATCACAGGACACTTTAGTGAACACTTTGAGGAAGAGTGACACTGTGATTCGCCCCACTGACATTAAGGCTTGTGGATATGGAAAACGTGCAATAGAGATCTTGGGGGAGTTCCCGGCAAAGGTGCTTTACAAAGAGAGAGAGTGCCTAGCCAACATCCTAGTAGCTAAAAGAGGGGCTTCTCTGTTAGGATGGGAGGAACAGAGGAGTTTGGGTGTGAGAGTACAGGCAAGTGCGCCCAACCCTGTGACTATCGCGGAGGTTGAGGATGTTTGGACCAAAGAATTCCCTGAAGTATTCTCTGAGAAATTGGGAAGGCTTAAGGATTTTGTACATCACATAAAACTCAAGAATGGTGCACGACCTATAGTACACAAAGTGAGGCAGGTGCCATTTTACATGAGGAGCCAGCTTTGTGATGAGTTAGACGATCTCATTAGCAAGGGAGTGATCAAACCAGTGTCAGCCACTGAATGACTATCACCTATTGTATTGGTAGCTAAGGCCAATGGGAAATTGAGACTATGGGCCTCATTACAACTCAGGCGTTAAGGGTTAACGCCGTCGTTAACCCTTAACGCCTGATTCCGATTTTAACGGCTGCTTTTAGCAGCCGTTAAAATCCATGGCGCTAAACCGCCTTGGTGCTAATTACGCCACCGTAATTTACGGTGGCGTAATTAGCGCCTTCCCCACTCCCATTATGCCCTATGGGGCAAAAATGGGAATGGGGAAGGGTAAAATGGGAAATGGGGTTTTACCGCCCCACTCACCTTGGAATGGGGCGGTAAATCCGCCATCCACCATGGTGTAAACCTAGTTTACACCATGGTGGTAAAGTTGGCGTACTTACCGCCTGGGTCGTAATGACCCCATATGTGTTGACTTGCGCAGCCTGAATCAGAACATAGTTGTTGAGAGGCACCCACTCCCGAACATTTCAGAGACTCTTTCCACGCTAGGTGAACCGGAAATATTTTCTGTCATCGATCTATCAGCGGCCTATCATCAGGTTCCATTGTCCAGAGAGTCTCAAGATCTTACCGCATTCATCACCCCTAAGGGTATGTTTAAATACAGTCGCATGCCATTTGGTCTAGCTTCGGCTGCGTCTGTATTTCAGAGGGTGATGGAGGAGGTGCTTAAGGGCTTGGGAAAAGTCACGGTTTTCCAAGATGACATTTTGGTATTTGCTGATAATGAGAGTGAACACAATGAAATACTAAGGGCTGTTTTGATTAGACTCAAGAAAGCTGGATTAACTGTTCAGAGGAACAAGTGTAAAATTGCTGTACGAGAAGTAGAGTACTTAGGCCACAAAATATCCGGTGATGGTATTTCTCCAAAAAGATCCCTTGTTGAAATTGTTAGTAGTACTCCCCAGCCACAGGAAAAGGAACAATTACGTTCATCTATGGGGCTGGCGGAGTACTACCATAAGTTTGTTAGTGGTTTTGCCACTATTTCCTCTCCCCCGAGAGATTTACTGAAAAAAGGTGTGAAGTATGAGTGGTCGAGTGGGTGCCAGGAGGCTTTTCAGAAGATTAAGTAGTGAATTGTACAAGCACCTTCTTTGGGGGGGTTTGTTACAGGTCAGAAAACAGTATTGGCTGTAGATGCTAGTACCCTGGGTCTCGGTGCCGCGCTGTCCGAGTATGATAATGGGAAAGTTGAACATATCATTGCTTTTGCATCTAGACCATTGAGGGGGGCGGAGGAAAATTACTCTGTTATAGAGAGAGAAGCGTTGGCAGTTTCGTGGGCGGTTGCACATTTCAAATTTTATCTCTGGGGTCAAACCTTTACAGTAAGAACGGATCACAAACCCCTAGTTCAGTTACTGGGCAGTGTGGAATGGACCAAAGGGTCCCCCAGAATGTCAAGATGAATGATAGAGCTTTTGGCCTATGATTTCAAAGTTGTGTATATTCCGGGCAAGGATAATGTTGTTGCGGACTGCCTGCCTAGGTTGCCTGTGGGTGGCAAAGATTTCAGGGAGACGGTCGTAGAGCAAGGTTTGAGCATCTCTGAAATTGAATATGAGGCCATAAGTAAGGATGAATGTGAGGCTGCTGATGGTGAAGATGTTGAGTTAAAACAAGTCAAAATGTGGACAAGAACAGGGTGGCCCCATAGGAATCTTATTGAGAAGAAATGTGGTTGTTATTATGGGATTAAGGATGAGTTAAGTCTGTCAGAGGATGGTTTCAAGCTCAGGAAAGGCAGTAGAATAGTTCCTCCCAATAACATCAGGTCCAAATTAGTGAGTATACCACATCAAGGACACTTGGGCATGGGAGGCACGAAGAGATATATTAGACAATCCTTTTGGTGGCCAGGAGTTGACAGTGATGTAGAGAGGTGTGTTAAGAACTGCAGGGAGTGTGAAAGAAGTGACAAGAGCAAGGTGGTTAGGGAAACACCCATAAGACCCGTAACTGTTCCAGATGAACCCTGGAAGAAGGTTGCTGTAGATCTAGTGGGCCCATTACAGAATTTGGGCGATGAGTTCAAGTTTCTGGTTGTCCTAGTTGATTACCACTCAAAGTGGATTGAGTGGAAGGCGATTCGTGAAGCTACCACCTATCAAATGATTTCATTTTTTGAGGAAGTATTTTACAGAGAGGGTTTCCCCACAGAATTAATTTCAGATAATGGTGTCCAGTTCTGTTCTGATCGGATGCTGGCTTTTCTTAAGAAATTTGGTATAAGACATTTAAGGACGGCTCTCTATCAACCCAGGGCTAATGGGTTGGTGGAGAGGGGAAATAGGTTTGTAAAGGGGGTTTACAGCTTGCCATGGCAGCGGGTTTGGACTGGCAGAAAGTATTGAGGGAGATGATTTTGAGTTACTGCACGACTCCACATTCTGTTACCAAGGTTTCTCCTTTCACGTATCTCAAGGGTAGGCAGCCGGGTACGATACTCTGCCCCGGTTGGCTAAATTTAGCAAAGAGTATGAATGTGGACAGAGATAAGATCATGACGCTTATCAAGGAAGCCCAAAATGAATAGTTTTGATATGGAAAGAAAATCCAAGGAAATAACCTGGAAGGAGGGAAATTTGGTCTATCTTAAGAATCCCAGATTGTCTTCCAAATGCATTGAAAGTAAATGTATTGGTCCAAAAAAGATTGCAGTGGTGAGAGGGAATGTAGCTATCATGGAAGGGGGAGAGTGCTGGTTCATGTCAAGATTAGTGAAGTGCAACAATGATGGTGGGGTAGTGGACTGTGAGACAAGTGAGGATAGCAATGACAATGAGTTTTTGTGCGAATCAGGAGTAAGCAATGGAGTTAGCCAAGACAACCACATGAATACAAATTCAGAGAGGATAAGAAACAAGCCTCTTTGGTTGAAAGATTATTATATTGAGTAATACTTTCAACATTGTAAGGGAGGAGATGTGTTGGGTTGTTTAACCATTTGATATATGTTATTGTCTAGGAAAGATTATAATAGAATGTTATATTGAATGTTATACATGTGTTCTCTTATAGTATACTGTGTTGTAGTGCTTAGTGTATTATGACATCACACTGTTCTTTTTCAGAGTGTTTTTCTTCCATGTCAAGTTCTGGGTGGTCAGGTGGAGCTTGCCTCTGAGGGCAGTGTTAAGTAAACAGGCGTTGATTAGATAATTAAGAGGTTTATTTAAGAATACACGACAGGCAGCAGACACGACCCTGCAGTACAGCTGCTACCTTCAAACTGCCTACATCAAACCAAAACATTCTAAGTGGAACGTTGCTCTGACATCATACAGAATTGTGAGACATTATACATAACCGTGAGTGAGTATGGCCCCATATTATAATAGAACATGCATAAACTTAACACACCTTCCCCCCTTGCATGTTACACAAAATCAAAAACTAAGCATTTTATTCCATATAAAAATCCTTATAGCGATCCGGAATTTTTTTTGTTCTCTTAGCTTGTCCGTCAATACTGAAATTTAGATTTTCCGAGTGTCTTTCATTTGATTTAGTTACATCTCTCAAGTTGTTGTCATCTAAGTGCAATGTCACTTGCGGATTTCCTTCACCTTGCTTATCAGTCGACTCACCACCCTTGTCGACGCCCTCCTTGTTGCCTTCATCGACCACAGAACCTAAAGAGCTCTTGACCAGCCTGGAAACAGACCAACATTCTCCACCATCAAGTATAGCCACATTGCCTCGAATGGTCACTATTTTTCTTGGACCTTAAAACTTGCTTTCAGAGCATTTAACTCCAAAACGAGGATTTTTTATGAGAACTATGTCCCCTTCCACCAATCCCACTTTTTTAACATGGAATGTGGAGTCAAACCTTTCTTTATATCCATTTTGGGCCTCAGATATCAAGGTCATTATCTTCTCCCTATCCACTTTCACACACCCAGCCAATCCTAACCATCCTGGGCATAATCTGGAGGCAGGTTGTCTCCCTTTTAGAGAAACAAATGGCGAAACCTTGGTGATGGAATGTGGTGTGATACAATAACTCCACACCATTTCCCTCAACAAATTTGACCAATCAATACCAGAATTTAGGGCTAATTGAATGCCGCCTTTAATGAACCTGTTGGCCCTTTCAACCATGCCGTTTGCCCTAGGATGATATAGAGCAGTCCTGGAATGCTTGATCCCATAGCACTGTAAAAACTCCTTCATCTTTTGCGAACAGAACTGCACTCCGTTATCCGTAATAATTTCTGTGGGAAACCCTTCTTTGTAAAATACCTCCTCAAAAAACATGATCAACTCGTTGGTGGTAGCCTCCCTTAATGCCTTACACTCTAACCACTTGGTGTGGTAGTCCACCAACACCACCATGAATCTGAAACCATTCCCCAGACCTTGGATAGGGCCAATGATATCCACTGCAAGTTTTTCCAGTGTTCACTGGGAACTTGAACTGGACTCAATGGAACTTCTCGGACAACTTTACCCTTATCAGCATTGTCACACTCCCTACAGTCTCTTACTTTCTTCTCAACCATGCTGTCCATCCCTGGCCACCAATATGACTGTCTCACCAACCTCTTGGT
Source organism: Ambystoma mexicanum (assembly GCF_040938575.1). NCBI lineage: Eukaryota > Metazoa > Chordata > Amphibia > Caudata > Ambystomatidae > Ambystoma > Ambystoma mexicanum. Next base: position 85,171,004 of record NC_090928.1, on the reverse strand, counting down.
ACCGTTTATGCCCAAATGGCCCTGATGAGCTAGATCAACCAAGCAAGCTCTAATACTTACAGGGGGAATAACTTTGCTTCCTCTCCTCAATGTCTCACCATTCTCAGCCAAATTTAATTCCAATCTAATCTCATAGAAACGATCAAAATTCCTATCTAGAGACTCTTTTCTGGGCCATCCCCTCCTCGTCCATTCCTTCACTCTGGCAAGACAAGAATCCTCCAGATCGGCTTCACTCCACTCTTCTTTCCCCACAGCATTCTCTGTCAAGTTCGAGATACACAGATTGTCCTCATCCTCCTTGCTGGGGACAAATTCCACCTGATCCAGAGGAAGTCTGGACAGACAGTCAGCAACAACATTATCTTTGCCTGGAATGTAACTGAGTGTAAAATTGTAACCTTGCAGCCCAACCATCCATCTTGCAATCCTAGGCTAACCCTTTGCCCAATCACAACTGCCTAACAATTGCACCAGGGGCTTATGATCAGATTTAATTAGGAATTCCTGTCCCCATAGAAAATACTTAAAGTGCAAAACGGCCCAATAAACAGCCAAAGCCTCCCTTTCGATTACTGAATAATTGCACTCAGCTCCCCTTAAAGGTCTGGAGGCGAATGCAATGGTATGAACCTCCTTACCTGAGTCTATTTGACACAATGTGGCACCTAACCCAGCCAGACTCGCATCGACCAAAAGGACAGTCTTCCTACCACTCATGAAACAGCCTAGAGTGGGTGCTCTCGCTATACTCTCCTTTATGGTAGAAAACGCTTCCTGACATTCTATTGACCAATTAAATGCCACCCCTTTTTTCAGAAGATTCCTCAGTGGTGAAGAAATGGTTGCAAACTTCTCCACAAACTTGTGGTAGTACTCCGCCATGCCCATAAAAGATCTAAGCTGATCCTTGTCTGCCGGAGCAGGAACACCACAAATATTCTCCACCAATTTGACTTTTGGGGATCTACCTTGGCTTGAAATTCTATGACCTAAATATTCAACTTCTCTAAGAGAAATACACTTTTCTCTCTGTACTGTGAGACCAGCCAACTTCAACCTTTGCAGCACGCTTCTCAATGCACAATCATGCTCACTCTCAGACTCAGCATACACTAAAATATCGTCCTGGAAGACTGCCACATTCTTGAGCCCTTTCAATACTTCTTCCATCACCCTTTGGAAAACTGATGCGGCGGATGCCAAGCCAAAAGGCATCCGTAGGTACTTAAATGTGCCAAGGGGCGTAACAAATGCCGTAACATGTTGGCAGCGTTCTGACAGCGGAACTTGGTGATATGCAGCAGATAAGTCAATTACTGAGAACCAACTGGGTTCTCCCAATGTGGCAAGAGTCTCTGAGATAATGGGCAGTGGATGCCTCTCAATGAAGATGTTCTTATTTAAGTCCCTGAGATCGACACAAAGCCTTGAGCTTCCATTGCTTTTCGCCACTAGAACGACAGGGGAAAGCCATTCTGTCCCCTTGATGCGTTCTATCACACCTTTCTGCATCAGATCTTCAAGTTCTTAACTCAGCTGTTGTCGTAGCTTGAGTGGAACGGGTCTCACCTTGTGAACCACCGTTCTGGAATTTGGTTTTAGTTTTATGTTATGTTCAAAATTGGATAACCTTCCTAGATTGGACGTGAAGACCTCCGGGAACTCCTTTTGCCACTTGTCTTCAAGCTCAGCAATTGTCACTGGTTCACTGGCACTGGCTTGAATGCGGACACCGAGTTCCCTTTGTTCATCCCATCCCAATAGCGATGCACCTTTCTTCGCTACCAAGATCCTGGCCAGACATTCCTTTCCTTTGTAAGCCACTTTTGCTTGAAATTCGCCAACCAGGGCAATTGATGACTCCCCGTATCCACATGGCTGTACCCCTGCTTGGGACAAAACGTTGCACTCCTTCCCTAAAATGTTCTTCAACGTGTCTAGGGATATTATAGTCCAAGGGGAAGCTGAATCTACTTTCTTCTCAATGTTGCACCCATCTATCACAAATTGATCAACAGGTCCTCTACCATCACCGGACACTGCATGAATGTGGAAAAGGTGGCGAGCACTGTTCTCCTGAACGGGAACTTCATCCAGCGCTCTGCCCAATGATTGACCAGAATCACAACATTCAGGATCCCTTTGCTCAATAGCGTTGATAGAGGACTCCCTGCACAAGTTTGCGAAGTGACCCTTCTTCTTGCATTTGTAGCACTCCGCGAATCTCGCTGGGCATGTGGGATAATTGGCCGTGTGTCTTGAATTGCCACATCTTGTACATTTTTGAACCCACCATTCTTTCTTATTGGGTGTTTTTTTCCTCTGCAGCACAGCACACACTCCTTGTGCAGAACTTTGAGACTGTTGCTTGTCGAGTTTCATAGCTCTCATGTATTGGGATGTTTGTTCAATTGTGCGTGTTATTTCCACAGCCTGCTCCAGCGGGACATCCTTGGCTAACAGCTTCTCCTGCACCCTGGGGCTATTTGTGCAGCGCACTAGTTGATCCCTAATGAGGGAATCAGTAAGGTCCCCAAACTCACATGTGTGACTCAGTGTCCTGAGCGAAGCCACGTAGGATTCCACTGACTCCGCACTATCCTGAGTGCGCTGGAAAAACTTGTGCCTTTCGAAAGTAACATTTTTTTTTGGCTCGAAGTGTTCTTCAATTTTTTTTATGGCCATAAGGTACTCATCATCATCACCTGCACCTTCTTCACGGGTTCGTGTAAGACCCTCAAAGACTATGCGCCCCTCTGTCCCAAGGTTGTGGAAAAGAAGTGCTTTTTCCTTCCCGAGCTGTACCTATCACCACCTATAGCCACCAGATAGTTCTCAAAAGTTTTAATCCATCCATCCCATCTCAGAGGAGGGCGACCAGGTTCGGGGAGAAATGGGCTAGGTGGCGATATTGCAGCTGCCATATTGTCTGTGCCAGGTGAAGGGTGCTGGCAGAATAGTCTGCAGGTGGGTAGAGGACTGGGAGGGTCCAATATGAGACTTCACCAGCTGCCCAGAGCTTATGGAGAGTGAATTTGTGGGTAGGAATGTCCTCTATTGTTGAAAGGCTTAGTGAGCAGGATATGTCACAATGGCGAGTCCTGTGACATCACAATGAACCTCTCCAGTAGTCCGAGCCTCCACCCTAGACTGAGGATAGAGTGTTCAGTAAAGCATTCATTGTTGATGAAATGGCACTTGAAGATTCTCTGGCCTACAGTGTTAATAGCTGTGCGGCGTTGAGGCCCAGTTTAAAAGTAAACAACAGTTCAGCAGCATACCATAGGGACCCTTGAATGCTAAAAAAACAATGTATCAGCCAAACTGAAAATATGCGTACACAGCGTATGCAGATAAGATCTCCCCTCCTTGTCCCAATCTGACCTGGAAGAGCTTATGGCCCTGCGCCTGCTGCCTGTGGTGAGGTCGTCAGCTGTGCTGAGAACAAAGTGCCGCTCAAACTCCCGTCACGGGGAGGAGCGGCAAGGCGAAGAATAGCTTCCACTGTGACAGCTGTGTGCCACTCTTCAAGTGCGGCGCAGAGGGGCCAAAGGTGCCGAGGCGTTCAAGAGGGGCGATGCGTCCTCAAGCAAAGAACAGGCGAGGCACGAGGGGCACCATGGGTTAATCCTCGTCGCCAATGTTAAGTAAACAGGCGTTGATTAGATAATTAAGAGGTTTATTTAAGAATACACGACAGGCAGCAGACGCGACCCTGCAGTACAGCTGCTACCTTCAAACTGCCTACAACAAACCAAAACATTCTAAGTGGAACATTGCTCTGACATCATACAGAATTGTGAGACATCATACAGAACCGTGAGTGAGTATGGCCCCATATTATAATAGAACATGCATAAACTTAACAGGATGCGCCTGCTGTCGTGATTCCTGCTACTTAATAAATACATAAACGTGTTTGCACTGTCCACACATTATTCTTAACACAGCAGTGTCTTACTACTCTCTGCAGTGTGAAGAGTGACATCACTGGAAACTGGAGCACACTGATGACAGCCATGACCTACTTCAGTATCAGGGACGTCATTTGGGGGTTGCCACGGGTCACAGTTGCGACCCCTGAGGTCTCCCTTGCTACCCCTGTGGTCTCAGTTGCTACCCCTAAAAAAAGATTATTTTTTTAAGTAAGCTCCCAGGCTTTGACCAGCACCATGTGGCTCTTTATTTTTGGAGTGGCTGGCGTTCTTGTTCAGGCCTCTCAAAAAAACAGGGGGTTCCACAAGTGCAACTCTTGTTCAGGCCTCTTAGAAAAAACAGGGGTTCCACAAGTGCAACACTTTGAGCAGTGATCCTAAATAAGAAAGAATAGGAATAACAGATAATTTGTCTTTCTGGAATTCTATACAATAATTGGTAGACTCATTAAAGGTTTATTTCAGGCACACTTCAGGGGTCCAGTCACTGATCTAGTCTATTGTTAAACACCTCAACTCATGTTTTCATCCATCTGAGGTTGATAAATGAGTACCAAAACAGGTTGGGTGCTATTGTATATATATTTTTTCTATATGAAGCGCTTAAGCGTAAGTGCTATATAACAACACATCATTATCATTTGGCCTTGGACTTCTGCTTGCATTCATAGTAATTTTGTAATATGGGCCTATTCACACAGATATTAACGATACATATGGTGACCCATTTTTGTATGAAATGTATATCACATTATAGTCATATCATAACCATAATGTTCGTAGTGTACTTTGGAACAATGCTATTTGATGCCACTTCCTGTTTTGGCAAGGGGTGAAAGATCATGTTCCACTGCTTTCCGTGATGTCACTCCAGGCTGGGGGTCAAATTACATCACTTCCTGTGATGTCATCAGACATCAAAGGTTGTGTGATGTCATTTCCGCTACCCCAGGCATTTTGATGAAATGACTTAAAATGAAAGCCACAGCCATCATAAATTCAAAGCTGCTGTATTTAAAATTGCTGTGGCTTTCTTTTTAAGTCTCCCAGGCTCCCCCAGCTCGGGGGAGACTTAAAGCGAAAGCGCCGGATATATAAATACAACATTGTTGTATTTATAATTGCCTGGACTTTCGCTTTAAGTTTCCTGGGCTCCCCCAGCTCAGGGGAGCTCGGCAAAGCAGGAAAAAAAGAAGCACTCACCAGCAGCACTGGGCAGGAAGGAGCCTGACAGCATTCTCTGCCCTCTGGCTGTAATAAGCAAAATCTCCCAGTGGGGGCTTTTGCTTCATTATTGCTGCAAGAGCAAAGCTTAACACAAGCACAGGAGGCTCATTCATTTCACAAAATGGATGCCTCCTAGTGCTTGCAATTTTGGACTTTGGGCCTCATTTCCTCAAAACTTTACATAGGAACATTCTTTAAAAATATTTTTTATAAATATTTTTTATTATGGCTCATCTTTTGAGACAATAATATTTTTGAGTGAACTTCCCCTTTAAGTATTCATTAATAATTCATTCTTCAACATCCTTTCCTCATTGACTATTATCATTTCTACCAGCGTCAGTAGCATTCTTTCAATATGTACATGTAAAGAGTTATTATGGCTCTTTGTGGCTCTTTCTATAGCAACACCAGTTATGTTGGTTATAATTATTGCAATGTTAACAGCCTATACATACATATCGATCTGATAGCTTGCATATTTGGGGGGGCTTGGCGCACACTACCTTTTGGAGTGGTGTGAGTAACTGTTCTAGGTGCCAGGTTGAAGGCATTTGTCTCATTTTCAAATGTCACCTGTAAGACATTCAGTTCCTTTCTAACACTTTATATCTTCCATACTCAAAACGATATAGCTGACCAATCAAAGCAAATTTCATGTTTGTGATATATCTGAATGTTTCACTCTGTGGATAAGTATATATTGAGGGTACATTTCTAAACCTCCAAATTGTTAAAATGAGGAATAAAAGCAAGGCGCATTCACATTATTCATCATTTTAATGATCCAAGGTATTTTCAATCAATTTGAAAGTGGACTGGAGTCAGGTAACCAAATTGAATTCTGTGCTGCTCTCTTGCTCCACCTACAAAATGCAGTGTGGATTTCAACCTGCATGAATTCCTATCTGATCCAACAGATTCTTCCACCTGCTAAAAAGATTGCCGAGGATTCCACAGTAAATGCTGCCTGGAAAGTGTTTTTTTAAGGTGACAATTACATTTTTTACAAACACACCTTAAAAGTGGAGAGTAAAATCTGTTTTACTTTTCACATCTCCATCTTGTTTTGGAAATGACAAAAATTGCATGTGTAAGGTGGTTCTCCCTAGGGTTTGGGGGAAAGAGCAGCAACCTGCAAGAGTCCTTATCAGGGATACTACACCGGTATACACGCATTTCGTCGAAGTATTTTTCAACGTGGGACATTTCATCGCCAACATTTTCATCGACCAAAACTGGTTTTTAAAAAAATATATTTTGGTGGGTGTTTTGTTGGGGTTGGGGTATGATTATTTAATTAAAGGGGGATCTGGGGGGGGGGAACCCACCCATAAATAAAAAAAAAACAAAAAAAAGAGTTTTGGTCGATGAAAACGTGGCGATGAAAAGTCCCACATTGAAAAATACTTTCGCCGAAATCACGTAGAACCACTACACCTTAGCGCACACATCTGCGAATGTGAACCCAGGGGGGATGGTTTAGGCTTTTCCCTATTGACAGCCAGCCCTAGTGGCTCGCCGTCCTATGGTTGCAGCAGGTTAAATAAACAGTCTCAGCCTCATGTGATTTGGATAGAGTAAAACTCCTTATTTATATAACTGTAATAGACCAACAGATCTGCTTCTCGGTATGCCCGATTAATATGGCATTTACAATGTCATCTAGTTCAGTTGATGCACAGACATTTAGGATTCATTCTTACATTTCCTCCAATAGTTCAAGTTCTCTTTAATTCCAGTGTGGTCACTGGGGGGGGGACAAGACCATTCAAAGTGGATAAACCAATAAACAAATATTACAGTGGGAACACTTATGACTTAGATCAGTCTCATTGGATAACTACATAACTGTTTTCTCTTTGGTGAGAGTACCTTAGCGCATCATCCTTCACATATGGTAAGTAACCAACTGTTTCACAGAGATGTGGAGCCTTCGCGAGTAAGATTATTCACATTTGATAAATACATGACTCCTTCACTTCATGAGACGGCATTTTCGAGCGAGATTATTCACATTTGCTAAATAAACAACTCTTTCACCTCAGTGGGGCATTTGCGAGCGGGATTATTCACATTTGATAAATAAATAACTCTTTAACTAAATGGGAGCATTTGCGAGCAAGATTATTCACATTTGATAAATAAATGACTCTTTCACTTCATAAGGGACATTTGCAAGTGAGATTTGTCACATTTGATAAATAAACACTCACTTCATGAGGGGCATTTACGAGCGAGATACGTCACATTTGATAAATAAACAACTCTGTCACCTCAGTGGGGCATTTGCGAGCGGGATTATTCACATTTGATAAATACACACTCCTTCACTTCATGAGGGGCATTTGCAAGCAAGATTTGTCACATCTGATAAATACTCTTTCACTTCATCAGGTGCATTTGCGAGCAAGATTTGTCAGATTTGATAAATAAACAACTCTTTCACTTCATTAGGGGCATTTGCGAGCGAGATTATTCACATTGGATAAATAAACACTCTTTCACTTCATGAGGGGCATTTTTGAGAGATTTGTCACATTAGATATATAAATACTCTCACTTCACGAGGGTCATTTGCGAGCAAGATTTGTCACATTTGATGAAAAAACAACTCTTTCACTTCATGAGAGGCATTTGTGAGCAAAATGTGTCACATTTGATACTTTAACAGCTCTTTCACCTCAGTGGGGCATTTGCGATAGGGATTATCCCATTTGATAAATAACCAACTCTTATGTTGTTTTAGCACTGCCCAGCAGCTGCCAGCTACCATCTATGCCCCTTACTGTGCGGACATCCATCAAGTAGTCTCCTAGGTCCTGAGAGAAAACATCCCTCATGAGAGCCACTTGGTTGTCCGGGCCAGTATTGGCCATTACCTAGATATCCCCTGAAACACCTGCAATGAGCGTAACTCCCGGTTTAGGAGCTCAGTGAGGTGAGATCTAAGGAGCAACTTCCGGCAGAGTGTCTTGACGCTAGCTCTTTTCTGACAAGAGCTGCCTGACTAAATTCTCTTCCAAAATACAGGCGCCCCTTCCCTTGAGGCTTTCTCTAAATCCCTCAGCCCCCTTCTCTAGCTCTGCTTACATGAACACGCAGCTGACTGTAGTATCAGCAATACCCTGCTATTCCATATCCCCCAACACTCTCTGACATTCTCTTCATCAAAATGTAACAGGAAATTGACATATGCCGCCAAGGTTGGAAACGGCCAGACAATATACTTTATAGTTCCAACTTGCCGCACTATGGTGCTGGCTCCGGAAACCTTTCCGCTCCTACCTCCTGTCATGGAGAGGGGAAGGGCAGACTCACATCTGCTACCTTCTATCCCATCGACTGGCGCAAACACACTGACGCTACAAGCCTGCGCTGATCTGCCGACCTCACTACTTGCTTCCTCGACCCTGGAGAGGAGAGAGCGCAAGCAGGCCCATACTGCCCTCAGTGGACCTCTTCAGCACAGAGGGCCTGGATGACCTGGGTGTTCTTGAAGACAACGCTCTCTCTCCCTCTACGCTGCTTGCCGTGGCTATATACAATCCATGGTCCTGTCCACCTGTTGCTGAGGGTGGGGAGACGGTGACAGGATTTTTGTTAAAATCACCTCATCCACGCTCCCATTCCCCCTGCGGGTGGGCCGTACCAAGTCCCCCAGGATTTTAGGAAGGAGAAATACCTGCAGACATAAAAACAGGACTGATTTTATGCACGTAAGCTCACCCTTCATACATTACAATGAAACTCCCACACTGGAATGTGGGGTTTTACACTCCCCCCCAGTCCTTGTCCCCAAGAATGTACCTTCTCCCTAGGTACATACAGTCAGTCAAACAAGTTTATTCGGATATATAAAAATCCATTAAACAACAAAAAACAATATTATACACATATAAAAGTTGCAATTTCATAAAAAGGTCAATACTTCCGAATAAATAGAATCAATGGACATTCTCAGTAAAGCAACATATGATAAGATCAATTCACACATAATTTCAAATATGGAGGCCCCATAAAAACAAATAATAAAATCAGACATAAATGCAGAACTCAAATATTTAAAACCATTACTAGAGATGTTATAAAATTCACATTGCTAATTTACACCACCTTGAAGTTTTAATAGGCTATTTCTAAAATACATCGCTCTTTTCAAAAACATAAGTAGTGCTCAAGCTGTGTAGACCGTGTCGGCACTCAAAAGAAACACAAGTGCTTCCTTATGAGTGCGGATCACTGTCTTCTTGAGGGCGGGAATCAAGGTTGCTCTGCGAATGCCTACATACCCTATACAAAAGAACAATAGGTGTGTTAGGTCTTCCCGGGAATGACCACAGACCGGGCAGCCCGCAGAATCAGAAAAGCCTTTCCATTTATAGGTATTCCCTTGCAACCGAAGGAAATCAAACCGGGCCCTTGTAATCAGCCACCTGTCTTTTTTATACGGGCTCATTGTTAAATACGGTTGTATTCCAGTAGGCCTACTAATGCTGGTATGGAATTGGCCAGATTTGTGGCCATACTCCATAAGAATTATTTCCCTCACTTCAATCTCCCCCAGTGCAGTTTTGTGGGCTGCCCGCTCCCTCTTAGTTATTAATGAGGCGGGCGGGAAAAGGACACTTAGATTGACCTCCCCCAGAATCTTGGAGATATAAGCGAGCCAGGGGATGTTTTGCCATCCAGCTCTACCCAAAACAGCCCGAATAATAAAATGACAAAGAGAGGCATGTTCGTTGGCCCACAACCGAACCCAAAATAAAAGTGGTGCCATCGGCCACTGGTCCTCGCAGAACTCCACACCCAGTTCTCTATGCGTTGCTATTCTAGAGGCACAGGTTAGAAGCCCCAACAGTTTTTTGAAAAATTTGATCTCTTTACTTTGGATTTCGGCCGCATTCTGGAAGCCCCAAATGGGTGCACAGTACATAGTGGTTGCCACAGTTGGTACACCATAGATCTTTGTGATCACATCCAGTGGCTGGCCCCTACACTTTGACATAAATCTATAAATGCCTCCTAGTTGCTGGCTCATCTTTACAGATTGTTTGGCCACATGGGCCCTACCATATAGAGCTTCTGAGAAAGTAATTCCCAGATAGTCGAAGACCTTGACTCTTGGTATGATTTCCCCAGCACAGAGCATCAGTTTCATGGGCACTGAGCGTTTTCTGCCTACACAGGCAATTACTACTGATTTTTTGGTATTTATTTTTAGGCCCAGGTTACCCATAAATGTTGTATAGGCATTTATCAGAGCCTGTAAAGCCCTTGGGGTTCTTTCTAGTAGGGCTGTATCATCTGCATAGGCCAATACTGGGAAGCCCCTTGCCCCCAAAATCAGGAAGTCGGCCAAAATATCAAGGAGGTCCTGTGAGAGGCCGTTAATGTAAAGGCAGAAACAGATAGGGGCCAGTACACAGCCCTGCCTTACACCACACCCCACCTGAAAACAGGCAGTGCAATGCCCCTCTGGTACACTACGCACACAAGCCTCGTTATCTGTATGTAGGTCAACCAACACCCACAAGATGTCCCCAGGGCACCCTAAGGACCCAAGCACAGCCCAGAGCTTAGCTCTGTCCACCTTGTCAAAGGCCGTGCTCAGGTCCATAAAGGCCAAATTAACTGCCTCACCCCGACAAAAGACTGAGTTGGCCACTAGAATGTACAGATTGAGGCTCTGTTCCATTGTACCCACTGCGGGACGAAACCCAAATTGAATGTCCGAAAGAATCGACTGTTCACCAATCCAGGTTTCTATACGGGCCAGCAGAATTCTCCCAAAAATCTTGAAGGAGGAGTCCAGCAAAGAAATTGGCCTATACGCGCCGGGGTTGGACATGTCCACCTTTTTAAAAATTGGGAAAATTATCGCCTTTTTCCAGGAGGGTGGATACTTCCCTGATTGTAGGCAGGCATTGAACACTACCTTTAAAAGAGGTGCCCACATGTCTACCGGATCTTGGAACAAATCGGATGGAATCAAGTCCGGACCCGGGGCTCGATTATGTGCTTGGAGCTTAATGGCCTTTTCAGTCTCCTCCACCACAAACTTCAGGCAAGACCCTGCAAGATCTGCGTGGGCCTGTGTGCTCTCTGACCCAAACATATTCCCAAAATGGGATAGCCATGCCCCTTCTTCCACATGAGTTCCGCTGCCCTCGTTAGACTAACACCCCTCCGGCCCTCTTTTTACAAATGCCCAAAATGCCTTCTGGTCCCCTCTCATGGCAGCATTCAAAAAGCTTCCCCGGCCACCCCTTCAATCTCGAGTTTCCTTCTCTCTAGCTCCTGTTGGTATACTTTTCTGACTTGAACAATCGCAGTTCTACTGCTGGAAGGATCCTTTAGTATTAACAACAGGGTTTTCTTCGCCCTTTTGCAGGCCTCATCGAACCACCCCCTCTTCGTTGAATTCCCCTTTGTCCTTATGGCTATAGTGAATTTAGTTGTGAGGGCAGCCGACAATCCTACAAATTTCTCAACGACTACCCTCCCAGGTAGGTGATCACCCAAAATATCCATCAGAAGGGGTTCATTCTCGCTGATTGAATTGTAGTGTAGCTCCTCCTCTAAGATGGTCCCCCATTTAATTTGTCTTGAGCCATTGGGCACGCCCATCAATGGACTAGGAGCTATGTCCTTCGAGACCCCCTTCCCCCAGCAGACCCTTAAGTGACAGACAGATGGGAAAATGGTCGCTATGTATGTCTGCCATCACCTCAAAACTTTCAGTACGTTCCCATAGGTTAACAGAGATGCAGAAGTAATCTATTGTTGACAAGTTATATGATTGTTAAAGGTCACCTGGCCTGGAATGTCCGGGGCTAGGCGACCATTAACTATTCAAAAGCCCCATTCCAACAGCCAGAGGCTTAACTGGAGACCCTTTGGGCACACTCTCTCGTCCCTCATGCACCTAGGTGGGATATTCTCTACCATATCCTCCAGGGGGTCTAAAGTGTCCATAGCTACCCCCCTCCCATTTTTATGTTGAAATCCCCCCCACGAAATGTATGATACAGTTTTGTTCCTGCCCTTGGACAATAATTCCTTTATAAACCTCTTAACCTTGGTTAATCTGTCTAGTTCCGAGATATGGGGGCTATTATAAAAGTTGATAATACATATTGCGTCCCCCTTTGCAGTTGATAATAACACAACCTGCAAAAAATCCATCCCCGTTGAAATCACCTCAATCCTACATTCGAGGGCAGCCTTAATCAGGATGCACAATCCGCCATAATGTCTGCCTCTCAGTTTTTTCTTTGCCGGAATACCGTATGAGATAAAACCGTCGAGGTGTGGGAGTTCTATGGCCCATGTTTCTTGAAGTAGGACCACTGAGTTAGCTTGAAGGAGCTCATTTACCGGCCCCATGTTCAACTTCCTAGTTGAGCATGCGATGTTCCAAGAAAGCAGGCGAAACACTGGGCTCTTACTTGCGGGGCACCCAAGGGATACAAAAGGTGCCCTAGCCTCTATGACAGCCTCTTGTCAATTTACATCCTCGCAGGAGGTTAAAATCTCATAGTGGTTATCCAGGGGCAGGGGGGCTAAATCATTCCTTTCCATGACATTACCCTGCCTCTTCTTAGTTGGGATAATGCTCCAATCGCCCAACGATGTGTTGGTTGGTAGCGGCCGACTTGAAGCGGTGTTTTTCTCTACATATCCCCCACCAATCCTACTACCCATCAGCTGGCCCCGCCCACCTGCGCCCCCCGGACATAAAAATAGTCCAGAGGAAGAAGTTTACTAGACAATCTATTGCTATTAGGCTTAAGGCCCCGGGCTAAATTGGTGTTCAAAAGGTAGCCTGTTAACTGTGCGTCTGAAAAAGTTATCACCACACAATCCCCAATCATGTTCTTGGGCTTGTTCCCCACCCAGCCCACTTGCCTAGCCCTGCGGATGATTTTTGGGTCTATCTTAGGCCCCATCAAATTTGTGTTTATCCAGTGGGATGCCTTGTTGATCAGGAAGAGTGTCGATTCAAAACTCCCCGGGGGGAGCCCAGGCAAACCGGTAATGATCCCAACAAAGGGGACCGCTTCCGGCGGTAGATTCAGAATTGATACATTCCCCTGCCCAATCCCTTGCCCCTGTGCAGTTGTAATTGCCTCCAGATTACTTTCGTCCATGTCCCTTCCGGGCCCACTCACCCCCTTTTGAGCTACTGGGACTGCATCCTGTTCCACTGTGACAATGACAGCTGATTGCCTACCTTGTGCAACCTTATCCTTAACCCCACTAGAGGGATAGCTGCCAGTTGGGGATGCAATTGGGGGGCAAGGACAGAGCCTATCAACCACCCCCCTTTCCTCAATACTACTAGCCAGATCACACAGTTTAAGAGAAACTGTCCTAATTGAATCATCCATGATTGCCAGAGTATTTAAAACCCCCTCTTTTAACCCCCTCAAGGAGTTCAACAGCAGCTCGAGTGGTTTTAGCTTTTCGTCCAATAAGGCCTCCAGCCATTCTTTATCCACCTCACTAACTGTGGAGGAGTCCAATGATACAGAGTCCCTATCCTCATGAGCTTTGTTATTGCTCCTAGGCACCCCCTCCCTGGGGTGCGGAGGTGGCGTCAGCGCCTGGCCTGTCCCCACTCCAATATTAGCCCCCATCCCATCACCCCCTGTCTCCAAAGGCCTAGCACCTATATCTTCGGACCCCACACACTCGATACCCAGTCCCTCACACCGAGGGACGGCCTCTCTAGAGACAGCTTCGGCTGCATTCATGCAGTTTTCTGTTTTATTGGCCATAACATCCATATAGGAGTCCAGGGATGTTTGGGATGTGTTGGGGGCTGTTTTAGGGGTTGGTTTGACATTTTTCATTGGTTTAATGGTTTTTATGGTTGTGACATTTTTTTTTTTTTGCCTGTTTCCCTAGGGTCACCCCTCCCCCCCGGCTTTTCTCTTCCCCATATAGACAATATGAGGTTGATCTCAAATGCCCAGAATACCCAAATTCCTGCTACGCCACAATACTGGAGGAAGCAATCAAAATTACCGATGGTGCCCAAGAATAAAGCACTAATTCACACTAAGAGAATGCTCAATAAATACAATGCTGTGTCCCGAAGAAAAAACAAAGAGAGACACAGTAAAAGTATGGATAAGGAAGAGATGCCGGCTGGCCTTAAAAACAGAATATATAACTAAGGCAAATGATAAATAGCCCTATGGTAGCAAATGTGGCAAAGACAATCTCGAATTGGTAGTCCAGGAGTATGTCTATGCTTTTGGTGATACTCAAAAGTAGGCAGGATAGGGCAGAATAGGGCGACTTATGCAAAAAGAAACCATTAGAGGCGGAGAGGGGGTGAGAAATATCTCGCAGCCCCCTCGCAAACCCCTCGTAGCCCCCCTCCCTACTACTAGCTCTATGTTAAGAAAATAAGAACAGATAAAACAAGTAGAGGAGCCACGTAATATATGGAATTAAAAACAAAATTAAAAATCGTATTATCATATGTTAAAGTCCACTGTTAACGTCCACTGCTAATATAAATGAGCCCAGCATTCCTTTTACCACAGTACCCTTCAGCGTATCCTAAAAGGCTCCACAAAGGTCCAAATGCCCCATGGAGAAGCAATCCAACACCCAAAACCCGAAACCGGAAATCGCTGGAAACAGAGGGCGGGGAACGCCCGACAGCTTGGGGAGCTGCCAAAGTCTGACTCTCCCCCCCCACCCTCCTACAATCCTTGTAAGCAGTCGGGCTCCAAAACAGACAAGCTTATGGGCGTACCGTGAAGCCCGAGGGCACTGAAGTCCACAGCGCTGTATGCCGCGCGCCGTCCGCAGGCAGATCCAGATACGGCTCCGAGGGCTCTAAACACGAGCAGATAACCAGTGAGTCGCACACACCCCCGCCTCCACGCCTCTGCACACCGGAGCGCGAAGGACGCAAAGGACTCCGCTGGACTCTGCGCGCTCCGCGCTTCCCGGCAGTTTTGTGTGAATGGTGCCGCCTCCAGCAAAAAGTTAACCCTTTGCTGACTTGCAGTAGAGAGCTCCCAGGACGCAAAGGACTCCGCTGGACTCCGCGCCCTCCATGCTTCCAGGAGGTTTTGTGTGAATGGCGCCACCTCCAGCAAAAAAGTTAACCCCTTGCTGACTTGCAGTAGAGAGCTCCCAGGATGCAAAGGACTCCGCTGGACTAGGTACATACAATAGCATTCGATATTTCCCATTCTATAACATCTGTACATTCCACCATTGTTGAGCATAAAACATTGGAAAAAAGGATAACACTGTACAAGTAGTAGCTCACACATGAAATTCTATTCTGATGGCTTCAGATTGGTCTCCGGAGCTTCGTAATTCAGCATTCTAACCGGCCTGACTCTGGTTGAGAATGCGCGCAGCTCGCAAAGTCCCTCTGAATGATACTCAGAGGCAGTCTCAGGAAGTTCTATTGACTCAGGTGGCCTATCCTCGGTCAGAGAGCCGGACCTTGGTAATAGATCCTCTGATGTCATGGGGAAGGTGTCCATATGTCTCTCCAGTTCTCAGTTTGTCTGGAGGGATCTGGAGTTGAAAGCTTGCTTCCAATCCAATAGGCCATCTCTGAGCTTTCAGAATGTTCATCTTCTTCCTCTTCTATTAGCCTGGACTGATGGTCGGAGGACTTTTGGGCTACCTCAGGGATGTGAGGCCCTTTTGTCCTCCACATTCTTCTTCTCTTTGCGTTGGAGGCCACAGACGGTACAGTATTTGGTCTAGAGGGATGAAGGGCTTCCCTCTGGATTGTGTACTGTGACGGAGTTCGGGTGATCCTCTTACTCGGGGGAAACAGGGACTTCACCAGCAGTTGGATCCATTTCTACACCATCCCCTATTGGCAAGAGGTGATTTCGGTGGAGGGTCGTCACATCCCTCGGGGTGCCTTCCTTTCTCAGTCGGAACACCAGCAACCCAGTCAACTGTCTCTCGATCAGGTACGGTTGCGATTCCCATCAGTCTCCCAGCTTGTTTCGCCCTCTCTTCCCTAAACTCTTGACAAGCTCTCTGTCGGCAGGTTGCAGGTGGTGGAACCTGACCCTATCATCATACCTTCTCCTGTTTTGCTGTGCATTTGTTTCGGCAGCGGCTTGTGCCAGCTGGAAAGCATTTGGCAATTGATCCCAAAGGTCTCTCACATACTTGCAGGGAGGTCCCAAAACTCAAGTCTATGGGTAGCCTGCCATCCCTTCCAAACATTAGCTGATACGGGGTGAACACAGTGCTATCATTCCTGGTTCAGTTATAGGCGTGGACTAGCGTTGACTCATGTTGGCTCCACTTCAGCTTTTCTTTGGAACTCAGTGTCCCCAGCATACTTAACAAATTACGATTGAATGGTTCAGCTTGCGCATCCCCTATCGATGATAGGGAGATGTTCTCGCTTTCTTCATCCCTCTCAACTTCTTGAGTTTGATTAGTTTGGATTCAAAGTCTCACCCTTGGTCAGAGTGTAGCCGAGCAGGCCAGCCATAATGCACAAAGAATTTGTCCCAGAGTACCTTTGCTATGGTTGTCACTTTCTGATCCCATGTGTGATAGGCCTAGGCATATCTGGTAAAGAGGCTGGTCACCACTAAAATGTTCTGAATCCCACTTTTGTCAATTTCAAGGCTCAGGAAGTCCACACAAACTAAGTCCATGGGTCCAGAGCTCTGTAGATGTTGTAGTGCAGCAGCTCGGTGGCTAAAGGTTTTTCGAGCAATGCATCGTGCACATGTGTGGCAATACTCCTCTTCTTCAAGGCCTAAGCGTGGCCAGTAAAATCAACTGCATACTAGTTCTAGTGTCCGTTCACTTGCCAAATGCCCATGTTGGTTATTGAGGGCGTGCAGGGCCATGGCACGAAGCGAGCGGGGTAGCACAAGTCGGTGAATGAGTCGACCCTGGATTTGGCTCTCCTTATATAGCTCTTCCCTTCAGCACTGTCGACTTCTATTCCTTATGATATATATATGATGATTTGGCAGATTGTTTCTGTCTGCAGGCCCTGTCATGCCAGCCTCTTCGCTCTGCAGCACTTCACGTATCTTCAGAACTTGCAATTGTCTTTGTCTCAGCTCTGTCAAGTCCATGTGCGGCAGTTCGGGGCTGCCAGACTGGTTGCATCACAGTAACTCACAGGGACCCCCTTTTCTGGCCCCCCCAGGCAATCGATAAAGCAGTCTGACTCGGTTGTATGGCACATCCCCCTCCCGGCAAATGGCCTTCATAGTGGCCATCGAGGCTGTCTCAAAACGAATGGACTTCGGACAAGGCATCTGCGTCCACGTTACTGACTCCAGGGCGATATTCTGACTGGAAGTTGTACGTGGACAGTGCGGCCAACCAGCGATGGGCAGTAACATCTAGTTTGGCAGATTTGAGGACATAGGTCAGAGGATTGTTGTCTGTCCTCACTGTGAAAGTAGCTCCGTAAAGACAGCCATGCAATTTTTTGGATACTGCCCACTTCAGGGCTAAGAACTCCAGTTTGTGGGTGGGGTAGTTCATTTTGGATGAGCTCAGTCGACGACTAGCAAAAGCCACAGGCCCAGTGGTACCTTGATGTTCTTGATAGAGTACGGCACCCAGTCCATCCAAGCTTGCATCCACATGTAAAATATAGGGGACTTGGGGATCAGCATATGCCAGGACGGGCACCTCCATAAGAGTCTTTTTTTGGTTAGCAAAGGCACACTTCTCACTCCAGCGCAGGCCAAAGCTGTCCTTGGGATGGTATTGCGTCATGGACTACCTCCCACGGTTAGCCTCCATCTTCTGTGGGGCCGGATAACCCTTTGTTAATTCAGTGAGTGGTTGGGCTATGTTGGCGAATCCGGGCATGAACCTGCGGTAGTAATTACAGAACACCAAGAAGCTTCTCATTTCTTGCAGATTCTGCGGATGGGGCCAAGTCTCAAGGGCTTCCATTTTAGCAGGATCCACTCTAACTACTTCAGCAGATATGCTTCACACTGGTGAGGCGGAACTGGCATTTTCAGCCCCTGCTGTTGTAGATGATCTAAAACATTCAGTAGCCGTTGGTGATGCTCCTCTAGGGTCCCCCCAAACACAATCAGTACCTCAAGTAAGTTCATATCCCCAACTGTCTTCTCCATCAGGCGTTGACACATGGCGGATGCTCCCGATATTCCCTGAGGCAAACAAGTGAACTGGTAAAACCCCGAGGGGGAGATAGAGACAGTCTTCTCCTTATCCTCAGGTAACATAGGAATCTGGTAATATCCACTCCTTAGGTCCAAGACAGAGAACCACTTGCTCCCAACCAAACAGCCAAGGACCTCATCCATTCTGGAGTGTTAGGCAGAAACCTGTGCAGTTCCCTTTGGGAACACTGCAAAAGATTTCGGACTACAGGTGTTAGCAGTAAACCCACTTGGTAGCAGTCTGTACCACCCAGATTTACCTGGTAGCTGTGGCTGAGCAGTCAGACTTCCCTCAAGAAGAGTTAGGCAGTATGCAAAGTATACACAATAGGCACTCAGACACAATAGCACAAGCAAACACTGACCAGAGCTTTGGTATCAAAGTATATAATTATTTATTTAAAACCACACTGTTTGAAACACTCCAGCACTCTTATTGTAAAACACTCTAAACACAGTTACTATTATGATATATACAACCCTTATTCCTTATCAGACAAGTCTTAGTTAACACCACTTATTTCCAGTTAGAGGTGAGCGCTTAACTATAGATGGCACTCCAATAAGTTCATGAAAAAGGGAGGGAAAAGACAGAATATGTGAAGATACACCACTCTAAGATTTAGGAACACTTTTAGCAAGGCAGAAGAGCAAAAGTCACTGGTGAGCCAAAGTCCATAGGCTGGGCCCACTCTTAGAGAGAGCGGAGCAGAAATGCGCCCAAGATCACACAGTTACACTAGGCTTTGGAAGTCTTGCAGAGAGTTTGAAAAGAGTTTAGTGAGGCTCAGAAAAGTTTAGCCAGGGTGTCCCAGGCTAACCCAGGTTCAAAAGCCGGGGGCTAAATCTACCCCGTACAGTCGGTGGCAAGGGAAGCCAGGTGGAACACGGTACCTTAAGTGGGAAGGATCCTCCAGCGGTGGCAGTTGTTCCTGGCAGCGGGTGCAAGTCTCGGCGTCATCCAGAGGAAGAGAAGATCTCGACTTGGAGGAAAGATGAAGGTTGTTGTTGCACTGCCAGGGAAGAAACCAGCCGCAGAGTTTTCTGGATAAAGGTATTACCCTTTATTTCGCGGTCGTGGTAAAACGTGGTATTCCGGTTGCTGGGGTGCTTGGCACAGGCAAGGCAGCCACGAGATGCGTCGGGAAGGCGAAAAGACGGTGAAACTGGTTATCCCCACCAGTCAAAGGAAGAAGACTCTCCGGCGGGAGATCTCCTCTGTCGTTGGGAAAAGTGGTGAGACGGTCCAGCAGGGCTCAACCGGTGGTGTCGTCGTGGCAGGTCGGCTCAGCTTCTCCCTCGTCGGATTCTTAGGTCCTGTGGCAATTTCTGAAGTTCCAGTCCCCAAAGCCCTGCTTTTATGCAGAAAACCCCCATTCACTCAGCCTAGCTGTCACTCAAACATGCTAAGTGGTGAGCCGGCCGGCTCACCACTTGGGCCAATCAGGACGGAGTGCGACTTGAGTTGCCTAGGCAACTCAGTATAGGGGGTGCCTAAATCCCCCTCCACCCCTCCTAAGTACCCCAGACAGAGTGGCACCACTTTGGAGGGCTTCTGTGGAGAAGCCCGCCAAAAAGTAGAACAAAGGGCTCAACTTGGGTTGGAGTCACAGAAGAGAACACAAACGCCATTTTAGAACCGAGTTTTAGCAAAAAATACCAACCGGAGAATTAATAATAATTAAATAAACCGGCGGTATGTTCGAGGCTATCGTAATTAAATAAATAAAGATAGTAGCCTCGAACAATGGGAAAATCCCATAGAGAAATATTCGCGGTTGAATATAAAAAGTAGTATCCACTGCCACCAGCCAAAACTCGACTAACGAATATGATGGTTTGTACTGGTTCTGTTCAGAATTCAAGACTAGTAAAGTCAATGGTGACTTTACATGCCCTGGGAGACAGTAGTCAGTCCCAGGGTATGGAGTCTATACTGGGGGGTCACTATGACACCCCTGTGTTACTGCACTGAGGGTGCTGTGTAACACACATCACAAAAACACATGAAGCCCTATGGAGTAAAAGACCCCATAGCCCACTAAACACATCTAGAGTCAAAGGAATACACTCAAATCATGTCCAAGAGTGAGGGTAAAAGAGTCTCACTCTTGGCAGGAGAAAAAAATAAACCCCAAAAATCCAGCAAAGCTGCTGGGGGACTTACTAGTTTAGGGAATTCAGCCTAAACAGAGAATTCTCTCTAACGTGGAGGTAGTGAATGGATCGGACACCATCCTGCTGTTCAGTCGCCGGTAGTCAATGCACAGGTACACATCATTGTTCCTCTATCCAAAAGGGGGTTTAGGCCCCTGGTTCTGGCTGGATGTGCCATCAATTAGCAATGTGAAGCTGGGCGATTGTCAGCCTGCCTGGGAGGTTTACAGTTTATTTGGTGATATTAGTGATAGGGACTCGAATGTGAGTCACCCCCTTCCCAGTATCACTTACTAATGTGCGCTGGACCATCAGATTTCCCAGCAGTTCTTCTCCTTCCAGCAGGTCCATCACCAATCTCCTGTTGTAGGTCCCTTGGAGTTGTACATGGCCCGGCACCATTACCGTCTGACAAGGCAGTATGTCCAGTTGACTGTGGTTGGTGGGAGTCCCACTGACCCATCAAGTTGTGCTGCCTTCTCCTGGCTTTGCTTGAGATATGCCTGCTGGCAAGCGGGGCGCATGTTCAACGAGTGTGCAAACTTGGGACCAGCCATCGCCATACACATTCGAGGGTACCAAACAAGACGGAGTTGGTGCCCATAACCAGGGGAACCTCTGGATTCTGGTTCTTGGTGGTGCATACTAATGCCAGTGTGGACAAGGTTGTTTTCACCTCAGCCACATTCTGATTCAGGTGGATCTTCACTCTGACATACCCCAGATTACGGCAGGTCTCCAAAGGCAGGTGGGACATATATTGTTAATAGTAGGGCTCATAGACAATGGTGACCTGGGAGCCCCTGTACAGTAACGCAGTATTTCTTCACCCTTCTAGATCAACTGAGATGGTCATCGTGGGTCCAATGAGGCAAGTAGGAATGCCTCAGGGAACATTTGTGGTTTGAGGTCACAGTTTCTGACAGGTGACTGGTGTCCCTTTCTTAGAGTGGCAGAGCTCATGGACTAGGCGGATATGGTCAGCTGTGGAACTTCCATGAGCCTTGATGTGGTACCTGGTGGTAGGTAGTTCAGAATGCCGGGTCCGGGTAGAGCTGTGGGACTTGTTGGCCGTGGAGCTCACTCCTGTGGTCAAGGTTCTAACTGCTCCTCCGCTACAACCTCCTGGAGCGTTTCCTGACAATGTTCGGGCTGGAGTCGGTTTTCGTGTATTAAAATGGGCCGCTACTCGGGCATAGTTCTGGTCTGGGTAGAGAGACGGGTGGAGTGGGTGTCATCTCAACATCTATGGCAAAATCTCTAAGGTGGCAAAGGAGTAGAGGAGGAGGAAATATGCTCTCGAGTCTCTTGTGTCAGGTTTCAGGGCAGTAGGGAGCAGTAAGCTCCAGAGAATCTTTATTCTGACATGTGTTTGCTTTTAATACACTTGTACATATGCTTTTTCCAGTTTTGATTTCATTTTATTTTGGCCCTTAACTTAGTTCATTCAGAGTGAGGCAGATTTCCCAAGCCAAGATGGTGGAGGCAGTCTGGAGTCCTGATTGGCTGTGGATCAAACAAGGATAGGGCAGAACATTCTAAACTGCCTTTCATCAAAATGTATCATTGAGACTGGTTATTTGATCTCTGGTTACTTTGGACCTTTATTCATGAAACTATTTACAGTAAAGACTCATTTTCAAGATAAAGAAGAAGAAACAAGCTCTGAAGACAAGCAGGAAGATTTGGACTTGAATCTATTTCCAAATAAGTGTGATCCATATTAATAAGAAGAACTAATTAGAAATAAATAGTTTTAACAAGTAAAAATAATCTAAAATTAATTTAGGGTAAAGGTTCTTGTTTCTCTCTTTTTCCATTTTCATTTTTTTTCTTTGAAGTAGCTTCTGAATGAAAGGGTTTTTTCGCGCACCCACGCAGTATATGCAGTCAGGTTTGGAATTGCGTTAGCAGATTCGTTATTTGACCTTGTATCTATTTTCTTTTTAGAGTGACGCGCAATTATTCCTCCGTTTGTTATTCTTGTTTCCGGGTTACGCTAGGCGATCGCTGACATTGTTTTCAGAGGCATAGTGGTGGCAAAGTAAGGTAAGGAGTTTCTGAAATATTTTGTTCGTGACTGCTTGTTTATTATCCTGATCGCTTTGCTGTCAAGTGATTACTCATTGGTTAGGAATCGCAGGAGTTACATTAAGAGTGACTCTTTAGTCTCTGCAAGCGTTTTAGTGAAAAGTTCATATTTGTTCTAGGTTAGTTTCTGTTTTATTTTGGGTAATCCTACCGCGCCATAGTGGACTTTTAGGGGGTAATTCATAGAATTCAGCGCACAAGTGGCGCACGCTGCTGGCGCACAGTGTGCGCGTGCGAATCCCTGCGCCAGCCGCGTGCGCTAAAATCCATTTCCGCGCATAGCGTATTCATGGATTCCAGCCACCAAAACCAGCCGTGGCGCACAGTGGCGCAGCGACCCTGCAGCAGCGCCAGTTACGCCCCCAAGAACGCCTCTCACGCAGGGAAAAGCCATCAATATACCCAATCCAGCGCAAAGGGCTGCGCTAACCCTGTACCAGCACAGCAAGCGGGCTACGTGTATCACTGGGGTGCGCGGGAAGTACCTCACGCGATTGGCCCCGTGCGAGCAGGGTACGCGTATTTCAGGGGTGCGCGGGAAGTTCCACACGCGATTTCATCATGGTACGTGTATTTCAGGGGTGTGTGGGAATTTCCACACGCGAATGGGCCCGTGCGAGCAGGGTACGCGTATCTCAGGGGTGCGCGGGAAGTTCCACACGCGATATCAGCAGGGTACGTGTATTTCAGGGTGCAGGGGAAGTTACACACGCGATGTCAGCAGGGTACGTGTATTTCAGGGGTGCGTGTGAAGTTCCACACGCGATATCAGCAGGGTACGTGTATTTCAGGGGTGCGCGGGAATTTCCACACGCGAATGGGCCCGTGCGAGCAGGGTACGCGTATCTCAGGGGTGCGCGGGAAGTTCCACACTCGATTCCATCAGGGTACGTGTATTTCGGGGTGCGCGTGAAGTTCCACACGCGATATCAGCAGGGTACGTGTATTTCAGGGTGCAGGGGAAGTTACACACGCAATGTCAGCAGGGTACGTGTATTTCCGGGGTGCGCGTGAAGTTCCACACGCGATATCAGCAGGGTACGTGTATTTCAGGGGTGCGCAGGAATTTCCACACGCGAATGGGCCCGTGCGAGCAGGGTACGCGTATCTCAGGGGTGCGCGGGAAGTTCCACACGCGATTCCATCAGGGTACGTGTATTTCGGGGTGCGCGTGAAGTTCCACACGCAATATCAGCAGGGTACGTGTATTTCAGGGTGCAGGGGAAGTTACACACGCGATGTCAGCAGGGTACGTGTATTTCAGGGGTGCGCGGGAATTTCCACACACGATTGGGCCCGTGCGAGCAGGGTACGCGTATCTCAGGGGTGCGCGTGAAGTTCCACACGCGATTCCATCAGGGTACGTGTATTTCGGGGTGCGCGTGAAGTTCCACACGCGATATCAGCAGGGTACGTGTATTTCAGGGTGCAGGGGAAGTTACACACGCGATGTCAGCAGGGTACGTGTATTTCAGGGGTGCGCAGGAATTTCCACACGCGATTGGGCCCGTGCGAGCAGGGTACGCGTATCTCAGGGGTGCGCGGGAAGTTCCACATGCGATTCCGTCAGGGTACGTGTATTTCGGGGTGCGCGTGAAGTTCCACATGCGATATCAGCAGGGTACGTGTATTTCAGGGGTGCGCGGGAAGTTACACACGCGATTTCCGCAGGGTACGTGTATTTCAGGGGTGCGCGTGAAGTTCCACACGCCATATCAGCAGGGTACGTGCATTACAGGGGTGCGCGGGAAGTTCCACACGCGATTCCATCAGGGCACGTGTATTTCAGGGGTGCGCGGGAAGTTCCACACGCGATTCCATCAGGGTACGTGTATTTCAGGGTGCGGGGGAAGTCTCACACGTGATTCCATCAGGATACGTGTATTACAGGGGTGCGCGGGGAGCACCACACGTGAATTGCATTGTTCCCTCTACACCCTCCACGGCCCCTGCAGGTGGCTCACGCATACGCGATTTCATTGGACCAAAGGCCCTTAGCGCGTGAGCGCGTCTGTGACGTGACGCGCACGTGTTTCCCACATTGCACGTGATGACAGAACACACGTGGATTTCCACCAATCGCGTGTGGAACTTCCCGCGCACCCCTGTAATACACGTACCCTGATGAGATTGCGTGTGGAACTTCCCGCGAACCCCTGAAATACACGTAGCCCGCTCCCCCAGGCCCGATCGCGTGTAAAAGTTCACGCGAACCCCTGAAATACACGTAGCCCGCTCCCCCAGGCCCGATCGCGTGAATAAGTTCACGCGAACCCCTGAGATACACGTAGCCCGCTCCCCCAGGCCCGATCGCGTGTAAAAGTTCACGCGAACCCCTGAAATACACGTAGCCCGCTCCCCCAGGCCCGATCACGTGAATAAGTTCACGCGAACCCCTGAGATACACGTAGCCCGCTCCCCCAGGCCCGATCGCGTGTAAAAGTTCACGCGAACCCCTGAAATACACGTAGCCCGCTCCCCCAGGCCCGATCGCGTGAATAAGTTCACGCGAACCCCTGAGATACACGTAGCCCGCTCCCCCAGGCCCGATCGCGTGTGAAAGTTCACGCGAACCCCTGAAATACACGTAGCCCGCTCCCCCAGGCCCGATCGCGTGTGAAAGTTCACGCGAACCCCTGAAATACACATAGCCCGCTCCCCCAGGCCCGATCGCGTGTGAAAGTTCACACGAACCCCTGAAATACACGTAGCCCGCTCCCCCAGGCCCGATCGCGTGTGAAAGTTCACGCGAACCCCTGAAATACACGTAGCCCGCTCCCCCAGGCCCGATCGCGTGTGAAAGTTCACGCGAACCCCTGAAATACACGTAGCCCGCTCCCCCAGGCCCGATCGCGTGTGTGACTTCCCGCGCAACCCCCGGAATACACGTGCCCCGCTCGCACAGGCACAATTGCTGTATGTTGCCACTTTTGTAATGCGCAGGGACGCTACCGCCTGCCTTCGTGTGGCGGACGTGTTTCGGCTTGTGCGTGTCTTTCGCTGTGCGTGGCTTTGCCCTATTCGATTCCATGAATACGTATGGTTCGGGTGCGTGTGGGCGTTCCGTCTGCTTCCCTGCAGTACATCCTCAGTTACGCCCTTATTTTCGCAAGTTGTTCCCCATTCCGCGAGTTACGCCCCGTGTTCCGCCCACTTTCTAGTGTATGCGCCGAGGTTGTGCGCTTTCACTGTGCGCGTCGCGCACGTCTTTCGGGATGTTGTAGTGACGTGTGCGCCATGCACGGTTTGGCGCACATCCCGAGGGAAACACGCGCAGGGACTTCCATGTATCGCACGCGTGCGCGTGCGCCTGTTTTTTTGCGCTTGCGCCTGCTTGCGCCTGCTTGCGCCTGCTTGCGCCTGCTTGCGCAACGATTTTCGGCGCACGTTTGTTCCATGAATCGGCCCCCAAATGTTGTTTGAAAATGTCTGCGCAGACAAAAGCGCACTGCGGAAACCCAGTATTCTTACTGTCAAATGTTTAGCGTTAATTTTCTGTGGAATAATAAAAAGAAGAATTTCTTAGATTAGGCTGTGCTGAAAACATTTCCTTCTTTTGGACAGAATAATTCAGAGTTATTTAGGAGCACGTAGTGTAACTCTAGGGAAGGAATGAGTAGAATTAGCTTTAGGTATTCTAAGGAATTAAATAGGCTATAATTAGAGCAAAGAAAAAAGTTATTTTTAAATAGGGATTAAGGCATATTTTTCTGTTCTTCAAGTGCGTATTCCAAAATCTATGGGATAATGCAATTGAGGGCATTTTTGAATACACATTTATTTGGATAGGAGGAGTGACACCGTTTTTTAAAGAATCTTCTATTCTTCAAGTAAAGCGACAGTGAGAAGAAAAATCATTTGAACCCAAAGAGATTGATTTTATCTACCAAAGATTTTCGCAAGATTTAATACAAAGCATCTGGATAAAACAGGACTCTTCAGTAAAGAGAGATCTTTATAATAAAAAAGTTTCTCCACACAACTGCACTTTAGGAGACCCAGATTTCCCATGTTGTAAGGGTGCAGTTGCTTCATTCCTCTAAGCTTGAGCAGAGGAATTCTCAGGTACAAATTCGTTTTTAAGAAGTGATAAGCAGGTGAGGAGCAGTCATAACAGATTTAGTTACCACATGTTCTTTTATTTCCCTTCATGCAGATATCCACCTGAAGAAGAGGAGGAGCCAGTGTCTGAGTTTATTGTTTTGTCCCATTTCCCCCTTCCCCTGGGGGTGACCTGAGTTCAACTATAAGCTAGAACCAGTTGTGCACTAGACACTCTTGTGGGTCTGAGGGATTCAGCAGCTTCCGAGGCATATTGAGTACAGGACCTGACATCTTGCGCTCATCAAAATGTCTTTTGTTCTCTTTCATCCTAATTTAATAATAATGTGATACAGTTTAGAATATAAACTTTACACATATATATATTAAAAAATAAAATACAGATATATAACATCAATAAAATAAGATCAAACAATATTAAACAAACAAAAATAAACAAGCCAAAGTCAAACGGGACAAGGGGAGACATATGTTTCTAGTTCAAGATAAGTTGTTTTTATGATCGAATTATTAATGATGGATCTAGTTAATTTGTCATCATATAGTCATATTACTTAGAATTTACACTAATCAGTGTCTCCCCTTTCCTAGTCTAAAGAACTGTATATACTTTCAGCTAGTTTCATTAGATTAAAAGTCAAAAGTTCATAGACCTAATAAAAGGAAGCAGTCTTTTAGAACTTGTGATATGTACTTTAGGTCTGCCTAGTCCTATTCGCATTAGCGTAATTTAACTGTTATAGGCCTAAATGCTTATCACCAAAGATTTCTCGATATTCAGCCATATGCTGTACATCGCTGTTTGAGTTTTTATAGACGTTGAATTTAGGCTATGATGCCAAAACCATGGCTCTTCTATGTGGGCATATATTTCGAGCATTGTAGGACTGGCTGTTAAAATGTGCATAGCTGTTTCGTTGATGGAAGAGTTCTTGCACATGCGACAGTATCTTTCGTGTGGTAATATATGTTTCTCTACCCACTTATTGGCTAATACCGGAAGACAATCCAGACGCAGCAAGAGAAGGAAGCGTCTAAGCTTACTAGAGGGACTCAGGTTTAGGTACAACTGTGGCTTCAGGTAGATGTAGAGTCTATACTGCACAAATTGGTACTTTGTGAGTTTACTTAAATGGTCATAATTTTCGAGCCAGTCCCATAAATCTATACGTTTAGATAGGGCCTTCTTAGTTGTGGTATGTATATCCTTAAATACAGGGAACCAACCTATCTCTTTATGCAGCTTTTCCATGCTTGTTTTTAGATGGTAAGAAGTTGTTTCCTTAGAGATTTCTTGATTTAGTAAGTTTAAGAGAGGATTCGTAGATTGGTTAGTCATCTTATGATGAATCTCAGCTCTTCTTTTAAGTACCGTAGCTTTAAGGGAAGTTAGCCCTTTGTTCTCTTTCACGTGATGGGGAAAACCCTCTCGGCCTCGCTGTGGATATGCATTCAACCTTTCGCTTATTAGCAGCTGGTTCTGCAAGACCTTCACAAGTCGTTGCAACTCTTCAATCTGTCACTGTTGTGCAAAGGCAGGGTTGGGCTCTCAAATCATTCCCTGAACAGGATGGCTGTGGACATTGACACTGCCTGTTTCTTCTTGCAGTGCTCTTATTGATCTTAGCAAGGCCTCATAGGAAGGCGGGGTGTCCAGTTTCTCACGTAGTCTCAACTGCAAAATAGGTATGGCAGCCTCTTTGGCCCATCAAAGTAACTGCTTCAAATCACAGCGGTTTAGTTGGGAAGTTTCTTCTCCTCCTCTGGTGGGCAAAGCACAATATCTGCTCAATCCTCATTAGAAAATCAGATAACTTCTCCCCCACCTTCACTGAAGTGGCATGAAACTTCATCAGTAATTCCTCCCCTGATTCGGTGGTGCCAAATGTTCCTTCCGGTGCATCCATCACTTTCATGGATGTAGGGTCAGGACTTAGTGTGAAAAAGGGACTGTACCATCTGTAATGCAGGTCCTACTATGGCCTCTATCACCCGCCTCCTCTTTTCTTGGTCTGACACTTTACAGTCATGGAGCATAGGCTGAGTGAGGTTGGCCCATACTTCATAGCTTTCTTCTCATTTAGGCACCAGTCGTTCACCGGAAAAGGGCCGTAGGCAGGTGTAGGCTCCATGTTCACAGAGCACGGGTGACAGGGATTGTCACTCCATAGTTACTTTAACAGCTTCAACCACCACCGCAGCAATGACTATAGCGCCTTTAGTGGAGGAGGTAGCTTCTGGTCGCTGAGGAATCCCGGTCCATGAATCTAACCTCCAGACAGGGCAGGTAATTGAAGTTTCCCTGTCTTGGATCTCTGTGGGCAAGGTTTTACCTATAAGAGAACTTGCACTATACCATAGCATATAACATTTAGTATCTTGACCAGGTATGCAGCCTATACTTTTTACTTTACCCGTGATGGGTTCCAAGGCACCAGTCATGGCTACGATTTCATCAGTTGTAATATGCAAAAGGACCTCGCCTACTATAAAACAGGCCTCTGGGCTAAGCCCCTCAGCTTTTACCCATTGTAACACATATTCATGCACCATTCTCTTGTTTTCTCTCTTTTTTGTCTGTTGTGTTTTTTGTTTTTAGGTAATTAACCACTAATATTTTACACAGCTCCCATGATTGGTAAACAGGAGAGAATACACCAGAGTTCCTTCTATAAGGTAAATGCCCCCCCGGATCTCATGTCACAATCCAGTGCTCAGAGGCACCAGTACCCCATAATGTAGTGGGAGCCTTTAAACATTTCCTGGGCCCCAATCTGAACAGATCGCCCTGTGCACCAAAAGGAGTTAACTGGGCTCAGTCCAGGCACCTTTGGCACCAGGCTCACATGGAACAGGATGTTCTACTCCCTTATTCCAAGATGGAGGGTTGGTGAGCTACTGCGTCTGCCTGCAAGCAGTGTATGCAGACTAGTCTTTTGGGAGTGGCAGGGTGTGGTTCAGTATTTAAGCTCCACCCCTGCTGAGATCCAGGCTTCGCGTTACACTGCTCCCAAGCAGCGTGACGCTCATCGTGACCAGCTCTCTGTTTTCTGCAGCAACGGGACCCGTTTTGGCTCCAACGACATCCAGCTTCAGCTGCAAGGAAGAAGACAAAACCACCATGATTAGATCAACACTTACCTGTTTCCGGATGCTGTTGTAGAACTCCATCAGCGGCCTTATCATCAATCCTTAGAACCACAGCTACTCAGCACCTGGAAAAAAGAACAAGAAAGACAACAGGTCAGTTTGGGAAAACAAAAGACTCACGCTCACCCTGCAATTTAAACCCCGCGCAGTCACACTTACCGGGTTACTGAGCGCAACGCTCCATCTCTTCGCAAGCTCATCCAAAACAGGGTACGTCTGAGCATTTTGCCCCACGGATACCAACTTCATCCCGACACCTGCAGGGGAAGGAAAAGACATGTGAGAGAAAGAACAGCACGTAAAAGCGGTTTTGTTTGATCGGACTGAAAAAAAAGGTCAGACCGTACAAAATGACTGAAAAATGCAACCACAAAAGGTTCGAACACCAAAAGTTCGAACCTTTGGTGGTAGCATTGCAGGTAAGTAAAAAAAAAAAGACTGCGGGGGCTGCAGGGGTGTCCCCCGCAACACCTCGCTCACTATACTGTGTGGCATAGTGAGTGGGGTGTTGCGGGGGACACTCCCGCAGCACACCCACAAACAAAAAAAAAAACAGGGGTTGCAGGGGTGTCCCCCGCAACACCCTGCTCACTATACTTTATAGTATAGTAAGCAGGGGTTGCGGGGGGAACCCCTGCAGCCCCCGTAGTATGTAAGCATGTTCGCATGAGAAAGGTGCAAACTTTTGGTAGTTCGCACTTTTCTCATGCAAACATTCCAGCCGCGGCAAAATCAGCCGCAGTCGGATCACTTAGAATCGTAAAAGCTAATGCTAACAGCAAGGACACCTTAAAAGGGAGTAAGCAAGACGACAAGAAAGAAGACAGAGTAAAACAACAGGAAAAGTCAAGAGAAAGACAAATAACAAGTAGGAGACAAGGAAAGACTTACCTTGGCAGATCAGGGCAGGCTAGTCTTAGCCACAGCCGGACTGGGCAAGCGGACCAGTGACGTACCTTGGTCCATCAGAGCCTGTACCCTGCAGCAGCGCACCTGTAATGAATAGCAGGACGGATAGCCCACCAACCACAAATATCAGGTGAGGAGCATTCAAGGGGAGATTCCAATACCCAGGGAAGGGGAAGAGCAACCAGGGAGGGAGGTCTGGACGGACACATGTACCAGTAGCCCACAGCTGACCTCGCTTTCCCATCCTAGGAGCAGACTCCGAGCAGACTATATCTCCCAAGTTATTGAGCCCAGCAGTCCAGACGGCTGTCCTCCCAGCAATGCCTGATGTCCCAGCGGAGAAAGGTGAGTGTAACAGAACGAGAAGCCTCCTCCGAACCTCCGCCTGGACGTCATGGAAACCTCGGACACTGACCAATTGGCCCAGCTACTGGGAGAATTACGAGCGTAGGTACACGCAGCCTGACAAGAAACCAATGCCCTGAGAAGGGAATTGATTGTGAATCGGGATCGTACTGATGATTTAGCAAGGCAATTACTTCAAACACATGCCGGTCAAGCCCCACTGCCTGGACCGACTCCATCTTCTGCGACATCACAACTCGCGCCGGTGCAAGTCGTCCTGCCTGGCACTGTCCCCTTGGCCCCACCTGAACATTTTGCGGGCGACCCCAACAAATACGCCATCTTTATGAATCAGTCCCGCTTGCACTTCCTATATAGACCAGGGGCGTTCCCCAACGACCAGTCAAGGGTCGCATTTGTGCTTTCGTATTTGGTTGGAAGCGCCACCGACTGGTCAATTCCAAACAGGGACGACCTGCTGCTCCACGATTTCGTGGGGTTTCAACACGAACTCGAAAAGCTATTTGCCTGGCACACAAGAGGCCAGGCCCAGGACAACAAACTTTTGTCGCTCTGGCAGGGTAGCCAAGATCTATTGACATATATAGCCACTTTTAACAGGTTAGTGGCCGAATCAAACTGGCCAGAAGAAAAGAGAACCACGCTTTATTACAGAGGTCTGCGGGGAGAGCTGAAAGACGTTCTGGCTCATGTGGTGAATCCTCCCGACGGGTGTGCAGAGTACATTGACTTAGCCGTGCAACTTTACAACAGGCTGCCGGATCGCAAGTGCGATCGTGCCCGGTCCAAGGGGCGCACGTTGTACGTCCGGGCTAGAGAAGCTCAGTCCCGGCAACCCAAGAGCCATCATGAACCCGTGCAGATCGGAGGCTTGCGGAGCCCACTAACCAAGGCAGAGAGGGAAAAAAGGAGACAGCAGCAACTATTCCTATACTGTGGAAAGGTGGGTCACTTCCTCCGAGAGTGTCCCGTGAAACCACCAAGGAAGATGGTGGGAGCCACGGAAAGAGAGGATGCTGAACCCGCCTCGGAAAACCCCTATGCCCGGCAAGCGCAGAGGTCCATTTGCCGAGCATTGAGAAGGAACCTTCACAGACGGTTAGGCTCACCTGGTCTCTGTGGAGGCGTAGGGGCACGGTTGCAGCCCTCCCTGAGCTTGAATCACCCCCTTCAGGCCTCTCCCTCAGTAGAAAATCTGTGAGCGGTGGTACGCGGTGATACTGCTCCTGTGAATTATGGAAGATAAGCTCTCCCTCCTGCTACTTCTGGCAGGGGCGCGTCAAATGGGATCTAGTTCCTTCACTGATCCCTGATAAGGATTAGTCCAGTCCAGCTGTGAAAATGCTTCTCCTTATGATTGGTAAGTCTTTCTTCAGCTCTTGTGATGCTGTTCGTTCTGTTTAATGTCTTTCTATGTTGCTCCTATTTATTCCCGCAATAATGTCTCTCTTCTGTTTCCTTCCCTTAGATGGAAATGCGGCCTCAATGCAGCTGTGAGATGCGAGACGTGGCCGGATGGAGGATGGATGCTACCACAATGTTCGACAGCAGGTAAGTGATGGTTTAAGGAAAGCACAAAGTATGGCGAAGCGCAACCTTAAACTGACTGTTTTTTCGATGTCTAACCTTGTCTTCTGTTTTTCCTTGCAGGCGCTGCTGTCAACGATGGAGCGTGTCGTGCTGCAGTGCCAAGATGAAGAGTTCAGCGTTCCGGAAAGTGTAAAGATGAATACTTGGTTTGCCGAAGAGATGTGCTGGTAAGAACAGCTTCCCCCAGTTGGTAAGTATGCTGGCAGGAAGCAGGATCTTCAAAGGTAAGTCTGAACTCAGGCGACGGTAAGCGTTACGCTGCTTGCAAGTGCAGAATAACACGAAGCGTCTGTCTTGAGGATCGGGGCAGCTTATATAGCTGAGATCATGGGCACGCCCATTAGGGCTGGTTTACCAGCCACACCCTGCCACTCCTAGAGAGTGAGCATGTACAAAGGCAATCCATTAGCAGCCACACCCAAGAATACACTTGGGGCTGCTTAATGGATGGAATGTTCAAGGTTAAGGCTTCCTGCTTAATGGATGGAATGGTCAAGGTTAATGCATCTGAAGTGCTATGTCCATAATACAAGCTTTTTGGTGTTAAATGGATGTTTTTGTTTACTTTTGTTCATGAGCCTAGTACCCAAGGCGCCAGGACAGTGTCCACCCAGGTCTCCTGTGCATGCGACACCCTGCATGCCTGTGCCCCTGACTTAATGACCATGACAGCACTCCCCATTGAGGCCCCTCTCAAGGGTGGTTCTCCTGCCGGTCCTGGTTTGGTGGGATTGTTGCGATGGAACGTCTGATTAAACGCAGAGCATGGACGTGTTCACTGGGTTCTCAAGTTCGGTCTTGAGGTCCATAACCTTTCCAGTCAATTAGGTAATACAATTTTGATCGTACCATCTTGGAGTACAGGATGGATTTGACTATATATTCTGGTTCTCCATCTATTACTTCGGGCTCTGGCGGAGAACTAAGCCGTGTATTGGACTTCATTGGTTTGAGGAGAGAGATATGAAATACGGGGTGAATTTTCATGTGAGATGATAACTCCAATTTCATGGCTACAGGATTGTTTATGGACTTTATAGTATAGGGGTCAAGCTATCTTGGGCGTAAAGCTCTTGGCCCCTTCAGGGGAATTTTGTTTGGATGCTAATCACACCTTTTCTCCAATCTGGTAGGTGGGAGCTTCCTTACGATGTCGATCAGCAAACAGTTTTTGTCTTTCCTTAGCCTTGGTCAGATGCATTGTTGCCTCGTTAACCCGAGTGATGCTTTTATGCAAGTTTTTTATGGCTTTCCAGGGTATTGGGTGGATCAAATACTGATGTCCTCGGATGTCTTCCGTGCACAGTGTAGAATGGAGTTTGCCCTGTGCTTGTGTGAACTGAGTTGTTGTATGCATACTCAGCTATCCAGAGTATATTTTTCCAAGAATCCTCGCACTGTTGCAATATACACCTGAGATATTGCTCTAAAGTTTGGTTGGTTTGTTCAGTTTGCCCATCAGTTTGAGGGTGACGGCTTGAGGACAACCGGAGATCGATTTTGGCAATAGTACAACACTTTCACCAAAAGGCAGAAACAAATTGTGTTCCGCGATCAGATACTAATATTGATGGAAATCCATGCAATCAAACAATTTGCTCTAGGAACACAGAAGCGAGAGTTAACGCAGTGGGGAGTCCCTTCAGAGGGATGAAATGTGCCATTTTGGAGAATAAATCCACAATGACTGGCGGTACTGTTAGGGGATGTAGTAAGCCAGAGGGGTTCTGTTTCTGAGACTTCTGAGACTTGTGTTGTGCACAGACACCACAGGTTTCAATAAATTGGGCAATGTCTTTTCGCCAGGTTGGCCTCCAGTAGTTTTGTTTTACCTTCGCCCGAGTTTTGGCTATTCCTGGGTGTCCTTCCACTAATGAATCGTGGTAATTTGTGATGATTTGCTTTTGTAGTTCTTCGGGTAGATTCGATGGTATACTGATCACCTTTTAACAGCCATTCCTGTTGTGTTGATTGATCCATCATGGATTGCAAACTGGTTTGTTGGTCATCCACACATGTGGTGGCAGCTATTCTGGTTTGAATCCTTTCCTCAGGAATTATGGCCACGGGTCGGATGCTGTAAAAGCCTATTTTTCTCCATTCATCCGTGATAGAGCGTCTGCTTTCCTATTGCGCACTCCAGGTCTATAAGTGATAATAAAATCGTATTCTGCGAAAAAGAGAGCCCAACGAAGTTGACGCGAGGATTGTGCTTTGGCGGTTTTCAACTATTGCAAGTTACGGTGGTCTGTGATGACAGTGACCGTATGTCTCGCCCCAAGAAGGTAATGTCTGCAGGCCTTGAATGCTGCTTTAATCGCCAATAATTCCTTATCTGTGATTGCGTAGTTCAACTCGAGGACTGAAAATTTGAGGGACCAGAATGCAACGGGGTGTAGTTGTCCTGTTTCATGGTCTCGTTGTGACAATACTGCTCCCATGGCTATTTTTGAAGCATCTGTCTAAACTATGTAAGGTAGGTCTGGTCGTAGGTGTCAAAGGACTGGTGCTGTAGTGAATGCTAGTTTCAACTTCTGGAAGGCTTCTTCAGCTTCTGTCGACCAATGGAATTTTTGATTTTTCTTTAACAAGGAGGTAATTGGATGTAAAATTTGTGGAAAACCAGGTATAAACCGACGGTAAAAGTTGGCGAATCCGAGCACGCTTTGCACTCCTTTCGTGGATTTTGGCGAGGGTCATTGGAGGATTGCATCCACCTTTCGTGTATCCATATGTACGCCTTGTGGTGTGAGCATGAAACCAAGAAACTCGACTTGGGTTATATGAAAAAAACATTTTTCCTACTTGACATACAATTGGTGTTGTCGAAGCTTCTCTAAGACTGCCCGGACATGGCTTACATGTTCTTCCATGGAATTTGAGTAGAGAAGAATGTCGTCAATGTAAACAAAAGCCCAAACGTCCAGTAGTTCACGGAGTACATCATTCATAAAGAATTGGAATGCCGCGGGGGCATTGCATAGGCCGAAGGGCATGACCTGATATTCAAAGAGGCCGTACTTCGTGCGCAAGACCGTTTTTCACTCGTCTCCCTCTTTTACTCTTACAAGATGGTATGCTACTCTTAAATCCAGTTTTGTGTAGATTTGAGCATGTTTCACTTGGTCCAGAAGCTCTGGTATAAGTGTTAAAGGATATCGATTTTTTACTGTGATCTGATTGATGGTTCTATAGTCGATGCAAGTTCTTCAGTCCACCTCCTTTTTAGGCACGAAGAATAAGGGCGAGGGGGCAGGTGACTTGGACGGGCGAATGAAACCGTTCGCCAGGTACTGATCCAGGTAAGTTCTAAGATGCTGATTTTCCTGTTCTGTCAGAGTGTAAATTCGGCTGCAAGGGATCTGGGCTACGGCTACAAGAGCACAGAACATTGGCTTGCTCTTTTTTGAAGACATCCTGGTAATCTTGGTATTCAAGCTGTAAGGAGCTGAGACCCAACACAATTACTTTCTTCGGTTTCAGATTGGTGTCATCTTTTTTGTAACATGTGTCCGCACAATCATGAGAAAATGTCAGAACTCATTTTCATCAGTCGATCCTAGGATTGTGGGTCTCCAGCCAGGGCATTCCCAATATCATCTGGAACTGAGGGGCACCGATGAGATAGAAAGTAATGTCCTCTTAATGCCCGTCCAGACACATGAGCTTGACTTTCTCACTGTATTGTGTCACCGGGCCGGATAATAGCTGAGAACTATCCACAGCAGTGACGTTTTCCGAATTTCTGCTTCTGTCAGAGAGGAAGCTCTATTTGGAGAGCCAAATCTTGGTCAATGTAGTTACCCACAGCTCCAAAATCAATATATGCCTCCAAGGCATGTATTTTTGATGGTTGCTTGTGATTCACTAAAAGCACTGGAAGGACTAGATGTGAGGTATGTACGGATTCCTTTTTCATGCTCGACAAGCGGACCCCTACACTTGCCGGGCATTGGCGTTTCCTGAGTTCTGTTGTTCTTCTTCATCCGTTTTGTCTGTTGCCCCAACCGTTTTCTTGGGTGGTTTTACCGGGCAGTCACAGAGGAAGTGACCTGCTTGTCCACAATATAAGCAAAGCTGTTGTTGTCTTCTTTTTTCCCTTTCTGCTTTGGTAAGGGGACTTCGTAATCCACCAATTTGCATTGCCTCAGACTGTTTATTTGGTTTAGTCTGATTCTCACGAGGTCATACGTAAACTGACCGTCCTCTGATCTAGCTCGATCTATTTTGCGATTCTGCAACCTATGATCGAGTTGCACAGTCAGGTCTATGTAGTCTGCACACCTCTCAGGGGGATTCACCACTTGTGCCAACACATCCTTAAGTTCTCCACGTAACCCTTGGTAAAAGAGTGTAGTCCTCTTGTCTTCTGGGGTGTTGGTCTGGGCTATGAGATGATCGAAGGTTGCAATATGGGTTAATAGATCTTGACTCCCTTGTCTGAGTGACACCAACTCCTTGTCCAGGGCTTGTCCTTGAGTATGACAGGCAAACAATTTCTCCATCTCATGTTGGAAATTCCCAAATTTCCGGAGTAAAGGGTCATCTTGATTTACCAAAGGTATAGACTAGCCCGCCGCAGTACCTCCTAAATACGAGAGTACAAATGCCACTTTGGATAGGTCATTGGGAAAGGCTCCTGGTCTGCCCAAGATATGGAGGCGACATTGGTTCATAAATACAGCGAACTTGTTTCGGTCACCGATGAAGCGTTCGGGAGGGGCTACAGGCACTGCTCCTGGAAGAACCACCTGAACCGGTCATGATTGTTGTGGTGTGGAAGAATGAGAAGAATGGGTCACTCAAGGCAGTGAAACCTGTCCTGCTTGTAGCACTTGTCTTGCCAATTCGTCAGTTCTTTCTCGAGTTACAATTAGATCCCTCCGTAATGCATTGGTTTCCTGTTTTGAAGCATGTACTTCAGCCCGTAATTCCCCAAGTAAGAGGGCTAACTGATCGGTTTCTGAAGTTTCCATAATGCCCAGGCAGAGAGTATTAGAGGCTTCACATTCTGTTACTCTCACCTGGTCTCTGCGGAGGTGTTGGGGCACGGTTGCAGCCCTCATTGAACTTGAATCACCCCCTTCAGGCGTATCCCTCAGTAGAAAAGTTGTGAGCGGTGGTACGTGGTGATACTGCTCCTGTGAATTATGGAAGATAAGCTCTCCATCCTGCTACTTCTGGCAGGGGCGCGTTGAATGGGATCTAGTTCCTTCACTGATCCCTGATAAGGATTAGTCCAGTCCAGCTGCGACTATGCTTCTCCTTACGATTGGTAAGTCTTTCTTGAGCTCTTGTGATGCTGATCGTTCTGTTTAATGTCTTTATATGTTGCTCCTATTTATGCCCACAATAATGTCTCTCTTCTGTTTTCTTCCCTTAGATGGAAATGCAACCTCAATGCAGCTGTGAGACGCGAGACGCGGCTGGATGGAAGATGGATGCTACTGCAATGTTCGACAGCGGGTAAGTGATGGTTTAAGGCATGGGTGCACAACATACGGGCCGTGGGCCAGTTGCGGCCCGCCATGCTGTTTTTTCCGGCCCGCGAGGCACAAAGACTTTCCTAATGGAGGGCGGCCCGCAAGCAGCATCGGCCGCCCTCCATTAGGAAAGTCTTTGTTGTCTTCCGGGCCGGACAAAACACTGGCCGTCATTGGCTCAGCACACACGCACCACGTCACTCCTGCGAGCCACGCAGTGCGTGTGTGCTGCACCATTGGAGTGCCAGCACTGCGGCTGGCGTGGCCAGTAAGGCTTGATGCCGGAAGGCATTTCAGCCTTGCTTGCCACGCCAGCTGCAGTACGATTCCACTTACCTCGCCAGCATTCCAGCTTACCTGCCTTCCAGCATGTCTCCGGTAAGTGGTCTGTGTGTTTGTGTTTGTGTGTCGGGTCTGTTCTGCTTTGTTGTGTATGTTGAGATGGGGGGGTGGGGGGGTGTCGGATGTGTATGAATGTTTGTTTTTGAGTGTTTGTGTTGTGTATGTTGAGATGGGGGGGTGGGGGAACTTGTCGGATTTGTATGAATGTTTGTTTTTGAGTGTTTGTGTTGTGTATGTTGAGATGGGGGGGTGTTGGATGTGCATGAATGTTTGTTTTGGAATGTTTGTGTTGTGTATGTTGAGATGCATGTATGGGTGCATGCTTCAGAGTTTGTGTGCTGAGTTGGGGGTTTGGGTCTGTATGGGTGCATGCATGAGAGTGTGTGTGCTGAGTTGGGGGTGGGGGGTTCGGGTCTGTATGGGTTCATGGTGTATGCTTGAGAGTGTGTGCTGAGTTGGGGGCGTGGGGGGTTCGGGTCTGTATGGGTGCATGTTTGAGAGTGTGCTGATTTGGGGGGTGGGGGTTTCGGGTCTGTATGGGTGCATGTTTGAGAGTGTGTGTGCTGAGTTGGGGAGTGGGGAGTTCGGGTCTGTATGGGTGCATGGTGTATGCTTGAGAGTGTGCTGAGTTGGGGGTTCGGGTCTGTATGGGTGCATGTTTGAGAGTGTGTGTGCTGAGTTGGGGGGTGGGGGGTTCGGGTCTGTAGGGGTGCATGTTTGAGAGTTAGCTGATTTGGGGGTGGGGTTTTGTGTCTGTATGGGTGCATGTTTGAGAGTGTGTGTGCTGAGTTGGGGGGTGCGGGGTTCGGGTCTGTATGGGTGCATGTTTGAGAGTGTGTGTGCTGAGTTGGGGAGTGGGGAGTTCGGGTCTGTATGGGTGCATGGTGTATGCTTGAGAGTGTGTGTGCGGAGTTGGAGGGTGGGGGGTTCGGGTGTGTATGAATGTTTGTTTTTGTATGTTTGTGTTGTGTATGTTGAGATGCATGTATGGTGCATGCTTCAGAGTTTGTGTGCTGAGTTGGGGGGTTTGGGTCTGTATGGGTGTATTTTTGAGAGTGTGTGTGCTGAGTTGGGGGGTGGGGGGTTCGGGTCTGTATGGGTGCATGTTTGAGAGTGTGCTGATTTGGGGGTCCGGGTCTGTATGGGTGCATGCTTGAGTGTGTGTGTGTGCTGAGTTGGGGGGTGGGGGGGTTCGGGTCTGTATGGGTGCATGTTTGAGAGTGTGCTGATTTGGGGGGTTCGGGTCTGTATGGGTGCATGCTTGAGTGTGTTTGGGGCATAGTGTTTGGTTGGGGGTGAGGGGGCCATGGGGCATAGTGTTTGGTTGGGGGTGAGGGACAGGGAGCATAGTGTTTGGTTGTGGGTGAGGGACAGGGGGCATAGTGTTTGGTTGGGGAGTGAGGGACATGGGGCATAGTGTTTGGTTGGGGGTAGGAGCCATGGGGCATAGTGTTTGGTTGGGGGTGAGGGGGCCATGGGAATAGTGTTTGGTTGGGGGTGAGGGGGCCATGGGGCATAGTGTTTGGTTGGGGGTGAGGGACAGGGGGCATAGTGTTTGCTTGGGGGGTGAGGGACAGGGGGCATAGTGTTTGGTTGGGGGTGGGAGCCATGGGGCATAGTGTTTGGTTGGGGTTAGGGGGCCATGGGGCATAGTGTTTGGTTGGGGGTGAGGGACAGGGGGCATAGTGTTTGCTTGGGGGGTGAGGGACAGGGGGCATAGTGTTTGGTTGGGGGTGGGAGCTATGGGGAATAGTGTTTGGTTGGGGGTGAGGGGGCCATGGGGCATATTGTTTGGTTGGGGGTGAGGGAGCCATGGGGCATAGTGTTTGGTTGGAGGTGAGGGGGCCATGGGGCATAGTGTTTGGTTGGGGGTGGGAGACATGGGGCATAGTGTTTGGTTGGGGGTGAGGGACAGGGGGCATAGTGTTTGCTTGAAGCGTGGGGGCCATGGGGCATAGTGTTTGGTTGGGGGTGGGAGCCATGGGGCATAGTGTTTGGTTGGGGGTGAGGGAGCCATGGGGCATAGTGTTTGGTTGGGGGTGAGGGACAGGGGTCATAGTGTTTGCTTGAGGCGTGGGGGCCATGGGGCATAGTGCTTGGTTGGGGGTGGGAGCCATGGGGCATAGTGTTTGGTTGGGGTTGAGGGGGCCATGGGGCATAGTGTTTGGTTGGGGGTGGGAGCCATGGGGCATAGTGTTGCACTCCAAGAGTGAACTCAATAATAAAGCTAAAACAGGCACAGTTAGGGGATGCACATCCTTTGCTTTTTTGAGGAAACCTGACTCAACGAAGGCCATACTCCTCTTGGGCAACCCAAAAAGCAAACTATAGCAGTCCAAAATAACGGAATGTCCAATCAAGGGTCAATAAAATATATATAATTTAATTAAACAGACGATATACAATAACTACATTGAAATAAATGATAACAATGGAAAATGTGTAGTACAAAATGTAAGTTTGAAATGCAATAAAAATCGTTACCCCTCAAAAACATATATTTTTTTCCATGTGTTTAATACAAATTGGGGGTTGAAAAAGCCTCCTGACATGTCCCGCCTACCGCCCCGCCCACTTTTACTTTTCGGCCCAGTATAGCCCTCATGTAAGGTACTTTCGGCCCTCTGTCAAAATTAGTTGTGCACCCCTGGTTTAAGGAAAGCGCGAACAGCAGTTAAGTGATGGTTTAAGGAAAGCGCAAAATATGACGAAGCGCAACCTTAAACTGACTGTTTTTTCATTGTCTAACCTTGTCTTCTGTTTTTCCTTGCAGGCGCTGCTGTCGACGATGGAGCGTGTTGTGCTGCGGTGCTAAGATGAAAATATCGGCGTTCCGGAAAGTGTAACGATGAATACTTGGTTCGCCGAAGAGATGTACAAGTAAGAACAGATTCCCTCAGTTGGTAAGTATGCTGGCAGGAAGTAGGATGTCCAGGAAGCATGATCTTCAAAGGTAAGTCTGACCTCAGGCGACGGTGAGCATTACGCTGCTTGCAAGTGCAGAATAACGCAAAGCGTCTGTCTTGAGGGTCAGGGCATATATATAGCTGAGATCATGGGCACGCCCATTAGGGCCGGCTTACCAGCCACACCTTGCCACTCCTAGAGAGTGAGCATGTGCAACAGCAATCCATTAGCAGCCACACCCAAGAATACACTTGGGGCTGCTTCATAGATATAATGTTCAAGGTTAATGCATCCTGCTTAATGGATGGAATGTTCAAGGTTAATGCATCTGAAGTGCTATGTCCATAATAAAAGCTTTTTGGTGTTAAATGGATGTTCTTGTTTACTTTTGTTCATGAGCCTGGCGCCAATGGCGCCAGGACATTGTCTACCCAGGTCTCCTGTGCATGCGACCCCTTCATGCCTGTGCCCCTGACTTCATGACCATGACACAGACCTCGCACCTAGTTATACCAGTGATCCTAATCAGCCACAAACAACCATCTAGAATGCACGCTTTGGAAGCATACATAGATTGTGGAGCAATTGGGAACTACATGGACCAAGATTTGGTGGACAAGCTGGATCTTCCCCTTCGTAAAAAGACAACAACGGAACATGTCACAGCCGTCGACGGCACCCAGCTATCTTCTGGCCCTGTAACACAATGTACGGAAAAACTAACTCTGCTTTCTCAAAACGGGTATCGGGAAGATATCATTTTTGACCTCATCAGCGCTCCACAATTCCAGATGATTCTGGGGATGCCCTGGCTGGAAGCCCACCAACCTCAAATCGACTGACGTGCAAGGATCTTAACCTTCTCGAAACAATGTGCTGGTTCTTGTTACCAGGCGAAGTCCCTCCCAGGGGCACAAGTGAGAACTCTTCCAATAGAAGTAAAGATGCTGGGCCTAACGGGCACGTTGCCATCCGAATACCCGGATTACCAGGATGTTTTCCGGAATGATCAGGCAAATATGCTACCTCCGCACAGGCCCTACGACTGCCAGATAGACCTTATACCGGGAGCCCAGATTCCCTGCAGTCGGATCTACGCACTCACCGAACAGGAGAATCTCCACTTGAAAACCTACCTCGAACAATACCTAGCAAACGGTTTCATCTGCCTGTCAAAGTCACCTGCAGCATCACCCCTCTTCTTCATCCCCAAGAAGGAAGGGGATCTGAGGACATGTATCGATTGCCGTTCATTGAATCAGATAACAGTTAAGAACCGCTACCCTTTGCCACTCATCCCACAACTCCTGGACCAAGTCAAGGATGCCCAGATTTACACCAAACTGGATCTTAGAGAGGCCTACCACCTGGTACGAGTTAAGAAGGGCGACAAATGGAAGACCACCTTTCGTACCAAATATGGCTTGTACAAGTACCAGGTCATGCCCTTTAGGTTTTGTAACACCCCTGCAGCGTTTCAGTTCTTCATGAACGACGTACTCCGGGAGTTACTTGATTTCTACACGCTTGTCTACATTGACGTCATCCTGATCTATTCGGCTACCAAGGAAGATCATATCAAATATGTCCGGGCTGTGCTCGAGAAACTCTGGCAACATCATCTATAGACCAAGCTGGAAAAATGCTTCTTCCACGTAATGGAAGTCGAGTTCTTAGGTTTTATCCTCACATCACAGGGCATTCATATGGATACACGAAAGGTAGACTCCATCCTCAACTGGCCTTCACCATCCTCAGTAATGGGAGTCCATAGTGTTCTCGGGTTTGCAAACTAATATCAGCGATTCATTCCAGGATTCTCACAGATTGTCCATCCCATCACTTCATTGTTACGAAAGAACAGGCATTTCCAGTGGTCCACAGAAGCAGAAGAAGCTTTCCAGAATCTGAAACGGCAGTTCACCTCAGCCCCAATTTTACAACATCCCCGGCCTGATCTCCCATACGTGGTCAAGACTGATGCCTCCAACATAGCTATGAGAGCAGTCCTTTTGCAAAGAAACCCAGACACTGGTCAATTTCACCCTGTGGCATTTTGGTCGCGTAAATTCTCAGCCCCGGAATTGAACTACGCCATTACTAATAAAGAACTTCTAGCAATTAAGGCAGCCTTCAAAGCTTGGAGGCACTACCTCCTAGGTGCCCGGCATACGGTCACTGTGATTACGGACCATCGCAACCTGTAATATCTAAAGACCGCAACAGCACAGTCGTCTCGTCAGCTCCCGTGGGCCCTTTTCTTTGCCGAATATGACTATGTGATCACCTATCACCCAGGGGTACGTAATGGCAAGGCTGACACTCTGTCCCATATGGGTGAAAGAGAAGACGCGTATGTAATACCGGATCCAGTGGCTAAAATCTCAGAAGAAAAAATTATGGGGGCACTTACTTTAACTTCACCTCTGGAGGACGTAAGACTTGAGGTCCAACGTCACATGAACAAAGAGGTGCAACAGGTGTGGCCTTCAAAGGAGAAAAAACACACGGTCACCAACGGTTTGCCATATTATCAAGAGCATCTTTATATTCCAAATAAGGACTTACAGAACCAGGTCATTGCAAGTTATCATGACTCACTAATTGAGGGACACCCGGAAGTGACCAAAACACTAGCCAAAATCAAGAGAAGTTACTGGTGGCTGACCTGGCGGAAGGACGTGTTTCAGTTTGTATCAACTTGCAGGATCTGTGCACAGAACAAATCACAAAAGACAAAGCCTGCAGGTCTCCTACAGACTCTAGAAATTCCTCCCAACACCCTGCCACACATTATCCCACGATTTCATCCCGGATCTTCCCCCCTTTCTAGGCTTCAACACCAATCTGGTCGTGGTAGACTTGTTCTCAAAGATGGTCCACTTAATTCCTTTGAAAGGCCTCCCAACTGCCATCACCCTGGCAAAGGTATTCCTGGAACAAGTTATCCACTTACACGGATTTCCATCGGTCCTGATATCTCACCATAGCAGCCAATGTGTTTCGAGGTTCTGGAGAAAGAGTTGCGAACTCGCACAAATCGAAGTTTGGCTATCCACAAGCCACCATCCCCAGACAGACGGCCAAACAGA
This sequence comes from Ambystoma mexicanum, assembly GCF_040938575.1. Taxonomy (NCBI): domain Eukaryota; kingdom Metazoa; phylum Chordata; class Amphibia; order Caudata; family Ambystomatidae; genus Ambystoma; species Ambystoma mexicanum. The sequence goes on along the minus strand of NC_090928.1, from coordinate 85,126,512 downwards.
GAGGACAAACCTGACCTTGGAGCAATAAATGAGGTGCAGAAGACACCTGGAAGGACATGCTGTGGATAGCTGAGTATGCTTATAATAACTCCATCCATACCAGTACCAGACAAAGTCCTTTCTATACAATGTACAGGCGACACCCAAGAACCTCTATCTTTGATCCACCTGAGGAACTGGGAATGCCGGCAGTAGCAACTTTGCATACCACAATCACTGGTGTTCTTAAGAAGGCAGCAGAACAACTGGCCAAGGCCACAGAAAGACAGAAAAAATGTGCAGATCAACATTGGAAAAAGGCACCCGTCTACCAAGTTGGAGATGCTGTATGGTTAGCCTCTTGGCACATGCCCTTGAAAGGGCCCAGGGCGTTCCGGCCAAGATACCTAGGCCCGTACACCATTGAGGCCATAATCAATCCTGCTGCCATGAAGCTAACTCTACCTCCTAACAGGAGAATCCATCCTGTGTTCCACGTTTCGCTATTAAAACCTGTTCAACCTGGTACACAAGTCAAAATACCTCCAGAATCCGTGGTTGTGGACGAGGAATCGGAATATGAGGTCAAAGTCATCCTAAACACCAAGATGGTCAAGTCCCAGCTGCACTACCTCATAAACTGGAAGGGCTCCGGTCCGCAAGATAGAACATGGGAACCCAGTGACCACGTCCATGCACCACGGCTAATGAAGCGTTTCCATCGCAACCACCTGACTAAGCCAGGTTACAGAAGGAATTCCACCCCGAGAGGGGCCTTGGGGGGGAGTGCTGCCACAATCCGGTGCTCAGAGGCACCAGTACCCCATAATGTGGTGGGAGCCTTTAAACATGTCCTGGGCCCCACTGTGAACAGATCGCGCTGTGCACCAAAAGGAGTTACTGGGCTCAGTCCTGGCACCTTTGGCACCAGGCTCATATGGAACAGGAAGTGCTCCTCCCTTATTCCAAGATGGAGGGTTGGTGAGTTACTGCTTCTGCCTGCAAACAGTGTATGGAGACTAGTCTTTTGGGAGTGGCAGGGTGTGGTCGAGTATTTAAGCTCCACCCCTGCTGAAATCCATGCTTCGCGTTACAATGCTCCCAAGCAGCGTGATGCTCACCATGACCAGCTCTGTTTTCTGCAGCATGGGGATCCGCTTTGGCTCCAACGACATCCAGCTTCAGCTGCAAGGAAGAAGACAAAACCAACACGATTAGATCAACACTTACCTGTTTCCGGATGCCATTGTTTAGTTTAGTTTAGTTTATTATTTGTATAGCGCCGCCTGGCCCTAGGGCATCCAGGCGCTTGCGATGAATACAACAGAATAATACAACAGAAATGTACAAACCGATTACATATTTACAAATTTACAGTCTTGGTGCATGCTAGTAAGGTAGGGCTAGGCAGTTTACGTTTCTTTGGATAGAAGCCAAGTTTTGGTGTTGTGTCTAAATCTGTGAAAGGAAGGTTCTGATCTCAGCTCGAGAGGAAGTGAATTCCAAAGTTTGGAGGCAAGCACGGGGAAGCTGGAGCCCCCTGCTTTTTGGAGCTTAAATCTTGGGATATTTAAGCAATGTGTTTGAGCTGATCTGGTAGGGCGCGCTGGGGTGTGGTGATTGAGATTGTCGGATAGGTATCTGGGTGCTTGGTTAGCTAGGCATTTGTGTGTGAGTGAGATGGTTTTATATTCAATTCTTTGTGGTATGGATAGCCAATGGCAGGTGCGTCTGGCGTCCGAAATGTGTTCGTGTTTGGGTATGTTCAGGGCTGCTCGCAAGGCGTTGTTTTGTATGACTTATAGTTTGTTGATGTTTTTCTGACTGGTTCCCAAGTATAACGCATTGCAGTAGTCAACTTTGGAAAGGACTAGCGCTCTGGCTAAGGTGATGCAGTTGGATGGTGAGAGGTAAGGTCTGCTGGCATTGATGAGTTTACAGGTGTAAGCAGTGGCTGATGAGATGGAATTGATCTGTCTTGTCAGTGTGAGGGAGGAGTCGAGGTAGATTCCTAGGGTTTTGACGCTGTTAGAGACGATGATGTTATTGCCGTCTATAGTGAATGCTTGATAGAGTTTGTCGAGTTTATTAAGTCTGGGTTGGGAACCTAGGAGAAGAAGTTCGGTCTTGTCGTCATTGAGGCATAGGCCATGCTTGGCCATCCATTCTTGGATAATGGAATAAATGTTGTTGAGAGCAGTGAGGTCGGTGGAGTAGTCGCCTGTTAAAGGGATCAGTATTTGGGTGTCATCTGCGTAGTTGGTGTAGGTGACACCCAGGCGGTCCAATATGTCAAAGAGGGGTTTCGTGAACACATTATATAGAGTGGGGGAGACGCAGGAGCCCTGGGGGACACCGCAAGTGACTGGGGCTGGGGTGGCAGAGGCTGTGGGTGCGTAGACTCTCATGGATCTGTTGCTAAGGAAGGAATGGATCCATGCGTTGGCGTTATCTGAAAATTTGGCTGCTGAGGATAGATGTTTGCAGAGGATGTCGTGGTTGACCAGGTCGAAGGCGGCCGATAAGTCAAGAAGGAGAAGGATGGCTAGTTTACCATTGTCTTTAATGTTGTCCATCTGTATCTTAAGGTCAATCAGGGCGGTCTCAGTGCCGTGTTTGGGGCGGAATCCTGATTGTCTGAGTCCTAGTAAGTTATTTTTCTCAAGGTGGTTCTGTATCTGAAGATAGGCAGCTCTGTCGAGGATTTTTAGTAGGAAGGGTACGGTCGTAATGGGTCTGTAGTTGGTGGGGACATTAGGGTCAAGGGTGGGCTTCTTAAGTAAGGGAAGAACCCAGGAGTCCTTGAGGTTGTTGGGCACTATGTTGGAGGTGAAAGATGAGTTGATGAGGGAAGTGATGAAGGGAGCAAGTTGTTTGGCTGCATCTTTAATGACTGGGGCTGGGCAGGTATCGCCTTGGCATTTGGACGGTTTAAGAGAGTAGATTATTTCTTCAACCTCTTTGATGGTTATGGTGGAAAACTCAAAGAGGTTATTGTCATCATTTTGGGGGGTGGTGTGGGTGTGTGTAGAGGGGGTGATGTTATCAGTGAGGGTGAGGCTTTCTTTCTTTGTCAGGATTTTGGCTTGTAGTGTGGCAATTTTGCCTAGGAGTGCTTCCTGGATGCTCGTGCACCAGTGGATGTCTTTGTTACAGGTGTCTGGAGTGGGGGAGGGTGATTCGAGTTCTCTCAGGATATTGAAGAGCTCTTTGGTATTAGATTTGGCGTTGCTGATTCTTTCATTGTACATGTTTTTTTTAGACTGGATGATGGCTGATTTATAGATGTTCGATGCCAGTTCGTAAGATGTCTTATTAATAGTGGATGGTGACTGTTTCCATGCTAATTCAGCTTGTCTTTTGGATTTGCGGAGTGTTTTTAGTTTGGGGGTGAACCAAGAATTGAGGTGTGCTCGTGGTTTGGCTTTCCGAAGCTTGAGTGGTGCTATGGTGTTTATGGCCTTAAGGATAGTTGTGTTGTATAACTCTACTAGTTCAGTAGGGTTGGTCATGGTGGGTGAGAAGTCGATGATGGGTTGGAGTAACGGGAGGAGTTTCTCTAGAGTGATATTTTTGTTGTTTCTTGTGAGTGTGGGTGGGGCATTGGAGGAAGGCCCTGGTGTTTGAGTGCCTTTGTTGATGGTGAAGGTAATAAGGTGGTGATCAGTCCAAGCGCATGGAGTGTTGGAAAGGATGGTAGTGTTGCAGTTGAGGTCAGCTATCCAGTCAAGGATGCAGCCTTTGTTGTGTGTGGGTTGTGTGATATGGTGGGTGAGTCCTAATTCTGAAATTGTGTTGGCGACAGTGTGAGCTTTGTCATCTTTCTCATCATTGAGACCTAGATTAAAGTCTCCTAGGATGAGTAGTCGAGAGTTAGGTTTGATATTGTTAGAGAGTAAAAGGGCTATGTCGTCATTAAAGGATAGTATAGGGCCTGGCGGTCTGTAAATGAGGTGGATGGTGATAGTGCTTGTGTGCGTTGTGTGTAGTTTGAGGGTGAGTAGTTCCGCTGATGGCAGTGATTGGTTTTGTATGTGTCTTATGTTGATGGAGCTTTTTGCAATAATGGCTACTCCTCCACCTTTAGCTGTTTGTCTGTCTGCACGGTAGATGGTATAGTCATTGGGTATAGCAAGTGATAGAGAGGGGCCAGACGCTGGGTGGAGCCAGGTCTCTGTAATAGCTATGAAGTCGAGATCATTGAAGGAAATAATGTCGGCTATGTCTAGGGCATGGGCGACTACAGATCTCGCATTGATGAGTGCACCTTTGATGGTTTCGGTGGTGATGCATGATTTTTTGATGTGGGTGCGGGGGGAGGGTGCGTTCAGGCCGTGTGATATCTGGTCTGGCGGAAGTGTAGGGCGTGTGCAGGGAGGGGCAGATTTGGTTAAGGTTATATTTTGTTTGTTGCCTAGATTGAGGAAGGATACGGGTGTGTGTGTTCTGGATCTGAGTCGGGTGAGTCTCGATAAGCCTGAGCAGGGATAGGATTTGCTGGTAGTGAGGTTCGTGATAGTGGATTGGCCGATGGGATTAGTTTGTGATGCTTCTTGGGGGCTGGAGGTGTCTGCTGTGCGATGAGAGTCGATGGAGGAGGTAGGCTGGAAGGGGTTGATGTTGGGTAGGAAGGGGGTGGGGCAGGGTATGGGATAGTGTCTGGGGCAGGCTAGTCTGCTGAGGCCATTGGGGTGTAAGCGAAAGTGTGGCCCTGTACAAGGGGTGTCATGGGGGACCAGGCAGAATGGGAACATAATGAGGAAGGTCCAGGTTATCATATCTGAATTGTAGAACTCCATCAGCGGCCGAATCATCGATCCTCAGAACCACAGCTACTCAGCACCTGGAAGAAAGAACAAGAAGAACAACAGGTCAGTTTGGGAAAACAAAAGACTCACGCTCACCCTCCAACTTAAACCCTGCGCAGCCACACTTACCGGGTTACTATGCGCAACGCTCCATCTCTTCGCAAGCTCATCCAAAGCGGAGTAGGTCTCATTTTGCCCCGTGGACACTAACTTCATCTCGGCACCTGCAGAGGAAGGAAAAGACACGTGAGAGAAAGAACAGCACATAAAAGCTAAGGCTGCAAGAAAGAAGACAGAGCAAAACAACGGGAAAAAAGTCAAGAGAAAGACAAATAACAAGTAGGAGACAAGGAAAGACTTACCTTTGAAGATCAGGGCAGGCTAGTCTTAGCCACAGCCAGACTGGGCAAGCGGACCAGTGATGTAACTTGGTCCATCAGAGCCTGTGCCCTGCAGCAGCGCCCCTGCAATGAATAGCAGGATGGATAGCCAACCAACCACAAATATCAAGTGAGGAGCATTCAAGAGGATATTTCAATACCCAGGGAAGGGGAAGAGCAACCAGGGAGGAAGGTCTGGGCGGACACATGTACCAGTAGCCCACAGCTGACCTCGCTTTCCCATCCTAGGAGCAGACCCCGAGCAGACAATATCTCCCGAGTTATCGAGCCCAGCAGTCCAGACGGCTATTCTCCCAGCAACACCCGACGTCCCTGCGGAGACAAGGTCAGCGTAACATCTCAGCAGTGCCTCCAAGAGTGTAGGGTGGTTCTCCCTACGGGTGCGTGGAAAGAACAGCAACTTGTAAGAGGCCTGGGCTACTACACCTTACCGCACACATGTGCAAATGTGAACCCAGGTGGGATGGTTTAGGTTTTTCCCTATTGACAGCCAGCCCTAGTGGCTAGCCGTCCTATTGTTGCACCAGGTTAAATAAACAGTCACAGCCTCATGTGATCTGGATAGAGTAAAACTCTTTATTTATATAACAGTAATAGACCAACAGGTCTGCTCCTCGAAATGCCTGAGTAATATGGCATTTACAATGTCCTCTACTTCAGTTGATGCACAGACATTTAGGATTCATTCTTACATTTCCTCCAATAATTCTAGTTCTCTTTAACCCCAGTGTAGTCACTGGAAGGAGTGAGGGGGTCAATAACATTCAAAGTGGATAAACCAATAAACAAATATTACAGTGGGGACACTTATGATTTATATCAGTCTCATTGGATAACTACATAACTGTTTTCCCTTTGGTGGGAGTACCTTAGCGCATCATCCTTCACATATGGTAAGTAACCAACTGTTTCACAGGGATGTGGAGCCATCACGAGTAAAATTATTCACATTTGATAAATACATGACTCCTTCACTTCATGAGAGGGCATTTTCGAGCGAGATTATTCACATTTGCTTTCACTTCATAAGAGGCATTTGCAAGTGAGATTTGTCACATTCGATAAATAAACACTCTTTCACTTCATGAGGGGCATTTATGAGCGAGATGGGTCACATTTGATAAATAAACAACTCTCTCACCTGAGTGGGGCATTTGCGAGCAGGATTATTCACATTTGATAAATACACACTCTTTCACTTCATGACAGTCATTTGCAACCAAGATTTGTCACATTTCATGAATAAACACTCTTTCACTTCATCAGGGGCATTTGCAAGCAAGATTCGTCACATTTGATAAATAAACAACTCTTTCCCTTCATGAGGGGCATTTGCGGGCAAGATTATTCACATTTGATAAATAAACAACTCTTTCACTTCATGAGAGGAATTTGTGAGTGAGATTTGTCACATTTGATAAACAACTCTTTCACCTCAGTGGGCATTGGCGAGCAGGATTATTCACATTTGATAAATAACCAACTCTTTCATTGTTTTAGCACTCCCCAGCAGCTGCTGGATACCATCTATGCCCCCTCATACTGTGCAGACACCCATCAAGTAGCCCCCTAGCTGCTGAGAGAAAACATCCCTCATGAGAGTCACTTGGTGGTCCCGGGCCAGTATTGGCCATTACTTAGAGACACCCTGAAACACCTGCAATGAGCATAGCTCCCGGTTTAGGAGCCCAGTGAGGTGGGATCTAAGGCACAAAGTCCGGTGGAGTCCCTTGACGTTAGCTCTTTTCTGACAAGAGCTGCCAGGCTAATTTCTCTTCCAACGTAGAGCATTAAACGTAGAGAGGTATATATAGGTATATGTAGGAGCTAGTCTATGCTCTGGTTTTCTTTTTGGAAGCATTAGAAAGAGATTACTCACTTATGAGGTAGAATAAAGGATTTGATACTTCTACCAACATTGCATCGTCGGCCAATAAACGAACATTGTCCGAAGCCTACTCTGCCGTTACGAACTTGACTGAAGGAAAATGGACATCTCTCTTTACTCATGTTTTCTCTTTTCTTTGGTTTTCTGTCCCTCTGTCTTTTCATCCTTCTGTACCTAAGGAAATTTCTTTTTGTATCTCTCTTTTAAAAGTTTGTAAACAGACTAATAACATTTTTTGTAAAAATATATCAGCGCCCCTATCCTTGAGGGTTTCTCTAATTTTTCCTCCTTCGCTAGCTGTGCTTACATGAACATGTCGCTGACTGTAGTATCAGCAATACCCTGCTAATTCATATCCCCCTACACTCTCTGACGTTCTCTTCATCAAGATGTGACAGGAAATTAACATATGCTGCCAAGGCTGAAAACAGCCATACAATATATTTTTATACTTCCTCTGTGCCGCACTGTGTTGCCGGCTCTGTAAACCTTTCCTCTCCTACCTCGTGTCACAGAGAGGGGAAGGGCAGACTCACGTCCACTACAATCTGTCCCATCGACTGGCGCAAACACTCAGATGCTACCAGTCCACGCTGAGCTGCCAACCTCACTACGCTGCTCGCTTCCTCAACCCTGCAGAGGTGAGAGCGCAAGCAGGCGTGGCACTGCCCTCAGTGGACCTCTTTAGCATGGAGGGCCTGGACACCCTGTGTGTTCATGAAGATGAAACTCTCCTTCTACGCTGCTTGCCGGCGCTATATAAAGTCCATGTTCCTGCCCACCTGTCCCCCAGGGCGGGGAGACAGTGACAGGATTTTTGTTAAAATCACCTAATTTATGCTCCGATTCCCCCTCTGGGTAGGCCGTGCCAAGTCCCCCGGGATCTAGGAAAGAGAAACATCTGCAGACATAAAAACAGGACTGATATTCTGCACGTAGGTTTACCCTTCATACATTCCAATGAAGCTCCCATGCTGGAATGTGGGGGTTTACACTCGTAAGGGGATCTTTTGCATGTCGATGCTAACAGACATGGTCCCCTCCTGTGCAATTTAGTAGGTCTGTAAAATTACCCCAATTGTGGTCTGTCTAACAGCACACGATTCACATCTTATGAAAGTCTTGTGAGAGGGTGAATGCAGCTATCATTCACTAAAAACAGCCTGGTTCCATTCAACATCAAACCTTCCACCTCACCTGCCTAGCAAATTTGTTCACCCACAGTCATTACCTGGCTATGTCCCCGCTTCTCCATGCTTTGAAGCTTTTGTGGTTTTTTCGCCAGAGGCTTCACTCATTTCCCTGTCCGATCCACATATGTCACTTTACTTTGAAAACACTTACGCCATAGTGACAGGGTCTCATGGATTTCCTAGATATTATAATGGATCACCCACTTCCATCTGCACCCAGATAACACACAAGGTATTATTTGTTAATTAGGAGCCTGATAGCGGCATGCAAAATTTGTGCCGAGTGCTGATTTGACTAGCACTGCAATCTTGTCTGTGGGAGCATGTCTCTGAACAAGTGTCTTTTCCCTTCGACAGCCGTACAAACCATGATGATATGATAGTGTTTCCACTTGATCTTGTTGTAGGCAGAATCTACAGGAAATAAATGTCTCTGGTAGCTGTTTAGATCTGACTAGGACTTCGGGAGTCGGAAGCAAGTTAAGCCTTAGCCGTAGGAAGATATCCCTCATTGCTCATTACGGAAATCTTTGTAAATATTGGTGCAGTTGGTTCACTGCATGCGTTTCGATTTCGCAATGAAGTGTGAGTCCGGACTGTGCTTTTTGATGTATGGTGCGAATCCAATCATTTCGTTGGAGTCTTATTTTAGCTTACTGTGGATGGTTGATGAGCATATCTACAGTTACTTCTTCCTTTTCCATTATTTGGACACATGCCTTTTTCCACATCTTTATGATCATTTGTTTTGACGATATTTTTTTCCATCATAAAATATCAATTGCTGGAATATCATCTTCTAGCAACGTCTTCCTGTAAAGGCTTAACAGTTTCCAATTCTTAACCGACTTCATTGATTGCAATGCCAATTCGAAGCATAGACGCATCATTGGGTATGCAGTGGGCAGGGAAAAGATCTTCCGCCAAACTAGTCCTTCGTGGTAGGTCCAAAGTTCTCATGGTGCATTGAGCATTGTGTCTGAGCCGTATGTCTGAATGGCCATCATTTTCTGCCTATAAAAGGCATTAATTGGCTTCATTGAAAATTATCCATATTTGTAGTGCAGAATCGATCCTTGCCGTGCAAGTGATAACGCTTTTTCTTTTAACTGCTCTACCCATTCTTTTTCAGTTTCTGATTGATTTAATAAGACACCCAAGTATTTTATTGTGGTCACTGTTTCTATTTTTTTACCTTCTAGGCAAATTGCGACAGGTTTTCTTTTCATATTTGGATGTCATGTCAGAGTCATCACTTGTGTTTTTTACACATTAATTTTATGCTCATTCGATGTAACATAGGATTCCAATCCATTAATTCTTTTCGTAAGCCGACCTGGGTCTTATCAAGAATTACTAAGTCATCCACATACATAACGTACACTATTTGCGTATTATTCAATTTTGGTGGATTAACTGTTATGTTCTTTTGGTTGTCCGAGAAATCCGATATAAAGAGATTTCATTATTTTGCCGCCAATGGGCATCCCTGTTTTAAGGCTTACCAAGTTTGAATTTCAGACGATAAAGGTCCATTTTGGTATAGTCTAATTTTTATCATCGTGTCGGTATACAGGGCTTTTATCGGTTCTAAGATTTCCTTTAGGCACTTCCAGGTGTCAAGTTTTTCCCACAGCTTTGTTCTGTTGACGGCGTCAAACGCCAGTTTGGTCAATAAAGGCGGCATGAGTCGTGGTATTTTCTTTAATTGATTCCAATTTGAGCATATTAAGTAAAATCAAGTTAATATTTGTCCCAACATTCTTTATGAATCACGTTTGCTTAGGATCGAGTCTTCTCGCTGTCTTTGCCCATTCTGTCAGTTTATGTAGTAATAAAGATGCAAACACCTTGCCCATTGGGTCCAAGAGGGTTATGGGCCGATAGTTCACCGGGTGTTTTCAATCTCCGCGTTTGAAAATAGGTATCAGGATGGCTGTTTTCCACGTGATCGGTATGGTCTTAGTTTCTTTGATGATCACAAATAGTTTTATACACATATTTTCCCATGCTTCGGGATACTGTCTGAGCATTTCATTTCTTAACCCATCCGGGCCGGGGGCACAGGATGAGTTTAGGAGTTTAATATGCTTCAGTAGATCTTCAGGGTCCCAGAAGTTGTTACATTTGGAGTTTTTGTTAGGCGCTCGTTCTTCACAGTGATCGATTCTTTTGCTGTATAAAGACAAAAAGTAGGTTGTCCACTCTCTCTCAGGAACATCGAGGATTAATCTCTCCTGTTGTTGATCATTTTCTTTTAACAGATTGCATAAGTTCCTGGTATTTTGATTTCAAAGTGCTCCTAACATGTTTTCAGCATCTATTTGCATGATGACGGCCTTCATCATTTTATGGCAGTTGTTATGTTGCTGTTTAAAGTTTTTCTCCGCTTTTATAGAATGCTTTTGTTCCAACTTCCTGGATTTCTATATATTCTTTCATAATTCGATTTCTTTTGCCGGTGTTTGGCTGTTGTACAGGTGAGTATGTTTCTTGCACTTCGTTTGAGTCTTCTTGTTTGCGATCATAAACGGTCTCAGCAGCCATCCGTATTCCAATTTCTCTGTGTCATGGTGGAGCGAATGTTGGAATGAATTTGTTAGTCTGGTTACTTGTGCATCAGGAATTCTTAGTCGATTGATGCCGTTATTCAATTCTAATATTGGAATTTGCATTTTACCTTTTTTACGGGCATGTTCACTGACCATTCAATTATGATTTTGTTATGATCACTGTTGTTGGATACTTTGTTGGTGAGTTTTATGAAGTGCTCTGTAATTCCGTCAGTAGTGTAGTAATCTAAGAATGTCGTTGTTGTTCTTCTTGACCAAGTCGGCATCGATGGGCTGTCATCTGCACAGTATCCATTGATTAGCATCATCTGTCTTTTCTCCATTTCCTTGCTCCATACTTGAGCCCTCGGAGAATGTTTTCTTAATTCAATTTTCTTTCCATCGTGGTTGAACAGGTGTATGTTCAGGTCTCCACATACAATTAGATCTATTTGTTTGTGTTTGGAGCGGATATCATCAATGGAAGATAGCACTGTGTCAATGAATAGGTCGAAATTAATAGCCGTAGGGTTCCAGTATAAATTTATAATCCCCAATCTTTTCCCGCTCATCTTTTTTATCTTCTTTGGTTTTAGAGCTTTGGTTTAGAGTTTTGAATTCAATGATGGTGAACTGCATCCAGGGACTAGGGTTTGAGGTCTTCTTCACTTCTAAAATTCCATCTATTTTAATCAGCATCAGCAAACCGAATGCAGGTTGACCTTTAGGTTGTTGGATAGCAGGGTTCATATATGCCACATATCCGTCACAAGCTAGAAGATTGTAGAGCCACGTTTCCGGTGGCAAATTATTTGGTGTTCTATAAGATCTTTGTTTTCCCCTTTCAGCAAGTGCCCTGAACCCCTGGAATTCCAAGAACAGATGGTTATGTTTGTATTCAGCTTATTAATTGGTTTTTATGGGTGTGCCCTTTTTGGGGATTTCCTACGAGGTTCCCACTTTTCATATTCTCGCCGAATTGGACGATAGGGTGAGATCGATCTTCTTCCTCTACTGTGTGAATACGTTCTTTTGTCAACGATTCTGATTCTTTCTTTTTCATCCATGGCATGATTAGGGTTAGACATCTTGTATTGTAGTCTTTGATTTAGTCTCAGAATTTTTATTTTTTTCCCCGATCTTGATTATCGTCATCTTAATTGTAGGATATTATGAATTCATCTTTTTCGAGTTGTGTGCACAGTAAGCCTAATTTTGCAAATGAGTCTGCGCTACTCATCACAATCGCCAAAGTTTGGGGTGTTGAAAATTCGATCCAAACCTGGTCCATTTTTTTTGTCACAGAATTCAACCAATTTAATATCTTCTGATTTTATGGTTTTTAGCTGTGGTGTCACTTCTAATAAACGCAGAATGTTCATTCTATTCAATATCAATCCATCCTCCTTTGAATGCCTGCGCTCCGGCTTTGTCGTGATGGGTGGAATGTGACGACTAGGATCGAGAAAGAGGGGTAATTTGAGTCAGGTTTCTGTCGCGGTTCAGGGATTTTTTGGTGTTTCGTCAACATTATATTTCCTAGCCAAACCTATTGGCTGGTCCTAAAGAGATATTTCTGATATGTTACTATATTCTGTCTCTAAGACCCTTAGGTCTTTAACTGTGATGTCTTCACATGAAAGCTAAAATGTGTCATCATCAAAAGTATGGCCTTCTTCATATTTGTCAACGATCACTTGTGGGCTCGTTATTTGAGGTTTGGATCGTCTCATCTATATATATGGACAAATTCATTAGGATATCCTGCTCCATCTGTTCATTCAATAATGGAAGTGTAGGCTGGTCTTTAGGTGCTCTATTTTTTTGATTTCCAGTCGAACAATCTTTTTGTGGTTCCACATTTTTTCCGGGTTGGAAAGTACCAGTTTTTGGGGGAATTGTTAAGGTTCTTAGAAATGCTCTAGACCCTCTTTTTATGTTTCACTTCTTTGTAGCAGGGGAGCATTTGTTTCTTTTGATAGACAGATTCATTGTATGAGTATTAATTTGAACAGTCTTCTGCCGCTCAAACATTGGAAAAGATTCTGGACCTTGAACAGCTATGTTTAAAGACGCCTTGTCCAGTTGTAAATCCTGATTTCCCAAGTTCCTGACCGTTGTCTTTGCTTGCTGCGATATCTGTACTTCCATGTCATTTTGGTATCGTCTTGTCTCATTTTCTTTTCCACTGACGAGGTTACTTTGTCGTCTACCACTGTGTTGTCCGGAAGTGTTGCAGTCTTCTTTAGTTGATCTATTCCATATTGTATGTCCTTTTCCTGATGTCTTGTGGGTTGTAGTCGAGCCCCACACCTCGTCTCGAGATTTCTAGCGCAAGTGCTTATGTGTTGTATATCTGCCAACATTTCCATCATTGTTGTGGACAGAAGAGCCTTATCGCTCGGTCACTCCTAGCGATATCTAAAAGCCTTGATTGCCATTGGTTAGAAGCTTCGACTTCCAGATGAAGTCTAGATTGGATTTTAGTAGCAAATGATTCAAAGCATATTTGTTTAGTATGAATCACCGCTATCAACGTAGCTTGGTCCTTCCTTGTTTCTCTAATTGATTCATACAGTTTGAGGAATGGGATAAGTGCATGAGTTGAAGCAGCCATCAGTGTGTTTTGGAGTTCTGACATTGAAGTCGGAATGGCTTGCCGGGGATTTGCTTGAATGATTGCAATTACACTTCTTGCTTGTGTCATCTTGATGATATTTTTCTGTTGTCGTATCAATAGCCTGCGTGTCTATCTTGTTTGATTCCTCTTTTATTTGTATGATATTGTGAATTATCGGCTGCCTCAGAGTCATTGCTCTTGGCATTGCTTTATGTGTACGTTGAAGCGAAGTAGATGTCCTGGCCATTTCCAACGAAATAATATTCTTTGAGTTCACTGTACCAAACATTTATTTATGTTTTTCGTCGTTTGCCATTACATCTTAAATTTCTGTTATGTCCAACGATAGACGCACCATGCGTCTATTCTGTGGTGGTGTTGTTAATGGAGAAGCGGACATTTGTTTGTTCTGTTTGTCGTATTTATACTGTCAAATTTGTTTTGCTTTGCTTTTAACAAGCAAAGATTTGTTTCCTGTTCAAGGCGTGATCGTTGGGCATCTTTTTTGATATTATCAGGGAGAACAAGGTCCTTGCAGGGAACAAGTTCATTATACAATTGCATGAGAGTGTGTTTATCACATTTGTCCATGGGCATATTGTTGCATTTGGGCTCGTGGAATGGGGCATCAATGGTGTTTAAAAGGTCTTTCTCTGTCATATCAGAAAATGATTCACCGTTTGGTTGCTTGGAGGCAGCCAAGCTTTGCTCTAATCTAGGGGGTGAGTGGCATTCCCTTATGTGCATTGGAATCAATGTGTCAGCCACCCCCGGGTTCGTCGTATATTCTGTAGGTTGTTCTAAGTTAAGAAACTAGTAGGATTTCGCCAAGGGGTTTAGTTGCCACTCTCGCAACGTCAAAATCTTTGCCTTCAACTGTTTACATTGGGACAGTTGTGGTTAAAGAAGCGCAGGCGGGGCAGGAGAGTGGGGTGGGTCCATTATCAATATCGTTTTGATGTGCTGCCTTGTGCACAGGCCGGTAGAGGCGACCATAGTCTCAGGAAGTAGTCGCGTGGTCCGCAGCCGGGGTGCCGACGCCTCCCCACAACCTCTACCCAAACTCCAGCAGACTCTATTGACTCTGCTTCACTTTTAGAAAAAACACATGCAGGTTTCAGGGCTCAAGGTTTCAAGATGAAGTCACCCCTGAGCTCTCCCAGTACTGGGTACTCTCCTTGTGGGATTTTGCTTATAATTTTTTTTAAATAAAACATTAAAATTAAAATATGCACTAACTATGGCCGTATCTAGACACCCGAACGTAAAGTGTTCATATGTTCTTATGTTTTTGTGTTTTTACAACAGGAACGTCTGGTGTACCTAGAGGTGAGGCTGCCACGCAAGTGACCCGATCACATAAGGACACACTTACTCCACTTTTGTCTTATTGCTTACCAAATAAGCCACGGGCTTTGCAACGCATCCCTCTCTGAAGCAGCAATCGGGCAGCAACGGCAGCAGATTAGGATACAGTGCAGGTATGCCGAATCTCCCTAGAGGCCACCCCGTACCTCGTACCTCGTATCTCGTATCTCCGCCAGCTGTCAGCGGTCACCACAGCCCGGCTCTCCGGCTTGCGGCTTGCAGCTTATGAGCCCACAAGAGCCTGGGCCTGCTCCGAGACCTTCAACAAACTTCCTCCAAGAGATTAGAGGAAAGCACCACAGCAAATCACAGAGTCATAGAGTCAAGCCGCACTGCGTACTGAAAGCTGAGTGCTGCATCACACTTTCTCACACAGCCGCATCCGACTCTGCCTATGATAGTTAGTGACTCCAGCCCCAGTCATAAACCAAATGGCTATAAAAGATCTAAGCATGTGTGCCTGTTTCACCTCCCCACATTAATACTTCCTTTGTAACATGAGGCACAGCAAAGGATAAATTATAGATCAAAACAAGGGTGGAGGCCTTGGGTGCGAGGGGTACAGTATCAACAAAGCACACAATGTGTGTGGTCAGTGTGACTGTATTTCTTCCTCCCTTCCCCCTGGAACTACTTCCCAAGCCTAATAGATGCATGCCACACTGAGATAGTAGTAGGCTTAGTGTATCATAGCAGGTTTTAATAATGGAACTTCTGAGAGACCTGACGTTCACTCTGCAGAGAGATGAGCTCAGCTGAGCCACGTGGGGAATGACAGACGGCGGAGAAGTGAACCTATTGTAGCCTGGCATCCTGTATGGTGTAGACCCATGCATATGGTCTTGCCAATCAGTGTTGCCAGTTTTTACTGTATACAAATGATGCTTTCTCCCTTTTTAAACCACTGCTTGTACTAAGTGAAGCCGGAACATCTCGAGCAGCAGAGTCCTTGGCTGATAACTTTGTATTCTGTACAATTAAGCTTTGTTATCCTTGCAAGCCATCTCTTGGCCATTTTTCCATAGAGGGTTGTATTCATTCTGGCGTGAGCGTAAACAGGGACTTGCCTTCATTGACATCACAAATGTTACCGATGACATCACTGAGGACAACTCAAAAAAATTAAATGTTGATGAAAAGTCCCTACAAGGGGTTGTGTTTACAATGGTGGTAACAAGATGCCAGGGGTGATCGGGAGACCTCTCATGAACTATTTCATGTATTAAAAAATGTACTTATCTAAACCAAACATTATATTGGAGTGTTGTTGTTAATACAGGAACCTAATCATACATACACATAGGCAATGACTGCCGCATGCACAATAGAAGAGCATTTTTAATCTGGTAATTTTGTCCACTAAAATAATAAATGCTACCCTATCAGAGTTGTGACTAATGTTAAACATGGAATAAATAGCTAACAATTCTAGACTTACTACACACGTGTGTTAGTACAAACAATAACGATGACCCACAATGCATAGAAATCTGAGGCACTGTTGGAAAGGAGGGAGGGTCTTTCCACCCCCCCAAGGCGATTCCGAATGAGAAATAAATGCTGAGAGCAGACCCAGGGAGCAGTGGTACAGGGTACACATAAAAGTGGGTGCGTGATCACCTTAGTACATGCATTGCAAGTTATACAGTAGATGTGGGTGTGAACGCCATGTTGGCAAGCAGCAGCCATCTTAGAATTTAGGCCCCAGCGCGGCGACCAGCATTTTGTGTGTTAGCATTAGACCCCTTGCATGAGCGCGAACATAACCTGCACCTTATCCAGGTTTCAGAGATCTACAACATTCTCCATTGTCCAGAAAGTTACAAGCCCTCATGCCCTGGTAAGTATGCACCCTGAAAGGTCATAAGAAGGGAGTAAAGCACCTCTTGGCAGTACCATCCCACTGAACAGATAACAAGGCCCTCCTGCCCCTAATGATCCCCACACAAGAAATACACCTTTGCCATGTTTTTATCCCATGACCCCCACATGCCACAGCACCATCCAAACCCAGACCACCAACCAAAAAACATTTTTACCCTTCGATCGATCACTAAGGTCAGAAGGCAAGACTATCACACCTTCAGAAATGGGTCACATGATTTGTACAGTGAGATGCAGGGTAGCATCAAAATGTTTGCCTAAAACTAAGGTGGAGGGTCTTGGGAGTTGCTGATCTGTCTGGAAGCAAGTGAAGCATGTGAAATAGTGTGACCTCGGCTCTCCCCGATCCCATCCCTGTATCTGACAGGTGCATTGTTACAAAGATAAAATAACATTGTTTGTGCAAGTAGCTAATTAATTGATAGGCCAGTCTCACCGCGGATGATAAGCCCAGTGACGCGAACGTGGATGAAAATGGACAGATGAAGACAGACAAATGGCCTGACATCCTCATGGAGCAGGCCCTACATGTATGGGGCTCCTCCAATACGTATTGTAGAATTGTACTATATGCAATTACTTCATCATCAATGCAGTCATTTGTGCTTATAATGTGCTGCTCAGAACGTTAGGCGGCAGCAGAGTTCTTTGCTGATGCACTTCTATTTTGCAGAAATAAATACCTGTTATCCTTGCAAGAGGGTCTTGGGCCTTTTTCCTAGCGGGCTGTATTTTTTGTGGTGTGAGCATGCAGGTGCATGTCTTCATTTGGTGACCCCGACGTGATCCTAGCGACCCCCACACTGACTGAGGCTTCCAGGCTGCTTTTCCGAAGAGGCCACACCCACCTGCAGCGACCAGTCCCAGACGCGTCAATCCCAGAGGTGTGCAGGAGCTGGTTTTTACAGAATTCCTGTCTGATCTTTGAAGCAGGGTGTGGCTCCAGGCAGAGTGCAGGCCATTGTTGGAACCCTGTGATGGAGAAGTTCGGGTGAACACGCATAGGTGAGTATATCCTTTCAAGTGATAACAAGTAGGTGAGGGGTATATGGGAAAGAGTGTGTGATGTGAGCAAGTGGAGAATGAGGTCCCTTGTATGGTGTGGGTGTGATCTTTTGCTTTTATTATTATGCATTTTTTAAGGACAACATTATAGTTTTACTGTTTTGTGACTTTCTTTTGTGTAGGGTGAAGGCCCTAGGAAGGGCGTTGTTAAAATAATGGTTTTCTCTGAGTGCGTGGAGTGTGAGAGTGGATGCGTGAGAAGGGAAGGGGAAGAAAAGTAATGTGGGCTGACGGGGAGGAGGGAACGGCAAATACATTTTTTGGTTGTGACATTTGCAGCGTGCACAGTGCACAATTAGAAGCGTAGGGACGCTTTAGAGCGCTTACACTGCTGCAATGGGAGTGGAGACCTGTTTAGAGTACTTGTACAAGTCCTTGCCATTGTACCGGAAGAATATTGAGAAGTAACACAAGCAGTGGGTAACAGAAACACGAGGGGGGATGTCCCACTCATGGCTAGAGCAGGGCACCCGTAATAAGTGAATTCTGGAGCATATGACTACATTTCTAGGAGAAAAATACAAGGCTAAACAATTACAGAACAGAAAGGAAATTCTAGATTTATGGAAGATGATTGAGGATGTGGAACACTCCAGTAAGGGAGGGGCACGGAATAACCTATGAAGGGGACGAACAAGCAAAAGTGGGTGGGGTATGGGAAAATAATCATTGGCAGCGCTCCCATGACAGGGTACACTAACCCCACCTATGTGTCCACCCAGGCAACAGTCCCTCCACCCCATATATACCCACTTCAGCAACTGCTCCGCCTCAGGAGTGGGCAGGACAGAGGGTATTAGCAGGGGCACTAGAATTGGCACGAGCAGAGCAAGTGTGACTGCGAACAGAACAGAGCGAGGCAAAGAGGAGTGGACTAGGTGAGTGGAGGGCAGGGGACATTTTGTTTAGATTGGACACCATGGCAATAAAGGATGTGCATATTGAGAAGAAAGAGGACAGGCGAGCAGACAGAACAGGATACAGAACTGTAAGGTCTGACAGAGGTTAGGGTGGGGATCCGGGAGAGAATAGGTGGAACACTGTGGATGAGTTTGAGGATGACGGTGAGGAGGAAGCGCAACAGGCACTTGAAATAACACCCACAGTGGAAAGTTTGTGGGATGAGAGGGTAAGGAGTTTTGGCCGGGTGGCAGTAGCGAGCAGTCTTAAAGATGCCTTTAATACACAAGGGCGTGGGTAGGGCACAATGTGCACCCTGGGCACAGATGGAGAAGAAAAATTTGATAAAAGCACTCAGGCCGTTAGCAGCAGGGAAATGGATATATGTGTTTGAAAAACAGACTGAGGGTGTACACTTTGCCCTAGGTGATAGGAAAAGTTTATTAGTGGCGATAGTGGGAAATCAGGCTGGGGATGTGTAGATTAAAGTCAGATACCCCAGAGTAAGGTTGGACGACTGTTTCCGTATTTATACGAACAACCCATTTTACAACCTACACAAACATTCACGACTGTCGCTGCATGACGAAGCTGACCTTTTACTGCCGATAAATGCTGCCTTGAAGAACCTTAGACCTAATAACGCTATTTAAATTCAATATTCTCTCCTCATCATCAAAGCTCTGCCACTTGTCATAGCCACGCTAGCCTTGTTTTGTTGTTATTAGTCATGTACAACTGATCCACTCTCTGGCAGCCTAATGCTCAAAATCTATGACTCATTGTGACCAGTCCATTTTAACTGAGTTGTCTATGGCACGTCTGACTACCTAGTTAACATTCTTACTTGGCCACGTCTTCTTGCATTTAGCTAGCTAAACGCTACATTGGCTGAAATTGTATACCTACGGTGCAAGACGATATTTAGGAAACTTTGAATCACAGCTTCCAGGTACCTGACTGTCGCTAATACTGCTATAGATAAATGAGAATGTGTCTAAATGCTAATATTGCTTCATTATATGTAGTATAAAACGTGACTGCACTACTGTAGCAATTATACCATACTGATTTTTATCCAGATACTATAAATGCGCCTAACGACAAACTCTTAACTGCACGTTACATTTCATATTGCTGCAGCCCTATGACTTTACTGCTAATTGTGACCTGCTCTGGGACAACACTTCATTACCTTCTAACTCTGACTGTAACTCTGCTAGCGTTATCCCATTTCTAATGTCACAAGTATAGTGCCAATGCTCATTTTACCTGCAATATGGAACTCGTATTTCCAGTCCAATGTCATTATTAATGTGCTTTGCATCACTTAATCAGGTGCCTCTGCAGCATTACGAGCCCTAGTTGTTACACCGCCAATACTAACTAGCACACAAATATGCTAGGTCTACTCGCCATTTTGTTCCCATTCTGTATCATAAACGATTGCATACCCTACACAGGAAATGCCTTTATTGCACAGGGAAATGGACTTTCTAGAATTGGCTGCTAGCGGCTGCTACCGGCATCAACCTATCCCTTGCCCTCTCCTTTCTTGCCTGCTACCCCATCCTTCCTGCCTATCCAGGACTATAATAGCACTCAAAGCCCTACAAGGATCACCAACAAACCAAAGCCTACTACCATAAGACCCATGAGGACCATAAAACTATGGACCCACTAATATGGACAGTTTCCTGGAGTTAACAGGAGTGGAGGCTGGGATCGGATTTTCCAGTTCTCATATATCGATGGCACCCCCATCCCAGTATCGAAACAGGTAAAAACCTTAGGTGTGTACATAGATGCCAAATTAACCATGACAAAACATGTAAATGCGTTATCATTGTCCACCTCCTACACCTTGAAGCTAATTGCCCTTAGTCGTCAATTACTCACGCCCAAGATTTGCACCACACTAGCTAGGGCATTGATAATATCCAAGTTGGAGTATTGTAATCTACTCCTACTAGGTACATTCATCGCCAATCTAGCCAAACTACAACTTATGCAAAATAAAGCACTATGAGCAGCCCTAGGACTAAAACAGTCAGACCACATCTCCAACATCAGAAGGGAGACCCACAGTGTACCTATCAAGGATAGAATCCTATTCATATCATTGTGTCTTACCCATTAAATGCCTCACGAGGAAAGCACCCATTAATATTAACAACGCAATCATCAAAAAAGAATCTAAAAGAACGCTTAGATCCAACAAAAACTCACTCCTACTGGTCCCCCGGTATAAAAGTTCCAGAGCTGGGGGTAGCAGTTTCCCAGTCATGGCTCCTAAATACTGGAATACCCTCCCCTTAAACATCAAAAATGAATACTCCTTCCAATGCTTCAAAAAACTATTAAAAACCTGGTTCTTTAACCAATTTTAGACAGCCGATGATTTACTATAACTGTAACTGCAACTGTAATTAATATGTCCATAAATTGTAATCTGCTCTTCTGTGATATGTATGTACCTTTATTGCTGCCAAAGTATACTTAAGATGTCTGTAACTACGCTATGATACCTCAGGGTTTGGGCGTAAAATAAATGCAATAAATAAATAAATAAAATGACAGCACACCGTTCACCAATATAAGAGTGCAGGTGTGGGATGCACTTCGGTTCACATACCTCGACACCGCAGACTTACAGTCGGTCATGCAACACACTATGGGAGATGACGAAGAACCTGCACAGTACATTATTAAGGTTCAGGAGATGTGGAAAGCAGAGACGGGGGCCCAGTGGGACCGATCAGTTACACTTTTCTATTTTGTCATCAAAATTGGCTTACCAAAGGATGTGCAGAAGGCACTAGACAAAATTGTGGTCATTGAAGCGAGGGGATGAGTGAACATTCAGAATATAATATTACACCACTGCAAGCGAATAAGCAAATGAGAAAGGGAAACGGCACAGCAGTTGCTGGCAATTGAGGTGAAATGGTACAAAGAAATTTGGCTAAGATAGCTATGGACTGTGCCCACACCTGCACAGACAGAGGTGACAGGGAGCCTGCAGGGTTCCACAGTTGTCCGAATAGCAGCGCTTTGGCCAGAAAGAGAACAAGGGCAGTGGGGAGAGGGATAGCAATACCCCACTCAGGAGTGGCAACAAGGAGGTCAGCAGCGCAGCAGGAGACTATTTAGAAGGGTAGAGGGGGTTTTGGAGGTTTGGGACAGAGAGGGGCTGGTATAGGTTCCTCAAAGTGTTGGAACTGCAGGAAGTGGGGGCATTTTTCGACAGAATGTAGAAGCAGGCCAGGGCTCGGATACAACATGTACAATAATTATCAACCACAACCGCAGAATACAGAACAGATGCTGACACCAAGAATTACCTCCATATCCTATGAAATACACCAAGCATACATGCAGCTCCCACCCCAGCCCCTGGGAGCGCAAGCATAACAATAGCAGCACCAACAACAGCAGTACCCAAAAAAAACGATACCCCAGCACGGAAATGGTAACATACATACACCCAACGAAGAACCGATTGGTACCATAGTGCCCTACCGAGGGGTGAACGTGATGGGAAACAACCATTTCACATTCCCCGGGTCAAACACATTCCCGGACTAGGACAGACTACAGAGAGCATTTGCGTGGACGGTTTTATATATGACAGTCTGCCACAAAATCATGCATCAGTGAGGGAGATTTCCCACTATCGGGCCACACTCTTGACACGCAGGGCTTCTCTGGGGCTGTCTCTGCAGTTCCATACACTAACGAGATATTTGTGTATGGAATAACCGTGCTTGTGGAGGCAGTGCCTCAGATTTGGCAAAGGGTTTTGGTGAGTGCCCACAGATTTCATTTTTCACCCTGTTGCATCCCTTGAATTGGCGGAAGGTACAATACTGTCCCTAGATTTACAAGGATTGGTGATTTCAGCAAAAATAATTGTTGTGATAAGGACTGACCAGGACAGGTGCGAGTGGCACACAGTACTTTGCATTGACCCCACAATACCTCTAAAGGAGGTGACTGACGCACAACGTTTTGAGGATAAGCCAGATGATGGAGAAATTGTGCTGGCAATATGCACCCCATTGGAAATAATGGTGCAGTACCGGAAAGTCCAGTGCCCCCTGGTGTCCCTTGCTTGCCCACCCCAGTTCGTTGAGGAAGATTTAGAGAAGGTGTCCGAGAGACTGTGGACAAGTAACCCCCATGATGTAGGTCTCCAGTAGGGAGTGACACCAGCACAGATAACACTAAAATAAACCAGGAGAAGTACAACCTACCAGAGGCGTTGCTAGGGGGTGGCTAAGGGGGCTATAGCCCCTGGTCTTTTGGTTGTAGCCCCGGATAGAATCTCAGGAGCTACAGCCAAATGACTAGCTAGCCCCCAGTCCCGACAGTTCTGACATTAGCGTAGCCCCTGGTCTTTTCCAGACCTAGCAACACCCCTGCAACCTACTCTCCAGGGAAGCAGAGGAGGGAATCAAGGATACCATCAGTGCCCTACTCAACCAAGGGATAATTGTACCATCTACCTCCCCATGCAACACAACCATATATCCTGTAAAAAAGGCAACAGAGGCAATTGGAGAATGATTCAGGAATTATGCCTCCTAAATGATGTTGTGACGCAAGAGTTTCCTGTGGTTCCTAACCCTTCCAATAATTTGGTGTTGCATACCCAAAGAGGCAACACATTTCACTGTGGTTGACCTCAAAAATGCATTTTTCTCCATACCATTGCACCCAGACTCAGAGTACTTCACCGCTTTTACACATGGGGGGTGAGGTTCGAACACACAAGATCACCTCAAGGGTATTGTGAGAGCCCAGCACTTTCAACATAATGTTCCATGCAGATTTAGGGAACATACAAGTGTCCAGCACGATCATCCAGTACAGGGATGATCTGCTAGGTATGCAGCTACACTGAGCAACACTGCAGACAAGACTCAATTTCACTCTTACATCTCCTGGCTCGCAAGGGATACAAAGTTGGTAAGGCAAAACTACAATACTCTCTACAAGAGGTCTTATACCTAGGGCAGTTGATATCAACACATGGCAATCGAATAATACCTGACTGCGCTGCCTCTGTGCGCAGCAACACAGAGCCCATTACAGTAAAAGAAATGCAAAAGTACCTACGGCTTTGCAATTATTGCAGGGCATGGATCTGTGACTATGAAGCATACGCCAGGCCACTTCTACAGGGCCTCAAAGAAGCACAAAGGACTGACAACAGAATAGTGTGGACTGACGAAATGCTACAGAATTTCAATGAACTCAAAAAAGTGATTTCAACAGCCCCTGTGTTATCAGCCCCAGATTATACACACAAGCCATTGTCCTATTACAGTGGCACGCCCAACTCAGTAATGCAAGTGCAGTTCGCATGCGAGCAGCCACTTGCCGCAACGGTATTTGTCATTAAGAAAAGTTCCAAAATTGTGATGGGTTGTTCAGTTACACACTACGTGGAACATGCAATTTTTGCCATTTTGGAGAGGTCAAAATCTACTATAACTACCCAAAAAGCATCTGCATATGAGATCATCCTCTCCAGCACAAATATCCATATTGTAAGATGTAAAGCAGTGAACCTTGCAATATTCATAAATGAAATGTGCACTGATGAGGATTTGGCCATACACGACTGTCTGTGTGACATACGAGGGGAAGGAGGATGACATCCCTGTAGCAAAGGACAGGCCAGGCAAAGTGGTTGGAGGTCCTCTTAGTTGATGGATCAGTGACAACTGACCAAGACACAGGCCTCAGACATACAGGCGCAGCAGTGGTGTGCCTAGTGGGCGGTGAATATGAGACATTAATTCTAAAAAGATTACCAATGCATTATTCAGCACAGACAGCGGAACCCATTGCACTCATTGGGCCTCATTACAACTTAGGCGGTAAGGGTTTTACGGCGGCGTAAACAGCGCCGACCCTTACCGCCTGAGTACGAGGTCCCTTAGCGCCATGGAGGTTTTAACACTAAAATCCATGGCGCTAAGGGACCATGGAGTTAATTACGCCACCGTAATTTACGGTGGCGTAATTAATGCCTTCCCCACTCCCATTATGCCCTATGGGGCAAAATGGGGAAGGGTAAATGGGAAAATGGGGATTTACCGCCCCGCCAAGGTTGGAATGGGGCGGTAAATCCGCCAACCACCATGGCGTAAACGTAGTTTACGCCATGGTGGTAAAGTCACGGCCCAGGCAGTAACTTACCGCCTGGGTCGTAATGAGGCCCATTGAAGCGCTACAATCATCACAGGGGTGCACCGTGATCATTTATTCTGACTCGGCATATGTCACTACAACAGTGCATGCCAGTCTTTCGCGGTGGAAAAGGAGGGGCTTTAGGAGGGCGTTGGGTCTCCAGTAAAACATGTTGCGTTATTACACAAACTAATTTTTGCACTTTCACAGACTTCTGTAGTGGCAGTCGTTAAATGTACCACCCACACTAACAACACTGACAAAGTGTCACTCGAAAATGCAGTCGCAGATGCCATGGCCAAGATTGCAGCATATCTCCCAGTACAAGTTGTGGCTCAATATGTTGTCACGACACCCACCACTGCTCAGCAACCTGCCTCATACAATACACTGCCCATAGCGCAAATTACTGAATTACAGTGGAGGGCCCCAGAAGAGGAAAAAGATTTGTAGGTCAAAAGAGGGTGCAAACAGTCCCCTACTGGCTTAATGTGAAGGCAGGAATGTAAAGGAAAAACAGTAATGCCACATGAACAGCTGGCAATAGCATTTGATCAGCTCCATCACCCTTCCCACAGCACCAAACACCACACTGCTGCTGACATACAAGAGGATTGGTTTATTCCGAACATTCAGGAACACTTGTCAAGTATGGTCATTAGATGCACCATGTGTCAAAGTTTCTGGACGGGCATGACATCACGAACACTGAGAGGCATTCTGCACTACCCCATGGTGCTGTTCCACGAGTTGCATATCGACTACGCAAACAATGGCAAGAGATGCAACAGGTCCTGGTATTTGATCGTTGTCATCTGCCCCTTCTCACGTTGGGTGGAGGCAGGTCCTTGTGCACATCTGAATGTCAAATGCGTGGCAAAATTTCTGCCTGTGAAGTGTTCCACCGATGAGGCGTGTGTGATGTATTAAGGTCAGATAATAGCACACACATTTTCAATGAGGTGTTTAAGGATATTACTGCACTACTTTCCATTAAACATTGGATGTGTGCAATTTATCACCGAGTTGGTGAGAGGATCAACAGACTCCTCAACTGTAAGCTGTCTAATCTTTGCACCATGTTGAAGAAAAACTGGGTACATTGCTTACCCTTGGCACAGTTTATTTTGTGAACACAGCCCAGCAAGGACCATCACTTATCATCCCATGAGGGGGTGACTGGTCGCTGCACACACACACCCATTTCTCCAATTAGGAGGGCGTCAGACGCACATAGGGCAGCAGCTGTTTTAGGTGATGATTTCAAAGACTATTTAACAACCCGAACATGAGCACTCAAATGTATTTCTGGACAGATTGCACCACCCCGATCAGAAGACGGGCCAGGTGCTACAGCTGATTCCATGACTGATTTCCCACCCACTCAACCGCTGCTCCCAGGAGAACTCATCTACATGTGGTCCTTTGTCCACAGGTGGAACAGCCCCAGATTCAATGGACCAATTGAGGTAGTATTTTCTCCTCCTCTTACGGTAAAAGTAAAAGGCACCCTCGGACATTGCACCAACACTTTAAAAGACGGGTAGTGTGCATCTACCTCACTTCCCTTTCCACTGCCAGCAATTTGGATTGCCCCCCAAACCCATTCACATGCAGAGCTGCTAAAAAGTTACATTTACACAGAGGGCACTTTCTTGTGCCCTCTCTTTTTCTTTCTCTCTCTCTCTCTCTCTCTCTCTCTCTCTCTCTTTATGAATAAGGGGTTCTAGCCCGGGTGAAAGCAGCATGTGCGCCGTTCTGGACTGAACACATCACAAAACTAACATTCACTGAAGCAATAGAGAAACCGGTGAAGGTGCACAGAGAAGAAACATATGAACTTTGCTTTTATAGTGTCAGAACAATATCTGCAGGGTCCAACAAACATTGCAATACGACTCTGCTCATTCCTGATCTCAAGAAAGGCATGGCGGCAAATGATGGATTACCATTGGGTGTGCGGCTAAACAAGCGCACTTGCACCTCCCACCATAATGGTGGGGCTATTGTTCGCTGACCATGCTGCACTCAGCCCTGCTTGTGATCCCAAAAGTACATTTGCAAGGGGGGCCAACAGAGACTTTTGTCCCTACCACCACTGTGATCCTGCACACTAGTGGTGGTGCATACAGTAGCTGTCCGCCAGAGTGGTCAAGGGAGCAAAAGCGTGACTTTAGAACTCCGAATGAATGCTCCACTATGGCCATAGTTGCAATGTGAGCTGCGTTGTATGTTGCCTGGGGTGGTGTGGTGGGGTCCTGTATTTGCGTCATCATGTGGGTGCTCAGAGGATAGGCACTGTCCCCTGTGGAGGTGAGATGGGTTGTCAGTGATATGGTTTAGTGTGCATGGTACATGCATGCAATTGGCAGGCCATTTGTACTCACCAATGAGCCATCTGTTGCCATGCTTCCCAGCTTCCAGGGCCCGGTGTAGGGGTGACATTCTGTATATGACACTATCATGGGTGGATCCTGGATAGTTGGCCTATACAGAGGTAATGATTCCCTTGGCATCACATACGACCTGCACTATGCTTGCGATTCCGATAGATGTGTTCTGTGGCCCTAAGTGGACTTAGGCCCACATGGGTGCAATCAATGGGAACCAAGCACTTTGGGGACGTGTTCCACCCCGTAAAAAGTCCTGGACCACGGCCTGCCTTTCTGCTGGTATTCTGGGCATGTATATGTGACTGCGGACTGAGGGGCGTACAGTCATGATTGCCAACACCTGGTGTAGGCAGCGTGACTGCATGGGCTGTGAAACACCCCCAACTATGGCAGTTGTCCGCTGAAATGACCCAGTGGCCAAAAAATGCAGTACATTGAGCACCTTTTCCAAGGCGCTCAGTGCTTTGGAGCACAGGGTGGGTCATCCTTCCACTCAGTGACCAGGTCTAGGATGATAAGATATGATATGATATGATATTTATTTGTATCGCGCTCGTACAAAAGTGTTTCAGAGCGCGAGTAGGCAAGGGAGGGGAACAGGGGAGAACACAATACAACAACAAAATCGATCTTACTAGGCCCAGTGACATTCAGAACGTGCAAGTGCATGGGAATGGGAAAAGGGAAAAGTGCATGGAAAGGGAAACCTATACCTGCCATAGACCTGGTCATCAGGCATCCCAAAAAGGCTGGTTCTGGGTAAAAAAATGCGGGGCCTGGCTTTCCTCCTCTTCCTGCGGTGTCCCACGATCACTGCTGCGAGGAATGATACATTCATCGTAGCTGTATACGCACGTTTCTGTTTGCGCCTGCTTTTTGTGCATTGTTTTAGGTGCACAGTGATGCTTACGCCTGCTTTCGCTTGGTGGACGTGTTTCTGGATTAGCACGTCTTTTCCCAGGTGCAGGAGAGCCTTGTTCAATTCCATGAATACGTGTTGTTAGCGCACGTGTGGCCATTGCGAGTATTTTACTGTGGTACTTCCCACGTAATGCCCACATTTATGCTTGTTGTTCCCCATTCCATATGTTCTGCCCCCTTTTTAGGTGTGTGCGCTCGATGGTGTGCGCCTTCACTGGGCGTCTCGTGCAAGGCGTTCATGGTGTTGCAGTGACATGTTGGACCCGCGCAGATTCAACACAGGTCTCAGGTAAGCCACGCTAATGTATTCCATGAATCGGAAAACGGGTGCTTGCGTGCATTTTGCATGCATGGGTCCTGTTTTCGGCACAGATTTATTCCATGAATTGGGCCCCTAGTGACACAAATCTGGGAGATTACGATTTGATTTGTCTTCAGGA
This sequence comes from Ambystoma mexicanum, assembly GCF_040938575.1. Classification (NCBI taxonomy): domain Eukaryota; kingdom Metazoa; phylum Chordata; class Amphibia; order Caudata; family Ambystomatidae; genus Ambystoma; species Ambystoma mexicanum. The sequence continues at coordinate 85,097,899 of NC_090928.1, read as the reverse complement.
GATGTGGTTGAGAAAGAAGCCAGTATTAGACGGTTTTGAGAAGACTATCAGCTTGGCTGTTAAAGGGAGTGTTAGATGCCCATCGGCAGGACTCCTCACAGCAGTGAAATCGTGTAGCCGCCTAAACCTCCTGAAGCCAGTTTCCTCGAATCTTCTTACCCAAGAGGTCGTGATCGGATGGGAGTCTGACCCGTCCACAGTTGGAAGTGACATTTCAAGTAAAATTACAATCACCAACGTGTATTGGAACCCGGCTTTGATCTCGAATGAACTGTTTATAGCCCAGGTCTCCAACCATCTGGACGATGCATGGATCACTCAGCAGTCAAATTATATTATCATCTGTGGGGATCTTAATAACCCTGACCTAGTGGAAACAAGACAGGACCAAGTTTGGAACTACGATGACCCACGGTATGGGAGACGTGATCTCTGAAATTCTCTTATGGACTCCAGAGCTTTGCAACTTCTTAATGGCAAAACTAAAGGTGACACACCTTCAAAGTTGACATGTGAAAATATGGGCCACACCTCGACTTTGGACTATATAAACATATCTGCTAATTCTTTGCCCTTGGTGAACAGCTTTCAAGTGACTAAAACAAATCATAGTGATCATCACCTCCTGTTGGAATGGAGAACATCTGGCTCTACTATTCAGGATTATATGCCTTCATCTGTTGTTTCATGCAATGGGGGATTACGATTCAGATTGTCATCCGCTAAAATCAGAGTCTAAACATCAAACTTTGAGAAAGCTGATTCATTTGTTGAATATTCCCCATTAATGGAGGAGTTGAGTCACCATCTTAAAAACAAAAGTCTCTCGGCCAAGAATTTTAAACACACTTTTGATACAGTTTTGGTGGCTAAAAGAAGACTAGTGCGAAAGCTGAATCAAGTTGCTAAAAAATCAAGACTGCCTAGGGACTTCAGCGAAGCTAAGCTGGTGCAATTCAGATATAAAAACTGGCTTTGTACATCCAAGTATCAGAGATACCAGAACAATTCAGAGGCCATGTTGAAAGCCTTGGCTGATAAAGACCCGCAGGAATTCTGGTCTCTGATAAAGCTGTATGAGTCTTCTTCAAAAGCAGATCAATCAAATCCTATAAGTGAGGAAAATTGGATCAACTACTTTGAATGATTGTATACCCCGACTATAGCCATTGGGGTAGATGAGGATTCCCTTAAGAGCTCCGGCCCATGGGTGATGAACAACAATACCAACGAGATTGTTGACCGAATTAGGAGGTTGAAGACCTTACGAGCACCGGGCCCGAATGGCCTAACTAACTCTATGTTGAAGGAGTTTCCAGAAGATTGGGCGGTTTTTATATCTATCTTGTTTAAACAAATTGCTGCAACCCATAAAGTGCCCAGTTCATGGAGGAAAGTGATAGTGGTTCCCATTCATAAAAAAGGTGATCGGTACGATCCAAAGAACTACCGCCCTATCGCTCTCCTCGATGTAATCGGTAAACTGTATAGCACCATCATTTTGGATCACTTTCACGGTTGATGTTGGTCTGCTGAATGTCTCGACCCATTTCAAACGGGTTTTGTGATGGGTCTGGGCACTGCTCTTAACATCTTGCTGCTGCACATCTTGAAGGCAACATCACAGAATCGGAAAATGAAGATCTACATGGTCTTTGTGGACTTAGTCCAGGTATTTGACCAGGTGGACAGGGGTCTGCTCTGGTCAAAAATGGAAAAAGTACTGTCCCATGGAAATATTGCACCCAATCAAGACCATGCATTCCGGTACCTCCCTAAGAGTGAGATTGAGTCAAGCCGGGATCCTGTCTAAAGAGATAAAAAATCTGAGAGGAGTGAAACAGGGGTGTCCAATGGCCCCGGCCTTCTTCAATTTCTTTTTGGACGATATGTCTGAAGCCTTCCTGTTAATAAGATAATTTCCCCCCAAGGTGGGTGGATCCCAGTTATCACATCTGTTATATGCCGACGATGTGGTACTCATTGACCAAACCCCAGTTGGCTGACAGAGGTAACTCAATGCCCTTCAAAATTACACCACAACAAATGGGCCTGAAATAAAGAAAGGTACAACCAAAACCATGAGCTTTGGAACATCGGTGAGGGCGAAGAACTGCTTCTCGTGGCACATAGGCGGCAAGAAGATCGAACACGTACAATCTTTCAAATACCTGGGTGTTTGGCTAAGTAATTCAAGCTCCCATGCTATCCCATCTATTGGGAAAGATGAAAGCTCTAACTAGCCAGGCATGAGCATTAAATAGAAAGTTAGGGCTCTTCTCTATCATGCGAGTTGTACAATTCTACAAAGCCAATGTTACACCGGCCGTGACCTATGGTGCCAAAGCCATGCTCAACATCTCAGAGCCCCTGTGGACCTGCATTGAGGGGGTATTTTGGAAGGGGGGTCCTCGGTGTCCCACAATCAAGCCCGATGGCCATTCTTTGAAGAGAGCTGGGACTTACATCCCTGAAGTGCATAGCCAACTGGAATAGACTGGCCCTTCCCCGAGACCAGCAATCTTGGACATGATTCACAACGATGCAGGATAGTAATTCATGCTTGTGGGGCTGGCGTTCAAAGATGAGAACAAGCCTGGAAGAAAGTGGAAGTTCTTTGGACCAATTGCTGACAAATCCAACGCATGTAAAAGTAAAATTGAAAAATCACGATTGGATTCAAAACTTTGACCTTGCCAATGGTCACCACTCTTTAGCCCATGTGCCAACAGAAGGACGTAAGTTAAATACTGTTTGCACCTGCATGAAACAATTCCCGCATAAAAGGATCAGACACCAACTTATGAGAGCCTGTTTAAATCTCTATTTAACAAATGAGATTCAAGTAATACATGGCTTGTCTCAAGAAAAGCACTGTCAGGTCTGTAAAGACATCTCTGAGATTGAATCTTTAGTTCATATTGTTACGGTATCCCCAGGTTTTGGAGATCTACGCCCAAAGTATTTTAGACCTCTTTTTTCAGACTTTGCAATTACGGATTCTTCAGTTTGGTGGAATCTGTTAATACAGGGTCATAGAACAAAACATTTAATTACACTCGTTCAGTTCCTCGCAGAAGTTTTCCCTGAGATAGGACCTTTGTTAGAATCTTGATTTTATTTCAATTTAGGTTAATCATTATTACCATTATCATGATTTATGTTTTTAACTTCTTTCTTTTATTGTTAGTATTTTATGATGATTAATGTGTATCTCACTGCTAAAAAATTGTTGATCAATTTTAAAGCAATAAATAAATAAATAAAATCTACTTCTGTATGCACCCATGTTGTCAAATACTCACAGTGAATGGATGCCCCCTCGTGAAAAATAATTGCACACATCATTAAAGTTTTCTTACTAATAGAAACTTGACTATTTACAAAATTCTTTACTGGCATGTTAATTTCCCTACTATCTCAACATAATCAATACATACTTATTAAAAACTAGATTTTGCAGTGTTGATTGTAAATTACATCCACAGTCACTGCATTGCATGTCATGGAATACTTTAGTTAGAATATAAGAAAAATGTATACTTTTCTGATCAGGGATAGGAACATATACACATCTTTCAGAAATATCCTGAGTAGAGTATTCTTTCTTACATTGTGGACACATATGATTCCACTCATAAATAATTCTTGCATACCTATCTACACTAAAACCTTCCTGCACTAATAAATCAAAGACAGTTATTACAAATTCTTGACTATCTTCCTGTGTATTTTGAGGAAAATGTTGATTTCCACTTGCAACAACTACTACATTTCCAATTGACATTGCCAAATGTGTACTGTGTGGTTTTTCATCTACAGATATTTTAAGAAATGAAACTTCCACACATAGATGCTTGTCTGCTCTGGAAGCTATTTCTTGCATCAATGGTGTCAACAACATACACAAAGCTGCATTAGAATAGCACTCAACTCCTGTTTCATAACTAAATCTGAAATGAGAGTATGTCATAGTTGACCAACTCTCCAACTCCGGTAAATTCTGTCTTAAGAGGAATGATTTTATTAGAAGGTATTTTCACTGATGCCTTATGATCCTGGCTAAGCGCTTAGCAGGTACGGGTATAAGGTTCAGGTGAGGATCATACAGTACATGTAACCTATTATATTCTTCAATACAAGAAATATCAGCTGTCACTTTTCTTTCATTAAAGTTTATTAAATAAAATAAACCTTCAATATGTTTCGCACGTGATGGAGCTACATATGCAATTCCTTCTTTAAACACTGTATGACCAGTCAATAAGTGCTGCTTCTAAAGTCAAACCTTGTGATTTATGACTAGTAATTGCACATGCAGAGCATAATGGTAATTGTGCTCTCTTTACAAACGTATCCTTAAAAAGCATGAAATGTTCAGAGGTCAGAGAAATCAAATGAGTTTCTTCTACACAATCAAACTTTAATTCAACATGTTCAATATTTGTACTGTGAGGAAAAGTGTCAAATGCAATCGCTCTTCCCATCACTCCATTGACTAGACCATTTCCTACATTTAAGTTCCTCATTAACATTACTTGTGCATTGATGCAATTTCAAAACTGCTTCAAGACCTGCTGTTTTAGAAATTGAATTCTCTAGTTGAACTATTGAAGCTATTCCTCTCTTATCCAACTCTAATGGCATAACATCACCATCTAAAAAATCACAGGATTTTATCTCCACAATATTTTGCTTCTCTGACAGTAGCATTGTAGAATTGAACTTATTACACTCTGTAAGTGTGCGTATCAAAGCAACACAACAAATCTTTCTTTCCTTAAGAGTCAACATAACATCAGATGGACTGCAATCTGTATGAAACATGTAACAAATCAGTCTTCCCTTTAAGACTGCTTTCACATTCTCCTCAAGAACACCTATACAAATCTTATTAAGCATTGCCGCATACTCTAATTCGTTATAAACAAAGAACCAAAAGAGGTACCCACGCTGTAGACAGTCCTGATTTCTGTCACTTATTTTAGTTCAATCCCCATATTAATATACGCTATATGCTTTCAAAGAAAGTCACAGAAACAAAAACCAAAGAATAAAGTCCTAAGAGTACGAACAATACATTTATTTTACAAGAGGCATTTTGTTATTCAAGTTGCTTCTTACATGAATTAAGAAAAAGGTATCAACAGAAGAAAAAAGACATAAAACATCACATTCATCATATTCATCATATATACAAATAACAGTTTGGGTAGTTTTCAATAACTTAGTTTAATGAAAATATCCTTACAGGAAAAAAATTGTTCCTGTGAGATGGGTCTTACCAGGGTCTATAAAAAATTACCCTGGTAGGTAGACACAGAGGGGGTAATTCATAGAATTCAGCGCACAAGTGGCACACGCGGCTGGCGCACAGTGTGCGCATGCGAATTACTGCGCCAGCTGCGTGCGCTAAAATCCATTTCCACGCACAGCGTGTTCATGGATTTTAGTTTCCAAAATGAGCCGTGGCGCAGAGTGGCGCAGCGTCCCTGCAGCAGCGCCAGTTACGCCCCCAACCCCTCCCCGTGCGCCATGCACAGAGCACAAATCCTGTACATGGGGCACAGGCCCCCAACCACGAAAACACCTGTAAAACTCCCTGTGCTCCCCTCCGAATACAGTACCCCACTGCACGGGGAGTGTCACACGCGATTGGAGCGGGGTACGTGTATAACAGGGGCTTGTGGGAAGTTTCACACGCGAAATGCCCTGTGCGAGTGGGGTACGTGTATTCTTGGGGTGCGCAGGAAGTTTCACATGCGATAGGTGCTGTGGGAGTGGGGTATGTGTATTCCTGGGGTACGCGGGAAGTTTCACACGCGTTTGGAGAGGGGAATGTGTATTTCGGGGGTGCGCGGGAAGTTTCACACGCGATAGGCCCTGTGCGAGTGGGGTACTTGTATTCCTGGGGTGCGCAGGAAGTTTCACACGCGATTGGAGAGGGGAACATGTATTTTGGGGGTGCGCGGGAAGTTTCACACGCGAAATGCCCTGTGCGAGTGGGGTACGTGTATTCCTGGGGTGCGTAGGAAGTTTCACACGCGATAGGCCCTGTGCGAGTGGGGTACGTGTATTCCTGGGGTGCGTGGGAAGTTTCACACCCGATTGGAGAGGGGAACGTGTATTTCAGGGGTGCGCAGGAAGTTTCACACGCAAAATGCCCTGGACGAGTGGGGTACGTGTATTCCTGGGGTGCGCGGGAAGTTTCACACGCGATAGGCCCTGTGCGAGTGGGGTACGTGTATTCCTGGGGTGCGCTGGAAGTTTCACATGCTATTGGAGAGGGGAACGTGTATTTCAGGGGTGCGCGGGAAGTTTCCCACGTGAAATGCCCTGTGCGAGTGGGGTACGTGTATTCCTGGGGTGCGCGGGAAGTTTCACTTGCGATTGGAGAGGGGAACGTGTATTTCGGGGGTGCGCAGGAAGTTTCACACGCGAAATGCCCTGTGCGAGTGGGGTACGTGTATTCCTGGGGTGCGCAGGAAGTTTCACACGCGATAGGCCCTGTGCGAGTGGGGTACGTGTATTCCTGGGGGGCGCAGGAAGATTCACACGCGATTGGAGAGGGGAACGTGTATTTCGGGGGTGCGCGGGAAGTTTCACATGCGATAGGCCATGTGCGAGTGGGGTACATGTATTCCTGGGGTGCGCGGGAAGTTTCACACGCGATTGGAGAGTTGAATGTGTATTTCTGGGGTGCGCGGGAAGTTTCACTTGCGAAATGCCCTGTGCGAGCGGGGTATGTGTATTCCTGGGGTGCGCGGGAAATTTCACACGCAATAGGCCCTGTGCGAGTGGGGTACGTGTATTGCTGGGGTGCGTGGGAAGTTTCACATGCGATTGGAGAGGGGAACGTGTATTTCGGGGGTGCGCGGGAAGTTTCACATGTGAAATGCCCTGTGCAAGTGGGATACGTGTATTCCATGGGTGCGCGGGAAGTTTCACACGCGATAGGCCCTGTGCGGGTGGGGTACGTGTTTCATTGCGGTGCGCGGGAAGTTTCACATGTGATAGGCCCTGTGCGAGTGGGGTATGTGTATTCCTGGGGTGCGCGGGAAGTTTCACATGTGATTGGAGAGGGCAACGTGTATTTCGGGGGTGCGCGGGAAGTTTCACACGCGAAATGCCCTGTGCGAGTGGGGTACGTGTATAACTGGGGTTCGCGGGAAGTTTCACACGCGTTTGGCTCTGTGCGAGTGGGGTACGTGAATAACTGGGCTTGGTGGGAAGTTTCACACGCGATAGGCCCTGTGCGAGTGGGTTACGTGAATAACTGGGCTTCCGGGAAGTTTCACATGCGATTTTGCTGTCATAGCGGGGTACGTGAATTTCGGGGGTGCGAGGGGAGTCCTACATGTGAATTGGCAGTGTGGGTCCTCCCAGGTATTCCCTCTACACCCTCCACGGCCCCTGCAGGCAGCCCACACCACAGGGGACTACCCTGCACCCCTGGTCATGTCCCGCAGGCAGCCCATCCACCATGGGCATGCCCCCCAGCCAAGCCACATGTCATCTTGCACTAGTGATCACCAACTCATGTCCCCCAACACTCCCACCCCCCAGCAATCAGGGGCACCTACCAGCAGGCCCCCACTCATGTCCCACTCATGTCCCCCAGCACCCCCACCCCCCAGCAGTCAGGGGCACCTGCCAGCAGGCCCCACTCAGGTCCCACAGCACCCCCACCCCCCAGCAGTCAGGGGCACCTGCCAGCAGGCCCCCACTCATGTCCCCCAGCACCCCCAGCCCCCAACAGTCAGGGGCACCTGCCAGCAGGTCCCCACTCATGTCCCACTTATGTCCCCCAGCCCCCCCACCCCCCAGCAGTCAGGGGTACCTGCCAGCAGGCCCCCACTCATGTCCCCCAGCACCCCCACCCCCCAGCAGTCAGGGGCACCTGCCAGCAGACCCCCACTCATGTCCCCCAGCACCCCCACCCCCCAGCAGTCAGGGGCACCTGCCAGCAGCCCCCTACTCATGTCCCACTCATGTCCCCCAGCACCCCCACCCCCCAGCAGTCAGGGGCACCTGCCAGCAGGCCCCCACTCATGTCCCCCAGCACCCCCACCCCCCAGCAGTCAGGGGCACCTGCCAGCAGGCCCCCACACATGTCCCCCAGCACCCCCACCCCCCAGCAGTCAGGGGCACCTGCCAGCAGCCCCCCACAAATGTCCCCCAGCACCCCCACCCCCCAGCAGTCAGGGGCACCTGCCAGCAGGCCCCCACGCATGTCCCCCAGCACCCCCACCCCCCAGCAGTCAGGGGCACCTGCCAGCAGGCCCCCACTCATGTCCCCCAGCACCCCCATCCCCCAGCAGTCAGGGGCACCTGCCAGCAGGCCCCCACACATGTCCCTCAGCACCCCCACCCCCCAGCAGTCAGGGGCACCTGCCAGCAGCCCCCCACAAATGTCCCCCAGCACCCCCACCCCCCAGCAGTCAGGGGCACCTGCCAGCAGGCCCCCACACATGTCCCCCAGCACCCCCACCCCCCAGCAGTCAGGGGTACCTGCCAGCAGGCCCCCACTTATGTCCCCCACCACCCCCACCCCCCAGCAGTCAGGGGCACCTGCCAGCAGGCCCCCACTCATGTCCCCCACCACCCCCACCCCCCAGCAGTCAGGGGCACCTGCCAGCAGGCCCCCACTCATGTCCCCCAGCACCCCCACCCCCCAGCAGTCAGGGGCACCTGCCAGCAGGCCCCCACACATGTCCCCCAGCACCCACACCCCCCAGCAGTCAGGGGCACCTGCCAACAGGTCCCCACTCATGTCCCCCAGCACCCCCACACCCCAGCAGTCATGGGCACCTGCCAGCAGGCCCCCTCTCATGTCCCACTCATGTCCCCCAGCATCCCCACCCCCCAGCAGTCAGGGGCACCTGCCAGCAGGCCCCCACTCATGTCCCCCAGCACCCCCACCCCCCAGCAGTCAGGGGCACCTGCCAGCAGGCCCCCACTCATGTCCCACACATGTCCCCCAGCACCCACGTCATGACGATCCTCAATCATGGGCCTCATGGCCACTCACACCACACCCCACGCCACCCCAGCCCAAAGACCCAAACAAGTATTGCATCCACCCACAGAGAAATGGCCATTACATGATACAACCCGAATGGCAAGTATGTACATGGACACATGTCCGTCACACACACACAAGTGAATGTGAAAACCCATATCATGACATGCATGAAACCAATGAGAGAATACCACACATCGAAGTATGAAACAAAAATGTATTGAACACAACATGAATGTAATGTCCGGAAAAAAATAAAAAATATGAAATCAGAATCCAAAGAACTCCAAATGAAAATGTGTCCAAAGTCTCAGTCCAACAAAGCAAATCCAAGGGAAAAAAAAATATATGAAATCCATTGCGCCATGGTGAAATTAAAATAAAAACGAGAAACATCCACTGTTCAACTATATACAAATCACCAATCTAGGGTCCATGAACCCAACAAATGAAATGAAACCTACAAAAAACCCTACCTAATAATGAACTATATGCAAAAATGTGGTGCATTGTCCAAGCGGCCCAAAATAAACAAAAACAGAAAGGAAACCTAACACTATCTAACTATTTACAATGGCAGCGGGCTAGACCGACGGCTCACTTATTGATGTCCCGGGTGTTAGGAAAGATTTCATAATTGTAGGGAATTTTCCTTCCATGTGGCAACCCCTAAACTTTTTGCTATTGTTTTTAACCTTGTTCTTGACTTTGCCAGAGAAGTACAGCCTTCTGCCGCACTTCTCTGGGCTTTCGCTCCTTTCTTACGGGGAAACTGACATGCCCTTAAGACAGTCAGTACCGGGGAATGTGGTTTCCCGTAGTTTCTTTTATCGTGTCGCAGCTTTAGTGCAACACGACACAAGAGGGCACTGTAAGCTAAGTTACAGCTCTCTTGGGTCTCTAGCCTTCTACAGGCCCTAGATACTCTTTTAGGAATGTATTTGATCGGTGCAAGTCATTCAGGGACTGGAATGGTGGCAGCGATCGTTTTGTTTATTTTGAGCTCCTTTTGGCGTTCTGAGCACGTTTTTGCACTGAACCCAAAATGGTGGCCTGGCTCCCAAAATGGCCAGGCCGCGAGGCTCCTTTGTCCTGTCCACTGTCCGTCTTGCTCCCTTCACCTTCCCCAGGTCCGGCGACCCGGGGCCTTCCTTATTTGGGCATGTACTTTCCCGCGAAACGTGGTTGCTTTCGCGGGCTTCTACATGTCGTTTGTGTGCCTCCAGGGTGTGGGCTGGGATGTCTGGTCCCAATACACATCCTGGGTGCCAGAGAGTCTAGGGTGGTGTGAATGCCTGGGACCACCGTGGTCCGTGATTGGTCCACGTATGGTATGTGTGTTGATGAGCGGATCTCCCATTGGCTCCCCTCCGTTTTGGCGCGAAGGGAACCGTGGATAAGAGGGGGCTGGAAACACCACTACCATGTCGATCTCCTGAGTTCTAACGAACGAAGGAATACAGGAGCCAAGTATCCTGCAACCAAGAGGCTGGACCGAGGAATCGCTGGTGACCCGCTGAAGGAATCCTCCTTAGCACTGCTGTCGTCCTGTGAAACCCTTTCCTCCTTGGATCGAACCAGAAGGCCTGTACTGGTGCTTCGACCTTTGGAATAGCAGGAACAGCTATTCCCGGCGACTTTATCATCTCCTGCCAAGTAAGCCTTCGGAAGTGTCTCTGGGCCATCCAGTTGACTGACCAGCTTACAAGGGAGTCCTGCTCTGTAACTGCCGCCAGGTTGTGTTGTATTTCGAGTCCTTGTCACTCTCCCACGCTTCGTACGCTTGGCGTCCCCAGGTCTGAAGGGAGGAGTGTACATTTGGCTTGAATACACACGGCCGCTCCGTTGTCCTGCTGCGGCAACAAACTGTGCTGGTTTCGTCGATTGGGACGTCTTTTTGCTCTACACGACTACGAGGCGTTCCCTGCTCTTCTGAACCTGCCAGCTGCTGAAACTAACGTGGAGAAGCCTGGGTCTGCTTGCTTCGGGGACCGGTGAGTAGTTTAGCTAGGATCTGGTCGCCCTCCTGCAGTATCCCATTGCTTTTCCCTGCTGTGTAAAAACAGCACCCTTTTGGCCGTACTCGCGCTCTGCTTCTGCCCGCTGTGGAGGCTGCGCTTGAGTTACGGAACCTGTTCTCCTTCTGCTGTGCACTAACCCGAACTGCCTGACTTCCTCCGAAGAGCTTCCCCTTTTGCCCGTTGGCACCGGCGTGGCAGGTACTTTGAGCACAAGGCTCCACTCTTCGCAGGGCTCGGACTTCCATCTAGTTAGGTGCCTCTGAAGGCGAACTGAGTCTAAAGCGTTATCGCACTGCCTGTTTTCCTTTCCTTTCAGGTGGACTACATATTTCGTGCTTTAAACGCTTGCGACTGTGTATTTGTATATATATTGTGTTGATATGGTATGTGTTGGTTTAATATTGTGATATTGTGATTTTCTCGCTACGGTCATTGTTTTAAAGGCCTTAAAATAAATGTGTATCTATTTTTGATATAACAACTGTTTGGAGTAGTTTGTAAGCGCTCTTGCTTTGTGTGCTCATTGCGGGCTTTCAGTCACCCTCACCCCTCTTGAGACCTAGTCTTGACCGCCGCGATCGCTACCTTGATTGGTCTGGCTTGTCCAGAGGTTACCCTGTTCCAAGTAATTAGGTTGGCCTTCTGAACTTCTGCGCCACCAGGACAGAGTTCAGAAATCCGTCTTAACAAATTGGTGTACAGCGGTGGGATACGACTGAAGGTATCCAGTGTTGCGCTCGAACTAAGGCATTTCAGGTTATTCCAAACAGTACACGTAGTGAATTGTTATAGTATAACTTTAAAAAGGCCATAGTCCTATCAAACAGTATGGAAACAAGTACGTTGTTAACTTTAAATGCTTCCAAATCAGAAACGCTGAAAAAGATGTGTGCGGAGAGAGGTGTTTCCTCTCAAGGCACGAAATTGGAAATGATCCAAAGAATCGTGGCGTGGCAAGAAGCGCAGCTTGACGCTATTACTTCTGAGGACAGTGCGGAAGGTGGTGGGGCTGCTCTCACTGGTAGAACCGACGGTTCTGCCGCCGCACTGTTCCACCGCGACCACGAGGACAGGGAGGACGAGCTGTCTAATGTTTCCTCTGCCAGTGTTGATGGGGAGGCTATGCTTGAATTCAAGAAGCAAGAGCTGCGGTTTAGGCAGCAGGAGCTTGAATTCAGAATAGCCAAACTAAAAATCGAACAGGCAGAAAAACAAAAAGACAGGGATCACCAGTTGGAACTGGCCAAGCTTCAGGTTGCAAATGGATCCAAACGTCCTGGACATGGGTCTGGGGCCTCCTCTCATCCACGGTTTCCAAAAGATCTGCTCAGTGTGTATGAAGAGAGGAATGACATTATGGACTGGCTGAATGCGTTTGAGTATGCATGCGAGGTCCAGGAAGTTGACAATGCTGATAAGATTGCGTGGTTGCTCAGTAGACTGCCCCATTCTGGCTGTAGTGCCATTATGGAAATGTCGAAGGCTGAGCGGGCTGATTTCGCAATGTTAAAGCAGACTCTCATTTTAAAGTTTGGGAAGACTCCGGCCCAATATTTAAAGCGTTTTCGAGAGTATAAGAAAAAGGAAGGTGGTACTTGGGTATCTTATGTCGCTGAATCTTTGAAAAACTTAACTGGCTGGGTCGAAGGCTATAAGGTTTCTACCTTCGACGGCATGATAAATCTTGTCATGCTGGAACACATTTTTGCTTCTTCTTCCCCGGAGCTTAAGCAGCATTTGGCCGATTCGAAGGAGATAGATCCTAAGAAGCTGGCCATTGCAGCAGACTTATGGGTGTCACATCGAGTGTCCCATAAGGACAAAACTCATCCTGGTAAGCAGGAGGAGGGGAAAAAGTCCAAAGATATGGAGGGTGGGGAATCTGCTAAATCTTCTTCCCAAAAGGGCCACAAAAAGAAAAACAAGGGTAAGACACAAGAGAACTCACAGGGTAGTGGAGGTGCGCCTCCGAAACAGAACTCTGGTTACAATAAGCCTCCCTACGTAAACAGACCCACTGGGGCTTGTTTTTCTTGTGGAGCAACTGACCATGTGAAGGGGGATCCCCGTTGTAAGGTTAGACCTTTGGGGGTCCACTCCGCTAATCTGGCCTTCTCCTCCTACGAGGAAGAAGAGATTACAGGAGCATCCTTCTCCTCGGACTCATTTCCCAGCGGAATAGAGGCCGAGGTAGTTTTCGTGTCCCTGGGTTCCTGGGAGCCTAAAGTCGCAGAGGCGTATGCTAGGATTCCGGATAATACCAAGCACTACTTTAAAGACAGTGTGCTGATCAATGGAGTGGATACTCCAGCTCTTAGGGATAGTGGGTGCAGTCGAACTGTAGTGGACTCTACCTTGGTAGACTCAGAGGAAGTTGCCAGAGCCACTCTGATGCCCACTAAGTTGGCTGACGGCCCCCTCCATATGTTTCCCGTGATCCCTGTTAATCTAACTTTAAATGGTACAGCAGTCAGGATTCCAGTGAGCATTCAGAGAAACATCCCGGGAAAGGTCTTATTAGGTAATGATCTCAGAGCTTTAGGGCTCGTAGGAGACACTGCCGAACGACCCTACACACGGTCTCAAGCACGGGCAGCATTGGCCAAGTCCAATACGCCGCCCCAGCCGAAGGGGCAACCCAAGGCGAAAGGAGTCTACAAGTCAAGACGGGGGAAAGAGAATATTCCCCCGAGCTTGCCTACCACTGCGGTGGAGGAAGTTGGTCAATCGCCCGAGCCTGACGAGGAGGTGGCGATGCCTGAAGTATTCGACCCCAACGATCATCCTGAACTAAAAGACTTGTTAGTTGAAGGAGGTCCTGAAAGGGACGAATTCAGTAAAGGCCAACGTGAGTGCCCATCTCTGGAAGGCCTAAGGAGACAGGCCTGCTCCCAGCTTGAGGGTGAACCTCCTGGGAAGCATAGGATTTATTGGGAAGGTGGACTCCTGTATAGTGAGCCCACAGAGTCTACAGAAGGAGACCATAGGAGGTTGGTGGTTCCCCTTGCTGTTAGACCCTTCCTCCTGCAGTTGGCGCATGAAGTTCCCCTTGCTGGTCACCTTGGTATGAAGAGGACCAAGCAAAGGTTATCCATGCACTTCTACTGGCCCAAGATGGGGGTGCAAGTAGAAAGTCACTGCAGGAGTTGCGCCTCCTGCCAGTTGTCTGGTAAGGTTGGCGCGACAATCCAAGCTCCGTTGGTACCGCTCCCAGTTGTGGGGGTACCATTTGAAAGGGTAGGGATCGACATCGTCGGTCCCCTTGACCCGCAAACATCCTTGGGCAATAGGTTTATCCTGGTGCTGGTCGACCATGCAACCAGGTATCCTGAGGCCATCCCATTGAAAACTGTAACTGCCAAGTCAGTTGCAAAAGCTTTACTCAGCATATTTACTAGGGTTGGCTTCCCTAAAGAAGTTGTGTCAGATCGTGGCAGCAACTTTATGTCGAAGTATATGCAGGCTATGTGGAAAGAATGTGGGGTCACCTACAAGTTCTCTTCTGCATACCACCCCCAGACCAATGGTCTGGTGGAACGTTTCAACAGAACGTTAAAGAGCATGATTGGGGCTCTGGAGGAGCCCCAGAGAAGAAAATGGGATCTTCTTTTACCATGCTTGCTGTTTGCCTACCGAGAGGTACCACAGGAGGGTGTTGGCTTCAGCCCCTTCGAACTTCTGTTCGGTCATCCCGTACGGGGACCCTTAGCCATTGTCAAGGAGGGATGGGAGATGCCCACTCCCCCTGTTACTACCAATGTAGTTGACTATGTGCTAGGGCTCAGAAAACGGATGGTACTTCTGATGGGCTTGGCTAGTGATAAATTGAAGGCAGGGCAAGCGCTGGTGAAACATTGGCTCGACCAGAAAGCTTCCCTCGTCAACTTTACACCTGGTCAGCAAGTCCTGATCATGAATCCAATAAGGCCTCGCGCTTTACAGGACAAATGGTCAGGCCCTTACACAGTGGTGGAGCCCCTGGGTGAGGTGAACTATTTAGTGGACCTTGGAAGGCCTGGACAGGCTCCAAAAGTGTTTCACGTAAATAGGCTGAAGGCTTTCGTCCCAAGAGTCGAAATCGCAGCACTGCTACTGGCGTCAGACGTTGAGGAAGAGGAGTCTGAACCTCTCCCCGACCTGTTCCAGAGCGGTCCTTCAGATAGCTCCGTTGAGGGTGTCCGAGTGGCCCCTCACCTGACTTCTGATCAGCAGGCTGAGGTGAAAAGTTTGCTTAGGCAGTTTTCCCCCCTGTTTTCACAGTCCCCTGGTTTGACACCTTGGTGCAAACATAACATTGACACAGGAGACAGTGTACCTACCAAAAGTAGGGGATACAGGATGTCAGATAAAGTACGGTCTTATATTAAGACCGAGGTCAACAAGATGTTAGATCTTGGGGTGATTGAACCCTCTAGTAGTCCTTGGTCCAGTCCTGTGGTTCTGGTTCCAAAGGCAGGCACTTCTGAATTGAGGTTCTGCGTGGATTACAGGGCTCTGAATGCTGTCACCAAGACAGATGCCCACCCCTTGCCTCGAACAGATGAGCTGGTGGATACTTTGGGTGCCTCCAAGTACCTCAGCACGTTTGACCTCACTGCTGGCTATTGGCAAATAGCGTTAGCAGAAAATGCCAGGGAGAAGACGGCATTTTCTACTCCAGACGGCCTTTACCAATTCCGGGTAATGCCGTTCGGGTTGAAGAATGCACCTGCCACTTTCCAGAGGCTTGTGAATCATGTGTTGAATGGGTTGGACGAATTCTGTCTTGCATATCTGGACGATATAGCAGTTTTCAGTGCCACCTGGGAAGACCATGTGAAACACCTCGGGATTGTGCTCCAGGCTCTTCAGAAAGCCCACTTGACCATAAAGGCTAGTAAGTGCCAGATTGGACAAGGCTCAGTGGTTTACCTTGGACATGAAGTAGGTGGAGGGAGGATACAGCCTCTACCCAGTAAAGTACAAGCAGTACAAGAGTGGCCTACCCCCACTACGCAAACCCAAGTGAGAGCCTTTTTAGGACTCACGGGGTATTACCGCAATTTTGTGGCAGACTATGGTACCATAGCTGCTCCTCTGACTGCCCTCACAACTCCGAAGAAACCCAAGAAGGTAACTTGGACCGACGAGTGTGAGAAGGCCTTCAATGGCTTAAAAGACTCCTTGTGCCAGGCCCCTGTGCTCAGGGCCCCTGATTATCAAAGACCTTTTATCGTGCAGACGGATGCCTCTGACACTGGGATAGGAGCTGTACTATCACAAGTAGATGAGAAGGGTAAGGAACACCCTATCGGTTTTATTAGTCGCCAGCTTAAGGACAGAGAGCTCAGATGGTCCACGGTAGAGAAAGAATGTTTCTCTGTTGTGTGGGCCCTAAGGAAGCTGAGGCCCTACCTCTATGGGACCCACTTCACTGTGCAGACTGACCATAAGCCGTTAAAGTGGCTAATGAACATGAAGGGGGAGAATCCAAAGTTGCTTAGGTGGTCCATAAGTCTTCAAGGCTTCGACTTCACTATTGAGCATAGACCAGGTGTCCAACATAGCAATGCTGATGGGTTGTCCAGAATGTTTTACCGACCTGAACAAGAGACTCATCCAGGGGTGGATTAGTTCCCCCTGTCCATAGTCTGGGAGGGGCGAGTGTTAGGAAAGATTTCATAATTGTAGGGAATGTTCCTTCCATGTGGCAACCCCTAAACTTTTTGCTATTGTTTTTAACCTTGTTCTTGACTTTGCCAGAGAAGTACAGCCTTCTGCCGCACTTCTCTGGGCTTTCGCTCCTTTCTTACGGGGAAACTGACATGCCCTTAAGACAGTCAGTACCGGGGAATGTGGTTTCCCGTAGTTTCTTTTATCGTGTCGCAGCTTTAGTGCAACACGACACAAGAGGGCACTGTAAGCTAAGTTACAGCTCTCTTGGGTCTCTAGCCTTCTACAGGCCCTAGATACTCTTTTAGGAATGTATTTGATCGGTGCAAGTCATTCAGGGACTGGAATGGTGGCAGCGATCGTTTTGTTTATTTTGAGCTCCTTTTGGCGTTCTGAGCACGTTTTTGCACTGAACCCAAAATGGTGGCCTGGCTCCCAAAATGGCCAGGCCGCGAGGCTCCTTTGTCCTGTCCACTGTCCGTCTTGCTCCCTTCACCTTCCCCAGGTCCGGCGACCCGGGGCCTTCCTTATTTGGGCATGTACTTTCCCGCGAAACGTGGTTGCTTTTGCGGGCTTCTACATGTCATTTGTGTGCCTCCAGGGTGTGGGCTGGGATGTCTGGTCCCAATACACATCCTGGGTGCCAGAGAGTCTAGGGTGGTGTGAATGCCTGGGACCACCGTGGTCCGTGATTGGTCCACGTATGGTATGTGTGTTGATGAGCGGATCTCCCATTGGCTCCCCTCCGTTTTGGCGCGAAGGGAACCGTGGATAAGAGGGGGCTGGAAACACCACTACCATGTCGATCTCCTGAGTTCTAACGAACGAAGGAATACAGGAGCCAAGTATCCTGCAACCAAGAGGCTGGACCGAGGAATCGCTGGTGACCCGCTGAAGGAATCCTCCTTTGCACTGCTGTCGTCCTGTGAAACCCTTTCCTCCTTGGATCGAACCAGAAGGCCTGTACTGGTGCTTCGACCTTTGGAATAGCAGGAACAGCTATTCCCGGCGACTTCATCATCTCCTGCCAAGTAAGCCTTCGGAAGTGTCTCTGGGCCATCCAGTTGACTGACCAGCTTACAAGGGAGTCCTGCTCTGTAACTGCCGCCAGGTTGTGTTGTATTTCGAGTCCTTGTCACTCTCCCACGCTTCGTACGCTTGGCGTCCCCAGGTCTGAAGGGAGGAGTGTACATTTGGCTTGAATACACACGGCCGCTCCGTTGTCCTGCTGCGGCAACAAACTGTGCTGGTTTCGTCGATTGGGACGTCTTTTTGCTCTACACGACTACGAGGCGTTCCCTGCTCTTCTGAACCTGCCAGCTGCTGAAACTAACGTGGAGAAGCCTGGGTCTGCTTGCTTCGGGGACCGGTGAGTAGTTTAGCTAGGATCTGGTCGCCCTCCTGCAGTATCCCATTGCTTTTCCCTGCTGTGTAAAAACAGCACCCTTTTGGCCGTACTCGCGCTCTGCTTCTGCCCGCTGTGGAGGCTGCGCTTGAGTTACGGAACCTGTTCTCCTTCTGCTGTGCACTAACCCGAACTGCCTGACTTCCTCCGAAGAGCTTCCCCTTTTGCCCGTTGGCACCGGCGTGGCAGGTACTTTGAGCACAAGGCTCCACTCTTCGCAGGGCTCGGACTTCCATCTAGTTAGGTGCCTCTGAAGGCGAACTGAGTCTAAAGCGTTATCGCACTGCCTGTTTTCCTTTCCTTTCAGGTGGACTACATATTTCGTGCTTTAAACGCTTGCGACTGTGTATTTGTATATATATTGTGTTGATATGGTATGTGTTGGTTTAATATTGTGATATTGTGATTTTCTCGCTACGGTCATTGTTATAAAGGCCTTAAAATAAATGTGTATCTATTTTTGATATAACAACTGTTTGGAGTAGTTTGTAAGCGCTCTTGCTTTGTGTGCTCATTGCGGGCTTTCAGTCACCCTCACCCCTCTTGAGACCTAGTCTTGACCGCCGCGATCGCTACCTTGATTGGTCTGGCTTGTCCAGAGGTTACCCTGTTCCAAGTAATTAGGTTGGCCTTCTGAACTTCTGCGCCACCAGGACAGAGTTCAGAAATCCGTCTTAACACCGGGCCAGGGCATCATCGAACTCCCACTCAATGTCCTGGAGGGGGTCCTCTTCCTTGGCCCTGAGGGTTCGCAGGGATGACAACATGTTCACCTTCAACTCCCTGCAAATTGCCTCGAGGCACTCGGCCCGCCTCAGGGCCCTCTGCATGGATTTCTCCGCCCTGACCATTGTGAGCCGTGCCTCTTCCGCCCGCTGCCGCTCCGCTTGTATGGCGTGGCCCAACCGCTGCCACACGGAAGACACTTGAATTCCGGGGTCCTCCTGCCCTATGGCCGATGCCTGCCCCTCCGATGCTGAAGGCCCCGAGCCATCATTGCTCCCACCATGTTGCTGCTGCTGTGCCTGTGCCTGCGCCCTGGCTCTTGCTGCCTGCATGTCTTCCTCTGGATGGGGTGCAGTTGTCGTGGTGGCCACCCCTGCTGGACGTCCGACTCCCGACTGTGGCAGGGATGTGTCCTCCACCAGCCTGGCCGCTGGGTCAGGGGCAGCTCCACAGGGTACCCAGGTGACACATGGGTGGGAAGATGGCATGGAGGATGACTGGCGCGTAGGGGGTTCAGGTGAGGAGGGGGTCGCAAGAAGGTCCAGCACACGGATCAATCCCGCACCAGTGACCCGTCCCAGTAGGTCAACGTGGTCAAAGAGGCATGCGAGACGACATGCAGTCTCTCCAAGAAAAGACTGCAGGTCACCTCGCATGCCTCGTTGATGCAACGCTATCCCACTCAGGACAGGCTCAACACAGTCCCGGAGAGCCACGTCCGCAGGGAGAGGAAGGCCAGTTGTTGTCCACTCATACCCCCCTGAAAACAGGTCTGGACATAGGCATCCCTGCTGGTGCCAGATGATGCAGTGACAGGATCAGGGACAGGATTACACACAGGCACCTCCGCGCCGGCCTGTGCTGCCTCCTGTCCCTGCCCCTGCACTGCACCACTAGCACCAGCGGAATCCCCACCTCCAGACCCCGTGTGTGTCCCTTCCGCGGCCTCCTACTCCACCAAACCCCCCACCAACCTGGATGACTACGTGCCATCTTCCTCCGTTGGACCCCGTGGGGTCTCAGCTGCTCCTTCTGCTGCAGAGGAGTCCACCTCTGACCTCTGCCTCTTGGACCTACCCTTGGCAGCTGCGGCCTGGGACGCAGCACCAGACTCCTCACTCCCCGACGAGATGACAATCTGGGAGGGGAGCCGGGCCTTGCGTCTCCAGCTGGTGGTGCGATCCCTGCCGCTGTGCTCCACAGCACCCTCTCCGCCCTCTTCATCAGTTGACACTGCAGACACGGAGAGATAAAACACAGACATCAGGGCACTGTACAATGGACTGATACACACATGACAGTTGCACATGAGTGGCAGTGTCAAACTTCAGACATGGCATCACACTCCATGACACACATGTAATTTCAACTCACACACATGAGCATTTCCACAGAAATATTGCACCAGGCAGCAACATCCATACACATACAACAGCATGAACAGCCGGAGGTGAGCCTGACATCACATGAAACACAGGGAGTGCACTAGACACACACACACGCCACCACACTTACATGCATGTCTACATCTCCTCCAGCTGTCGCAGTGATGCGATCGCCATTCAAGTCACATATGGCATTCAGCCTTCTACATATCAGTATCACATGCATCCATGTTGCATCACAGTTGCACACTTGTCAAATACACACACATGCACATGTACACAGTGCAGATACATGCAGCAGGAACCACCATCCATGTGTGACACCACAACCATGCCAACGTACATACACAGAAATTCAAACATGTGTGCTACCACACATGCATTTGCACAGCATGCTTACCAACACATACACCATCGATGTGTCTCACACCTAAGAGGACTCACATGTGGCAGCCTCACGCCCCTGTTCATACACATCCCTACATGACCCTACGAAAACAAATGTGCAACCTGCACACTACTGGCACACCACCACACGCACAGCGTCCAATCAGTATGCATGTACACTTACGGCTCCTCTCCAGACGGGTCTGCCACTCAAGGACCTGGACGTGGAGCGCTGGGCATATGTGTTCCACACATATGCATGAGGACCCTCATCTGGTGTTCGGACAGGTGGCCCCGGCGCCCCTTGGCATCCGCTGCCTTCAAGAGGCGCCGGGCCTTGTTGAGGGTCCTGGACCTGAAGCCCTCCCAGCGCTTCTTGACATGGTGTAAATCGCGGACTGCCACACCCTCCGCGTTGATGGCAGTCACGATGTCCATCCAGATCCTGGTCCGTCCTTCATTGTTGGCGCGCAAACTTCCAAAGAGGGCATCATACTGCCCCAGGACTTGCTCCACCAGGACACCAACTTCCCTGGCACTGAAGCTGGTGGCCCTCTGCCTCTTTGGCTGCGGGTTGCCAGTGGTGCCAGATGGTGTTGTGCCCGACATGGCAACCCCAGAGGCAGGAGTGGGTGGGCAACTGGGTCCTGGGGCTGGGCTGTGGAGCGATGGTATCCCAGTCGGGAGTCTTCGGTTCCAGCAGGGGTGGTCACAGCAACTGCACCCCTGGCTGACGTGCAGGCAGCAAATAGCAGGGCACATGGGCAGCAGGCAGTCAGGCAGCAGCAGATGGCAGCTGGGAGCGTGCTCAGGGCTCTGGGGGGCAGTAATTCGGCCTTCTGGGCAGGAGCGTGGTCTTCCGTGTGTTGTTGTGTGGCCAGCTTGATACGGAGTGATTTGGCATGTGAAAATCTTACATGTCAGCGTGTAATTCGAGGAAAGGCCCTTCGCGCGTTAATGCGTCAGCACACGTACGCGGTTTCATTGGACCAAAGGCCCTTAGCTCGTAAGCGCTTCTGTGACGTGACTTGCGCGGGCGTTTCCCTCGTGACGTGTGCATAGTGGTTCAGCACGCGTGGAAACCGCGTGTGGATGCGTGTAATCCGAGGAAAGGGCCTACGCGCGTAAGTGACGTGACGCACGCGGGCGTTTCCATCAACACGGGTGCATGTTCATCGTACACGTCCAAAAACTGCACGTCCGAGTGTCAGCTCGTGTAATTGGAAGAAAGGGCCTTAACACGTACACGCGTAAGTGACACTGTACGTGTGGGCCGCTTTAAAAGGTACACGTAGGACCCCATTCCCTTGTACGTGCTTTGTGGAGAGCGAGTGGGTGAATTCTGTACTTCTTGTCGGTTCACACGCGATTACTTCACAGCGTTTCAAGTTGTACTCCCTGTTACCTCTGACAGCGTTCTTTATTTTCTTGGGGCCTGTTTCCTCAAACAGCGTTCACTTCTTCTTTTGTCCTGTCTCCTCCGACAGCGTACAGTTCTTCTTTTGGCGGGGGTGTTGCCTACGCGCACACACGTTTTTTTTTCACATTCTTTTCCAGGAAGACGGTGAGTCGTGCACGCATTTACCAACTGTGCTTGCCCTGTGTGTCGCGTATCCCTTCAGAGGTCATTGTAGGCTGCGGGTAACACGTGTACGCTTGTTTTTGTGTTTCTGGGTGCCACAGCGTAGTGCGGGTTCATTTTTCCACACACGTGGTCTACGAGGGGTTGCGTGCACGTTACTTTTTGTTTTTGGGGTGCTTGTGCGTTGCGTGACGGGTCATCTTCCCCCAGGGGTCACAGACAGCCTTGCTAGAGCACTAGGGTACGAATTCCATCTAGTACCCTACCGCTTTCAGCCCCAATTGCCCAGGACAATTGTTTACTGCAACTCCCATACGCACAACAACATCAGTGCCATAGTTGGGAGGCAACCTAGCGGTAAGGGAGGCAAAGGTGGGTGACCTCCAAAAGGTGGCCGTGGTGGGCGCGGTAGGGGACGTGGCCAGGATTTGCAGGGTGCCCCTAGACCCCCATGTGTGGAGGACCAATCAGGGACACCCATGCCCCCCCCCTATGGTTGAGGGAAACATGCTGACACCATCCCAGCTCAGCCCTTGTTGGACGAGCCCATTGTGGGACCTGAGCCGGCACAGGATGACTCCCAGGCTGACTTCCAGGTCAGCAAGTCTAAGCCACGTGTGTCGGTGCAAGTTGGTGTCACCAGGCCACGTGGATCTGGGGCAGCAATGTCATCTGCTGCCCCAAGTAGGCAGTGTGGGGAGGCTGCAGGGGCAGCTGCAGCTCTATCCACCCCAGCTCTGAGTCTCCCAGCCGGGCAGTGTCGGTCCTGGTCCATCAAACTGACGTTGCCCCTGCCAACATCACACTTCAGCCAATGCCTGCACCAAGACCTATGGTCATTGTGCCTTCGCACACTCCCAGTATCCAGTCCACCTGCGCTTCTGCCCCTACTGACCAGAGCGGCGCAAGCCACTCAGGCTCTGCTCCACCTTTGAAGAAGAGGAAGAAGGATGCTCTGGCACTACAGGCTGAGACCCCAGACACGGCTAAACAGTCCAGCACGTCAAGGAAGCCTAGCTTTAATGACCCCGAACTTGATGCACTTGTGAGCTATGTGTCGGCACATAGCCGCGAAATGTTGGTGACTGCAGGGTGCAAGACCACACCTGGTCAACGTAGGGCACACTGGCAGACCATCGCGGACCGCATAAGTGCCCTTGGATTTGTGAGGCGCACAGCTGATGATTGCTACAAGCGGTGGAATGACCTGAACGCAGAGCAAAGAACAAGCTGGCCTCAAATCATGGCGCTACTCTGGTGACTGGAGGTGGGTCTCCACAAGAGGACAACAAACTCACTTAACATGAGTCTGTTGCTGGGACCTTCATCAGAGAGGAACAGATCCAAGGTGTGGGAGATGTACCTGATTACGCCGCATTGTCCGGTGAGTGGCCATGCGTGTGTTTATAATCCATGTGTATGTTGTTTGGGTGACGGGTTCTGATTGAGTGCCAGGTGAGGGTGTGTACTCCTGAGTGTTATGGGTCACCCATTTGCTTCCTCCCATACATTCACGCGCCTTGGATTTGGGTATGGCTGCATCCCTTCTGCCCACAGTTGCCAATTAGGCCCACATTAGTGCACTTTACCTTGAACTGTCATCTTGCAACTACATTGTTCAGATTTTGTAAGTGTTCATTCAGGCTGATTGTTTCCACTCTCCCATTTTTGCTACGCATTATTCTGCCCTATTGAAACATATGTGATATGCTTCGGTCATTGTTTACAGCCCATACTGGGCCACTATTTTTACCTGTTTATGTTAACGATTACACCATTCAGGCCAATGGAGTATTGGGCTGCAGAAATAGTTTGTTAGGGCCTGTTTGCATGTGGAAGATGACAGATGTTTCCTGTAATGTTAAAGTGACCAACCATTGATCAGCTCACAATGACTGCATTATTGGACACTGGATGTGTTTCAGTGTGTGGCACATGCATATTTTGCAACACTATTCAGCATCAATCTTCGCATCATGTCGATGTGTCATGGATGTGTGCCAGTACTCATTCACTGACATATTGCTGTAGTTTTGTAATTTACCGTGGCTATGCTACATGACATCTCTGTGGTGGCATGTGTCATGTATGTGTATTGGACATTCCACTCACAGCCTGATGTGTGATGCCAGTGCTACCCAACATGCTGCAAATGTGTTGCTTTTCCATCTTGCTCTCCCCAGTGTCTGCCTTTTTGACTCCACTTCCAACTCTTTGACAGTGCATGCATGGCAGGGTTATAGTCATGTGGGACATGTGTAAATCATGTACTGGATCTCTGGCTTGTCACGGCCTATGTGTGTGCTATGGTGCTTATGCCTGTTTCCATTTGTTGTATTTCATGTTTTTTCAGGTTATGACGCACTTGATGCTGTTGAGGTTGAGGAGATGGTGCAGACCCAGGAGGAATCTCAGGCACGACCGGGCACTAGTGGGGGACGTGGTGTGGTGGTGGGTGAAAACCCTATGTTATTGCAGACCATACGGTCCAGGGGTGTCTCTGGGTGCACCTCCCCAGACCTCTATTCAGGTGTTGAGTCGGATGATGAGAATTATGTGCCGTTGCAGGTAAGTGTTTCTGGCAGGGATTCTGTTCTGTTCAACCCACCTGGATCAGGGGTAGAACCCTCTATGGGGATGTCAGTGTTGGTAGGTCCGCCTTTGGCAGTTACGGATGCAGGGTCACACTCCACGGCATCTGATCCTGTTCCTGGGCCAGCAGATCAGAGGGGGAATGCAGTCCTGCAGCTTCAGGCAGTGCCAGCACAGCATGGTGCAGATCGCCTTGCCCCGAACAGGTGTGGTGCCCGCCGACACATTGGCCGTGCGCCACCAGGCAATACTGTATGGGAAAACTCCATGTACGGTATGGCAACCCAACAGGCAGCATCAGTAGAAATGATGGCTCACGCAATGGAGAGTGTGGCCACTTCCATTTTCCCCCCTGAAAGGCAGATGGATCAACAACAGCAGGCAGCAGACTCCATTTGCCAATCACACAGGGAAGACATGTTGGCGTCCAACAGGGACCGACGGGTGGCAATGGAGACTCTGCGTGAATCCATATCAATAGAGTCACAGGGCCACAGGGAAGCCCTGAGGGTGGAACTCCATAACCTCAGGCAGAGTCTGCTTGAACTTGAGGCTTCCCGAAATGTTAGGGCAGAACATCAGCTGGAGCAGCTCACACGTTCGCTCTAAGCTGAGCTGCATGCAACACGTGAGGAGATCCGGGCATCAGGCGAGGCCATGCGTGCAGAAATGCAGGCAACCCGTGATGTAATGCATGGGGATCTCCGCACTTTAATCCTCCAGAATCAGACCTTCCTGACCCGCATGCTTGTTACCATGGAGGACCATACCAGGGCTTTGCGTGGGCTGCCTCCCATAGTGCCACAGCCTCCTGATGCAGCAGAAGAGGATGAGCAGAGCGACAGCAGTTCTCCCACAATGGCATAGCCATGCAGGCCATGAGCCCAAGAAGGTTTATTTTTTTTTCGCAACATCCACGCAGGTGGGTGTTGGTGTGCACCCTGTCCTCGAACCTCCTGGGTGGCCTCCCCCACATTCCCTGGCCCCCACATGGCCATTTTTGATTTTTGATTTTTTTTTTTTACAGTGTGTTGCCTTGTGTGGCTCCCGTGGGCATCCACTGTATTCCGGCTGGGCACTTGCAGGCTTGCCCTGAGTTTGGGTTAGATTCTTGGGTTCGTGAGACACACACTCCTCCTGCTTCCCGTTTCCATGGGCTTGCAAAGGGTGTGACCAAGTGGCAGTGAATTACATAGTGACGTTGGGCTCCCATGAGCTGTGTGGGCAGTCTGTAGTCAATACTGTGTAGACATCCCTAGTGGATATTGTTGTTGTATTGTACACTGCATGGTGTATTGATATGTGCTTGTGCATCCATGTCTTCCTCCTAATCTGCAGGTTCCTTCCTCATGTTTTCACAAGGCCGTCTACTTTGCAGATGCAGTTCATGTTGTATGCAGTACACTGAGACATTTGCGTGGCAGCAACACTCTACAGTTGGAAGGGGTTAATGTGCTGGCGTATTCAGGTTGTAAGACTACCACTACTTGAACTTAGTACTGTCACGTTTTTGCATTTTTCCATGGTGTGTTGCAGCATTGTGTTGGTGGTAAGTATTTGGTAATGTGTGTTGTTAGTTATACATTTCTGGGAGCATATTGTGTGTGGGCAGTTTCCATTAGGGACAGTGTACCTTGTGACACTTGTGTCAGGTCTTGTGCATTGCTTTGTTTGCTTTCACATTGCATGACATGCCATGGTGTGTTTGGTGGTGGAGCTGGGGAGGGGTTGGGTGACATCACGCTGTTCTCATGTTGTATTTAGCAAGGGGGTCATGAATTTAGCAGCATAGATGTATGTCTTTTGATGACACAGCATTGGTGGTGTTTGGGTAGGTAGGGATGCACACAATGTAACACTTCCAGGGGACCAATCTCAGGATGGTATGGTTGTGACAGTTGAGTGTCCCTTATGTCATCATCATTGATTGTCAGCTGGTATGTGCCGGGGCTGTGTGCACTCCACAGGGGTGTGATTTTATGTGAAGTAATTAGCCATCAGCTGCGTACGGGCTGCCTCACCACGTGCCCTTTCCCCTCCCATGCGCAGCAGGCGTGCATGTAGTTGGGGATGTGGGGGCACCACCATGTCCACCGGCAGGCCCCGGCATGTTGCAACGTTGTGCAGGACACATGCTGCCACTATGATCCTGCACACTACTGGGGGAGCATATAACAGCTGCCCACCAGAGCGGTCAAGGGAGCGAAAGCGTGACTTGAGCACTCCGAATGTGCGCTCCACTATGCCCCGGGTTGCAATATGGGCTGTGTTGTATCTTACCTCGGGTGGCGTGGTGGGGTTCCGAATTGGCGTCATCATGTGGGTGCTCAGAGGGTAGGCACTGTCCCCTGGGGAGGTGGTGATGGGTATCATTAGTGGGGTTGTGACATTACTCAGTATCTGACATGCATGCATGTACAGTGGCATTTATAATCACCAAGCAGCCATGTATTGCCATGCCGCCCAGCTTCTAGGTCCCGGTTTAGGGTTGACATTCTGTAAATGAAACTGTCGTGGGTGGACCCTGGATAGTTGGCATATACTGAGGTGATGATTCCCTTGGCATCACATACTACCTGCACGTTGATGGAATGCCAGTGCATGCGGTTTCTATAGATGTGCTCAGATGCCCTAGGGGAACATAGAGCCACATGGGTGCAATCATTGGCACCTAGCACTTTGGGGAATTGTGCCACCCCTTAGAAATCCTGGACGGCAGCCTGCCTTTCTGCAGGTGTTCTGGGCAGGTATATGTGCCTGTGGACTGATGGGTGTGCAGTCATGATGGCCAACACCTGGTGTAGGCAGCGTGACTGCGTTGCCTGTGACACCCCCCACTATAGCACTTGTCCGCTGAAATTATCCAGTGGCCAAGAAGTGCAGTACATTGAGGACCTTCGCCAGCGGGCTGAGTGCTTGGGAGCACAGGGTGGGTGATGTGAGGTCATCCTCCCACTCACTCACCACGTCGAGTATTATGTGAGGTGGAAACCTGTACCACCCATACACCTGGTCATCAGGCATCCCAAAAAGGCTGGTTCTGGGTGTAAAAATTCTGGGTCTGACTATCCTCCTCCTCCTCCTGCGCTATCCCATGACCACTGCTGCTAGGAACGGTATATTCATCTTGGCGTCTGAGCCTGTTTGTTGTTTGTGCGCACTTTTATGCTGCGCAGGTCCACGTACGCCTGCTTCCTGCTGGCGTACGTGTTTGCGGATTAGCGCGTCTTTTTTGATGCACGCATTAGCCCCGTTCAATTCCATGAATACGTGTTGTAGACGCACGTGTGGGCGTTCCGCGCATTTGCCTCCTGTACTTCCCCGTGACGCCCACATTTTCATGCTTTGTTCCCCATTCCGCGTGTTACCCCCCCTGTTCCGCCTACTTTTGTTGTGTGCACTGCGCTATGTGTGCTTTCGCTGTGCGCTTAGCGCATGCTGTTTGGAGACGTGTGCACCAGCGTGCGTCACGCAGAATTTTAGCGCACATCCAGGGATTCACACGCGCACGGACTTCCATGAATCGCTGTGCGCGGGTTTCGCTGCGATTTTCGCACTTGCACTGCGGTTCGCACGCTTGCGCCGAAAATTTCAGCGCACATTAATTCCATGAATCGTCCTGTAAATCATTCAGTCAACTTGGTTTATATGGTTGTCTGCCATATGGTTATCTGCCAATACTGCATACTCTAATTCTCCAGATTGCCTCATATTAATAGTAAGTTTCTGGAATTCAGAAAAATTCCAAAGGTTAAAATTACCAATACTTCCTATAGTTTTTTGACTATCCTTAGATTGCAGCATTTTGAAAACTGGTTGACCTTTCACAGGAGTTAATTGTAACAAGTCCCCAGAAACAAGGACATGTTTACCTCCAAACAAAACGTTGTAGTCAGTCTTCAAAACATCTTACATTTAAACGTGAAAGCTAGCATCAAGTTAGACACAAGGGCCACTTCATCTACAATCAAGGTATTTTGTTTTCTAAGGACTTTTCCTACTTCTTGTGCTGCACTTGATACACGTTTTTGATAGTCTAGTTTATTGTCATGCTTCACTGGTAATATCAACAGTCAATGTAAAATAACAACTCCTACATTAAATGCTGATAAATCTGTTGGAGCAGTTACAATACATGACAAAGAGCTATCAGTTACATTTTGGATCATAGCTCTTTTTGCATGAATTAAAAACGATGTACCTGTTCCTGCTTGTCCATTAACATAGGACAATACAGGTTTGTATTGGACACAAGAACGTTCATGCTTGTCATGCTGTAAACCATGTAGGAACCTATTCTTAATGTTATAATAAACTTATTTTTGCTCTATATTATGATTACTAACTATTTCATCATAATTTGCATCTGCAACTTTAGTTTGTTGCATTGCACTTTCAACTTCTTCCATGGCAAGCTCAACATCAGTTTGAATAATTGGCTCACCACGCACATTTTGACTTCCTGCTGCAGAATCTTGACTTCCTCCAGGAGACTCTTTTGCCAATTCAGCTGCCAAAAATTCTTCTTGATGTAGTTCTTTCTCCAGTAACTCCAAGTTCTGCTCAAATGTGGGATATGAAATTATGCTTTTGTTTAGCAAAAAATGATTCTTCAAAAGTTTCAGAACTTCCAAGCAAAACACTCTCTGCACGTCATGGGAAGAACAGCTGCAAAAGACAAAAATGAAATAATGTATTTTTATATGCAGTTTGGCAAGACAGTTTCATGTGGTTAATGAGACATGCCCTGAAACACTTGCGTATGGGCGCGCTATGAATAACATTTCCTTTTATATCATATCATTTTCATGTCTCACTAGACAACCAGTAAAACCATGCACTTTAAACCATCCTCTGTGTCACTGTTTGCTTTAGTATTTCCATATGAGTAGCATTGTGCTACTTCATATAAAAAAGATCCTCCAACTCTACAGATCAATTTGAATGATATGTATCAATCAAGTTAGTTTTCTGAATCTCTTTACCATTAGGTACTATTTCAGCTAACTGCTGAATTTCACTCAAAGGCAACATTACCCGATTTCTAGTACTAGCTGGGCCAAGACTTAATCAAAGTACATTAATGCTATGTCCATACATAGGCAAACTAGTTAGCCAGTCTGCAGCTTCATAGCTACCACACTCTCTATGTGAGAACATATTCAGACCCCAGCTTAGAAGGTTCTGATTAAGACTTGTGTCTGCTGATAAATTTGCCCGTACCTCAGCTGCATTGCTCCTTTTAGCTTTTGTCATATATGCTGTAACATAACGAGTAACAGCTGTTGTATCATCAGCAATATAATGTACATCAGTATTTTCATTGCAAAGCAGAGCACTGACAGGATTATAATCATTGATGAATTGGCATTCCTTATCTCCTTTTCAATGATAGGTATTTCTTGGTGACATACCAGTAACATGATGTGAAACAGATGACATCAAACTATTGCCTCGACCAACTGGTGTCACAGGCCTAGGAAAGCCAAATCTGCACTGCGTGTAGTACCTGTCTTTACTTTTGTATTTTCTCTGACAGTACTTTCCACATGAGTGGCTTTTAAATCTTTGCACCTTGTTCCGTATATCAGCATTCACATGCTCAGCAGGAATGGAACAAGTAACCTATTTTTCTATGAACTCCATTACACAGCCATCACTTTCTTTACCAAACTGAGGAGCATCTTTAATCCACAATAGCATATGCATATGTGTAGCCCCATGTACCTGGTACTCTTTCAACCTAAAGAAATGTTCCACAGTGCCTAGTAGTAGACCATTTTCGATATTACATATAAAGTGTAACATGGCTAATAACCTATGATGAAAGAACCACAATACACTTACAAGGTCCAGGGAACACAAATATCCTAGTGTCATATGTTTATTTATTTCTTTGATTTTTTTTATAACTCGCCTAATACCATACCTGAGTTTGGTTTCTAAGTGCGGATCCGGGATTCAAACCTCTGTTGCTCTGCGTCCAAGACAGCACGTTGCCCTTGTGCTATCCTCTGTCCTATGTCTTCTTTCTGTGGATTACTTTCACGAATCCACTTTGCAAGATCATCCCAACCATATTCAGCACAACTTAAAGTCACAGACCAAGTTGGAGGGACCAAATTTCTGATCATGCATCTAACCTCGGGGTGTCTCCTATACCAATATTCCTTACTTCCTCTCATTTCAGCAAGCATATGGGTACGTTTACCCTCTAATACGTCATGTATTTCTTGTACCTGTTGAAGCACCTCACATGCAGAACGATTTTGAAATCTAGTTCCGGTCTGAAGTGTATGCACAACAGCATAACATATTGTTGAAAATTCACTTTCATACAATAAGTGAAAAATGTATTCAACATTAGTGAGGAATCAGGAATCTTCAGAATACATTCCCGTACAACGATATTCTGAAGAAGAGATTGGAACCTTCCGATCTTCCAATCTGCTTCCTGTACCAGGAGGAAAAATCATAGGGAAAAGTTTTTCCCATACACTGATAGGGGCACCTTTCATTGCTTTCATTTGGTACAATTCTAAGCTGTCACCCATGACTTCACGTGAGTGTAGAAGCTGAATAGTGTGATGCCCATGTAACCTATTCCCTTCTGCAACAGATAGACATTGGAACTTACCTTCACTGCATTTGTTTGTTGACCCAACATCAAGCATAGACAAGTCTGGTACAGTCAGGCTACCTTTGTATAAATCATTGCACTCCAATAGAAACGGCAATGATTATTCACCTTTTCACTATCTATAAGCCATTGCCAAATGTTTTTATGTTTAGTGGCAACACCATTTACAACAAAAAAAAGATCCTGCAATGTCATGCTTCACTCCTAGAGTGTTGACATTTTCTTCCAAATTGGAGGGGTAAATACACAACTTTCCCTATCACACCTTGCAGTAATGATTCTTTAGGCAGGTTTAACATCTTTTTTGCAATCTAACAATAACTTGGAAAGGATGAACAGTTTGCAATGCAATCACTTCAAACATGTTACATTTTTTAAGCACACCAGGAGTATCAGGCACGTGTTCAAGACACTTCTTGGAGGAATACTTGTTTGATTATAAAAACCAAGACAGTGATTACAAACATATAGTGACTTACTTGTGTGAGATAATTCTTCTACAATCAAGTACAGATAGAGTAATTTCAAAACATTGTCTAGACTGTATAGCAATGAACACTAGTTGCACTTGAGACTCATAAAATGTGCGTCGACAAGATACACAAAAAATGTAAGGTCTTTCAGTAGAAGAAAACTCAAACATTGCAATACTTTTTTATACTGTTGAAAAATCAGATCCTTTGAAAGCATAGGATCATCATTTCCACTTCCTGTAAGTGTTTCATCTATGTACAAATAAGGCCTCATTACAATTGTGCCAGTCCGGAAACACTACAAATCTGCGGGCAGGTGCCGCCCCGCCCGCCAGGGTCAGACCTGCCGAGCAGGATGGCACCCACACGCAGTGTTCTCATGGGAGCACCAGCACCATTGTTAACGGTGCCGGTGCTCTCACTCGTAGAGTTCTCACGGGAGCACCGGCACCATTCTTAATGGTGCCGGTGCTCCCGTGTCCCCATTCCATTGGAATGGGGTCTAACAAAATTACTGGCTCCTGACTTCCCAGCCACCGGACTTGGAATAGCCCGGTGGCACTGGGAAGTCAAGCGCCGATAGTTTTTTACAGGTTTGGCGGCAGCCCGCCGGTTCACCGGCAGGGTTACAGCTGGACCCGTAATGAGGCCCATCCTCTATTCAATGCATGATATTTAACATTTGCACTGTAGAAACTAAACTTTCTACAGTTCCAGCAGAAGTGTTTGATTTAAAAATGAAAGACACATAATGCACTCATTCTGTTTAACTAAAAGGTATCTCGTTTTAGTATGATGTGCCGCCAGCAACTGTATATGATGAAATTGACTCTTACATCTACTTTTATCAAGAAAAGAAAGAGTGACCCATGAGTCCTATTTTTTCACAAACTTCACTGTCATCTATTCTTTGTAGCATCTTGACCTGTTTTTGAACATTATTATTTTTGTGCAAAACTTGCAAAAATCTCTTTAACACTTTACAAGAAAACGTATCAATATTGCACAAAAAATTGCACGGCCATACCTCACTTTGCTTTTTAGGCTTTATTCTAGGCTGACTTAAACTTTCAATTTCTGTATTTTCAGACGATAGGATTTCTTCTTTTTTAGAAATCACACCATTTTGGGCTTCATAGCTATGTGCACTCTCATCAATAGCAAGGGGCACAATCTTTCCATGAAAGTAACTCTCCTAATTAAAAGATATTTCTGTGTGAGAAGTTTGTTTCCACTCTCCGCCAAACACCACGTGACAAAAGTTGTCAGGTGTAAGTACATGAACTGTTTCTGTATTTCTATGGAATGGTTTAGTCACCTTCAGTAATTAAGTTTATGCAATTCAAAAATTAACAATTTTCTTTTCATATGAAAAGCTTTTTAAATTATTACTTTGCAAAAAACACTTTACAAATTATCTAAATGTTGGTTTCACACTTCTCCAAAGATTTGTAAAATAAAAATGGAGGGTGGCACATTTCCTATGTATATCTTTATTCCTCTGTTTAAAATTGATAGTAAATTTGCTATCTTTTCTTCTAAAATGTTTTGTTTTTTACTTACTACTCTCTCTTCCTCTTCCGTGCTGATCTCCTGTCCAATACTGTACTGGCTACCTGGCTTCCCTATGAACCACGCCCAGGTCCCTGCCCTCCCAGTTGCACACCTGCACTGCCTCCTGGCAACCCTGCATTTGGGGCTGTATCTGCAACTCTACAGTCCCCCTACCTGCACTATCTAACACTTGCTGTCTGCACTTAACCCCTGCACTTCCCCTTGCTGGCCACACTTCTTGTTTCGTTTTGTTTCGATGTTTCGATCCTTTGTCCTGCACTTGCTCCTCCTCCCCTTCCCCCTGCACTTCTCCCCTTTCCTCTCCCCTTCACTTGAGCAATCTCAATTTCAGGATTTAAGATCGTTGTCTTGTCCCACCTTTTCCCCTCCCCTTCCTCATCGCGCCTTGAAACACTTGTGTATATGTGCGCTATAAATAAAATATCATATCATATCATATCAAGCATGCAACATAAAGTATCATGGACAGAAAACCAATCACAGGTACATCACCATGCACCCATGTATACACAACACATATCACCAAATAGCTGCCACCCATTAAACACATGGCACAACTGCGACATCTGCAGGTGTCCTGGCCCATATGACAACACTTGCAACAGATCAGTAGCACCAAGGCCTCTGTGAAGAGTGTTATCCATCAACTGTTGCACTGAAACTACTATGTCTAGCAGGAACCCCTAGGTGACAGTATTACAGGTCACATATACAACATTGGCCCAGCTCTACATGGGCACCCATGAGCTTGCACAACAGTGAAGCACATGAGACCACAGTCCAGGTAAGGTAGACATTGCCAGCAGTTAAGAATAACACCCAATCATCAAGCCAGTAACCTGTGATACAGGCTGACATTTGAAAAAGTACCTCATGGAATCACAGCACCATGGGACTCCTGTGTTCACAGTGCACTTAATGAGATTACTTCCGGCTTACATCACAACAAGGGTAACACTGCAATGTTTCCTGTCTCCTAAAAGGCACACAAGATAGCTAGGACCCCATGGAAGGCATCAGCAGATCTGACACACTTGCTCCTGGAAATGGACAGAACGTATCAGGACATGATGCACGGGTCAGTGTTGCAGCACCCAGGAATGTATTTGGGCCAAAGGACACCTGCAGGACCACCTCTGGGGTACAGACACACCTTCCACAGCCGTGGCCCCAACTCCAGCCATTATAGAGCCTGCAGGACCACCTCCCACCTAGCCACCTTCCACCATTGTTGACACAAAGTCTGGGGTGCAAAACACTGACACACCTGCAAACACCAGTAAGTCTGTCAAGCAGGCCACTGCACAGGACACAGGAACCTTATTTTGTGGCATAGCAGCACCTGTGTCAGGTACCACTGTCACCACCACTGCAGCTGCCCCAGTGAGCCAGATGTTCATGGATTCATCTCCCCTTCCCAGTATCTCACAACTTCACATCAGTCACCCCCCCCCCCCCCCCCATATCATCTCACTGTGCCCTGCAATGGCATCACCCAGCGGACACAGAATCCCCTTCAGAGGATGACAAGGCATATGGAGCATAGGTGCCTCCTTCTGAGTGAAGCTGCCACCATGAATCTCTGAGGCCAATTCACCAACACACGCTCAATGCCATCTGGGAGAGTCTGTCTCAGATTGAGCAGCGCCAGGACAGAATGGAGAGGTTTGCCCAGAAACAACCGAGCCACTCCCAGGCAATTCAGGACGCAATGCAGGGTGTCTCCAGAAGGGCGGCCACTGCTGTGGACCACTAGTGCTGGCGTGCTGCAGATGGCACAGCAAGCACGACACTGATGAGTCAAAGGGTGCGGGAGATGGCAGAGCACATGTCTGCCACGAATTGGAAAATCTCACGATCCATAACCCTCACCCTGCAACACATCTGGGGTGGTGAACCTCCCAGTCCTGTTTCACCACCCCAACAGAGAGAGGTGTGGTGAGCACATTATCAATGCACAGGCGTGCATCAGTCATCCCACCACTTAAACGCAAACAGGTGGCAAGAGGAGAAAGTAATGGACACTTTCATATGGCTGACTGCAGATCGTGAGGGTGTGCCTAGGGGATGGTGTTGGAGATGAGGATGTGGGGAGGTGATGGGTGTTTTGCACTGCACAGAATAAACCACTTGTAAACCTTCACACAAGCAAGGATAATGCTTTTTGAGTGAGAGTGTACATTTTAATTAGTGGCTATATTCAAAAGAATCAAATTGGTGCAAAGAAATAAATAGTCTGTGTTCTTGTTGCACCAGATGGTTGTCCCTGCCTTTATCACACTGACTATGTGGCGGCACCTCATCATCTGCATGTGTGCCGCTGTCCTCTGTGGCAGGCAGTTCAACATCTGAGGGTAGGCGGACATGTCGCCTGATGCACATGTTATTCAGCATGGCACAGACAACAAAGATTTTCCTCACTTTCCAGAGCTGTACATGACGGCCCCTCCAGTTAGTTTGAGACACTTGAAACGTCCCTTCAGTAGGCTGAAGGTCCGCTCGATGCACAGCCTGGTCCTGATGTGTGCCTCATAGCAGGCCACCTCTTGAGGTCTATGTAAATTGGGCGCAGGTTTCATGAGCCACAGAAGATGTGGGCATCCAGAGTCACCTGCAAGTGCAAAGGGAAGAGGTGTCAGTCACAGTAAAACAAGGATATGTTGCATTTGTCCACGGCAGGGTCATCTACAACACCTAGATGACTTTAGGATGCATTGTTGAACATCATGTTTGTATATCACTGTAATTACTTAAAGTGTCATGTTCTATGGGGTACATATGCAATATCACTTTGGGATACCCCTTTCACACATATCTCATTCGCTAGTTGTGACTTTCATATACAGGATTAGCAATGCACCCGTTGACTGTGGTGTTCCAATGCTGTGCTGCTATAAATGTGCGCTAAAGGGCTTACGGTTGGTATAATGGATTTGTATGGTTTGTATGTTCCAGTTCTTGCAGAATGACGTTCATGGGTTGCTGCGTACATGCCATCACTCTATTGCAGTGTTACATTATCATTGTGCTGTGGTAAACGGTGCTATTGCCTGTGTATGTATGTTTCCTTATGCATTGTGGTACACGTAGTTCTCTCTTAGCAAATAAGTGACTTGCTATTGCATCGTGCTATAATGCCATACTATGTCATTGTCATTCAGGGAATTGTCCTGTGGGTTGGTGGCTGTAATGTGTGCGGTGAGGGGGCCGGTTCTGCATGCACAGGGCTTTGACAGGGAATGCCTTGAATATTCATTATGTTTGTTTATGTTTATGTTTATTTTATTTATATAGCGCAAACCAGGCCCTGAGGCAACCGGGCGCATATCTTGGCAGAAGGTTACAGGTAAAACATATCATCACATTGGTATCAACAGATTGCGAACAACATATACAATATATACAATATAAAGATATACAGATTATACAATTGACGTTACCAAATACAGTTGACGTTACAAAACAGGGCAACAAGCGGCACAAAGGTGCCAGGGCAGAGCAAAGCTAAGTCGCAGCTAGCCCGTCAGGGTCAGAGGGCAGTTGTTAATGAGAAGTAACTAGCCAGAGCTTGGCTTTGTGTTTGAATAGGTTAAGTGATGGTAAGGATCTGATGGTAAGTGGTACCCATTGTATTGCGCCCCCACTTTCAGGAACCATTTCACCTGTGAGGCAAGTTTGTAATGTGTGATGGCACTTATTCTTAACCAGTATTCATACATGTTGCCCTCTGTGTCTCTCCATGTAAGCAGGCAGTGCGCTGTTCTGCAGGACTATGGAATCGTGGGTGGACCCAGGAAAGCCGGCACATCAGCTTGTGATGTTGAGGTCCCTCTCACAGGTCACCTGTACATACATAGAATGGTATTGCTTCCTGTGGTGGTATACATCTGCTGTGTGAGGGGCCACCGGGGTGCAGTCTAGGGCTGCTATCACATTGGGAAGTTGGGCAGCCAAGAAATCGTGTTTTTGTAGCATTTATCTGTGCAGCAGTGGTGGCAAGGGAGATGTGGTGGGGTGCATGCAGCAAGAGCACATCCAGCACCTGCACAAGGACAATTGAAAATGTGGGCTGCAACATGCTACGCTACATGCCCACAGTGTGCTGGTAGGTGCTTGTAGCAAGGAAATGAATCTCCAATATGAGCTGGAGCAGCAGTGAAAAGGACGTTCGGATGTTCATCCTACGCTGGATATCATCCTGGATCAGGGAGGGTAGCTCAGTAATGACTTTCCTGTTGAGCCGATAGAGAGTGATGAACGCTCATCTTGCATGGCGTCTCCTCCACCTCTCTGCACCATGTGGCTATGGTGCTATTTATGTATCTGCACCTCAATGTACAGCATGAGGTGATGCATTTCCAGGTTGGGTAAAGATAGTGCCTGCGTGGTGCTGGAAAGTATGTTTGGGGAAGGTGTGGGCCTTATGTACTCTTTCTGAGTCCAATGGGTGCACCTGTGTCATCATTTCCATCACCTGTTTTCACTGACCTTTTGGGTGACTGGCACAGGTAACTGTACTGTGCTTTTAACTGAATCATTGCAATTTTTTTTTGCAGTATTTCGGTGGTATTTCAACGTCTAATGTGCCGCAAATTACCATTTCAGTTTCTGGTGGTAATTACTTTGACGAATTACCACCGGGATATGGTGGAAATAGTGCCGGCAGCAATTCTGCCGGCAGAATTAGCGCCTATTTTCAGGGAGTTCTAATTTGGCAGAGTGGTTAAAGTGACGGTAATTCCGTTACTGCCACTTTTATCACATACCACTGTACTCGCAATGAGAGTTTTGTATCAGGCTACGCGCAGTTTTCCTTCAGTTGCATAATAAACATAAACGAAAGTGATATAGTCATTAAATGGCTATGTACACGCGTTACAGTAAACCTTAAAACCCTATTTTATTTACACACTTTCACGCTCGGATGTCCCTACCACACGCTCATTCCCATGGATAGTTCGGCCCACTGTTTGGGACTTGCGTGGTACATTCCTTCCAGTGAAACAAGTTGTGCACCTCTGAAAGTTGATTTGATTGTTGGCTGTAATTCTAACCTCCCTCGCAGGGAGCTGCAGGGGGCCTACGCTGTACATTTGGTTACAGCATTTCGCTTAGTCCCAGGCCTGGAAATGTTGGTTTTTCGGGACGTTTTATGATGAAACACTTCAGGAAAAGACCTCAATCCCTGCAGGGAGTCTGATATGTGCGCCTAACAATAGCTCACCCGCCAGAGCAAAAGCATTTGAGAACTCCTTCTTAAAAACCGTTCACAATAAAATCATTTTTTTTCTTGAGCAGGGATTACTAATGCAAGAAGACAGTTGCATATGAGGATTAGACCACAGGGCTTGATTAACTGCATTTGATCTTCGCTATTGAAGCAGTGCTGGGGTTTTCGGTGCGGCTGGATTCCCAAGGGAGAGAGAGGAGACTTCATTTCTTCGAATGGAACTTTAAAAACACGTCTCGGAAATGTCGACGTATGGTGCTCCTCGTGCCTTTGGAAGGGCTGCACGCTTTGGCCGCAGGTCACGTGCTCCCTGCTCCCAGGGGTTGGGGCAGCCCTTTCTAGGATACTCAGGGATGTGGCGCAGCAAGAATTTTCCAGCTAATATCCACCACTTGCGCGAGGAGGGAAAAGGCACACCCACTGTCTGGATTTTAGAGGGACAGTCAGGCCGAGTGAGTGGAACTTTGGCCCAGTCATGAGAAGGGGTCCTAGAGTGGCTGACCCTCTTTCTGCTGACCTGCAGCTAATCTTTCATCTGGTAGATTGCCAGGCCCTTGCAACCTCACTTATCCCCTGATCATTCTGGCAGACCTCTTGCATTTATCTTTCATTTCTTTAGAGTTATGAAGCAGAGCCTATCATACAGAGCAACCCTGATGCAATAACAAGTTGCTAGGAGCTAACACCAGCGCCATTGAAGATAGCCGCCTTGGGATGGTAGTGAGGGACGCCCTTCTTTCCAGTTAGTGCACATACATGCATAAAATCACACACATTCGATAACTAGAGACACAAAATACCACCATCTGAGACAATCAAGACGCCGCACAGAAGTTTGGGTTTCATTGGTATGCAACCTTATTCATTGGTCGAGAGGGTCACGTGGCAGATTGAAAGCCTTTTGATGGATCCACTGATTGCACCTGCCACTTAGCATGGATACACTTTCTGAAAAGTGCTTCACTGGACCGCTCAACTTTCTGAAAAGATGTTTGAGGGGTTCAAGTTTCTTTTAGACTGCCCTTGAACCTCCGCCCTCTCCCTGAAATCCTCAAACTTAAGTTGAAAGCAGCGGGAGGGGTTCAAAGTGATTTGAGGATCACAAAACCAAGTTTGGGGTAATTTGGGGATCTAACTATTTCAGCAAAATGGCTCAATGGGCGAAGAGACACGCAGCAGTCATTTGTGTGCAAGCCGCAGACCACAGACTCGAACGTGGGCAAGGAGGACACAGCCTTTCACCCATCTGAAGTTGACAAAATGAGTACCACTTATTTGGGAAATATCTGAAGTCATAGCACCATGTAAAAATATACTTTGAGCCCTGCGTTGCATAAACCACAAATGACACGGGGCCAGATTCTCTACACAAAAAGGAGCAGGCCCATTCTAAAGGGTCAGCTGAAGGAGGCCATTTTAGGTGCGCCCATTCAGTTGCTATGTTTTACCCCTTTGTGCATTTGCACAAATCAGAGGGCGTTTCTGGGCATGTAAAAGCTCATTCCGAATTCACAAAAGGGAAGCGCTTTTAACTGCACAGGAAGGAAATAACCACCCCCTGCGTCTTTTGAAACAGGCGCAGGTGGAGACACAAATTAAGACACTGTTTAAACCGCGGCTGTTACACTTGAATTTCAATCCCCCCAAAAAGGGATGGAAATGCTTTTTTTTCTGACCATGTCAACGAGGCGGGCTCTTTAAGGCCTGTCTCTGTGAAATGCGCTCCCAGCAGCCACGTGGTTGTTTGGAGCCAGTCACACATTAGCCCCAACACAAATGTATGCATGGCGTTTGGACAGTGCATCTTAGCCCGCTGTCCAGAACCTCCTGAAATGCTCAGATCACCTTTGGGAATAAGGTGACACGAGCATTTCTGAAAGTAGTGTAAATGAAACAAGCGCATTCTCTGTGCTCCTTTCATTTGCGCTACTTTCTGAGACCCTGGCCCATCGTTTTTAATTTCAATATTAGGAGTTATTTACCAACGAAGTGATACCCTTTTTATCAGCCTCAGAATAGTGAAAAGTTGAATCCTTCCCATCTGCAATGACACTTGTCATCTGTAGGTTGCACACGATTGTCTGCACCAGGTCATTAATCATCACAGAGTCCTAGGAAGTAAGTTTATATTACTATTGAGCAAATCAACATAGCCTTCATTGATATGGATCTATGTGATCACTGTGAAAAAATAATGTCGAAGCCGAAAATACCAATTTCTTTTCACCCCTTTTTACCACATATATGTGCGGGGGAGACCCCTGCACCCTCCTCAATACCCCTGCACTTTTTTTTATTATTTAACCCACCCTACCACATATATATATGTGGTAAAATTGGGCTCTCAAATTTCGGTATTTTAGGCTTCGACAATTTGGGCCTTCTCTATTTTGGTATGATGGCCATTCATATCACTCTTTGGGAAGACAGCTCAGTGGGCTAACAAGCCTTCTGAAAACATTGGGTTAACCCTTACATAGTTCTAACGTCGACACACAGGACTCAACCTGTTACCCTTCTGTAACCACATATGTACCACTAAATTGGGAAAGAACTCTGAGTCCAGCCACGTAATAACACTTAACCAGCCAGCTGGTGAGCAGGTAAGCAGTTGGTGAGCAAGTGCAAGTGGATCTAGGTCACCTGGTGTAAGCCCGACCCACCTTCTTAGCCCTGCCTCTTCCTTTCTGATCTTAACTCTTAGCTCAAGGGAGTCTCTCACTGGGGCATCCCAAGCGAGGGCAGACGAAGAAAAGGGCAATTCCTGTTTGGACATGTTCGCACTGGCAGGACGCTGGACAGGAACCCCTGCTCAGACAACAGGTAAGTATGTGTCAACATGTGTGCTCTCCCTCTGTCCCAACAGGCCATCCCCACTATCACCAGGCAATGCCAACGTCAGACCATCCCCTGCACTTCTACTGTTCAGCCTGAAATTTGTATATTATGCCATTTGGGGCCCAGGCATTCCGCCCATAGGTAAGTGGGAAAATTAAAATTAAGGCTTCGCGTGAATAGCGGGGCCAGCGTTTAACCTTTGTTGACCACAATGAGCTGTACCTCTCATTGACTTGATTGACAAATCTTAACTTAGAGCTTAGAGAGTGCC
Source organism: Ambystoma mexicanum (assembly GCF_040938575.1). NCBI lineage: Eukaryota > Metazoa > Chordata > Amphibia > Caudata > Ambystomatidae > Ambystoma > Ambystoma mexicanum. The sequence goes on along the minus strand of NC_090928.1, from coordinate 85,056,100 downwards.
TTCTGTTCTGTGTTGTCTGATTTAGGGACGGAATACCTCTCTGTGAGCCAGTGCGAGACGTAAGCACGTGCCAGTACCCACATCCCTAAAGCTGTGCCACTAATTGGACACATTAGGTAAGACCGGCAATTACACTTTTGCCACGATGGAGATGGGGGTAATATGTACCTGTATTCATTCATGTCTATACCTCTCAGGGTGGAGCCGTAGTGGGAGCTCAATAATTCCCCGTGCAGGAAACAATTTCTGGAAATTGTTAAACGGAACCTACAGCTGATTCAGCCACATTAAAAAGGACTTTTTTCCTTTTTCCCTAAGCCAAGGTCAGTTATTCTTGTCTGCAGTAATATTTGTGTTAGCTCAATAAACTTAAACATAGAGGGATGAATAACATCTAGCCCACTTTTTCTGAATATTGAGTAGTCATGTGGCATCCATTTCTGCACGGTCTTTGGTATTAATGTGGCCAGTGGGATTGAGGAGCCATCTCAGTTCTCCATATATGTCCTTTTGACAACTATGGCCCTTACTGTTGGTGTTTCTTCTGCCCATGACCCGATTCCACTGTACTTTAGGACACCAATTCATGATGGTTGCACTTTATCTGTTTGACGCACGCAGCTTACTTTAGAGATATTTACTCTAGGTAGCAGTAACAGCAGCAGCAGGCTGTTGCTCATGTTTACATATTGATTTTTAATTGCATATTTGGTTTTTAAACTATCGTATCATTTTGTCATCTAAGTATAGGGGACTCATGAGTTTATGTCTCCCGCTTGCTTTTAGAATGTAAATCTTGTATCTCCTGAAGAAGACGTCACTATAATAGAGTATTACGTCGAAACCGGTGGAAAGAAACTTGAGATGAGGCCGTGGTTGAAGATTTTTGTGACCCATCTCAATTGTCTGGCCACCTTGATTACCTACTGTGGCCAAGCATTTTGACTTCACATTCTTTCTATAAATAATCCAATTGATGAATTATATGTCATGGTCTTTTATAGATTTTATATATTTTGTATCCCTTGGAGTTTTGTATGAATAGTTGGATGGTTGATGTTTGGATGTGGATGAATGGCTGTATGATTGAATAGGATGTATTTTATTATATAGGTGTGTTCTTAAAGTTTTTTCCTGCTATGTAAATTGTTGCCTTAAGTGCAGATTAAAATCATGATTTGAGTCATATATTTAAATTGTATCAGGTTTAATAAAATCCCTTCATACCTATTTTCAAATTGTATCCTCTGGATGTCTTTCTGTGATCAATTGTTACATTAATACCCTAACCCAGAGTGTGGGGTCCCCTGTGTCTTTCAGAAAACAATGCCAACGTCAATGACATCACCCCTACTGTAAGGCATGGACTCTGCAATGCAACAACCTCACCCATATCAGCCTCAATCCCATAAAAAAACCCTACTATCCACAACACAGAAGGTGATGCTCACCAACGTCCGCTCAGCTATCACCCATGCAACATCCTCGCTGACATCATCACTACACACGACCTTGACGCCATCTTCCTCACCCAGACCTGGCTGACACCCACCTCCACCCACATCCTAGACATCCTTGTCCCCGATGGCTAAAGCATCCAACGCAGAGACCGGCCGATCAAGACAGGCGGAGGCCTTGCAGTCATACACAAGACATTGTGGCCCTGCACCAGACTTGACGTCGACAACATTGGCTCCTTTGAAGTCCTCTCCCACCACTTCCCACTCTCCCCGACAGACATAGTCACCTTCCATCTCATCTACAGACCATCCAAACTCACCACTGCCTTCATCAGAGACTTCACAGACCTTGGCACCACCATATTCCTCACGCACACAAACAACATCTTCCTAGGAGACTTCAATCTCCTGTGCAACAAGGCCACCAAATTGATGAAGGTATCTCTTCTCAGCCTTCTCGACACCCTCAGCCTCACACATCACATGAAAAGCCCAACAAACAAGAAAGGTAACACCCTCAACCTAATCCTCACTTCACTGTCTTTGCTCCACTACAGCTCTCCTCTCCTGCTTGACTTGTCTGCCCACCTAGCCATGCCTTTCAATATCCTGCACACCAACCAGTCAAGCACTCCCTGCAGAAACTCAGCAGACAAACCTTCAGGTCCTTCAAGAACTTCCCAGTAGAAGCCCTCACAGAAGACCTAGCCAACCTACACCTTACATGGACCGAACACCCCCAACCGAACTGCGACACTGGAATCACTCAACGCCACCCTTTCATCTTCCATTGACCAACACGCACCTCTGAAACAATGCACCTGCAAACCAAAACCGTCAGCATCCCGGTACACACAAGAACTCAACCTCAGCAAAAGAGTCATCAGGACACAAGAGAAAACCTGGCACCGCTCAGGACTGCATCCGACCTGGCGCCCCTCAAGGAACTTTGAGCAACCCGCAGGCAACCAATCAACATAGCCAAGGCCTCCTACTATCAGATTACCATACCAGAAGCCGACAACAAAAGCAGAGCCCTCTTCAAAGCAGTCAAGCAGTGCATCAACCAGCTACCCAACTCTGCCATACCACACTCCATCGAAAAATCCCCCACCATCACCACCTACTTCATCGACAAATTTAGCAAGAAACGCCAGCACGTAGACACCAGCTCTGCATCCACAGACCCATCTAACGTCCCTCCTTGCAAAATCTCCACACCCTGGACAACATTGAAGACACCCTCAACAGAAAACTTGGTAGAAACCCTGTACGCCCTGAAAGCCACATCGTATACAGATGACATCCTCCCAGCATCCATCCGCAAGACTCTCCCCGCAGAAGCTCTCCTTCCCTACCTGGAGATCTGTCACTCAAGGCACCTTCCCATCGACCCTAAAAACAGTACACATCCTCCCTCTGCTAAAGAAATCCAATCTATATCCTGACAACCTAGATAACTATCGCCCCATCACCCATCTTCCCTTCCTAGGTAAGATCATCCAGAAGGCATTAGCCGCACAACCGCAGCAACACATTGACACCAACAATCTCCTCCAAACCTAGCAATACGGATTCAGACCCAGATGCAGCACAGAAACAGCAATCATACAGGCTGTCGATTATGCCCTCAACATCCTTGATGGCCACCCCTGCCTCCTGGTTCTACTCAACCTCTCGGCCGCTTTCGACACAGTAGACCATCAGGCGCTTACAGACACCCTACATCAATGCATGGGGATCAGCATCCTTGTCCTATGCTGGTTCAAGTCCTACCTCGCTAACCGCAAGCAGTTTGTTCAGATGGACTCCTCTAAATCGCCAATGCTACCTGTCACCTGTGGAGTCCTGCAGGGGAGCCCTCCTAGCCACACAAAAAATCCACATCCACTAACATGCCAATGACACACAGCTATACCTCAAGATTGACTCCATCAAGGACATCCATAGGCTCAAAACCTGCCTCTCACAGATCCAGTTTCGGATGTCCAGTGCATACTTGAAGCTCAGCCCCTCCAAGACCGAATTCCTACTTCTCACCAACAACACCGAATGCCCAGACATACAGACCTGGCTATCAACCAGGAACTCTGAGGGCCACACCCGAGCTCACCTCCTGCACCAAATCCCTTGGATTCCACATCAACAAACATCTCTCCTTCAAGACACACATAGCTAAGAAAACTCATACAGCTTGGTATCAGCTCTCCCTCCTGTGAAAAGTCAAGCCCTTCCTCTCTCCGGACATCTTTAGATTCACTGTTCAAACACTGGTCCTATCCCACCAGCATGAGGACAATGCACTCCTAGAAGGCCTCCCGTCATCCTCCCTTGTGCACCTGATAAGTGTCCAACACGCAACTGCATGCCTCATCAAGGGTCCACACAGATACCACCACATCACCCTGGCCGCCATCTACCTTCATTGGCTCCCACTGCACACGCAAATCATCTTCAAGTCTTGCTGCATCATCTATAAGGCAGTCCCCCCTCAAGTCACCCAGCCACCTAGCGGATAAATTCTGCATCTCGCGTGGACAGCACACCACCAGAAGCCAGGACACATGCAGACCTGAAATCCGCTGCTGCAAAAAGGAAAGGTTCAGAACTCATACCTTCTTCGCTTATGCCCCAAGACTATGGATCCTCCTCCTTGTCAGCATCAGACTCGCCCCACGCTCCTACAATTCTGAAAAGAACTGAAGGCCCACCTCTTGAAGGAGTCTCTCCTCCTTAACACCTAGGCCATCACGTTGTCCCTCGCACCACCTGACACGCTAAACACAGCCAACCCCTCTCTCCCTGCCACACAGTGCAGCTATATCCCTCTCTGAACCCCTTGCGTTCTTACCTGCATCTGTAATGTTGCACACCTCTGTCAAGTCCTCCATTATGTATCTGTATTGGTGTATACGTCTGTAAAGTACTTTGTTGCTTCTCGAAGCTAGGTCTGCACTCAATAAATACAATAATAATAATAATAATAGTAATAATAATAATAATAATAATAACACATCTACATTTTACAGTAATGAGACAGACATAAACCAAAGTGGTAACAGGGTTGCATGGAACCAACATAAAATGCAAGCCTTAAATAACATCTTACTGAGCTATCTCGGGAGGATAGCTCAGGGGCAACATGCTCGCCTTGGAAGCAAGACGACACGAATCAACACAGGTTCGATCCCAGGGTCCGTGCTTAGAAACCTCTGGATATTAAGCACGTTATAAATAACCTATCATATCCAGAAGAGGTGTTTTGTGACCAGCTGAAAAACCACCCCCATTGTGAACTAATGGAGGAAGTCTATGCCGCAATACATAAACCTAATTAGCTGAATGTAGAAACAGTCCTGAGGATTTACTGACACGCCGTGCTTGTCACTTATATTAATTGAAAAGCAAGGTTGTGTAGATACTGGGGGCTGTCGCTTGTTAGGGGTGACCAAGAGTATCCTCATACACCCTGAATAAAATTAGTATAAAAGTGTTTCACCCTTTGACATGCGCCTGTCCACTCTTTGTTTAAAGATAGTCTAATGACAATGTCATTGGTATTCAAAAGCTATTTTTATTGATTCATTGCCCCTATGTCAACACGTGTTTCGACCTCACCACGTCCTTATCAAGACAGGGCTAATAATCCACTGTCTCACTTTAAATATCATATTTTCATTACCAGTAATTGAATCCTGCAAAAAGAAAGTGGTTCCTGTAATCACTTATGTAGCCGAAACCCTCTTCTTTGATCCCAATGTTAACTGGGCCAGGCTTGAGGGGCTCTTTTGGTGGAAAGTAATTAGGCTCTCACGGGGCCCCAGTGATAAGGAATGAGCTGGGCCTACTCTCCCTTGAAGCTGGTGTGATATGGACAAATCTGGTCATGCTGGCCAAAATTGCCTCTGTGGAAGAGTGCCCTATTTGGTGATATTTGAAGCAGTAAACATTTAGACAACTTGGTATATCATTTAACAACTGGGTTTTAAGGTGCGAAGAATATATGACATACTAAGATGTGACTCTTGAAATGGTGCAGGGTTATCCAAAAAAGGCAAAACAAAAACTTTGCAATCTGGACTGCATTAACACCATTCAGCTGGTGTGTGGGTATCGAATTTATGCCGGAATTGAGTTAGATGTGAGGCCCCTCTGTCTATTACCCAAATATCTATATACATTCCCAAGTTATTACTGGCGTACACAGTTTTTGCAGTTGCAATTTAATCTTTTTCCCTGTAAATAAATCTTGGGAGCAAGGGAAGGGATTGAACGCAAGCTAAGACCTTGTAGTTTTTGTAAATAAGAGGGAACTATCAAGACTACCATCTCCTTCTGGAGTGTCAAATCCTAACCCCTGGGCATTTATTATATTTTGGACATCTTGTACAGGACTTTAATGTTTTATTATGCGGTTTAGTATGGCAATATATTTTAACTCAAAAATCAAATGGTTGGAGGTTTACTGCTTTGTGTTTTTTAAAGTAAAAGGCCTCAATGCGAGTGTGGTGGTTAGGAAACATGGGTGCCGGTAAAGCTTACTGGCAGCCTTGTTTCCGGACCGCCACACTCCGGGTCTGCCTGCTGTGGTCATCGTGCCTGGCAAGTTGGCGCGCACCATCCCTGGTACGCATACATGTCATGAAAGCACCGGCACCGTTAGCAATGGTGCCGGTGCTTCTGTCTTGCCACTCCCATCTCGTCCTCTGGGACTCTATGGGAATGGAGAGTTACAAAATCCGACGCCTGACTTCCTGCGCGGCTGGGACTTGTAATGTCCCTGAGGCACCGGGAAGTCAGGTGCCGGATTCGGTGCTACGGGGTTACCGCCAACCTCGTAATGAGGCCCTTTGTTTCCATGATGCTGCTATTGCGCTTCCCTGAGAGAGGTATTTCTTTTGTTTCTTGATTCTATCAACGTACCTTAGTGTATATTGAAGAATGATTGTGAATATGTATTTGTTTTTTATGCAAGGATTATGTATTATACTTAAGTATTTTGTAGGGATTTTATGAAATTGGTGTTGTGTGTGCCACGTAAGAACGTTTTTATTACGTTTAGTGATGATGAAGTTGGTTTTATTGTGCATTTATTGTTTTAATGCACTGTATTGTTTAAGTTGGTGAAAAGTTCCTAGTTGAATTTATACACCTAAATAAATAATAAAAAAAATAACAATTTTTTCTTTACCCTTCATGGCCAGTAAAAAAAATGCCATACCATAGTTAGAAAACATGGCTAGACTAGCTGCACCCCTGATCTGCCCAGCCATGTAATAACACATACTTTGTTTGCTTTACCCTTGATGTGCAGTAACAAGCGCCAGAAAACAAGGTCAGACGGGCGGCACTACCAATGTGGTGCCGTGTAACTGTGTAATAACACATAACATGTTTGACGTCCCCATCATCCACAAGGACACACCCACCCACTCGTATGGCACTCATGACTCATTCAGACATGTAAACATAAAACATACACTTGCTCGTTTATCTATACATCCATAGAGCATAACCTGTGCATTCACAAAGCATTTAGACAAGCATGTCTACATAAAAACAAACACAAAAACATACACGCATTCACATATAGACACATTGCACACACACAACCCCCTTGCATGCACGCATACATTTAAACAAATTGCCCATTAACACTTCACTTACCTGCTCGCACCCTCAGCACAAAGCCACATAGTAGCATGATCGGATGGCCCGCCCTCTGTGCTGAACTGGGCCTCGTTCCGAGGCTGGAGGTAGCCGTGCCTGTATTACAGGCCCGGCTGCCGCCGGTATTCATTTTTTTCCGGCGCCCAGAAAAGGGCAATTACCGGGTCATTACGACCTTGCCGGACCCGGTAATTGCCCTTTTCTGAGCGCCGGAAAAAATTCTTCCCCATTCCCATTTGAGCCCCATGGGGCTCAATGGAAATGGGGAGTGTGGTAGCACCGGTACCATTAATAATGGTACCAGTGCTACCGTCATGTTCTGCTCGCGGGTGCCGGTATGACCAGTAACAACGGTACTGGCAAGCTTACCGGTATCGTTGGTACTGTACCGGCAAACTCGTAATGAGGCGACTCTTCTCCTGTAAGTTCATACCTTATTGCTATGTATGTATTATGCAGTCCCAAAGGGGTCTGCATTGAAAAACAATAAAACAACGTAGCATTGGGACGAGCCCTGCATTGAGGTAAATAGCATAGTCCCCATGGCAAATAAAGCACCCAGGTGGATTGTGCTACCTGGCATTGTGCTACTGCTCTCGCTTGTGAATCACTGTCCAAAGTAGTGGCACAGTGCCATGGAGTTGTACATAATGTGTGCATCTGTCACCCAAAGCGAGGGGGATGGGCAACCAAATCCTAAGGCAGCATCTGCCACTGTTTCCGATGCTTCACACAAGTCCAAGCTGTGGTTCAATTTCTTTGAGCTGGCACAATGTTACTTGATTAATGTTAAATGTTAAATGTATTTGTACCGCGCACCGTCACCAACGGAGTTGGTCCCCAGGCACTCTGGCGGATCTGTAAATGAGAGGTGGGATGGGTTAGTAAGGTGAAGAGGGAGTAGGATATTGAGAGGGGTGGTGTTCTGTTGGCAGCTTCAACTCGGTATACACCGGGTGCTGAGCTTTGGTGTGAGTATCAGATCGATGTCAGTCCTCGTGTGCTGTTGGTCCGGCTTATGTGTTGTTGCAGTGTGGTGAAGTGCGTGCAGCTTGTTGTGCGAGAGATGGTTGTGTGAGTTTTTTGAGTGAGGTAAGTATGCTGAAAGTTTGAGCTTTTTGGTTAGTGGGTTATATGACATTTAACATGCTAACATTCACAATTCTGTCTAAGTGTGGCACTTGCTAACATTCATAATTCAATCTTAGTGTGGCATTTGCTAGCCTTCATAATTCCATCTAAGTGTGGCACCTGCTAACATTCACAATATTATCTATGTGTTGCATGTGCTAAGATTCACAATCCTGTCTAGATGCGACATAGCCTGAAGTTCACAGTTCCATCTAAGTGTGGCACATGCTAACATTCACAATTCTATCTAAATGCAACGCAGGCTAATGTTCACAATTCTAAGTGTGGCGCATGCTGGCATTAAGATTCCATCTAAGTGTGGCAGATGCTAACATTCACAATCCTATCTAGATGCGGAGCAGGCCAATGTACACCTTCTAAGTGTGGGATATGCTAATATTCGAACGCCATCTAAGTGTAGCACATGCTGACATACACGGTCCTATCTCGATGCTACTCAGGCTATTGCTCAAAATTCTATCTAAGTGTTGGACATGCTAACATTCCCAATTCCATTTAAGTGTTGCACATCCTAACATTCATAATTCGATCCAAGAGTGGCATATGCTAACATTCGAATTCCATCTAAGTGTGGCACATGCTAACATTCAAGATCCATCTAAGTGTGGCACATGCTAGCATTCACAATCCTATCTAGATGCGATGGAGGCTAATGTTCACAATTCTAAGTGTGGGATATGCTAACATTCGAATTCCATCTAAGTGTGGCACATGATAACATTCCAATTCCATCTGAGTGTGGCACATGCTAGCATTCACAATCCTATCTAGATGCGATGCAGGCTAATGTTCACAGTTCTAAGTGTGGGATATGCTAACATTCAAATTCCATTTAAGTGTGGCACATGCTAACATTCAAATTCCATCTGAGTGTGGCACATGCTAACATTCACAATCCTATCTAGATGTGCCGCAGGCTAACGTTCACAATTCTAAGTGTGGGATATGCTAACATTCGAATTCCATCTAAGTGTGGCACATGATAACATTCCAATTCCATCTGAGTGTGGCACATGCTAGCATTCACAATCCTATCTAGATGCGATCCAGGCTAATGTTCACAGTTCTAAGTGTGGGATATGCTAACATTCAAATTCCATTTAAGTGTGGCACATGCTAACATTCAAATTCCATCTGAGTGTGGCACATGCTAACATTCACAATCCTATCTAGGGGCCTCATTACACGGTAGGCGGTAAGGGTTTACCGGTACCGGTATTTCACCGGTACCGGTAAATCCTTACCGCCTTACTACGAGGTCCCTTGGCGGGTTGGGGAATTTAACGCCTGCTTTTTGCAGCCGTTAAAAACCAACCCGCAAAGGACCCAGGGAGCTCATTACGGTACCGCAATTTGCGGTACCGTAATTAGCGCCTTCCCCATTCCCATTATGCCCTATAGGGCAAAAATGGGAATGGGGAAGGGCAATGGTGGAAGGGGGAATTACCGCCCCGCCAACCTTGGAATGGGGCGGTAATTCCCCTTTCCACCAAGGCGGTGCCGGTATTTTACCGCAGGCTAATGTTCACAATTCTAAGTGTGGGATATGCTAACATTCAAGATCCATCTAAGTGTGGCACATGCTAGCATTCACAATCCTATCTAGATGCGACACAGGCTAATGGTCACAATTTTAAGTGTGGGACATGCTAACGTTCGAATTCCATCTAAGTGTGGCACATGCTAACATTCAAATTCCGTCTGAGTGTGGCACATGCTAACATTCACAATCCTATCTAGATGTGCCGCAGGCTAACGTTCACAATTCTAAGTGTGGCATATGCTAACATTCCCAATTCCATTTAAGTGTTGCACATCCTAACATTCATAATTCCATCCAAGTGTGGCATATGCTAACATTCGAATTCCATCTAATTGTGGCACATGCTAACATTCAAGATCCATCTAAGTGTGGCACGTGCTAGCATTCACAATCCTATCTAGATGCGACGGAGGCTAATGTTCACAATTCTAAGTGTGGGATATGCTAACATTCAAATTACATCTAAGTGTGGCACATGCTAACATTGAAATTCCATCTGAGTGTGGCACATGCTAACAATCACAATCCTATCTAGATGTGACACAGGCTAATGTTCCCAATACTAAGTGTGGGATATGCTAACATTCAAATTCCATCTAAGTGTGGCACATGCTAACATTCAAGATCCATCTAAGTGTGGCACATGCTAGCATTCACAATCCTATCTAGATGCGATGGAGGCTAATGTTCACAATTCTAAGTGTGGGATATGCTAACATTCGAATTCCATTTCAGTGTGGCACATGCTAACATTCAAATTCCATCTGAGTGTGGCACATGCTAACATTCACAATCCTATCTAGATGTGCCGCAGGCTAACGTTCACAATTCTAAGTGTGGCATATGCTAACATTCCCAATTCCATTTAAGTGTTGCACATCCTAACATTCATAATTCCATCCAAGTGTGGCATATGCTAACATTCGAATTCCATCTAAGTGTGGCACATGCTAACATTCAAGATCCATCTAAGTGTGGCACATGCTAACATTCACAATCCTATCTAGATGCGACGGAGGCTAATGTTCACAATTCTAAGTGTGGGATATGCTAACATTCGAATTCCATCTAAGTGTGGCACATGCTAACATTGAAATTCCATCTGAGTGTGGCACATGCTAACAATCACAGTCCTATCAAGATGCGACGCAGGCTAATGTTCACAATTTTAAGTGTGGGATATGATAACATTCGAATTCCATCTAAGTGTGGCACATGCTAAGATTTAAATTCCATCTGAGTGTGGCACATGCTAACATTCACAATCCTATCTAGATGTGCCGCAGGCTAACGTTCCCAATTCTAAGTGTGGGATATGCTAACATTCAAGATCCATCTAAGTGTGGCACATGCTAGCATCCACAATCCTATCTAGTGGTGATGCAGGCTAATGTTCACAATTCTAAGTGTGGCACATGCTAACATTCACAATCCTATCTAGATGTGCCGCAGGCTAACGTTAACAATTCTAAGTGTGGGATATGCTAACATTCGAATTCCATCTAAGTGTGGCACATGATAAAATTCCAATTCCATCTGAGTGTGGTACATGTGAGCATTCACAATCCTATCTAGATGCGATGCAGTCTAATGTTCACAATTCTAAGTGTGGGATATGCTAACATTCAAATTCCATTTAAGTGTGGCACATGCTAACATTCAAATTCCATCTGAGTGTGGCAATACTAACAATCACAATTTTATCTAGATGCGACACAGGCTAATGGTCACAATTTTAAGTGTGGGACATGCTAACTTTCGAATTCCATCTAAGTGTGGCACATGCTAAGATTTAAATTCCATCTGAGTGTCACACATGCTAACATTCACAATCCTATCTAGATGTGCCGCAGGCTAACGTTCACAATTCTAAGTGTGGGATATGCTAACATTCCCAATTCCATTTAAGTGTTGCACATCCTAACATTCATAATTTCATCCAAGTGTGGCATATGCTAACATTCGAATTCCATCTAAGTGTGGCACATGGAAACATTCAAGATCCATCCAAGTGTGGCACATGCTAACATTCACAATCCTATCTAGATGTACCGCAGGCTAATGTTCACAATTCTAAATGTGGGATATGTTAACATTCGAATTCCATTTAAGTAAGGCACATGCTAGCATTCAAATTCCATCTGAGTGTGGCACATGCTAACATTCACAATCCTATCTAGATGTGCCGCAGGCTAACGTTCACAATTCTAAGTGTGGCATATGCTAACATTCCCAATTCCATTTAAGTGTTGCACATCCTAACATTCATAATTCCATCCAAGTGTGGCATATGCTAACATTCGAATTCCATCTAATTGTGGCACATGCTAACATTCAAGATCCATCTAAGTGTGGCACATGCTAGCATTCACAATCCTATCTAGATGCGACGGAGGCTAATGTTCACAATTCTAAGTGTGGGATATGCTAACATTCAAATTACATCTAAGTGTGGCACATGCTAACATTGGAATTCCATCTGAGTGTGGCACATGCTAACAATCACAATCCTATCTAGATGTGACACAGGCTAATGTTCCCAATACTAAGTGTGGGATATGCTAACATTCGAATTCCATCTAAGTGTTGCACATGCTAACATTCAAGATCCATCTAAGTGTGGCACATGCTAGCATTCACAATCCTATGTAGATGCGATGGAGGCTAATGTTCACAATTTTAAGTGTGGGATATGCTAACATTCGAATTCCATCTAAGTGTGGCACATGCTAAGATTTAAATTCCATCTGAGTGTGGCACATGCTAACATTCACAATCCTATATAGTTGTGCCGCAGGCTAACATTCCCAATTCTAAGTGTGGGATATGCTAACATTCAAGATCCATCTAAGTGTGGCACATGCTAGCATCCACAATCCTATCTAGTGGTGATGCAGGCTAATGTTCACAATTCTAAGTGTGGCACATGCTAACATTCACAATCCTATCTAGATGTGCCGCAGGCTAACGTTAACAATTCTAAGTGTGGGATATGCTAACATTCGAATTCCATCTAAGTGTGGCACATGATAAAATTCCAATTCCATCTGAGTGTGGTACATGTGAGCATTCACAATCCTATCTAGATGCGATGCAGGCTAATGTTCACAATTCTAAGTGTGGGATATGCTAACATTCGAATTCCATCTAAGTGTGGCACATGATAAAATTCCAATTCCATCTGAGTGTGGTACATGTGAGCATTCACAATCCTATCTAGATGCGATGCAGGCTAATGTTCACAATTCTAAGTGTGGGATATGCTAACATTCAAATTCCATTTAAGTGTGGCACATGCTAACATTCAAATTCCATCTGAGTGTGGCAATACTAACAATCACAATTTTATCTAGATGCGACACAGGCTAATGGTCACAATTTTAAGTGTGGGACATGCTAACTTTCGAATTCCATCTAAGTGTGGCACATGCTAAGATTTAAATTCCATCTGAGTGTCACACATGCTAACATTCACAATCCTATCTAGATGTGCCGCAGGCTAACGTTCACAATTCTAAGTGTGGGATATGCTAACATTCCCAATTCCATTTAAGTGTTGCACATCCTAACATTCATAATTTCATCCAAGTGTGGCATATGCTAACATTCGAATTCCATCTAAGTGTGGCACATGGAAACATTCAAGATCCATCCAAGTGTGGCACATGCTAACATTCACAATCCTATCTAGATGTGCCGCAGGCTAATGTTCACAATTCTAAATGTGGGATATGTTAACATTCGAATTCCATTTAAGTAAGGCACATGCTAGCATTCAAATTCCATCTGAGTGTGGCACATGCTAACATTCACAATCCTATCTAGATGTGCCGCAGGCTAACGTTCACAATTCTAAGTGTGGCATATGCTAACATTCCCAATTCCATTTAAGTGTTGCACATCCTAACATTCATAATTCCATCCAAGTGTGGCATATGCTAACATTCGAATTCCATCTAATTGTGGCACATGCTAACATTCAAGATCCATCTAAGTGTGGCACATGCTAGCATTCACAATCCTATCTAGATGCGACGGAGGCTAATGTTCACAATTCTAAGTGTGGGATATGCTAACATTCAAATTACATCTAAGTGTGGCACATGCTAACATTGAAATTCCATCTGAGTGTGGCACATGCTAACAATCACAATCCTATCTAGATGTGACACAGGCTAATGTTCCCAATACTAAGTGTGGGATATGCTAACATTCGAATTCCATCTAAGTGTTGCACATGCTAACATTCAAGATCCATCTAAGTGTGGCACATGCTAGCATTCACAATCCTATGTAGATGCGATGGAGGCTAATGTTCACAATTTTAAGTGTGGGATATGCTAACATTCGAATTCCATCTAAGTGTGGCACATGCTAAGATTTAAATTCCATCTGAGTGTGGCACATGCTAACATTCACAATCCTATATAGTTGTGCCGCAGGCTAACATTCCCAATTCTAAGTGTGGGATATGCTAACATTCAAGATCCATCTAAGTGTGGCACATGCTAGCATCCACAATCCTATCTAGTGGTGATGCAGGCTAATGTTCACAATTCTAAGTGTGGCACATGCTAACATTCACAATCCTATCTAGATGTGCCGCAGGCTAACGTTAACAATTCTAAGTGTGGGATATGCTAACATTCGAATTCCATCTAAGTGTGGCACATGATAAAATTCCAATTCCATCTGAGTGTGGTACATGTGAGCATTCACAATCCTATCTAGATGCGATGCAGGCTAATGTTCACAATTCTAAGTGTGGGATATGCTAACATTCAAATTCCATTTAAGTGTGGCACATGCTAAAATTCAAATTCCATCTGAGTGTGGCAATACTAACAATCACAATCTTATCTAGATGCGACGCAGGCTAACGTTCACAATTCTAAGTGTGGGATATGCTAACATTCCCAATTCCATTTACGTGTTGCACATCCTAACATTCATAATTCCATCCAAGTGTGGCATATGCTAACATTCGAATTCCATCTAAGTGTGGCACATGCTAACATTCAAGATCCATCTAAGTGTGGCACATGCTTGCATTCACAATCCTATCTAAATGCGACGCAGGCTAATGTTCACAATTCTAAGTGTGGGATATGCTAACATTCGAAATTGCATCTAAGTGTGGCACATGCTAACATTCAAATTCCATCTGAGTGTGGCACATGCTAACATTCACAATCCTATCTAGATGTGCCGCAGGCTAATGTTCACAATTCTAAGTGTGGGATATGCTAACATTCAAATTCCATTTAAGTGTGGCACATGCTAACATTCAAATTCCATCTGAGTGTGGCACATGCTAACATTCACAATCTTATCTAGATGTGCCCCAGGCTAACGTTCACAATTCTAATTGTGGCATATGCTAACATTCCCAATTCTATTTAAGTGTTGCACATCCTAACATTCATAATTCCATCCAAGTGTGGCATATGCTAACATTCGAATTCCATCTAATTGTGGCACATGCTAACATTCAAGATCCATCTAAGTGTGGCACATGCTAGCATTCACAATCCTATCTAGATGCGACGCAGGCTAATGTTCACAATTTTAAGTGTGGGATATGCTAACATTCGAATTCCATCTAAGTGTGGCACATGCTAACATTGAAATTCCATCTGAGTGTGGCACATGCTAACAATCACAGTCCTATCTAGATGCGACGCAGGCTAATGTTCACAATTTTAAGTGTGGGATATGCTAACATTCGAATTCCATCTAAGTGTGGCACATGCTAACATTGAAATTCCATCTGAGTGTGGCACATGCTAACAATCACAATCCTATCTAGATGTGACACAGGCTAATGTTCCCAATACTAAGTGTGGGATATGCTAACATTCGAATTCCATCTAAGTTTGGCACATGCTAACATTCAAGATCCATCTAAGTGTGGCACATGCTAGCATTCACAAACCTATCTAGATGCGATGGAGGCTAATGTTCATAATTCTAAGTGTGGGATATGCTAACATTCGAATTCCATTTCAGTGTGGCACATGCTAACATTCATAATTCCATCCAAGTGTGGCATATGCTAACATTCGAATTCCATCTAAGTGTGGCACATGCTAACATTCAAGATCCATCTAAGTGTGGCACATGCTAACATTCACAATCCTATCTAGATGCGGCGGAGGCTAATGTTCACAATTCTAAGTGTGGGATATGCTAACATTCGAATTCCATCTAAGTGTGGCACATGCTAACATTGAAATTCCATCTGAGTGTGGCACATGCTAACAATCACAGTCCTATCTAGATGCGACGCAGGCTAATGTTCACAATTTTAAGTGTGGGATATGCTAACATTCGAATTCCATCCAAGTGTGGCAGATGCTAAGATATAAATTCCATCTGAGTTTGGCACATGCTAACATTCACAATCCTATATAGTTGTGCCGCAGGCTAACATTCCCAATTCTAAGTGTGGGAAATGCTAACATTCAAGATCCAGCTAAGTGTGGCACATGCTAGCATTCACAATCCTATCTAGAGGCGATGCAGGCTAATATTCACAATTCTAAGTGTGGGATATGCTAACATTCGAATTCCATCTAAGTGTGGTGCATGCTAACATTCAAATTCCATCTGAGTGTGGCACATGCTAACATTCACAATCCTATCTAGATGTGCCGCAGGCTAATGTTCACAATTCTAAGTATGGGATTTGCTAACATTCGAATTCCATTTAAGTGTGGCACATGCTAACATTCAAATTCCATCTGAGTGTGGCACATGCTAACATTCACAATCCTATCTAGATGTGCCGCAGGCTAACGTTCACAATTCTAAGTGTGGGATATGCTAACATTCCCAATTCCATTTAAGTGTTGCACATCCTAACATTCATAATTCCATCCAAGTGTGGCATATGCTAACATTCGAATTCCATCTAAGTGTGGCACATGCTAACATTCAAGATCCATCTAAGTGTGGCACATGCTAGCATTCACAATCCTATCTACATGCGACGGAGGCTAATGTTCACAATTCTAAGTGTGGGATATGCTAACATTCGAATTCCATCTAAGTGTGGCACATGCTAACATTGAAATTCCATCTGAGTGTGGCACATGCTAACAATCACAGTCCTATCTAGATGCGACGCAGGCTAATGTTCACAATTTTAAGTGTGGGATATGCTAACATTCGAATTCCATCTAAGTGTGGCACATGCTAAGATTTAAATTCCATCTGAGTGTGGCACATGCTAACATTTACAATCCTATATAGTTGTGCCGCAGGCTAACATTCCCAATTCTAAGTGGGATATGCTAACATTCAAGATCCATCTAAGTGTGGCACATGCTAGCATCCACAATCCTATCTAGTGGTGATGCAGGCTAATGTTCACAATTCTAAGTGTGGCACATGCTAACATTCACAATCCTATCTTGATGTGCCGCAGGCTAACGTTAACAATTCTAAGTGTGGGATATGCTAACATTCGAATTTCATCTAAGTGTGGCACATGATAAAATTCCAATTCCATCTGAGTGTGGTACATGCTTGCATTCACAATCCTATCTAGATGTGATGCAGGCTAATGTTCACAATTCTAAGTGTGGGATATGCTAACATTCAAATTCCATTTAAGTGTGGCACATGCTAACATTCAAATTCCATCTGAGTATGGCACATGCTAACATTCACAATCCTATCTAGATGTGCTGCAGGCTAATGTTCACAATTCTAAGTGTGGGATATGCTAACATTCGCATTCCATTTAAGTGTGGCACATGCTAACATTCAAATTCCATCTGAGTGTGGCACATGCTAACATTCACAATCTTATCTAGATGTGCCGCAGGCTAACGTTCACAATTCTAAGTGTGGCATATGCTAACATTCCCAATTCCATTTAAGTGTTGCACATCCTAACATTCATAATTCCATCCAAGTGTGGCATATGCTAACATTTGAATTCCATCTAAGTGTGGCACATGCCAACATTCCAGATCCATCTAAGTGTGGAACATGCTAGCATTCACAATCCTATCTAGGTGTGCCGCAGGCTAACGTTCACAATTCTAAGTGTGGCATATGCTAACATTCCCAATTCCATTTAAGTGTTGCACATCCTAACATTCATAATTCCATCCAAGTGTGGCATATGCTAACATTCGAATTCCATCTAAGTGTGGCACATGCTAACATTCAAGATCCATCTAAGTGTGGCACATGCTAACATTCACAATCCTATCTAGATGCGACGGAGGCTAATGTTCACAATTCTAAGTGTGGGATATGCTAACATTCGAATTCCATCTAAGTGTGGCACATGCTAACATTGAAATTCCATCTGAGTGTGGCACATGCTAACAATCACAGTCCTATCTAGATGCGACGCAGGCTAATGTTCACAATTTTAAGTGTGGGATATGATAACATTCGAATTCCATCTAAGTGTGGCACATGCTAAGATTTAAATTCCATCTGAGTGTGGCACATGCTAACATTCACAATCCTATATAGTTGTGCCGCAGGCTAACATTCCCAATTCTAAGTGTGGGATATGCTAACATTCAAGATCCATCTAAGTGTGGCACATGCTAGCATCCACAATCCTATCTAGTGGTGATGCAGGCTAATGTTCACAATTCTAAGTGTGGCACATGCTAACATTCACAATCCTATCTAGATGTGCCGCAGGCTAACGTTAACAATTCTAAGTGTGGGATATGCTAACATTCCCAATTCCATTTAAGTGTTGCACATCCTAACATTCACAATTTCATCCAAGTGTGGCATATGCTAACATTCGAATTCCATCTAAGTGTGGCACATGGAAACATTCAAGATCCATCCAAGTGTGGCACATGCTAACATTCACAATCCTATCTAGATGTGCCGCAGGCTAATGTTCACAATTCTAAATGTGGGATATGCTAACATTCGAATTCCATTTAAGTGTGGCACATGCTAGCATTCAAATTCCATCTGAGTGTGGCACATGCTAACATTCACAATCCTATCTAGATGTGCCGCAGGCTAACGTTCACAATTCTAAGTGTGGCATATGCTAACATTCCCAATTCCATTTAAGTGTTGCACATCCTAACATTCATAATTCCATCCAAGTGTGGCATATGCTAACATTCGAATTCCATCTAATTGTGGCACATGCTAACATTCAAGATCCATCTAAGTGTGGCACATGCTAGCATTCACAATCCTATCTAGATGCGACGGAGGCTAATGTTCACAATTCTAAGTGTGGGATATGCTAACATTCAAATTACATCTAAGTGTGGCACATGCTAACATTGAAATTCCATCTGAGTGTGGCACATGCTAACAATCACAATCCTATCTAGATGTGACACAGGCTAATGTTCCCAATACTAAGTGTGGGATATGCTAACATTCGAATTCCATCTAAGTGTTGCACATGCTAACATTCAAGATCCATCTAAGTGTGGCACATGCTAGCATTCACAATCCTATCTAGATGCGATGGAGGCTAATGTTCACAATTTTAAGTGTGGGATATGCTAACATTCGAATTCCATCTAAGTGTGGCACATGCTAAGATTTAAATTCCATCTGAGTGTGGCACATGCTAACATTCACAATCCTATATAGTTGTGCCGCAGGCTAACATTCCCAATTCTAAGTGTGGGATATGCTAACATTCAAGATCCATCTAAGTGTGGCACATGCTAGCATCCACAATCCTATCTAGTGGTGATGCAGGCTAATGTTCACAATTCTAAGTGTGGCACATGCTAACATTCACAATCCTATCTAGATGTGCCGCAGGCTAACGTTAACAATTCTAAGTGTGGGATATGCTAACATTCGAATTCCATCTAAGTGTGGCACATGATAAAATTCCAATTCCATCTGAGTGTGGTACATGTGAGCATTCACAATCCTATCTAGATGCGATGCAGGCTAATGTTCACAATTCTAAGTGTGGGATATGCTAACATTCAAATTCCATTTAAGTGTGGCACATGCTAAAATTCAAATTCCATCTGAGTGTGGCAATACTAACAATCACAATCTTATCTAGATGCGACGCAGGCTAACGTTCACAATTCTAAGTGTGGGATATGCTAACATTCCCAATTCCATTTACATGTTGCACATCCTAACATTCATAATTCCATCCAAGTGTGGCATATGCTAACATTCGAATTCCATCTAAGTGTGGCACATGCTAACATTCAAGATCCATCTAAGTGTGGCACATGCTTGCATTCACAATCCTATCTAGATGCGACGCAGGCTAATGTTCACAATTCTAAGTGTGGGATATGCTAACATTCGAAATTGCATCTAAGTGTGGCACATGCTAACATTCAAATTCCATCTGAGTGTGGCACATGCTAACATTCACAATCCTATCTAGATGTGCCGCAGGCTAATGTTCACAATTCTAAGTGTGGGATATGCTAACATTCGAATTCCATTTAAGTGTGGCACATGCTAACAATCAAATTCCATCGGAGTGTGGCACATGCTAACGTTCACAATCTTATCTAGATGTGCCCCAGGCTAACGTTCACAATTCTAATTGTGGCATATGCTAACATTCCCAATTCCATTTAAGTGTTGCACATCCTAACATTCATAATTCCATCCAAGTGTGGCATATGCTAACATTCGAATTCCATCTAATTGTGGCACATGCTAACATTCAAGATCCATCTAAGTGTGGCACATGCTAGCATTCACAATCCTATCTAGATGCGACGCAGGCTAATGTTCACAATTTTAAGTGTGGGATATGCTAACATTCGAATTCCATCTAAGTGTGGCACATGCTAACATTGAAATTCCATCTGAGTGTGGCACATGCTAACAATCACAATCCTATCTAGATGTGACACAGGCTAATGTTCCCAATACTAAGTGTGGGATATGCTAACATTCGAATTCCATCTAAGTTTGGCACATGCTAACATTGAAATTCCATCTGAGTGTGGCACATGCTAACAATCACAGTCCTATCTAGATGCGACACAGGCTAATGTTCACAATTTTAAGTGTGGGATATGCTAACATTCGAATTCCATCTAAGTGTGGCACATGCTAACATTGAAATTCCATCTGAGTGTGGCACATGCTAACAATCACAATCCTATCTAGATGTGACACAGGCTAATGTTCCCAATACTAAGTGTGGGATATGCTAACATTCGAATTCCATCTAAGTTTGGCACATGCTAACATTCAAGATCCATCTAAGTGTGGCACATGCTAGCATTCACAAACCTATCTAGATGCGATGGAGGCTAATGTTCATAATTCTAAGTGTGGGATATGCTAACATTCGAATTCCATTTCAGTGTGGCACATGCTAACATTCAAATTCCATTTAAGTGTAGCACATCCTAACATTCATAATTCCATCCAAGTGTGGCATATGCTAACATTCGAATTCCATCTAAGTGTGGCACATGCTAACATTCAAGATCCATCTAAGTGTGGCACATGCTAACATTCACAATCCTATCTAGATGCGGCGGAGGCTAATGTTCACAATTCTAAGTGTGGGATATGCTAACATTCGAATTCCATCTAAGTGTGGCACATGCTAACATTGAAATTCCATCTGAGTGTGGCACATGCTAACAATCACAGTCCTATCTAGATGCGACGCAGGCTAATGTTCACAATTTTAAGTGTGGGATATGCTAACATTCGAATTCCATCTAAGTGTGGCAGATGCTAAGATATAAATTCCATCTGAGTTTGGCACATGCTAACATTCACAATCCTATATAGTTGTGCCGCAGGCTAACATTCCCAATTCTAAGTGTGGGAAATGCTAACATTCAAGATCCAGCTAAGTGTGGCACATGCTAGCATTCACAATCCTATCTAGAGGCGATGCAGGCTAATATTCACAATTCTAAGTGTGGGATATGCTAACATTCAAATTCCATCTAAGTGTGGTGCATGCTAACATTCAAATTCCATCTGAGTGTGGCACATGCTAACATTCACAATCCTATCTAGATGTGCCGCAGGCTAATGTTCACAATTCTAAGTGTGGGATTTGCTAACATTCGAATTCCATTTAAGTGTGGCACATGCTAACATTCAAATTCCATCTGAGTGTGGCACATGCTAACATTCACAATCCTATCTAGATGTGCCGCAGGCTAACGTTCACAATTCTAAGTGTGGGATATGCTAACATTCCCAATTCCATTTAAGTGTTGCACATCCTAACATTCATAATTCCATCCAAGTGTGGCATATGCTAACATTCGAATTCCATCTAAGTGTGGCACATGCTAACATTCAAGATCCATCTAAGTGTGGCACATGCTAGCATTCACAATCCTATCTACATGCGACGGAGGCTACTGTTCACAATTCTAAGTGTGGGATATGCTAACATTCGAATTCCATCTAAGTGTGGCACATGCTAACATTGAAATTCCATCTGAGTGTGGCACATGCTAACAATCACAGTCCTATCTAGATGCGACGCAGGCTAATGTTCACAATTTTAAGTGTGGGATATGCTAACATTCGAATTCCATCTAAGTGTGGCACATGCTAAGATTTAAATTCCATCTGAGTGTGGCACATGCTAACATTTGCAATCCTATATAGTTGTGCCGCAGGCTAACATTCCCAATTCTAAGTGGGATATGCTAACATTCAAGATCCATCTAAGTGTGGCACATGCTAGCATCCACAATCCTATCTAGTGGTGATGCAGGCTAATGTTCACAATTCTAAGTGTGGCACATGCTAACATTCACAATCCTATCTTGATGTGCCGCAGGCTAACGTTAACAATTCTAAGTGTGGGATATGCTAACATTCGAATTTCATCTAAGTGTGGCACATGATAAAATTCCAATTCCATCTGAGTGTGGTACATGCTTGCATTCACAATCCTATCTAGATGTGATGCAGGCTAATGTTCACAATTCTAAGTGTGGGATATGCTAACATTCAAATTCCATTTAAGTGTGGCACATGCTAACATTCAAATTCCATCTGAGTATGGCACATGCTAACATTCACAATCCTATCTAGATGTGCCGCAGGCTAATGTTCACAATTCTAAGTGTGGGATTTGCTAACATTCGAATTCCATTTAAGTGTGGCACATGCTAACATTCAAATTCCATCTGAGTGTGGCACATGCTAACATTCACAATCCTATCTAGATGTGCCGCAGGCTAACGTTCACAATTCTAAGTGTGGGATATGCTAACATTCCCAATTCCATTTAAGTGTTGCACATCCTAACATTCATAATTCCATCCAAGTGTGGCATATGCTAACATTCGAATTCCATCTAAGTGTGGCACATGCTAACATTCAAGATCCATCTAAGTGTGGCACATGCTAGCATTCACAATCCTATCTACATGCGACGGAGGCTACTGTTCACAATTCTAAGTGTGGGATATGCTAACATTCGAATTCCATCTAAGTGTGGCACATGCTAACATTGAAATTCCATCTGAGTGTGGCACATGCTAACAATCACAGTCCTATCTAGATGCGGCGCAGGCTAATGTTCACAATTTTAAGTGTGGGATATGCTAACATTCGAATTCCATCTAAGTGTGGCACATGCTAAGATTTAAATTCCATCTGAGTGTGGCACATGCTAACATTTGCAATCCTATATAGTTGTGCCGCAGGCTAACATTCCCAATTCTAAGTGGGATATGCTAACATTCAAGATCCATCTAAGTGTGGCACATGCTAGCATCCACAATCCTATCTAGTGGTGATGCAGGCTAATGTTCACAATTCTAAGTGTGGCACATGCTAACATTCACAATCCTATCTTGATGTGCCGCAGGCTAACGTTAACAATTCTAAGTGTGGGATATGCTAACATTCGAATTTCATCTAAGTGTGGCACATGATAAAATTCCAATTCCATCTGAGTGTGGTACATGCTTGCATTCACAATCCTATCTAGATGTGATGCAGGCTAATGTTCACAATTCTAAGTGTGGGATATGCTAACATTCAAATTCCATTTAAGTGTGGCACATGATAACATTCAAATTCCATCTGAGTATGGCACATGCTAACATTCACAATCCTATCTAGATGTGCTGCAGGCTAATGTTCACAATTCTAAGTGTGGGATATGCTAACATTCGCATTCCATTTAAGTGTGGCACATGCTAACATTGAAATTCCATCTGAGTGTGGCACATGCTAACATTCACAATCTTATCTAGATGTGCCGCAGGCTAACGTTCACAATTCTAAGTGTGGCATATGCTAAAATTCCCAATTCCATTTAAGTGTTGCACATCCTAACATTCATAATTCCATCCAAGTGTGGCATATGCTAACATTTGAATTCCATCTAAGTGTGGCACATGCCAACATTCCAGATCCATCTAAGTGTGGCACATGCTAGCATTCACAATCCTATCTAGATGCGGCAGAGGCTAATGTTCACAATTCTAAGTGTGGGATATGCTAACATTGAAATTCCATCTGAGTGTGGCACATGCTAACAATCACAATCCTATCTAGATGCAACGCAGGCTAATGTTCATAATTTTAAGTGTGGGATATGCTAACATTAGAATTCCATCTAAGTGTGGCACATGCTAAGATTTAAATTCCATCTGAGTGTGGCGCATGCTAACATTCACAATCCTATATAGATGTGCCGCAGGCTAACGTTCCCAATTCTAAGTGTGGGATATGCTAACATTCAAGATCTATCTAAGTGTGGCACATGCTAGCATTCACAATCCTATCTAGTGGCAAAGCAGGCTAATGTTCACAATTCTAAGTGTGGGATATGCTAACATTCAAGATCCATCTAAGTGTGGCACATGCTAGCATTCACAATCCTATCTAGATGCGACAGAGGCTAATGTTCACAATTCTAAGTGTGGGATATGCCAACATTCGAATTCCATCTAAGCGTGGCACATGATAAAATTCCAATTCCATCTGAGTTTGGCACATGCGAGCATTCACAATCCTATCTAGATGTGATGCAGGCTAATGTTCACAATTCTAAGTGTGGGATATGCTAACATTCGAATTCCATTTAAGTGTGGCACATGCTAACATTCAAATTCCATCTGAGTGTGGCAATGCTAACAATCACAATCATATCTAGATGCGACGCAGGCTAATGGTCACAATTTTAAATGTGGGATATGCTAACATTCAAATTCCATCAAAGTGTGGCTCATGCTAACATTCACAATCCTATCTAGATGTGCCGCAGGCTAACGTTCACAATTCTAAGTGTGGGATATGCTAACATTCCCATTCCATTTAAGTGTTGCACATCCTAACATTCATAATTCAACCCAAGTGTGGCATATGCTAACATTCGAATTCCATCTAAGTGTGGCACGTGCTAACATTCAAGATCCATCTAAGTGTGGCACATGCTAGCATTCACAATCCTATCTAGATGCGACACAGGCTAATGTTCACAATTCTAAGTGTGGGATATGCTAACATTTGAATTCCATTTAACTGTGGCACATGCTAACATTCAAATTCCATCTGAGTGTGGCACATGCTAACATTCACAATCCTATCTAGGTGTGCCGCAGGCTAACGTTCACAATTCTAAGTGTGGCATATGCTAACATTCCCAATTCCATTTAAGTGTTGCACATCCTAACATTCATAATTCCATCCAAGTGTGGCATATGCTAACATTCGAATTCCATCTAAGTGTGGCACATGCTAACATTCAAGATCCATCTAAGTGTGGCACATGCTAGCATTCAGAATCCTATCTAGATGCGACGGAGGCTAATGTTCACAATTCTAAGTGTGGGATATGCTAACATTCAAATTACATCTAAGTGTGGCACATGCTAAGATTTAAATTCCATCTGAGTGTGGCACCTGCTAACATTCACAATTCTATATAGTTGTGCCGCAGGCTAACATTCCCAATTCTAAGTGTGGGATTTGCTAACATTCAAGATCCATCTAAGTGTGGCACATGCTAGCATTCACAATCCTATCTAGTGGCGATGCAGGCTAATGTTCACAATTCTAAGTGTGGCACATGCTAACATTCACAATCCTATCTAGATGTGCTGCAGGCTAACGTTAACAATTCTAAGTGAGGGATATACTAACATTCGAATTCCATCTAAGTGTGGCACATGATAAAATTCCAATTCCATCTGAGTGTGGTACATGCGAGCATTCACAATCCTATCTAGATGCGATGCAGGCTAATGTTCACAATTCTAAGTGTGGGATATGCTAACATTCAAATTCCATTTAAGTGTGGCCCATGCTAACATTCAAATTCCATCTGAGTGTGGCAATGCTAACAATCACAATCCTATCCAGATGCGACGCAGGCTAATGGTCACAATTTTAAATGTGGGATATGCTAACATTCGAATTCCATCTAAGTGTGGCTCATGCTAACATTCACCATCCTATCTAGATGTGCCGGAGGCTAACGTTCACAATTCTAAGTGTGGGATATGCTAACATTCCCAATTCCATTTAAGTGTTGCACATCCTAACATTCATAATTCCATCCAAGTGTGGCATATGCTAACATTCGAATTCCATCTAAGTGTGGCACATGCTAGCATTCACAATCCTATCTAGATGCGACGCAGGCTAATGTTCACAATTCTAAGTGTGGGATATGCTAACATTCGAATTCCATCTAAGTGTGGCACATGCTAACATTCACATTCCATCTGAGTGTGGCACATGCTAACATTCACAATCCTATCTAGATGTGCCGCAGGCTAATGTTCACAATTCTAAGTGTGGGATATGCTAACATTCGAATTCCATTTAAGTGTGGCACATGCTAACATTCAAATTCCATCTGGGTGTGGCACATGCTAACATTCACAATCTTATCTAGATGTGCCGCAGGCTAACGTTCACAATTCTAAGTGTGGCATATGCTAACATTCCCAATTCCATTTAAGTTTTGCACATCCTAACATTCATAATTCCAT
Source organism: Ambystoma mexicanum (assembly GCF_040938575.1). Taxonomy (NCBI): domain Eukaryota; kingdom Metazoa; phylum Chordata; class Amphibia; order Caudata; family Ambystomatidae; genus Ambystoma; species Ambystoma mexicanum. The sequence continues at coordinate 85,029,326 of NC_090928.1, read as the reverse complement.
CCAAGTGTGGCACATGCTAGCATTCACAATCCTATCTAGATGTGACGCAGGCTAATGTTCACAATTTTAAGTGTGGGATATGCTAACATTCGAATTCCATCTAAGTGTGGCACATGCTAACATTGAAATTCCATCTGAGTGTGACACATGCTAACAATCACAATCCTATCTAGATGTGACACAGGCTTATGTTCCCAATACTAAGTGTGGGATATGCTAACATTCGAATTCCATCTAAGTTTGGCACATGCTAACATTGAAATTCCATCTGAGTGTGGCACATGCTAACAATCACAGTCCTATCTAGATGCGACGCAGGCTAATGTTCACAATTTTAAGTGTGGGATATGCTAACATTCGAATTCCATCTAAGTGTGGCACATGCTAACATTGAAATTCCATCTGAGTGTGGCACATGCTAACAATCACAATCCTATCTAGATGTGACACAGGCTAATGTTCCCAATACTAAGTGTGGGATATGCTAACATTCGAATTCCATCTAAGTTTGGCACATGCTAACATTCAAGATCCATCTAAGTGTGGCACATGCTAGCATTCACAAACCTATCTAGATGCGATGGAGGCTAATGTTCATAATTCTAAGTGTGGGATATGCTAACATTCGAATTCCATTTCAGCGTGGTACATGCTAACATTCAAATTCCATCTGAGTGTGGCACATGCTAACATTCACAATCCTATCTAGATGTGCCGCAGGCTAACGTTCACAATTCTAAGTGTGGCATATGCTAACATTCCCAATTCCATTTAAGTGTTGCACATCCTAACATTCATAATTCCATCCAAGTGTGGCATATGCTAACATTCGAATTCCATCTAAGTGTGGCACATGCTAACATTCAAGATCCATCTAAGTGTGGCACATGCTAGCATTCAGAATCCTATCTAGATGCGACGGAGGCTAATGTTCACAATTCTAAGTGTGGGATATGCTAACATTCAAATTACATCTAAGTGTGGCACATGCTAAGATTTAAATTCCATCTGAGTGTGGCACCTGCTAACATTCACAATCCTATATAGTTGTGCCGCAGGCTAACATTCCCAATTCTAAGTGTGGGATATGCTAACATTCAAGATCCATCTAAGTGTGGCACATGCTAGCATTCACAATCCTATCTAGTGGCGATGCAGGCTAATGTTCACAATTCTAAGTGTGGCACATGCTAACATTCACAATCCTATCTAGATGTGCTGCAGGCTAACGTTAACAATTCTAAGTGAGGGATATGCTAACATTCGAATTCCATCTAAGTGTGGCACATGATAAAATTCCAATTCCATCTGAGTGTGGTACATGCGAGCATTCACAATCCTATCTAGATGCGATGCAGGCTAATGTTCACAATTCTAAGTGTGGGATATGCTAACATTCAAATTCCATTTAAGTGTGGCCCATGCTAACATTCAAATTCCATCTGAGTGTGGCAATGCTAACAATCACAATCCTATCTAGATGCGACGCAGGCTAATGGTCACAATTTTAAATGTGGGATATGCTAACATTCGAATTCCATCTAAGTGTGGCTCATGCTAACATTCACCATCCTATCTAGATGTGCCGGAGGCTAACGTTCACAATTCTAAGTGTGGGATATGCTAACATTCCCAATTCCATTTAAGTGTTGCACATCCTAACATTCATAATTCCATCCAAGTGTGGCATATGCTAACATTCGAATTCCATCTAAGTGTGGCACATTCTAGCATTCACAATCCTATCTAGATGCGACGCAGGCTAATGTTCACAATGCTAAGTGTGGGATATGCTAACATTCGAATTCCATTTAAGTGTGGCACATGCTAACATTCAAGATCCATCTAAGTGTGGCACATGCTAACATTCACAATCCTATCTAGATGCGGCGGAGGCTAATGTTCACAATTCTAAGTGTGGGATATGCTAACATTCGAATTCCATCTAAGTGTGGCACATGCTAACATTGAAATTCCATCTGAGTGTGGCACATGCTAACAATCAAATTCCATCTGAGTGTGGCACATGCTAACATTCACAATCCTATCTAGATGCGACGCAGGCTAATGTTCACAATTCTAAGTGTGGGATATGCTAACATTCGAATTCCATCTAAGTGTGGCACATGCTAACATTCAAATTCCATCTGAGTGTGGCACATGCTAACATTCACAATCCTATCTAGATGTGCCGCAGGCTAATGTTCACAATTCTAAGTGTGGGATATGCTAACATTCGAATTCCATTTAAGTGTGGCACATGCTAACATTCAAATTCCATCTGGGTGTGGCACATGCTAACATTCACAATCTTATCTAGATGTGCCGCAGGCTAACGTTCACAGTATTAAGTGTGGCATATGCTAACATTCCCAATTCCATTTAAGTTTTGCACATCCTAACATTCATAATTCCATCCAAGTGTGGCACATGCTAGCATTCACAATCCTATCTAGATGCGACGCAGGCTAATGTTCACAATTTTAAGTGTGGGATATGCTAACATTCGAATTCCATCTAAGTGTGGCACATGCTAACATTGAAATTCCATCTGAGTGTGGCACATGCTAACAATCACAATCCTATCTAGATGTGACACAGGCTAATGTTCCCAATACTAAGTGTGGGATATGCTAACATTCGAATTCCATCTAAGTTTGGCACATGCTAACATTGAAATTCCATCTGAGTGTGGCACATGCTAACAATCACAGTCCTATCTAGATGCGACGCAGGCTAATGTTCACAATTTTAAGTGTGGGATATGCTAACATTCGAATTCCATCTAAGTGTGGCACATGCTAACATTGAAATTCCATCTGAGTGTGGCACATGCTAACAATCACAATCCTATCTAGATGTGACACAGGCTAATGTTCCCAATACTAAGTGTGGGATATGCTAACATTCAAATTCCATCTAAGTTTGGCACATGCTAACATTCAAGATCCATCTAAGTGTGGCACATGCTAGCATTCACAAACCTATCTAGATGCGATGGAGGCTAATGTTCATAATTCTAAGTGTGGGATATGCTAACATTCGAATTCCATTTCAGTGTGGCACATGCTAACATTCAAATTCCATCTGAGTGTGGCACATGCTAACATTCACAATCCTATCTAGATGTGAGACAGGCTAATGTTCCCAATACTAAGTGTGGGATATGCTAACATTCGAATTCCATCTAAGTTTGGCACTTGCTAACATTGAAATTCCATCTGAGTGTGGCACATGCTAACAATCACAGTCCTATCTAGATGCGACGCAGGCTAATGTTCACAATTTTAAGTGTGGGATATGCTAACATTCGAATTCCATCTAAGTGTGGCACATGCTAACATTGAAATTCCATCTGAGTGTGGCACATGCTAACAATCACAATCCTATCTAGATGTGACACAGGCTAATGTTCCCAATACTAAGTGTGGGATATGCTAACATTCGAATTCCATCTAAGTTTGGCACATGCTAACATTCAAGATCCATCTAAGTGTGGCACATGCTAGCATTCACAAACCTATCTAGATGCGACGCAGACTAATGTTCACAATTTTAAGTGTGGGATATGCTAACATTCGAATTCCATCTAAGTGTGGCACATGCTAACATTGAAATTCCATCTGAGTGTGGCACATGCTAACAATCACAATCCTATCTAGATATGAGACAGGCTAATGTTCCCAATACTAAGTGTGGGATATGCTAACATTCGAATTCCATCTAAGTTTGGCACATGCTAACATTGAAATTCCATCTGAGTGTGGCACATGCTAACAATCACAGTCCTATCTAGATGCGACGCAGGCTAATGTTCACAATTTTAAGTGTGGGATATGCTAACATTCGAATTCCATCTAAGTGTGGCACATGCTAACATTGAAATTCCATCTGAGTGTGGCACATGCTAACAATCACAATCCTATCTAGATGTGACACAGGCTAATGTTCCCAATACTAAGTGTGGGATATGCTAACATTCGAATTCCATCTAAGTTTGGCACATGCTAACATTCAAGATCCATCTAAGTGTGGCACATGCTAGCATTCACAAACCTATCTTGATGCGATGGAGGCTAATGTTCATAATTCGAAGTGTGGGATATGCTAACATTCGAATTCCATTTCAGTGTGGCACATGCTAACATTCAAATTCCATCTGAGTGTGGCACATGCTAACATTCACAATCCTATCTAGATGTGCCGCAGGCTAACGTTCACAATTCTAAGTGTGGCATATGCTAACATTCCCAATTCCATTTAAGTGTTGCACATCCTAACATTCATAATTCCATCCAAGTGTGGCATATGCTAACATTCGAATTCCATCTAAGTGTGGCACATGCTAACATTCAAGATCCATCTAAGTGTGGCACATGCTAGCATTCACAAACCTATCTAGATGTGCCGCAGGCTAATGTTCACAATTCTAAGTGTGGGATATGCTAACATTCGAATTCCATTTAAGTGTGGCACATGCTAACATTCAAATTCCATCTGGGTGTGGCACATGCTAACATTCACAATCCTATCTAGATGTGCCGCAGGCTAATGTTCACAATTCTAAGTGTGGGATATGCTAACATTCGAATTCCATTTAAGTGTGGCACATGCTAACATTCAAATTCCATCTGGGTGTGGCACATGCTAACATTCACAATCTTATCTAGATGTGCCGCAGGCTAACGTTCACAATATTAAGTGTGGCATATGCTAACATTCCCAATTCCATTTAAGTTTTGCACATCCTAACATTCATAATTCCATCCAAGTGTGGCACATGCTAGCATTCACAATCCTATCTAGATGCGAAGCAGGCTAATGTTCACAATTTTAAGTGTGGGATATGCTAACATTCGAATTCCATCTAAGTGTGGCACATGCTAACATTCACAATCCTATCTAGATGTGCCGCAGGCTAATGTTCACAATTCTAAGTGTGGGATATGCTAACATTCGAATTCCATTTAAGTGTGGCACATGCTAACATTCAAATTCCATCAGGGTGTGGCACATGCTAACATTCACAATCTTATCTAGATGTGCCGCAGGCTAACGTTCACAATATTAAGTGTGGCATATGCTAACATTCCCAATTCCATTTAAGTTTTGCACATCCTAACATTCATAATTCCATCCAAGTGTGGCACATGCTAGCATTCACAATCCTATCTAGATGCGACGCAGGCTAATGTTCACAATTTTAAGTGTGGGATATGCTAACATTCGAATTCCATCTAAGTGTGGCACATGCTAACATTGAAATTCCATCTGAGTGTGGCACATGCTAACAATCACAATCCTATCTAGATGTGACACAGGCTAATGTTCCCAATACTAAGTGTGGGATATGCTAACATTCGAATTCCATCTAAGTTTGGCACATGCTAACATTCAAGATCCATCTAAGTGTGGCACATGCTAGCATTCACAAACCTATCTAGATGCGATGGAGGCTAATGTTCATAATTCTAAGTGTGGGATATGCTAACATTCGAATTCCATTTCAGTGTGGCACATGCTAACATTCAAATTCCATCTGAGTGTGGCACATGCTAACATTCACAATCCTATCTAGATGTGAGACAGGCTAATGTTCCCAATACTAAGTGTGGGATATGCTAACATTCGAATTCCATCTAAGTTTGGCACATGCTAACATTGAAATTCCATCTGAGTGTGGCACATGCTAACAATCACAGTCCTATCTAGATGCGACGCAGGCTAATGTTCACAATTTTAAGTGTGGGATATGCTAACATTCGAATTCCATCTAAGTGTGGCACATGCTAACATTGAAATTCCATCTGAGTGTGGCACATGCTAACAATCACAATCCTATCTATATGTGACACAGGCTAATGTTCCCAATACTAAGTGTGGGATATGCTAACATTCGAATTCCATCTAAGTTTGGCACATGCTAACATTCAAGATCCATCTAAGTGTGGCACATGCTAGCATTCACAAACCTATCTAGATGCGACGCAGGCTAATGTTCACAATTTTAAGTGTGGGATATGCTAACATTCGAATTCCATCTAAGTGTGGCACATGCTAACATTGAAATTCCATCTGAGTGTGGCACATGCTAACAATCACAATCCTATCTAGATATGAGACAGGCTAATGTTCCCAATACTAAGTGTGGGATATGCTAACATTCGAATTCCATCTAAGTTTGGCACATGCTAACATTGAAATTCCATCTGAGTGTGGCACATGCTAACAATCACAGTCCTATCTAGATGCGACGCAGGCTAATGTTCACAATTTTAAGTGTGGGATATGCTAACATTCGAATTCCATCTAAGTGTGGCACATGCTAACATTGAAATTCCATCTGAGTGTGGCACATGCTAACAATCACAATCCTATCTAGATGTGACACAGGCTAATGTTCCCAATACTAAGTGTGGGATATGCTAACATTCGAATTCCATCTAAGTTTGGCACATGCTAACATTCAAGATCCATCTAAGTGTGGCACATGCTAGCATTCACAAACCTATCTAGATGCGATGGAGGCTAATGTTCATAATTCGAAGTGTGGGATATGCTAACATTCGAATTCCATTTCAGTGTGGCACATGCTAACATTCAAATTCCATCTGAGTGTGGCACATGCTAACATTCACAATCCTATCTAGATGTGCCGCAGGCTAACGTTCACAATTCTAAGTGTGGCATATGCTAACATTCCAAATTCCATTTAAGTGTTGCACATCCTAACATTCATAATTCCATCCAAGTGTGGCATATGCTAACATTCGAATTCCATCTAAGTGTGGCACATGCTAACATTCAAGATCCATCTAAGTGTGGCACATGCTAGCATTCACAAACCTATCTAGATGCGACGCAGGCTAATGTTCACAATTTTAAGTGTGGGATATGCTAACATTCGAATTCCATCTAAGTGTGGCACATGCTAACATTCAAATTCCATCTGAGTGTGGCACGTGCTAACATTCACAATCCTATCTAGATGTGCCGCAGGCTAATGTTCACAATTCTAAGTGTGGGATATGCTAACATTCGAATTCCATTTAAGTGTGGCACATGCTAACATTCAAATTCCATCTGGGTGTGGCACATGCTAACATTCACAATCTTATCTAGATGTGCCGCAGGCTAACGTTCACAATATTAAGTGTGGCATATGCTAACATTCCCAATTCCATTTAAGTTTTGCACATCCTAACATTCATAATTCCATCCAAGTGTGGCACATGCTAGCATTCACAATCCTATCTAGATGCGAAGCAGGCTAATGTTCACAATTTTAAGTGTGGGATATGCTAACATTCGAATTCCATCTAAGTGTGGCACATGCTAACATTGAAATTCCATCTGAGTGTGGCACATGCTAACAATCACAATCCTATCTAGATGTGACACAGGCTAATGTTCCCAATACTAAGTGTGGGATATGCTAACATTCGAATTCCATCTAAGTTTGGCACATGCTAACATTGAAATTCCATCTGAGTGTGGCACATGCTAACAATCACAGTCCTATCTAGATGCGACGCAGGCTAATGTTCACAATTTTAAGTGTGGGATATGCTAACATTCGAATTCCATCTAAGTGTGGCACATGCTAACATTGAAATTCCATCTGAGTGTGGCACATGCTAACAATCACAATCCTATCTAGATGTGACACAGGCTAATGTTCCCAATACTAAGTGTGGGATATGCTAACATTCGAATTCCATCTAAGTTTGGCACATGCTAACATTGAAATTCCATCTGAGTGTGGCACATGATAACAATCACAATCCTATCTAGATGCGACGCAGGCTAATGTTCACAATTTTAAGTGTGGGATATGCTAACATTCGAATTCCATCTAAGTTTGGCACATGCTAACATTCAAGATCCATCTAAGTGTGGCACATGCTAGCATTCACAAACCTATCTAGATGCGATGGAGGCTAATGTTCATAATTCTAAGTGTGGGATATGCTAACATTCGAATTCCATTTCAGTGTGGCACATGCTAACATTCAAATTCCATCTGAGTGTGGCACATGCTAACATTCACAATCCTATCTAGATGTGCCGCAGGCTAACGTTCACAATTCTAAGTCTGGCATATGCTAACATTCCCAATTCCATTTAAGTGTTGCACATCCTAACATTCATAATTCCATCCAAGTGTGGCATATGCTAACATTCGAATTCCATCTAAGTGTGGCACATGCTAACATTCAAGATCCATCTAAGTGTGGCACATGCTAACATTCACAATCCTATCTAGATGCGGCGGAGGCTAATGTTCACAATTCTAAGTGTGGGATATGCTAACATTCGAATTCCATCTAAGTGTGGCACATGCTAACATTGAAATTCCATCTGAGTGTGGCATATGCTAACAATCACAGTCCTATCTAGATGCGATGCAGGCTAATGTTCACAATTTTAAGTGTGGGATATGCTAACATTCGAATTCCATCTAAGTGTGGCAGATGCTAAGATATAAATTCCATCTGAGTTTGGCACATGCTAACATTCACAATCCTATATAGTTGTGCCGCAGGCTAACATTCCCAATTCTAAGTGTGGGAAATGCTAACATTCAAGATCCAGCTAAGTGTGGCACATGCTAGCATTCACAATCCTATCTAGAGGCGATGCAGGCTAATATTCACAATTCTAAGTGTGGGATATGCTAACATTCGAATTCCATCTAAGTGTGGTGCATGCTAACATTCAAATTCCATCTGAGTGTGGCACATGCTAACATTCACAATCCTATCTAGATGTGCCGCAGGCTAATGTTCACAATTCTAAGTGTGGGATTTGCTAACGTTCGAATTCCATTTAAGTGTGGCACATGCTAACATTCAAATTCCATCTGAGTGTGGCACATGCTAACATTCACAATCCTATCTAGATGTGCCGCAGGCTAACGTTCACAATTCTAAGTGTGGGATATGCTAACATTCCCAATTCCATTTAAGTGTTGCACATCCTAACATTCATAATTCCATCCAAGTGTGGCATATGCTAACATTCGAATTCCATCTAAGTGTGGCACATGCTAACATTCAAGATCCATCTAAGTGTGGCACATGCTAGCATTCACAATCCTATCTACATGCGACGGAGGCTAATGTTCACAATTCTAAGTGTGGGATATGCTAACATTCGAATTCCATCTAAGTGTGGCACATGCTAACATTGAAATTCCATCTGAGTGTGGCACATGCTAACAATCACAGTCCTATTTAGATGCGACGCAGGCTAATGTTCACAATTTTAAGTGTGGGATATGCTAACATTCGAATTCCATCTAAGTGTGGCACATGCTAAGATTTAAATTCCATCTGAGTGTGGCACATGCTAACATTTACAATCCTATATAGTTGTGCCGCAGGCTAACATTCCCAATTCTAAGTGGGATATGCTAACATTCAAGATCCTATCTTGATGTGCCGCAGGCTAACGTTAACAATTCTAAGTGTGGGATATGCTAACATTCGAATTTCATCTAAGTGTGGCACATGATAAAATTCCAATTCCATCTGAGTGTGGTACATGTGAGCATTCACAATCCTATCTAGATGTGATGCAGGCTAATGTTCACAAATCTAAGTGTGGGATATGCTAACATTCAAATTCCATTTAAGTGTGGCACATGCTAACATTCAAATTCCATCTGAGTGTGGCAATGCTAACAATCACAATCTTATCTAGATGCGACGCAGGCTAATGGTCACAATTTTAAATGTGGGATATGCTAACATTCGACTTCCATCTAAGTGTGGCTCATGCTAACATTCACAATCCTATCTAGATGTGCCGCAGGCTAACGTTCACAATTCTAAGTGTGGGATATGCTAACATTCCCAATTCCATTTACGTGTTGCACATCCTAACATTCATAATTCCATCCAAGTGTGGCATATGCTTACATTCGAATTCCATCTAAGTGTGGCACATGCTAACATTCAAGATCCATCTAAGTGTGGCACATGCTTGCATTCACAATCCTATCTAGATGCGACGCAGTCTAATTTTCACAATTCTAAGTGTGGGATATGCTAACATTCGAATTGCATCTAAGTGTGGCACATGCTAACATTCAAATTCCATCTGAGTATGGCACATGCTAACATTCACAATCCTATCTAGATGTGCTGCAGGCTAATGTTCACAATTCTAAGTGTGGGATATGCTAACATTCGCATTCCATTTAAGTGTGGCACATGCTAACATTCAAATTCCATCTGAGTGTGGCACATGCTAACATTCACAATCTTATCTAGATGTGCCGCAGGCTAACGTTCACAATTCTAAGTGTGGCATATGCTAACATTCCCAATTCCATTTAAGTGTTGCACATCCTAACATTCATAATTCCATCCAAGTGTGGCATATGCTAACATTTGAATTCCATCTAAGTGTGGCACATGCCAACATTCCAGATCCATCTAAGTGTGGCACATGCTAGCATTCACAATCCTATCTAGATGCGACAGAGGCTAATGTTCACAATTCTAAGTGTGGGATATGCTAACATTGAAATTCCATCTGAGTGTGGCACATGCTAACAATCCTATCTAGATGCGACGCAGGCTAATGTTCATAATTTTAAGTGTGGGATATGCTAACATTAGAATTCCATCTAAGTGTGGCACATGCTAAGATTTAAATTCCATCTGAGTGTGGCACATGCTAACATTCACAATCCTGTATAGATGTGCCGCAGGCTAACGTTCCCAATTCTAAGTGTGGGATATGCTAACATTCAAGATCTATCTAAGTGTGGCACATGCTAGCATTCACAATCCTATCTAGTGGCAAAGCAGGCTAATGTTCACAATTCTAAGTGTGGGATATGCTAACATTCAAGATCCATCTAAGTGTGGCACATGCTAGCATTCACAATCCTATCTAGATGCGACAGAGGCTAATGTTCACAATTCTAAGTGTGGGATATGCCAACATTCGAATTCCATCTAAGCGTGGCACATGATAAAATTCCAATTCCATCTGAGTTTGGCACATGCGAGCATTCACAATCCTATCTAGATGTGATGCAGGCTAATGTTCACAATTCTAAGTGTGGGATATGCTAACATTCGAATTCCATTTAAGTGTGGCACATGCTAACATTCAAATTCCATCTGAGTGTGGCAATGCTAACAATCACAATCATATCTAGATGCGACGCAGGCTAATGGTCACAATTTTAAATGTGGGATATGCTAACATTCGAATTCCATCAAAGTGTGGCTCATGCTAACATTCACAATCCTATCTAGATGTGCCGCAGGCTAACGTTCACAATTCTAAGTGTGGGATATGCTAACATTCCCATTCCATTTAAGTGTTGCACATCCTAACATTCATAATTCCACCCAAGTGTGGCATATGCTAACATTCGAATTCCATCTAAGTGTGGCACGTGCTAACATTCAAGATCCATCTAAGTGTGGCACATGCTAGCATTCAGAATCCTATCTAGATGCGACACAGGCTAATGTTCACAATTCTAAGTGTGGGATATGCTAACATTTGAATTCCATTTAACTGTGGCACATGCTAACATTCAAATTCCATCTGAGTGTGGCACATGCTAACATTCACAATCCTATCTAGGTGTGCCGCAGGCTAACGTTCACAATTCTAAGTGTGGCATATGCTAACATTCCCAATTCCATTTAAGTGTTGCACATCCTAACATTCATAATTCCATCCAAGTGTGGCATATGCTAACATTCGAATTCCATCTAAGTGTGGCACATGCTAACATTCAAGATCCATCTAAGTGTGGCACATGCTAGCATTCAGAATCCTATCTAGATGCGACGGAGGCTAATGTTCACAATTCTAAGTGTGGTATATGCTAACATTCAAATTACATCTAAGTGTGGCACATGCTAAGATTTAAATTCCATCTGAGTGTGGCACCTGCTAACATTCACAATCCTATATAGTTGTGCCGCAGGCTAACATTCCCAATTCTAAGTGTGGGATTTGCTAACATTCGAATTCCATTTAAGTGTGGCACATGCTAACATTCAAATTCCATCTGAGTGTGGCACATGCTAACATTCACAATCCTATCTAGATGTGCCGCAGGCTAATGTTCACAATTCTAAGTGTGGGATTTGCTAACATTCGAATTCCATTTAAGTGTGGCACATGCTAACATTCAAATTCCATCTGAGTGTGGCACATGATAACATTCACAATCCTATCTAGATGTGCCGCAGGCTAACGTTCACAATTCTAAGTGTGGGATATGCTAACATTCCCAATTCAATTTAAGTGTTGCACATCCTAACATTCATAATTCCATCCAAGTGTGGCATATGCTAACATTCGAATTCCATCTAAGTGTGGCACATGCTAACATTCAAGATCCATCTAAGTGTGGCACATGCTAGCATTCACAATCCTATCTACATGCGACGGAGGCTAATGTTCACAATTCTAAGTGTGGGATATGCTAACATTCGAATTCCATCTAAGTGTGGCACATGCTAACATTGAAATTCCATCTGAGTGTGGCACATGCTAACAATCACAGTCCTATCTAGATGCGACGCAGGCTAATGTTCACAATTTTAAGTGTGGGATATGCTAACATTCGAATTCCATCTAAGTGTGGCACATGCTAAGATTTAAATTCCATCTGAGTGTGGCACATGCTAACATTTACAATCCTATATAGTTGTGCCGCAGGCTAACATTCCCAATTCTAAGTGGGATATGCTAACATTCAAGATCCATCTAAGTGTGGCACATGCTAGCATCCACAATCCTATCTAGTGGTGATGCAGGCTAATGTTCACAATTCTAAGTGTGGCACATGCTAACATTCACAATCCTATCTTGATGTGCCGCAGGCTAACGTTAACAATTCTAAGTGTGGGATATGCTAACATTCGAATTTCATCTAAGTGTGGCACATGATAAAATTCCAATTCCATCTGAGTGTGGTACATGTGAGCATTCACAATCCTATCTAGATGTGATGCAGGCTAATGTTCACAATTCTAAGTGTGGGGTATGCTAACATTTAAATTCCATTTAAGTGTGGCACATGCTAACATTCAAATTCCATCTGAGTGTGGCAATGCTAACAATCACAATCTTATCTAGATGCGACGCAGGCTAATGGTCACAATTTTAAATGTGGGATATGCTAACATTCGACTTCCATCTAAGTGTGGCTCATGCTAACATTCACAATCCTATCTAGATGTGCCGCAGGCTAACGTTCACAATTCTAAGTGTGGGATATGCTAACATTCCCAATTCCATTTACGTGTTGCACATCCTAACATTCATAATTCCATCCAAGTGTGGCATATGCTAACATTCAAATTCCATCTAAGTATGGCACATGCTAACATTCAAGATCCATCTAAGTGTGGCACATGCTTGCATTCACAATCCTATCTAGATGCGACGCAGGCTAATTTTCACAATTCTAAGTGTGGGATATGCTAACATTCGAATTGCATCTAAGTGTGGCACATGCTAACATTCAAATTCCATCTGAGTATGGCACATGCTAACATTCACAATCCTATCTAGATGTGCTGCAGGCTAATGTTCACAATTCTAAGTGTGGGATATGCTAACATTCGCATTCCATTTAAGTGTGGCACATGCTAACATTCAAATTCCATCTGAGTGTGGCACATGCTAACATTCACAATCTTATCTAGATGTGCCGCAGGCTAACGTTCACAATTCTAAGTGTGGCATATGCTAACATTCCCAATTCCATTTAAGTGTTGCACATCCTAACATTCATAATTCCATCCAAGTGTGGCATATGCTAACATTTGAATTCCATCTAAGTGTGGCACATGCCAACATTCCAGATCCATCTAAGTGTGGCACATGCTAGCATTCACAATCCTATCTAGATGCGACAGAGGCTAATGTTCACAATTCTAAGTGTGGGATATGCTAACATTGAAATTCCATCTGAGTGTGGCACATGCTAACAATCACAATCCTATCTAGATGCGACGCAGGCTAATGTTCATAATTTTAAGTGTGGGATATGCTAACATTAGAATTCCATCTAAGTGTGGCACATGCTAAGATTTAAATTCCATCTGAGTGTGGCACATGCTAACATTCACAATCCTATATAGATGTGCCGCAGGCTAACGTTCCCAATTCTAAGTGTGGGATATGCTAACATTCAAGATCTATCTAAGTGTGGCACATGCTAGCATTCACAATCCTATCCAGTGGCAAAGCAGGCTAATGTTCACAATTCTAAGTGTGGGATATGCTAACATTCAAGATCCATCTAAGTGTGGCATATGCTAGCATTCACAATCCTATCTAGATGCGACAGAGGCTAATGTTCACAATTCTAAGTGTGGGATATGCCAACATTCGATTTCCATCTAAGCGTGGCACATGATAAAATTCCAATTCCATCTGAGTTTGGCACATGCGAGCATTCACAATCCTATCTAGATGTGATGCAGGCTAATGTTCACAATTCTAAGTGTGGGATATGCTAACATTCGAATTCCATTTAAGTGTGGCACATGCTAACATTCAAGATCCATCTAAGTGTGGCACATGCTAGCATTCACAATCCTATCTACATGCGACGGAGGCTAATGTTCACAATTCTAAGTGTGGGATATGCTAACATTCGAATTCCATCTAAGTGTGGCACATGCTAACATTGAAATTCCATCTGAGTGTGGCACATGCTAACAATCACAGTCCTATCTAGATGCGACGCAGGCTAATGTTCACAATTTTAAGTGTGGGATATGCTAACATTCGAATTCCATCTAAGTGTGGCACATGCTAAGATTTAAATTCCATCTGAGTGTGGCACATGCTAACATTTACAATCCTATATAGTTGTGCCGCAGGCTAACATTCCCAATTCTAAGTGGGATATGCTAACATTCAAGATCCATCTAAGTGTGGCACATGCTAGCATCCACAATCCTATCTAGTGGTGATGCAGGCTAATGTTCACAATTCTAAGTGTGGCACATGCTAACATTCACAATCCTATCTTGATGTGCCGCAGGCTAACGTTAACAATTCTAAGTGTGGGATATGCTAACATTCGAATTTCATCTAAGTGTGGCACATGATAAAATTCCAATTCCATCTGAGTGTGGCAATGCTAACAATCACAATCTTATCTAGATGCGACGCAGGCTAATGGTCACAATTTTAAATGTGGGATATGCTAACATTCGACTTCCATCTAAGTGTGGCTCATGCTAACATTCACAATCCTATCTAGATGTGCCGCAGGCTAACGTTCACAATTCTAAGTGTGGGATATGCTAACATTCCCAATTCCATTTACGTGTTGCACATCCTAACATTCATAATTCCATCCAAGTGTGGCATATGCTAACATTCAAATTCCATCTAAGTATGGCACATGCTAACATTCAAGATCCATCTAAGTGTGGCACATGCTTGCATTCACAATCCTATCTAGATGCGACGCAGGCTAATTTTCACAATTCTAAGTGTGGGATATGCTAACATTCGAATTGCATCTAAGTGTGGCACATGCTAACATTGAAATTCCATCTGAGTGTGGCACATGCTAACAATCACAATCCTATCTAGATGTGACACAGGCTAATGTTCCCAATACTAAGTGTGGGATATGCTAACATTCGAATTCCATCTAAGTTTGGCACATGCTAACATTGAAATTCCATCTGAGTGTGGCACATGCTAACAATCACAGTCCTATCTAGATGCGACGCAGGCTAATGTTCACAATTTTAAGTGTGGGATATGCTAACATTCGAATTCCATCTAAGTGTGGCACATGCTAACATTGAAATTCCATCTGAGTGTGGCACATGCTAACAATCACAATCCTATCTAGATGTGACACAGGCTAATGTTCCCAATACTAAGTGTGGGATATGCTAACATTCGAATTCCATCTAAGTTTGGCACATGCTAACATTCAAGATCCATCTAAGTGTGGCACATGCTAGCATTCACAAACCTATCTAGATGCGATGGAGGCTAATGTTCATAATTCTAAGTGTGGGATATGCTAACATTCGAATTCCATTTCAGTGTGGCACATGCTAACATTCAAATTCCATCTGAGTGTGGCACATGCTAACATTCACAATCCTATCTAGATGTGAGACAGGCTAATGTTCCCAATACTAAGTGTGGGATATGCTAACATTCGAATTCCATCTAAGTTTGGCACATGCTAACATTGAAATTCCATCTGAGTGTGGCACATGCTAACAATCACAGTCCTATCTAGATGCGACGCAGGCTAATGTTCACAATTTTAAGTGTGGGATATGCTAACATTCGAATTCCATCTAAGTGTGGCACATGCTAACATTGAAATTCCATCTGAGTGTGGCACATGCTAACAATCACAATCCTATCTAGATGTGACACAGGCTAATGTTCCCAATACTAAGTGTGGGATATGCTAACATTCGAATTCCATCTAAGTTTGGCACATGCTAACATTCAAGATCCATCTAAGTGTGGCACATGCTAGCATTCACAAACCTATCTAGATGCGACGCAGGCTAATGTTCACAATTTTAAGTGTGGGATATGCTAACATTCGAATTCCATCTAAGTGTGGCACATGCTAACATTGAAATTCCATCTGAGTGTGGCACATGCTAACAATCACAATCCTATCTAGATATGAGACAGGCTAATGTTCCCAATACTAAGTGTGGGATATGCTAACATTCGAATTCCATCTAAGTTTGGCACATGCTAACATTGAAATTCCATCTGAGTGTGGCACATGCTAACAATCACAGTCCTATCTAGATGCGACGCAGGCTAATGTTCACAATTTTAAGTGTGGGATATGCTAACATTCGAATTCCATCTAAGTGTGGCACATGCTAACATTGAAATTCCATCTGAGTGTGGCACATGCTAACAATCACAATCCTATCTAGATGTGACACAGGCTAATGTTCCCAATACTAAGTGTGGGATATGCTAACATTCGAATTCCATCTAAGTTTGGCACATGCTAACATTCAAGATCCATCTAAGTGTGGCACATGCTAGCATTCACAAACCTATCTAGATGCGATGGAGGCTAATGTTCATAATTCGAAGTGTGGGATATGCTAACATTCGAATTCCATTTCAGTGTGGCACATGCTAACATTCAAATTCCATCTGAGTGTGGCACATGCTAACATTCACAATCCTATCTAGATGTGCCGCAGGCTAACGTTCACAATTCTAAGTGTGGCATATGCTAACATTCCCAATTCCATTTAAGTGTTGCACATCCTAACATTCATAATTCCATCCAAGTGTGGCATATGCTAACATTCGAATTCCATCTAAGTGTGGCACATGCTAACATTCAAGATCCATCTAAGTGTGGCACATGCTAGCATTCACAAACCTATCTAGATGCGACGCAGGCTAATGTTCACAATTTTAAGTGTGGGATATGCTAACATTCGAATTCCATCTAAGTGTGGCACATGCTAACATTCAAATTCCATCTGAGTGTGGCACATGCTAACATTCACAATCCTATCTAGATGTGCCGCAGGCTAATGTTCACAATTCTAAGTGTGGGATATGCTAACATTCGAATTCCATTTAAGTGTGGCACATGCTAACATTCAAATTCCATCTGGGTGTGGCACATGCTAACATTCACAATCTTATCTAGATGTGCCGCAGGCTAACGTTCACAATATTAAGTGTGGCATATGCTAACATTCCCAATTCCATTTAAGTTTTGCACATCCGAACATTCATAATTCCATCGAAGTGTGGCACATGCTAGCATTCACAATCCTATCTAGATGCGAAGCAGGCTAATGTTCACAATTTTAAGTGTGGGATATGCTAACATTCGAATTCCATCTAAGTGTGGCACATGCTAACATTGAAATTCCATCTGAGTGTGGCACATGCTAACAATCACAATCCTATCTAGATGTGACACAGGCTAATGTTCCCAATACTAAGTGTGGGATATGCTAACATTCGAATTCCATCTGAGTGTGGCACATGCTAACATTTACAATCCTATATAGTTGTGCCGCAGGCTAACATTCCCAATTCTAAGTGGGATATGCTAACATTCAAGATCCATCTAAGTGTGGCACATGCTAGCATCCACAATCCTATCTAGTGGTGATGCAGGCTAATGTTCACAATTCTAAGTGTGGCACATGCTAACATTCACAATCCTATCTTGATGTGCCGCAGGCTAACGTTAACAATTCTAAGTGTGGGATATGCTAACATTCGAATTTCATCTAAGTGTGGCACATGATAAAATTCCAATTCCATCTGAGTGTGGTACATGTGAGCATTCACAATCCTATCTAGATGTGATGCAGGCTAATGTTCACAATTCTAAGTGTGGGATATGCTAACATTCAAATTCCATTTAAGTGTGGCACATGCTAACATTCAAATTCCATCTGAGTGTGGCACATGCTAACAATCACAATCCTATCTAGATGTGACACAGGCTAATGTTCCCAATACTAAGTGTGGGATATGCTAACATTCGAATTCCATCTAAGTTTGGCACATGCTAACATTCAAGATCCATCTAAGTGTGGCACATGCTAGCATTCACAAACCTATCTAGATGCGATGGAGGCTAATGTTCATAATTCTAAGTGTGGGATATGCTAACATTCGAATTCCATTTCAGTGTGGCACATGCTAACATTCAAATTCCATCTGAGTGTGGCACATGCTAACATTCACAATCCTATCTAGATGTGACACAGGCTAATGTTCCCAATACTAAGTGTGGGATATGCTAACATTCGAATTCCATCTAAGTTTGGCACATGCTAACATTGAAATTCCATCTGAGTGTGGCACATGCTAACAATCACAGTCCTATCTAGATGCGACGCAGGCTAATGTTCACAATTTTAAGTGTGGGATATGCTAACATTCGAATTCCATCTAAGTGTGGCACATGCTAACATTGAAATTCCATCTGAGTGTGGCACATGCTAACAATCACAATCCTATCTAGATGTGACACAGGCTAATGTTCCCAATACTAAGTGTGGGATATGCTAACATTCGAATTCCATCTAAGTTTGGCACATGCTAACATTCAAGATCCATTTAAGTGTGGCACATGCTAGCATTCACAAACCTATCTAGATGCGACGCAGGCTAATGTTCACAATTTTAAGTGTGGGATATGCTAACATTCGAATTCCATCTAAGTGTGGCACATGCTAACATTGAAATTCCATCTGAGTGTGGCACATGCTAACAATCACAATCCTATCTAGATATGAGACAGGCTAATGTTCCCAATACTAAGTGTGGGATATGCTAACATTCGAATTCCATCTAAGTTTGGCACATGCTAACATTGAAATTCCATCTGAGTGTGGCACATGCTAACAATCACAGTCCTATCTAGATGCGACGCAGGCTAATGTTCACAATTTTAAGTGTGGGATATGCTAACATTCGAATTCCATCTAAGTGTGGCACATGCTAACATTGAAATTCCATCTGAGTGTGGCACATGCTAACAATCACAATCCTATCTAGATGTGACACAGGCTAATGTTCCCAATACTAAGTGTGGGATATGCTAACATTCGAATTCCATCTAAGTTTGGCACATGCTAACATTCAAGATCCATCTAAGTGTGGCACATGCTAGCATTCACAAACCTATCTAGATGCGATGGAGGCTAATGTTCATAATTCGAAGTGTGGGATATGCTAACATTCGAATTCCATTTCAGTGTGGCACATGCTAACATTCAAATTCCATCTGAGTGTGGCACATGCTAACATTCACAATCCTATCTAGATGTGCCGCAGGCTAACGTTCACAATTCTAAGTGTGGCATATGCTAACATTCCCAATTCCATTTAAGTGTTGCACATCCTAACATTCATAATTCCATCCAAGTGTGGCATATGCTAACATTCGAATTCCATCTAAGTGTGGCACATGCTAACATTCAAGATCCCTCTAAGTGTGGCACATGCTAGCATTCACAAACCTATCTAGATGCGACGCAGGCTAATGTTCACAATTTTAAGTGTGGGATATGCTAACATTCGAATTCCATCTAAGTGTGGCACATGCTAACATTCAAATTCCATCTGAGTGTGGCACATGCTAACATTCACAATCCTATCTAGATGTGCCGCAGGCTAATGTTCACAATTCTAAGTGTGGGATATGCTAACATTCGAATTCCATTTAAGTGTGGCACATGCTAACATTCAAATTCCATCTGGGTGTGGCACATGCTAACATTCACAATCTTATCTAGATGTGCCGCAGGCTAACGTTCACAATATTAAGTGTGGCATATGCTAACATTCCCAATTCCATTTAAGTTTTGCACATCCTAACATTCATAATTCCATCCAAGTGTGGCACATGCTAGCATTCACAATCCTATCTAGATGCGAAGCAGGCTAATGTTCACAATTTTAAGTGTGGGATATGCTAACATTCGAATTCCATCTAAGTGTGGCACATGCTAACATTGAAATTCCATCTGAGTGTGGCACATGCTAACAATCACAATCCTATCTAGATGTGACACAGGCTAATGTTCCCAATACTAAGTGTGGGATATGCTAACATTCGAATTCCATCTGAGTGTGGCACATGCTAACATTTACAATCCTATATAGTTGTGCCGCAGGCTAACATTCCCAATTCTAAGTGGGATATGCTAACATTCAAGATCCATCTAAGTGTGGCACATGCTAGCATCCACAATCCTATCTAGTGGTGATGCAGGCTAATGTTCACAATTCTAAGTGTGGCACATGCTAACATTCACAATCCTATCTTGATGTGCCGCAGGCTAACGTTAACAATTCTAAGTGTGGGATATGCTAACATTCGAATTTCATCTAAGTGTGGCACATGATAAAATTCCAATTCCATCTGAGTGTGGTACATGTGAGCATTCACAATCCTATCTAGATGTGATGCAGGCTAATGTTCACAATTCTAAGTGTGGGATATGCTAACATTCAAATTCCATTTAAGTGTGGCACATGCTAACATTCAAATTCCATCTGAGTGTGGCAATGCTAACAATCACAATCTTATCTAGATGCGACGAAGGCTAATGGTCACAATTTTAAATGTGGGATATGCTAACATTCGACTTCCATCTAAGTGTGGCTCATGCTAACATTCACAATCCTATCTAGATGTGCCGCAGGCTAACGTTCACAATTCTAAGTGTGGGATATGCTAACATTCCCAATTCCATTTACGTGTTGCACATCCTAACATTCATAATTCCATCCAAGTGTGGCATATGCTAACATTCAAATTCCATCTAAGTATGGCACATGCTAACATTCAAGATCCATCTAAGTGTGGCACATGCTTGCATTCACAATCCTATCTAGATGCGACGCAGGCTAATTTTCACAATTCTAAGTGTGGGATATGCTAACATTCGAATTGCATCTAAGTGTGGCACATGCTAACATTGAAATTCCATCTGAGTGTGGCACATGCTAACAATCACAATCCTATCTAGATGTGACACAGGCTAATGTTCCCAATACTAAGTGTGGGATATGCTAACACTTTCGAATTCCATCTAAGTTTGGCACATGCTAACATTGAAATTCCATCTGAGTGTGGCACATGCTAACAATCACAGTCCTATCTAGATGCGACGCAGGCTAATGTTCACAATTTTAAGTGTGGGATATGCTAACATTCGAATTCCATCTAAGTGTGGCACATGCTAACATTGAAATTCCATCTGAGTGTGGCACATGCTAACAATCACAATCCTATCTAGATGTGACACAGGCTAATGTTCCCAATACTAAGTGTGGGATATGCTAACATTCGAATTCCATCTAAGTTTGGCACATGCTAACATTCAAGATCCATCTAAGCGTGGCACATGCTAGCATTCACAAACCTATCTAGATGCGATGGAGGCTAATGTTCATAATTCTAAGTGTGGGATATGCTAACATTCGAATTCCATTTCAGTGTGGCACATGCTAACATTCAAATTCCATCTGAGTGTGGCACATGCTAACATTCACAATCCTATCTAGATGTGAGACAGGCTAATGTTCCCAATACTAAGTGTGGGATATGCTAACATTCGAATTCCATCTAAGTTTGGCACATGCTAACATTGAAATTCCATCTGAGTGTGGCACATGCTAACAATCACAGTCCTATCTAGATGCGACGCAGGCTAATGTTCACAATTTTAAGTGTGGGATATGCTAACATTCGAATTCCATCTAAGTGTGGCACATGCTAACATTGAAATTCCATCTGAGTGTGGCACATGCTAACAATCACAATCCTATCTAGATGTGACACAGGCTAATGTTCCCAATACTAAGTGTGGGATATGCTAACATTCGAATTCCATCTAAGTTTGGCACATGCTAACATTCAAGATCCATCTAAGTGTGGCACATGCTAGCATTCACAAACCTATCTAGATGCGACGCAGGCTAATGTTCACAATTTTAAGTGTGGGATATGCTAACATTCGAATTCCATCTAGGTGTGGCACATGCTAACATTGAAATTCCATCTGAGTGTGGCACATGCTAACAATCACAATCCTATCTAGATATGAGACAGGCTAATGTTCCCAATACTAAGTGTGGGATATGCTAACATTCGAATTCCATCTAAGTTTGGCACATGCTAACATTGAAATTCCATCTGAGTGTGGCACATGCTAACAATCACAGTCCTATCTAGATGCGACGCAGGCTAATGTTCACAATTTTAAGTGTGGGATATGCTAACATTCGAATTCCATCTAAGTGTGGCACATGCTAACATTGAAATTCCATCTGAGTGTGGCACATGCTAACAATCACAATCCTATCTAGATGTGACACAGGCTAATGTTCCCAATACTAAGTGTGGGATATGCTAACATTCGAATTCCATCTAAGTTTGGCACATGCTAACATTCAAGATCCATCTAAGTGTGGCACATGCTAGCATTCACAAACCTATCTAGATGCGATGGAGGCTAATGTTCATAATTCGAAGTGTGGGATATGCTAACATTCGAATTCCATTTGAGTGTGGCACATGCTAACATTCAAATTCCATCTGAGTGTGGCACATGCTAACATTCACAATCCTATCTAGATGTGCCGCAGGCTAACGTTCACAATTCTAAGTGTGGCATATGCTAACATTCCCAATTCCATTTAAGTGTTGCACATCCTAACATTCATAATTCCATCCAAGTGTGGCATATGCTAACATTCGAATTCCATCTAAGTGTGGCACATGCTAACATTCAAGATCCATCTAAGTGTGGCACATGCTAGCATTCACAAACCTATCTAGATGCGACACAGGCTAATGTTCACAATTTTAAGTGTGGGATATGCTAACATTCGAATTCCATCTAAGTGTGGCACATGCTAACATTCAAATTCCATCTGAGTGTGGCACATGCTAACATTCACAATCCTATCTAGATGTGCCGCAGGCTAATGTTCACAATTCTAAGTGTGGGATATGCTAACATTCGAATTCCATTTAAGTGTGGCACATGCTAACATTCAAATTCCATCTGGGTGTGGCACATGCTAACATTCACAATCTTATCTAGATGTGCCGCAGGCTAACGTTCACAATATTAAGTGTGGCATATGCTAACATTCCCAATTCCATTTAAGTTTTGCACATCCTAACATTCATAATTCCATCCAAGTGTGGCACATGCTAGCATTCACAATCCTATCTAGATGCGAAGCAGGCTAATGTTCACAATTTTAAGTGTGGGATATGCTAACATTCGAATTCCATCTAAGTGTGGCACATGCTAACATTGAAATTCCATCTGAGTGTGGCACATGCTAACAATCACAATCCTATCTAGATGTGACACAGGCTAATGTTCCCAATACTAAGTGTGGGATATGCTAACATTTGAATTCCATCTAAGTTTGGCACATGCTAACATTGAAATTCCATCTGAGTGTGGCACATGCTAACAATCACAGTCCTATCTAGATGCGACGCAGGCTAATGTTCACAATTTTAAGTGTGGGATATGCTAACATTCGAATTCCATCTAAGTGTGGCACATGCTAACATTGAAATTCCATCTGAGTGTGGCACATGCTAACAATCACAATCCTATCTAGATGTGACACAGGCTAATGTTCCCAATACTAAGTGTGGGATATGCTAACATTCGAATTCCATCTAAGTTTGGCACATGCTAACATTGAAATTCCATCTGAGTGTGGCACATGATAACAATCACAATCCTATCTAGATGCGACGCAGGCTAATGTTCACAATTTTAAGTGTGGGATATGCTAACATTCGAATTCCATCTAAGTTTGGCACATGCTAACATTGAAATTCCATCTGAGTGTGGCACATGATAACAATCACAATCCTATCTAGATGCGACGCAGGCTAATGTTCACAATTTTAAGTGTGGGATATGCTAACATTCGAATTCCATTTCAGTGTGGCACATGCTAACATTCAAATTCCATCTGAGTGTGGCACATGCTAACATTCACAATCCTATCTAGATGTGCCGCAGGCTAACGTTCACAATTCTAAGTGTGGCATATGCTAACATTCCCAATTCCATTTAAGTGTTGCACATCCTAACATTCATAATTCCATCCAAGTGTGGCATATGCTAACATTCGAATTCCATCTAAGTGTGGCACATGCTAACATTCAAGATCCATCTAAGTGTGGCACATGCTAACATTCACAATCCTATCTAGATGCGGCGGAGGCTAATGTTCACAATTCTAAGTGTGGGATATGCTAACATTCGAATTCCATCTAAGTGTGGCACATGCTAACATTGAAATTCCATCTGAGTGTGGCACATGCTAACAATCACAGTCCTATCTAGATGCGATGCAGGCTAATGTTCACAATGTTAAGTGTGGGATATGCTAACATTCGAATTCCATCTAAGTGTGGCAGATGCTAAGATATAAATTCCATCTGAGTTTGGCACATGCTAACATTCACAATCCTATATAGTTGTGCCGCAGGCTAACATTCCCAATTCTAAGTGTGGGAAATGCTAACATTCAAGATCCAGCTAAGTGTGGCACATGCTAGCATTCACAATCCTATCTAGAGGCGATGCAGGCTAATATTCACAATTCTAAGTGTGGGATATGCTAACATTCGAATTCCATCTAAGTGTGGTGCATGCTAACATTCAAATTCCATCTGAGTGTGGCACATGCTAACATTCACAATACTATCTAGATGTGCCGCAGGCTAATGTTCACAATTCTAAGTGTGGGATTTGCTAACATTCGAATTCCATTTAAGTGTGGCACATGCTAACATTCAAATTCCATCTGAGTGTGGCACATGCTAACATTCACAATCCTATCTAGATGTGCCGCAGGCTAACGTTCACAATTCTAAGTGTGGGATATGCTAACATTCCCAATTCCATTTAAGTGTTGCACATCCTAACATTCATAATTCCATCCAAGTGTGGCATATGCTAACATTCGAATTCCATCTAAGTGTGGCACATGCTAACATTCAAGATCCATCTAAGTGTGGCACATGCTAGCATTCACAATCCTATCTACATGCGACGGAGGCTAATGTTCACAATTCTAAGTGTGGGATATGCTAACATTCGAATTCCATCTAAGTGTGGCACATGCTAACATTGAAATTCCATCTGAGTGTGGCACATGCTAACAATCACAGTCCTATTTAGATGCGACGCAGGCTAATGTTCACAATTTTAAGTGTGGGATATGCTAACATTCGAATTCCATCTAAGTGTGGCACATGCTAATATTTAAATTCCATCTGAGTGTGGCACATGCTAACATTTACAATCCTATATAGTTGTGCCGCAGGCTAAAATTCCCAATTCTAAGTGGGATATGCTAACATTCAAGATCCTATCTTGATGTGCCGCAGGCTAACGTTAACAATTCTAAGTGTGGGATATGCTAACATTCGAATTTCATCTAAGTGTGGCACATGATAAAATTCCAATTCCATCTGAGTGTGGTACATGTGAGCATTCACAATCCTATCTAGATGTGATGCAGGCTAATGTTCACAAATCTAAGTGTAGGATATGCTAACATTCAAATTCCATTTAAGTGTGGCACATGCTAACATTCAAATTCCATCTGAGTGTGGCAATGCTAACAATCACAATCTTATCTAGATGCGACGCATGCTAATGGTCACAATTTTAAATGTGGGATATGCTAACATTCGACTTCCATCTAAGTGTGGCTCATGCTAACATTCACAATCCTATCTAGATGTGCCGCAGGCTAACGTTCACAATTCTAAGTGTGGGATATGCTAACATTCCCAATTCCATTTACGTGTTGCACATCCTAACATTCATAATTCCATCCAAGTGTGGCATATGCTTACATTCGAATTCCATCTAAGTGTGGCACATGCTAACATTCAAGATCCATCTAAGTGTGGCACATGCTTGCATTCACAATCCTATCTAGATGCGAAGCAGTCTAATTTTCACAATTCTAAGTGTGGGATATGCTAACATTCGAATTGCATCTAAGTGTGGCACATGCTAACATTCAAATTCCATCTGAGTATGGCACATGCTAACATTCACAATCCTATCTAGATGTGCTGCAGGCTAATGTTCACAATTCTAAGTGTGGGATATGCTAACATTCGCATTCCATTTAAGTATGGCACATGCTAACATTGAAATTCCATCTGAGTGTGGCACATGCTAACATTCACAATCTTATCTAGATGTGCCGCAGGCTAACGTTCACAATTCTAAGTGTGGCATATGCTAACATTCCCAATTCCATTTAAGTGTTGCACATCCTAACATTCATAATTCCATCCAAGTGTGGCATATGCTAACATTTGAATTCCATCTAAGTGTGGCACATGCCAACATTCCAGATCCATCTAAGTGTGGCACATGCTAGCATTCACAATCCTATCTAGATGCGACAGAGGCTAATGTTCACAATTCTAAGTGTGGGATATGCTAACATTGAAATTCCATCTGAGTGTGGCACATGCTAACAATCCTATCTAGATGCGACGCAGGCTAATGTTCATAATTTTAAGTGTGGGATATGCTAACATTAGAATTCCATCTAAGTGTGGCACATGCTAAGATTTAAATTCCATCTGAGTGTGGCACATGCTAACATTCACAATCCTGTATAGATGTGCCGCAGGCTAACGTTCCCAATTCTAAGTGTGGGATATGCTAACATTCAAGATCTATCTAAGTGTGGCACATGCTAGCATTCACAATCCTATCTAGTGGCAAAGCAGGCTAATGTTCACAATTCTAAGTGTGGGATATGCTAACATTCAAGATCCATCTAAGTGTGGCACATGCTAGCATTCACAATCCTATCTAGATGCGACAGAGGCTAATGTTCACAATTCTAAGTGTGGGATATGCCAACATTCGAATTCCATCTAAGCGTGGCACATGATAAAATTCCAATTCCATCTGAGTTTGGCACATGCAAGCATTCACAATCCTATCTAGATGTGATGCAGGCTAATGTTCACAATTCTAAGTGTGGGATATGCTAACATTCGAATTCCATTTAAGTGTGGCACATGCTAACATTCAAATTCCATCTGAGTGTGGCAATGCTAACAATCACAATCATATCTAGATGCGACGCAGGCTAATGGTCACAATTTTAAATGTGGGATATGCTAACATTCGAATTCCATCAAAGTGTGGCTCATGCTAACATTCACAATCCTATCTAGATGTGCCGCAGGCTAACGTTCACAATTCTAAGTGTGGGATATGCTAACATTCCCATTCCATTTAAGTGTTGCACATCCTAACATTCATAATTCCACCCAAGTGTGGCATATGCTAACATTCGAATTCCATCTAAGTGTGGCACGTGCTAACATTCAAGATCCATCTAAGTGTGGCACATGCTAGCATTCAGAATCCTATCTAGATGCGACACAGGCTAATGTTCACAATTCTAAGTGTGGGATATGCTAACATTTGAATTCCATTTAACTGTGGCACATGCTAACATTCAAATTCCATCTGAGTGTGGCACATGCTAACATTCACAATCCTATCTAGGTGTGCCGCAGGCTAACGTTCACAATTCTAAGTGTGGCATATGCTAACATTCCCAATTCCATTTAAGTGTTGCACATCCTAACATTCATAATTCCATCCAAGTGTGGCATATGCTAACATTCGAATTCCATCTAAGTGTGGCACATGCTAACATTCAAGATCCATCTAAGTGTGGCACATGCTAGCATTCAGAATCCTATCTAGATGCGACGGAGGCTAATGTTCACAATTCTAAGTGTGGTATATGCTAACATTCAAATTACATCTAAGTGTGGCACATGCTAAGATTTAAATTCCATCTGAGTGTGGCACCTGCTAACATTCACAATCCTATATAGTTGTGCCGCAGGCTAACATTCCCAATTCTAAGTGTGGGATTTGCTAACATTCGAATTCCATTTAAGTGTGGCACATGCTAACATTCAAATTCCATCTGAGTGTGGCACATGCTAACATTCACAATCCTATCTAGATGTGCCGCAGGCTAATGTTCACAATTCTAAGTGTGGGATTTGCTAACATTCGAATTCCATTTAAGTGTGGCACATGCTAACATTCAAATTCCATCTGAGTGTGGCACATGCTAACATTCACAATCCTATCTAGATGTGCCACAGGCTAACGTTCACAATTCTAAGTGTGGGATATGCTAACATTCCCAATTCCATTTAAGTGTTGCACATCCTAACATTCATAATTCCATCCAAGTGTGGCATATGCTGACATTCGAATTCCATCTAAGTGTGGCACATGCTAACATTCAAGATCCATCTAAGTGTGGCACATGCTAGCATTCACAATCCTATCTACATGCGACGGAGGCTAATGTTCACAATTCTAAGTGTGGGATATGCTAACATTCGAATTCCATCTAAGTGTGGCACATGCTAACATTGAAATTCCATCTGAGTGTGGCACATGCTAACAATCACAGTCCTATTTAGATGCGACGCAGGCTAATGTTCACAATTTTAAGTGTGGGATATGCTAACATTCGAATTCCATCTAAGTGTGGCACATGCTAAGATTTAAATTCCATCTGAGTGTGGCACATGCAAACATTTACAATCCTATATAGTTGTGCCGCAGGCTAACATTCCCAATTCTAAGTGGGATATGCTAACATTCAAGATCCTATCTTGATGTGCCGCAGGCTAACGTTAACAATTCTAAGTGTGGGATATGCTAACATTCGAATTTCATCTAAGTGTGGCACATGATAAAATTCCAATTCCATCTGAGTGTGGTACATGTGAGCATTCACAATCCTATCTAGATGTGATGCAGGCTAATGTTCACAAATCTAAGTGTAGGATATGCTAACATTCAAATTCCATTTAAGTGTGGCACATGCTAACATTCAAATTCCATCTGAGTGTGGCAATGCTAACAATCACAATCTTATCTAGATGCGACGCATGCTAATGGTCACAATTTTAAATGTGGGATATGCTAACATTCGACTTCCATCTAAGTGTGGCTCATGCTAACATTCACAATCCTATCTAGATGTGCCGCAGGCTAACGTTCACAATTCTAAGTGTGGGATATGCTAACATTCCCAATTCCATTTACGTGTTGCACATCCTAACATTCATAATTCCATCCAAGTGTGGCATATGCTTACATTCGAATTCCATCTAAGTGTGGCACATGCTAACATTCAAGATCCATCTAAGTGTGGCACATGCTTGCATTCACAATCCTATCTAGATGCGACACAGGCTAATGTTCACAATTCTAAGTGTGGGATATGCTAACATTTGAATTCCATTTAACTGTGGCACATGCTAACATTCAAATTCCATCTGAGTGTGGCACATGCTAACATTCACAATCCTATCTAGGTGTGCCGCAGGCTAACGTTCACAATTCTAAGTGTGGCATATGCTAACATTCCCAATTCCATTTAAGTGTTGCACATCCTAACATTCATAATTCCATCCAAGTGTGGCATATGCTAACATTCGAATTCCATCTAAGTGTGGCACATGCTAACATTCAAGATCCATCTAAGTGTGGCACATGCTAGCATTCAGAATCCTATCTAGATGCGACGGAGGCTAATGTTCACAATTCTAAGTGTGGTATATGCTAACATTCAAATTACATCTAAGTGTGGCACATGCTAAGATTTAAATTCCATCTGAGTGTGGCACCTGCTAACATTCACAATCCTATATAGTTGTGCCGCAGGCTAACATTCCCAATTCTAAGTGTGGGATTTGCTAACATTCGAATTCCATTTAAGTGTGGCACATGCTAACATTCAAATTCCATCTGAGTGTGGCACATGCTAACATTCACAATCCTATCTAGATGTGCCGCAGGCTAATGTTCACAATTCTAAGTGTGGGATTTGCTAACATTCGAATTCCATTTAAGTGTGGCACATGCTAACATTCAAATTCCATCTGAGTGTGGCACATGATAACATTCACAATCCTATCTAGATGTGCCGCAGGCTAACGTTCACAATTCTAAGTGTGGGATATGCTAACATTCCCAATTCAATTTAAGTGTTGCACATCCTAACATTCATAATTCCATCCAAGTGTGGCATATGCTAACATTCGAATTCCATCTAAGTGTGGCACATGCTAACATTCAAGATCCATCTAAGTGTGGCACATGCTAGCATTCACAATCCTATCTACATGCGACGGAGGCTAATGTTCACAATTCTAAGTGTGGGATATGCTAACATTCGAATTCCATCTAAGTGTGGCACATGCTAACATTGAAATTCCATCTGAGTGTGGCACATGCTAACAATCACAGTCCTATCTAGATGCGACGCAGGCTAATGTTCACAATTTTAAGTGTGGGATATGCTAACATTCGAATTCCATCTAAGTGTGGCACATGCTAAGATTTAAATTCCATCTGAGTGTGGCACATGCTAACATTTACAATCCTATATAGTTGTGCCGCAGGCTAACATTCCCAATTCTAAGTGGGATATGCTAACATTCAAGATCCATCTAAGTGTGGCACATGCTAGCATCCACAATCCTATCTAGTGGTGATGCAGGCTAATGTTCACAATTCTAAGTGTGGCACATGCTAACATTCACAATCCTATCTTGATGTGCCGCAGGCTAACGTTAACAATTCTAAGTGTGGGATATGCTAACATTCGAATTTCATCTAAGTGTGGCACATGATAAAATTCCAATTCCATCTGAGTGTGGTACATGTGAGCATTCACAATCCTATCTAGATGTGATGCAGGCTAATGTTCACAATTCTAAGTGTGGGATATGCTAACATTCAAATTCCATTTAAGTGTGGCACATGCTAACATTCAAATTCCATCTGTGGCAATGCTAACAATCACAATCTTATCTAGATGCGACGCAGGCTAATGGTCACAATTTTAAATGTGGGATATGCTAACATTCGACTTCCATCTAAGTGTGGCTCATGCTAACATTCACAATCCTATCTAGATGTGCCGCAGGCTAACGTTCACAATTCTAAGTGTGGGATATGCTAACATTCCCAATTCCATTTACGTGTTGCACATCCTAACATTCATAATTCCATCCAAGTGTGGCATATGCTAACATTCAAATTCCATCTAAGTATGGCACATGCTAACATTCAAGATCCATCTAAGTGTGGCACATGCTTGCATTCACAATCCTATCTAGATGCGACGCAGGCTAATTTTCACAATTCTAAGTGTGGGATATGCTAACATTCGAATTGCATCTAAGTGTGGCACATGCTAACATTCAAATTCCATCTGAGTATGGCACATGCTAACATTCACAATCCTATCTGGATGTGCTGCAGGCTAATGTTCACAATTCTAAGTGTGGGATATGCTAACATTCGCATTCCATTTAAGTGTGGCACATGCTAACATTCAAATTCCATCTGAGTGTGGCACATGCTAACATTCACAATCTTATCTAGATGTGCCGCAGGCTAACGTTCACAATTCTAAGTGTGGCATATGCTAACATTCCCAATTCCATTTAAGTGTTGCACATCCTAACATTCATAATTCCATCCAAGTGTGGCATATGCTAACATTTGAATTCCATCTAAGTGTGGCACATGCCAACATTCCAGATCCATCTAAGTGTGGCACATGCTAGCATTCACAATCCTATCTAGATGCGACAGAGGCTAATGTTCACAATTCTAAGTGTGGGATATGCTAACATTGAAATTCCATCTGAGTGTGGCACATGCTAACAATCACAATCCTATCTAGATGCGACGCAGGCTAATGTTCATAATTTTAAGTGTGGGAAATGCTAACATTAGAATTCCATCTAAGTGTGGCACATGCTAAGATTTAAATTCCATCTGAGTGTGGCACATGCTAACATTCACAATCCTATATAGATGTGCCGCAGGCTAACGTTCCCAATTCTAAGTGTGGGATATGCTAACATTCAAGATCTATCTAAGTGTGGCACATGCTAGCATTCACAATCCTATCCAGTGGCAAAGCAGGCTAATGTTCACA
This sequence comes from Ambystoma mexicanum, assembly GCF_040938575.1. Classification (NCBI taxonomy): domain Eukaryota; kingdom Metazoa; phylum Chordata; class Amphibia; order Caudata; family Ambystomatidae; genus Ambystoma; species Ambystoma mexicanum. Next base: position 84,996,731 of record NC_090928.1, on the reverse strand, counting down.
ATTCTAAGTGTGGGATATGCTAACATTCAAGATCCATCTAAGTGTGGCATATGCTAGCATTCACAATCCTATCTAGATGCGACAGAGGCTAATGTTCACAATTCTAAGTGTGGGATATGCCAACATTCGATTTCCATCTAAGCGTGGCACATGATAAAATTCCAATTCCATCTGAGTTTGGCACATGCGAGCATTCACAATCCTATCTAGATGTGATGCAGGCTAATGTTCACAATTCTAAGTGTGGGATATGCTAACATTCGAATTCCATTTAAGTGTGGCACATGCTAACATTCAAGATCCATCTAAGTGTGGCACATGCTAGCATTCACAATCCTATCTACATGCGACGGAGGCTAATGTTCACAATTCTAAGTGTGGGATATGCTAACATTCGAATTCCATCTAAGTGTGGCACATACTAACATTGAAATTCCATCTGAGTGTGGCACATGCTAACAATCACAGTCCTATCTAGATGCGACGCAGGCTAATGTTCACAATTTTAAGTGTGGGATATGCTAACATTCGAATTCCATCTAAGTGTGGCACATGCTAAGATTTAAATTCCATCTGAGTGTGGCACATGCTAACATTTACAATCCTATATAGTTGTGCCGCAGGCTAACATTCCCAATTCTAAGTGGGATATGCTAACATTCTAGATCCATCTAAGTGTGGCACATGCTAGCATCCACAATCCTATTTAGTGGTGATGCAGGCTAATGTTCACAATTCTAAGTGTGGCACATGCTAACATTCACAATCCTATCTTGATGTGCCGCAGGCTAACGTTAACAATTCTAAGTGTGGGATATGCTAACATTCGAATTTCATCTAAGTGTGGCACATGATAAAATTCCAATTCCATCTGAGTGTGGTACATGTGAGCATTCACAATCCTATCTAGATGTGATGCAGGCTAATGTTCACAATTCTAAGTGTGGGATATGCTAACATTCAAATTCCATTTAAGTGTGGCACATGCTAACATTCAAATTCCATCTGAGTGTGGCAATGCTAACAATCACAATCTTATCTAGATGCGACGCAGGCTAATGGTCACAATTTTAAATGTGGGATATGCTAACATTCGACTTCCATCTAAGTGTGGCTCATGCTAACATTCACAATCCTATCTAGATGTGCCGCAGGCTAACGTTCACAATTCTAAGTGTGGGATATGCTAACATTCCCAATTCCATTTACGTGTTGCACATCCTAACATTCATAATTCCATCCAAGTGTGGCATATGCTAACATTCAAATTCCATCTAAGTATGGCACATGCTAACATTCAAGATCCATCTAAGTGTGGCACATGCTTGCATTCACAATCCTATCTAGATGCGACGCAGGCTAATTTTCACAATTCTAAGTGTGGGATATGCTAACATTCGAATTGCATCTAAGTGTGGCACATGCTAACATTCAAATTCCATCTGAGTATGGCACATGCTAACATTCACAATCCTATCTAGATGTGCTGCAGGCTAATGTTCACAATTCTAAGTGTGGGATATGCTAACATTCGCATTCCATTTAAGTGTGGCACATGCTAACATTCAAATTCCATCTGAGTGTGGCACATGCTAACATTCACAATCTTATCTAGATGTGCCGCAGGCTAACGTTCACAATTCTAAGTGTGGCATATGCTAACATTCCCAATTCCATTTAAGTGTTGCACATCCTAACATTCATAATTCCATCCAAGTGTGGCATATGCTAACATTTGAATTCCATCTAAGTGTGGCACATGCCAACATTCCAGATCCATCTAAGTGTGGCACATGCTAGCATTCACAATCCTATCTAGATGCGACAGAGGCTAATGTGCACAATTCTAAGTGTGGGATATGCTAACATTGAAATTCCATCTGAGTGTGGCACATGCTAACAATCACAATCCTATCTAGATGCGACGCAGGCTAATGTTCATAATTTTAAGTGTGGGATATGCTAACATTAGAATTCCATCTAAGTGTGGCACATGCTAGGATTTAAATTCCATCTGAGTGTGGCACATGCTAACATTCACAATCCTATATAGATGTGCCGCAGGCTAACGTTCCCAATTCTAAGTGTGGGATATGCTAACATTCAAGATCTATCTAAGTGTGGCACATGCTAGCATTCACAATCCTATCCAGTGGCAAAGCAGGCTAATGTTCACAATTCTAAGTGTGGGATATGCTAACATTCAAGATCCATCTAAGTGTGGCATATGCTAGCATTCACAATCCTATCTAGATGCGACAGAGGCTAATGTTCACAATTCTAAGTGTGGGATATGCCAACATTCGATTTCCATCTAAGCGTGGCACATGATAAAATTCCAATTCCATCTGAGTTTGGCACATGCGAGCATTCACAATCCTATCTAGATGTGATGCAGGCTAATGTTCACAATTCTAAGTGTGGGATATGCTAACATTCGAATTCCATTTAAGTGTGGCACATGCTAACATTCAAATTCCATCTGAGTGTGGCAATGCTAACAATCACAATCATATCTAGATGCGACGCAGGCTAATGGTCACAATTTTAAATGTGGGATATGCTAACATTCGAATTCCATCAAAGTGTGGCTCATGCTAACATTCACAATCCTATCTAGATGTGCCGCAGGCTAACGTTCACAATTCTAAGTGTGGGATATGCTAACATTCCCATTCCATTTAAGTGTTGCACATCCTAACATTCATAATTCCACCCAAGTGTGGCATATGCTAACATTCGAATTCCATCTAAGTGTGGCACATGCTAACATTCAAGATCCATCTAAGTGTGGCACATGCTAGCATTCAGAATCCTATCTAGATGCGACACAGGCTAATGTTCACAATTCTAAGTGTGGGATATGCTAACATTTGAATTCCATTTAACTGTGGCACATGCTAACATTCAAATTCCATCTGAGTGTGGCACATGCTAACATTCACAATCCTATCTAGGTGTGCCGCAGGCTAACGTTCACAATTCTAAGTGTGGCATATGCTAACATTCCCAATTCCATTTAAGTGTTGCACATCCTAACATTCATAATTCCATCCAAGTGTGGCATATGCTAACATTCGAATTCCATCTAAGTGTGGCACATGCTAACATTCAAGATCCATCTAAGTGTGGCACATGCTAGCATTCAGAATCCTATCTAGATGCGACGGAGGCTAATGTTCACAATTCTAAGTGTGGGATATGCTAACATTCAAATTACATCTAAGTGTGGCACATGCTAAGATTTAAATTCCATCTGAGTGTGGCACCTGCTAACATTCACAATCCTATATAGTTGTGCCGCAGGCTAACATTCCCAATTCTAAGTGTGGGATATGCTAACATTCAAGATCCATCTAAGTGTGGCACATGCTAGCATTCACAATCCTATCTAGTGGCGATGCAGGCTAATGTTCACAATTCTAAGTGTGGCACATGCTAACATTCACAATCCTATCTAGATGTGCTGCAGGCTAACGTTAACAATTCTAAGTGAGGGATATGCTAACATTCGAATTCCATCTAAGTGTGGCACATGATAAAATTCCAATTCCATCTGAGTGTGGTACATGCGAGCATTCACAATCCTATCTAGATGCGATGCAGGCTAATGTTCACAATTCTAAGTGTGGGATATGCTAACATTCAAATTCCATTTAAGTGTGGCCCATGCTAACATTCAAATTCCATCTGAGTCTGGCAATGCTAACAATCACAATCCTATCTAGATGCGACGCAGGCTAATGGTCACAATTTTAAATGTGGGATATGCTAACATTCGAATTCCATCTAAGTGTGGCTCATGCTAACATTCACCATCCTATCTAGATGTGCCGCAGGCTAACGTTCACAATTCTAAGTGTGGGATATGCTAACATTCCCAATTCCATTTAAGTGTTGCACATCCTAACATTCATAATTCCATCCAAGTGTGGCATATGCTAACATTCGAATTCCATCTAAGTGTGGCACATGCTAGCATTCACAATCCTATCTAGATGCGACGCAGGCTAATGTTCACAATTCTAAGTGTGGGATATGCTAACATTCGAATTCCATCTAAGTGTGGCACATGCTAACATTCAAATTCCATCTGAGTGTGGCACATGCTAACATTCACATTCCTATCTAGATGTGCCGCAGGCTAATGTTCACAATTCTAAGTGTGGGATATGCTAACATTCGAATTCCATTTAAGTGTGGCACATGCTAACATTCAAATTCCATCTGAGTGTGGCACATGCTAACATTTACAATCTTATCTAGATGTGCCGCAGGCTAACGTTCACAATTCTAAGTGTGGCATATGCTAACATTCCCAATTCCATTTAAGTGTTGCACATCCTAACATTCATAATTCCATCCAAGTGTGGCATATGCTAACATTCGAATTCCAACTAAGTGTGGCACATGCTAACATTCAAGATCCATCTAAGTGTGGCACATGCTAGCATTCACAATCCTATCTAGAGGCGACAGAGGCTAATGTTCACAATTCTAAGTGTGGGATATGCTAACATTCAAATTACATCTAAGTGTGGCACATGCTAAGATTTAAATTCCATCTGAGTATGGCACATGCTAACATTCACAATCCTATATAGATGTGCCGCAGGCTGACGTTCCCAATTCTAAGTGTGGGATATGCTAACATTCAAGATCCATCTAAGTGTGGCACATGCTAGCATTCACAATCCTATCTAGTGGCGAAGCAGGATAATGTTCACAATTCTAAGTGTGGCACATGCTAACATTCAAATTCCATCTGAGTGTGGCGCATGCTAACATTCAAGATCCATCTAAGTGTGGCACATGCTAGCATTCACAATCCTATCTAAATGCGACACAGGCTAATGTTCACAATTCTAAGTGTGGGATATGCTAACATTTGAATTCCATTTAACTGTGGCACATGCTAACATTCAAATTCCATCTGAGTGTGGCACATGCTAACATTCACAATCCTATCTAGGTGTGCCGCAGGCTAACGTTCACAATTCTAAGTGTGGCATATGCTAACATTCCCAATTCCATTTAAGTGTTGCACATCCTAACATTCATAATTCCATCCAAGTGTGGCATATGCTAACATTCGAATTCCATCTAAGTGTGGCACATGCTAACATTCAAGATCCGTCTAAGTGTGGCACATGCTAGCATTCAGAATCCTATCTAGATGCGACGGAGGCTAATGTTCACAATTCTAAGTGTGGGATATGCTAACATTCACAATCCTATCTAGATGTGCTGCAGGCTAACGTTAACAATTCTAAGTGAGGGATATGCTAAGATTTAAATTCCATCTGAGTGTGGCACCTGCTAACATTCACAATCCTATATAGTTGTGCCGCAGGCTAACATTCCCAATTCTAAGTGTGGGATATGCTAACATTCAAGATCCATCTAAGTGTGGCACATGCTAGCATTCACAATCCTATCTAGTGGCGATGCAGGCTAATGTTCACAATTCTAAGTGTGGCACATGCTAACATTCACAATCCTATCTAGATGTGCTGCAGGCTAACGTTAACAATTCTAAGTGAGGGATATGCTAACATTCGAATTCCATCTAAGTGTGGCACATGATAAAATTCCAATTCCATCTGAGTGTGGTACATGCGAGCATTCACAATCCTATCTAGATGCGATGCAGGCTAATGTTCACAATTCTAAGTGTGGGATATGCTAACATTCAAATTCCATTTAAGTGTGGCCCATGCTAACATTCAAATTCCATCTGAGTGTGGCAATGCTAACAATCACAATCCTATCTAGATGCGACGCAGGCTAATGGTCACAATTTTAAATGTGGGATATGCTAACATTCGAATTCCATCTAAGTGTGGCTCATGCTAACATTCACCATCCTATCTAGATGTGCCGGAGGCTAACGTTCACAATTCTAAGTGTGGGATATGCTAACATTCCCAATTCCATTTAAGTGTTGCACATCCTAACATTCATAATTCCATCCAAGTGTGGCATATGCTAACATTCGAATTCCATCTAAGTGTGGCACATGCTAACATTCACAATCCTATCTAGATGCGACGCAGGCTAATGTTCACAATTCTAAGTGTGGGATATGCTAACATTCGAATTCCATTTAAGTGTGGCACATGCTAACATTCAAATTCCATCTGGGTGTGGCACATGCTAACATTCACAATCTTATCTAGATGTGCCGCAGGCTAACGTTCACAATTCTAAGTGTGGCATATGCTAACATTCCCAATTCCATTTAAGTTTTGCACATCCTAACATTCATAATTCCATCCAATTGTGGCACATGCTAGCATTCACAATCCTATCTAGATGCGACAGAGGCTAATGTTCACAATTCTAAGTGTGGGATATGCTAACATTCAAATTACATCTGAGTGTGGCACATGCTAACAATCACAATCCTATCTAGATGCGACGCAGGCTAATGTTCACAATTTTAAGTGTGGGATATGCTAACTTTAGAATGCCATCTAAGTGTGGCACATGCTAAGATTTAAATTCCATCTGAGTATGGCACATGCTGACATTCACAATCCTATATAGTTGTGCCGCAGGCTGATGTTCCCAATTCTAAGTGTGGGATATGCCAACATTCGAATTCCATCTAAGCCAGGCACATGATAAAATTCCAATTCCATCTGAGTGTGGCACATGCGAGCATTCACAATCCTATCTAGATGCGATGCAGGCTAATGTTCACAATTCTAAGTGTGGGATATGCTAACATTCAAATTCCATTTAAGTATGGCACATGCTAACATTCAAATTCCATCGCAGTGTGGCAATGCTAACAATCACAATCCTATCTAGATGCGACGCAGGCTAATGGTCACAATTTTAAATGTGGGATATGCTAACATTCAAATTCCATCTAAGTGTGGCTCATGGTAACATTCACAATCCTATCTAGATGTGCCGCAGGCTAACGTTCACAATTCTAAGTGTGGGATATGCTAACATTCCCAATTCCATTTAAGTGTTGCACATCCTAACATTCATAATTCCATCCAAGTGTGGTATATGCTAACATTCAAGATCCATCTAAGTGTGGCACATGCTGGCATTTACAATCCTATCTAGATGCGACGCAGGCTAATGTTCACAATTCTAAGTGTGGTATATGCTAACATTCAAATTACATCTAAGTGTGGCACATGCTAACATTCAAGATCCATCTAAGTGTGGCACATGCTAGCATTCACAATCCTATCTAGAGGCAAGGCAGGCTAATGTTCACACTTCTAAGTGTGGGATATACTAACATTCAAATTTCATCTAAGTGTGACACATGCTAACATTGAAATTCCATCTGAGTGTGGCACAAGCTAACATTCACAATCCTATCTAGATGTGCCGCAGGCTAACGTTCACAATTCTAAGTGTGGCCTATGCTAACATTCGAATTCCATCTAAGTGTGGCACATGATAACATTCCAATTCCATCTGAGTGTGGCACATGCTAGCATTCACAATCCTATCTAGATGCGATGCAGGCTAATGTTCACAGTTCTAAGTATGGGATATGCTAACATTCGAATTCCATTTAAGTGTGGCACATGCTAACAAATTCCATCTGAGTGTGGCACATGCTAACAATCACAATCCTATCTAGATGCGACGCAGGCTAATGGTCACAATTTTAAGTGTGGGATATGCTAACATTCGAATTCCATCTAAGTGTGGCACATGCTAAGATTTAAATTACATCTGAGTGTGGCACATGCTAACATTCACAATCCTATCTAGATGTGCCACAGGCTAACGTTCACAATTCTAAGTGTGGGATATGCTAACATTCAAATTCCATCTAAGTGTGGCACATGATAACATTCCAATTCCATCTGAGTGTGGCACATGCTAGCATTCACAATCCTATCTAGATGCGATGCAGGCTAATGTTCACAATTCTAAGTGTGGGATATGCTAACATTCGAATTCCATCTAAGTGTGGCAAATGCTAAGATTTAAATTCCATCTGAGTGTGGCACATGCTAACAATCACAATCCTATCTAGATGCGACGCAGGCTAATGTTCACAATTTTAAGTGTGGGATATGCAAACATTCGAATTCCATCTAAGTGTGGCACATGCTAACATTGAAATTCCATCTGAGTGTGGCACATGCTAACATTCACAATCCTACCTAGATGTGCCGCAGGATAACGTTCACAATTCTAAGTGTGGGATATGCTAACATTCCCAATTCCATTTAAGTGTTGCACATCCTAACATTCATAATTTCATCCAAGTGTGGCATATGCTAACATTTGAATTCCATCTAAGTGTGGCACATGCTAACATTCAAGATCCATCTGAGTGTGGCACATGCTAGCATTCACAATCCTATCTAGATGCGACGCAGGCTAATGTTAACAATTCTAAGTGTGGGATATGCTAACATTAGAATTCCATCTGAGTGTGGCACATGCTAACATTCACAATCCTATATAGATGTGCCGCAGGCTAACGTTCCCAATTTTAAGTGTGGGATATGCTAACATTCAAGATCCATCTAAGTGTGGCACATGCTAGCATTCACAATCCTATCTAGTGGCGATGCAGGCTAATGTTCACAATTCTAAGTGTGGGATATGCTAACTTTAGAATTCCATCTAAGTGTGGCACATGCTAACATTCAAATTCCATCTTAGTGTGGCACATGCTAACATTCACAATCCTATCTAGATGTGCCGCAGGCTAACGTTCACAATTCTAAGTGTGGCATATGCTAACATTCCCAATTCCATTTACGTGTTGCACATCCTAACATTCATAATTCCATCCAAGTGTGGCATATGCTAACATTCGAATTCCATCTAAGTATGGCACATGCTAACATTCAAGATCCATCTAAGTGTGGCACATGCTTGCATTCACAATCCTATCTAGATGCGACGCAGGCTAATTTTCACAATTCTAAGTGTGGGATATGCTAACATTCGAATTGCATCTAAGTGTGGCACATGCTAACATTCAAATTCCATCTGAGTATGGCACATGCTAACATTCACAATCCTATCTAGATGTGCTGCAGGCTAATGTTCACAATTCTAAGTGTGGGATATGCTTACATTCGCATTCCATTTAAGTGTGGCACATGCTAACATTCAAATTCCATCTGAGTGTGGCACATGCTAACATTCACAATCTTATCTAGATGTGCCGCAGGCTAACGTTCACAATTCTAAGTGTGGCATATGCTAACATTCCCAATTCCATTTAAGTGTTGCACATCCTAACATTCATAATTCCATCCAAGTGTGGCATATGCTAACATTTGAATTCCATCTAAGTGTGGCACATGCCAACATTCCAGATCCATCTAAGTGTGGCACATGCTAGCATTCACAATCCTATCTAGATGCGACAGAGGCTAATGTTCACAATTCTAAGTGTGGGATATGCTAACATTGAAATTCCATCTGAGTGTGGCACATGCTAACAATCACAATCCTATCTAGATGCGACGCAGGCTAATGTTCATAATTTTAAGTGTGGGATATGCTAAGATTTAAATTCCATCTGAGTGTGGCACATGCTAACATTCAAAATCCTATATAGATGTGCCGCAGGCTAACGTTCCCAATTCTAAGTGTGGGATATGCTAACATTCGAATTCCATCTAAGTGTGGCAAATGCTAAGATTTAAATTCCATCTGAGTGTGGCACATGCTAACAATCACAATCCTATCTAGATGCGACGCAGGCTAATGTTCACAATTTTAAGTGTGGGATATGCAAACATTCGAATTCCATCTAAGTGTGGCACATGCTAACATTGAAATTCCATCTGAGTGTGGCACATGCTAACATTCACAATCCTATCTAGATGTGCCGCAGGATAACGTTCACAATTCTAAGTGTGGGATATGCTAACATTCCCAATTCCATTTAAGTGTTGCACATCCTAACATTCATAATTTCATCCAAGTGTGGCATATGCTAACATTTGAATTCCATCTAAGTGTGGCACATGCTAACATTCAAGATCCATCTGAGTGTGGCACATGCTAGCATTCACAATCCTATCTAGATGCGACGCAGGCTAATGTTAACAATTCTAAGTGTGGGATATGCTAACATTAGAATTCCATCTGAGTGTGGCACATGCTAACATTCACAATCCTATATAGATGTGCCGCAGGCTAACGTTCCCAATTTTAAGTGTGGGATATGCTAACATTCAAGATCCATCTAAGTGTGGCACATGCTAGCATTCACAATCCTATCTAGTGGCGATGCAGGCTAATGTTCACAATTCTAAGTGTGGGATATGCTAACTTTAGAATTCCATCTAAGTGTGGCACATGCTAACATTCAAATTCCATCTTAGTGTGGCACATGCTAACATTCACAATCCTATCTAGATGTGCCGCAGGCTAACGTTCACAATTCTAAGTGTGGCATATGCTAACATTCCCAATTCCATTTACGTGTTGCACATCCTAACATTCATAATTCCATCCAAGTGTGGCATATGCTAACATTCGAATTCCATCTAAGTATGGCACATGCTAACATTCAAGATCCATCTAAGTGTGGCACATGCTTGCATTCACAATCCTATCTAGATGCGACGCAGGCTAATTTTCACAATTCTAAGTGTGGGATATGCTAACATTCGAATTGCATCTAAGTGTGGCACATGCTAACATTCAAATTCCATCTGAGTATGGCACATGCTAACATTCACAATCCTATCTAGATGTGCTGCAGGCTAATGTTCACAATTCTAAGTGTGGGATATGCTTACATTCGCATTCCATTTAAGTGTGGCACATGCTAACATTCAAATTCCATCTGAGTGTGGCACATGCTAACATTCACAATCTTATCTAGATGTGCCGCAGGCTAACGTTCACAATTCTAAGTGTGGCATATGCTAACATTCCCAATTCCATTTAAGTGTTGCACATCCTAACATTCATAATTCCATCCAAGTGTGGCATATGCTAACATTTGAATTCCATCTAAGTGTGGCACATGCCAACATTCCAGATCCATCTAAGTGTGGCACATGCTAGCATTCACAATCCTATCTAGATGCGACAGAGGCTAATGTTCACAATTCTAAGTGTGGGATATGCTAACATTGAAATTCCATCTGAGTGTGGCACATGCTAACAATCACAATCCTATCTAGATGCGACGCAGGCTAATGTTCATAATTTTAAGTGTGGGATATGCTAAGATTTAAATTCCATCTGAGTGTGGCACATGCTAACATTCAAAATCCTATATAGATGTGCCGCAGGCTAACGTTCCCAATTCTAAGTGTGGGATATGCTAACATTCAAGATCTATCTAAGTGTGGCACATGCTAGCATTCACAATCCTATCTAGTGGCAAAGCAGGCTAATGTTCACAATTCTAAGTGTGGGATATGCTAACATTCAAGATCCATCTAAGTGTGGCACATGCTAGCATTCACAATCCTATCTAGATGCGACGCAGGCTAATGGTCACAATTTTAAATGTGGGATATGCTAACATTCGAATTCCATCAAAGTGTGGCTCATGCTAACATTCACAATCCTATCTAGATGTGCCGCAGGCTAACGTTCACAATTCTAAGTGTGGGATATGCTAACATTCCCATTCCATTTAAGTGTTGCACATCCTAACATTCATAATTCCACCCAAGTGTGGCATATGCTAACATTCGAATTCCATCTAAGTGTGGCACGTGCTAACATTCAAGATCCATCTAAGTGTGGCACATGCTAGCATTCAGAATCCTATCTAGTTGCGACACAGGCTAATGTTCACAATTCTAAGTGTGGGATATGCTAACATTTGAATTCCATTTAACTGTAGCACATGCTAACATTCAAATTCCATCTGAGTGTGGCACATGCTAACATTCACAATCCTATCTAGGTGTGCCGCAGGCTAACGTTCACAATTCTAAGTGTGGCATATGCTAACATTCCCAATTCCATTTAAGTGTTGCACATCCTAACATTCATAATTCCATCCAAGTGTGGAATATGCTAACATTCGAATTCCATCTAAGTGTGGCACATGCTAACATTCAAGATCCATCTAAGTGTGGCACATGCTAGCATTCAGAATCCTATCTAGATGCGACGGAGGCTAATGTTCACAATTCTAAGTGTGGGATATGCTAACATTCAAATTACATCTAAGTGTGGCACATGCTAAGATTTAAATTCCATCCAAGTGTGGCATATGCTAACATTCGAATTCCATCTAAGTGTGGCACATGCTAGCATTCACAATCCTATCTAGATGCGACGCAGGCTAATGTTCACAATTCTAAGTGTGGCACATGCTAACATTCAAATTCCATCTGAGTGTGGCACATGCTAACATTCACAATCTTATCTAGATGTGCAGCAGGCTAACGTTCCCAATTTTAAGTGTGGGATATGCTAACATTCAAGATCCATCTAAGTGTGGCACATGCTAGCATTCACAATCCTATCTAGTGGCGATGCAGGCTAATGTTCACAATTCTAAGTGTGGGATATGCTAACTTTAGAATTCCATCTAAGTGTGGCACATGCTAACATTCAAATTCCATCTTAGTGTGGCACATGCTAACATTCACAATCCTATCTAGATGTGCCGCAGGCTAACGTTCACAATTCTAAGTGTGGCATATGCTAACATTCCCAATTCCATTTACGTGTTGCACATCCTAACATTCATAATTCCATCCAAGTGTGGCATATGCTAACATTCGAATTCCATCTAAGTATGGCACATGCTAACATTCAAGATCCATCTAAGTGTGGCACATGCTTGCATTCACAATCCTATCTAGATGCGACGCAGGCTAATTTTCACAATTCTAAGTGTGGGATATGCTAACATTCGAATTGCATCTAAGTGTGGCACATGCTAACATTCAAATTCCATCTGAGTATGGCACATGCTAACATTCACAATCCTATCTAGATGTGCTGCAGGCTAATGTTCACAATTCTAAGTGTGGGATATGCTTACATTCGCATTCCATTTAAGTGTGGCACATGCTAACATTCAAATTCCATCTGAGTGTGGCACATGCTAACATTCACAATCTTATCTAGATGTGCCGCAGGCTAACGTTCACAATTCTAAGTGTGGCATATGCTAACATTCCCAATTCCATTTAAGTGTTGCACATCCTAACATTCATAATTCCATCCAAGTGTGGCATATGCTAACATTTGAATTCCATCTAAGTGTGGCACATGCCAACATTCCAGATCCATCTAAGTGTGGCACATGCTAGCATTCACAATCCTATCTAGATGCGACAGAGGCTAATGTTCACAATTCTAAGTGTGGGATATGCTAACATTGAAATTCCATCTGAGTGTGGCACATGCTAACAATCACAATCCTATCTAGATGCGACGCAGGCTAATGTTCATAATTTTAAGTGTGGGATATGCTAAGATTTAAATTCCATCTGAGTGTGGCACATGCTAACATTCAAAATCCTATATAGATGTGCCGCAGGCTAACGTTCCCAATTCTAAGTGTGGGATATGCTAACATTCAAGATCTATCTAAGTGTGGCACATGCTAGCATTCACAATCCTATCTAGTGGCAAAGCAGGCTAATGTTCACAATTCTAAGTGTGGGATATGCTAACATTCAAGATCCATCTAAGTGTGGCACATGCTAGCATTCACAATCCTATCTAGATGCGACGCAGGCTAATGGTCACAATTTTAAATGTGGGATATGCTAACATTCGAATTCCATCAAAGTGTGGCTCATGCTAACATTCACAATCCTATCTAGATGTGCCGCAGGCTAACGTTCACAATTCTAAGTGTGGGATATGCTAACATTCCCATTCCATTTAAGTGTTGCACATCCTAACATTCATAATTCCACCCAAGTGTGGCATATGCTAACATTCGAATTCCATCTAAGTGTGGCACGTGCTAACATTCAAGATCCATCTAAGTGTGGCACATGCTAGCATTCAGAATCCTATCTAGTTGCGACACAGGCTAATGTTCACAATTCTAAGTGTGGGATATGCTAACATTTGAATTCCATTTAACTGTAGCACATGCTAACATTCAAATTCCATCTGAGTGTGGCACATGCTAACATTCACAATCCTATCTAGGTGTGCCGCAGGCTAACGTTCACAATTCTAAGTGTGGCATATGCTAACATTCCCAATTCCATTTAAGTGTTGCACATCCTAACATTCATAATTCCATCCAAGTGTGGAATATGCTAACATTCGAATTCCATCTAAGTGTGGCACATGCTAACATTCAAGATCCATCTAAGTGTGGCACATGCTAGCATTCAGAATCCTATCTAGATGCGACGGAGGCTAATGTTCACAATTCTAAGTGTGGGATATGCTAACATTCAAATTACATCTAAGTGTGGCACATGCTAAGATTTAAATTCCATCCAAGTGTGGCATATGCTAACATTCGAATTCCATCTAAGTGTGGCACATGCTAGCATTCACAATCCTATCTAGATGCGACGCAGGCTAATGTTCACAATTCTAAGTGTGGCACATGCTAACATTCAAATTCCATCTGAGTGTGGCACATGCTAACATTCACAATCTTATCTAGATGTGCAGCAGGCTAACGTTCACAATTCTAAGTGTGGCATATGCTAACATTCCCAATTCCATTTAAGTGTTGCACATCCTAACATTCATAATTCCATCCAAGTGTGGCATATGCTAACATTCGAATTCCAACTAAGTGTGGCACATGCTAACATTCAAGATCCATCTAAGTGTGGCACATGCTAGCATTCACAATCCTATCTAGAGGCGACAGAGGCTAATGTTCACAATTCTAAGTGTGGGATATGCTAACATTCAAATTACATCTAAGTGTGGCACATGCTAAGATTTAAATTCCATCTGAGTATGGCACATGCTAACATTCACAATCCTATATAGATGTGCCGCAGGCTGACGTTCCCAATTCTAAGTGTGGGATATGCTAACATTCAAGATCCATCTAAGTGTGGCACATGCTAGCATTCACAATCCTATCTAGTGGCGAAGCAGGATAATGTTCACAATTCTAAGTGTGGCACATGCTAACATTCAAATTCCATCTGAGTGTGGCGCATGCTAACATTCAAGATCCATCTAAGTGTGGCACATGCTAGCATTCACAATCCTATCTAAATGCGACACAGGCTAATGTTCACAATTCTAAGTGTGGGATATGCTAACATTTGAATTCCATTTAACTGTGGCACATGCTAACATTCAAATTCCATCTGAGTGTGGCACATGCTAACATTCACAATCCTATCTAGGTGTGCCGCAGGCTAACGTTCACAATTCTAAGTGTGGCATATGCTAACATTCCCAATTCCATTTAAGTGTTGCACATCCTAACATTCATAATTCCATCCAAGTGTGGCATATGCTAACATTCGAATTCCATCTAAGTGTGGCACATGCTAACATTCAAGATCCATCTAAGTGTGGCACATGCTAGCATTCACAATCCTATCTAGTGGCGATGCAGGCTAATGTTCACAATTCTAATTGTGGCACATGCTAACATTCACAATCCTATCTAGATGTGCTGCAGGCTAACGTTAACAATTCTAAGTGAGGGATATGCTAACATTCGAATTCCATCTAAGTGTGGCACATGATAAAATTCCAATTCCATCTGAGTGTGGTACATGCGAGCATTCACAATCCTATCTAGATGCGATGCAGGCTAATGTTCACAATTCTAAGTGTGGGATATGCTAACATTCAAATTCCATTTAAGTGTGGCCCATGCTAACATTCAAATTCCATCTGAGTGTGGCAATGCTAACAATCACAATCCTATCTAGATGCGACGCAGGCTAATGGTCACAATTTTAAATGTGGGATATGCTAACATTCGAATTCCATCTAAGTGTGGCTCATGCTAACATTCACCATCCTATCTAGATGTGCCGGAGGCTAACGTTCACAATTCTAAGTGTGGGATATGCTAACATTCCCAATTCCATTTAAGTGTTGCACATCCTAACATTCATAATTCCATCCAAGTGTGGCATATGCTAACATTCGAATTCCATCTAAGTGTGGCACATGCTAGCATTCACAATCCTATCTAGATGCGACGCAGGCTAATGTTCACAATTCTAAGTGTGGGATATGCTAACATTCGAATTCCATTTAAGTGTGGCACATGCTAACATTCAAATTCCATCTGGGTGTGGCACATGGTAACATTCACAATCTTATCTAGATGTGCCGCAGGCTAACGTTCACAAATCTAAGTTTGGCATATGCTAACATTCCCAATTCCATTTAAGTTTTGCACATCCTAACATTCATAATTCCATCCAATTGTGGCACATGCTAGCATTCACAATCCTATCTAGATGCGACAGAGGCTAATGTTCACAATTCTAAGTGTGGGATATGCTAACATTCAAATTACATCTGAGTGTGGCACATGCTAACAATCACAATCCTATCTAGATGCGACGCAGGCTAATGTTCACAATTTTAAGTGTGGGATATGCTAACTTTAGAATGCCATCTAAGTGTGGCACATGCTAAGATTTAAATTCCATCTGAGTATGGCACATGCTGACATTCACAATCCTATATAGTTGTGCCGCAGGCTGATGTTCCCAATTCTAAGTGTGGGATATGCTAACATTCAAGATCCATCTAAGTGTGGCACATGCTAGCATTCACAATCCTATCTAGTGGCGAAGCAGGATAATGTTCACAATTCTAAGTGTGGCACATGCTAACATTCAAATTCCATCTGAGTGTGGCACATGCTAACATTCACAATCTTATCTAGATGTGCTGCAGGCTAACGTTCACAATTCTAAGTGTGGGATATGCCAACATTCGAATTCCATCTAAGCCAGGCACATGATAAAATTCCAATTCCATCTGAGTGTGGCACATGCGAGCATTCACAATCCTATCTAGATGCGATGCAGGCTAATGTTCACAATTCTAAGTGTGGGATATGCTAACATTCGAATTCCATTTAAGTATGGCACATGCTAACATTCAAATTCCATCGCAGTGTGGCAATGCTAACAATCACAATCCTATCTAGATGCGACGCAGGCTAATGGTCACAATTTTAAATGTGGGATATGCTAACATTCAAATTCCATCTAAGTGTGGCTCATGGTAACATTCACAATCCTATCTAGATGTGCCGCAGGCTAACGTTCACAATTCTAAGTGTGGGATATGCTAACATTCCCAATTCCATTTAAGTGTTGCACATCCTAACATTCATAATTCCATCCAAGTGTGGTATATGCTAACATTCAAGATCCATCTAAGTGTGGCACATGCTAGCATTTACAATCCTATCTAGATGCGACGCAGGCTAATGTTCACAATTCTAAGTGTGGTATATGCTAACATTCAAATTACATCTAAGTGTGGCACATGCTAACATTCAAGATCCATCTAAGTGTGGCACATGCTAGCATTCACAATCCTATCTAGAGGCAAGGCAGGCTAATGTTCACACTTCTAAGTGTGGGATATACTAACATTCAAATTTCATCTAAGTGTGACACATGCTAACATTGAAATTCCATCTGAGTGTGGCACAAGCTAACATTCACAATCCTATCTAGATGTGCCGCAGGCTAACGTTCACAATTCTAAGTGTGGCCTATGCTAACATTCGAATTCCATCTAAGTGTGGCACATGATAACATTCCAATTCCATCTGAGTGTGGCACATGCTAGCATTCACAATCCTATCTAGATGCGATGCAGGCTAATGTTCACAGTTCTAAGTATGGGATATGCTAACATTCGAATTCCATTTAAGTGTGGCACATGCTAACAAATTCCATCTGAGTGTGGCACATGCTAACAATCACAATCCTATCTAGATGCGATGCAGGCTAATGGTCACAATTTTAAGTGTGGGATATGCTAACATTCGAATTCCATCTAAGTGTGGCACATGCTAAGATTTAAATTCCATCTGAGTTTGGCACATGCTAACATTCACAATCCTATATAGTTGTGCCGCAGGCTGATGTTCCCAATTCTAAGTGTGGGATATGCTAACATTCAAGATCCATCTAAGTGTGGCACATGCTAGCATTCACAATCCTATCTAGTGGCGAAGCAGGATAATGTTCACAATTCTAAGTGTGGCACATGCTAACATTCAAATTCCATCTGAGTGTGGCACATGCTAACATTCAAGATCCATCCAAGTGTGGCACATGCTAGCATTCACAATCCTATCTAAATGCGACACAGGCTAATGTTCACAATTCTAAGTGTGGGATATGCTAACATTTGAATTCCATTTAACTGTGGCACATGCTAACATTCAAATTCCATCTGAGTGTGGCACATGCTAACATTCACAATCCTATCTAGGTGTGCCGCAGGCTAACGTTCACAATTCTAAGTGTGGCATATGCTAACATTCCCAATTCCATTTAAGTGTTGCACATCCTAACATTCATAATTCCATCCAAGTGTGGCATATGCTAACATTCGAATTCCATCTAAGTGTGGCACATGCTAACATTCAAGATCCATCTAAGTGTGGCACATGCTAGCATTCACAATCCTATCTAGTGGCGATGCAGGCTAATGTTCACAATTCTAAGTGTGGCACATGCTAACATTCACAATCCTATCTAGATGTGCTGCAGGCTAACGTTAACAATTCTAAGTGAGGGATATGCTAACATTCGAATTCCATCTAAGTGTGGCACATGATAAAATTCCAATTCCATCTGAGTGTGGTACATGCGAGCATTCACAATCCTATCTAGATGCGATGCAGGCTAATGTTCACAATTCTAAGTGTGGGATATGCTAACATTCAAATTCCATTTAGTGTGGCCCATGCTAACATTCAAATTCCATCTGAGTCTGGCAATGCTAACAATCACAATCCTATCTAGATGCGACGCAGGCTAATGGTCACAATTTTAAATGTGGGATATGCTAACATTCGAATTCCATCTAAGTGTGGCTCATGCTAACATTCACCATCCTATCTAGATGTGCCGCAGGCTAATGTTCACAATTCTAAGTGTGGGATATGCTAACATTCGAATTCCATTTAAGTGTGGCACATGCTAACATTCAAATTCCATCTGAGTGTGGCACATGCTAACATTCAAATTCCATCTGAGTGTGGCACATGCTAACATTCACAATCCTATCTAGATGTGCCGCAGGCTAATGTTCACAATTCTAAGTGTGGGATATGCTAACATTCGAATTCCATTTAAGTGTGGCACATGCTAACATTCAAATTCCATCTGAGTGTGGCACATGCTAACATTTACAATCTTATCTAGATGTGCCGCAGGCTAACGTTCACAATTCTAAGTGTGGCATATGCTAACATTCCCAATTCCATTTAAGTGTTGCACATCCTAACATTCATAATTCCATCCAAGTGTGGCATATGCTAACATTCGAATTCCAACTAAGTGTGGCACATGCTAACATTCAAGATCCATCTAAGTGTGGCACATGCTAGCATTCACAATCCTATCTAGAGGCGACAGAGGCTAATGTTCACAATTCTAAGTGTGGGATATGCTAACATTCAAATTACATCTAAGTGTGGCACATGCTAAGATTTAAATTCCATCTGAGTATGGCACATGCTAACATTCACAATCCTATATAGATGTGCCGCAGGCTGACGTTCCCAATTCTAAGTGTGGGATATGCTAACATTCAAGATCCATCTAAGTGTGGCACATGCTAGCATTCACAATCCTATCTAGTGGCGAAGCAGGATAATGTTCACAATTCTAAGTGTGGCACATGCTAACATTCAAATTCCATCTGAGTTTGGCGCATGCTAACATTCAAGATCCATCTAAGTGTGGCACATGCTAGCATTCACAATCCTATCTAAATGCGACACAGGCTAATGTTCACAATTCTAAGTGTGGGATATGCTAACATTTGAATTCCATTTAACTGTGGCACATGCTAACATTCAAATTCCATCTGAGTGTGGCACATGCTAACATTCACAATCCTATCTAGGTGTGCCGCAGGCTAACGTTCACAATTCTAAGTTTGGCATATGCTAACATTCCCAATTCCATTTAAGTGTTGCACATCCTAACATTCATAATTCCATCCAAGTGTGGCATATGCTAACATTCGAATTCCATCTAAGTGTGGCACATGCTAACATTCAAGATCCGTCTAAGTGTGGCACATGCTAGCATTCAGAATCTAGATGCGACGGAGGCTAATGTTCACAATTCTAAGTGTGGGATATGCTAACATTCACAATCCTATCTAGATGTGCTGCAGGCTAACGTTAACAATTCTAAGTGAGGGATATGCTAAGATTTAAATTCCATCTGAGTGTGGCACCTGCTAACATTCACAATCCTATATAGTTGTGCCGCAGGCTAACATTCCCAATTCTAAGTGTGGGATATGCTAACATTCAAGATCCATCTAAGTGTGGCACATGCTAGCATTCACAATCCTATCTAGTGGCGATGCAGGCTAATGTTCACAATTCTAATTGTGGCACATGCTAACATTCACAATCCTATCTAGATGTGCTGCAGGCTAACGTTAACAATTCTAAGTGAGGGATATGCTAACATTCGAATTCCATCTAAGTGTGGCACATGATAAAATTCCAATTCCATCTGAGTGTGGTACATGCGAGCATTCACAATCCTATCTAGATGCGATGCAGGCTAATGTTCACAATTCTAAGTGTGGGATATGCTAACATTCAAATTCCATTTAAGTGTGGCCCATGCTAACATTCAAATTCCATCTGAGTGTGGCAATGCTAACAATCACAATCCTATCTAGATGCGACGCAGGCTAATGTTCACAATTCTAAGTGTGGGATATGCTAACATTCGAATTCCATTTAAGTGTGGCACATGCTAACATTCAAATTCCATCTGGGTGTGGCACATGCTAACATTCACAATCTTATCTAGATGTGCCGCAGGCTAACGTTCACAATTCTAAGTGTGGCATATGCTAACATTCCCAATTCCATTTAAGTTTTGCACATCCTAACATTCATAATTCCATCCAATTGTGGCACATGCTAGCATTCACAATCCTATCTAGATGCGACAGAGGCTAATGTTCACAATTCTAAGTGTGGGATATGCTAACATTCAAATTACATCTGAGTGTGGCACATGCTAACAATCACAATCCTATCTAGATGCGACGCAGGCTAATGTTCACAATTTTAAGTGTGGGATATGCTAACTTTAGAATGCCATCTAAGTGTGGCACATGCTAAGATTTAAATTCCATCTGAGTATGGCACATGCTGACATTCACAATCCTATATAGTTGTGCCGCAGGCTGATGTTCCCAATTCTAAGTGTGGGATATGCTAACATTCAAGATCCATCTAAGTGTGGCACATGCTAGCATTCACAATCCTATCTAGTGGCGAAGCAGGATAATGTTCACAATTCTAAGTGTGGCACATGCTAACATTCAAATTCCATCTGAGTGTGGCACATGCTAACATTCACAATCTTATCTAGATGTGCTGCAGGCTAACGTTCACAATTCTAAATGTGGGATATGCCAACATTCGAATTCCATCTAAGCCAGGCACATGATAAAATTCCAATTCCATCTGAGTGTGGCACATGCGAGCATTCACAATCCTATCTAGATGCGATGCAGGCTAATGTTCACAATTCTAAGTGTGGGATATGCTAACATTCGAATTCCATTTAAGTATGGCACATGCTAACATTCAAATTCCATCGCAGTGTGGCAATGCTAACAATCACAATCCTATCTAGATGCGACGCAGGCTAATGGTCACAATTTTAAATGTGGGATATGCTAACATTCAAATTCCATCTAAGTGTGGCTCATGGTAACATTCACAATCCTATCTAGATGTGCCGCAGGCTAACGTTCACAATTCTAAGTGTGGGATATGCTAACATTCCCAATTCCATTTAAGTGTTGCACATCCTAACATTCATAATTCCATCCAAGTGTGGTATATGCTAACATTCAAGATACATCTAAGTGTGGCACATGCTAGCATTTACAATCCTATCTAGATGCGACGCAGGCTAATGTTCACAATTCTAAGTGTGGTATATGCTAACATTCAAATTACATCTAAGTGTGGCACATGCTAACATTCAAGATCCATCTAAGTGTGGCACATGCTAGCATTCACAATCCTATCTAGAGGCAAGGCAGGCTAATGTTCACACTTCTAAGTGTGGGATATACTAACATTCAAATTTCATCTAAGTGTGACACATGCTAACATTGAAATTCCATCTGAGTGTGGCACAAGCTAACATTCACAATCCTATCTAGATGTGCCGCAGGCTAACGTTCACAATTCTAAGTGTGGCCTATGCTAACATTCGAATTCCATCTAAGTGTGGCACATGATAACATTCCAATTCCATCTGAGTGTGGCACATGCTAGCATTCACAATCCTATCTAGATGCGATGCAGGCTAATGTTCACAGTTCTAAGTATGGGATATGCTAACATTCGAATTCCATTTAAGTGTGGCACATGCTAACAAATTCCATCTGAGTGTGGCACATGCTAACAATCACAATCCTATCTAGATGCGACGCAGGCTAATGGTCACAATTTTAAGTGTGGGATATGCTAACATTCGAATTCCATCTAAGTGTGGCACATGCTAAGATTTAAATTACATCTGAGTGTGGCACATGCTAACATTCACAATCCTATCTAGATGTGCCACAGGCTAACGTTCACAATTCTAAGTGTGGGATATGCTAACATTCAAATTCCATCTAAGTGTGGCACATGATAACATTCCAATTCCATCTGAGTGTGGCACATGCTAGCATTCACAATCCTATCTAGATGCGATGCAGGCTAATGTTCACAATTCTAAGTGTGGGATATGCTAACATTCGAATTCCATCTAAGTGTGGCAAATGCTAAGATTTAAATTCCATCTGAGTGTGGCACATGCTAACAATCACAATCCTATCTAGATGCGACGCAGGCTAATGTTCACAATTTTAAGTGTGGGATATGCAAACATTTGAATTCCATCTAAGTGTGGCACATGCTAACATTGAAATTCCATCTGAGTGTGGCACATGCTAACATTCACAATCTTATCTAGATGTGCCGCAGGATAACGTTCACAATTCTAAGTGTGGGATATGCTAACATTCCCAATTCCATTTAAGTGTTGCACATCCTAACATTCATAATTTCATCCAAGTGTGGCATATGCTAACATTTGAATTCCATCTAAGTGTGGCACATGCTAACATTCAAGATCCATCTGAGTGTGGCACATGCTAGCATTCACAATCCTATCTAGATGCGACGCAGGCTAATGTTAACAATTCTAAGTGTGGGATATGCTAACATTAGAATTCCATCTGAGTGTGGCACATGCTAACATTCACAATCCTATATAGATGTGCCGCAGGCTAACGTTCCCAATTTTAAGTGTGGGATATGCTAACATTCAAGATCCATCTAAGTGTGGCACATGCTAGCATTCACAATCCTATCTAGTGGCGATGCAGGCTAATGTTCACAATTCTAATTGTGGGATATGCTAACTTTAGAATTCCATCTAAGTGTGGCACATGCTAACATTCAAATTCCATCTTAGTGTGGCACATGCTAACATTCACAATCCTATCTAGATGTGCCGCAGGCTAACGTTCACAATTCTAAGTGTGGCATATGCTAACATTCCCAATTCCATTTACGTGTTGCACATCCTAACATTCATAATTCCATCCAAGTGTGGCATATGCTAACATTCGAATTCCATCTAAGTATGGCACATGCTAACATTCAAGATCCATCTAAGTGTGGCACATGCTTGCATTCACAATCCTATCTAGATGCGACGCAGGCTAATTTTCACAATTCTAAGTGTGGGATATGCTAACATTCGAATTGCATCTAAGTGTGGCACATGCTAACATTCAAATTCCATCTGAGTATGGCACATGCTAACATTCACAATCCTATCTAGATGTGCTGCAGGCTAATGTTCACAATTCTAAGTGTGGGATATGCTTACATTCGCATTCCATTTAAGTGTGGAAAATGCTAACATTCAAATTCCATCTTAGTGTGGCACATGCTAACATTCACAATCTTATCTAGATGTGCCGCAGGCTAACGTTCTCAATTCTAAGTGTGGCATATGCTAACATTCCCAATTCCATTTAAGTGTTGCACATCCTAACATTCATAATTCCATCCAAGTGTGGCATATGCTAACATTTGAATTCCATCTAAGTGTGGCACATGCCAACATTCCAGATCCATCTAAGTGTGGCACATGCTAGCATTCACAATCCTATCTAGATGCAACAGAGGCTAATGTTCACAATTCTAAGTGTGGGATATGCTAACATTGAAATTCCATCTGAGTGTGGCACATGCTAACAATCACAATCCTATCTAGATGCGACGCAGGCTAATGTTCATAATTTTAAGTGTGGGATATGCTAAGATTTAAATTCCATCTGAGTGTGGCACATGCTAACATTCAAAATCCTATATAGATGTGCCGCAGGCTAACGTTCCCAATTCTAAGTGTGGGATATGCTAACATTCAAGATCTATCTAAGTGTGGCACATGCTAGCATTCACAATCCTATCTAGTGGCAAAGCAGGCTAATGTTCACAATTCTAAGTGTGGGATATGCTAACATTCAAGATCCATCTACGTGTGGCACATGCTAGCATTCACAATCCTATCTAGATGCGACAGAGGCTAATGTTCACAATTCTAAGTGTGGGATATGCCAACATTCGAATTCCATCTAAGCGTGGCACATGATAAAATTCCAATTCCATCTGAGTTTGGCACATGCGAGCATTCACAATCCTATCTAGATGTGATGCAGGCTAATGTTCACAATTCTAAGTGTGGGATATGCTAACATTCGAATTCCATTTAAGTGTGGCACATGCTAACATTCAAATTCCATCTGAGTGTGGCAATGCTAACAATCACAATCATATCTAGATGCGACGCAGGCTAATGGTCACAATTTTAAATGTGGGATATGCTAACATTCGAATTCCATCAAAGTGTGGCTCATGCTAACATTCACAATCCTATCTAGATGTGCCGCAGGCTAACGTTCACAATTCTAAGTGTGGGATATGCTAACATTCCCATTCCATTTAAGTGTTGCACATCCTAACATTCATAATTCCACCCAAGTGTGGCATATGCTAACATTCGAATTCCATCTAAGTGTGGCACGTGCTAACATTCAAGATCCATCTAAGTGTGGCACATGCTAGCATTCAGAATCCTATCTAGTTGCGACACAGGCTAATGTTCACAATTCTAAGTGTGGGATATGCTAACATTTGAATTCCATTTAACTGTGGCACATGCTAACATTCAAATTCCATCTGAGTGTGGCACATGCTAACATTCACAATCCTATCTAGGTGTGCCGCAGGCTAACGTTCACAATTCTAAGTGTGGCATATGCTAACATTCCCAATTCCATTTAAGTGTTGCACATCCTAACATTCATAATTCCATCCAAGTGTGGGATATGCTAACATTCAAATTACATCTAAGTGTGGCACATGCTAAGATTTAAATTCCATCTGAGTGTGGCACCTGCTAACATTCACAATCCTATATAGTTGTGCCGCAGGCTAACATTCCCAATTCTAAGTATGGGATATGCTAACATTCAAGATCCATCTAAGTGTGGCACATGCTAGCATTCACAATCCTATCTAGTGGCGATGCAGGCTAATGTTCACAATTCTAAGTGTGGCACATGCTAACATTCACAATCCTATCTAGATGTGCTGCAGGCTAACGTTAACAATTCTAAGTGAGGGATATGCTAACATTCGAATTCCATCTAAGTGTGGCACATGATAAAATTCCAATTCCATCTGAGTGTGGTACATGCGAGCATTCACAATCCTATCTAGATGCGATGCAGGCTAATGTTCACAATTCTAAGTGTGGGATATGCTAACATTCAAATTCCATTTAAGTGTGGCCCATGCTAACATTCAAATTCCATCTGAGTCTGGCAATGCTAACAATCACAATCCTATCTAGATGCGACGCAGGCTAATGGTCACAATTTTAAATGTGGGATATGCTAACATTCGAATTCCATCTAAGTGTGGCTCATGCTAACATTCACCATCCTATCTAGATGTGCCGCAGGCTAACGTTCACAATTCTAAGTGTGGGATATGCTAACATTCGAATTCCATCTAAGTGTGGCACATGCTAACATTCAAATTCCATCTGAGTGTGGCACATGCTAACATTCACAATCCTATCTAGATGTGCCGCAGGCTAATGTTCACAATTCTAAGTGTGGGATATGCTAACATTCCCAATTCCATTTAAGTGTGGCACATCCTAACATTCATAATTCCATCCAAGTGTGGCATATGCTAACATTCGAATTCCATCTAAGTGTGGCACATGCTAGCATTCACAATCCTATCTAGATGCGACGCAGGCTAATGTTCACAATTCTAAGTGTGGGATATGCTAACATTCGAATTCCATCTAAGTGTGGCACATGCTAACATTCAAATTCCATCTGAGTGTGGCACATGCTAACATTCACAATCCTATCTAGATGCGCCGCAGGCTAATGTTCACAATTCTAAGTGTGGGATATGCTAACATTCGAATTCCATTTAAGTGTGGCACATGCTAACATTCAAATTCCATCTGAGTGTGGCACATGCTAACATTCACAATCTTATCTAGATGTGCCGCAGGCTAACGTTCACAATTCTAAGTGTGGCATATGCTAACATTCCCAATTCCATTTAAGTGTTGCACATCCTAACATTCATAATTCCATCCAAGTGTGGCATATGCTAACATTCGAATTCCAACTAAGTGTGGCACATGCTAACATTCAAGATCCATCTAAGTGTGGCACATGCTAGCATTCACAATCCTATCTAGAGGCGACAGAGGCTAATGTTCACAATTCTAAGTGTGGGATATGCTAACATTCAAATTACATCTAAGTGTGGCGCATGCTAAGATTTAAATTCCATCTGAGTATGGCACATGCTAACATTCACAATCCTATATAGATGTGCCGCAGGCTGACGTTCCCAATTCTAAGTGTGGGATATGCTAACATTCAAGATCCATCTAAGTGTGGCACATGCTAGCATTCACAATCCTATCTAGTGGCGAAGCAGGATAATGTTCACAATTCTAAGTGTGGCACATGCTAACATTCAAATTCCATCTGAGTGTGGCGCATGCTAACATTCAAGATCCATCTAAGTGTGGCACATGCTAGCATTCACAATCCTATCTAAATGCGACACAGGCTAATGTTCACAATTCTAAGTGTGGGATATGCTAACATTTGAATTCCATTTAACTGTGGCACATGCTAACATTCAAATTCCATCTGAGTGTGGCACATGCTAACATTCACAATCCTATCTAGGTGTGCCGCAGGCTAACGTTCACAATTCTAAGTGTGGCATATGCTAACATTCCCAATTCCATTTAAGTGTTGCACATCCTAACATTCATAATTCCATCCAAGTGTGGCATATGCTAACATTCGAATTCCATCTAAGTGTGGCACATGCTAACATTCAAGATCCATCTAAGTGTGGCACATGCTAGCATTCACAATCCTATCTAGTGGTGATGCAGGCTAATGTTCACAATTCTAAGTGTGGCACATGCTAACATTCACAATCCTATCTAGATGTGCTGCAGGCTAACGTTAACAATTCTAAGTGAGGGATATGCTAACATTCGAATTCCATCTAAGTGTGGCACATGATAAAATTCCAATTCCATCTGAGTGTGGTACATGCGAGCATTCACAATCCTATCTAGATGCGATGCAGGCTAATGTTCACAATTCTAAGTGTGGGATATGCTAACATTCAAATTCCATTTAAGTGTGGCCCATGCTAACATTCAAATTCCATCTGAGTGTGGCAATGCTAACAATCACAATCCTATCTAGATGCGACGCAGGCTAATGGTCACAATTTTAAATGTGGGATATGCTAACATTCGAATTCCATCTAAGTGTGGCTCATGCTAACATTCACCATCCTATCTAGATGTGCCGGAGGCTAACGTTCACAATTCTAAGTGTGGGATATGCTAACATTCCCAATTCCATTTAAGTGTTGCACATCCTAACATTCATAATTCCATCCAAGTGTGGCATATGCTAACATTCGAATTCCATCTAAGTGTGGCACATGCTAGCATTCACAATCCTATCTAGATGCGACACAGGCTAATGTTCACAATTCTAAGTGTGGGATATACTAACATTCAAATTTCATCTAAGTGTGACACATGCTAACATTGAAATTCCATCTGAGTGTGGCACAAGCTAACATTCACAATCCTATCTAGATGTGCCGCAGGCTAACGTTCACAATTCTAAGTGTGGGATATGCTAACATTCAAATTCCATCTGAGTGTGGCACATGCTAACATTCACAATCCTATCTAGATGTGCCGCAGGCTAATGTTCACAATTCTAAGTGTGGGATATGCTAACATTCGAATTCCATTTAAGTGTGGCACATGCTAACATTCAAATTCCATCTGGGTGTGGCACATGCTAACATTCACAATCTTATCTAGATGTGCCGCAGGCTAACGTTCACAATTCTAAGTGTGGCATATGCTAACATTCCCAATTCCATTTAAGTTTTGCACATCCTAACATTCATAATTCCATCCAATTGTGGCACATGCTAGCATTCACAATCCTATCTAGATGCGACAGAGACTAATGTTCACAATTCTAAGTGTGGGATATGCTAACATTCAAATTACATCTGAGTGTGGCACATGCTAACAATCACAATCCTATCTAGATGCGACGCAGGCTAATGTTCACAATTTTAAGTGTGGGATATGCTAACTTTAGAATGCCATCTAAGTGTGGCACATGCTAAGATTTAAATTCCATCTGAGTATGGCACATGCTATTATTCACAATCCTATATAGTTGTGCCGCAGGCTGATGTTCCCAATTCTAAGTGTGGAATATGCTAACATTCAAGATCCATCTAAGTGTGGCACATGCTAGCATTCACAATCTTATCTAGATGTGCTGCAGGCTAACGTTCACAATTCTAAGTGAGGGATATGCCAACATTCGAATTCCATCTAAGCGTGGCACATGATAAAATTCCAATTCCATCTGAGTGTGGCACATGCGAGCATTCACAATCCTATCTAGATGCGATGCAGGCTAATGTTCACAATTCTAAGTGTGGGATATGCTAACATTCGAATTCCATTTAAGTATGGCACATGCTAACATTCAAATTCCATCGCAGTGTGGCAATGCTAACAATCACAATCCTATCTAGATGCGACGCAGGCTAATGGTCACAATTTTAAATGTGGGATATGCTAACATTCAAATTCCATCTAAGTGTGGCTCATGGTAACATTCACAATCCTATCTAGATGTGCCGCAGGCTAACGTTCACAATTCTAAGTGTGGGATATGCTAACATTCCCAATTCCATTTAAGTGTTGCACATCCTAACATTCATAATTCCATCCAAGTGTGGTATATGCTAACATTCAAGATCCATCTAAGTGTGGCACATGCTAGCATTTACAATCCTATCTAGATGCGACGCAGGCTAATGTTCACAATTCTAAGTGTGGGATATGCTAACATTCGAATTCCATTTAAGTGTGGCACATGCTAACATTCAAATTCCATCTGGGTGTGGCACATGCTAACATTCACAATCTTATCTAGATGTGCCGCAGGCTAACGTTCACAATTCTAAGTGTGGCATATGCTAACATTCCCAATTCCATTTAAGTTTTGCACATCCTAACATTCATAATTCCATCCAATTGTGGCACATGCTAGCATTCACAATCCTATCTAGATGCGACAGAGGCTAATGTTCACAATTTTAAGTGTGGGATATGCTAACATTCAAATTACATCTGAGTGTGGCACATGCTAACAATCACAATCCTATCTAGATGCGACGCAGGCTAATGTTCACAATTTTAAGTGTGGGATATGCTAACTTTAGAACGCCATCTAAGTGTGGCACATGCTAACATTCAAATTCCATCTGAGTGTGGCAATGCTAACAATCACAATCTTATCTAGATGCGACGCAGGCTAATGGTCACCATTTTAAATGTGGGATATGCTAACATTCGACTTCCATCTAAGTGTGGGATATGCTAACATTCCCAATTCCATTTACGTGTTGCACATCCTAACATTCATAATTCCATCCAAGTGTGGCATATGCTTACATTCGAATTCCATCTAAGTGTGGCACATGCTAACATTCAAGATCCATCTAAGTGTGGCACATGCTTGCATTCACAATCCTATCTAGATGCGACGCAGGCTAATTTTCACAATTCTAAGTGTGGGATATGCTAACATTCGAATTGCATCTAAGTGTGGCACATGCTAACATTCAAATTCCATCTGAGTATGGCACATGCTAACATTCACAATCCTATCTAGATGTGCTGCAGGCTAATGTTCACAATTCTAAGTGTGGGATATGCTAACATTCGCATTCCATTTAAGTGTGGCACATGCTAACATTCAAATTCCATCTGAGTGTGGCACATGCTAACATTCACAATCTTATCTAGATGTGCCGCAGGCTAACGTTCACAATTCTAAGTGTGGCATATGCTAACATTCCCAATTCCATTTAAGTGTTGCACATCCTAACATTCATAATTCCATCCAAGTGTGGCATATGCTAACATTTGAATTCCATCTAAGTGTGGCACATGCCAACATTCCAGATCCATCTAAGTGTGGCACATGCTAGCATTCACAATCCTATCTAGATGCGACAGAGGCTAATGTTCACAATTCTAAGTGTGGGATATGCTAACATTGAAATTCCATCTGAGTGTGGCACATGCTAACATTCACAATCCTATATAGATGTGCCGCAGGCTAACGTTCCCAATTTTAAGTGTGGGATATGCTAACATTCAAGATCCATCTAAGTGTGGCACATGCTAGCATTCACAATCCTATCTAGTGGCGATGCAGGCTAATGTTCACAATTCTTAGTGTGGGATATGCTAACTTTAGAATTCCATCTAAGTGTGGCACATGCTAACATTCAAATTCCATCTTAGTGTGGCACATGCTAACATTCACAATCCTATCTAGATGTGCCGCAGGCTAACGTTCACAATTCTAAGTGTGGCATATGCTAACATTCCCAATTCCATTTACGTGTTGCACATCCTAACATTCATAATTCCATCCAAGTGTGGCATATGCTAACATTCGAATTCCATCTAAGTATGGCACATGCTAACATTCAAGATCCATCTAAGTGTGGCACATGCTTGCATTCACAATCCTATCTAGATGCGACGCAGGCTAATTTTCACAATTCAAAGTGTGGGATATGCTAACATTCGAATTGCATCTAAGTGTGGCACATGCTAACATTCAAATTCCATCTGAGTATGGCACATGCTAACATTCACAATACTATCTAGATGTGCTGCAGGCTAATGTTCACAATTCTAAGTGTGGGATATGCTTACATTCGCATTCCATTTAAGTGTGGCACATGCTAACATTCAAATTCCATCTGAGTGTGGCACATGCTAACATTTGAATTCCATCTAAGTGTGGCACATGCCAACATTCCAGATCCATCTAAGTGTGGCACATGCTAGCATTCACAATCCTATCTAGATGCGACGGAGGCTAATGTTCACAATGCTAAGTGTGGGATATGCTAACATTGAAATTCCATCTGAGTGTGGCACATGCTAACAATCACAATCCTATCTAGATGCGACGCAGGCTAATGTTCATAATTTTAAGTGTGGGATATGCTAAGATTTAAATTCCATCTGAGTGTGGCACATGCTAACATTCAAAATCCTATATAGATGTGCCACAGGCTAACGTTCCCAATTCTAAGTGTGGCATATGCTAACATTCAAGATCTATCTAAGTGTGGCACATGCTAGCATTCACAATCCTATCTAGTGGCAAAGCAGGCTAATGTTCACAATTCTAAGTGTGGGATATGCTAACATTCAAGATCCATCTAAGTGTGGCACATGCTAGCATTCACAATCCTATCTAGATGCGACAGAGGCTAATGTTCACAATTCTAAGTGTGGGATATGCCAACATTCGAATTCCACCTAAGCGTGGCACATGATAAAATTCCAATTCCATCTGAGTTTGGCACATGCGAGCATTCACAATCCTATCTAGATGTGATGCAGGCTAATGTTCACAATTCTAAGTGTGGGATATGCTAACATTCGAATTCCATTTAAGTGTGGCACATGCTAACATTCAAATTCCATCTGAGTGTGGCAATGCTAACAATCACAATCATATCTAGATGCGACGCAGGCTAATGGTCACAATTTTAAATGTGGGATATGCTAACATTCGAATTCCATCAAAGTGTGGCTCATGCTAAAATTCACAATCCTATCTAGATGTGCCACAGGCTAACGTTCACAATTCTAAGTGTGGGATATGCTAACATTCCCATTCCATTTAAGTGTTGCACATCCTAACATTCATAATTCCACCCAAGTGTGGCATATGCTAACATTCGAATTCCATCTAAGTGTGGCACGTGCTAACATTCAAGATCCATCTAAGTGTGGCACATGCTAGCATTCAGAATCCTATCTAGTTGCGACACAGGCTAATGTTCACAATTCTAAGTGTGGGATATGCTAACATTTGAATTCCATTTAACTGTGGCACATGCTAACATTCAAATTCCATCTGAGTGTGGCACATGCTAACATTCACAATCCTATCTAGGTGTGCCGCAGGCTAACGTTCACAATTCTAAGTGTGGCATATGCTAACATTCCCAATTCCATTTAAGTGTTGCACATCCTAACATTCATAATTCCATCCAAGTGTGGAATATGCTAACATTCGAATTCCATCTAAGTGTGGCACATGCTAACATTCAAGATCCATCTAAGTGTGGCACATGCTAGCATTCAGAATCCTATCTAGATGCGACGGAGGCTAATGTTCACAATTCTAAGTGTGGGATATGCTAACATTCAAATTACATCTAAGTGTGGCACATGCTAAGATTTAAATTCCATCTGAGTGTGGCACCTGCTAACATTCACAATCCTATATAGTTGTGCCGCAGGCTAACATTCCCAATTCTAAGTGTGGGATATGCTAACATTCAAGATCCATCTAAGTGTGGCACATGCTAGCATTCACAATCCTATCTAGTGGCGATGCAGGCTAACGTTAACAATTCTAAGTGAGGGATATGCTAACATTCGAATTCCATCTAAGTGTGGCACATGATAAAATTCCAATTCCATCTGAGTGTGGTACATGCGAGCATTCACAATCCTATCTAGATGCGATGCAGGCTAACGTTCACAATTCTAAGTGTGGGATATGCTAACATTCAAATTCCATTTAAGTGTGGCCCATGCTAACATTCAAATTCCATCTGAGTCTGGCAATGCTAACAATCACAATCCTATCTAGATGCGACACAGGCTAATGGTCACAATTTTAAATGTGGGATATGCTAACATTCGAATTCCATCTAAGTGTGGCTCATGCTAACATTCACCATCCTATCTAGATGTGCCGCAGGCTAACGTTCACAATTCTAAGTGTGGGATATGCTAACATTCCCAATTCCATTTAAGTGTTGCACATCCTAACATTCATAATTCCATCCAAGTGTGGCATATGCTAACATTCGAATTCCATCTAAGTGTGGCACATGCTAGCATTCACAATCCTATCTAGATGCGACACAGGCTAATGTTCACAATTCTAAGTGTGGGATATGCTAACATTCGAATTCCATCTAAGTGTGGCACATGCTAACATTAAAATTCCATCTGAGTGTGGCACATGCTAACATTCACAATCCTATCTAGATGTGCCGCAGGCTAATGTTCACAATTCTAAGTGTGGGATATGCTAACATTCGAATTCCATTTAAGTGTGGCACATGCTAACATTCAAATTCCATCTGAGTGTGGCACATGCTAACATTCACAATCTTATCTAGATGTGCCGCAGGCTAACGTTCACAATTCTAAGTGTGGCATATGCTAACATTCCCAATTCCATTTAATTGTTGCACATCCTAACATTCATAATTCCATCCAAGTGTGGCATATGCTAACATTCGAATTCCAACTAAGTGTGGCACATGCTAACATTCAAGATCCATCTAAGTGTGGCACATGCTAGCATTCACAATCCTATCTAGAGGCGACAGAGGCTAATGTTCACAATTCTAAGTGTGGGATATGCTAACATTCAAATTACATCTAAGTGTGGCACATGCTAAGATTTAAATTCCATCTGAGTATGGCACATGCTAACATTCACAATCCTATATAGATGTGCCGCAGGCTGACGTTCCCAATTCTAAGTGTGGGATATGCTAACATTCAAGATCCATCTAAGTGTGGCACATGCTAGCATTCACAATCCTATCTAGTGGCGAAGCAGGATAATGTTCACAATTCTAAGTGTGGCACATGCTAACATTCAAATTCCATCTGAGTGTGGCGCATGCTAACATTCAAGATCCATCTAAGTGTGGCACATGCTAGCATTCACAATCCTATCTAAATGCGACACAGGCTAATGTTCACAATTCTAAGTGTGGGATATGCTAACATTTGAATTCCATTTAACTGTGGCACATGCTAACATTCAAATTCCATCTGAGTGTGGCACATGCTAACATTCACAATCCTATCTAGGTGTGCCGCAGGCTAACGTTCACAATTCTAAGTGTGGCATATGCTAACATTCCCAATTCCATTTAAGTGTTGCACATCCTAACATTCATAATTCCATCCAAGTGTGGCATATGCTAACATTCGAATTCCATCTAAGTGTGGCACATGCTAACATTCAAGATCCATCTAAGTGTGGCACATGCTAGCATTCACAATCCTATCTAGTGGCGATGCAGGCTAATGTTCACAATTCTAAGTGTGGCACATGCTAACATTCACAATCCTATCTAGATGTGCTGCAGGCTAACGTTAACAATTCTAAGTGAGGGATATGCTAACATTCGAATTCCATCTAAGTGTGGCACATGATAAAATTCCAATTCCATCTGAGTGTGGTACATGCGAGCATTCACAATCCTATCTAGATGCGATGCAGGCTAATGTTCACAATTCTAAGTGTGGGATATGCTAACATTCAAATTCCATTTAAGTGTGGCCCATGCTAACATTCAAATTCCATCTGAGTGTGGCAATGCTAACAATCACAATCCTATCTAGATGCGACGCAGGCTAATGGTCACAATTTTAAATGTGGGATATGCTAACATTCGAATTCCATCTAAGTGTGGCTCATGCTAACATTCACCATCCTATCTAGATGTGCCGGAGGCTAACGTTCACAATTCTAAGTGTGGGATATGCTAACATTCCCAATTCCATTTAAGTGTTGCACATCCTAACATTCATAATTCCATCCAAGTGTGGCATATGCTAACATTCGAATTCCATCTAAGTGTGGCACATGCTAGCATTCACAATCCTATCTAGATGCGACGCAGGCTAATGTTCACAATTCTAAGTGTGGGATATGCTAACATTCGAATTCCATCTAAGTGTGGCACATGCTAACATTCAAATTCCATCTGAGTGTGGCACATGCTAACATTCACAATCCTATCTAGATGTGCCGCAGGCTAATGTTCACAATTCTAAGTGTGGGATATGCTAACATTCGAATTCCATTTAAGTGTGGCACATGCTAACATTCAAATTCCATCTGGGTGTGGCACATGCTAACATTCACAATCTTATCTAGATGTGCCGCAGGCTAACGTTCACAATTCTAAGTGTGGCATATGCTAACATTCCCAATTCCATTTAAGTTTTGCACATCCTAACATTCATAATTCCATCCAATTGTGGCACATGCTAGCATTCACAATCCTATCTAGATGCGACAGAGACTAATGTTCACAATTCTAAGTGTGGGATATGCTAACATTCAAATTACATCTGAGTGTGGCACATGCTAGCATTCACAATCCTATCTAGATGCGACAGAGACTAATGTTCACAATTCTAAGTGTGGGATATGCTAACTTTAGAATGCCATCTAAGTGTGGCACATGCTAAGATTTAAATTCCATCTGAGTATGGCACATGCTAACATTCACAATCCTATATAGTTGTGCCGCAGGCTGATGTTCCCAATTCTAAGTGTGGGATATGCTAACATTCAAGATCCATCTAAGTGTGGCACATGCTAGCATTCACAATCCTATCTAGTGGTGAAGCAGGATAATGTTCACAATTCTAAGTGTGGCACATGCTAACATTCAAATTCCATCTGAGTGTGGCACATGCTAACATTCACAATCTTATCTAGATGTGCTGCAGGCTAACGTTCACAATTCTAAGTGTGGGATATGCCAACATTCGAATTCCATCTAAGCGTGGCACATGATAAAATTCCAATTCCATCTGAGTGTGGCACATGCAAGCATTCACAATCCTATCTAGATGCGATGCAGGCTAATGTTCACAATTCTAAGTGTGGGATATGGTAACATTGGAATTCCATTTAAGTATGGCACATGCTAACATTCAAATTCCATCGCAGTGTGGCAATGCTAACAATCACAATCCTATCTAGATGCGACGCAGGCTAATGGTCACAATTTTAAATGTGGGATATGCTAACATTCAAATTCCATCTAAGTGTGGCTCATGGTAACATTCACAATCCTATCTAGATGTGCCGCAGGCTAACGTTCACAATTCTAAGTGTGGGATATGCTAACATTCCCAATTCCATTTAAGTGTTGCACATCCTAACATTCATAATTCCATCCAAGTGTGGTATATGCTAACATTCAAGATCCATCTAAGTGTGGCACATGCTAACATTCACAATCCTATCTAGATGTGCCGCAGGCTAACGTTCACAATTCTAAGTGTGGGATATGCTAACATTCGAATTCCATTTAAGTGTGGCACATGCTAACATTCAAATTCCATCTGGGTGTGGCACATGCTAACATTCACAATCTTATCTAGATGTGCCGCAGGCTAACGTTCACAATTCTAAGTGTGGGATATGCTAACATTCGAATTCCATTTAAGTGTGGCACATGCTAACATTCAAATTCCATCTGGGTGTGGCATATGCTAACATTCCCAATTCCATTTAAGTTTTGCACATCCTAACATTCATAATTCCATCCAATTGTGGCACATGCTAGCATTCACAATCCTATCTAGATGCGACAGAGGCTAATGTTCACAATTCTAAGTGTGGGATATGCTAACATTCAAATTACATCTGAGTGTGGCACATGCTAACAATCACAATCCTATCTAGATGCGACGCAGGCTAATGTTCACAATTTTAAGTGTGGGATATGCTAACTTTAGAATGCCATCTAAGTGTGGCACATGCTAACATTCAAATTCCATCTGAGTGTGGCAATGCTAACAATCACAATCTTATCTAGATGCGACGCAGGCTAATGGTCACCATTTTAAATGTGGGATATGCTAACATTCGACTTCCATCTAAGTGTGGCTCATGCTAACATTCACAATCCTATCTAGATGTGCCGCAGGCTAACGTTCACAATTCTAAGTGTGGGATATGCTAACATTCCCAATTCCATTTACGTGTTGCACATCCTAACATTCATAATTCCATCCAAGTGTGGCATATGCTTACATTCGAATTCCATCTAAGTGTGGCACATGCTAACATTCAAGATCCATCTAAGTGTGGCACATGCTTGCATTCACAATCCTATCTAGATGCGACGCAGGCTAATTTTCACAATTCTAAGTGTGGGATATGCTAACATTCGAATTGCATCTAAGTGTGGCACATGCTAACATTCAAATTCCATCTGAGTATGGCACATGCTAACATTCACAATCCTATCTAGATGTGCTGCAGGCTAATGTTCACAATTCTAAGTGTGGGATATGCTAACATTCGCATTCCATTTAAGTGTGGCACATGCTAACATTCAAATTCCATCTGAGTGTGGCACATGCTAACATTCACAATCTTATCTAGATGTGCCGCAGGCTAACGTTCACAATTCTAAGTGTGGCATATGCTAACATTCCCAATTCCATTTAAGTGTTGCACATCCTAACATTCATAATTCCATCCAAGTGTGGCATATGCTAACATTTGAATTCCATCTAAGTGTGGCACATGCCAACATTCCAGATCCATCTAAGTGTGGCACATGCTAGCATTCACAATCCTATCTAGATGCGACAGAGGCTAATGTTCACAATTCTAAGTGTGGGATATGCTAACATTGAAATTCCATCTGAGTGTGGCACATGCTAACAATCACAATCCTATCTAGATGCGACGCAGGCTAATGTTCATAATTTTAAGTGTGGGATATGCTAACATTAGAATTCCATCTAAGTGTGGCACATGCTAAGATTTAAATTCCATCTGAGTGTGGCACATGCTAACATTCACAATCCTATATAGATGTGCCGCAGGCTAACGTTCCCAATTCTAAGTGTGGGATATGCTAACATTCAAGATCTATCTAAGTGTGGCACATGCTAGCATTCACAATCCTATCTAGTGGCAAAGCAGGCTAATGTTCACAATTCTAAGTGTGGGATATGCTAACATTCAAGATCCATCTAAGTGTGGCACATGCTAGCATTCACAATCCTATCTAGATGCGACAGAGGCTAATGTTCACAATTCTAAGTGTGGGATATGCCAACATTCGAATTCCATCTAAGCGTGGCACATGATAAAATTCCAATTCCATCTGAGTTTGGCACATGCGAGCATTCACAATCCTATCTAGATGTGATGCAGGCTAATGTTCACAATTCTAAGTGTGGGATATGCTAACATTCGAATTCCATTTAAGTGTGGCACATGCTAACATTCAAATTCCATCTGAGTGTGGCAATGCTAACAATCACAATCATATCTAGATGCGACGCAGGCTAATGGTCACAATTTTAAATGTGGGATATGCTAACATTCGAATTCCATCAAAGTGTGGCTCATGCTAACATTCACAATCCTATCTAGATGTGCCGCAGGCTAACGTTCACAATTCTAAGTGTGGGATATGCTAACATTCCCATTCCATTTAAGTGTTGCACATCCTAACATTCATAATTCCACCCAAGTGTGGCATAAGCTAACATTCGAATTCCATCTAAGTGTGGCACGTGCTAACATTCAAGATCCATCTAAGTGTGGCACATGCTAGCATTCAGAATCCTATCTAGATGCGACACAGGCTAATGTTCACAATTCTAAGTGTGGGATATGCTAACATTTGAATTCCATTTAACTGTGGCACATGCTAACATTCAAATTCCATCTGAGTGTGGCACATGCTAACATTCACAATCCTATCTAGGTGTGCCGCAGGCTAACGTTCACAATTCTAAGTGTGGGATATGCTAACATTCGCATTCCATTTAAGTGTGGCACATGCTAACATTCCAATTCCATCTGAGTTTGGCACATGCGAGCATTCACAATCCTATCTTGATGTGATGCAGGCTAATGTTCACAATTCTAAGTGTGGGATATGCTAACTTTAGAATGCCATCTAAGTGTGGCACATGCTAACATTCAAATTCCATCTGAGTGTGGCAATGCTAACAATCACAATCTTATCTAGATGCGACGCAGGCTAATGGTCACCATTTTAAATGTGGGATATGCTAACATTCGACTTCCATCTAAGTGTGGCTCATGCTAACATTCACAATCCTATCTAGATGTGCCGCAGGCTAACGTTCACAATTCTAAGTGTGGGATATGCTAACATTCCCAATTCCATTTACGTGTTGCACATCCTAACATTCATAATTCCATCCAAGTGTGGCATATGCTTACATTCGAATTCCATCTAAGTGTGGCACATGCTAACATTCAAGATCCATCTGAGTGTGGCACATGCTTGCATTCACAATCCTATCTAGATGCGACGCAGGCTAATTTTCACAATTCTAAGTGTGGGATATGCTAACATTCGAATTGCATCTAAGTGTGGCACATGCTAACATTCAAATTCCATCTGAGTATGGCACATGCTAACATTCACAATCCTATCTAGATGTGCTGCAGGTTAATGTTCACAATTCTAAGTGTGGGATATGCTAACATTCGCATTCCATTTAAGTGTGGCACATGCTAACATTCAAATTCCATCTGAGTGTGGCGTATGCTAACATTCCCAATTCCATTTAAGTGTTGCACATCCTAACATTCATAATTCCATCCAAGTGTGGCATATGCTAACATTTGAATTCCATCTAAGTGTGGCACATGCCAACATTCCAGATCCATCTAAGTGTGGCACATGCTAGCATTCACAATCCTATCTAGATGCGACAGAGGCTAATGTTCACAATTCTAAGTGTGGGATATGCTAACATTGAAATTCCATCTGAGTGTGGCACATGCTAACAATCACAATCCTATCTAGATGCGACGCAGGCTAATGTTCATAATTTTAAGTGTGGGATATGCTAACATTAGAATTCCATCTAAGTGTGGCACATGCTAAGATTTAAATTCCATCTGAGTGTGGCACATGCTAACATTCACAATCCTATATAGATGTGCCGCAGGCTAACGTTCCCAATTCTAAGTGTGGGATATGCTAACATTCAAGATCTATCTAAGTGTGGCACATGCTAGCATTCACAATCCTATCTAGTGGCAAAGCAGGCTAATGTTCACAATTCTAAGTGTGGGATATGCTAACATTCAAGATCCATCTAAGTGTGGCACATGCTAGCATTCACAATCCTATCTAGATGCGACAGAGGCTAATGTTCACAATTCTAAGTGTGGGATATGCCAACATTCGAATTCCATCTAAGCGTGGCACATGATAAAATTCCAATTCCATCTGAGTTTGGCACATGCGAGCATTCACAATCCTATCTAGATGTGATGCAGGCTAATGTTCACAATTCTAAGTGTGGGATATGCTAACATTCGAATTCCATTTAAGTGTGGCACATGCTAACATTCAAATTCCATCTGAGTGTGGCAATGCTAACAATCACAATCATATCTAGATGCGACGCAGGCTAATGGTCACAATTTTAAATGTGGGATATGCTAACATTCGAATTCCATCAAAGTGTGGCTCATGCTAACATTCACAATCCTATCTAGATGTGCCGCAGGCTAACGTTCACAATTCTAAGTGTGGGATATGCTAACATTCCCAATTCCATTTAAGTGTTGCACATCCTAACATTCATAATTCCACCCAAGTGTGGCATAAGCTAACATTCGAATTCCATCTAAGTGTGGCACGTGCTAACATTCAAGATCCATCTAAGTGTGGCACATGCTAGCATTCAGAATCCTATCTAGATGCGACACAGGCTAATGTTCACAATTCTAAGTGTGGGATATGCTAACATTTGAATTCCATTTAACTGTGGCACATGCTAACATTCAAATTCCATCTGAGTGTGGCACATGCTAACATTCACAATCCTATCTAGGTGTGCCGCAGGCTAACGTTCACAATTCTAAGTGTGGCATATGCTAACATTCCCAATTCCATTTAAGTGTTGCACATCCTAACATTCATAATTCCATCCAAGTGTGGCATATGCTAACATTCGAATTCCATCTAAGTGTGGCACATGCTAACATTGAAGATCCATCTAAGTGTGGCACATGCTAGCATTCAGAATCCTATCTAGATGCGACGGAGGCTAATGTTCACAATTCTAAGTGTGGGATATGCTAACATTCAAATTACATCTAAGTGTGGCACATGCTAAGATTTAAATTCCATCTGAGTGTGGCACCTGCTAACATTCACAATCCTATATAGTTGTGCCGCAGGCTAACATTCCCAATTCTAAGTGTGGGATTTGCTAACATTCAAATTCCATTTAAGTGTGGCACATGCTAACATTCACAATCCTATCTAGATGTGCCGCAGGCTAATGTTCACAATTCTAAGTGTGGGATTTGCTAACATTCGAATTCCATTTAAGTGTGGCACATGCTAACATTCAAATTCCATCTGAGTGTGGCACATGATAACATTCACAATCCTATCTAGATGTGCCGCAGGCTAACGTTCACAATTCTAAGTGTGGGATATGCTAACATTCGCATTCCATTTAAGTGTGGCACATGCTAACATTCAAATTCCATCTGAGTGTGGCACATGCTAACATTCACAATCTTATCTAGATGTGCCGCAGGCTAACGTTCACAATTCTAAGTGTGGCATATGCTAACATTCCCAATTCCATTTAAGTGTTGCACATCCTAACATTCATAATTCCATCCAAGTGTGGCATATGCTAACATTTGAATTCCATCTAAGTGTGGCACATCCCAACATTCCAGATCCATCTAAGTGTGGCACATGCTAACAATCACAATCCTATCTAGATGCGACGCAGGCTAATGTTCATAATTTTAAGTGTGGGATATGCTAACATTAGAATTCCATCTAAGTGTGGCACATGCTAAGATTTAAATTCCATCTGAGTGTGGCACATGCTAACATTCACAATCCTATATAGATGTGCCGCAGGCTAACGTTGCCAATTCTAAGTGTGGGATATGCTAACATTCAAGATCTATCTAAGTGTGGCACATGCTAGCATTCACAATCCTATCTAGTGGCAAAGCAGGCTAATGTTCACAATTCTAAGTGTGGGATATGCTAACATTCAAGATCCATCTAAGTGTGGCACATGCTAGCATTCACAATCCTATCTAGATGCGACAGAGGCTAATGTTCACAATTCTAAGTGTGGGATATGCCAACATTCGATTTCCATCTAAGCGTGGCACATGATAAAATTCCAATTCCATCTGAGTTTGGCACATGCGAGCATTCACAATCCTATCTAGATGTGATGCAGGCTAATGTTCACAATTCTAAGTGTGGGATATGCTAACATTCGAATTCCATTTAAGTGTGGCACATGCTAACATTCAAATTCCATCTGAGTGTGGCAATGCTAACAATCACAATCATATCTAGATGCGACGCAGGCTAATGGTCACAATTTTAAATGTGGGATATGCTAACATTCGAATTCCATCAAAGTGTGGCTCATGCTAACATTCACAATCCTATCTAGATGTGCCGCAGGCTAACGTTCACAATTCTAAGTGTGGGATATGCTAACATTCCCATTCCATTTAAGTGTTGCACATCCTAACATTCATAATTCCACCCAAGTGTGGCATATGCTAACATTCGAATTCCATCTAAGTGTGGCACGTGCTAACATTCAAGATCCATCTAAGTGTGGCACATGCTAGCATTCAGAATCCTATCTAGATGCGACACAGGCTAATGTTCACAATTCTAAGTGTGGGATATGCTAACATTTGAATTCCATTTAACTGTGGCACATGCTAACATTCAAATTCAATCTGAGTGTGGCACATGCTAACATTCACAATCCTATCTAGGTGTGCCGCAGGCTAACGTTCACAATTCTAAGTGTGGCATATGCTAACATTCCCAATTCCATTTAAGTGTTGCACATCCTAACATTCATAATTCCATCCAA
Source organism: Ambystoma mexicanum (assembly GCF_040938575.1). Lineage (NCBI taxonomy): Eukaryota > Metazoa > Chordata > Amphibia > Caudata > Ambystomatidae > Ambystoma > Ambystoma mexicanum. Next base: position 84,953,127 of record NC_090928.1, on the reverse strand, counting down.
GTGTGGCATATGCTAACATTCGAATTCCATCTAAGTGTGGCACATGCTAACATTCAAGATCCATCTAAGTGTGGCACATGCTAGCATTCAGAATCCTATCTAGATGCGACGGAGGCTAATGTTCACAATTCTAAGTGTGGGATATGCTAACATTCAAATTACATCTAAGTGTGGCACATGCTAAGATTTAAATTCCATCTGAGTGTGGCACCTGCTAACATTCACAATCCTATATAGTTGTGCCACAGGCTAACATTCCCAATTCTAAGTGTGGGATATGCTAACATTCAAGATCCATCTAAGTGTGGCACATGCTAGCATTCACAATCCTATCTAGTGGCGATGCAGGCTAATGTTCACAATTCTAAGTGTGGCACATGCTAACATTCACAATCCTATCTAGATGTGCTGCAGGCTAACGTTAACAATTCTAAGTGAGGGATATGCTAACATTCGAATTCCATCTAAGTGTGGCACATGATAAAATTCCAATTCCATCTGAGTGTGGTACATGCGAGCATTCACAATCCTATCTAGATGCGATGCAGGCTAATGTTCACAATTCTAAGTGTGGGATATGCTAACATTCAAATTCCATTTAAGTGTGGCCCATGCTAACATTCAAATTCCATCTGAGTCTGGCAATGCTAACAATCACAATCCTATCTAGATGCGACACAGGCTAATGGTCACAATTTTAAATGTGGGATATGCTAACATTCGAATTCCATCTAAGTGTGGCTCATGCTAACATTCACCATCCTATCTAGATGTGCCGCAGGCTAACGTTCACAATTCTAAGTGTGGGATATGCTAACATTCCCAATTCCATTTAAGTGTTGCACATCCTAACATTCATAATTCCATCCAAGTGTGGCATATGCTAACATTCGAATTCCATCTAAGTGTGGCACATGCTAGCATTCACAATCCTATCTAGATGCGACGCAGGCTAATGTTCACAATTCTAAGTGTGGGATATGCTAACATTCGAATTCCATTTAAGTGTGGCACATGCTAACATTCAAATTCCATCTGGGTGTGGCACATGCTAACATTCACAATCTTATCTAGATGTGCCGCAGGCTAACGTTCACAATTCTAAGTGTGGCATATGCTGACATTCCCAATTCCATTTAAGTTTTGCACATCCTAACATTCATAATTCCATCCAATTGTGGCACATGCTAGCATTCACAATCCTATCTAGATGCGACAGAGGCTAATGTTCACAATTCTAAGTGTGGGATATGCTAACATTCAAATTACATCTGAGTGTGGCACATGCTAACAATCACAATCCTATTTAGATGCGACGCAGGCTAATGTTCACAATTTTAAGTGTGGGATATGCTAACTTTAGAATGCCATCTAAGTGTGGCACATGCTAAGATTTAAATTCCATCTGAGTATGGCACATGCTAACATTCACAATCCTATATAGTTGTGCCGCAGGCTGATGTTCCCAATTCTAAGTGTGGGATATGCTAACATTCAAGATCCATCTAAGTGTGGCACATGCTAGCATTCACAATCCTATCTAGTGGCGAAGCAGGATAATGTTCACAATTCTAAGTGTGGCACATGCTAACATTCAAATTCCATCTGAGTGTGGCACATGATAAAATTCCAATTCCATCTGAGTGTGGCACATGCGAGCATTCACAATCCTATCTAGATGCGATGCAGGCTAATGTTCACAATTCTAAGTGTGGGATATGCTAACATTCGAATTCCATTTAAGTATGGCACATGCTAACATTCAAATTCCATCGCAGTGTGGCAATGCTAACAATCACAATCCTATCTAGATGCGACGCAGGCTAATGGTCACAATTTTAAATGTGGGATATGCTAACATTCAAATTCCATCTAAGTGTGGCTCATGGTAACATTCACAATCCTATCTAGATGTGCCGCAGGCTAACGTTCACAATTCTAAGTGTGGGATATGCTAACATTCCCAATTCCATTTAAGTGTTGCACATCCTAACATTCATAATTCCATCCAAGTGTGGTATATGCTAACATTCAAGATCCATCTAAGTGTGGCACATGCTAGCATTTACAATCCTATCTAGATGCGACGCAGGCTAATGTTCACAATTCTAAGTGTGGGATATACTAACATTCAAATTTCATCTAAGTGTGACACATGCTAACATTGAAATTCCATCTGAGTGTGGCACAAGCTAACATTCACAATCCTATCTAGATGTGCCGCAGGCTAACGTTCACAATTCTAAGTGTGGCCTATGCTAACATTCGAATTCCATCTAAGTGTGGCACATGATAACATTCCAATTCCATCTGAGTGTGGCACATGCTAGCATTCACAATCCTATCTAGATGCGATGCAGGCTAATGTTCACAGTTCTAAGTATGGGATATGCTAACATTCGAATTCCATTTAAGTGTGGCACATGCTAACAAATTCCATCTGAGTGTGGCACATGCTAACAATCACAATCCTATCTAGATGCGACGCAGGCTAATGGTCACAATTTTAAGTGTGGGATATGCTAACATTCGAATTCCATCTAAGTGTGGCACATGCTAAGATTTAAATTACATCTGAGTGTGGCACATGCTAACATTCACAATCCTATCTAGATGTGCCACAGGCTAACGTTCACAATTCTAAGTGTGGGATATGCTAACATTCAAATTCCATCTAAGTGTGGCACATGATAACATTCCAATTCCATCTGAGTGTGGCACATGCTAGCATTCACAATCCTATCTAGATGCGATGCAGGCTAATGTTCACAATTCTAAGTGTGGGATATGCTAACATTCGAATTCCATCTAAGTGTGGCAAATGCTAAGATTTAAATTCCATCTGAGTGTGGCACATGATAACAATCACAATCCTATCTAGATGCGACGCAGGCTAATGTTCACAATTTTAAGTGTGGGATATGCAAACATTCAAATTCCATCTAAGTGTGGCACATGCTAACATTGAAATTCCATCTGAGTGTGGCACATGCTAACATTCACAATCCTATCTAGATGTGCCGCAGGATAACGTTCACAATTCTAAGTGTGGGATATGCTAACATTCCCAATTCCATTTAAGTGTTGCACATCCTAACATTCATAATTTCATCCAAGTGTGGCATATGCTAACATTTGAATTCCATCTAAGTGTGGCACATGCTAACATTCAAGATCCATCTGAGTGTGGCACATGCTAGCATTCACAATCCTATCTAGATGTGACGCAGGCTAATGTTAACAATTCTAAGTGTGGGATATGCTAACATTAGAATTCCATCTGAGTGTGGCACATGCTAACATTCACAATCCTATATAGATGTGCCGCAGGCTAACGTTCCCAATTTTAAGTGTGGGATATGCTAACATTCAAGATCCATCTAAGTGTGGCACATGCTAGCATTCACAATCCTATCTAGTGGCGATGCAGGCTAATGTTCACAATTCTAAGTGTGGGATATGCTAACTTTAGAATTCCATCTAAGTGTGGCACATGCTAACATTCAAATTCCATCTTAGTGTGGCACATGCTAACATTCACAATACTATCTAGATGTGCCGCAGGCTAACGTTCACAATTCTAAGTGTGGCATATGCTAACATTCCCAATTCCATTTACGTGTTGCACATCCTAACATTCATAATTCCATCCAAGTGTGGCATATGCTAACATTCGAATTCCATCTAAGTATGGCACATGCTAACATTCAAGATCCATCTAAGTGTGGCACATGCTTGCATTCACAATCCTATCTAGATGCGACGCAGGCTAATTTTCACAATTCTAAGTGTGGGATATGCTAACATTCGAATTGCATCTAAGTGTGGCACATGCTAACATTCAAATTCCATCTGAGTATGGCACATGCTAACATTCACAATCCTATCTAGATGTGCTGCAGGCTAATGTTCACAATTCTAAGTGTGGGATATGCTAACATTCGCATTCCATTTAAGTGTGGCACATGCTAACATTCAAATTCCATCTGAGTGTGGCACATGCTAACATTCACAATCTTATCTAGATGTGCCGCAGGCTAACGTTCACAATTCTAAGTGTGGCATATGCTAACATTCCCAATTCCATTTAAGTGTTGCACATCCTAACATTCATAATTCCATCCAAGTGTGGCATATGCTAACATTTGAATTCCATCTAAGTGTGGCACATGCCAACATTCCAGATCCATCTAAGTGTGGCACATGCTAGCATTCACAATCCTATCTAGATGCGACAGAGGCTAATGTTCACAATTCTAAGTGTGGGATATGCTAACATTGAAATTCCATCTGAGTGTGGCACATGCTAACAATCACAATCCTATCTAGATGCGACGCAGGCTAATGTTCATAATTTTAAGTGTGGGATATGCTAACATTAGAATTCCATCTAAGTGTGGCACATGCTAAGATTTAAATTCCATCTGAGTGTGGCACATGCTAACATTCACAATCCTATATAGATGTGCCGCAGGCTAACGTTCCCAATTCTAAGTGTGGGATATGCTAACATTCAAGATCTATCTAAGTGTGGCACATGCTAGCATTCACAATCCTATCCAGTGGCAAAGCAGGCTAATGTTCACAATTCTAAGTGTGGGATATGCTAACATTCAAGATCCATCTAAGTGTGGCATATGCTAGCATTCACAATCCTATCTAGATGCGACAGAGGCTAATGTTCACAATTCTAAGTGTGGGATATGCCAACATTCGATTTCCATCTAAGCGTGGCACATGATAAAATTCCAATTCCATCTGAGTTTGGCACATGCGAGCATTCACAATCCTATCTAGATGTGATGCAGGCTAATGTTCACAATTCTAAGTGTGGGATATGCTAACATTCGAATTCCATTTAAGTGTGGCACATGCTAGCATTCAAATTCCATCTGAGTGTGGCAATGCTAACAATCACAATCATATCTAGATGCGACGCAGGCTAATGGTCACAATTTTAAATGTGGGATATGCTAACATTCAAATTCCATCAAAGTGTGGCTCATGCTAACATTCACAATCCTATCTAGATGTGCCGCAGGCTAACGTTCACAATTCTAAGTGTGGGATATGCTAACATTCCCATTCCATTTAAGTGTTGCACATCCTAACATTCATAATTCCACCCAAGTGTGGCATATGCTAACATTCGAATTCCATCTAAGTGTGGCACATGCTAACATTCAAGATCCATCTAAGTGTGGCACATGCTAGCATTCAGAATCCTATCTAGATGCGACACAGGCTAATGTTCACAATTCTAAGTGTGGGATATGCTAACATTTGAATTCCATTTAACTGTGGCACATGCTAACATTCAAATTCCATCTGAGTGTGGCACATGCTAACATTCACAATCCTATCTAGGTGTGCCGCAGGCTAACGTTCACAATTCTAAGTGTGGCATATGCTAACATTCCCAATTCCATTTAAGTGTTGCACATCCTAACATTCATAATTCCATCCAAGTGTGGCATATGCTAACATTCGAATTCCATCTAAGTGTGGCACATGCTAACATTCAAGATCCATCTAAGTGTGGCACATGCTAGCATTCAGAATCCTATCTAGATGCGACGGAGGCTAATGTTCACAATTCTAAGTGTGGGATATGCTAACATTCAAATTACATCTAAGTGTGGCACATGCTAAGATTTAAATTCCATCTGAGTGTGGCACCTGCTAACATTCACAATCCTATATAGTTGTGCCGCAGGCTAACATTCCCAATTCTAAGTGTGGGATTTGCTTGCTAACATTCGAATTCCATTTAAGTGTGGCACATGCTAACATTCAAATTCCATCTGCGTGTGGCACATGCTAACATTCACAATCCTATCTAGATGTGCCGCAGGCTAATGTTCACAATTCTAAGTGTGGGATTTGCTAACATTCGAATTCCATTTAAGTGTGGCACATGCTAACATTCAAATTCCATCTGAGTGTGGCACATGATAACATTCACAATCCTATCTAGATGTGCCGCAGGCTAACGTTCACAATTCTAAGTGTGGGATATGCTAACATTCCCAATTCCATTTAAGTGTTGCACATCCTAACATTCATAATTCCATCCAAGTGTGGCATATGCTAACATTCGAATTCCATCTAAGTGTGGCACATGCTAACATTCAAGATCCATCTAAGTGTGGCACATGCTAGCATTCACAATCCTATCTACATGCGACGGAGGCTAATGTTCACAATTCTAAGTGTGGGATATGCTAACATTCGAATTCCATCTAAGTGTGGCACATGCTAACATTGAAATTCCATCTGAGTGTGGCACATGCTAACAATCACAGTCCTATCTAGATGCGACGCAGGCTAATGTTCACAATTTTAAGTGTGGGATATGCTAACATTCGAATTCCATCTAAGTGTGGCACATGCTAAGATTTAAATTCCATCTGAGTGTGGCACATGCTAACATTTACAATCCTATATAGTTGTGCCGCAGGCTAACATTCCCAATTCTAAGTGGGATATGCTAACATTCAAGATCCATCTAAGTGTGGCACATGCTAGCATCCACAATCCTATCTAGTGGTGATGCAGGCTAATGTTCACAATTCTAAGTGTGGCACATGCTAACATTCACAATCCTATCTTGATGTGCCGCAGGCTAACGTTAACAATTATAAGTGTGGGATATGCTAACATTCGAATTTCATCTAAGTGTGGCACATGATAAAATTCCAATTCCATCTGAGTGTGGTACATGTGAGCATTCACAATCCTATCTAGATGTGATGCAGGCTAATGTTCACAATTCTAAGTGTGGGATATGCTAACATTCAAATTCCATTTAAGTGTGGCACATGCTAACATTCAAATTCCATCTGAGTGTGGCAATACTAACAATCACAATCTTATCTAGATGCGACGCAGGCTAATGGTCACAATTTTAAATGTGGGATATGCTAACATTCGACTTCCATCTAAGTGTGGCTCATGCTAACATTCACAATCCTATCTAGATGTGCCGCAGGCTAACGTTCACAATTCTAAGTGTGGGATATGCTAACATTCCCAATTCCATTTACGTGTTGCACATCCTAACATTCATAATTCCATCCAAGTGTGGCATATGCTAACATTCGAATTCCATCTAAGTATGGCACATGCTAACATTCAAGATCCATCTAAGTGTGGCACATGCTTGCATTCACAATCCTATCTAGATGCGACGCAGGCTAATTTTCACAATTCTAAGTGTGGGATATGCTAACATTCGAATTGCATCTAAGTGTGGCACATGCTAACATTCAAATTCCATCTGAGTATGGCACATGCTAACATTCACAATCCTATCTAGATGTGCTGCAGGCTAATGTTCACAATTCTAAGTGTGGGATATGCTAACATTCGCATTCCATTTAAGTGTGGCACATGCTAACATTCAAATTCCATCTGAGTGTGGCACATGCTAACATTCACAATCTTATCTAGATGTGCCGCAGGCTAACGTTCACAATTCTAAGTGTGGCATATGCTAACATTCCCAATTCCATTTAAGTGTTGAACATCCTAACATTCATAATTCCATCCAAGTGTGGCATATGCTAACATTTGAATTCCATCTAAGTGTGGCACATGCCAACATTCCAGATCCATCTAAGTGTGGCACATGCTAGCATTCACAATCCTATCTAGATGCGACAGAGGCTAATGTTCACAATTCTAAGTGTGGGATATGCTAACATTGAAATTCCATCTGAGTGTGGCACATGCTAACAATCACAATCCTATCTAGATGCGACGCAGGCTAATGTTCATAATTTTAAGTGTGGGATATGCTAACATTAGAATTCCATCTAAGTGTGGCACATGCTAAGATTTAAATTCCATCTGAGTGTGGCACATGCTAACATTCACAATCCTATATAGATGTGCCGCAGGCTAACGTTCCCAATTCTAAGTGTGGGATATGCTAACATTCAAGATCTATCTAAGTGTGGCACATGCTAGCATTCACAATCCTATCTAGTGGCAAAGCAGGCTAATGTTCACAATTCTAAGTGTGGGATATGCTAACATTCAAGATCCATCTAAGTGTGGCACATGCTAGCATTCACAATCCTATCTAGATGCGACAGAGGCTAATGTTCACAATTCTAAGTGTGGGATATGCCAACATTCGATTTCCATCTAAGCGTGGCACATGATAAAATTCGAATTCCATCTGAGTTTGGCACATGCGAGCATTCACAATCCTATCTAGATGTGATGCAGGCTAATGTTCACAATTCTAAGTGTGGGATATGCTAACATTCGAATTCCATTTAAGTGTGGCACATGCTAACATTCAAATTCCATCTGAGTGTGGCAATGCTAACAATCACAATCATATCTAGATGCGACGCAGGCTAATGGTCACAATTTTAAATGTGGGATATGCTAACATTCGAATTCCATCAAAGTGTGGCTCATGCTAACATTCACAATCCTATCTAGATGTGCCGCAGGCTAACGTTCACAATTCTAAGTGTGGGATATGCTAACATTCCCATTCCATTTAAGTGTTGCACATCCTAACATTCATAATTCCACCCAAGTGTCGCATATGCTAACATTCGAATTCCATCTAAGTGTGGCACGTGCTAACATTCAAGATCCATCTAAGTGTGGCACATGCTAGCATTCAGAATCCTATCTAGATGCGACACAGGCTAACGTTCACAATTCTAAGTGTGGGATATGCTAACATTTGAATTCCATTTAACTGTGGCACATGCTAACATTCAAATTCAATCTGAGTGTGGCACATGCTAACATTCACAATCCTATCTAGGTGTGCCGCAGGCTAACGTTCACAATTCTAAGTGTGGCATATGCTAACATTCCCAATTCCATTTAAGTGTTGCACATCCTAACATTCATAATTCCATCCAAGTGTGGCATATGCTAACATTCGAATTCCATCTAAGTGTGGCACATGCTAACATTCAAGATCCATCTAAGTGTGGCACATGCTAGCATTCAGAATCCTATCTAGATGCGACGGAGGCTAATGTTCACAATTCTAAGTGTGGGATATGCTAACATTCAAATTACATCTAAGTGTGGCACATGCTAAGATTTAAATTCCATCTGAGTGTGGCACCTGCTAACATTCACAATCCTATATAGTTGTGCCGCAGGCTAACATTCCCAATTCTAAGTGTGGGATATGCTAACATTCAAGATCCATCTAAGTGTGGCACATGCTAGCATTCACAATCCTATCTAGTGGCGATGCAGGCTAATGTTCACAATTCTAAGTGTGGCACATGCTAACATTCACAATCCTATCTAGATGTGCTGCAGGCTAACGTTAACAATTCTAAGTGAGGGATATGCTAACATTCGAATTCCATCTAAGTGTGGCACATGATAAAATTCCAATTCCATCTGAGTGTGGTACATGCGAGCATTCACAATCCTATCTAGATGCGATGCAGGCTAATGTTCACAATTCTAAGTGTGGGATATGCTAACATTCAAATTCCATTTAAGTGTGGCCCATGCTAACATTCAAATTCCATCTGAGTCTGGCAATGCTAACAATCACAATCCTATCTAGATGCGACGCAGGCTAATGGTCACAATTTTAAATGTGGGATATGCTAACATTCGAATTCCATCTAAGTGTGGCTCATGCTAACATTCACCATCCTATCTAGATGTGCCGCAGGCTAACGTTCACAATTCTAAGTGTGGGATATGCTAACATTCCCAATTCCATTTAAGTGTTGCACATCCTAACATTCATAATTCCATCCAAGTGTGGCATATGCTAACATTCGAATTCCATCTAAGTGTGGCACATGCTAGCATTCACAATCCTATCTAGATGCGACGCAGGCTAATGTTCACAATTCTAAGTGTGGGATATGCTAACATTCGATTTCCATTTAAGTGTGGCACATGCTAACATTCAAATTCCATCTGGGTGTGGCACATGCTAACATTCACAATCTTATCTAGATGTGCCGCAGGCTAACGTTCACAATTCTAAGTGTGGCATATGCTAACATTCCCAATTCCATTTAAGTTTTGCACATCCTAACATTCATAATTCCATCCAATTGTGGCACATGCTAGCATTCACAATCCTATCTAGATGCGACAGAGGCTAATGTTCACAATTCTAAGTGTGGATATGCTAACATTCAAATTACATCTGAGTGTGGCACATGCTAACAATCACAATCCTATTTAGATGCGACGCAGGCTAATGTTCACAATTTTAAGTGTGGGATATGCTAACTTTAGAATGCCATCTAAGTGTGGCACATGCTAAGATTTAAATTCCATCTGAGTATGGCACATGCTAACATTCACAATCCTATATAGTTGTGCCGCAGGCTGATGTTCCCAATTCTAAGTGTGGGATATGCTAACATTCAAGATCCATCTAAGTGTGGCACATGCTAGCATTCACAATCCTATCTAGTGGCGAAGCAGGATAATGTTCACAATTCTAAGTGTGGCACATGCTAACATTCAAATTCTATCTGAGTGTGGCACATGATAAAATTCCAATTCCATCTGAGTGTGGCACATGCGAGCATTCACAATCCTATCTAGATGCGATGCAGGCTAATGTTCACAATTCTAAGTGTGGGATATGCTAACATTCGAATTCCATTTAAGTATGGCACATGCTAACATTCAAATTCCATCGCAGTGTGGCAATGCTAACAATCACAATCCTATCTAGATGCGACGCAGGCTAATGGTCACAATTTTAAATGTGGGATATGCTAACATTCAAATTCCATCTAAGTGTGGCTCATGGTAACATTCACAATCCTATCTAGATGTGCCGCAGGCTAACGTTCACAATTCTAAGTGTGGGATATGCTAACATTCCCAATTCCATTTAAGTGTTGCACATCCTAACATTCATAATTCCATCCAAGTGTGGTATATGCTAACATTCAAGATCCATCTAAGTGTGGCACATGCTAGCATTTACAATCCTATCTAGATGCGACGCAGGCTAATGTTCACAATTCTAAGTGTGGTATATGCTAACATTCAAATTACATCTAAGTGTGGCACATGCTAACATTCAAGATCCATCTAAGTGTGGCACATGCTAGCATTCACAATCCTATCTAGAGGCAATGCAGGCTAATGTTCACACTTCTAAGTGTGGGATATACTAACATTCAAATTTCATCTAAGTGTGACACATGCTAACATTGAAATTCCATCTGAGTGTGGCACAAGCTAACATTCACAATCCTATCTAGATGTGCCGCAGGCTAACGTTCACAATTCTAAGTGTGGCCTATGCTAACATTCGAATTCCATCTAAGTGTGGCACATGATAACATTCCAATTCCATCTGAGTTTGGCACATGCTAGCATTCACAATCCTATCTAGATGCGATGCAGGCTAATGTTCACAGTTCTAAGTATGGGATATGCTAACATTCGAATTCCATTTAAGTGTGGCACATGCTAACAAATTCCATCTGAGTGTGGCACATGCTAACAATCACAATCCTATCTAGATGCGACGCAGGCTAATGGTCACAATTTTAAGTGTGGGATATGCTAACATTCGAATTCCATCTAAGTGTGGCACATGCTAAGATTTAAATTACATCTGAGTGTGGCACATGCTAACATTCACAATCCTATCTAGATGTGCCACAGGCTAACGTTCACAATTCTAAGTGTGGGATATGCTAACATTCAAATTCCATCTAAGTGTGGCACATGATAACATTCCAATTCCATCTGAGTGTGGCACATGCTAGCATTCACAATCCTATCTAGATGCGATACAGGCTAATGTTCACAATTCTAAGTGTGGGATATGCTAACATTCGAATTCCATCTAAGTGTGGCAAATGCTAAGATTTAAATTCCATCTGAGTGTGGCACATGATAACAATCACAATCCTATCTAGATGCGACGCAGGCTAATGTTCACAATTTTAAGTGTGGGATATGCAAACATTCAAATTCCATCTAAGTGTGGCACATGCTAACATTGAAATTCCATCTGAGTGTGGCACATGCTAACATTCACAATCCTATCTAGATGTGCCGCAGGATAACGTTCACAATTCTAAGTGTGGGATATGCTAACATTCCCAATTCCATCTAAGTGTGGCACATGCTAACATTCAAGATCCATCTGAGTGTGGCACATGCTAGCATTCACAATCCTATCTAGATGCGACGCAGGCTAATGTTAACAATTCTAAGTGTGGGATATGCTAACATTAGAATTCCATCTGAGTGTGGCACATGCTAACATTCACAATCCTATATAGATGTGCCGCAGGCTAACGTTCCCAATTTTAAGTGTGGGATATGCTAACATTCAAGATCCATCTAAGTGTGGCACATGCTAGCATTCACAATCCTATCTAGTGGCGATGCAGGCTAATGTTCACAATTCTAAGTGTGGGATATGCTAACTTTAGAATTCCATCTAAGTGTGGCACATGCTAACATTCAAATTCCATCTTAGTGTGGCACATGCTAACATTCACAATACTATCTAGATGTGCCGCAGGCTAACGTTCACAATTCTAAGTGTGGCATATGCTAACATTCCCAATTCCATTTACGTGTTGCACATCCTAACATTCATAATTCCATCCAAGTGTGGCATATGCTAACATTCGAATTCCATCTAAGTATGGCACATGCTAACATTCAAGATCCATCTAAGTGTGGCACATGCTTGCATTCACAATCCTATCTAGATGCGACGCAGGCTAATTTTCACAATTCTAAGTGTGGGATATGCTAACATTCGAATTGCATCTAAGTGTGGCACATGCTAACATTCAAATTCCATCTGAGTATGGCACATGCTAACATTCACAATCCTATCTAGATGTGCTGCAGGCTAATGTTCACAATTCTAAGTGTGGGATATGCTTACATTCGCATTCCATTTAAGTGTGGCACATGCTAACATTCAAATTCCATCTGAGTGTGGCACATGCTAACATTCACAATCTTATCTAGATGTGCCGCAGGCTAACGTTCACAATTCTAAGTGTGGCATATGCTAACATTCCCAATTCCATTTAAGTGTTGCACATCCTAACATTCATAATTCCATCCAAGTGTGGCATATGCTAACATTTGAATTCCATCTAAGTGTGGCACATGCCAACATTCCAGATCCATCTAAGTGTGGCACATGCTAGCATTCACAATCCTATCTAGATGCGACAGAGGCTAATGTTCACAATTCTAAGTGTGGGATATGCTAACATTGAAATTCCATCTGAGTGTGGCACATGCTAACAATCACAATCCTATCTAGATGCGACGCAGGCTAATGTTCATAATTTTAAGTGTGGGATATGCTAAGATTTAAATTCCATCTGAGTGTGGCACATGCTAACATTCACAATTCTATATAGATGTGCCGCAGGCTAACGTTCCCAATACTAAGTGTGGGATATGCTAACATTCAAGATCTATCTAAGTGTGGCACATGCTAGCATTCACAATCCTATCTAGTGGCAAAGCAGGCTAATGTTCACAATTCTAAGTGTGGGATATGCTAACATTCAAGATCCATCTAAGTGTGGCACATGCTAGCATTCACAATCCTATCTAGATGCGACAGAGGCTAATGTTCACAATTCTAAGTGTGGGATATGCCAACATTCGATTTCCATCTAAGCGTGGCACATGATAAAATTCCAATTCCATCTGAGTTTGGCACATGCGAGCATTCACAATCCTATCTAGATGTGATGCAGGCTAATGTTCACAATTCTAAGTGTGGGATATGCTAACATTCGAATTCCATTTAAGTGTGGCACATGCTAACATTCAAATTCCATCTGAGTGTGGCAATGCTAACAATCACAATCATATCTAGATGCGACGCAGGCTAATGGTCACAATTTTAAATGTGGGATATGCTAACATTCGAATTCCATCAAAGTGTGGCTCATGCTAACATTCACAATCCTATCTAGATGTGCCGCAGGCTAACGTTCACAATTCTGAGTGTGGGATATGCTAACATTCCCGTTCCATTTAAGTGTTGCACATCCTAACATTCATAATTCCACCCAAGTGTGGCATATGCTAACATTCGAATTCCATCTAAGTGTGGCACGTGCTAACATTCAAGATCCATCTAAGTGTGGCACATGCTAGCATTCAGAATCCTATCTAGTTGCGACACAGGCTAATGTTCACAATTCTAAGTGTGGGATATGCTAACATTTGAATTCCATTTAACTGTGGCACATGCTAACATTCAAATTCCATCTGAGTGTGGCACATGCTAACATTCACAATCCTATCTAGGTGTGCCGCAGGCTAACGTTCACAATTCTAAGTGTGGCATATGCTAACATTCCCAATTCCATTTAAGTGTTGCACATCCTAACATTCATAATTCCATCCAAGTGTGGCATATGCTAACATTCGAATTCCATCTAAGTGTGGCACATGCTAACATTCAAGATCCATCTAAGTGTGGCACATGCTAGCATTCAGAATCCTATCTAGATGCGACGGAGGCTAATGTTCACAATTCTAAGTGTGGGATATGCTAACATTCAAATTACATCTAAGTGTGGCACATGCTAAGATTTAAAATCCATCTGAGTGTGGCACCTGCTAACATTCACAATCCTATATAGTTGTGCCGCAGGCTAACATTCCCAATTCTAAGTGTGGGATATGCTAACATTCAAGATCCATCTAAGTGTGGCACATGCTAGCATTCACAATCCTATCTAGATGTGCTGCAGGCTAACGTTAACAATTCTAAGTGAGGGATATGCTAACATTCGAATTCCATCTAAGTGTGGCACATGATAAAATTCCAATTCCATCTGAGTGTGGTACATGCGAGCATTCACAATCCTATCTAGATGCGATGCAGGCTAATGTTCACAATTCTAAGTGTGGGATATGCTAACATTCAAATTCCATTTAAGTGTGGCCCATGCTGACATTCAAATTCCATCTGAGTCTGGCAATGCTAACAATCACAATCCTATCTAGATGCGACGCAGGCTAATGGTCACAATTTTAAATGTGGGATATGCTAACATTCGAATTCCATCTAAGTGTGGCTCATGCTAACATTCACCATCCTATCTAGATGTGCCGCAGGCTAACGTTCACAATTCTAAGTGTGGGATATGCTAACATTCGAATTCCATCTAATTGTGGCACATGCTAACATTCAAATTCCATCTGAGTGTGGCACATGCTAACATTCATAATCCTATCTAGATGTGCCGCAGGCTAATGTTCACAATTCTAAGTGTGGGATATGCTAACATTCGAATTCCATTTAAGTGTGGCACATGCTAACATTCAAATTCCATCTGAGTGTGGCACATGCTAACATTCACAATCTTATCTAGATGTGCCGCAGGCTAACGTTCACAATTCTAAGTGTGGCATATGCTAACATTCCCAATTCCATTTAAGTGTTGCACATCCTAACATTCATAATTCCATCCAAGTGTGGCATATGCTAACATTCGAGTTCCAACTAAGTGTGGCACATGCTAACATTCAAGATCCATCTAAGTGTGGCACATGCTAGCATTCACAATCCTATCTAGAGGCGACAGAGGCTAATGTTCACAATTCTAAGTGTGGGATATGCTAACATTCAAATTACATCTAAGTGTGGCACATGCTAAGATTTAAATTCCATCTGAGTATGGCACATGCTAACATTCACAATCCTATATAGATGTGCCGCAGGCTGACGTTCCCAATTCTAAGTGTGGGATATGCTAACATTCAAGATCCATCTAAGTGTGGCACATGCTAGCATTCACAATCCTATCTAGTGGCGAAGCAGGATAATGTTCACAATTCTAAGTGTGGCACATGCTAACATTCAAATTCCATCTGAGTGTGGCGCATGCTAACATTCAAGATCCATCTAAGTGTGGCACATGCTAGCATTCACAATCCTATCTAAATGCGACACAGGCTAATGTTCACAATTCTAAGTGTGGGATATGCTAACATTTGAATTCCATTTAACTGTGGCACATGCTAACATTCAAATTCCATCTGAGTGTGGCACATGCTAACATTCACAATCCTATCTAGGTGTGCCGCAGGCTAACGTTCACAATTCTAAGTGTGGCATATGCTAACATTCCCAATTCCATTTAAGTGTTGCACATCCTAACATTCATAATTCCATCCAAGTGTGGCATATGCTAACATTCGAATTCCATCTAAGTGTGGCACATGCTAACATTCAAGATCCATCTAAGTGTGGCACATGCTAGCATTCACAATCCTATCTAGTGGCGATGCAGGCTAATGTTCACAATTCTAAGTGTGGCACAAGCTAACATTCACAATCCTATCTAGATGTGCTGCAGGCTAACGTTAACAATTCTAAGTGAGGGATATGCTAACATTCGAATTCCATCTAAGTGTGGCACATGATAAAATTCCAATTCCATCTGAGTGTGGTACATGCGAGCATTCACAATCCTATCTAGATGCGATGCAGGCTAATGTTCACAATTCTAAGTGTGGGATATGCTAACATTCAAATTCCATTTAAGTGTGGCCCATGCTAACATTCAAATTCCATCTGAGTGTGGCAATGCTAACAATCACAATCCTATCTAGATGCGACGCAGGCTAATGGTCACAATTTTAAATGTGGGATATGCTAACATTCGAATTCCATCTAAGTGTGGCTCATGCTAACATTCACCATCCTATCTAGATGTGCCGGAGGCTAACGTTCACAATTCTAAGTGTGGGATATGCTAACATTCCCAATTCCATTTAAGTGTTGCACATCCTAACATTCATAATTCCATCCAAGTGTGGCATATGCTAACATTCGAATTCCATCTAAGTGTGGCACATGCTAGCATTCACAATCCTATCTAGATGCGACGCAGGCTAATGTTCACAATTCTAAGTGTGGGATATGCTAACATTGGAATTCCATCTAAGTGTGGCACATGCTAACATTCAAATTCCATCTGAGTGTGGCACATGCTAACATTCACAATCCTATCTAGATGTGCCGCAGGCTAATGTTCACAATTCTAAGTGTGGGATATGCTAACATTCGAATTCCATTTAAGTGTGGCACATGCTAACATTCAAATTCCATCTGGGTGTGGCACATGCTAAGATTCACAATCTTATCTAGATGTGCCGCAGGCTAACGTTCACAATTCTAAGTGTGGCATATGCTAACATTCCCAATTCCATTTAAGTTTTGCACATCCTAACATTCATAATTCCATCCAATTGTGGCACATGCTAGCATTCACAATCCTATCTAGATGCGACAGAGACTAATGTTCACAATTCTAAGTGTGGGGTATGCTAACATTCAAATTACATCTGAGTGTGGCACATGCTAACAATCACAATCCTATCTAGATGCGACGCAGGCTAATGTTCACAATTTTAAGTGTGGGATATGCTAACTTTAGAATGCCATCTAAGTGTGGCACATGCTAAGATTTAAATTCCATCTGAGTATGGCACATGCTAACATTCACAATCCTATATAGTTGTGCCGCAGGCTGATGTTCCCAATTCTAAGTGTGGGATATGCTAACATTCAAGATCCATCTAAGTGTGGCACATGCTAGCATTCACAATCCTATCTAGTGGCGAAGCAGGATAATGTTCACAATTCTAAGTGTGGCACATGCTAACATTCAAATTCCATCTGAGTGTGGCACATGCTAACATTCACAATCTTATCTAGATGTGCTGCAGGCTAACGTTCACAATTCTAAGTGTGGGATATGCCAACATTCGAATTCCATCTAAGCGTGGCACATGATAAAATTCCAATTCCATCTGAGTGTGGCACATGCAAGCATTCACAATCCTATCTAGATGCGATGCAGGCTAATGTTCACAATTCTAAGTGTGGGATATGCTAACATTCGAATTCCATTTAAGTATGGCACATGCTAACATTCAAATTCCATCGCAGTGTGGCAATGCTAACAATCACAATCCTATCTAGATGCGACGCAGGCTAATGGTCACAATTTTAAATGTGGGATATGCTAACATTCAAATTCCATCTAAGTGTGGCTCATGGTAACATTCACAATCCTATCTAGATGTGCCGCAGGCTAACGTTCACAATTCTAAGTGTGGGATATGCTAACATTCCCAATTCCATTTAAGTGTTGCACATCCTAACATTCATAATTCCATCCAAGTGTGGTATATGCTAACATTCAAGATCCATCTAAGTGTGGCACATGCTAGCATTTACAATCCTATCTAGATGCGACGCAGGCTAATGTTCACAATTCTAAGTGTGGGATATGCTAACATTCGAATTCCATTTAGGTGTGGCACATGCTAACATTCAAATTCCATCTGGGTGTGGCACATGCTAACATTCACAATCTTATCTAGATGTGCCGCAGGCTAACGTTCACAATTCTAAGTGTGGCATATGCTAACATTCCCAATTCCATTTAAGTTTTGCACATCCTAACATTCATAATTCCATTCAATTGTGGCACATGCTAGCATTCACAATCCTATCTAGATGCGACAGAGGCTAATGTTCACAATTCTAAGTGTGGGATATGCTAACATTCAAATTACATCTGAGTGTGGCACATGCTAACAATCACAATCCTATCTAGATGCGACGCAGGCTAATGTTCACAATTTTAAGTGTGGGATATGCTAACTTTAGAATGCCATCTAAGTGTGGCACATGCTAAGATTTAAATTCCATCTGAGTATGGCACATGCTAACATTCACAATCCTATATAGATGTGCCGCAGGCTAACGTTCCCAATTCTAAGTGTGGGATATGCTAACATTCAAGATCCATCTAAGTGTGGCACATGCTAGCATTCACAATCCTATCTAGTGGCGAAGCAGGATAATGTTCACAATTCTAAGTGTGGCACATGCTAACATTCAAATTCCATCTGAGTGTGGCACATGCTAACATTCACAATCTTATCTAGATGTGCTGCAGGCTAACGTTCACAATTCTAAGTGTGGGATATGCCAACATTCGAATTCCATCTAAGCGTGGCACATGATAAAATTCCAATTCCATCTGAGTGTGGCACATGCGAGCATTCACAATCCTATCTAGATGCGATGCAGGCTAATGTTCACAATTCTAAGTGTGGGATATGCTAACATTCGAATTCCATTTAAGTATGGCACATGCTAACATTCAAATTCCATCGCAGTGTGGCAATGCTAACAATCACAATCCTATCTAGATGCGACGCAGGCTAATGGTCACAATTTTAAATGTGGGATATGCTAACATTCAAATTCCATCTAAGTGTGGCTCATGGTAACATTCACAATCCTATCTAGATGTGCCGCAGGCTAACGTTCACAATTCTAAGTGTGGGATATGCTAACATTCCCAATTCCATTTAAGTGTTGCACATCCTAACATTCATAATTCCATCCAAGTGTGGTATATGCTAACATTCAAGATCCATCTAAGTGTGACACATGCTAGCATTTACAATCCTATCTAGATGCGACGCAGGCTAATGTTCACAATTCTAAGTGTGGTATATGCTAACATTCAAATTACATCTAAGTGTGGCACATGCTAACATTCAAGATCCATCTAAGTGTGGCACATGCTAGCATTCACAATCCTATCTAGAGGCAATGCAGGCTAATGTTCACACTTCTAAGTGTGGGATATACTAACATTCAAATTTCATCTAAGTGTGACACATGCTAACATTGAAATTCCATCTGAGTGTGGCACAAGCTAACATTCACAATCCTATCTAGATGAGATGCAGGCTAATGTTCACAGTTCTAAGTATGGGATATGCTAACATTCGAATTCCATTTAAGTGTGGCACATGCTAACAAATTCCATCTGAGTGTGGCACATGCTAACAATCACAATCCTATCTAGATGCGACGCAGGCTAATGGTCACAATTTTAAGTGTGGGATATGCTAACATTCGAATTCCATCTAAGTGTGGCACATGCTAAGATTTAAATTACATCTGAGTGTGGCACATGCTAACATTCACAATCCTATCTAGATGTGCCACAGGCTAACGTTCACAATTCTAAGTGTGGGATATGCTAACATTCAAATTCCATCTAAGTGTGGCACATGCTAGCATTCACAATCCTATCTAGATGCGATGCAGGCTAATGTTCACAATTCTAAGTGTGGGATATGCTAACATTCGAATTCCATCTAAGTGTGGCAAATGCTAAGATTTAAATTCCATCTGAGTGTGGCACATGCTAACAATCACAATCCTATCTAGATGCGACGCAGGCTAATGTTCACAATTTTAAGTGTGGGATATGCAAACATTCGAATTCCATCTAAGTGTGGCATATGCTAACATTGAAATTACATCTGAGTGTGGCACATGCTAACATTCACAATCCTATCTAGATGTGCCGCAGGATAACGTTCACAATTTTAAGTGTGGGATATGCTAACATTCCCAATTCCATTTAAGTGTTGCACATCCTAACATTCATAATTTCATCCAAGTGTGGCATATGCTAACATTTGAATTCCATCTAAGTGTGGCACATGCTAACATTCAAGATCCATCTGAGTGTGGCACATGCTAGCATTCACAATCCTATCTAGATGCGACGCAGGCTAATGTTAACAATTCTAAGTGTGGGATATGCTAACATTAGAATTCCATCTGAGTGTGGCACATGCTAACATTCACAATCCTATATAGATGTGCCGCAGGCTAACGTTCCCAATTTTAAGTGTGGGATATGCTAACATTCAAGATCCATCTAAGTGTGGCACATGCTAGCATTCACAATCCTATCTAGTGGCGATGCAGGCTAATGTTCACAATTCTAAGTGTGGGATATGCTAACTTTAGAATTCCATCTAAGTGTGGCACATGCTAACATTCAAATTCCATCTTAGTGTGGCACATGCTAACATTCACAATCCTATCTAGATGTGCCGCAGGCTAACGTTCACAATTCTAAGTGTGGCATATGCTAACATTCCCAATTCCATTTACGTGTTGCACATCCTAACATTCATAATTCCATCCAAGTGTGGCATATGCTAACATTCGAATTCCATCTAAGTATGGCACATGCCAACATTCCAGATCCATCTAAGTGTGGCACATGCTAGCATTCACAATCCTATCTAGATGCGACAGAGGCTAATGTTCACAATTCTAAGTGTGGGATATGATAACATTGAAATTCCATCTGAGTGTGGCACATGCTAACAATCACAATCCTATCTAGATGCGACGCAGGCTAATGTTCATAATTTTAAGTGTGGGATATGCTAAGATTTAAATTCCATCTGAGTGTGGCACATGCTAACATTCACAATCCTATATAGATGTGCCGCAGGCTAACGTTCCCAATTCTAAGTGTGGGATATGCTAACATTCAAGATCTATCTAAGTGTGGCACATGCTAGCATTCACAATCCTATCTAGTGGCAAAGCAGGCTAATGTTCACAATTCTAAGTGTGGGATATGCTAACATTCAAGATCCATCTAAGTGTGGCACATGCTAGCATTCACAATCCTATCTAGATGCGACAGAGGCTAATGTTCACAATTCTAAGTGTGGGATATGCCAACATTCGATTTCCATCTAAGCGTGGCACATGATAAAATTCCAATTCCATCTGAGTTTGGCACATGCGAGTATTCACAATCCTATCTAGATGTGATGCAGGCTAATGTTCACAATTCTAAGTGTGGGATATGCTAACATTCGAATTCCATTTAAGTGTGGCACATGCTAACATTCAAATTCCATCGCAGTGTGGCAATGCTAACAATCACAATCCTATCTAGATGCGACGCAGGCTAATGGTCACAATTTTAAATGTGGGATATGCTAACATTCGAATTCCATCAAAGTGTGGCTCATGCTAACATTCACAATCCTATCTAGATGTGCCGCAGGCTAACGTTCACAATTCTAAGTGTGGGATATGCTAACATTCCCATTCCATTTAAGTGTTGCACATCCTAACATTCATAATTCCACCCAAGTGTGGCATATGCTAACATTCGAATTCCATCTAAGTGTGGCACGTGCTAACATTCAAGATCCATCTAAGTGTGGCACATGCTAGCATTCAGAATCCTATCTAGTTGCGACACAGGCTAATGTTCACAATTCTAAGTGTGGGATATGCTAACATTTGAATTCCATTTAACTGTGGCACATGCTAACATTCAAATTCCATCTGAGTGTGGCACATGCTAACATTCACAATCCTATCTAGGTGTGCCGCAGGCTAACGTTCACAATTCTAAGTGTGGCATATGCTAACATTCCCAATTCCATTTAAGTGTTGCACATCCTAACATTCATAATTCCATCCAAGTGTGGAATATGCTAACATTCGAATTCCATCTAAGTGTGGCACATGCTAACATTCAAGATCCATCTAAGTGTGGCACATGCTAGCATTCAGAATCCTATCTAGATACGACGGAGGCTAATGTTCACAATTCTAAGTGTGGGATATGCTAACATTCAAATTACATCTAAGTGTGGCACATGCTAAGATTTAAATTCCATCTGAGTGTGGCACCTGCTAACATTCACAATCCTATATAGTTGTGCCGCAGGCTAACATTCCCAATTCTAAGTGTGGGATATGCTAACATTCAAGATCCATCTAAGTGTGGCACATGCTAGCTTTCACAATCCTATCTAGTGGCGATGCAGGCTAATGTTCACAATTCTAAGTGTGGCACATGCTAACATTCACAATCCTATCTAGATGTGCTGCAGGCTAACGTTAACAATTCTAAGTGAGGGATATGCTAACATTCGAATTCCATCTAAGTGTGGCACATGATAAAATTCCAATTCCATCTGAGTGTGGTACATGCGAGCATTCACAATCCTATCTAGATGCGATGCAGGCTAATGTTCACAATTCTAAGTGTGGGATATGCTAACATTCAAATTCCATTTAAGTGTGGCCCATGCTAACATTCAAATTCCATCTGAGTCTGGCAATGATAACAATCACAATCCTATCTAGATGCGACGCAGGCTAATGGTCACAATTTTAAATGTGGGATATGCTAACATTCGAATTCCATCTAAGTGTGGCTCATGCTAACATTCACCATCCTATCTAGATGTGCCGCAGGCTAACGTTCACAATTCTAAGTGTGGGATATGCTAACATTCCCAATTCCATTTAAGTGTTGCACATCCTAACATTCATAATTCCATCCAAGTGTGGCATATGCTAAAATTCGAATTCCATCTAAGTGTGGCACATGCTAGCATTCACAATCCTATCTAGATGCGACGCAGGCTAATGTTCACAATTCTAAGTGTGGGATATGCTAACATTCGAATTCCATCTAAGTGTGGCACATGCTAACATTCAAATTCCATCTGAGTGTGGCACATGCTAACATTCACAATCCTATCTAGATGTGCCGCAGGCTAATGTTCACAATTCTAAGTGTGGGATATGCTAACATTCGAATTCCATTTAAGTGTGGCACATGCTAACATTCAAATTCCATCTGAGTGTGGCACATGCTAACATTCACAATCTTATCTAGATGTGCCGCAGGCTAACGTTCACAATTCTAAGTGTGGCATATGCTAACATTCCCAATTCCATTTAAGTGTTGCACATCCTAACATTCATAATTCCATCCAAGTGTTGCATATGCTAACATTCGAATTCCAACTAAGTGTGGCACATGCTAACATTCAAGATCCATCTAAGTGTGGCACATGCTAGCATTCACAATCCTATCTAGAGGCGACAGAGGCTAATGTTCACAATTCTAAGTGTGGGATATACTAACATTCAAATTACATCTAAGTGTGGCACATGCTAAGATTTAAATTCCATCTGAGTATGGCACATGCTAACATTCACAATCCTATATAGATGTGCCGCAGGCTGACGTTCCCAATTCTAAGTGTGGGATATGCTAACATTCAAGATCCATCTAAGTGTGGCACATGCTAGCATTCACAATCCTATCTAGTGGCGAAGCAGGATAATGTTCACAATTCTAAGTGTGGCACATGCTAACATTCAAATTCCATCTGAGTGTGGCGCATGCTAACATTCAAGATCCATCTAAGTGTGGCACATGCTAGCATTCACAATCCTATCTAAATGCGACACAGGCTAATGTTCACAATTCTAAGTGTGGGATATGCTAACATTTGAATTCCATTTAACTGTGGCACATGCTAACATTCAAATTCCATCTGAGTGTGGCACATGCTAACATTCACAATCCTATCTAGGTGTGCCGCAGGCTAACGTTCACAATTCTAAGTGTGGCATATGCTAACATTCCCAATTCCATTTAAGTGTTGCACATCCTAACATTCATAATTCCATCCAAGTGTGGCATATGCTAAAATTCGAATTCCATCTAAGTGTGGCACATGCTAACATTCAAGATCCATCTAAGTGTGGCACATGCTAGCATTCACAATCCTATCTAGTGGCGATGCAGGCTAATGTTCACAATTCTAAGTGTGGCACATGCTAACATTCACAATCCTATCTAGATGTGCTGCAGGCTAACGTTAACAATTCTAAGTGAGGGATATGCTAACATTCGAATTCCATCTAAGTGTGGCACATGATAAAATTCCAATTCCATCTGAGTGTGGTACATGCGAGCATTCACAATCCTATCTAGATGCGATGCAGGCTAATGTTCACAATTCTAAGTGTGGGATATGCTAACATTCAAATTCCATTTAAGTGTGGCCCATGCTAACATTCAAATTCCATCTGAGTGTGGCAATGCTAACAATCACAATCCTATCTAGATGCGACGCAGGCTAATGGTCACAATTTTAAATGTGGGATATGCTAACATTCGAATTCCATCTAAGTGTGGCTCATGCTAACATTCACCATCCTATCTAGATGTGCCGGAGGCTAACGTTCACAATTCTAAGTGTGGGATATGCTAACATTCCCAATTCCATTTAAGTGTTGCACATCCTAACATTAATAATTCCATCCAAGTGTGGCATATGCTAACATTCGAATTCCATCTAAGTGTGGCACATGCTAGCATTCACAATCCTATCTAGATGCGACGCAGGCTAATGTTCACAATTCTAAGTGTGGGATATGCTAACATTCGAATTCCATCTAAGTGTGGCACATGCTAACATTCAAATTCCATCTGAGTGTGGCACATGCTAACATTCACAATCCTATCTAGATGTGCCGCAGGCTAATGTTCACAATTCTAAGTGTGGGATATGCTAACATTCGAATTCCATTTAAGTGTGGCACATGCTAACATTCAAATTCCATCTGGGTGTGGCACATGCTAACATTCACAATCTTATCTAGATGTGCCGCAGGCTAACTTTCACAATTCTAAGTGTGGCATATGCTAACATTCCCAATTCCATTTAAGTTTTGCACATCCTAACATTCATAATTCCATCCAATTGTGGCACATGCTAGCATTCACAATCCTATCTAGATGCGACAGAGACTAATGTTCACAATTCTAAGTGTGGGATATGCTAACATTCAAATTACATCTGAGTGTGGCACATGCTAACAATCACAATCCTATCTAGATGCGACGCAGGCTAATGTTCACAATTTTAAGTGTGGGATATGCTAACTTTAGAATGCCATCTAAGTGTGGCACATGCTAAGATTTAAATTCCATCTGAGTATGGCACATGCTAACATTCACAATCCTATATAGTTGTGCCGCAGGCTGATGTTCCCAATTCTAAGTGTGGGATATGCTAACATTCAAGATCCATCTAAGTGTGGCACATGCTAGCATTCACAATCCTATCTAGTGGCGAAGCAGGATAATGTTCACAATTCTAAGTGTGGCACATGCTAACATTCAAATTCCATCTGAGTGTGGCACATGCTAACATTCACAATCTTATCTAGATGTGCTGCAGGCTAACGTTCACAATTCTAAGTGTGGGATATGCCAACATTCGAATTCCATCTAAGCGTGGCACATGATAAAATTCCAATTCCATCTGAGTGTGGCACATGCGAGCATTCACAATCCTATCTAGATGCGATGCAGGCTAATGTTCACAATTCTAAGTGTGGGATATGCTAACATTCGAATTCCATTTAAGTATGGCACATGCTAACATTCAAATTCCATCGCAGTGTGGCAATGCTAACAATCACAATCCTATCTAGATGCGACGCAGGCTAATGGTCACAATTTTAAATGTGGGATATGCTAACATTCAAATTCCATCTAAGTGTGGCTCATGGTAACATTCACAATCCTATCTAGATGTGCCGCAGGCTAACGTTCACAATTCTAAGTGTGGGATATGCTAACATTCCCAATTCCATTTAAGTGTTGCACATCCTAACATTCATAATTCCATCCAAGTGTGGTATATGCTAACATTCAAGATCCATCTAAGTGTGGCACATGCTAGCATTTACAATCCTATCTAGATGCGACGCAGGCTAATGTTCACAATTCTAAGTGTGGTATATGCTAACATTCAAATTACATCTAAGTGTGGCACATGCTAACATTCAAGATCCATCTAAGTGTGGCACATGCTAGCATTCACAATCCTATCTAGAGGCAATGCAGGCTAATGTTCACACTTCTAAGTGTGGGATATACTAACATTCAAATTTCATCTAAGTGTGACACATGCTAACATTGAAATTCCATCTGAGTGTGGCACAAGCTAACATTCACAATCCTATCTAGATGTGCCGCAGGCTAACGTTCACAATTCTAAGTGTGGCCTATGCTAACATTCGAATTCCATCTAAGTGTGGCACATGATAACATTCCAATTCCATCTGAGTGTGGCACATGCTAGCATTCACAATCCTATCTAGATGCGATGCAGGCTAATGTTCACAATTCTAAGTGTGGGATATGCTAACATTCGAATTCCATCTAAGTGTGGCAAATGCTAAGATTTAAATTCCATCTGAGTGTGGCACATGCTAACAATCACAATCCTATCTAGATGCGACGCAGGCTAATGTTCACAATTTTAAGTGTGGGATATGCAAACATTCGAATTCCATCTAAGTGTGGCACATGCTAACATTGAAATTCCATCTGAGTGTGGCACATGCTAACATTCACAATCCTATCTAGATGTGCCGCAGGATAACGTTCACAATTCTAAGTGTGGGATATGCTAACATTCCCAATTCCATTTAAGTGTTGCACATCCTAACATTCATAATTTCATCCAAGTGTGGCATATGCTAACATTTGAATTCCATCTAAGGGTGGCACATGCTAACATTCAAGATCCATCTGAGTGTGGCACATGCTAGCATTCACAATCCTATCTAGATGCGACGCAGGCTAATGTTAACAATTCTAAGTGTGGGATATGCTAACATTAGAATTCCATCTGAGTGTGGCACATGCTAACATTCACAATCCTATATAGATGTGCCGCAGGCTAACATTCCCAATTTTAAGTGTGGGATATGCTAACATTCAAGATCCATCTAAGTGTGGCACATGCTAGCATTCACAATCCTATCTAGTGGCGATGCAGGCTAATGTTCACAATTCTAAGTGTGGGATATGCTAACTTTAGAATTCCATCTAAGTGTGGCACATGCTAACATTCAAATTCCATCTTAGTGTGGCACATGCTAACATTCACAATCCTATCTAGATGTGCCGCAGGCTAACGTTCACAATTCTAAGTGTGGCATATGCTAACATTCCCAATTCCATTTAAGTGTTGCACATCCTAACATTCATAATTCCATCCAAGTGTGGCATATGCTAACATTCGAATTCCATCTAAGTGTGGCACATACTAACATCCAAGATCCATCTAAGTGTGGCACATGCTAGCATTCACAATCCTATCTAGATGCGACGGAGGCTAATGCTCAAAATTCTAAGTGTGGGATATGCTAACATTCAAATTACATCTAAGTGTGACACATGCTAACATTGAAATTCCATCTGAGTGTGGCACATGCTAACATTCACAATCCTATCTAGATGTGCCGCAGGCTAACGTTCACAATTCTAAGTGTGGCCTATGCTAACATTCGAATTCCATCTAAGTGTGGCACATGATAACATTCCAATTCCATATGAGTGTGGCACATGCTAGCATTCACAATCTTATCTAGATGCGATGCAGGCTAATGTTCACATTTCTAAGTGTGGGATATGCTAACATTCGAATTCCATTTAAGTGTGGCACATGCTAACAAATTCCATCTGAGTGTGGCAAATGCTAACAATCACAATCCTATCTAGATGCGACGCAGGCTAATGGTCACAATTTTAAGTGTGGGATATGCTAACATTCGAATTCCATCTAAGTGTGGCACATGCTAAGATTTAAATTCGATCTGAGTGTGGCACATGCTAACATTCACAATCCTATCTAGATGTGCCACAGGCTAACGTTCACAATTCTAAGTGTGGGATATGCTAACATTCAAATTCCATCTAAGTGTGGCACATGATAACATTCCAATTCCATCTGAGTGTGGCATATGCTAACATTCGAATTCCACATGCGAAGATTTAAATTCCATCTGAGTGTGGCACATGCTAACAATCACAATCCTATCTAGATGCGACGCAGGCTAATGTTCACAATTTTAAGTGTGGGATATGCTAACATTCGAATTCCATCTAAGTGTGGCACATGCTAACATTGAAATTCCATCTGAGTGTGGCACATGCTAACATTCACAATCCTATGTAGATGTGCCGCAGGATAATGTTCACAATTCTAAGTGTGGGATATGCTAACATTCCCAATTCCATTTAAGTGTTGCACATCCTAACATTCATAATTTCATCCAAGTGTGGCATATGCTAACATTCGAATTCCATCTAAGTGTGGTACATGCTAACATTCAAGATCCATCTGAGTGTGGCACATGCTAGCATTCACAATCCTATCTAGATGCGACGCAGGCTAATGTTCACAATTCTAAGTATGGGATATGCTAACATTAGAATTCCATCTGAGTGTGGCACATGCTAACATTCACAATCCTATATAGATGTGCCGCAGGCTAACGTTCCCAATTCTAAGTGTGGGATATGCTAACATTCAAGATCCATCAAAGTGTGGCACATGCTAGCATTCACAATCCTCTAGTGGCGATGCAGGCTAATGTTCACAATTCTAAGTGTGGCACATGCTAACATTAAAATTCCATCTAAGTGTGGCACATGCTAGCATTCACAATCCTATCTAGATGCGACGCAGGCTAATGTTCACAATTCTAAGTGTGGGATATGCTAACATTCGAATTCCATCTAAGTGTGGCACATGCTAACATTCAAATTACATCTAAGTGTGGCACATGCTAACATTCAAGATCCATCTAAGTGTGGCACATGCTAGCATTCACAATCCTATCTAGAGGCAATGCAGGCTAATGTTCACACTTCTAAGTGTGGGATATACTAAAATTCAAATTTCATCTAAGTGTGACACATGCTAACATTGAAATTCCATCTGAGTGTGGCACAAGCTAACATTCACAATCCTATCTAGATGTGCCGCAGGCTAACGTTCACAATTCTAAGTGTGGCCTATGCTAACATTCGAATTCCATCTAAGTGTGGCACATGATAACATTCCAATTCCATCTGAGTGTGGCACATGCTAGCATTCACAATCCTATCTAGATGCGATGCAGGCTAATGTTAACAATTCTAAGTGTGGGATATGCTAACATTAGAATTCCATCTGAGTGTGGCACATGCTAACATTCACAATCCTATATAGATGTGCCGCAGGCTAACGTTCCCAATTTTAAGTGTGGGATATGCTAACATTCAAGATCCATCTAAGTGTGGCACATGCTAGCATTCACAATCCTATCTAGTGGCAAAGCAGGCTAATGTTCACAATTCTAAGTGTGGGATATGCTAACATTCAAGATCCATCTGAGTGTGGCACATGCTAGCATTCACAATCCTATCTAGATGCGACGCAGGCTAATGTTAACAATTCTAAGTGTGGGATATGCTAACATTAGAATTCCATCTGAGTGTGGCACATGCTAACATTCACAATCCTATATAGATGTGCCGCAGGCTAACATTCCCAATTTTAAGTGTGGGATATGCTAACATTCAAGATCCATCTAAGTGTGGCACATGCTAGCATTCACAATCCTATCTAGTGGCGATGCAGGCTAATGTTCACAATTCTAAGTGTGGGATATGCTAACTTTAGAATTCCATCTAAGTGTGGCACATGCTAACATTCAAATTCCATCTTAGTGTGGCACATGCTAACATTCACAATCCTATCTAGATGTGCCGCAGGCTAACGTTCACAATTCTAAGTGTGGCATATGCTAACATTCCCAATTCCATTTAAGTGTTGCACATCCTAACATTCATAATTCCATCCAAGTGTGGCATATGCTAACATTCGAATTCCATCTAAGTGTGGCACATACTAACATCCAAGATCCATCTAAGTGTGGCACATGCTAGCATTCACAATCCTATCTAGATGCGACGGAGGCTAATGCTCAAAATTCTAAGTGTGGGATATGCTAACATTCAAATTACATCTAAGTGTGACACATGCTAACTTTGAAATTCCATCTGAGTGTGGCACATGCTAACATTCACAATCCTATCTAGATGTGCCGCAGGCTAACGTTCACAATTCTAAGTGTGGCCTATGCTAACATTCGAATTCCATCTAAGTGTGGCACATGATAACATTCCAATTCCATATGAGTGTGGCACATGCTAGCATTCACAATCTTATCTAGATGCGATGCAGGCTAATGTTCACATTTCTAAGTGTGGGATATGCTAACATTCGAATTCCATTTAAGTGTGGCACATGCTAACAAATTCCATCTGAGTGTGGCAAATGCTAACAATCACAATCCTATCTAGATGCGACGCAGGCTAATGGTCACAATTTTAAGTGTAGGATATGCTAACATTCGAATTCCATCTAAGTGTGGCACATGCTAAGATTTAAATTCGATCTGAGTGTGGCACATGCTAACATTCACAATCCTATCTAGATGTGCCACAGGCTAACGTTCACAATTCTAAGTGTGGGATATGCTAACATTCAAATTCCATCTAAGTGTGGCACATGATAACATTCCAATTCCATCTGAGTGTGGCACATGCTAGCATTCACAATCCTATCTAGATGCGATGAGGCTAATGTTCACAATTCTAAGTGTGGGATATGCTAACATTCAAATTCCACATGCGAAGATTTAAATTCCATCTGAGTGTGGCACATGCTAACAATCACAATCCTATCTAGATGCGACGCAGGCTAATGTTCACAATTTTAAGTGTGGGATATGCTAACATTCGAATTCCATCTAAGTGTGGCACATGCTAACATTGAAATTCCATCTGAGTGTGGCACATGCTAACATTCACAATCCTATGTAGATGTGCCGCAGGATAATGTTCACAATTCTAAGTGTGGGATATGCTAACATTCCCAATTCCATTTAAGTGTTGCACATCCTAACATTCATAATTTCATCCAAGTGTGGCATATGCTAACATTCGAATTCCATCTAAGTGTGGTACATGCTAACATTCAAGATCCATCTGAGTGTGGCACATGCTAGCATTCACAATCCTATCTAGATGCGACGCAGGCTAATGTTCACAATTCTAAGTATGGGATATGCTAACATTAGAATTCCATCTGAGTGTGGCACATGCTAACATTCACAATCCTATATAGATGTGCCGCAGGCTAACGTTCCCAATTCTAAGTGTGGGATATGCTAACATTCAAGATCCATCAAAGTGTGGCACATGCTAGCATTCACAATCCTCTAGTGGCGATGCAGGCTAATGTTCACAATTCTAAGTGTGGCACATGCTAACATTAAAATTCCATCTAAGTGTGGCACATGCTAGCATTCACAATCCTATCTAGATGCGACGCAGGCTAATGTTCACAATTCTAAGTGTGGGATATGCTAACATTCGAATTCCATCTAAGTGTGGCACATGCTAACATTAAAATTACATCTAAGTGTGGCACATGCTAACATTCAAGATCCATCTAAGTGTGGCACATGCTAGCATTCACAATCCTATCTAGAGGCAATGCAGGCTAATGTTCACACTTCTAAGTGTGGGATATACTAAAATTCAAATTTCATCTAAGTGTGACACATGCTAACATTGAAATTCCATCTGAGTGTGGCACATGCTAGCATTCACAATCCTATCTAGATGCGACGGAGGCTAATGCTCAAAATTCTAAGTGTGGGATATGCTAACATTCAAATTACATCTAAGTGTGACACATGCTAACATTGAAATTCCATCTGAGTGTGGCACATGCTAACATTCACAATCCTATCTAGATGTGCCGCAGGCTAACGTTCACAATTCTAAGTGTGGCCTATGCTAACATTCGAATTCCATCTAAGTGTGGCACATGATAACATTCCAATTCCATATGAGTGTGGCACATGCTAGCATTCACAATCTTATCTAGATGCGATGCAGGCTAATGTTCACATTTCTAAGTGTGGGATATGCTAACATTCGAATTCCATTTAAGTGTGGCACATGCTAACAAATTCCATCTGAGTGTGGCAAATGCTAACAATCACAATCCTATCTAGATGCGACGCAGGCTAATGGTCACAATTTTAAGTGTGGGATATGCTAACATTCGAATTCCATCTAAGTGTGGCACATGCTAAGATTTAAATTCGATCTGAGTGTGGCACATGCTAACATTCACAATCCTATCTAGATGTGCCACAGGCTAACGTTCACAATTCTAAGTGTGGGATATGCTAACATTCAAATTCCATCTAAGTGTGGCACATGATAACATTCCAATTCCATCTGAGTGTGGCACATGCTAGCATTCACAATCCTATCTAGATGCGATGAGGCTAATGTTCACAATTCTAAGTGTGGGATATGCTAACATTCAAATTCCACATGCGAAGATTTAAATTCCATCTGAGTGTGGCACATGCTAACAATCACAATCCTATCTAGATGCGACGCAGGCTAATGTTCACAATTTTAAGTGTGGGATATGCTAACATTCGAATTCCATCTAAGTGTGGCACATGCTAACATTGAAATTCCATCTGAGTGTGGCACATGCTAACATTCACAATCCTATGTAGATGTGCCGCAGGATAATGTTCACAATTCTAAGTGTGGGATATGCTAACATTCCCAATTCCATTTAAGTGTTGCACATCCTAACATTCATAATTTCATCCAAGTGTGGCATATGCTAACATTCGAATTCCATCTAAGTGTGGTACATGCTAACATTCAAGATCCATCTGAGTGTGGCACATGCTAGCATTCACAATCCTATCTAGATGCGACGCAGGCTAATGTTCACAATTCTAAGTATGGGATATGCTAACATTAGAATTCCATCTGAGTGTGGCACATGCTAACATTCACAATCCTATATAGATGTGCCGCAGGCTAACGTTCCCAATTCTAAGTGTGGGATATGCTAACATTCAAGATCCATCAAAGTGTGGCACATGCTAGCATTCACAATCCTCTAGTGGCGATGCAGGCTAATGTTCACAATTCTAAGTGTGGCACATGCTAACATTAAAATTCCATCTAAGTGTGGCACATGCTAGCATTCACAATCCTATCTAGATGCGACGCAGGCTAATGTTCACAATTCTAAGTGTGGGATATGCTAACATTCGAATTCCATCTAAGTGTGGCACATGCTAACATTCAAATTACATCTAAGTGTGGCACATGCTAACATTCAAGATCCATCTAAGTGTGGCACATGCTAGCATTCACAATCCTATCTAGAGGCAATGCAGGCTAATGTTCACACTTCTAAGTGTGGGATATACTAAAATTCAAATTTCATCTAAGTGTGACACATGCTAACATTGAAATTCCATCTGAGTGTGGCACAAGCTAACATTCACAATCCTATCTAGATGTGCCGCAGGCTAACGTTCACAATTCTAAGTGTGGCCTATGCTAACATTCGAATTCCATCTAAGTGTGGCACATGATAACATTCCAATTCCATCTGAGTGTGGCACATGCTAGCATTCACAATCCTATCTAGATGCGATGCAGGCTAATGTTAACAATTCTAAGTGTGGGATATGCTAACATTAGAATTCCATCTGAGTGTGGCACATGCTAACATTCACAATCCTATATAGATGTGCCGCAGGCTAACGTTCCCAATTTTAAGTGTGGGATATGCTAACATTCAAGATCCATCTAAGTGTGGCACATGCTAGCATTCACAATCCTATCTAGTGGCAAAGCAGGCTAATGTTCACAATTCTAAGTGTGGGATATGCTAACATTCAAGATCCATCTGAGTGTGGCACATGCTAGCATTCACAATCCTATCTAGATGCGACGCAGGCTAATGTTAACAATTCTAAGTGTGGGATATGCTAACATTAGAATTCCATCTGAGTGTGGCACATGCTAACATTCACAATCCTATATAGATGTGCCGCAGGCTAACATTCCCAATTTTAAGTGTGGGATATGCTAACATTCAAGATCCATCTAAGTGTGGCACATGCTAGCATTCACAATCCTATCTAGTGGCGATGCAGGCTAATGTTCACAATTCTAAGTGTGGGATATGCTAACTTTAGAATTCCATCTAAGTGTGGCACATGCTAACATTCAAATTCCATCTTAGTGTGGCACATGCTAACATTCACAATCCTATCTAGATGTGCCGCAGGCTAACGTTCACAATTCTAAGTGTGGCATATGCTAACATTCCCAATTCCATTTAAGTGTTGCACATCCTAACATTCATAATTCCATCCAAGTGTGGCATATGCTAACATTCGAATTCCATCTAAGTGTGGCACATACTAACATCCAAGATCCATCTAAGTGTGGCACATGCTAGCATTCACAATCCTATCTAGATGCGACGGAGGCTAATGCTCAAAATTCTAAGTGTGGGATATGCTAACATTCAAATTACATCTAAGTGTGACACATGCTAACATTGAAATTCCATCTGAGTGTGGCACATGCTAACATTCACAATCCTATCTAGATGTGCCGCAGGCTAACGTTCACAATTCTAAGTGTGGCCTATGCTAACATTCGAATTCCATCTAAGTGTGGCACATGATAACATTCCAATTCCATATGAGTGTGGCACATGCTAGCATTCACAATCTTATCTAGATGCGATGCAGGCTAATGTTCACATTTCTAAGTGTGGGATATGCTAACATTCGAATTCCATTTAAGTGTGGCACATGCTAACAAATTCCATCTGAGTGTGGCAAATGCTAACAATCACAATCCTATCTAGATGCGACGCAGGCTAATGGTCACAATTTTAAGTGTAGGATATGCTAACATTCGAATTCCATCTAAGTGTGGCACATGCTAAGATTTAAATTCGATCTGAGTGTGGCACATGCTAACATTCACAATCCTATCTAGATGTGCCACAGGCTAACGTTCACAATTCTAAGTGTGGGATATGCTAACATTCAAATTCCATCTAAGTGTGGCACATGATAACATTCCAATTCCATCTGAGTGTGGCACATGCTAGCATTCACAATCCTATCTAGATGCGATGAGGCTAATGTTCACAATTCTAAGTGTGGGATATGCTAACATTGAAATTCCATCTGAGTGTGGCACATGCTAACAATCACAATCCTATCTAGATGCGACGCAGGCTAATGTTCATAATTTTAAGTATGGGATATGCTAACATTAGAATTCCATCTAAGTGTGGCACATGCTAAGATTTAAATTCCATCTGAGTGTGGCACATGCTAACATTCACAATCCTATATAGATGTGCCGCAGGCTAACGTTCCCAATTCTAAGTGTGGGATATGCTAACATTCAAGATCTATCTAAGTGTGGCACATGCTAGCATTCACAATCCTATCTAGTGGCAAAGCAGGCTAATGTTCACAATTTTAAGTGTGGGATATGCTAACATTCAAGATCCATCTAAGTGTGGCACATGCTAGCATTCACAATCCTATCTAGATGCGACAGAGGCTAATGTTCACAATTCTAAGTGTGGGATATGCCAACATTCGATTTCCATCTAAGCGTGGCACATGATAAAATTCCAATTCCATCTGAGTTTGGCACATGCGAGCATTCACAATCCTATCTAGATGTGATGCAGGCTAATGTTCACAATTCTAAGTGTGGGATATGCTAACATTCGAATTCCATTTAAGTGTGGCACATGCTAACATTCAAATTCCATCTGAGTGTGGCAATGCTAACAATCACAATCATATCTAGATGCGACGCAGGCTAATGGTCACAATTTTAAATGTGGGATATGCTAACATTCGAATTCCATCAAAGTGTGGCTCATGCTAACATTCACAATCCTATCTAGATGTGCCGCAGGCTAACGTTCACAATTCTAAGTGTGGCCTATGCTAACATTCGAATTCCATCTAAGTGTGGCACATGATAACATTCCAATTCCATATGAGTGTGGCACATGCTAGCATTCACAATCTTATCTAGATGCGATGTAGGCTAATGTTCACATTTCTAAGTTTGGGATATGCTAACATTCGAATTCCATTTAAGTGTGGCACATGCTAACAAATTCCATCTGAGTGTGGCAAATGCTAACAATCACAATCCTATCTAGATGCGACGCAGGCTAATGGTCACAATTTTAAGTGTGGGATATGCTAACATTCGAATTCCATCTAAGTGTGGCACATGCTAAGATTTAAATTCGATCTGAGTGTGGCACATGCTAACATTCACAATCCTATCTAGATGTGCCACAGGCTAACGTTCACAATTCTAAGTGTGGGATATGCTAACATTCAAATTCCATCTAAGTGTGGCACATGATAACATTCCAATTCCATCTGAGTGTGGCACATGCTAGCATTCACAATCCTATCTAGATGCGATGAGGCTAATGTTCACAATTCTAAGTGTGGGATATGCTAACATTCAAATTCCACATGCGAAGATTTAAATTCCATCTGAGTGTGGCACATGCTAACAATCACAATCCTATCTAGATGCGACGCAGGCTAATGTTCACAATTTTAAGTGTGGGATATGCTAACATTCGAATTCCATCTAAGTGTGGCACATGCTAACATTGAAATTCCATCTGAGTGTGGCACATGCTAACATTCACAATCCTATCTAGATGTGC
This sequence comes from Ambystoma mexicanum, assembly GCF_040938575.1. Classification (NCBI taxonomy): domain Eukaryota; kingdom Metazoa; phylum Chordata; class Amphibia; order Caudata; family Ambystomatidae; genus Ambystoma; species Ambystoma mexicanum. The sequence goes on along the minus strand of NC_090928.1, from coordinate 84,915,969 downwards.
CGCAGGATAATGTTCACAATTCTAAGTGTGGGATATGCTAACATTCCCAATTCCATTTAAGTGTTGCACATCCTAACATTCATAATTTCATCCAAGTGTGGCATATGCTAACATTCGAATTCCATCTAAGTGTGGTACATGCTAACATTCAAGATCCATCTGAGTGTGGCACATGCTAGCATTCACAATCCTATCTAGATGTGACGCAGGCTAATGTTCACAATTCTAAGTATGGGATATGCTAACATTAGAATTCCATCTGAGTGTGGCACATGCTAACATTCACAATCCTATATAGATGTGCCGCAGGCTAACGTTCCCAATTCTAAGTGTGGGATATGCTAACATTCAAGATCCATCAAAGTGTGGCACATGCTAGCATTCACAATCCTCTAGTGGCGATGCAGGCTAATGTTCACAATTCTAAGTGTGGCACATGCTAACATTAAAATTCCATCTAAGTGTGGCACATGCTAGCATTCACAATCCTATCTAGATGCGACGCAGGCTAATGTTCACAATTCTAAGTGTGGGATATGCTAACATTCGAATTCCATCTAAGTGTGGCACATGCTAACATTCAAATTACATCTAAGTGTGGCACATGCTAACATTCAAGATCCATCTAAGTGTGGCACATGCTAGCATTCACAATCCTATCTAGAGGCAATGCAGGCTAATGTTCACACTTCTAAGTGTGGGATATACTAAAATTCAAATTTCATCTAAGTGTGACACATGCTAACATTGAAATTCCATCTGAGTGTGGCACAAGCTAACATTCACAATCCTATCTAGATGTGCCGCAGGCTAACGTTCACAATTCTAAGTGTGGCCTATGCTAACATTCGAATTCCATCTAAGTGTGGCACATGATAACATTCCAATTCCATCTGAGTGTGGCACATGCTAGCATTCACAATCCTATCTAGATGCGATGCAGGCTAATGTTAACAATTCTAAGTGTGGGATATGCTAACATTAGAATTCCATCTGAGTGTGGCACATGCTAACATTCACAATCCTATATAGATGTGCCGCAGGCTAACGTTCCCAATTTTAAGTGTGGGATATGCTAACATTCAAGATCCATCTAAGTGTGGCACATGCTAGCATTCACAATCCTATCTAGTGGCGATGCAGGCTAATGTTCACAATTCTAAGTGTGGGATATGCTAACTTTAGAATTCCATCTAAGTGTGGCACATGCTAACATTCAAATTCCATCTTAGTGTGGCACATGCTAACATTCACAATCCTATCTAGATGTGCCGTAGGCTAACGTTCACAATTCTAAGTGTGGCATATGCTAACATTCCCAATTCCATTTACGTGTTGCACATCCTAACATTCATAATTCCATCCAAGTGTGGCATATGCTAACATTCGAATTCCATCTAAGTATGGCACATGCTAACATTCAAGATCCATCTAAGTGTGGCACATGCTTGCATTCACAATCCTATCTAGATGCGACGCAGGCTAATTTTCACAATTCTAAGTGTGGGATATGCTAACATTCGAATTGCATCTAAGTGTGGCACATGCTAACATTCAAATTCCATCTGAGTATGGCACATGCTAACATTCACAATCCTATCTAGATGTGCTGCAGGCTAATGTTCACAATTCTAAGTGTGGGATATGCTAACATTCGCATTCCATTTAAGTGTGGCACATGCTAACATTCAAATTCCATCTGAGTGTGGCACATGCTAACATTCACAATCTTATCTAGATGTGCCGCAGGCTAACGTTCACAATTCTAAGTGTGGCATATGCTAACATTCCCAATTCCATTTAAGTGTTGCACATCCTAACATTCATAATTCCATCCAAGTGTGGCATATGCTAACATTTGAATTCCATCTAAGTGTGGCACATGCCAACATTCCAGATCCATCTAAGTGTGGCACATGCTAGCATTCACAATCCTATCTAGATGCGACAGAGGCTAATGTTCACAATTCTAAGTGTGGGATATGCTAACATTGAAATTCCATCTGAGTGTGGCACATGCTAACAATCACAATCCTATCTAGATGCGACGCAGGCTAATGTTCATAATTTTAAGTATGGAATATGCTAACATTAGAATTCCATCTAAGTGTGGCACATGCTAAGATTTAAATTCCATCTGAGTGTGGCACATGCTAACATTCACAATCCTATATAGATGTGCCGCAGGCTAACGTTCCCAATTCTAAGTGTGGGATATGCTAACATTCAAGATCTATCTAAGTGTGGCACATGCTAGCATTCACAATCCTATCTAGTGGCAAAGCAGGCTAATGTTCACAATTCTAAGTGTGGGATATGCTAACATTCAAGATCCATCTAAGTGTGGCACATGCTAGCATTCACAATCCTATCTAGATGCGACAGAGGCTAATGTTCACAATTCTAAGTGTGGGATATGCCAACATTCGATTTCCATCTAAGCGTTGCACATGATAAAATTCCAATTCCATCTGAGTTTGGCACATGCGAGCATTCACAATCCTATCTAGATGTGATGCAGGCTAATGTTCACAATTCTAAGTGTGGGATATGCTAACATTCGAATTCCATTTAAGTGTGGCACATGCTAACATTCAAATTCCATCTGAGTGTGGCAATGCTAACAATCACAATCATATCTAGATGCGACGCAGGCTAATGGTCACAATTTTAAATGTGGGATATGCTAACATTCGAATTCCATCAAAGTGTGGCTCATACTAACATTCACAATCCTATCTAGATGTGCCGCAGGCTAACGTTCACAATTCTAAGTGTGGGATATGCTAACATTCCCATTCCATTTAAGTGTTGCACATCCTAACATTCATAATTCCACCCAAGTGTGGCATATGCTAACATTCGAATTCCATCTAAGTGTGGCACGTGCTAACATTCAAGATCCATCTAAGTGTGGCACATGCTAGCATTCAGAATCCTATCTAGATGCGACACAGGCTAATGTTCACAATTCTAAGTGTGGGATATGCTAACATTTGAATTCCATTTAACTGTGGCACATGCTAACATTCAAATTCCATCTGAGTGTGGCACATGCTAACATTCACAATCCTATCTAGGTTTGCCGCAGGCTAACGTTCACAATTCTAAGTGTGGCATATGCTAACATTCCCAATTCCATTTAAGTGTTGCACATCCTAACATTCATAATTCCATCCAAGTGTGGCATATGCTAACATTCGAATTCCATCTAAGTGTGGCACATGCTAACATTCAGAATCCTATCTAGATGCGACGGAGGCTAATGTTCACAATTCTAAGTGTGGGATATGCTAACATTCAAATTACATCTAAGTGTGGCACATGCTAAGATTTAAATTCCATCTGAGTGTGGCACCTGCTAACATTCACAATCCTATATAGTTGTGCCGCAGGCTAACATTCCCAATTCTAAGTGTGGGATATGCTAACATTCAAGATCCATCTAAGTGTGGCACATGCTAGCATTCACAATCCTATCTAGTGGCGATGCAGGCTAATGTTCACAATTCTAAGTGTGGCACATGCTAACATTCACAATCCTATCTAGATGTGCTGCAGGCTAACGTTAACAATTCTAAGTGAGGGATATGCTAACATTCGAATTCCATCTAAGTGTGGCACATGATAAAATTCCAATTCCATCTGAGTGTGGTACATGCGAGCATTCACAATCCTATCTAGATGCGATGCAGGCTAATGTTCACAATTCTAAGTGTGGGATATGCTAACATTCAAATTCCATTTAAGTGTGGCCCATGCTAACATTCAAATTCCATCTGAGTCTGGCAATGCTAACAATCACAATCCTATCTAGATGCGACGGAGGCTAATGGTCACAATTTTAAATGTGGGATATGCTAACATTCGAATTCCATCTAAGTGTGGCTCATGCTAACATTCACCATCCTATCTAGATGTGCCGCAGGCTAACGTTCACAATTCTAAGTGTGGGATATGCTAACATTCCCAATTCCATTTAAGTGTTGCACATCCTAACATTCATAATTCCATCCAAGTGTGGCATATGCTAACATTCGAATTCCATCTAAGTGTGGCACATGCCAGCATTCTCAATCCTATCTAGATGCGACGCAGGCTAATGTTCACAATTCTAAGTGTGGGATATGCTAACATTCGAATTCCATCTAAGTGTGGCACATGCTAACATTCAAATTCCATCTGAGTGTGGCACATGCTAACATTCACAATCCTATCTAGATGTGCCGCAGGCTAATGTTCACAATTCTAAGTGTGGGATATGCTAACATTCGAATTCCATTTAAGTGTGGCACATGCTAACATTCAAATTCCATCTGAGTGTGGCACATGCTAACATTCACAATCTTATCTAGATGTGCCGCAGGCTAACGTTCACAATTCTAAGTGTGGCATATGCTAACATTCCCAATTCCATTTAAGTGTTGCACATCCTAACATTCATAATTCCATCCAAGTGTGGCATATGCTAACATTCGAATTCCAACTAAGTGTGGCACATGCTAACATTCAAGATCCATCTAAGTGTGGCACATGCTAGCATTCACAATCCTATCTAGAGGAGACAGAGGCTAATGTTCACAATTCTAAGTGTGGGATATGCTAACATTCAAATTACATCTAAGTGTGGCACATGCTAAGATTTAAATTCCATCTGAGTATGGCACATGCTAACATTCACAATCCTATATAGATGTGCCGCAGGCTGACGTTCCCAATTCTAAGTGTGGGATATGCTAACATTCAAGATCCATCTAAGTGTGGCACATGCTAGCATTCACAATCCTATCTAGTGGCGAAGCAGGATAATGTTCACAATTCTAAGTGTGGCACATGCTAACATTCAAATTCCATCTGAGTGTGGCGCATGCTAACATTCAAGATCCATCTAAGTGTGGCACATGCTAGCATTCACAATCCTATCTAAATGCGACACAGGCTAATGTTCACAATTCTATGTGTGGGATATGCTAACATTTGAATTCCATTTAACTGTGGCACATGCTAACATTCAAATTCCATCTGAGTGTGGCACATGCTAACATTCACAATCCTATCTAGGTGTGCCGCAGGCTAACGTTCACAATTCTAAGTGTGGCATATGCTAACATTCCCAATTCCATTTAAGTGTTGCACATCCTAACATTCATAATTCCATCCAAGTGTGGCATATGCTAACATTCGAATTCCATCTAAGTGTGGCACATGCTAACATTCAAGATCCGTCTAAGTGTGGCACATGCTAGCATTCAGAATCCTACCTAGATGCGACGGAGGCTAATGTTCACAATTCTAAGTGTGGGATATGCTAACATTCAAATTACATCTAAGTGTGGCACATGCTAAGATTTAAATTCCATCTGAGTGTGGCACCTGCTAACATTCACAATCCTATATAGTTGTGCCGCAGGCTAACATTCCCAATTCTAAGTGTGGGATATGCTAACATTCAAGATCCATCTAAGTGTGGCACATGCTAGCATTCACAATCCTATCTAGTGGCGATGCAGGCTAATGTTCACAATTCTAAGTGTGGCACATGCTAACATTCACAATCCTATCTAGATGTGCTGCAGGCTAACGTTAACAATTCTAAGTGAGGGATATGCTAACATTCGAATTGCATCTAAGTGTGGCACATGATAAAATTCCAATTCCATCTGAGTGTGGTACATGCGAGCATTCACAATCCTATCTAGATGCGATGCAGGCTAATGTTCACATTTCTAAGTGTGGGATATGCTAACATTCAAATTCCATTTAAGTGTGGCCCATGCTAACATTCAAATTCCATCTGAGTGTGGCAATGCTAACAATCACAATCCTATCTAGATGCAACGCAGGCTAATGGTCACAATTTTAAATGTGGGATATGCTAACATTCGAATTCCATCTAAGTGTGGCTCATGCTAACATTCACCATCCTATCTAGATGTGCCGGAGGCTAACGTTCACAATTCTAAGTGTGGGATATGCTAACATTCCCAATTCCATTTAAGTGTTGCACATCCTAACATTCATAATTCCATCCAAGTGTGGCATATGCTAACATTCAAATTCCATCTAAGTGTGGCACATGCTAGCATTCACAATCCTATCTAGATGCGACGCAGGCTAATGTTCACAATTCTAAGTGTGGGATATGCTAACATTCGAATTCCATCTAAGTGTGGCACATGCTAACATTCAAATTCCATCTGAGTGTGGCACATGCTAACATTCACAATCCTATCTAGATGTGCCGCAGGCTAATGTTCACAATTCTAAGTGTGGGATATGCTAACATTCGAATTCCATTTAAGTGTGGCACATGCTAACATTCAAATTCCATCTGGGTGTGGCACATGCTAACATTCACAATCTTATCTAGATGTGCCGCAGGCTAAGGTTCACAATTCTAAGTGTGGCATATGCTAACATTCCCAATTCCATTTAAGTTTTGCACATCCTAACATTCATAATTCCATCCAATTGTGGCACATGCTAGCATTCACAATCCTATCTAGATGCGACAGAGACTAATGTTCACAATTCTAAGTGTGGGATATGCTAACATTCAAATTACATCTGAGTGTGGCACATGCTAACAATCACAATCCTATCTAGATGCGACGCAGGCTAATGTTCACAATTTTAAGTGTGGGATATGCTAACTTTAGAATGCCATCTAAGTGTGGCACATGCTAAGATTTAAATTCCATCTGAGTATGGCACATGCTAACATTCACAATCCTATATAGTTGTGCCGCAGGCTGATGTTCCCAATTCTAAGTGTGGGATATGCTAACATTCAAGATCCATCTAAGTGTGGCACATGCTAGCATTCACAATCCTATCTAGTGGCGAAGCAGGATAATGTTCACAATTCTAAGTGTGGCACATGCTAACATTCAAATTCCATCTGAGTGTGGCACATGCTAACATTCACAATCTTATCTAGATGTGCTGCAGGCTAACGTTCACAATTCTAAGTGTGGGATATGCCAACATTCGAATTCCATCTAAGCGTGGCACATGATAAAATTCCAATTCCATCTGAGTGTGGCACATGCGAGCATTCACAATCCTATCTAGATGCGATGCAGGCTAATGTTCACAATTCTAAGTGTGGGATATGCTAACATTCGAATTCCATTTAAGTATGGCACATGCTAACATTCAAATTCCATCTAAGTGTGGCTCATGGTAACATTCACAATCCTATCTAGATGTGCCGCAGGCTAACGTTCACAATTCTAAGTGTGGGATATGCTAACATTCCCAATTCCATTTAAGTGTTGCACATCCTAACATTCATAATTCCATCCAAGTGTGGTATATGCTAACATTCAAGATCCATCTAAGTGTGGCACATGCTAGCATTTACAATCCTATCTAGATGCGACGCAGGCTAATGTTCACAATTCTAAGTGTGGTATATGCTAACATTCAAATTACATCTAAGTGTGGCACATGCTAACATTCAAGATCCATCTAAGTGTGGCACATGCTAGCATTCACAATCCTATCTAGAGGCAATGCAGGCTAATGTTCACACTTCTAAGTGTGGGATATACTAACATTCAAATTTCATCTAAGTGTGACACATGCTAACATTGAAATTCCATCTGAGTGTGGCACAAGCTAACATTCACAATCCTATCTAGGTGTGCCGCAGGCTAACGTTCACAATTCTAAGTGTGGCCTATGCTAAAATTCGAATTCCATCTAAGTGTGGCACATGATAACATTCCAATTCCATCTGAGTGTGGCACATGCTAGCATTCACAATCCTATCTAGATGCGATGCAGGCTAATGTTCACAGTTCTAAGTATGGGATATGCTAACATTCGAATTCCATTTAAGTGTGGCACATGCTAACAAATTCCATCTGAGTGTGGCACATGCTAACAATCACAATCCTATCTAGATGCGACGCAGGCTAATGGTCACAATTTTAAGTGTGGGATATGCTAACATTCGAATTCCATCTAAGTGTGGCACATGCTAAGATTTAAATTACATCTGAGTGTGGCACATGCTAACATTCACAATCCTATCTAGATGTGCCACAGGCTAACGTTCACAATTCTAAGTGTGGGATATGCTAACATTCAAATTCCATCTAAGTGTGGCACATGATAACATTCCAATTCCATCTGAGTGTGGCACATGCTAGCATTCACAATCCTATCTAGATGCGATGAGGCTAATGTTCACAATTCTAAGTGTGGGATATGCTAACATTCAAATTCCACATGCGAAGATTTAAATTCCATCTGAGTGTGGCACATGATAACATTCCAATTCCATCTGAGTGTGGCACATGCTAGCATTCACAATCCTATCTAGATGCGACGCAGGCTAATGTTCACAATTCTAAGTGTGGGATATGCTAACATTCGAATTCCATCTAAGTGTGGCAAATGCTAAGATTTAAATTCCATCTGAGTGTGGCACATGCTAACAATCACAATCCTATCTAGATGCGACGAAGGCTAATGTTCACAATTTTAAGTGTGGGATATGCAAACATTCGAATTCCATCTAAGTGTGGCACATGCTAACATTGAAATTCCACCTGAGTGTGGCACATGCTAACATTCACAATCCTATCTAGATGTGCCGCAGGATAACGTTCACAATTCTAAGTGTGGGATATGCTAACATTCCCAATTCCATTTAAGTGTTGCACATCCTAACATTCATAATTTCATCCAAGTGTGGCATATGCTAACATTTGAATTCCATCTAAGTGTGGCACATGCTAACATTCAAGATCCATCTGAGTGTGGCACATGCTAGCATTCACAATCCTATCTAGATGCGACGCAGGCTAATGTTAACAATTCTAAGTGTGGGATATGGTAACATTAGAATTCCATCTGAGTGTGGCACATGCTAACATTCACAATCCTATATAGATGTGCCGCAGGCTAAAGTTCCCAATTTTAAGTGTGGGATATGCTAACATTCAAGATCCATCTAAGTGTGTCACATGCTAGCATTCACAATCCTATCTAGTGGCGATGCAGGCTAATGTTCACAATTCTAAGTGTGGGATATGCTAACTTTAGAATTCCATCTAAGTGTGGCACATGCTAACATTCAAATTCCATCTTAGTGTGGCACATGCTAACATTCACAATCCTATCTAGATGTGCCGCAGGCTAACGTTCACAATTCTAAGTGTGGCATATGCTAACATTCCCAATTCCATTTACGTGTTGCACATCCTAACATTCATAATTCCATCCAAGTGTGGCATATGCTAACATTCGAATTCCATCTAAGTATGGCACATGCTAACATTCAAGATCCATCTAAGTGTGGCACATGCTTGCATTCACAATCCTATCTAGATGCAACGCAGGCTAATTTTCACAATTCTAAGTGTGGGATATGCTAACATTCGAATTGCATCTAAGTGTGGCACATGCTAACATTCAAATTCCATCTGAGTATGGCACATGCTAACATTCACAATCCTATCTAGATGTGCTGCAGGCTAATGTTCACAATTCTAAGTGTGGGATATGCTAACATTCGCATTCCATTTAAGTGTGGCACATGCTAACATTCAAATTCCATCTGAGTGTGGCACATGCTAACATTCACAATCTTATCTAGATGTGCCGCAGGCTAACGTTCACAATTCTAAGTGTGGCATATGCTAACATTCCCAATTCCATTTAAGTGTTGCACATCCTAACATTCATAATTCCATCCAAGTGTGGCATATGCTAACATTTGAATTCCATCTAAGTGTGGCACATGCCAACATTCCAGATCCATCTAAGTGTGGCACATGCTAGCATTCACAATCCTATCTAGATGCGACAGAGGCTAATGTTCACAATTCTAAGTGTGGGATATGCTAACATTGAAATTCCATCTGAGTGTGGCACATGCTAACAATCACAATCCTATCTAGATGCGACGCAGGCTAATGTTCATAATTTTAAGTGTGGGATATGCTAAGATTTAAATTCCATCTGAGTGTGGCACATGCTAACATTCACAATCCTATATAGATGTGCCGCAGGCTAACGTTCCCAATTCTAAGTGTGGGATATGCTAACATTCAAGATCTATCTAAGTGTGGCACATGCTAGCATTCACAATCCTATCTAGATGCGACAGAGGCTAATGTTCACAATTCTAAGTGAGGGATATGCTAACATTCGAATTCCATCTAAGTGTGGCACATGATAAAATTCCAATTCCATCTGAGTGTGGTACATGCGAGCATTCACAATCCTATCTAGATGCGATGCAGGCTAATGTTCACAATTCTAAGTGTGGGATATGCTAACATTCAAATTCCATTTAAGTGTGGCCCATGCTAACATTCAAATTCCATCTGAGTCTGGCAATGCTAACAATCACAATCCTATCTAGATGCGACGCAGGCTAATGGTCACAATTTTAAATGTGGGATATGCTAACATTCGAATTCCATCTAAGTGTGGCTCATGCTAACATTCACCATCCTATCTAGATGTGCCGCAGGCTAACGTTCACAATTCTAAGTGTGGGATATGCTAACATTCCCAATTCCATTTAAGTGTTGCAGATCCTAACATTCATAATTCCATCCAAGTGTGGCATATGCTAACATTCGAATTCCATCTAAGTGTGGCACATGCTAGCAGTCACAATCCTATCTAGATACGACGCAGGCTAATGTTCACAATTCTAAGTGTGGGATATGCTAACATTCGAATTCCATCTAAGTGCGGCACATGCTAACATTCAAATTCCATCTGAGTGTGGCACATGCTAACATTCACAATCCTATCTAGATGTGCCGCAGGCTAATGTTCACAATTCTAAGTGTGGGATATGCTAACATTCGAATTCCATTTAAGTGTGGCACATGCTAACATTCAAATTCCATCTGAGTGTGGCACATGCTAACATTCACAATCTTATCTAGATGTGCCGCAGGCTAATGTTCACAATTCTAAGTGTGGGATATGCTAACATTCCCAATTCCATTTAAGTGTTGCACATCCTAACATTCATAATTCCATCCAAGTGTGGTATATGCTAACATTCAAGATCCATCTAAGTGTGGCACATGCTAGCATTTACAATCCTATCTAGATGCGACGCAGGCTAATGTTCACAATTCTAAGTGTGGTATATGCTAACATTCAAATTACATCTAAGTGTGGCACATGCTAACATTCAAGATCCATCTAAGTGTGGCACATGCTAGCATTCACAATCCTATCTAGAGGCAATGCAGGCTAATGTTCACACTTCTAAGTGTGGGATATACTAACATTCAAATTTCATCTAAGTGTGACACATGCTAACATTGAAATTCCATCTGAGTGTGGCACAAGCTAACATTCACAATCCTATCTAGATGTGCTGCAGGCTAACGTTCACAATTCTAAGTGTGGCCTATGCTAACATTCGAATTCCATCTAAGTGTGGCACATGATAACATTCCAATTCCATCTGAGTGTGGCACATGCTAGCATTCACAATCCTATCTAGATGCGATGCAGGCTAATGTTCACAGTTCTAAGTATGGGATATGCTAACATTCGAATTCCATTTAAGTGTGGCACATGCTAACAAATTCCATCTGAGTGTGGCACATGCTAACAATCACAATCCTATCTAGATGCGACGCAGGCTAATGGTCACAATTTTAAGTGTGGGATATGCTAACATTCGAATTCCATCTAAGTGTGGCACATGCTAAGATTTAAATTACATCTGAGTGTGGCACATGCTAACATTCACAATCCTATCTAGATGTGCCACAGGCTAACGTTCACAATTCTAAGTGTGGGATATGCTAACATTCAAATTCCATCTAAGTGTGGCACATGATAACATTCCAATTCCATCTGAGTGTGGCACATGCTAGCATTCACAATCCTATCTAGATGCGATGCAGGCTAATGTTCACAATTCTAAGTGTGGGATATGCTAACATTCGAATTCCATCTAAGTGTGGCAAATGCTAAGATTTAAATTCCATCTGAGTGTGGCACATGCTAACAATCACAATCCTATCTAGATGCGACGCAGGCTAATGTTCACAATTTTAAGTGTGGGATATGCAAACATTCGAATTCCATCTAAGTGTGGCACATGCTAACATTGAAATTCCATCTGAGTGTGGCACATGCTAACATTCACAATCCTATCTAGATGTGCCGCAGGATAACGTTCACAATTCTAAGTGTGGGATATGCTAACATTCCCAATTCCATTTAAGTGTTGCACATCCTAACATTCATAATTTCATCCAAGTGTGGCATATGCTAACATTTGAATTCCATCTAAGTGTGGCACATGCTAACATTCAAGATCCATCTGAGTGTGGCACATGCTAGCATTCACAATCCTATCGAGATGCGACGCAGGCTAATGTTAACAATTCTAAGTGTGGGATATGCTAACATTAGAATTCCATCTGAGTGTGGCACATGCTAACATTCACAATCCTATATAGATGTGCCGCAGGCTAACGTTCCCAATTTTAAGTGTGGGATATGCTAACATTCAAGATCCATCTAAGTGTGTCACATGCTAGCATTCACAATCCTATCTAGTGGCGATGCAGGCTAATGTTCACAATTCTAAGTGTGGGATATGCTAACTTTAGAATTCCATCTAAGTGTGGCACATGCTAACATTCAAATTCCATCTTAGTGTGGCACATGCTAACATTCACAATCCTATCTAGATGTGCCGCAGGCTAACGTTCACAATTCTAAGTGTGGCATATGCTAACATTCCCAATTCCATTTACGTGTTGCACATCCTAACATTCATAATTCCATCCAAGTGTGGCATATGCTAACATTCGAATTCCATCTAAGTATGGCACATGCTAACATTCAAGATCCATCTAAGTGTGGCACATGCTTGCATTCACAATCCTATCTAGATGCGACGCAGGCTAATTTTCACAATTCTAAGTGTGGGATATGCTAACATTCGAATTGCATCTAAGTGTGGCACATGCTAACATTCAAATTCCATCTGAGTATGGCACATGCTAACATTCACAATCCTATCTAGATGTGCTGCAGGCTAATGTTCACAATTCTAAGTGTGGGATATGCTAACATTCGCATTCCATTTAAGTGTGGCACATGCTAACATTCAAATTCCATCTGAGTGTGGCACATGCTAACATTCACAATCTTATCTAGATGTGCCGCAGGCTAACGTTCACAATTCTAAGTGTGGCATATGCTAACATTCCCAATTCCATTTAAGTGTTGCACATCCTAACATTCATAATTCCATCCAAGTGTGGCATATGCTAACATTTGAATTCCATCTAAGTGTGGCACATGCCAACATTCCAGATCCATCTAAGTGTGGCACATGCTAGCATTCACAATCCTATCTAGATGCGACAGAGGCTAATGTTCACAATTCTAAGTGTGGGATATGCTAACATTGAAATTCCATCTGAGTGTGGCACATGCTAACAATCACAATCCTATCTAGATGCGACGCAGGCTAATGTTCATAATTTTAAGTGTGGGATATGCTAAGATTTAAATTCCATCTGAGTGTGGCACATGCTAACATTCACAATCCTATATAGATGTGCCGCAGGCTAACGTTCCCAATTCTAAGTGTGGGCTATGCTAACATTCAAGATCTATCTAAGTGTGGCACATGCTAGCATTCACAATCCTATCTAGATGCGACAGAGGCTAATGTTCACAATTCTAAGTGAGGGATATGCTAACATTCGAATTCCATTTAAGTGTGGCCTATGCTAACATTCAAATTCCATCTGAGTCTGGCAATGCTAACAATCACAATCCTATCTAGATGCGACGCAGGCTAATGGTCACAATTTTAAATGTGGGATATGCTAACATTCGAATTCCATCTAAGTGTGGCTCATGCTAACATTCACCATCCTATCTAGATGTGCCGCAGGCTAACGTTCACAATTCTAAGTGTGGGATATGCTAACATTCCCAATTCCATTTAAGTGTTGCACATCCTAACATTCATAATTCCATCCAAGTGTGGCATATGCTAACATTCGAATTCCATCTAAGTGTGGCACATGCTAGCATTCACAATCCTATCTAGATGCGACGCAGGCTAATGTTCACAATTCTAAGTGTGGGATATGCTAACATTCGAATTCCATCTAAGTGTGGCACATGCTAACATTCAAATTCCATCTAAGTGTGGCTCATGCTAACATTCACCATCCTATCTAGATGTGCCGGAGGCTAACGTTCACAATTCTAAGTGTTTGATATGCTAACATTCCCAATTCCATTTAAGTGTTGCACATCCTAACATTCATAATTCCATCCAAGTGTGGCATATGCTAACATTCGAATTCCATCTAAGTGTGGCACATGCTAGCATTCACAATCCTATCTAGATGCGACGCAGGCTAATGTTCACAATTCTAAGTGTGGGATATGCTAACATTCGAATTCCATCTAAGTGTGGCACATGCTAACATTCAAATTCCATCTGAGTGTGGCACATGCTAACATTCACAATCCTATCTAGATGTGCCGCAGGCTAATGTTCACAATTCTAAGTGTGGGATATGCTAACATTCGAATTCCATTTAAGTGTGGCACATGCTAACATTCAAATTCCATCTGGGTGTGGCACATGCTAACATTCACAATCTTATCTAGATGTGCCGCAGGCTAAGGTTCACAATTCTAAGTGTGGCATATGCTAACATTCCCAATTCCATTTAAGTTTTGCACATCCTAACATTCATAATTCCATCCAATTGTGGCACATGCTAGCATTCACAATCCTATCTAGATGCGACAGAGACTAATGTTCACAATTCTAAGTGTGGGATATGCTAACATTCAAATTACATCTGAGTGTGGCACATGCTAACAATCACAATCCTATCTAGATGCGACACAGGCTAATGTTCACAATTTTAAGTGTGGGATATGCTAACTTTAGAATGCCATCTAAGTGTGGCACATGCTAAGATTTAAATTCCATCTGAGTATGGCACATGCTAACATTCACAATCCTATATAGTTGTGCCGCAGGCTGATGTTCCCAATTCTAAGTGTGGGATATGCTAACATTCAAGATCCATCTAAGTGTGGCACATGCTAGCATTCACAATCCTATCTAGTGGCAAAGCAGGATAATGTTCACAATTCTAAGTGTGGCACATGCTAACATTCAAGATCTATCTAAGTGTGGCACATGCTAGCATTCACAATCCTATCTAGTGGCAAAGCAGGCTAATGTTCACAATTCTAAGTGTGGGATATGCTAACATTCAAGATCCATCTAAGTGTGGCACATGCTAGCATTCACAATCCTATCTAGATGCGACAGAGGCTAATGTTCACAATTCTAAGTGAGGGATATGCTAACATTCGAATTCCATCTAAGTGTGGCATATGATAAAATTCCAATTCCATCTGAGTGTGGTACATGCGAGCATTCACAATCCTATCTAGATGCGATGCAGGCTAATGTTCACAATTCTAAGTGTGGGATATGCTAACATTCAAATTCCATTTAAGTGTGGCCCATGCTAACATTCAAATTCCATCTGAGTCTGGCAATGCTAACAATCACAATCCTATCTAGATGCGACGCAGGCTAATGGTCACAATTTTAAATGTGGGATATGCTAACATTCGAATTCCATCTAAGTGTGGCTCATGCTAACATTCACCATCCTATCTAGATGTGCCGCAGGCTAACGTTCACAATTCCAAGTGTGGGATATGCTAACATTCCCAATTCCATTTAAGTGTTGCACATCCTAACATTCATAATTCCATCCAAGTGTGGCATATGCTAACATTCGAATTTCATCTAAGTGTGGCACATGCTAGCATTCACAATCCTATATAGTTGTGCCGCAGGCTAACATTCCCAATTCTAAGTGTGGGATATGCTAACATTCAAGATCCATCTAAGTGTGGCACATGCTAGCATTCACAATCCTATCTAGTGGCGATGCAGGCTAATGTTCACAATTCTAAGTGTGGCACATGCTAACATTCACAATCCTATCTAGATGTGCTGCAGGCTAACGTTAACAATTCTAAGTGAGGGATATGCTAACATTCGAATTCCATCTAAGTGTGGCACATGATAAAATTCCAATTCCATCTGAGTGTGGTACATGCGAGCATTCACAATCCTATCTAGATGCGATGCAGGCTAATGTTCACAATTCTAAGTGTGGGATATGCTAACATTCAAATTCCATTTAAGTGTGGCCCATGCTAACATTCAAATTCCATCTGAGTCTGGCAATGCTAACAATCACAATCCTATCTAGATGCGACGCAGGCTAATGGTCACAATTTTAAATGTGGGATATGCTAACATTCGAATTCCATCTAAGTGTGGCTCATGCTAACATTCACCATCCTATCTAGATGTGCCGCAGGCTAACGTTCACAATTCCAAGTGTGGGATATGCTAACATTCCCAATTCCATTTAAGTGTTGCACATCCTAACATTCATAATTCCATCCAAGTGTGGCATATGCTAACATTCGAATTCCATCTAAGTGTGGCACATGCTAGCATTCACAATCCTATCTAGATGCGACGCAGGCTAATGTTCACAATTCTAAGTGTGGGATATGCTAACATTCGAATTCCATCTAAGTGTGGCACATGCTAACATTCAAATTCCATCTGAGTGTGGCACATGCTAACATTCACAATCCTATCTAGATGTGCCGCAGGCTAATGTTCACAATTCTAAGTGTGGGATATGCTAACATTCGAATTCCATTTAAGTGTGGCACATGCTAACATTCAAATTCCATCTGAGTGTGGCACATGCTAACATTCACAATCTTATCTAGATGTGCCGCAGGCTAACGTTCACAATTCTAAGTGTGGCATATGCTAACATTCCCAATTCCATTTAAGTGTTGCACATCCTAACATTCATAATTCCATTCAAGTGTGGCATATGCTAACATTCGAACTCCAACTAAGTGTGGCACATGCTAACATTCAAGATCCATCTAAGTGTGGCACATGCTAGCATTCACAATCCTATCTAGAGGCGACAGAGGCTAATGTTCACAATTCTAAGTGTGGGATATGCTAACATTCAAATTACATCTAAGTGTGGCACATGCTAAGATTTAAATTCCATCTGAGTATGGCACATGCTAACATTCACAATCCTATATAGATGTGCCGCAGGCTGACGTTCCCAATTCTAAGTGTGGGATATGCTAACATTCAAGATCCATCTAAGTGTGGCACATGCTAGCATTCACAATCCTATCTAGTGGCGAAGCAGGATAATGTTCACAATTCTAAGTGTGGCACATGCTAACATTCAAATTCCATCTGAGTATGGCACATGCTAACATTCACAATCCTATCTAGATGTGCTGCAGGCTAATGTTCACAATTCTAAGTGTGGGATATGCTAACATTCGCATTCCATTTAAGTGTGGCACATGCTAACATTCAAATTCCATCTGAGTGTGGCACATGCTAACATTCACAATCTTATCTAGATGTGCCGCAGGCTAACGTTCACAATTCTAAGTGTGGCATATGCTAACATTCCCAATTCCATTTAAGTGTTGCACATCCTAACATTCATAATTCCATCCAAGTGTGGCATATGCTAACATTTGAATTCCATCTAAGTGTGGCACATGCCAACATTCCAGATCCATCTAAGTGTGGCACATGCTAGCATTCACAATCCTATCTAGATGCGACAGAGGCTAATGTTCACAATTCTAAGTGTGGGATATGCTAACATTGAAATTCCATCTGAGTGTGGCACATGCTAACAATCACAATCCTATCTAGATGCGACGCAGGCTAATGTTCATAATTTTAAGTGTGGGATATGCTAAGATTTAAATTCCATCTGAGTGTGGCACATGCTAACATTCACAATCCTATATAGATGTGCCGCAGGCTAACGTTCCCAATTCTAAGTGTGGGCTATGCTAACATTCAAGATCTATCTAAGTGTGGCACATGCTAGCATTCACAATCCTATCTAGATGCGACAGAGGCTAATGTTCACAATTCTAAGTGAGGGATATGCTAACATTCGAATTCCATCTAAGTGTGGCACATGATAAAATTCCAATTCCATCTGAGTGTGGTACATGCGAGCATTCACAATCCTATCTAGATGCGATGCAGGCTAATGTTCACAATTCTAAGTGTGGGATATGCTAACATTCAAATTCCATTTAAGTGTGGCCTATGCTAACATTCAAATTCCATCTGAGTCTGGCAATGCTAACAATCACAATCCTATCTAGATGCGACGCAGGCTAATGGTCACAATTTTAAATGTGGGATATGCTAACATTCGAATTCCATCTAAGTGTGGCTCATGCTAACATTCACCATCCTATCTAGATGTGCCGCAGGCTAACGTTCACAATTCTAAGTGTGGGATATGCTAACATTCCCAATTCCATTTAAGTGTTGCACATCCTAACATTCATAATTCCATCCAAGTGTGGCATATGCTAACATTCGAATTCCATCTAAGTGTGGCACATGCTAGCATTCACAATCCTATCTAGATGCGACGCAGGCTAATGTTCACAATTCTAAGTGTGGGATATGCTAACATTCGAATTCCATCTAAGTGTGGCACATGCTAACATTCAAATTCCATCTGAGTGTGGCACATGCTAACATTCACAATCTATCTAGATGTGCCGGAGGCTAACGTTCACAATTCTAAGTGTTTGATATGCTAACATTCCCAATTCCATTTAAGTGTTGCACATGCTAACATTCACAATCTTATCTAGATGTGCCGCAGGCTAACGTTCACAATTCTAAGTGTGGCATATGCTAACATTCCCAATTCCATTTAAGTGTTGCACATCCTAACATTCATAATTCCATCCAAGTGTGGCATATGCTAACATTCGAATTCCAACTAAGTGTGGCACATGCTAACATTCAAGATCCACCTAAGTGTGGCACATGCTAGCATTCACAATCCTATCTAGAGGCGACAGAGGCTAATGTTCACAATTCTAAGTGTGGGATATGCTAACATTCAAATTACATCTAAGTGTGGCACATGCTAAGATTTAAATTCCATCTGAGTATGGCACATGCTAACATTCACAATCCTATATAGATGTGCCGCAGGCTGACGTTCCCAATTCTAAGTGTGGGATATGCTAACATTCAAGATCCATCTAAGTGTGGCACATGCTAGCATTCACAATCCTATCTAGTGGCGAAGCAGGATAATGTTCACAATTCTAAGTGTGGCACATGCTAACATTCAAATTCCATCTGAGTGTGGCGCATGCTAACATTCAAGATCCATCTAAGTGTGGCACATGCTAGCATTCACAATCCTATCTAAATGCAACACAGGCTAATGTTCACAATTCTAAGTGTGGGATATGCTAACATTTGAATTCCATTTAACTGTGGCACATGCTAACATTCAAATTCCATCTGAGTGTGGCACATGCTAACATTCACAATCCTATCTAGGTGTGCCGCAGGCTAACGTTCACAATTCTAAGTGTGGCATATGCTAACATTCCCAATTCCATTTAAGTGTTGCACATCCTAACATTCATAATTCCATCCAAGTGTGGCATATGCTAACATTCGAATTCCATCTAAGTGTGGCACATGCTAACATTCAAGATCCGTCTAAGTGTGGCACATGCTAGCATTCAGAATCCTATCTAGATGCGACGGAGGCTAATGTTCACAATTCTAAGTGTGGGATATGCTAACATTCAAATTACATCTAAGTGTGGCACATGCTAAGATTTAAATTCCATCTGAGTGTGGCACCTGCTAACATTCACAATCCTATATAGTTGTGCCGCAGGCTAACATTCCCAATTCTAAGTGTGGGATATGCTAACATTCAAGATCCATCTAAGTGTGGCACATGCTAGCATTCACAATCCTATCTAGTGGCGATGCAGGCTAATGTTCACAATTCTAAGTGTGGCACATGCTAACATTCACAATCCTATCTAGATGTGCTGCAGGCTAACGTTAACAATTCTAAGTGAGGGATATGCTAACATTCGAATTGCATCTAAGTGTGGCCCATGCTAACATTCAAATTCCATCTGAGTGTGGCAATGCTAACAATCACAATCCTATCTAGATGCGACGCAGGCTAATGGTCACAATTTTAAATGTGGGATATGCTAACATTCGAATTCCATCTAAGTGTGGCTCATGCTAACATTCACCATCCTATCTAGATGTGCCGGAGGCTAACGTTCACAATTCTAAGTGTTTGATATGCTAACATTCCCAATTCCATTTAAGTGTTGCACATCCTAACATTCATAATTCCATCCAAGTGTGGCATATGCTAACATTCGAATTCCATCTAAGTGTGGCACATGCTAGCATTCACAATCCTATCTAGATGCGACGCAGGCTAATGTTCACAATTCTAAGTGTGGGATATGCTAACATTCGAATTCCATCTAAGTGTGGCACATGCTAACATTCAAATTCCATCTGAGTGTGGCACATGCTAACATTCACAATCCTATCTAGATGTGCCGCAGGCTAATGTTCACAATTCTAAGTGTGGGATATGCTAACATTCGAATTCCATTTAAGTGTGGCACATGCTAACATTCAAATTCCATCTGGGTGTGGCACATGCTAACATTCACAATCTTATCTAGATGTGCCGCAGGCTAAGGTTCACAATTCTAAGTGTGGCATATGCTAACATTCCCAATTCCATTTAAGTTTTGCACATCCTAACATTCATAATTCCATCCAATTGTGGCACATGCTAGCATTCACAATCCTATCTAGATGCGACAGAGACTAATGTTCACAATTCTAAGTGTGGGATATGCTAACATTCAAATTACATCTGAGTGTGGCACATGCTAACAATCACAATCCTATCTAGATGCGACACAGGCTAATGTTCACAATTTTAAGTGTGGGATATGCTAACTTTAGAATGCCATCTAAGTGTGGCACATGCTAAGATTTAAATTCCATCTGAGTATGGCACATGCTAACATTCACAATCCTATATAGTTGTGCCGCAGGCTGATGTTCCCAATTCTAAGTGTGGGATATGCTAACATTCAAGATCCATCTAAGTGTGGCACATGCTAGCATTCACAATCCTATCTAGTGGCAAAGCAGGATAATGTTCACAATTCTAAGTGTGGCACATGCTAACATTCAAGATCTATCTAAGTGTGGCACATGCTAGCATTCACAATCCTATCTAGTGGCAAAGCAGGCTAATGTTCACAATTCTAAGTGTGGGATATGCTAACATTCAAGATCCATCTAAGTGTGGCACATGCTAGCATTCACAATCCTATCTAGATGCGACAGAGGCTAATGTTCACAATTCTAAGTGAGGGATATGCTAACATTCGAATTCCATCTAAGTGTGGCATATGATAAAATTCCAATTCCATCTGAGTGTGGTACATGCGAGCATTCACAATCCTATCTAGATGCGATGCAGGCTAATGTTCACAATTCTAAGTGTGGGATATGCTAACATTCAAATTCCATTTAAGTGTGGCCCATGCTAACATTCAAATTCCATCTGAGTCTGGCAATGCTAACAATCACAATCCTATCTAGATGCGACGCAGGCTAATGGTCACAATTTTAAATGTGGGATATGCTAACATTCGAATTCCATCTAAGTGTGGCTCATGCTAACATTCACCATCCTATCTAGATGTGCCGCAGGCTAACGTTCACAATTCCAAGTGTGGGATATGCTAACATTCCCAATTCCATTTAAGTGTTGCACATCCTAACATTCATAATTCCATCCAAGTGTGGCATATGCTAACATTCGAATTTCATCTAAGTGTGGCACATGCTAGCATTCACAATCCTATATAGTTGTGCCGCAGGCTAACATTCCCAATTCTAAGTGTGGGATATGCTAACATTCAAGATCCATCTAAGTGTGGCACATGCTAGCATTCACAATCCTATCTAGTGGCGATGCAGGCTAATGTTCACAATTCTAAGTGTGGCACATGCTAACATTCACAATCCTATCTAGATGTGCTGCAGGCTAACGTTAACAATTCTAAGTGAGGGATATGCTAACATTCGAATTCCATCTAAGTGTGGCACATGATAAAATTCCAATTCCATCTGAGTGTGGTACATGCGAGCATTCACAATCCTATCTAGATGCGATGCAGGCTAATGTTCACAATTCTAAGTGTGGGATATGCTAACATTCAAATTCCATTTAAGTGTGGCCCATGCTAACATTCAAATTCCATCTGAGTCTGGCAATGCTAACAATCACAATCCTATCTAGATGCGACGCAGGCTAATGGTCACAATTTTAAATGTGGGATATGCTAACATTCGAATTCCATCTAAGTGTGGCTCATGCTAACATTCACCATCCTATCTAGATGTGCCGCAGGCTAACGTTCACAATTCCAAGTGTGGGATATGCTAACATTCCCAATTCCATTTAAGTGTTGCACATCCTAACATTCATAATTCCATCCAAGTGTGGCATATGCTAACATTCGAATTCCATCTAAGTGTGGCACATGCTAGCATTCACAATCCTATCTAGATGCGACGCAGGCTAATGTTCACAATTCTAAGTGTGGGATATGCTAACATTCGAATTCCATCTAAGTGTGGCACATGCTAACATTCAAATTCCATCTGAGTGTGGCACATGCTAACATTCACAATCCTATCTAGATGTGCCGCAGGCTAATGTTCACAATTCTAAGTGTGGGATATGCTAACATTCGAATTCCATTTAAGTGTGGCACATGCTAACATTCAAATTCCATCTGAGTGTGGCACATGCTAACATTCACAATCTTATCTAGATGTGCCGCAGGCTAACGTTCACAATTCTAAGTGTGGCATATGCTAACATTCCCAATTCCATTTAAGTGTTGCACATCCTAACATTCATAATTCCATTCAAGTGTGGCATATGCTAACATTCGAACTCCAACTAAGTGTGGCACATGCTAACATTCAAGATCCATCTAAGTGTGGCACATGCTAGCATTCACAATCCTATCTAGAGGCGACAGAGGCTAATGTTCACAATTCTAAGTGTGGGATATGCTAACATTCAAATTACATCTAAGTGTGGCACATGCTAAGATTTAAATTCCATCTGAGTATGGCACATGCTAACATTCACAATCCTATATAGATGTGCCGCAGGCTGACGTTCCCAATTCTAAGTGTGGGATATGCTAACATTCAAGATCCATCTAAGTGTGGCACATGCTAGCATTCACAATCCTATCTAGTGGCGAAGCAGGATAATGTTCACAATTCTAAGTGTGGCACATGCTAACATTCAAATTCCATCTGAGTGTGGCGCATGCTAACATTCAAGATCCATCTAAGTGTGGCACATGCTAGCATTCACAATCCTATCTAAATGCGACACAGGCTAATGTTCACAATTCTAAGTGTGGGATATGCTAACATTTGAATTCCATTTAACTGTGGCACATGCTAACATTCAAATTCCATCTGAGTGTGGCACATGCTAACATTCACAATCCTATCTAGGTGTGCCGCAGGCTAACGTTCACAATTCTAAGTGTGGCATATGCTAACATTCCCAATTCCATTTAAGTGTTGCACATCCTAACATTCATAATTCCATCCAAGTGTGGCATATGCTAACATTCGAATTCCATCTAAGTGTGGCACATGCTAACATTCAAGATCCATCTAAGTGTGGCACATGCTAGCATTCACAATCCTATCTAGTGGCGATGCAGGCTAATGTTCACAATTCTAAGTGTGGCACATGCTAACATTCACAATCCTATCTAGATGTGCTGCAGGCTAACGTTAACAATTCTAAGTGAGGGATATGCTAACATTCGAATTCCATCTAAGTGTGGCACATGATAAAATTCCAATTCCATCTGAGTGTGGTACATGCGAGCATTCACAATCCTATCTAGATGCGATGCAGGCTAATGTTCACAATTCTAAGTGTGGGATATGCTAACATTCAAATTCCATTTAAGTGTGGCCCATGCTAACATTCAAATTCCATCTGAGTGTGGCAATGCTAACAATCACAATCCTATCTAGATGCGACGCAGGCTAATGGTCACAATTTTAAATGTGGGATATGCTAACATTCGAATTCCATCTAAGTGTGGCTCATGCTAACATTCACCATCCTATCTAGATGTGCCGGAGGCTAACGTTCACAATTCTAAGTGTGGGATATGCTAACATTCCCAATTCCATTTAAGTGTTGCACATCCTAACATTCATAATTCCATCCAAGTGTGGCATATGCTAACATTCGAATTCCATCTAAGTGTGGCACATGCTAGCATTCACAATCCTATCTAGATGCGACGCAGGCTAATGTTCACAATTCTAAGTGTGGGATATGCTAACATTCGAATTCCATCTAAGTGTGGCACATGCTAAGATTTAAATTCGATCTGAGTGTGGCACATGCTAACATTCACAATCCTATCTAGATGTGCCACAGGCTAACGTTCACAATTCTAAGTGTGGGATATGCTAACATTCAAATTCCATCTAAGTGTGGCACATGATAACATTCCAATTCCATCTGAGTGTGGCACATGCTAGCATTCACAATCCTATCTAGATGCGATGAGGCTAATGTTCACAATTCTAAGTGTGGGATATGCTAACATTCAAATTCCACATGCGAAGATTTAAATTCCATCTGAGTGTGGCACATGCTAACAATCACAATCCTATCTAGATGCGACGCAGGCTAATGTTCACAATTTTAAGTGTGGGATATGCTAACATTTGAATTCCATTTAACTGTGGCACATGCTAACATTCAAATTCCATCTGAGTGTGGCACATGCTAACATTCACAATCCTATCTAGGTGTGCCGCAGGCTAACGTTCACAATTCTAAGTGTGGCATATGCTAACATTCCCAATTCCATTTAAGTGTTGCACATCCTAACATTCATAATTCCATCCAAGTGTGGCATATGCTAACATTCGAATTCCATCTAAGTGTGGCACATGCTAACATTCAAGATCCATCTAAGTGTGGCACATGCTAGCATTCACAATCCTATCTAGTGGCGATGCAGGCTAATGTTCACAATTCTAAGTGTGGCACATGCTAACATTCACAATCCTATCTAGATGTGCTGCAGGCTAACGTTAACAATTCTAAGTGAGGGATATGCTAACATTCGAATTCCATCTAAGTGTGGCACATGATAAAATTCCAATTCCATCTGAGTGTGGTACATGCGAGCATTCACAATCCTATCTAGATGCGATGCAGGCTAATGTTCACAATTCTAAGTGTGGGATATGCTAACATTCAAATTCCATTTAAGTGTGGCCCATGCTAACATTCAAATTCCATCTGAGTGTGGCAATGCTAACAATCACAATCCTATCTAGATGCGACGCAGGCTAATGGTCACAATTTTAAATGTGGGATATGCTAACATTCGAATTCCATCTAAGTGTGGCTCATGCTAACATTCACCATCCTATCTAGATGTGCCGGAGGCTAACGTTCACAATTCTAAGTGTGGGATATGCTAACATTCCCAATTCCATTTAAGTGTTGCACATCCTAACATTCATAATTCCATCCAAGTGTGGCATATGCTAACATTCGAATTCCATCTAAGTGTGGCACATGCTAGCATTCACAATCCTATCTAGATGCGACGCAGGCTAATGTTCACAATTCTAAGTGTGGGATATGCTAACATTCGAATTCCATCTAAGTGTGGCACATGCTAACATTCAAATTCCATCTGAGTGTGGCACATGCTAACATTCACAATCCTATCTAGATGTGCCGCAGGCTAATGTTCACAATTCTAAGTGTGGGATATGCTAACATTCGAATTCCATTTAAGTGTGGCACATGCTAACATTCAAATTCCATCTGGGTGTGGCACATGCTAACATTCACAATCTTATCTAGATGTGCCGCAGGCTAATGTTCACAATTCTAAGTGTGGCATATGCTAACATTCCCAATTCCATTTAAGTTTTGCACATCCTAACATTCATAATTCCATCCAATTGTGGCACATGCTAGCATTCACAATCCTATCTAGATGCGACAGAGACTAATGTTCACAATTCTAAGTGTGGGATATGCTAACATTCAAATTACATCTGAGTGTGGCACATGCTAACAATCACAACCCTATCTAGATGCGACGCAGGCTAATGTTCACAATTTTAAGTGTGGGATATGCTAACTTTAGAATGCCATCTAAGTGTGGCACATGCTAAGATTTAAATTCCATCTGAGTATGGCACATGCTAACATTCACAATCCTATATAGTTGTGCCGCAGGCTGATGTTCCCAATTCTAAGTGTGGGATATGCTAACATTCAAGATCCATCTAAATGTGGCACATGCTAGCATTCACAATCCTATCTAGTGGCGAAGCAGGATAATGTTCACAATTCTATGTGTGGCACATGCTAACATTCAAATTCCATCTGAGTGTGGCACATGCTAACATTCACAATCTTATCTAGATGTGCTGCAGGCTAACGTTCACAATTCTAAGTGTGGGATATGCCAACATTCGAATTCCATCTAAGCGTGGCACATGATAAAATTCCAATTCCATCTGAGTGTGGTACATGCGAGCATTCACAATCCTATCTAGATGCGATGCAGGCTAATGTTCACAATTCTAAGTGTGGGATATGCTAACATTCGAATTCCATTTAAGTATGGCACATGCTAACATTCAAATTCCATCGCAGTGTGGCAATGCTAACAATCACAATCCTATCTAGATGCGACGCAGGCTAATGGTCACAATTTTAAATGTGGGATATGCTAACATTCAAATTCCATCTAAGTGTGGCTCATGGTAACATTCACAATCCTTTCTAGATGTGCCGCAGGCTAACGTTCACAATTCTAAGTGTGGGATATGCTAACATTCCCAATTCCATTTAAGTGTTGCACATCCTAACATTCATAATTCCATCCAAGTGTGGTATATGCTAACATTCAAGATCCATCTAAGTGTGGCACATGCTAGCATTTACAATCCTATCTAGATGCGACGCAGGCTAATGTTCACAATTCTAAGTGTGGTATATGCTAACATTCAAATTACATCTAAGTGTGGCACATGCTAACATTCAAGATCCATCTAAGTGTGGCACATGCTAGCATTCACAATCCTATCTAGAGGCAATGCAGGCTAATGTTCACACTTCTAAGTGTGGGATATACTAACATTCAAATTTCATCTAAGTGTGACACATGCTAACATTGAAATTCCATCTGAGTGTGGCACAAGCTAACATTCACAATCCTATCTAGATGTGCCGCAGGCTAACGTTCACAATTCTAAGTGTGGCCTATGCTAACATTCGAATTCCATCTAAGTGTGGCACATGATAACATTCCAATTCCATCTGAGTGTGGCACATGCTAGCATTCACAATCCTATCTAGATGCGATGCAGGCTAATGTTCACAATTCTAAGTGTGGGATATGCTAACATTCGAATTCCATCTAAGTGTGGCAAATGCTAAGATTTAAATTCCATCTGAGTGTGGCACATGCTAACAATCACAATCCTATCTAGATGTGACGCAGGCTAATGTTCACAATTTTAAGTGTGGGATATGCAAACATTCGAATTCCATCTAAGTGTGGCACATGCTAACATTGAAATTCCATCTGAGTGTGGCACATGCTAACATTCACAATCCTATCTAGATGTGCCGCAGGATAACGTTCACAATTCTAAGTGTGGGATATGCTAACATTCCCAATTCCATTTAAGTGTTGCACATCCTAACATTCATAATTTCATCCAAGTGTGGCATATGCTAACATTTGAATTCCATCTAAGTGTGGCACATGCTAACATTCAAGATCCATCTGAGTGTGGCACATGCTAGCATTCACAATCCTATCTAGATGCGACGCAGGCTAATGTTAACAATTCTAAGTGTGGGATATGCTAACATTAGAATTCCATCTGAGTGTGGCACATGCTAACATTCACAATCCTATATAGATGTGCCGCAGGCTAACGTTCCCAATTTTAAGTGTGGGATATGCTAACATTCAAGATCCATCTAAGTGTGGCACATGCTAGCATTCACAATCCTATCTAGTGGCGATGCAGGCTAATGTTCACAATTCTAAGTGTGGGATATGCTAACTTTAGAATTCCATCTAAGTGTGGCACATGCTAACATTCAAATTCCATCTTAGTGTGGCACATGCTAACATTCACAATCCTATCTAGATGTGCCGCAGGCTAACGTTCACAATTCTAAGTGTGGCATATGCTAACATTCCCAATTCCATTTAAGTGTTGCACATCCTAACATTCATAATTCCATCCAAGTGTGGCATATGCTAACATTCGAATTCCATCTAAGTGTGGCACATACTAACATCCAAGATCCATCTAAGTGTGGCACATGCTAGCATTCACAATCCTATCTAGATGCGACGGAGGCTAATGTTTAAAATTCTAAGTGTGGGATATGCTAACATTCAAATTACATCTAAGTGTGACACATGCTAACATTGAAATTCCATCTGAGTGTGGCACATGCTAACATTCACAGTCCTATCTAGATGTGCCGCAGGCTAACGTTCACAATTCTAAGTGTGGCCTATGCTAACATTCGAATTCCATCTAAGTGTGGCACATGATAACATTCCAATTCCATCTGAGTGTGGCACATGCTAGCATTCACAATCTTATCTAGATGCGATGCAGGCTAATGTTCACATTTCTAAGTGTGGGATATGCTAACATTCGAATTCCATTTAAGTGTGGCACATGCTAACAAATTCCATCTGAGTGTGGCAAATGCTAACAATCACAATCCTATCTAGATGCGACGCAGGCTAATGGTCACAATTTTAAGTGTGGGATATGCTAACATTCGAATTCCATTTAAGTGTGGCACATGCTAACAAATTCCATCTGAGTGTGGCACATGCTAACATTCACAATCCTATCTAGATGTGCCACAGGCTAACGTTCACAATTCTAAGTGTGGGATATGCTAACATTCAAATTCCATCTAAGTGTGGCACATGATAACATTCCAATTCCATCTGAGTGTGGCACATGCTAGCATTCACAATCCTATCTAGATGCGATGAGGCTAATGTTCACAATTCTAAGTGTGGGATATGCTAACATTCAAATTCCACATGCGAAGATTTAAATTCCATCTGAGTGTGGCACATGCTAACATTCACAATCCTATATAGATGTGCCGCAGGCTAACGTTCCCAATTTTAAGTGTGGGATATGCTAACATTCAAGATCCATCTAAGTGTGGCACATGCTAGCATTCACAATCCTATCTAGTGGCGATGCAGACTAATGTTCACAATTCTAAGTGTGGGATATGCTAACTTTAGAATTCCATCTAAGTGTGGCACATGCTAACATTCAAATTCCATCTTAGTGTGGCACATGCTAACATTCACAATCCTATCTAGATGTGCCGCAGGCTAACGTTCACAATTCTAAGTGTGGCATATGCTAACATTCCCAATTCCATTTAAGTGTTGCACATCCTAACATTCATAATTCCATCCAAGTGTGGCATATGCTAACATTCGAATTCCATCTAAGTGTGGCACATACTAACATCCAAGATCCATCTAAGTGTGGCATATGCTAGCATTCACAATCCTATCTAGATGCGACGGAGGCTAATGTTCAAAATTCTAAGTGTGGGATATGCTAACATTCAAATTACATCTAAGTGTGACACATGCTAACATTGAAATTCCATCTGAGTGTGGCACATGCTAACATTCACAATCCTATCTAGATGTGCCGCAGGCTAACGTTCACAATTCTAAGTGTGGCCTATGCTAACATTCGAATTCCATCTAAGTGTGGCACATGATAACATTCCAATTCGATCTGAGTGTGGCACATGCTAGCATTCACAATCTTATCTAGATGCGATGCAGGCTAATGTTCACATTTCTAAGTGTGGGATATGCTAACATTCGAATTCCATTTAAGTGTGGCACATGCTAACAAATTCCATCTGAGTGTGGCAAATGCTAACAATCACAATCCTATCTAGATGCGACGCAGGCTAATGGTCACAATTTTAAGTGTGGGATATGCTAACATTCGAATTCCATTTAAGTGTGGCACATGCTAACAAATTCCATCTGAGTGTGGCACATGCTAACATTCACAATCCTATCTAGATGTGCCACAGGCTAACGTTCACAATTCTAAGTGTGGGATATGCTAACATTCAAATTCCATCTAAGTGTGGCACATGATAACATTCCAATTCCATCTGAGTGTGGCACATGCTAGCATTCACAATCCTATCTAGATGCGATGAGGCTAATGTTCACAATTCTAAGTGTGGGATATGCTAACATTCAAATTCCACATGCGAAGATTTAAATTCCATCTGAGTGTGGCACATGCTAACAATCACAATCCTATCTAGATGCGACGCAGGCTAATGTTCACAATTTTAAGTGTGGGATATGCTAACATTCGAATTCCATCTAAGTGTGGCACATGCTAACATTGAAATTCCATCTGAGTGTGGCACATGCTAACATTCACAATCCTATCTAGATGTGCCGCAGGATAATGTTCACAATTCTAAGTGTGGGATATGCTAACATTCCCAATTCCATTTAAGTGTTGCATATCCTAACATTCATAATTTCATCCAAGTGTGGCATATGCTAACATTCGAATTCCATCTAAGTGTGGTACATGCTAACATTCAAGATCCATCTGAGTGTGGCACATGCTAGCATTCACAATCCTATCTAGATGCGACGCAGGCTAATGTTCACAATTCTAAGTATGGGATATGCTAACATTAGAATTCCATCTGAGTGTGGCACATGCTAACATTCACAATCCTATATAGATGTGCCGCAGGCTAACGTTCCCAATTCTAATTGTGGGATATGCTAACATTCAAGATCCATCAAAGTGTGGCACATGCTAGCATTCACAATCCTATCTAGTGGCGATGCAGGCTAATGTTCACAATTCTAAGTGTGGCACATGCTAACATTAAAATTCCATCTAAGTGTGGCACATGCTAGCATTCACAATCCTATCTAGATGCGACGCAGGCTAATGTTCACAATTCTAAGTGTGGGATATGCTAACATTCGAATTCCATCTAAGTGTGGCACATGCTAACATTCAAATTATATCTAAGTGTGGCACATGCTAACATTCAAGATCCATCTAAGTGTGGCACATGCTAGCATTCACAATCCTATCTAGAGGCAATGCAGGCTAATGTTCACACTTCTAAGTGTGGGATATACTAAAATTCAAATTTCATCTAAGTGTGACACATGCTAACATTGAAATTCCATCTGAGTGTGGCACAAGCTAACATTCACAATCCTATCTAGATGTGCCGCAGGCTAACGTTCACAATTCTAAGTGTGGCCTATGCTAACATTCGAATTCCATCTAAGTGTGGCACATGATAACATTCCAATTCCATCTGAGTGTGGCACATGCTAGCATTCACAATCCTATCTAGATGCGATGCAGGCTAATGTTAACAATTCTAAGTGTGGGATATGCTAACATTAGAATTCCATCTGAGTGTGGCACATGCTAACATTCACAATCCTATATAGATGTGCCGCAGGCTAACGTTCCCAATTTTAAGTGTGGGATATGCTAACATTCAAGATCCATCTAAGTGTGGCACATGCTAGCATTCACAATCCTATCTAGTGGCGATGCAGGCTAATGTTCACAATTCTAAGTGTGGGATATGCTAACTTTAGAATTCCATCTAAGTGTGGCACATGCTAACATTCAAATTCCATCTTAGTGTGGCACATGCTAACATTCACAATCCTATCTAGATGTGCCGCAGGCTAACGTTCACAATTCTAAGTGTGGCATATGCTAACATTCCCAATTCCATTTACGTGTTGCACATCCTAACATTCATAATTCCATCCAAGTGTGGCATATGCTAACATTCGAATTCCATCTAAGTATGGCACATGCTAACATTCAAGATCCATCTAAGTGTGGCACATGCTTGCATTCACAATCCTATCTAGATGCGACGCAGGCTAATTTTCACAATTCTAAGTGTGGGATATGCTAACATTCGAATTGCATCTAAGTGTGGCACATGCTAACATTCAAATTCCATCTGAGTATGGCACATGCTAACATTCACAATCCTATCTAGATGTGCTGCAGGCTAATGTTCACAATTGTAAGTGTGGGATATGCTAACATTCGCATTCCATTTAAGTGTGGCACATGCTAACATTCAAATTCCATCTGAGTGTGGCACATGCTAACATTCACAATCCTATCTAGATGCGACAGAGGCTAATGTTCACAATTCTAAGTGTGGGATATGCTAACATTGAAATTCCATCTGAGTGTGGCACATGCTAACAATCACAATCCTATCTAGATGCGACGCAGGCTAATGTTCATAATTTTAAGTGTGGGATATGCTAACATTAGAATTCCATCTAAGTGTGGCACATGCTAAGATTTAAATTCCATCTGAGTGTGGCACATGCTAACATTCACAATCCTATATAGATGTGCCGCAGGCTAACGTTCCCAATTCTAAGTGTGGGATATGCTAACATTCAAGATCTATCTAAGTGTGGCACATGCTAGCATTCACAATCCTATCTAGTGGCAAAGCAGGCTAATGTTCACAATTCTAAGTGTGGGATATGCTAACATTCAAGATCCATCTAAGTGTGGCACATGCTAGCATTCACAATCCTATCTAGATGCGACAGAGGCTAATGTTCACAATTCTAAGTGTGGGATATGCTAACATTGAAATTCCATCTGAGTGTGGCACATGCTAACAATCACAATCCTATCTAGATGCGACGCAGGCTAATGTTCATAATTTTAAGTGTGGGATATGCTAACATTAGAATTCCATCTAAGTGTGGCACATGCTAAGATTTAAATTCCATCTGAGTGTGGCACATGCTAACATTCACAATCCTATATAGATGTGCCGCAGGCTAACGTTCCCAATTCTAAGTGTGGGATATGCTAACATTCAAGATCTATCTAAGTGTGGCACATGCTAGCATTCACAATCCTATCTAGTGGCAAAGCAGGCTAATGTTCACAATTCTAAGTGTGGGATATGCTAACATTCAAGATCCATCTAAGTGTGGCACATGCTAGCATTCACAATCCTATCTAGCTGCGACAGAGGCTAATGTTCACAATTCTAAGTGTGGGATATGCCAACATTCGATTTCCATCTAAGCGTGGCACATGATAAAATTCCAATTCCATCTGAGTTTGGCACATGCGAGCATTCACAATCCTATCTAGATGTGATGCAGGCTAATGTTCACAATTCTAAGTGTGGGATATGCTAACATTCGAATTCCATTTAAGTGTGGCACATGCTAACATTCAAATTCCATCTGAGTGTGGCAATGCTAACAATCACAATCATATCTAGATGCGACGCAGGCTAATGGTCACAATTTTAAATGTGGGATATGCTAACATTCGAATTCCATCAAAGTGTGGCTCATGCTAACATTCACAATCCTATCTAGATGTGCCGCAGGCTAACGTTCACAATTCTAAGTGTGGGATATGCTAACATTCCCATTCCATTTAAGTGTTGCACATCCTAACATTCATAATTCCACCCAAGTGTGGCATATGCTAACATTCGAATTCCATCTAAGTGTGGCACGTGCTAACATTCAAGATCCATCTAAGTGTGGCACATGCTAGCATTCAGAATCCTATCTAGATGCGACACAGGCTAATGTTCACAATTCTAAGTGTGGGATATGCTAACATTTGAATTCCATTTAACTGTGGCACATGCTACCATTCAAATTCCATCTGAGTGTGGCACATGCTAACATTCACAATACTATCTAGGTGTGCCGCAGGCTAACGTTCACAATTCTAAGTGTGGCATATGCTAACATTCCCAATTCCATTTAAGTGTTGCACATCCTAACATTCATAATTCCATCCAAGTGTGGCATATGCTAACATTCGAATTCCATCTAAGTGTGGCACATGCTAACATTCAAGATCCATCTAAGTGTGGCACATGCTAGCATTCAGAATCCTATCTAGATGCGACGGAGGCTAATGTTCACAATTCTAAGTGTGGGATATGCTAACATTCAAATTACATCTAAGTGTGGCACATGCTAAGATTTAAATTCCATCTGAGTGTGGCACCTGCTAACATTCACAATCCTATATAGTTGTGCCGCAGGCTAACATTCCCAATTCTAAGTGTGGGATATGCTAACATTCAAGATCCATCTAAGTGTGGCACATGCTAGCATTCACAATCCTATCTAGTGGCGATGCAGGCTAATGTTCACAATTCTAAGTGTGGCACATGCTAACATTCACAATCCTATCTAGATGTGCTGCAGGCTAACGTTAACAATTCTAAGTGAGGGATATGCTAACATTCGAATTCCATCTAAGTGTGGCACATGATAAAATTCCAATTCCATCTGAGTGTGGTACATGCGAGCATTCACAATCCTATCTAGATGCGATGCAGGCTAATGTTCACAATTCTAAGTGTGGGATATGCTAACATTCAAATTCCATTTAAGTGTGGCCCATGCTAACATTCAAATTCCATCTGAGTCTGGCAATGCTAACAATCACAATCCTATCTAGATGCGACGCAGGCTAATGGTCACAATTTTAAATGTGGGATATGCTAACATTCGAATTCCATCTAAGTGTGGCACATGCTAACAATTACCATCCTATCTAGATGTGCCGCAGGCTAACGTTCACAATTCTAAGTGTGGGATATGCTAACATTCCCAATTCCATTTAAGTGTTGCACATCCTAACATTCATAATTCCATCCAAGTGTGGCATATGCTAACATTCGAATTCCATCTAAGTGTGGCACATGCTAGCATTCACAATCCTATCTAGATGCGACGCAGGCTAATGTTCACAATTCTAAGTGTGGGATATGCTAACATTCGAATTCCATCTAAGTGTGGCACATGCTAACATTCAAATTCCATCTGAGTGTGGCACATGCTAACATTCACAATCCTATCTAGATGTGCCGCAGGCTAATGTTCACAATTCTAAGTGTGGGATATGCTAACATTCGAATTCCATTTAAGTGTGGCACATGCTAACATTCACATTCCATCTGAGTGTGGCACATGCTAACATTCACAATCTTATCTAGATGTGCCGCAGGCTAACGTTCACAATTCTAAGTGTGGCATATGCTAACATTCCCAATTCCATTTAAGTGTTGCACATCCTAACATTCATAATTCCATCCAAGTGTGGCATATGCTAACATTCGAATTCCAACTAAGTGTGGCACATGCTAACATTCAAGATCCATCTAAGTGTGGCACATGCTAGCATTCACAATCCTATCTAGAGGCGACAGAGGCTAATGTTCACAATTCTAAGTGTGGGATATGCTAACATTCAAATTACATCTAAGTGTGGCACATGCTAAGATTTAAATTCCATCTGAGTATGGCACATGCTAACATTCACAATCCTATATAGATGTGCCGCAGGCTGACGTTCCCAATTCTAAGTGTGGGATATGCTAACATTCAAGATCCATCTAAGTGTGGCACATGCTAGCATTCACAATCCTATCTAGTGGCGAAGCAGGATAATGTTCACAATTCTAAGTGTGGCACATGCTAACATTCATAATTCCATCCAAGTGTGGCATATGCTAACATTCGAATTCCATCTAAGTGTGGCACATGCTAGCATTCACAATCCTATCTAGATGCGACGCAGGCTAATGTTCACAATTCTAAGTGTGGGATATGCTAACATTCGAATTCCATCTAAGTGTGGCACATGCTAACATTCAAATTCCATCTGAGTGTGGCACATGCTAACATTCACAATCCTATCTAGATGTGCCGCAGGCTAATGTTCACAATTCTAAGTGTGGGATATGCTAACATTCGAATTCCATTTAAGTGTGGCACATGCTAACATTCACATTCCATCTGAGTGTGGCACATGCTAACATTCACAATCTTATCTAGATGTGCCGCAGGCTAACGTTCACAATTCTAAGTGTGGCATATGCTAACATTCCCAATTCCATTTAAGTGTTGCACATCCTAACATTCATAATTCCATCCAAGTGTGGCATATGCTAACATTCGAATTCCAACTAAGTGTGGCACATGCTAACATTCAAGATCCATCTAAGTGTGGCACATGCTAGCATTCACAATCCTATCTAGAGGCGACAGAGGCTAATGTTCACAATTCTAAGTGTGGGATATGCTAACATTCAAATTACATCTAAGTGTGGCACATGCTAAGATTTAAATTCCATCTGAGTATGGCACATGCTAACATTCACAATCCTATATAGATGTGCCGCAGGCTGACGTTCCCAATTCTAAGTGTGGGATATGCTAACATTCAAGATCCATCTAAGTGTGGCACATGCTAGCATTCACAATCCTATCTAGTGGCGAAGCAGGATAATGTTCACAATTCTAAGTGTGGCACATGCTAACATTCAAATTCCATCTGAGTGTGGCGCATGCTAACATTCAAGATCCATCTAAGTGTGGCACATGCTAGCATTCAGAATCCTATCTAGATGCGACGGAGGCTAATGTTCACAATTCTAAGTGTGGGATATGCTAACATTCAAATTACATCTAAGTGTGGCACATGCTAAGATTTAAATTCCATCTGAGTGTGGCACCTGCTAACATTCACAATCCTTTATAGTTGTGCCGCAGGCTAACATTCCCAATTCTAAGTGTGGGATATGCTAACATTCAAGATCCATCTAAGTGTGGCACATGCTAGCATTCACAATCCTATCTAGTGGCGATGCAGGCTAATGTTCACAATTCTAAGTGTGGCACATGCTAACATTCACAATCCTATCTAGATGTGCTGCAGGCTAACGTTAACAATTCTAAGTGAGGGATATGCTAACATTCGAATTGCATCTAAGTGTGGCACATGATAAAATTCCAATTCCATCTGAGTGTGGTACATGCGAGCATTCACAATCCTATCTAGATGCGATGCAGGCTAATGTTCACAATTCTAAGTGTGGGATATGCTAACATTCAAATTCCATTTAAGTGTGGCCCATGCTAACATTCAAATTCCATCTGAGTGTGGCAATGCTAACAATCACAATCCTATCTAGATGCGACGCAGGCTAATGGTCACAATTTTAAATGTGGGATATGCTAACATTCGAATTCCATCTAAGTGTGGCTCATGCTAACATTCACCATCCTATCTAGATCTGCCGGAGGCTAACGTTCACAATTCTAAGTGTGGGATATGCTAACATTCCCAATTCCATTTAAGTGTTGCACATCCTAACATTCATAATTCCATCCAAGTGTGGCATATGCTAACATTCGAATTCCATCTAAGTGTGGCACATGCTAGCATTCACAATCCTATCTAGATGCGACGCAGGCTAATGTTCACAATTCTAAGTGTGGGATATGCTAACATTCGAATTCCATCTAAGTGTGGCACATGCTAACATTCAAATTCCATCTGAGTGTGGCACATGCTAACATTCACAATCCTATCTAGATGTGCCGCAGGCTAATGTTCACAATTCTAAGTGTGGGATATGCTAACATTCAAATTCCATTTAAGTGTTGCACATGCTAACATTCAAATTCCATCTGGGTGTGGCACATGCTAACATTCACAATCTTATCTAGATGTGCCGCAGGCTAACGTTCACAATTCTAAGTGTGGCATATGCTAACATTCCCAATTCCATTTAAGTTTTGCACATCCTAACATTCATAATTCCATCCAATTGTGGCACATGCTAGCATTCACAATCCTATCTAGATGCGACAGAGACTAATGTTCACAATTCTAAGTGTGGGATATGCTAACATTCAAATTACATCTGAGTGTGGCACATGCTAACAATCACAATCCTATCTAGATGCGACGCAGGCTAATGTTCACAATTTTAAGTGTGGGATATGCTAACTTTAGAATGCCATCTAAGTGTGGCACATGCTAAGATTTAAATTCCATCTGAGTATGGCACATGCTAACATTCACAATCCTATATAGTTGTGCCGCAGGCTGATGTTCCCAATTCTAAGTGTGGGATATGCTAACATTCAAGATCCATCTAAGTGTGGCACATGCTAGCATTAACAATCCTATCTAGTGGCGAAGCAGGATAATGTTCACAATTCTAAGTGTGGCACATGCTAACATTCAAATTCCATCTGAGTGTGGCACATGCTAACATTCACAATCTTATCTAGATGTGCTGCAGGCTAACGTTCACAATTCTAAGTGTGGGATATGCCAACATTCGAATTCCATCTAAGCGTGGCACATGATAAAATTCCAATTCCATCTGAGTGTGGCACATGCGAGCATTCACAATCCTATCTAGATGCGATGCAGGCTAATGTTCACAATTCTAAGTGTGGGATATGCTAACATTCGAATTCCATTTAAGTATGGCACATGCTAACATTCAAATTCCATCGCAGTGTGGCAATGCTAACAATCACAATCCTATCTAGATGCGACGCAGGCTAATGGTCACAATTTTAAATGTGGGATATGCTACATTCAAATTCCATCTAAGTGTGGCTCATGGTAACATTCACAATCCTATCTAGATGTGCCGCAGGCTAACGTTCACAATTCTAAGTGTGGGATATGCTAACATTCCCAATTCCATTTAAGTGTTGCACATCCTAGCATTCATAATTCCATCCAAGTGTGGTATATGCTAACATTCAAGATCCATCTAAGTGTGGCACATGCTAGCATTTACAATCCTATCTAGATGCGACGCAGGCTAATGTTCACAATTCTAAGTGTGGTATATGCTAACATTCAAATTACATCTAAGTGTGGCACATGCTAACATTCAAGATCCATCTAAGTGTGGCACATGCTAGCATTCACAATCCTATCTAGAGGCAATGCAGGCTAATGTTCACACTTCTAAGTGTGGGATATACTAACATTCAAATTTCATCTAAGTGTGACACATGCTAACATTGAAATTCCATCTGAGTGTGGCACAAGCTAACATTCACAATCCTATCTAGATGTGCCGCAGGCTAACGTTCACAATTCTTAGTGTGGCCTATGCTAACATTCGAATTCCATCTAAGTGTGGCACATGATAACATTCCAATTCCATCTGAGTGTGGCACATGCTAGCATTCACAATCCTATCTAGATGCGATGCAGGCTAATGTTCACAGTTCTAAGTATGGGATATGCTAACATTCGAATTCCATTTAAGTGTGGCACATGCTAACAAATTCCATCTGAGTGTGGCACATGCTAACAATCACAATCCTATCTAGATGCGACACAGGCTAATGGTCACAATTTTAAGTGTGAGATATGCTAACATTCGAATTCCATCTAAGTGTGGCACATGCTAAGATTTAAATTACATCTGAGTGTGGCACATGCTAGCATTCACAATCCTATCTAGATGCGATGCAGGCTAATGTTCACAATTCTAAGTGTGGGATATGCTAACATTCGAATTCCATCTAAGTGTGGCAAATGCTAAGATTTAAATTCCATCTGAGTGTGGCACATGCTAACAATCACAATCCTATCTAGATGCGACGCAGGCTAATGTTCACAATTTTAAGTGTGGGATATGCAAACATTCGAATTCCATCTAAGTGTGGCACATGCTAACATTGAAATTCCATCTGAGTGTGGCACATGCTAACATTCACAATCCTATCTAGATGTGCCGCAGGATAACGTTCACAATTCTAAGTGTGGGATATGCTAACATTCCCAATTCCATTTAAGTGTTGCACATCCTAACATTCATAATTTCATCCAAGTGTGGCATATGCTAACATTTGAATTCCATCTAAGTGTGGCACATGCTAACATTCAAGATCCATCTGAGTGTGGCACATGCTAGCATTCACAATCCTATCTAGATGCGACGCAGGCTAATGTTAACAATTGTAAGTGTGGGATATGCTAACATTAGAATTCCATCTGAGTGTGGCACATGCTAACATTCACAATCCTAAATAGATGTGCCGCAGGCTAACGTTCCCAATTTTAAATGTGGGATATGCTAACATTCAAGATCCATCTAAGTGTGGCACATGCTAGCATTCACAATCCTATCTAGTGGCGATGCAGGCTAATGTTCACAATTCTAAGTGTGGGATATGCTAACTTTAGAATTCCATCTAAGTGTGGCACATGCTAACATTCAAATTTCATCTTAGTGTGGCACATGCTAACATTCACAATCCTATCTAGATGTGCCGCAGGCTAACGTTCACAATTCTAAGTGTGGCATATGCTAACATTCCCAATTCCATTTAAGTGTTGCACATCCTAACATTCATAATTCCATCCAAGTGTGGCATATGCTAACATTCGAATTCCATCTAAGTGTGGCACATACTAACATCCAAGATCCATCTAAGTGTGGCACATGCTAGCATTCACAATCCTATCTAGATGCGACGGAGGCTAATGTTCAAAATTCTAAGTGTGGGATAAGCAAACATTCAAATTACATCTAAGTGTGACACATGCTAACATTGAAATTCCATCTGAGTGTGGCACATGCTAACATTCACAATCCTATCTAGATGTGCCGCAGGCTAACGTTCACAATTCTAAGTGTGGCCTATGCTAACATTCGAATTCCATCTAAGTGTGGCACATGATAACATTCCAATTCCATCTGAGTGCGGCACATGCTAGCATTCACAATCTTATCTAGATGCGATGCAGGCTAATGTTCACATTTCTAAGTGTGGGATATGCTAACATTCGAATTCCATTTAAGTGTGGCACATGCTAACAAATTCCATCTGAGTGTGGCAAATGCTAACAATCACAATCCTATCTAGATGCGACGCAGGCTAATGGTCATAATTTTAAGTGTGGGATATGCTAACATTCGAATTCCATCCAAGTGTGGCTCATGCTAACATTCACCATCCTATCTAGATGTGCCGGAGGCTAACGTTCACAATTCTAAGTGTGGGATATGCTAACATTCCCAATTCCATTTAAGTGTTGCACATCCTAACATTCATAATTCCATCCAAGTGTGGCATATGCTAACATTCGAATTCCATCTAAGTGTGGCAAATGCTAGCATTCACAATCCTATCTAGATGCGCTGCAGGCTAATGTTCACAATTCTAAGTGTGGGATATGCTAACATTCGAATTCCATTTAAGTGTGGCACATGCTAACATTCAAATTCCATCTGGGTGTGGCACATGCTAACATTCACAATCTTATCTAGATGTGCCGCAGGCTAACGTTCACAATTCTAAGTGTGGCATATGCTAACATTCCCAATTCCATTTAAGTTTTGCACATCCTAACGTTCATAATTCCATCCAAGTGTGGCACATGCTAGCATTCACAATCCTATCTAGATGCGACAGAGGCTAATGTTCACAATTCTAAGTGTGGGATATGCTAACATTCAAATTACATCTGAGTGTGGCACATGCTAACAATCACAATCCTATCTAGATGCGACGCAGGCTAATGTTCACAATTTTAAGTGTGGGATATGCTAACTTTAGAATGCCATCTAAGTGTGGCACATGCTAAGATTTAAATTCCATCTGAGTTTGGCACATGCTAACATTCACAATCCTATATAGTTGTGCCGCAGGCTGATGTTCCCAATTCTAAGTGTGGGATATGCTAACATTCAAGATCCATCTAAGTGTGGCACATGCTAGCATTCACAATCCTATCTAGTGGCGAAGCAGGATAATGTTCACAATTCTAAGTGTGGCACATGCTAACATTCAAATTCCATCTGAGTGTGGCACATGCTAACATTCAAGATCCATCCAAGTGTGGCACATGCTAGCATTCACAATCCTATCTAAATGCGACACAGGCTAATGTTCACAATTCTAAGTGTGGGATATGCTAACATTTGAATTCCATTTAACTGTGGCACATGCTAACATTCAAATTCCATCTGAGTGTGGCACATGCTAACATTCACAATCCTATCTAGGTGTGCCGCAGGCTAACGTTCACAATTCTAAGTGTGGCATATGCTAACATTCCCAATTCCATTTAAGTGTTGCACATCCTAACATTCATAATTCCATCCAAGTGTGGCATATGCTAACATTCGAATTCCATCTAAGTGTGGCACATGCTAACATTCAAGATCCATCTAAGTGTGGCACATGCTAGCATTCAGAATCCTATCTAGATGCGACGGAGGCTAATGTTCACAATTCTAAGTGTGGGATATGCTAACATTCAAATTACATCTGAGTGTGGCACATGCTAACAATCACAATCCTATCTAGATGCGACGCAGGCTAATGTTCACAATTTTAAGTGTGGGATATGCTAACTTTAGAATGCCATCTAAGTGTGGCACATGCTAAGATTTAAATTCCATCTGAGTTTGGCACATGCTAACATTCACAATCCTATATAGTTGTGCCGCAGGCTGATGTTCCCAATTCTAAGTGTGGGATATGCTAACATTCAAGATCCATCTAAGTGTGGCACATGCTAGCATTCACAATCCTATCTAGTGGCGAAGCAGGATAATGTTCACAATTCTAAGTGTGGCACATGCTAACATTCAAATTCCATCTGAGTGTGGCACATGCTAACATTCACAATCTTATCTAGATGTGCTGCAGGCTAACGTTCACAATTCTAAGTGTGGGATATGCCAACATTCGAATTCCATCTAAGCGTGGCACATGATAAAATTCCAATTCCATCTGAGTGTGGCACATGCGAGCATTCACAATCCTATCTAGATGCGATGCAGGCTAATGTTCACAATTCTAAGTGTGGGATATGCTAACATTCGAATTCCATTTAAGTATGGCACATGCTAACATTCAAATTCCATCGCAGTGTGGCAATGCTAACAATCACAATCCTATCTAGATGCGACGCAGGCTAATGGTCACAATTTTAAATGTGGGATATGCTAACATTCAAATTCCATCTAAGTGTGGCTCATGGTAACATTCACAATCCTATCTAGATGTGCCGCAGGCTAACGTTCACAATTCTAAGTGTGGGATATGCTAACATTCCCAATTCCATTTAAGTGTTGCACATCCTAACATTCATAATTCCATCCAAGTGTGGTATATGCTAACATTCAAATTACATCTAAGTGTGGCACATGCTAACATTCAAGATCCATCTAAGTACGGCACATGCTAGCATTTACAATCCTATCTAGATGCGACGCAGGCTAATGTTCACAATTCTAAGTGTGGGATATGCTAACATTCGAATTCCATCTAAGTGTGGCACATGCTAACATTCAAGATCCATCTAAGTGTGGCACATGCTAGCATTCACAATCCTATCTAGAGGCAATGCAGGCTAATGTTCACAATTCTAAGTGTGGCATATGCTAACATTCCCAATTCCATTTACGTTTTGCACATCCTAACATTCATAATTCCATCCAAGTGTGGCACATGCTAGCATTCACAATCCTATCTAGATGCGACAGAGGCTAATGTTCACAATTCTAAGTGTGGGATATGCTAACATTCAAATTACATCTGAGTGTGGCACATGCTATCAATCACAATCCTATCTAGATGCGACGCAGGCTAATGTTCACAATTTTAAGTGTGGGATATGCTAACTTTAGAATGCCATCTAAGTGTGGCACATGCTAAGATTTAAATTCCATCTGAGTATGGCACATGCTAACATTCACAATCCTATATAGTTGTGCCGCAGGCTGATGTTCCCAATTCTAAGTGTGGGATATGCTAACATTCAAGATCCATCTAAGTGTGGCACATGCTAGCATTCACAATCCTATCTAGTGGCGAAGCAGGATAATGTTCACAATTCTAAGTGTGGCACATGCTAACATTCAAATTCCATCTGAGTGTGGCACATGCTAACATTCACAATCTTATCTAGACGTGCTGCAGGCTAACGTTCACAATTCTAAGTGTGGGATATGCCAACATTCGAATTCCATCTAAGCGTGGCACATGATAAAATTCCAATTCCATCTGAGTGTGGCACATGCGAGCATTCACAATCCTATCTAGATGCGATTCAGGCTAATGTTCACAATTCTAAGTGTGGGATATGCTAACATTCGAATTCCATTTAAGTATGGCACATGCTAACATTCAAATTCCATCGCAGTGTGGCAATGCTAACAATCACAATCCTATCTAGATGCGACGCAGGCTAATGGTCACAATTTTAAATGTGGGATATGCTAACATTCAAATTCCATCTAAGTGTGGCTCATGGTAACATTCACAATCCTATCTAGATGTGCCGCAGGCTAACGTTCACAATTCTAAGTGTGGGATATGCTAACATTCCCAATTCCATTTAAGTGTTGCACATC
The DNA here is from genome assembly GCF_040938575.1 of Ambystoma mexicanum. Classification (NCBI taxonomy): domain Eukaryota; kingdom Metazoa; phylum Chordata; class Amphibia; order Caudata; family Ambystomatidae; genus Ambystoma; species Ambystoma mexicanum. Next base: position 84,871,549 of record NC_090928.1, on the reverse strand, counting down.
CTAACATTCATAATTCCATCCAAGTGTGGTATATGCTAACATTCAAATTACATTTAAGTGTGGCACATGCTAACATTCAAGATCCATCTAAGTGTGGCACATGCTAGCATTTACAATCCTATCTAGATGCGACGCAGGCTAATGTTCACAATTCTAAGTGTGGGATATGCTAACATTCGAATTCCATCTAAGTGTGGCACATGCTAACATTCAAGATCCATCTAAGTGTGGCACATGCTAGCATTCACAATCCTATCTAGAGGCAATGCAGGCTAATGTTCACACTTCTAAGTGTGTGATATACTAACATTCAAATTTCATCTAAGTGTGACACATGCTAACATTGAAATTCCATCTGAGTGTGGCACAAGCTAACATTCACAATCCTATCTAGATGTGCCGCAGGCTAACGTTCACAATTCTGAGTGTGGCCTATGCTAACATTCGAATTCCATCTAAGTGTGGCACATGATAACATTCCAATTCCATCTGAGTGTGGCACATGCTAGCATTCACAATCCTATCTAGATGCGATGCAGGCTAATGTTCACAGTTCTAAGTATGGGATATGCTAACATTCGAATTCCATTTAAGTGTGGTACATGCTAACAAATTCCATCTGAGTGTGGCACATGCTAACAATCACAATCCTATCTAGATGCGACGCAGGCTAATGGTCACAATTTTAAGTGTGGGATATGCTAACATTCGAATTCCATCTAAGTGTGGCACATGCTAACATTCAAGATCCATCTGAGTGTGGCACATGCTAGCATTCACAATCCTATCTAGTGGCGATGCAGGCTAATGTTAACAATTCTAAGTGTGGGATATGCTAACATTAGAATTCCATCTGAGTGTGGCACATGCTAACATTCACAATCCTATATAGATGTGCCGCAGGCTAACGTTCCCAATTTTAAGTGTGGGATATGCTAACATTAAAGATCCATCTAAGTGTGGCACATGCTAGCATTCACAATCCTATCTAGTGGCGATGCAGGCTAATGTTCACAATTCTAAGTGTGGGATATGCTAACTTTAGAATTCCATCTAAGTGTGGCACATGCTAACATTCAAATTCCATCTGAGTGTGGCACATGCTAACATTCACAATCCTATCTAGATGTGCCGCAGGCTAACGTTCACAATTCTAAGTGTGGCATATGCTAACATTCCCAATTCCATTTAAGTGTTGCACATCCTAACATTCATAATTCCATCCAAGTGTGGCATATGCTAACATTCGAATTCCATCTAAGTGTGGCACATACTAACATCCAAGATACATCTAAGTGTGGCACATGCTAGCATTCACAATCCTATCTAGATGTGACAGAGGCTAATGTTCACAATTCTAAGTGTGGGATATGCTAACATTCAAATTACATCTAAGTGTGACACATGCTAACATTGAAATTCCATCTGAGTGTGGCACATGCTAACATTCACAATCCTATCTAGATGTGCCGCAGGCTAACGTTCACAATTCTAAGTGTGGCCTATGCTAACATTCGAATTCCATCTAAGTGTGGCACATGATAACATTCCAATTCCATCTGAGTGTGGCACATGCTAGCATTCACAATCTTATCTAGATGCGATGCAGGCTAATGTTCACATTTCTAAGTGTGGGATATGCTAACATTCGAATTCCATTTAAGTGTGGCACATGCTAACAAATTCCATCTGAGTGTGGCAAATGCTAACAATCACAATCCTATCTAGATGCGACGCAGGCTAATGGTCACAATTTTAAGTGTGGGATATGCTAACATTCGAATTCCATCTAAGTGTGGCACATGCTAAGATTTAAATTCGATCTGAGTGTGGCACATGCTAACATTCACAATCCTATCTAGATGTGCCACAGGCTAACGTTCACAATTCTAAGTGTGGGATATGCTAACATTCAAATTCCATCTAAGTGTGGCACATGATAACATTCCAATTCCATCTGAGTGTGGCACATGCTAGCATTCACAAACCTATCTAGATGCGATGCAGGCTAATGTTCACAATTCTAAGTGTGGGATATGCTAACATTCAAATTCCATCTAAGTGTGGCACATGCTAAGATTTAAATTCCATCTGAGTGTGGCACATGCTAACAATCACAATCCTATCTAGATGCGACGCAGGCTAATGTTCACAATTTTAAGTGTGGGATATGCTAACATTCGAATTCCATCTAAGCGTGGCACATGCTAACATTGAAATTCCATCTGAGTGTGGCACATGCTAACATTCACAATCCTATCTAGATGTGCCGCAGGATAATGTTCACAATTCTAAGTGTGGGATATGCTAACATTCCCAATTCCATTTAAGTGTTGCACATCCTAACATTCATAATTTCATCGAAGTGTGGCATATGCTAACATTCGAATTCCATCTAAGTGTGGTACATGCTAACATTCAAGATCCATCTGAGTGTGGCACATGCTAGCATTCACAATCCTATCTAGATGCGACGCAGGCTAATGTTCACAATTCTAAGTATGGGATATGCTAACATTAGAATTCCATCTGAGTGTGGCACATGCTAACATTCACAATCCTATATAGATGTGCCGCAGGCTAACGTTCCCAATTCTAAGTGTGGGATATGCTAACATTCAAGATCCATCAAAGTGTGGCACATGCTAGCATTCACAATCCTATCTAGTGGCGATGCAGGCTAATGTTCACAATTCTAAGTGTGGCACATGCGAACATTCAAATTCCATCTGAGTGTGGCACATGCTAACATTCACAATCCTATATAGATGTGCCGCAGGCTAACGTTCACAATTCTAAGTGTGGGATATGCCAACATTCGAATTCCATCTAAGTGTGGCACATGATAAAATTCCAATTCCATCTGAGTGTGGCACATGCAAGCATTCACAATCCTTTCTAGATGTGATGCAGGCTAATGTTCACAATTCTAAGTGTGGGATATGCTAACATTCGAATTCCATTTAATTGTGGCACATGCTAACATTCAAATTCCATCTGAGTGTGGCTCATGCTAACATTCACAATCCTATCTAGATGTGCCGCAGGCTAACGTTCACAATTCTAAGTGTGGGGTATGCTAACATTCCCAATTCCATTTAAGTGTTGCACATCCTAACATTCTTAATTCCTTCCAAGGGTGGCATATGCTAACATTCGAATTCCATCTAAGTGTGGCACATGCTAAGATATAAATTCCATCTGAGTGTGGCACATGCTAACATTCACAATCCTATATAGTTGTGCCGCAGGCTAACATTCCCAATTCTAAGTGTGGGATATGCTAACATTCAAGATCCAGCTAAGTGTGGCACATGCTAGCATTCACAATCCTATCTAGAGGCGATGCAGGCTAATGTTCACAATTATAAGTGTGGGATATGCTAACATTCGAATTCCATCTAAGTGTGGTACATGCTAACATTCAAATTCCATCTGAGTGTGGCACATGCTAACATTCACAATCCTATCTAGATGTGCCGCAGGCTAATGTTCACAATTCTAAGTGTGGGATTTGCTTACATTCCAATTCCATTTAAGTGTGGCACATGCTAACATTCAAATTCCATCTGAGTGTGGCACATGCTAACATTCATCACAATCCTATCTAGATGTGCCGCAGGCTAACGTTCACAATTCTAAGTGTGGGATATGCTAACATTCCCAATTCCATTTAAGTGTTGCACATCCTAACATTCATAATTCCATCCAGGTGTGGCATATGCTAACATTCGAATTCCATCTAAGTGTGGCACATGCTAACATTCAAGATCCATCTAAGTGTGGCACATGCTAGCATTCACAATCCTATCTAGATGCGACGGAGGCTAATGTTCACAATTCTAAGTGTGGGATATGCTAACATTCGAATTCCATCTAAGTGTGGCACATGCTAAGATTTAAATTCCATCTGAGTGTGGCACATGCTAACATTCACAATCCTATATAGTTGTGCCGCAGGCTAACATTCCCAATTCTAAGTGTGGGATATGCTAACATTCAAGATCCATCTAAGTGTGGCACATGCTAGCATTCACAATCCTATCTAGATGTGCCGCAGGCTAACGTTAACAATTCTAAGTGTGGGATATGCTAACATTCGAATTTCATCTAAGTGTGGCACATGATAAAATTCCAATTCCATCTGAGTGTGGTACATGTGAGCATTCACAATCCTATCTAGATGCGATGCAGGCTAATGTTCACAATTCTAAGTGTGGCACATGCTAACATTCACAATCCTATCTAGATGTGCCGCAGGCTAATGTTAACAATTCTAAGTGTGGGATATGCTAACATTCGAATTTCATCTAAGTGTGGCACATGATAAAATTCCAATTCCATCTGAGTGTGGTACATGTGAGCATTCACAATCCTATCTAGATGCGATGCAGGCTAATGTTCACAATTCTAAGTGTGGGATATGCTAACATTCAAATTCCATTTAAGTGTGGCACATGCTAACATTCAAATTCCATCTGAGTGTGGCAATGCTAACAATCACAATCTTATCCAGATGCGACGCAGGCTAATGGTCACAATTTTAAATGTGGGATATGCTAACATTTGACTTCCATCTAAGTGTGGCTCATGCTAACATTCACAATCCTATCTAGATGTGCCGCAGGCTAACGTTCACAATTCTAAGTGTGGGATATGCTAACATTCCCAATTCCATTTACGTGTTGCACATCCTAACATTCATAATTCCATCCAAGTGTGGCATATGCTAACATTCGAATTCCATCTAAGTGTGGCACATGCTAACATTCAAGATCCATTTAAGTGTGGCACATGCTTGCATTCACAATCCTATCTAGATGCGACGCAGGCTAATTTTCACAATTCTAAGTGTGGGATATGCTAACATTCGAATTGCATCGAAGTGTGGCACATGCTAACATTCAAATTCCATCTGAGTATGGCACATGCTGACATTCACAATCCTATCTAGATGTGCCGCAGGCTAATGTTCACAATTCTAAGTGTGGGATATGCTAACATTCGAATTCCATTTAAGTGTGGCACATGCTAACATTCAAATTCCATCTGAGTGTGGCACATGCTAACATTCACAATCTTATCCAGATGTGCCGCAGGCTAACGTTCACAATTCTAAGTGTGGCATATGCTAACATTCCCAATTCCATTTAAGTGTTGCACATCCTAACATTCATAATTCCATCCAAATGTGGCATATGCTAACATTTGAATTCCATCTAAGTGTGGCACATGCCAACATTCCAGATCCATCTAAGTGTGGCACATGCTAGCATTCACAATCCTATCTAGATGCGACAGAGGCTAATGTTCACAATTCTAAGTGTGGGATATGCTAACATTCAAGATCCATCTAAGTGTGGCACATGCTAGCATTCACAATCCTATCTAGATGTGCCGCAGGCTAACGTTAACAATTCTAAGTGTGGGATATGCTAACATTCGAATTTCATCTAAGTGTGGCACATGATAAAATTCCAATTCCATCTGAGTGTGGTACATGTGAGCATTCACAATCCTATATAGATGTGCCGCAGGCTAACGTTCCCAATTCTAAGTGTGGGATATGCTAACATTCAAGATCTATCTAAGTGTGGCACATGCTAGCATTCACAATCCTATCTGATGGCAAAGCAGGCTAATGTTCACAATTCTAAGTGTGGGCTATGCTAACATTCAATATCCATCTAAGTGTGGCACATGCTAGCATTCACAATCCTATCTAGATGCGACAGAGGCTAATGTTCACAATTCTAAGTGTGGGATATGCCAACATTCGAATTCCATCTAAGCGTGGCACATGATAAAATTCCAATTCCATCTGAGTTTGGCACATGCGAGCATTCACAATCCTATCTAGATGCGATGCAGGCTAATGTTCACAATTCTAAGTGTGGGATATGCTAACATTTGAATTCCATTTAAGTGTGGCACATGCTAACATTCAAATTCCATCTGAGTGTGGCAATGCTAACAATCACAATCATATCTAGATGCGACGCAGGCTAATGGTCACAATTTTAAATGTGGGATATGCTAACATTCGAATTCCATCAAAGTGTGGCTCATGCTAACATTCACAATCCTATCTAGATGTGCCGCAGGCTAACGTTCACAATTCTAAGTGTGGGATATGCTAACATTCCCAATTCCATTTAAGTGTCGCACATCCTAACATTCATAATTCCACCCAAGTGTGGCATATGCTAACATTCGAATTCCATCTAAGTGTGGCACGTGCTAACATTCAAGATCCATCTAAGTGTGGCACATGCTAGCATTCACAATCCTATCTAGATGCGACACAGGCTAATGTTCACAATTCTAAATGTGGGATATGCTAACATTTGAATTCCATTTAACTGTGGCACATGCTAACATTCAAATTCCATCTGAGTGTGGCAATGCTAACAATCACAATCATATCTAGATGCGACGCAGGCTAATGGTCACAATTTTAAATGTGGGATATGCTAACATTCGAATTCCATCTAAGTGTGGCTCATGCTAACATTCACCATCCTATCTAGATGTGCCGGAGGCTAACGTTCACAATTCTAAGTGTGGGATATGCTAACATTCCCAATTCCATTTAAGTGTTGCACATCCTAACATTCATAATTCCATCCAAGTGTGGCATATGCTAACATTCGAATTCCATCTAAGTGTGGCAAATGCTAGCATTCACAATCCTATCTAGATGCGACGCAGGCTAATGTTCACAATTCTAAGTGTGGGATATGCTAACATTCGAATTCCATCTAAGTGTGGCACATGCTAACATTCAAATTCCATCTGAGTGTGGCACATGCTAACATTCACAATCCTATCTAGATGTGCCGCAGGCTAATGTTCACAATTCTAAGTGTGGGATATGCTAACATTCGAATTCCATTTAAGTGTGGCACATGCTAACATTCAAATTCCATCTGGGTGTGGCACATGCTAACATTCACAATCTTATCTAGATGTGCCGCAGGCTAACGTTCACAATTCTAAGTGTGGCATATGCTAACATTCCCAATTCCATTTAAGTTTTGCACATCCTAACATTCATAATTCCATCCAAGTGTGGCACATTCTAGCATTCACAATCCTATCTAGATGCGACAGAGGCTAATGTTCACAATTCTAAGTGTGGGATATGCTAACATTCAAATTACATCTGAGTGTGGCACATGCTAACAATCACAATCCTATCTAGATGCGACGCAGGCTAATGTTCTCAATTTTAAGTGTGGGATATGCTAACTTTAGAATGCCATCTAAGTGTGGCACATGCTAAGATTTAAATTCCATCTGAGTATGGCACATGCTAACATTCACAATCCTATATAGTTGTGCCGCAGGCTGATGTTCCCAATTCTAAGTGTGGGATATGCTAACATTCAAGATCCATCTAAGTGTGGCACATGCTAGCATTCACAATCCTATCTAGTGGCGACGCAGGCTAATGTTCACAATTTTAAGTGTGGGATATGCTAACTTTAGAATGCCATCTAAGTGTGGCACATGCTAAGATTTAAATTCCATCTGAGTATGGCACATGCTAACATTCACAATCCTATATAGTTGTGCCGCAGGCTGATGTTCCCAATTCTAAGTGTGGCACATGCTAACATTCAAATTCCATTTAAGTGTGGCACATGCTAGCATTCACAATCCTATCTAGTGGCGAAGCAGGAGAATGTTCACAATTCTAAGTGTGGCACATGCTAACATTCAAATTCCATCTGAGTGTGGCACATGCTAACATTCACAATCTTATCTAGATGTGCTGCAGGCTAACGTTCACAATTCTAAGTGTGGGATATGCCAACATTCGAATTCCATCTAAGCGTGGCACATGATAAAATTCCAATTCCATCTGAGTGTGGCACATGCGAGCATTCACAATCCTATCTAGATGCGATGCAGGCTAATGTTCACAATTCTAAGTGTGGGATATGCTAACATTCGAATTCCATTTAAGTATGGCACATGCTAACATTCAAATTCCATCGCAGTGTGGCAATGCTAACAATCACAATCCTATCTAGATGCGACGCAGGCTAATGGTCACAATTTTAAATGTGGGATATGCTAACATTCAAATTCCATCTAAGTGTGGCTCATGGTAACATTCACAATCCTATCTAGATGTGCCGCAGGCTAACGTTCACAATTCTAAGTGTGGGATATGCTAACATTCCCAATTCCATTTAAGTGTTGCACATCCTAACATTCATAATTCCATCCAAGTGTGGTATATGCTAACATTCAAATTACATCTAAGCGTGGCACATGATAAAATTCCAATTCCATCTGAGTTTGGCACATGCGAGCATTCACAATCCTATCTAGATGTGATGCAGGCTAACGTTCACAATTCTAAGTGTGGGATATGCTAACATTCAAATTCCATTTAAGTGTGGCACATGCTAACATTCAAATTCCATCTGAGTGTGGCAATGCTAACAATCACAATCTTATCCAGATGCGACGCAGGCTAATGGTCACAATTTTAAATGTGGGATATGCTAACATTTGACTTCCATCTAAGTGTGGCTCATGCTAACATTCACAATCCTATCTAGATGTGCCGCAGGGTAACGTTCACAATTCTAAGTGTGGGATATGCTAACATTCCCAATTCCATTTACGTGTTGCACATCCTAACATTCATAATTCCATCCAAGTGTGGCATATGCTAACATTCGAATTCCATCTAAGTGTGGCACATGCTAACATTCAAGATCCATCTAAGTGTGGCACATGCTTGCATTCACAATCCTATCTAGATGCGACGCAGGCTAATTTTCACATTTCTAAGTGTGGGATATGCTAACATTCGAATTGCATCTAAGTGTGGCACATGCTAACATTCAAATTCCATCTGAGTATGGCACATGCTGACATTCACAATCCTATCTAGATGTGCCGCAGGCTAATGTTCACAATTCTAAGTGTGGGATATGCTAACATTCGAATTCCATTTAATTGTGGCACGTGCTAACATTCAAATTCCATCTGAGTGTGGCACATGCTAACATTCACAATCTTATCTAGATGTGCCGCAGGCTAACGTTCACAATTCTAAGTGTGGCATATGCTAACATTCCCAATTCCATTTAAGTGTTGCACATCCTAACATTCATAATTCCATCCAAATGTGGCATATGCTAACATTTGAATTCCATCTAAGTGTGGCACATGCCAACATTCCAGATCCATCTAAGTGTGGCACATGCTAGCATTCACAATCCTATCTAGATGCGACAGAGGCTAATGTTCACAATTCTAAGTGTGGGATATGCTAACATTGAAATTCCATCTGAGTGTGGCACATGCTAACAATCACAATCCTATCTAGATGCGACGCAGGCTAATGTTCATAATTTTAAGTGTGGGATATGCTAACATTAGAATTCCATCTAAGTGTGGCACATGCTAAGATTTAAATTCCATCTGAGTGTGGCACATGCTAACATTCACAATCCTATATAGATGTGCCGCAGGCTAACGTTCCCAATTCTAAGTGTGGGATATGCTCACATTCAAGATCTATCTAAGTGTGGCACATGCTAGCATTCACAATCCTATCTAGTGGCAAAGCAGGCTAATGTTCACAATTCTAAGTGTGGGATATGCTAACATTCAATATCCATCTAAGTGTGGCACATGCTAGCATTCACAATCCTATCTAGATGCGACAGAGGCTAATGTTCACAATTCTAAGTGTGGGATATGCCAACATTCGAATTCCATCTAAGCGTGGCACATGATAAAATTCCAATTCCATCTGAGTTTGGCACATGCGAGCATTCACAATCCTATCTAGATGCGATGCAGGCTAATGTTCACAATTCTAAGTGTGGGATATGCTAACATTCGAATTCCATTTAAGTGTGGCACATGCTAACATTCAAATTCCATCTGAGTGTGGCAATGCTAACAATCACAATCATATCTAGATGCGACGCAGGCTAATGGTCACAATTTTAAATGTGGGATATGCTAACATTCGAATTCCATCAAAGTGTGGCTCATGCTAACATTCACAATCCTATCTAGATGTGCCGCAGGCTAACGTTCACAATTCTAAGTGTGGGATATGCTAACATTCCCAATTCCATTTAAGTGTTGCACATCCTAACATTCATAATTCCACCCAAGTGTGGCATATGCTAACATTCGAATTCCATCTAAGTGTGGCACGTGCTAACATTCAAGATCCATCTAAGTGTGGCACATGCTAGCATTCACAATCCTATCTAGATGCGACACAGGCTAATGTTCACAATTCTAAATGTGGGATATGCTAACATTTGAATTCCATTTAACTGTGGCACATGCTAACATTCAAATTCCATCTGAGTGTGGCAATGCTAACAATCACAATCATATCTAGATGCGACGCAGGCTAATGGTCACAATTTTAAATGTGGGATATGCTAACATTCGAATTCCATCTAAGTGTGGCTCATGCTAACATTCACCATCCTATCTAGATGTGCCGGAGGCTAACGTTCACAATTCTAAGTGTGGGATATGCTAACATTCCCAATTCCATTTAAGTGTTGCACATCCTAACATTCATAATTCCATCCAAGTGTGGCATATGCTAACATTCGAATTCCATCTAAGTGTGGCAAATGCTAGCATTCACAATCCTATCTAGATGCGACGCAGGCTAATGTTCACAATTCTAAGTGTGGGATATGCTAACATTCGAATTCCATCTAAGTGTGGCACATGCTAACATTCAAATTCCATCTGAGTGTGGCACATGCTAACATTCACAATCCTATCTAGATGTGCCGCAGGCTAATGTTCACAATTCTAAGTGTGGGATATGCTAACATTCGAATTCCATTTAAGTGTGGCACATGCTAACATTCAAATTCCATCTGGGTGTGGCACATGCTAACATTCACAATCTTATCTAGATGTGCCGCAGGCTAACGTTCACAATTCTAAGTGTGGCATATGCTAACATTCCCAATTCCATTTAAGTTTTGCACATCCTAACATTCATAATTCCATCCAAGTGTGGCACATGCTAGCATTCACAATCCTATCTAGATGCGACAGAGGCTAATGTTCACAATTCTAAGTGTGGGATATGCTAACATTCAAATTACATCTGAGTGTGGCACATGCTAACAATCACAATCCTATCTAGATGCGACGCAGGCTAATGTTCACAATTTTAAGTGTGGGATATGCTAACTTTAGAATGCCATCTAAGTGTGGCACATGCTAAGATTTAAATTCCATCTGAGTATGGCACATGCTAACATTCACAATCCTATATAGTTGTGCCGCAGGCTGATGTTCCCAATTCTAAGTGTGGGATATGCTAACATTCAAGATCCATCTAAGTGTGGCACATGCTAGCATTCACAATCCTATCTAGTGGTGAAGCAGGATAATGTTCACAATTCTAAGTGTGGCACATGCTAACATTCAAATTCCATCTGAGTGTGGCACATGCTAACATTCACAATCTTATCTAGATGTGCTGCAGGCTAACGTTCACAATTCTAAGTGTGGGATATGCCAACATTCGAATTCCATCTAAGCGTGGCACATGATAAAATTCCAATTCCATCTGAGTGTGGCACATGCGAGCATTCACAATCCTATCTAGATGCGATGCAGGCTAATGTTCACAATTCTAAGTGTGGGATATGCTAACATTCGAATTCCATTTAAGTATGGCACATGCTAACATTCAAATTCCATCGCAGTGTGGCAATGCTAACAATCACAATCCTATCTAGATGCGACGCAGGCTAATGGTCACAATTTTAAATGTGGGATATGCTAACATTCAAATTCCATCTAAGTGTGGCTCATGGTAACATTCACAATCCTATCTAGATGTGCCGCAGGCTAACGTTCACAATTCTAAGTGTGGGATATGCTAACATTCCCAATTCCATTTAAGTGTTGCACATCCTAACATTCATAATTCCATCCAAGTGTGGTATATGCTAACATTCAAATTACATCTAAGTGTGGCACATGCTAACATTCAAGATCCATCTAAGTGTGGCACATGCTAGCATTTACAATCCTATATAGATGCGACGCAGGCTAATGTTCACAATTCTAAGTGTGGGATATGCTAACATTCGAATTCCATCTAAGTGTGGCACATGCTAACATTCAAGATCCATCTAAGTGTGGCACATGCTAGCATTCACAATCCTATCTAGAGGCAATGCAGGCTAATGTTCACACTTCTAAGTGTGGGATATACTAACATTCAAATTTCATCTAAGTGGGACACATGCTAACATTGAAATTCCATCTGAGTGTGGCACAAGCTAACATTCACAATCCTATCTAGATGTGCCGCAGGCTAACGTTCACAATTCTGAGTGTGGCCTATGCTAACATTCGAATTCCATCTAAGTGTGGCACATGATAACATTCCAATTCCATCTGAGTGTGGCACATGCTAGCATTCACAATCCTATCTAGATGCGATGCAGGCTAATGTTCACAGTTCTAAGTATGGGATATGCTAACATTCGAATTCCATTTAAGTGTGGTACATGCTAACAAATTCCATCTGAGTGTGGCACATGCTAACAATCACAATCCTATCTAGATGCGACGCAGGCTAATGGTCACAATTTTAAGTGTGGGATATGCTAACATTCGAATTCCATCTAAGTGTGGCACATGCTAACATTCAAGATCCATCTGAGTGTGGCACATGCTAGCATTCACAATCCTATCTAGTGGCGATGCAGGCTAATGTTAACAATTCTAAGTGTGGGATATGCTAACATTAGAATTCCATCTGAGTGTGGCACATGCTAACATTCACAATCCTATATAGATGTGCCGCAGGCTAACGTTCCCAATTTTAAGTGTGGGATATGCTAACATTAAAGATCCATCTAAGTGTAGCACATGCTAGCATTCACAATCCTATCTAGTGGCGATGCAGGCTAATGTTCACAATTCTAAGTGTGGGATATGCTAACTTTAGAATTACATCTAAGTGTGGCACATGCTAACATTCAAATTCCATCTTAGTGTGGCACATGCTAACATTCACAATCCTATCTAGATGTGCCGCAGGCTAATGTTCACAATTCTAAGTGTGGGATATGCTAACATTTGAATTCCATTTAAGTGTGGCACATGCTAACATTCAAATTCCATCTGAGTGTGGCACATGCTAACATTCACAATCCAATCTAGATGTGCCGCAGGCTAACGTTCATAATTCTAAGTGTGGCATATGCTAACATTCCCAATTCCATTTAAGTGTTGCACATCCTAACATTCATAATTCCATCCAAGTGTGGCATATGCTAACATTCGAATTCCATCTAAGTGTGGCACATACTAACATCCAAGATCCATCTAAGTGTGGCACATGCTAGCATTCACAATCCTATCTAGATGCAACAGAGGCTAATGTTCACAATTCTAAGTGTGGGATATGCTAACATTCAAATTACATCTAAGTGTGACACATGCTAACATTGAAATTCCATCTGAGTGTGGCACATGCTAACATTCACAATCCTATCTAGATGTGCCGCAGGCTAACGTTCACAATTCTAAGTGTGGCCTATGCTAACATTCATAATTCCATCCAAGTGTGGCATATGCTAACATTCGAATTCCATCTAAGTGTGGCACATACTAACATCCAAGATCCATCTAAGTGTGGCACATGCTAGCATTCACAATCCTATCTAGATGCGATGCAGGCTAATGTTCACATTTCTAAGTGTGGGATATGCTAACATTCGAATTCCATTTAAGTGTGGCACATGCTAACAAATTCCATCTGAGTGTGGCAAATGCTAACAATCACAATCCTATCTAGATGCGACGCAGGCTAATGGTCACAATTTTAAGTGTGGGATATGCTAACATTCGAATTCCATCTAAGTGTGGCACATGCTAAGATTTAAATTCGATCTGAGTGTGGCACATGCTTGCATTCACAATCCTATCTAGATGAGACGCAGGCTAATTTTCACAATTCTAAGTGTGGGATATGCTAACATTCGAATTGCATCTAAGTGTGGCACATGCTAACATTCAAATTCCATCTGAGTATGGCACATGCTGACATTCACAATCCTATCTAGATGTGCCGCAGGCTAATGTTCACAATTCGAAGTGTGGGATATGCTAACATTCGAATTCCATTTAAGTGTGGCACATGCTAACATTCAAATTCCATCTGAGTGTGGCACATGCTAACATTCACAATCTTATCTAGATGTGCCGCAGGCTAACGTTCACAATTCTAAGTGTGGGATATGCTAACATTCCCAATTCCATTTAAGTGTTGCACATCCTAACATTCATAATTTCATCCAAGTGTGGCATATGCTAACATTCGAATTCCATCTAAGTGTGGTACATGCTAACATTCAAGATCCATCTGAGTGTGGCACATGCTAGCATTCACAATCCTATCTAGATGCGACGCAGGCTAACGTTCCCAATTCTAAGTGTGGGATATGCTAACATTCAAGATCCATCAAAGTGTGGCACATGCTAGCATTCACAATCCTATCTAGTGGCGATGCAGGCTAATTTTCACAATTCTAAGTGTGGCACATGCTAACATTCGAATTCCATCTAAGTGTGGCACATGCTAGCATTCACAATCCTATCTAGATGCGACGCAGGCTAATGTTCACAATTCTAAGTGTGGGATATGCTAACATTCGAATTCCATCTAAGTGTGGCACATGCTAACATTCAAATTCCATCTGAGTGTGGCACATGCTAACATTCACAATCCTATCTAGATGTGCCGCAGGCTAACATTCACAATTCTAAGTGTGGCATATGCTAACATTCCCAATTCCATTTAAGTGTTGCACATCCTAACATTCATAATTCCATCCAAGTGTGGCATATGCTAACATTCGAATTCCATCTAAGTGTGGCACATACTAACATTCAAGATCCATCTAAGTGTGGCACATGCTAGCATTCACAATCCTATCTAGATGCGACGGAGGCTAATGTTCACAATTCTAAGTGTGGCACATGCGAACATTCAAATTCCATCTGAGTGTGGCACATGCTAACATTCACAATCCTATATAGATGTGCCGCAGGCTAACGTTCACAATTCTAAGTGTGGGATATGCCAACATTCAAATTCCATCTAAGTGTGGCACATGATAAAATTCCAATTCCATCTGAGTGTGGCACATGCAAGCATTCACAATCCTTTCTAGATGCGATGCAGGCTAATGTTCACAATTCTAAGTGTGGGATATGCTAACATTCGAATTCCATTTAATTGTGGCACATGCTAACATTCAAATTCCATCTGAGTGTGGCAATGCTAGCAATCACAATCCTATCTAGATGCGACGCAGGCTAATGGTCACAATTTTAAATGTGGGATATGCTAACATTCAAATTCCATCTAAGTGTGGCTCATGCTAACATTCACAATCCTATCTAGATGTGCCACAGGCTAACGTTCACAATTCTAAGTGTGGGGTATGCTAACATTCCCAATTCCATTTAAGTGTTGCACATCCTAACATTCTTAATTCCTTCCAAGGGTGGCATATGCTAACATTCGAATTCCATCTAAGTGTGGCACATGCTAAGATATAAATTCCATCTGAGTGTGGCACATGCTAACATTCACAATCCTATATAGTTGTGCCGCAGGCTAACATTCCCAATTCTAAGTGTGGGATATGCTAACATTCAAGATCCAGCTAAGTGTGGCACATGCTAGCATTCACAATCCTATCTAGAGGCGATGCAGGCTAATGTTTACAATTCTAAGTGTGGGATATGCTAACATTCGAATTCCATCTAAGTGTGGTACATGCTAACATTCAAATTCCATCTGAGTGTGGCACATGCTAACATTCACAATCCTATCTAGATGTGCCGCAGGCTAATGTTCACAATTCTAAGTGTGGGATTTGCCTACATTCCAATTCCATTTAAGTGTGGCACATGCTAACATTCAAATTCCATCTGAGTGTGGCACATGCTAACATTCATCACAATCCTATCTAGATGTGCCGCAGGCTAACGTTCACAATTCTAAGTGTGGGATATGCTAACATTCCCAATTCCATTTAAGTGTTGCACATCCTAACATTCATAATTCCATCCAGGTGTGGCATATGCTAACATTCGAATTCCATCTAAGTGTGGCACATGCTAACATTCAAGATCCATCTAAGTGTGGCACATGCTAGCATTCACAATCCTATCTAGATGCGACGGAGGCTAATGTTCACAATTCTAAGTGTGGGATATGCTAACATTCGAATTCCATCTAAGTGTGGCACATGCTAAGATTTAAATTCCATCTGAGTGTGGCACATGCTAACATTCACAATCCTATATAGTTGTGCCGCAGGCTAACATTCCCAATTCTAAGTGTGGGATATGCTAACATTCAAGATCCATCTAAGTGTGGCACATGCTAGCATTCACAATCCTATCTAGATGTGCCGCAGGCTAACGTTAACAATTCTAAGTGTGGGATATGCTAACATTCGAATTTCATCTAAGTGTGGCACATGATAAAATTCCAATTCCATCTGAGTGTGGTACATGTGAGCATTCACAATCCTATCTAGATGCGATGCAGGCTAATGTTCACAATTCTAAGTGTGGCACATGCTAACATTCACAATCCTATCTAGATGTGCCGCAGGCTAATGTTAACAATTCTAAGTGTGGGATATGCTAACATTCGAATTTCATCTAAGTGTGGCACATGATAAAATTCCAATTCCATCTGAGTGTGGTACATGTGAGCATTCACAATCCTATCTAGATGCGATGCAGGCTAATGTTCACAATTCTAAGTGTGGGATATGCTAAGATTCAAATTCCATTTAAGTGTGGCACATGCTAACATTCAAATTCCATCTGAGTGTGGCAATGCTAACAATCACAATCTTATCCAGATGCGACGCAGGCTAATGGTCACAATTTTAAATGTGGGATATGCTAACATTTGACTTCCATCTAAGTGTGGCTCATGCTAACATTCACAATCCTATCTAGATGTGCCGCAGGCTAACGTTCACAATTCTAAGTGTGGGATATGCTAACATTCCCAATTCCATTTACGTGTTGCACATCCTAACATTCATAATTCCATCCAAGTGTGGCATATGCTAACATTCGAATTCCATCTAAGTGTGGCACATGCTAACATTCAAGATCCATCTAAGTGTGGCACATGCTTGCATTCACAATCCTATCTAGATGCGACGCAGGCTAATTTTCACAATTCTAAGTGTGGGATATGCTAACATTCGAATTGCATCTAAGTGTGGCACATGCTAACATTCAAATTCCATCTGAGTATGGCACATGCTGACATTCACAATCCTATCTAGATGTGCCGCAGGCTAATGTTCACAATTCTAAGTGTGGGATATGCTAACATTCGAATTCCATTTAAGTGTGGCACATGCTAACATTCAAATTACATCTGAGTGTGGCACATGCTAACATTCACAATCTTATCTAGATGTGCCGCAGGCTAACGTTCACAATTCTAAGTGTGGCATATGCTAACATTCCCAATTCCATTTAAGTGTTGCACATCCTAACATTCATAATTCCATCCAAATGTGGCATATGCTAACATTTGAATTCCATCTAAGTGTGGCACATGCCAACATTCCAGATCCATCTAAGTGTGGCACATGCTAGCATTCACAATCCTATCTAGATGCGACAGAGGCTAATGTTCACAATTCTAAGTGTGGGATATGCTAACATTGAAATTCCATCTGAGTGTGGCACATGCTAACAATCACAATCCTATCTAGATGCGACGCAGGCTAATGTTCATAATTTTAAGTGTGGGATATGCTAACATTAGAATTCCATCTAAGTGTGGCACATGCTAAGATTTAAATTCCATCTGAGTGTGGCACATGCTAACATTCACAATCCTATATAGATGTGCGCAGGCTAACGTTCCCAATTCTAAGTGTGGGATATGCTAACATTCAAGATCTATCTAAGTGTGGCACATGCTAGCATTCACAATCCTATCTAGTGGCAAAGCAGGCTAATGTTCACAATTCTAAGTGTGGGATATGCTAACATTCAATATCCATCTAAGTGTGGCACATGCTAGCATTCACAATCCTATCTAGATGCGACAGAGGCTAATGTTCACAATTCTAAGTGTGGGATATGCCAACATTCGAATTCCATCTAAGCGTGGCACATGATAAAATTCCAATTCCATCTGAGTTTGGCACATGCGAGCATTCACAATCCTATCTAGATGCGATGCAGGCTAATGTTCACAATTCTAAGTGTGGGATATGCTAACATTCGAATTCCATTTAAGTGTGGCACATGCTAACATTCAAATTCCATCTGAGTGTGGCAATGCTAACAATCACAATCATATCTAGATGCGACGCAGGCTAATGGTCACAATTTTAAATGTGGGATATGCTAACATTCGAATTCCATCAAAGTGTGGCTCATGCTAACATTCACAATCCTATCTAGATGTGCCGCAGGCTAACGTTCACAATTCTAAGTGTGGGATATGCTAACATTCCCAATTCCATTTAAGTGTTGCACATCCTAACATTCATAATTCCACCCAAGTGTGGCATATGCTAACATTCGAATTCCATCTAAGTGTGGCATGTGCTAACATTCAAGATCCATCTAAGTGTGGCACATGCTAGCATTCACAATCCTATCTAGATGAGACACAGGCTAATGTTCACAATTCTAAATGTGGGATATGCTAACATTTGAATTCCATTTAACTGTGGCACATGCTAACATTCAAATTCCATCTGAGTGTGGCACATGCTAACATTCACAATCCTATCTAGATGTGCCGCAGGCTAACGTTCACAATTCTAAGTGTGGCCTATGCTAACATTCGAATTCCATCTAAGTGTGGCACATGCTAACATTCAAGATCCATCTAAGTGTGGCACATGCTAGCATTCAGAATCCTATCTAGATGCGACGGAGGCTAATGTTCACAATTCTAAGTGTGGGATATGCTAACATTCAAATTCCATCTGAGTGTGGCAATGATAGCAATTACAATCCTATCTAGATGCGACGCAGGCTAATGGTCACAATTTTAAATGTGGGATATGCTAACATTCAAATTCCATCTAAGTGTGGCTCATGCTAACATTCACAATCCTATCTAGATGTGCCGCAGGCTAACGTTCACAATTCTAAGTGTGGGGTATGCTAACATTCCCAATTCCATTTAAGTGTTGCACATCCTAACATTCATAATTCCTTCCAAGGGTGGCATATGCTAACATTCGAATTCCATCTAAGTGTGGCACATGCTAAGATATAAATTCCATCTGAGTGTGGCACTTGCTAACATTCACAATCCTATATAGTTGTGCCGCAGGCTAACATTCCTAATTCCAAGTGTGGGATATGCTAACATTCAAGATCCAGCTAAGTGTGGCACATGCTAGCATTCACAATCCTATCTAGAGGCGATGCAGGCTAATGTTCACAATTCTAAGTGTGGGATATGCTAACATTCGAATTCCATCTAAGTGTGGCACATGCTAACATTCAAATTCCATCTGAGTGTGGCACATGCTAACATTCACAATCCTATCTAGATGTGCCGCAGGCTAACATTCACAATTCTAAGTGTGGCATATGCTAACATTCCCAATTCCATTTAAGTGTTGCACATCCTAACATTCATAATTCCATCCAAGTGTGGCATATGCTAGCATTCACAATCCTATCTAGATGCGACGGAGGCTAATGTTCACAATTCTAAGTGTGGCACATGCGAACATTCAAATTCCATCTGAGTGTGGCACATGCTAACATTCACAATCCTATATAGATGTGCCGCAGGCTAACGTTCACAATTCTAAGTGTGGGATATGCCAACATTCAAATTCCATCTAAGTGTGGCACATGATAAAATTCCAATTCCATCTGAGTGTGGCACATGCAAGCATTCACAATCCTTTCTAGATGCGATGCAGGCTAATGTTCACAATTCTAAGTGTGGGATATGCTAACATTCGAATTCCATTTAATTGTGGCACATGCTAACATTCAAATTCCATCTGAGTGTGGCAATGCTAGCAATCACAATCCTATCTAGATGCGACGCAGGCTAATGGTCACAATTTTAAATGTGGGATATGCTAACATTCAAATTCCATCTAAGTGTGGCTCATGCTAACATTCACAATCCTATCTAGATGTGCCACAGGCTAACGTTCACAATTCTAAGTGTGGGGTATGCTAACATTCCCAATTCCATTTAAGTGTTGCACATCCTAACATTCTTAATTCCTTCCAAGGGTGGCATATGCTAACATTCGAATTCCATCTAAGTGTGGCACATGCTAAGATATAAATTCCATCTGAGTGTGGCACATGCTAACATTCACAATCCTATATAGTTGTGCCGCAGGCTAACATTCCCAATTCTAAGTGTGGGATATGCTAACATTCAAGATCCAGCTAAGTGTGGCACATGCTAGCATTCACAATCCTATCTAGAGGCGATGCAGGCTAATGTTTACAATTCTAAGTGTGGGATATGCTAACATTCGAATTCCATCTAAGTGTGGTACATGCTAACATTCAAATTCCATCTGAGTGTGGCACATGCTAACATTCACAATCCTATCTAGATGTGCCGCAGGCTAATGTTCACAATTCTAAGTGTGGGATTTGCTTACATTCCAATTCCATTTAAGTGTGGCACATGCTAACATTCAAATTCCATCTGAGTGTGGCACATGCTAACATTCATCACAATCCTATCTAGATGTGCCGCAGGCTAACGTTCACAATTCTAAGTGTGGGATATGCTAACATTCCCAATTCCATTTAAGTGTTGCACATCCTAACATTCATAATTCCATCCAGGTGTGGCATATGCTAACATTCGAATTCCATCTAAGTGTGGCACATGCTAACATTCAAGATCCATCTAAGTGTGGCACATGCTAGCATTCACAATCCTATCTAGATGCGACGGAGGCTAATGTTCACAATTCTAAGTGTGGGATATGCTAACATTCGAATTCCATCTAAGTGTGGCACATGCTAAGATTTAAATTCCATCTGAGTGTGGCACATGCTAACATTCACAATCCTATATAGTTGTGCCGCAGGCTAACATTCCCAATTCTAAGTGTGGGATATGCTAACATTCAAGATCCATCTAAGTGTGGCACATGCTAGCATTCACAATCCTATCTAGATGTGCCGCAGGCTAACGTTAACAATTCTAAGTGTGGGATATGCTAACATTCGAATTTCATCTAAGTGTGGCACATGATAAAATTCCAATTCCATCTGAGTGTGGTACATGTGAGCATTCACAATCCTATCTAGATGCGATGCAGGCTAATGTTCACAATTCTAAGTGTGGCACATGCTAACATTCACAATCCTATCTAGATGTGCCGCAGGCTAATGTTAACAATTCTAAGTGTGGGATATGCTAACATTCGAATTTCATCTAAGTGTGGCACATGATAAAATTCCAATTCCATCTGAGTGTGGTACATGTGAGCATTCACAATCCTATCTAGATGCGATGCAGGCTAATGTTCACAATTCTAAGTGTGGGATATGCTAAGATTCAAATTCCATTTAAGTGTGGCACATGCTAACATTCAAATTCCATCTGAGTGTGGCAATGCTAACAATCACAATCTTATCCAGATGCGACGCAGGCTAATGGTCACAATTTTAAATGTGGGATATGCTAACATTTGACTTCCATCTAAGTGTGGCTCATGCTAACATTCACAATCCTATCTAGATGTGCCGCAGGCTAACGTTCACAATTCTAAGTGTGGGATATGCTAACATTCCCAATTCCATTTACGTGTTGCACATCCTAACATTCATAATTCCATCCAAGTGTGGCATATGCTAACATTCGAATTCCATCTAAGTGTGGCACATGCTAACATTCAAGATCCATCTAAGTGTGGCACATGCTTGCATTCACAATCCTATCTAGATGCGACGCAGGCTAATTTTCACAATTCTAAGTGTGGGATATGCTAACATTCGAATTGCATCTAAGTGTGGCACATGCTAACATTCAAATTCCATCTGAGTATGGCACATGCTGACATTCACAATCCTATCTAGATGTGCCGCAGGCTAATGTTCACAATTCTAAGTGTGGGATATGCTAACATTCGAATTCCATTTAAGTGTGGCACATGCTAACATTCAAATTACATCTGAGTGTGGCACATGCTAACATTCACAATCTTATCTAGATGTGCCGCAGGCTAACGTTCACAATTCTAAGTGTGGCATATGCTAACATTCCCAATTCCATTTAAGTGTTGCACATCCTAACATTCATAATTCCATCCAAATGTGGCATATGCTAACATTTGAATTCCATCTAAGTGTGGCACATGCCAACATTCCAGATCCATCTAAGTGTGGCACATGCTAGCATTCACAATCCTATCTAGATGCGACAGAGGCTAATGTTCACAATTCTAAGTGTGGGATATGCTAACATTGAAATTCCATCTGAGTGTGGCACATGCTAACAATCACAATCCTATCTAGATGCGACGCAGGCTAATGTTCATAATTTTAAGTGTGGGATATGCTAACATTAGAATTCCATCTAAGTGTGGCACATGCTAAGATTTAAATTCCATCTGAGTGTGGCACATGCTAACATTCACAATCCTATATAGATGTGCGCAGGCTAACGTTCCCAATTCTAAGTGTGGGATATGCTAACATTCAAGATCTATCTAAGTGTGGCACATGCTAGCATTCACAATCCTATCTAGTGGCAAAGCAGGCTAATGTTCACAATTCTAAGTGTGGGATATGCTAACATTCAATATCCATCTAAGTGTGGCACATGCTAGCATTCACAATCCTATCTAGATGCGACAGAGGCTAATGTTCACAATTCTAAGTGTGGGATATGCCAACATTCGAATTCCATCTAAGCGTGGCACATGATAAAATTCCAATTCCATCTGAGTTTGGCACATGCGAGCATTCACAATCCTATCTAGATGCGATGCAGGCTAATGTTCACAATTCTAAGTGTGGGATATGCTAACATTCGAATTCCATTTAAGTGTGGCACATGCTAACATTCAAATTCCATCTGAGTGTGGCAATGCTAACAATCACAATCATATCTAGATGCGACGCAGGCTAATGGTCACAATTTTAAATGTGGGATATGCTAACATTCGAATTCCATCAAAGTGTGGCTCATGCTAACATTCACAATCCTATCTAGATGTGCCGCAGGCTAACGTTCACAATTCTAAGTGTGGGATATGCTAACATTCCCAATTCCATTTAAGTGTTGCACATCCTAACATTCATAATTCCACCCAAGTGTGGCATATGCTAACATTCGAATTCCATCTAAGTGTGGCATGTGCTAACATTCAAGATCCATCTAAGTGTGGCACATGCTAGCATTCACAATCCTATCTAGATGAGACACAGGCTAATGTTCACAATTCTAAATGTGGGATATGCTAACATTTGAATTCCATTTAACTGTGGCACATGCTAACATTCAAATTCCATCTGAGTGTGGCACATGCTAACATTCACAATCCTATCTAGATGTGCCGCAGGCTAACGTTCACAATTCTAAGTGTGGCCTATGCTAACATTCGAATTCCATCTAAGTGTGGCACATGCTAACATTCAAGATCCATCTAAGTGTGGCACATGCTAGCATTCAGAATCCTATCTAGATGCGACGGAGGCTAATGTTCACAATTCTAAGTGTGGGATATGCTAACATTCAAATTCCATCTGAGTGTGGCAATGATAGCAATTACAATCCTATCTAGATGCGACGCAGGCTAATGGTCACAATTTTAAATGTGGGATATGCTAACATTCAAATTCCATCTAAGTGTGGCTCATGCTAACATTCACAATCCTATCTAGATGTGCCGCAGGCTAACGTTCACAATTCTAAGTGTGGGGTATGCTAACATTCCCAATTCCATTTAAGTGTTGCACATCCTAACATTCATAATTCCTTCCAAGGGTGGCATATGCTAACATTCGAATTCCATCTAAGTGTGGCACATGCTAAGATATAAATTCCATCTGAGTGTGGCACTTGCTAACATTCACAATCCTATATAGTTGTGCCGCAGGCTAACATTCCTAATTCCAAGTGTGGGATATGCTAACATTCAAGATCCAGCTAAGTGTGGCACATGCTAGCATTCACAATCCTATCTAGAGGCGATGCAGGCTAATGTTCACAATTCTAAGTGTGGGATATGCTAACATTCGAATTCCATCTAAGTGTGGCACATGCTAACATTCAAATTCCATCTGAGTGTGGCACATGCTAACATTCACAATCCTATCTAGATGTGCCGCAGGCTAACATTCACAATTCTAAGTGTGGCATATGCTAACATTCCCAATTCCATTTAAGTGTTGCACATCCTAACATTCATAATTCCATCCAAGTGTGGCATATGCTAGCATTCACAATCCTATCTAGATGCGACGGAGGCTAATGTTCACAATTCTAAGTGTGGCACATGCGAACATTCAAATTCCATCTGAGTGTGGCACATGCTAACATTCACAATCCTATATAGATGTGCCGCAGGCTAACGTTCACAATTCTAAGTGTGGGATATGCCAACATTCAAATTCCATCTAAGTGTGGCACATGATAAAATTCCAATTCCATCTGAGTGTGGCACATGCAAGCATTCACAATCCTTTCTAGATGCGATGCAGGCTAATGTTCACAATTCTAAGTGTGGGATATGCTAACATTCGAATTCCATTTAATTGTGGCACATGCTAACATTCAAATTCCATCTGAGTGTGGCAATGCTAGCAATCACAATCCTATCTAGATGCGACGCAGGCTAATGGTCACAATTTTAAATGTGGGATATGCTAACATTCAAATTCCATCTAAGTGTGGCTCATGCTAACATTCACAATCCTATCTAGATGTGCCACAGGCTAACGTTCACAATTCTAAGTGTGGGGTATGCTAACATTCCCAATTCCATTTAAGTGTTGCACATCCTAACATTCTTAATTCCTTCCAAGGGTGGCATATGCTAACATTCGAATTCCATCTAAGTGTGGCACATGCTAAGATATAAATTCCATCTGAGTGTGGCACATGCTAACATTCACAATCCTATATAGTTGTGCCGCAGGCTAACATTCCCAATTCTAAGTGTGGGATATGCTAACATTCAAGATCCAGCTAAGTGTGGCACATGCTAGCATTCACAATCCTATCTAGAGGCGATGCAGGCTAATGTTTACAATTCTAAGTGTGGGATATGCTAACATTCGAATTCCATCTAAGTGTGGTACATGCTAACATTCAAATTCCATCTGAGTGTGGCACATGCTAACATTCACAATCCTATCTAGATGTGCCGCAGGCTAATGTTCACAATTCTAAGTGTGGGATTTGCTTACATTCCAATTCCATTTAAGTGTGGCACATGCTAACATTCAAATTCCATCTGAGTGTGGCACATGCTAACATTCATCACAATCCTATCTAGATGTGCCGCAGGCTAACGTTCACAATTCTAAGTGTGGGATATGCTAACATTCCCAATTCCATTTAAGTGTTGCACATCCTAACATTCATAATTCCATCCAGGTGTGGCATATGCTAACATTCGAATTCCATCTAAGTGTGGCACATGCTAACATTCAAGATCCATCTAAGTGTGGCACATGCTAGCATTCACAATCCTATCTAGATGCGACGGAGGCTAATGTTCACAATTCTAAGTGTGGGATATGCTAACATTCGAATTCCATCTAAGTGTGGCACATGCTAAGATTTAAATTCCATCTGAGTGTGGCACATGCTAACATTCACAATCCTATATAGTTGTGCCGCAGGCTAACATTCCCAATTCTAAGTGTGGGATATGCTAACATTCAAGATCCATCTAAGTGTGGCACATGCTAGCATTCACAATCCTATCTAGATGTGCCGCAGGCTAACGTTAACAATTCTAAGTGTGGGATATGCTAACATTCGAATTTCATCTAAGTGTGGCACATGATAAAATTCCAATTCCATCTGAGTGTGGTACATGTGAGCATTCACAATCCTATCTAGATGCGATGCAGGCTAATGTTCACAATTCTAAGTGTGGCACATGCTAACATTCACAATCCTATCTAGATGTGCCGCAGGCTAATGTTAACAATTCTAAGTGTGGGATATGCTAACATTCGAATTTCATCTAAGTGTGGCACATGATAAAATTCCAATTCCATCTGAGTGTGGTACATGTGAGCATTCACAATCCTATCTAGATGCGATGCAGGCTAATGTTCACAATTCTAAGTGTGGGATATGCTAAGATTCAAATTCCATTTAAGTGTGGCACATGCTAACATTCAAATTCCATCTGAGTGTGGCAATGCTAACAATCACAATCTTATCCAGATGCGACGCAGGCTAATGGTCACAATTTTAAATGTGGGATATGCTAACATTTGACTTCCATCTAAGTGTGGCTCATGCTAACATTCACAATCCTATCTAGATGTGCCGCAGGCTAACGTTCACAATTCTAAGTGTGGGATATGCTAACATTCCCAATTCCATTTACGTGTTGCACATCCTAACATTCATAATTCCATCCAAGTGTGGCATATGCTAACATTCGAATTCCATCTAAGTGTGGCACATGCTAACATTCAAGATCCATCTAAGTGTGGCACATGCTTGCATTCACAATCCTATCTAGATGCGACGCAGGCTAATTTTCACAATTCTAAGTGTGGGATATGCTAACATTCGAATTGCATCTAAGTGTGGCACATGCTAACATTCAAATTCCATCTGAGTATGGCACATGCTGACATTCACAATCCTATCTAGATGTGCCGCAGGCTAATGTTCACAATTCTAAGTGTGGGATATGCTAACATTCGAATTCCATTTAAGTGTGGCACATGCTAACATTCAAATTACATCTGAGTGTGGCACATGCTAACATTCACAATCTTATCTAGATGTGCCGCAGGCTAACGTTCACAATTCTAAGTGTGGCATATGCTAACATTCCCAATTCCATTTAAGTGTTGCACATCCTAACATTCATAATTCCATCCAAATGTGGCATATGCTAACATTTGAATTCCATCTAAGTGTGGCACATGCCAACATTCCAGATCCATCTAAGTGTGGCACATGCTAGCATTCACAATCCTATCTAGATGCGACAGAGGCTAATGTTCACAATTCTAAGTGTGGGATATGCTAACATTGAAATTCCATCTGAGTGTGGCACATGCTAACAATCACAATCCTATCTAGATGCGACGCAGGCTAATGTTCATAATTTTAAGTGTGGGATATGCTAACATTAGAATTCCATCTAAGTGTGGCACATGCTAAGATTTAAATTCCATCTGAGTGTGGCACATGCTAACATTCACAATCCTATATAGATGTGCGCAGGCTAACGTTCCCAATTCTAAGTGTGGGATATGCTAACATTCAAGATCTATCTAAGTGTGGCACATGCTAGCATTCACAATCCTATCTAGTGGCAAAGCAGGCTAATGTTCACAATTCTAAGTGTGGGATATGCTAACATTCAATATCCATCTAAGTGTGGCACATGCTAGCATTCACAATCCTATCTAGATGCGACAGAGGCTAATGTTCACAATTCTAAGTGTGGGATATGCCAACATTCGAATTCCATCTAAGCGTGGCACATGATAAAATTCCAATTCCATCTGAGTTTGGCACATGCGAGCATTCACAATCCTATCTAGATGCGATGCAGGCTAATGTTCACAATTCTAAGTGTGGGATATGCTAACATTCGAATTCCATTTAAGTGTGGCACATGCTAACATTCAAATTCCATCTGAGTGTGGCAATGCTAACAATCACAATCATATCTAGATGCGACGCAGGCTAATGGTCACAATTTTAAATGTGGGATATGCTAACATTCGAATTCCATCAAAGTGTGGCTCATGCTAACATTCACAATCCTATCTAGATGTGCCGCAGGGTAACGTTCACAATTCTAAGTGTGGGATATGCTAACATTCCCAATTCCATTTAAGTGTTGCACATCCTAACATTCATAATTCCACCCAAGTGTGGCATATGCTAACATTCGAATTCCATCTAAGTGTGGCATGTGCTAACATTCAAGATCCATCTAAGTGTGGCACATGCTAGCATTCACAATCCTATCTAGATGAGACACAGGCTAATGTTCACAATTCTAAATGTGGGATATGCTAACATTTGAATTCCATTTAACTGTGGCACATGCTAACATTCAAATTCCATCTGAGTGTGGCACATGCTAACATTCACAATCCTATCTAGATGTGCCGCAGGCTAACGTTCACAATTCTAAGTGTGGCCTATGCTAACATTCGAATTCCATCTAAGTGTGGCACATGCTAACATTCAAGATCCATCTAAGTGTGGCACATGCTAGCATTCAGAATCCTATCTAGATGCGACGGAGGCTAATGTTCACAATTCTAAGTGTGGGATATGCTAACATTCAAATTCCATCTGAGTGTGGCAATGATAGCAATTACAATCCTATCTAGATGCGACGCAGGCTAATGGTCACAATTTTAAATGTGGGATATGCTAACATTCAAATTCCATCTAAGTGTGGCTCATGCTAACATTCACAATCCTATCTAGATGTGCCGCAGGCTAACGTTAACAATTCTAAGTGTGGGGTATGCTAACATTCCCAATTCCATTTAAGTGTTGCACATCCTAACATTCATAATTCCTTCCAAGGGTGGCATATGCTAACATTCGAATTCCATCTAAGTGTGGCACATGCTAAGATATAAATTCCATCTGAGTGTGGCACTTGCTAACATTCACAATCCTATATAGTTGTGCCGCAGGCTAACATTCCCAATTCTAAGTGTGGGATATGCTAACATTCAAGATCCAGCTAAGTGTGGCACATGCTAGCATTCACAATCCTATCTAGAGGCGATGCAGGCTAATGTTCACAATTCTAAGTGTGGGATATGCTAACATTCGAATTCCATCTGAGTGTGGCACATGCTAACATTCACAATCCTATCTAGATGTGCCGCAGGCTAACATTCCCAATTCTAAGTGTGGGATATGCTAATATTCAAGATCCAGCTAAGTGTGGCACATGCTAGCATTCACAATCCTATCTAGAGGCGATGCAGGCTAATGTTCACAATTCTAAGTGTGGGATTTGCTTACATTCCAATTCCATTTAAGTGTGGCACATGCTAACATTCAAATTCCATCTGAGTGTGGCACATGCTAACATTCATCACAATCCTATCTAGATGTGCCGCAGGCTAACGTTCACAATTCTAAGTGTGGGATATGCTAACATTCCCAATTCCATTTAAGTGTTGCACATCCTAACATTCATAATTCCATCCAGGTGTGGCATATGCTAACATTCGAATTCCATCTAAGTGTGGCACATGCTAACATTCAAGATCCATCTAAGTGTGGCACATGCTAGCATTCACAATCCTATCTAGATGTGACGGAGGCAAATGTTCACAATTCTAAGTGTGGGATATGCTAACATTCAAATTCCATCTAAGTGTGGCACATGATAAAATTCCAATTCCATCTGAGTGTGGTACATGTGAGCATTCACAATCCTATCTAGATGCGATGCAGGCTAATGTTCACAATTCTAAGTGTGGGATATGCTAACATTCAAGATCCATCTAAGTGTGGCACATGCTAGCATTCACAATCCTATCTAGATGTGCCGCAGGCTAACGTTAACAATTCTAAGTGTGGGATATGCTAACATTCGAATTTCATCTAAGTGTGGCACATGATAAAATTCCAATTCCATCTGAGTGTGGTACATGTGAGCATTCACAATCCTATCTAGATGCGATGCAGGCTAATGTTCACAATTCTAAGTGTGGCACATGCTAACATTCACAATCCTATCTAGATGTGCCGCAGGCTAATGTTAACAATTCTAAGTGTGGGATATGCTAACATTCGAATTTCATCTAAGTGTGGCACATGATAAAATTCCAATTCCATCTGAGTGTGGTACATGTGAGCATTCACAATCCTATCTAGATGCGATGCAGGCTAATGTTCACAATTCTAAGTGTGGGATATGCTAACATTCAAATTCCATTTAAGTGTGGCACATGCTAACATTCAAATTCCATCTGAGTGTGGCAATGCTAACAATCACAATCTTATCTAGATGCGACGCAGGCTAATGGTCACAATTTTAAATGTGGGATATGCTAACATTTGACTTCCATCTAAGTGTGGCTCATGCTAACATTCACAATCCTATCTAGATGTGCCGCAGGCTAACGTTCACAATTCTAAGTGTGGGATATGCTAACATTCCCAATTCCATTTACGTGTTGCACATCCTAACATTCATAATTCCATCCAAGTGTGGCATATGCTAACATTCGAATTCCATCTAAGAGTGGCACATGCTAACATTCAAGATCCATCTAAGTGTGGCACATGCTTGCATTCACAATCCTATCTAGATGAGACGCAGGCTAATTTTCACAATTCTAAGTGTGGGATATGCTAACATTCGAATTGCATCTAAGTGTGGCACATGCTAACATTCAAATTCCATCTGAGTATGGCACATGCTGACATTCACAATCCTATCTAGATGTGCCGCAGGCTAATGTTCACAATTCGAAGTGTGGGATATGCTAACATTCGAATTCCATTTAAGTGTGGCACATGCTAACATTCAAATTCCATCTGAGTGTGGCACATGCTAACATTCACAATCTTATCTAGATGTGCCGCAGGCTAACGTTCACAATTCTAAGTGTGGCATATGCTAACATTCCCAATTCCATTTAAGTGTTGCACATCCTAACATTCATAATTCCATCCAAGTGTGGCATATGCTAACATTCGAATTCCAACTAAGTGTGGCACATGCTAACATTCAAGATCCATCTAAGTGTGGCACATGCTAGCATTCACAATCCTATCTAGATGCGACAGAGGCTAATGTTCACAATTCTAAGTGTGGGATATGCTAACATTCAAATTACATCTAAGTGTGGCACATGCTAAGATTTAAATTCCATCTGAGTATGGCACATGCTAACATTCACAATCCTATATAGATGTGCCGCAGGCTGACGTTCCCAATTCTAAGTGTGGGATATGCTAACATTCAAGATCCATCTAAGTGTGGCACATGCTAGCATTCACAATCCTATCTAGTGGCGAAGCAGGATAATGTTCACAATTCTAAGTGTGGCACATGCTAACATTCAAATTCCATCTGAGTGTGGCACATGCTAACATTCAAGATCCATCCAAGTGTGGCACATGCTAGCATTCACAATCCTATCTAAATGCGACACAGGCTAATGTTCACAATTTTAAGTGTGGGATATGCTAACATTTGAATTCCATTTAACTGTGGCACATGCTAACATTCAAATTCCACCTGAGTGTGGCACATGCTAACATTCACAATCCTATCTAGGTGTGCCGCAGGCTAACGTTCACAATTCTAAGTGTGGCTTATGCTAACATTCCCAATTCCATTTAAGTGTTGCACATCCTAACATTCATAATTCCATCCAAGTGTGGCATATGCTAACATTCGAATTCCATCTAAGTGTGGCACATGCTAACATTCAAGATCCATCTAAGTGTGGCACATGCTAGCATTCAGAATCCTATCTAGATGCGACGGAGGCTAATGTTCACAATTCTAAGTGTGGGATATGCTAACATTCAAATTACATCTAAGTGTGGCACATGCTAAGATTTAAATTCCATCTGAGTGTGGCACCTGCTAACATTCACAATCCTATATAGTTGTGCCGCAGGCTAACATTCCCAATTCTAAGTGTGGGATATGCTAACATTCAAGATCCATCTAAGTGTGGCACATGCTAGCATTCACAATCCTATCTAGTGGCGATGCAGGCTAATGTTCACAATTCTAAGTGTGGCACATGCTAACATTCACAATCCTATCTAGATGTGCTGCAGGCTAACGTTAACAATTCTAAGTGAGGGATATGCTAACATTCGAATTCCATCTAAGTGTGGCACATGATAAAATTCCAATTCCATCTGAGTGTGGTACATGCGAGCATTCACAATCCTATCTAGATGCGATGCAGGCTAATGTTCACAATTCTAAGTGTGGGATATGCTAACATTCAAATTCCATTTAAGTGTGGCCCATGCTAACATTCAAATTCCATCTGAGTGTGGCAATGCTAACAATCACAATCCTATCTAGATGCGACGCAGGCTAATGGTCACAATTTTAAATGTGGGATATGCTAACATTCGAATTCCATCTAAGTGTGGCTCATGCTAACATTCACCATCCTATCTAGATGTGCCGGAGGCTAACGTTCACAATTCTAAGTGTGGGATATGCTAACATTCCCAATTCCATTTAAGTGTTGCACATCCTAACATTCATAATTCCATCCAAGTGTGGCATATGCTAACATTCGAATTCCATCTAAGTGTGGCAAATGCTAGCATTCACAATCCTATCTAGATGCGACGCAGGCTAATGTTCACAATTCTAAGTGTGGGATATGCTAACATTCGAATTCCATCTAAGTGTGGCACATGCTAACATTCAAATTCCATCTGAGTGTGGCACATGCTAACATTCACAATCCTATCTAGATGTGCCGCAGGCTAATGTTCACAATTCTAAGTGTGGGATATGCTAACATTCGAATTCCATTTAAGTGTGGCACATGCTAACTTTCAAATTCCATCTGGGTGTGGCACATGCTAACATTCACAATCTTATCTAGATGTGCCGCAGGCTAACGTTCACAATTCTATCTAGTGGCGATGCAGGCTAATGTTAACAATTCTAAGTGGGGGATATGCTAACATTAGAATTCCATCTGAGTGTGGCACATGCTAACATTCACAATCCTATATAGATGTGCCGCAGGCTAACGTTCCCAATTTTAAGTGTGGGATATGCTAACATTAAAGATCCATCTAAGTGTGGCACATGCTAGCATTCACAATCCTATCTAGTGGCGAGGCAGGCTAATGTTCACAATTCTAATTGTGGGATATGCTAACTTTAGAATTCCATCTAAGTGTGGCACATGCTAACATTCAAATTCCATCTTAGTGTGGCACATGCTAACATTCACAATCCTATCTAGATGTGCCGCAGGCTAATGTTCACAATTCTAAGTGTGGGATATGCTAACATTTGAATTCCATTTAAGTGTGGCACATGCTAACATTCAAATTCCATCTGAGTGTGGCACATGCTAACATTCACAATCCTATCTAGATGTGCCGCAGGCTAACGTTCACAATTCTAAGTGTGGCATATGCTAACATTCCCAATTCCATTTAAGTGTTGCACATCCTAACATTCATAATTCCATCCAAGTGTGGCATATGCTAACATTCGAATTCCATCTAAGTGTGGCACATACTAACATCCAAGATCCATCTAAGTGTGGCACATGCTAGCATTCACAATCCTATCTAGATGCGACGGAGGCTAATGTTCACAATTCTAAGTGTGGGATATGCTAACATTCAAATTACATCTAAGTGTGACACATGCTAACATTGAAATTCCATCTGAGTGTGGCACATGCTAACATTCACAATCCTATCTAGATGTGCCGCAGGCTAACGTTCACAATTCTAAGTGTGGCCTATGCTAACATTCAAATTACATCTAAGTGTGGCACATGATAACATTCCAATTCCATCTGAGTGTGGCACATGCTAGCATTCACAATCTTATCTAGATGCGATGCAGGCTAATGTTCACATTTCTAAGTGTGGGATATGCTAACATTCGAATTCCATTTAAGTGTGGCACATGCTAACAAATTCCATCTGAGTGTGGCAAATGCTAACAATCACAATCCTATCTAGATGCGACGCAGGCTAATGGTCACAATTTTAAGTGTGGGATATGCTAACATTCGAATTCCATCTAAGTGTGGCACATGCTAAGATTTAAATTCGATCTGAGTGTGGCACATGCTAACATTCACAATCCTATCTAGATGTGCCACAGGCTAACGTTCACAATTCTAAGTGTGGGATATGCTAACATTCAAATTCCATCTAAGTGTGGCACATGATAACATTCCAATTCCATCTGAGTGTGGCACATGCTAGCATTCACAAACCTATCTAGATGCGATGCTGGCTAATGTTCACAATTCTAAGTGTGGGATATGCTAACATTCA
This sequence comes from Ambystoma mexicanum, assembly GCF_040938575.1. Classification (NCBI taxonomy): domain Eukaryota; kingdom Metazoa; phylum Chordata; class Amphibia; order Caudata; family Ambystomatidae; genus Ambystoma; species Ambystoma mexicanum. The sequence goes on along the minus strand of NC_090928.1, from coordinate 84,837,276 downwards.
AATTCCATCTAAGTGTGGCACATGCTAAGATTTAAATTCCATCTGAGTGTGGCACATGCTAACAATCACAATCCTATCTATATGCGACGCAGGCTAATGTTCACAATTTTAAGTGTGGGATATGCTAACATTCGAATTCCATCTAAGTGTGGCACATGCTAACATTGAAATTCCATCTGAGTGTGGCACATGCTAACATTCACAATCCTATCTAGATGTGCCGCAGGCTAACGTTCACAATTCTAAGTGTGGCATATGCTAACATTCCCAATTCCATTTAAGTGTTGCACATCCTAACATTCATAATTCCATCCAAGTGTGGCATATGCTAACATTCGAATTCCATCTAAGTGTGGCACATACTAACATCCAAGATCCATCTAAGTGTGGCACATGCTAGCATTCACAATCCTATCTAGATGCGACGGAGGCTAATGTTCACAATTCTAAGTGTGGGATATGCTAACATTCAAATTACATCTAAGTGTGACACATGCTAACATTGAAATTCCATCTGAGTGTGGCACATGCTAACATTCACAATCCTATCTAGATGTGCCGCAGGCTAACGTTCACAATTCTAAGTGTGGCCTATGCTAACATTCAAATTACATCTAAGTGTGGCACATGATAACATTCCAATTCCATCTGAGTGTGGCACATGCTAGCATTCACAATCTTATCTAGATGCGATGCAGGCTAATGTTCACATTTCTAAGTGTGGGATATGCTAACATTCGAATTCCATTTAAGTGTGGCACATGCTAACAAATTCCATCTGAGTGTGGCAAATGCTAACAATCACAATCCTATCTAGATGCGACGCAGGCTAATGGTCACAATTTTAAGTGTGGGATATGCTAACATTCGAATTCCATCTAAGTGTGGCACATGCTAAGATTTAAATTCGATCTGAGTGTGGCACATGCTAACATTCACAATCCTATCTAGATGTGCCACAGGCTAACGTTCACAATTCTAAGTGTGGGATATGCTAACATTCAAATTCCATCTAAGTGTGGCACATGATAACATTCCAATTCCATCTGAGTGTGGCACATGCTAGCATTCACAAACCTATCTAGATGCGATGCTGGCTAATGTTCACAATTCTAAGTGTGGGATATGCTAACATTCAAATTCCATCTAAGTGTGGCACATGCTAAGATTTAAATTCCATCTGAGTGTGGCACATGCTAACAATCACAATCCTATCTATATGCGACGCAGGCTAATGTTCACAATTTTAAGTGTGGGATATGCTAACATTCGAATTCCATCTAAGTGTGGCACATGCTAACATTGAAATTCCATCTGAGTGTGGCACATGCTAACATTCACAATCCTATCTAGATGTGCCGCAGGATAATGTTCACAATTCTAAGTGTGGGATATGCTAACATTCCCAATTCCATTTAAGTGTTGCACATCCTAACATTCATAATTTCATCCAAGTGTGGCATATGCTAACATTCGAATTCCATCTAAGTGTGGTACATGCTAACATTCAAGATCCATCTGAGTGTGGCACATGCTAGCATTCACAATCCTATCTAGATGCGACGCAGGCTAATGTTCACAATTCTAAGTATGGGATATGCTAACATTAGAATTCCATCTGAGTGTGGCACATGCTAACATTCACAATCCTATATAGATGTGCCGCAGGCTAACGTTCCCAATTCTAAGTGTGGGATATGCTAACATTCAAGATCCATCAAAGTGTGGCACATGCTAGCATTCACAATCCTATCTAGTGGCGATGCAGGCTAATGTTCACAATTCTAAGTGTGGCACATGCTAACATTCAAATTCCATCTAAGTGTGGCACATGCTAGCATTCACAATCCTATCTAGATGCGACGCAGGCTAATGTTCACAATTCTAAGTGTGGGATATGCTAACATTCGAATTCCATCTAAGTGTGGCACATGCTAACATTCAAATTCCATCTGAGTGTGGCACATGCTAACATTCACAATCCTATCTAGATGTGCCGCAGGCTAACATTCACAATTCTAAGTGTGGCATATGCTAACATTCCCAATTCCATTTAAGTGTTGCACATCCTAACATTCATAATTCCATCCAAGTGTGGCATATGCTAACATTCGAATTCCATCTAAGTGTGGCACATACTAACATTCAAGATCCATCTAAGTGTGGCACATGCTAGCATTCACAATCCTATCTAGATGCGACGGAGGCTAATGTTCACAATTCTAAGTGTGGCACATGCGAACATTCAAATACCATCTGAGTGTGGCACATGCTAACATTCACAATCCTATATAGATGTGCCGCAGGCTAACGTTCACAATTCTAAGTGTGGGATATGCCAACATTCGAATTCCATCTAAGTGTGGCACATGATAAAATTCCAATTCCATCTGAGTGTGGCACATGCAAGCATTCACAATCCTTTCTAGATGCGATGCAGGCTAATGTTCACAATTCTAAGTGTGGGATATGCTAACATTCGAATTCCATTTAATTGTGGCACATGCTAACATTCAAATTCCATCTGAGTGTGGCAATGCTAGCAATCACAATCCTATCTAGATGCGACGCAGGCTAATGGTCACAATTTTAAATGTGGGATATGCTAACATTCAAATTCCATCTAAGTGTGGCTCATGCTAACATTCACAATCCTATCTAGATGTGCCGCAGGCTAACGTTCACAATTCTAAGTGTGGGGTATGCTAACATTCCCAATTCCATTTAAGTGTTGCACATCCTAACATTCATAATTCCTTCCAAGGGTGGCATATGCTAACATTCGAATTCCATCTAAGTGTGGCACATGCTAAGATATAAATTCCATCTGAGTGTGGCACATGCTAACATTCACAATCCTATATAGTTGTGCCGCAGGCTAACATTCCCAATTCTAAGTGTGGGATATGCTAACATTCAAGATCCAGCTAAGTGTGGCACATGCTAGCATTCACAATCCTATCTAGAGGCGATGCAGGCTAATGTTCACAATTCTAAGTGTGGGATATGCTAACATTCGAATTCCATCTAAGTGTGGTACATGCTAACATTCAAATTCCATCTGAGTGTGGCACATGCTAACATTCACAATCCTATCTAGATGTGCCGCAGGCTAATGTTCACAATTCTAAGTGTGGGATTTGCTTACATTCCAATTCCATTTAAGTGTGACACATGCTAAAATTCAAATTCCATCTGAGTGTGGCACATGCTAACATTCATCACAATCCTATCTAGATGTGCCGCAGGCTAACGTTCACAATTCTAAGTGTGGGATATGCTAACATTCCCAATTCCATTTAAGTGTTGCACATCCTAACATTCATAATTCCATCCAGGTGTGGCATATGCTAACATTCGAATTCCATCTAAGTGTGGCACATGCTAACATTCAAGATCCATCTAAGTGTGGCACATGCTAGCATTCACAATCCTATCTAGATGCGACGGAGGCTAATGTTCACAATTCTAAGTGTGGGATATGCTAACATTCGAATTCCATTTAAGTGTGGCACATGCTAAGATTTAAATTCCATCTGAGTGTGGCACATGCTAACATTCACAATCCTATATAGTTGTGCCGCAGGCTAACATTCCCAATTCTAAGTGTGGGATATGCTAACATTCAAGATCCATCTAAGTGTGGCACATGCTAACATTCACAATCCTATCTAGATGTGCCGCAGGCTAATGTTAACAATTCTAAGTGTGGGATATGCTAACATTCGAATTTCATCCAAGTGTGGCACATGATAAAATTCCAATTCCATCTGAGTGTGGTACATGTGAGCATTCACAATCCTATCTAGATGCGATGCAGGCTAATGTTCACAATTCTAAGTGTGGGATATGCTAACATTCAAATTCCATTTAAGTGTGGCACATGCTAACATTCAAATTCCATCTGAGTGTGGCAATGCTAACAATCACAATCTTATCTAGATGCGACGCAGGCTAATGGTCACAATTTTAAATGTGGGATATGCTAACATTTGACTTCCATCTAAGTGTGGCTCATGCTAACATTCACAATCCTATCTAGATGTGCCGCAGGCTAACGTTCACAATTCTAAGTGTGGGATATGCTAACATTCCCAATTCCATTTACGTGTTGCACATCCTAACATTCATAATTCCATCCAAGTGTGGCATATGCTAACATTCGAATTCCATCTAAGAGTGGCACATGCTAACATTCAAGATCCATCTAAGTGTGGCACATGCTTGCATTCACAATCCTATCTAGATGTGACGCAGGCTGATTTTCACAATTCTAAGTGTGGGATATGCTAACATTCGAATTCCATTTAAGTGTGGCACATGCTAACATTCAAATTCCATCTGAGTGTGGCACATGCTAACATTCACAATCTTATCTAGATGTGCCGCAGGCTAACGTTCACAATTCTAAGTGTGGCATATGCTAACATTCCCAATTCCATTTAAGTGTTGTACATCCAAACATTCATAATTCCATCCAAATGTGGCATATGCTAACATTTGAATTCCATCTAAGTGTGGCACATGCCAACATTCCAGATCCATCTAAGTGTGGCACATGCTAGCATTCACAATCCTATCTAGATGCGACAGAGGCTAATGTTCACAATTCTAAGTGTGGGATATGCTAACATTGAAATTCCATCTGAGTGTGGCACATGCTAACAATCACAATCCTATCTAGATGCGACGCAGGCTAATGTTCATAATTTTAAGTGTGGGATATGCTAACATTAGAATTCCATCTAAGTGTGGCACATGCTAAGATTTAAATTCCATCTGAGTGTGGCACATGCTAACATTCACAATCCTATATAGATGTGCCGCAGGCTAACGTTCCCAATTCTAAGTGTGGGATATGCTAACATTCAAGATCTATCTAAGTGTGGCACATGCTAGCATTCACAATCCTATCTAGTGGCAAAGCAGGCTAATGTTCACAATTCTAAGTGTGGGATATGCTAACATTCAATATCCATCTAAGTGTGGCACATGCTAGCATTCACAATCCTATCTAGATGCGACAGAGGCTAATGTTCACAATTCTAAGTGTGGGATATGCCAACATTCGAATTCCATCTAAGCGTGGCACATGATAAAATTCCAATTCCATCTGAGTTTGGCACATGCGAGCATTCACAATCCTATCTAGATGCGATGCAGGCTAATGTTCACAATTCTAAGTGTGGGATATGCTAACATTCGAATTCCATTTAAGTGTGGCACATGCTAACATTCAAATTCCATCTGAGTGTGGCAATGCTAACAATCACAATCATATCTAGATGCGACGCAGGCTAATGGTCACAATTTTAAATGTGGGATATGCTAACATTCGAATTCCATCAAAGTGTGGCTCATGCTAACATTCACAATCCTATCTAGATGTGCCGCAGGCTAACGTTCACAATTCTAAGTGTGGGATATGCTACATTCCCAATTCCATTTAAGTGTTGCACATCCTAACATTCATAATTCCATCCAAGTGTGGCATATGCTAACATTCGAATTCCATCTAAGAGTGGCACATGCTAACATTCAAGATCCATCTAAGTGTGGCACATGCTTGCATTCACAATCCTATCTAGATGTGACGCAGGCTAACGTTCACAATTCTAAGTGTGGGATATGCTAACATTCAAATTCCATTTAAGTGTGGCACATGCTAACATTCAAATTCCATCTGAGTGTGGCAATGCTAACAATCACAATCTTATCTAGATGCGACGCAGGCTAATGGTCACAATTTTAAATGTGGGATATGCTAACATTTGACTTCCATCTAAGTGTGGCTCATGCTAACATTCACAATCCTATCTAGATGTGCCGCAGGCTAACGTTCACAATTCTAAGTGTGGGATATGCTAACATTCCCAATTCCATTTACGTGTTGCACATCCTAACATTCATAATTCCATCCAAGTGTGGCATATGCTAACATTCGAATTCCATCTAAGAGTGGCACATGCTAACATTCAAGATCCATCTAAGTGTGGCACATGCTTGCATTCACAATCCTATCTAGATGTGACGCAGGCTAATTTTCACAATTCTAAGTGTGGGATATGCTAACATTCGAATTCCATTTAAGTGTGGCACATGCTAACATTCAAATTCCATCTGAGTGTGGCACATGCTAACATTCACAATCTTATCTAGATGTGCCGCAGGCTAACGTTCACAATTCTAAGTGTGGCATATGCTAACATTCCCAATTCCATTTAAGTGTTGTACATCCTAACATTCATAATTCCATCCAAATGTGGCATATGCTAACATTTGAATTCCATCTAAGTGTGGCACATGCCAACATTCCAGATCCATCTAAGTGTGGCACATGCTAGCATTCACAATCCTATCTAGATGCGACAGAGGCTAATGTTCACAATTCTAAGTGTGGGATATGCTAACATTGAAATTCCATCTGAGTGTGGCACATGCTAACAATCACAATCCTATCTAGATGTGACGCAGGCTAATTTTCACAATTCTAAGTGTGGGATATGCTAACATTCGAATTCCATTTAAGTGTGGCACATGCTAACATTCAAATTCCATCTGAGTGTGGCACATGCTAACATTCACAATCTTATCTAGATGTGCCGCAGGCTAACGTTCACAATTCTAAGTGTGGCATATGCTAACATTCCCAATTCCATTTAAGTGTTGTACATCCTAACATTCATAATTCCATCCAAATGTGGCATATGCTAACATTTGAATTCCATCTAAGTGTGGCACATGCCAACATTCCAGATCCATCTAAGTGTGGCACATGCTAGCATTCACAATCCTATCTAGATGCGACAGAGGCTAATGTTCACAATTCTAAGTGTGGGATATGCTAACATTGAAATTCCATCTGAGTGTGGCACATGCTAACAATCACAATCCTATCTAGATGCGACGCAGGCTAATGTTCATAATTTTAAGTGTGGGATATGCTAACATTAGAATTCCATCTAAGTGTGGCACATGCTAAGATTTAAATTCCATCTGAGTGTGGCACATGCTAACATTCACAATCCTATATAGATGTGCCGCAGGCTAACGTTCCCAATTCTAAGTGTGGGATATGCTAACATTCAAGATCTATCTAAGTGTGGCACATGCTAGCATTCACAATCCTATCTAGTGGCAAAGCAGGCTAATGTTCACAATTCTAAGTGTGGGATATGCTAACATTCAATATCCATCTAAGTGTGGCACATGCTAGCATTCACAATCCTATCTAGATGCGACAGAGGCTAATGTTCACAATTCTAAGTGTGGGATATGCCAACATTCGAATTCCATCTAAGCGTGGCACATGATAAAATTCCAATTCCATCTGAGTTTGGCACATGCGAGCATTCACAATCCTATCTAGATGCGATGCAGGCTAATGTTCACAATTCTAAGTGTGGGATATGCTAACATTCGAATTCCATTTAAGTGTGGCACATGCTAACATTCAAATTCCATCTGAGTGTGGCAATGCTAACAATCACAATCATATCTAGATGCGACGCAGGCTAATGGTCACAATTTTAAATGTGGGATATGCTAACATTCGAATTCCATCAAAGTGTGGCTCATGCTAACATTCACAATCCTATCTAGATGTGCCGCAGGCTAACGTTCACAATTCTAAGTGTGGGATATGCTACATTCCCAATTCCATTTAAGTGTTGCACATCCTAACATTCATAATTCCATCCAAGTGTGGCATATGCTAACATTCGAATTCCATCTAAGAGTGGCACATGCTAACATTCAAGATCCATCTAAGTGTGGCACATGCTTGCATTCACAATCCTATCTAGATGTGACGCAGGCTAACGTTCACAATTCTAAGTGTGGGATATGCTAACATTCAAATTCCATTTAAGTGTGGCACATGCTAACATTCAAATTCCATCTGAGTGTGGCAATGCTAACAATCACAATCTTATCTAGATGCGACGCAGGCTAATGGTCACAATTTTAAATGTGGGATATGCTAACATTTGACTTCCATCTAAGTGTGGCTCATGCTAACATTCACAATCCTATCTAGATGTGCCGCAGGCTAACGTTCACAATTCTAAGTGTGGGATATGCTAACATTCCCAATTCCATTTACGTGTTGCACATCCTAACATTCATAATTCCATCCAAGTGTGGCATATGCTAACATTCGAATTCCATCTAAGAGTGGCACATGCTAACATTCAAGATCCATCTAAGTGTGGCACATGCTTGCATTCACAATCCTATCTAGATGTGACGCAGGCTAATTTTCACAATTCTAAGTGTGGGATATGCTAACATTCGAATTCCATTTAAGTGTGGCACATGCTAACATTCAAATTCCATCTGAGTGTGGCACATGCTAACATTCACAATCTTATCTAGATGTGCCGCAGGCTAACGTTCACAATTCTAAGTGTGGCATATGCTAACATTCCCAATTCCATTTAAGTGTTGTACATCCTAACATTCATAATTCCATCCAAATGTGGCATATGCTAACATTTGAATTCCATCTAAGTGTGGCACATGCCAACATTCCAGATCCATCTAAGTGTGGCACATGCTAGCATTCACAATCCTATCTAGATGCGACAGAGGCTAATGTTCACAATTCTAAGTGTGGGATATGCTAACATTGAAATTCCATCTGAGTGTGGCACATGCTAACAATCACAATCCTATCTAGATGTGACGCAGGCTAATTTTCACAATTCTAAGTGTGGGATATGCTAACATTCGAATTCCATTTAAGTGTGGCACATGCTAACATTCAAATTCCATCTGAGTGTGGCACATGCTAACATTCACAATCTTATCTAGATGTGCCGCAGGCTAACGTTCACAATTCTAAGTGTGGCATATGCTAACATTCCCAATTCCATTTAAGTGTTGTACATCCTAACATTCATAATTCCATCCAAATGTGGCATATGCTAACATTTGAATTCCATCTAAGTGTGGCACATGCCAACATTCCAGATGCATCTAAGTGTGGCACATGCTAGCATTCACAATCCTATCTAGATGCGACAGAGGCTAATGTTCACAATTCTAAGTGTGGGATATGCTAACATTGAAATTCCATCTGAGTGTGGCACATGCTAACAATCACAATCCTATCTAGATGCGACGCAGGCTAATGTTCATAATTTTAAGTGTGGGATATGCTAACATTAGAATTCCATCTAAGTGTGGCACATGCTAAGATTTAAATTCCATCTGAGTGTGGCACATGCTAACATTCACAATCCTATCTAGATGTGCCGCAGGCTAACGTTCACAATTCTAAGTGTGGCATATGCTAACATTCCCAATTCCATTTAAGTGTTGTACATCCTAACATTCATAATTCCATCCAAATGTGGCATATGCTAACATTTGAATTCCATCTAAGTGTGGCACATGCCAACATTCCAGATCCATCTAAGTGTGGCACATGCTAGCATTCACAATCCTATCTAGATGCGACAGAGGCTAATGTTCACAATTCTAAGTGTGGGATATGCTAACATTGAAATTCCATCTGAGTGTGGCACATGCTAACAATCACAATCCTATCTAGATGCGACGCAGGCTAATGTTCATAATTTTAAGTGTGGGATATGCTAACATTAGAATTCCATCTAAGTGTGGCACATGCTAAGATTTAAATTCCATCTGAGTGTGGCACATGCTAACATTCACAATCCTATATAGATGTGCCGCAGGCTAACGTTCCCAATTCTAAGTGTGGGATATGCTAACATTCAAGATCTATCTAAGTGTGGCACATGCTAGCATTCACAATCCTATCTAGTGGCAAAGCAGGCTAATGTTCACAATTCTAAGTGTGGGATATGCTAACATTCAATATCCATCTAAGTGTGGCACATGCTAGCATTCACAATCCTATCTAGATGCGACAGAGGCTAATGTTCACAATTCTAAGTGTGGGATATGCCAACATTCGAATTCCATCTAAGCGTGGCACATGATAAAATTCCAATTCCATCTGAGTTTGGCACATGCGAGCATTCACAATCCTATCTAGATGCGATGCAGGCTAATGTTCACAATTCTAAGTGTGGGATATGCTAACATTCGAATTCCATTTAAGTGTGGCACATGCTAACATTCAAATTCCATCTGAGTGTGGCAATGCTAACAATCACAATCATATCTAGATGCGACGCAGGCTAATGGTCACAATTTTAAATGTGGGATATGCTAACATTCGAATTCCATCAAAGTGTGGCTCATGCTAACATTCACAATCCTATCTAGATGTGCCGCAGGCTAACGTTCACAATTCTAAGTGTGGGATATGCTACATTCCCAATTCCATTTAAGTGTTGCACATCCTAACATTCATAATTCCACCCAAGTGTGGCATATGCTAACATTCGAATTCCATCTAAGTGTGGCACGTGCTAACATTCAAGATCCATCTAAGTGTGGCACATGCTAGCATTCACAATCCTATCTAGATGCGACACAGGCTAACGTTCACAATTCTAAATGTGGGATATGCTAACATTTGAATTCCATTTAACTGTGGCACATGCTAACATTCAAATTCCATCTGAGTGTGGCACATGCTAACATTCACAATCCTATCTAGATGTGCCGCAGGCTAACGTTCACAATTCTAAGTGTGGCCTATGCTAACATTCGAATTCCATCTAAGTGTGGCACATGCTAACATTCAAGATCCATCTAAGTGTGGCACATGCTAGCATTCAGAATCCTATCTAGATGCGACGGAGGCTAATGTTCACAATTCTAAGTGTGGGATATGCTAACATTCAAATTACATCTAAGTGTGGCACATGCTAAGATTTAAATTCCATCTGAGTGTGGCACCTGCTAACATTCACAATCCTATATAGTTGTGCCGCAGGCTAACATTCCCAATTCTAAGTGTTGGATATGCTAACATTCAAGATCCATCTAAGTGTGGCACATGCTAGCATTCACAATCCTATCTAGTGGCGATGCAGGCTAATGTTCACAATTCTAAGTGTGGCACATGCTAACATTCATAATCCTATCTAGATGTGCTGCAGGCTAACGTTAACAATTCTAAGTGAGGGATATGCTAACATTCGAATTCCATCTAAGTGTGGCACATGATAAAATTCCAATTCCATCTGAGTGTGGTACATGCGAGCATTCACAATCCTATCTAGATGCGATGCAGGCTAATGTTCACAATTCTAAGTGTGGGATATGCTAACATTCAAATTCCATTTAAGTGTGGCCCATGCTAACATTCAAATTCCATCTGAGTGTGGCAATGCTAACAATCACAATCCTATCTAGATGCGACGCAGGCTAATGGTCACAATTTTAAATGTGGGATATGCTAACATTCGAATTCCATCTAAGTGTGGCTCATGCTAACATTCACCATCCTATCTAGATGTGCCGCAGGCTAACGTTCACAATTCTAAGTGTGGGATATGCTAACATTCCCAATTCCATTTAAGTGTTGCACATCCTAACATTCATAATTCCATCCAAGTGTGGCATATTGTAACGCTCACCTGATTCCCGCAGAGGCGCCGGTCTTGACTGGGTGAATGCCGTATCTTCAAAGGTGATGTGTAACACATGGTTGGCTCTTTGGGCTTGACCTCTGTGCACTGTATGTCTGACTCGAAGAGTAAGATGTCTGCAGATAGAAAATATGGCATTAATGAACTGGGGTTATTGGGTGCCTCTCTCCTCTTCCCTTTCTCTTCTCCTGTAGAACCCCAAAGGTTAACACCCTCACCTTAGGTAAGTGAACGCCGAGCTCTCCATCTGCCTCGGGGCAGGGTGCCGTAACCAGTTTCTTCACTGGATAAGGGTGCAGGCCTCTTGACCTCAGAGGACTGCTGTCCGTCGTAAACTGCACGAACAGTAAGTTCTGGGCACTTCAAATGTCTTAAAAGTCTTTTGTAATGATATCTCTTGTTTTGCAGGGTTCCGGCGATGGCGGATGGCGGGCTGATGAGAGTTGAGGATCGAACCCGCGTGAGGAATAGAAGCGCCTGGAAGCACGTAAGTAAGCGCTTGTAGCCTGCTTCACGATGCGCACTAACTGTCCCTTTTATCTTGCAGGTACAAGTTCGGAGCTTTAGAGAAGCTGAAGGGTGCTGGAATACCCACTGGATTCGGCGTGGGAAGGAGTAATGGCACATGAGTAATAAAGTTGCCCAATGTCTTTAAACGCACCTTCTTTTGTCTTTCAGATGCGGGATGCAGCGCCGAAGGCCTCCGGAGCGTGCGAAGAGCTGGTAAGCTTTTGTCTTTCAGATGCCGGAATGCAGTGCGAAGACCTCCGGAGCATGCGAAGAGTAGGTAAGCCTTTGTCTTTCAGATGCCGGAATGCAGCGCGAGGCGTTGGTGACAGCCGATGGACCAGGTAAGAGATGCGCTGCCACTGAAGACCGTAGTGCTAACCTGTTCTTTCTTTGTCTTTACAGGTGCTGCTGAAGACTGGATTCCAGGATGGTAAGCCTTTGTTCCCTTAGGCCCAGGATCAGAAGCAGAAGACACGATGAGCGTTCTGCTGCAGAGAATGCAGAATAACGCAAAGCAAGATTCATCCATCGGGTGTGGTTTAAATAGCCTCCTGTAGTGCTTAGGTGTCTCCTTCCACAGCCACGTCTAAGAAAAGAGTTCCTGCTTTCCAGAAGAGTTCCAGTGTTCTGAACCTAGGGAGTGGCTCCTGCCCCACCCAACAGGAAAAGTAGTCCCAAACAGAAGAGGATCAGGGGTTCAACTGGCAGGTAAGTAAGCAGCATGGTCTGCTGCAGGTAAGTCCACCCAAGCATTATGAGCCCGGCGCTTCCAGCGCTGGGACTGGGCATCTTTATGAGCCTGGTGCCACTGGCGCCAGGACAGGGTCCAAAAGGTCCCAATTGGGACTGGCTGGCACTCGGAACCGGGGTTATGGGTCTGCTTCCAAGGGAGTCGGGCAAGTCCTGATCTTTTGGAAGCAGAGATCATGACAGCACCCCCCCTCAAGGCCCCTCCCAAACCGGGCTTCTCTGGGGGTTTGGGCTTGTTAGGAAATGTTCGATGAAATCTTTTGATTAGACGAGGCGCGTGGACATATTCTGCAGGTTCCCAGGATCTTTCTTGGGGACCGTAGCCTTTCCAGTCAATCAGGTAAAATAGTTTAGATTTGGAGATCTTGGAATCCAGGATGCTTTTGACTTCAAACTCGAGTTCTCCATCAACTAGAATAGGTTTTGGAGATGTAGTTAGTCGGGTTTGAGGTTGCACGGGTTTTAATAGAGAGACGTGGAAGACCGGATGTATCTTCATGTGAGGGGGCAAGTCCAACTTGACCGCTACTGGATTTACTATGGTAGTGATGGAATAGGGACCAAGGTATCTTGGGTTGAAAGTGCGTGGTCCTTTTAGAGGTAGATATTTGGTGGATAAACAGACTTGATCTCCTACTTGATATTGGGGGGCTTCCTTCCGATGTTGGTCTGCTCCTTTATTGTATTGTTCTTTAGCCCTTTGAAGGTGAGAAACGGCTTCCTTAAAGGCTTGGGTGATTGTAGAATGCAGGTGGTCTACTGCTGGTGTTCCAAGATCTTGGAGTGGATCCAACTCTGAGGTTCGAGGGTGACTACCGTATAAAAGAAAAAACGGGGTCTTCCCAGTTCCCGAGTGGACAGAGTTATTGTAGGCATATTCGGCTATCCAAAGGATATCTTTCCAAGTTTTTTCAGTTTGTTGTAGCATGCAGCGCAAATACTGTTCCAGAGTTTGATTGGTCCTCTCGGTTTGTCCGTCGGTTTGAGGGTGGTGGCTGGTCGAAAGTCTCACATCACTTTGAGCCGACCGACAGCAACTTCGCCAAAAATGAGAAATGAATTGACTACCTCGATCCGAAATTAGAACTGAAGGAAAACCGTGCAGTCGGACGATGTTTTCGAGAAATTCTCGGGCCAGAGTTGCTGCTGTTGGTAAGCCTTTGAGTGGAATGAAATGCGTCATCTTGGAGAATAGGTCCACGATTACTAGGATCGTATTGTATCCGGAGCATGGAGGTAGATCGGTGATGAAGTCCATAGAAAGCGTATGCCAAGGGCGAGGCGGGATGTCAATAGGGCGTAAGAGGCCGGCTGGTTTTTCCTTTTGACTCTTGTTTTGGGCGCATACTCCACAGGACATTATAAAGTCTCTGCTATCTTTTTTCCAAGACGGCCACCAGAAGTAGCGCTTGATCTTTTCCGAGGTCTTGGTCATACCGGGATGTCCTTCCATTAAAGAATCGTGATAACAAGAGATTACCCTTTTCTGTAAATCTGTGCTGGGCAGGTATAACCGTTCTTGGAAATATAATAGGTTGTCCTTCACCGTAAAGTCCTTTCCCTGCAGATGCCAATTCTGTATGTCTGCTGGAGTTACCAGTAGCCTGGCTTTATCCTTAACTTCCTCTATGGATTGTGTGGCGATTACACCTAGAATTCTTTGTTCGGGAATGATAGGTACAGGTTTAGGATTGATCAAATGTTCTTCCACTTCCATCCGAGAAAGGGCATCAGCTTTACCGTTTTTTGTACCAGGTCGATAGGTAATTATGAAGTCAAACTCGGCAAAGAATAGTGCCCAACGGAGTTGCCTAGAGGATTGAGCTTTTGCGGTTTTCAAATATTGCAGGTTTCGGTGATCTGTAATCACAGTAACGGTTTGTCGGGCCCCCAGAAGATAATGCCGCCAAGCCTTAAAGGCGGACTTGATAGCTAGAAGTTCCTTATCAGTAATAGTGTAATTGATTTCAGGAGGTGAGAATTTGCAGGACCAAAATGCCACGGGATGCAACTGATTGGTTACTGGGTCCTTTTGTGATAGAACTGCCCCCATGGCAAGGCTCGAAGCATCAGTTTCAACGATGTAGGGGAGTTCTGGGCGAGGATGTTTTAAGATCGGTGCAGAGATAAATCTAGTCTTCAAATTCTGGAAAGCTTGTTCCGCCTCGGTAGACCATTCAAAAGGTTTGTTTTTCTTTAACAAGGCGGTGATGGGCTGGACTATTCGAGAAAATTCGGGGATAAACCTGCGGTAAAAGTTAGCGAAGCCTAACATGCTTTGAACACCTTTTACGGGGGATGGCGATGGCCATTTGAGAATTGCATCGACCTTCTTTGAATCCATACGCACTCCGCTAGGTGATAATATGAATCCCAAGAATTCAACTTCAGTCACGTTGAAAACACATTTTTCCAACTTAGCGAAAAGTTTGTGTTGACGCAATCTCTCGAGGACCATTTTCACGTGTTTCCGATGTTCAGTTTCCGATGAAGAATAAACGAGGATGTCGTCAATGTAAACAACAACACACACATCTATGAGCTCTCTGAGGACATCGTTCATAAAATATTGAAAGGCGGCAGGGGCATTGCAAAGTCCGAAGGGCATGACCTGATATTCAAATAGCCCATACTTGGTGCAGAAGGCCGTCTTCCATTCATCGCCCTCTTTTACTCGTACCAAGTGGTAGGCTCCTCTAAGATCCAGCTTTGTATAAATGCATGCTTTTCTGACTTGGTCCAGGAGTTCAGGGATCAAAGGTAACGGATATCTATTCTTAACGGTGATCTGGTTCAGGGCGCGATAATCTATACAAGTTCTAAGGTCCCCTTCTTTTTTTGGAACGAAGAACAAAGCTGAGGAAGCAGGGGACTTGGAAGGACGAATAAACCCATTCGCTAGGTATTGATCCAGGTATTGTCGGAGGTGAAGATTCTCAGGCTCGGTGAGGGCATAAGTTCTACTACAAGGAGGAGTAGATCCAGGTATCAGGTCTATCTGGCAGTCATAAGACCTATGAGGAGGTAGAGAGTTAGCCTGATCCTTCCGGAAAACATCTTGGAATTCTAGGTATTCAGGAGGTAACTGAGGAGCCTCCGAGGAAATTGCTGCCAGTGCAACACCAGGTCGAGGGTGACAAGTAGAGACACATTCTGGAAATTGAACCGTTCTTGCTCGCCAATCGATCTGAGGATTGTGCTTCTCTAACCAAGGAATTCCTAGAATAATCTGGAACTGGGGGGCCTTGATCACATCGAACACGATATTCTCATGGTGTCCATCTTGACTTACTAGCGTCACTTCTTGGGTGGTATGCGTTACTGGTCCGGAGGCTATCTCCGTACCATCCACCGTAGTAATGACGTCCTTTACAGCCTTTGGACAAAGAGTCAGATTCATCCTCAAAACCATTTCATGATCCACATAATTGCCGATGGCACCGCTGTCGACGTAAGCTTCAATCGCATGTAATCGATCCGGATGTTCAGGGCTAATGAGGACCATAGGTATCACGAAATGCGAGGTCACGGAACTGGTTTTAACGCTCGGCAAGAGGACCTCTATTCTTGTCGGGCGAGGTCGTTTCCCTGCTCAGAGTTTGTGACCCTGGTAATTGCAGCTCCTACTGCCTTCTTGGCTGGTTTCACCGGACAGTCTCGAAGAAAGTGCCCCGAGTTTCCGCAATAGAGGCATAATTGCAGCTGTTTTCTCCTTTCCCGCTCCTTTTGTGTTAGTGGTCCTTTCAGGCCCCCTATTTGCATGGGTTCCCCGGAGTCTATTCCTTTGGTAGGAGTTGGTGGTTTGGAAAATACTTGAGCATCAAACTTGGAACGATCGGCCTTCCTGTTCTGCAGTCTGTGGTCAATTTGAACGACTAAGTCAATATAGTCCGAACAGTCTTGCGGGGGATTCACTACTTGGGCTAACACATCTTTGAGCTCTCCACGTAGACCTCTATAAAACAGCGTAATCCTTTTGTCCTCAGGCCATCGAGTTTCCACTATCAGTCTGTTGAAAGACGCAATATAAGCCAAAAGGTCTTGATTACCCTGTCGCAATGAAAGGAGCTCATTGTCCAAGGCCTGCCCCTTTGAATGTCTTGCAAACAGTTTTTCCATACTGAGCTGAAAAGCTCGAAAATCATGGAGAACCGGATCATCTTGATTAACTAGAGGGATCGACCAGTCTGCCGCATTGCCACTAAGGTACGAAAGCACGAAAGCTACCTTAGCTTGATCAGTTGGAAAGGCTGCTGGCCGGCATAAGAAGTGCAACCGGCACTGATTAATAAATACTGCAAACCTCTTTGGGTCACCAGAAAATCTTTCGGGCGGAGCCAGAGGTACATTCCCAGGTAGGTTGATCTGCACTGGGTTTGTAGAGGATGTTGAAGGAAGATTTTCCCCTGATGCGGGTAACGGAGTTTGTCCGGCTTGTGACTGTAGCAATTGTCTAGCGAGATCGTCTGTTCGCTCCTTGGAAATAATCAGTTCCCTTCTTAGAGCATTTGTTTCCTGACGGGCTGCATGCACTTCTGCTCTCAGTTCCCCAAGTAACTGGGCTAGCTGGTCGGTATCCGAGGTTTCCATAGCGCCTGGGTGGGAGTTTTGCGATAGGCTTTGCGTTCTGTAACGCTCACCTGATTCCCGCAGAGGCGCCGGTCTTGACTGGGTGAATGCCGTATCTTCAAAGGTGATGTGTAACACACGGTTGGCTCTTTGGGCTGGACCTCTGTGCACTGTATGTCTGACTCGAAGAGTAAGATGTCTGCAGATAGAAAATATGGGATTAATGAACTGGGGTTATTGGGTGCCTCTCTCCTCTTCCCTTTCTCTTCTCCTGTAGAACCCCAAAGGTTAACACCCTCACCTTAGGTAAGTGAACGCTGAGCTCTCCATCTGCCTCGGGGCAGGGTGCCGTAACCAGGTTCTTCACTGGATAAGGGTGCAGGCCTCTTGACCTCAGAGGACTGCTGTCCGTCGTTAACTGCACGAACGGTAAGTTCTGGGCACTTCAAATGTCTTAAAAGTCTTTTGTAATGATATCTCTTGTTTTGCAGGGTTCCGGCGATGGCGGATGGCGGGCTGATGAGAGTTGAGGATCGAACCCGCGTGAGGAATAGAAGCGCCTGGAAGCACGTAAGTAAGCGCTTGTAGCCTGCTTCACGATGCGTACTAACTGTCCCTTTTATCTTGCAGGTACAAGTTCGGAGCTTTAGAGAAGCTGAAGGGTGCTGGAATACCCACTGGATTCGGCGTGGGAAGGAGTAATGGCACGTGAGTAATAAAGTTGCCCAATGTCTTTAAATGCACCTTCTTTTGTCTTTCAGATGCGGGATGCAGCGCCGAAGGCCTCCGGAGCGTGCGAAGAGCTGGTAAGCTTTTGTCTTTCAGATGCCGGAATGCAGTGCGAAGACCTCCGGAGCATGCGAAGAGTAGGTAAGCCTTTGTCTTTCAGATGCCGGAATGCAGCGCGAGGCGTTGGTGACAGCCGATGGACCAGGTAAGAGATGTGCTGCCACTGAAGACCGTAGTGCTAACCTGTTCTTTCTTTGTCTTTACAGGTGCTGCTGAAGACTGGATTCCAGGATGGTAAGCCTGTGTTCCCTTAGGCCCAGGATCAGAAGCAGAAGACACGATGAGCGTTCTGCTGCAGAGAATGCAGAATAACGCAAAGCAAGATTCATCCATCGGGTGTGGTTTAAATAGCCTCCTGTAGTGCTTAGGTGTCTCATTCCACAGCCACGCCTAAGAAAAGAGTTCCTGCTTTCCAGAAGAGTTCCAGTGTTCTGAACCTAGGGAGTGGCTCCTGCCCCACCCAACAGGAAAAGTAGTCCCAAACAGAAGAGGATCAGGGGTTCAACTGGCAGGTAAGTAAGCAGCATGGTCTGCTGCAGGTAAGTCCACCCAAGCATTATGAGCCCGGCGCTTCCAGCGCTGGGACTGGGCATCTTTATGAGCCTGGTGCCACTGGCGCCAGGACAGGGTCCAAAAGGTCCCAATTGGGACTGGCTGGCACTCGGAACCGGGGTTATGGGTCTGCTTCCAAGGGAGTCGGGCAAGTCCTGATCTTTTGGAAGCAGAGATCATGACACATATGCTAACATTCAAATTCCATTTAAGTGTGGCACATGCTAGCATTCACAATCCTATCTAGATGCGACGCAGGCTAATGCTCACAATTCTAAGTGTGGGATATGCTAACATTCGAATTCCATCTAAGTGTGGCACATGCTAACATTCAAATTCCATCTGAGTGTGGCACATGCTAACATTCACAATCCTATCTAGATGTGCCGCAGGCTAATGTTCACAATTCTAAGTGTGGGATATGCTAACATGCGAATTCCATTTAAGTGTGGCACATGGTAACATTCAAATTCCATCTGAGTGTGGCACATGCTAACATTCACAATCTTATCTAGATGTGCCGCATGCTAACGTTCACAATTCGAAGTGTGGCATATGCTAACATTCCCAATTCCATTTAAGTGTTGCACATCCTAACATTCATAATTCCATCCAAGTGTGTCATATGCTAACATTCAAATTACATCTAAGTGTGGCACATGCTAAGATTTAAATTCCATCTGAGTATGGCACATGCTAACATTCACAATCCTATATAGATGTGCCGCAGGCTGACGTTCCCAATTCTAAGTGTGGGATATGCTAACATTCAAGATCCATCTAAGTGTGGCGCATGCTAACATTCACAATCCTATCTAGTGGCGAAGCAGGATAATGTTCACAATTCTAAGTGTGGCACATGCTAACATTCAAATTCCATCTGAGTGTGGCGCATGCTAACATTCACAATCCTATCTAGATGTGGCGCAGGCTAACGTTCACAATTCTAAGTGTGGGATATGCTAACATTCCCAATTCCATTTAAGTGTTGCACATCCTAACATTCATAATTCCACCCAAGTGTGGCATATGTTAACATTCGAATTCCATCTAAGTGTGGCACATGCTAGCATTCACAAACCTATCTAGATGCGACACAGGCTAATGTTGACAATTCTAAGTGTGGGATATGCTAACATTCGAATTCCATCTAAGTGTGGCACATGCTTGAGTGTGGCACATGCTAACATTCACAATCCTTTCTAAATGTTCCGCAGGCTAATGTTCACAATTCTAAGTGTGGGATATGCTAACATTCGAATTCCATTTAAGTGTGGCACATGCTAACATTCAAATTCCATCTGAGTGTGGCACATGCTAACATTCACAATCCTATCTAGGTGTGCCGCAGGCTAACGTTCACAATTCTAAGTGTGGCATATGCTAACATTCCCAATTCCATTTAAGTGTTGCACATCCTAACATTCATAATTCCATCCAAGTGTGGCATATGCTAACATTCGAATTCCATCTAAGTGTGGCACATGCTAACATTCAAGATCCATCTAAGTGTGGCACATGCTAGCATTCAGAATCCTATCTAGATGCGACAGAGGCTAATGTTCACAATTCTAAGTGAGGGATATGCTAACATTCAAATTACATCTAAGTGTGGCACATGCTAAGATTTAAATTCCATCTGAGTGTGGCACATGCTAACATTCACAATCCTATATAGTTGTGACGCAGGCTAACAATCCCAATTCTAAGTGTGGGACATGCTAGCATTCACAATCCTATCTAGTGGCGATGCAGGCTAATGTTCACAATTCTAAGTGTGGCACATGCTAACATTCACAATCCTATCTAGATGTGCTGCAGGCTACCGTTAACAATTCTAAGTGAGGGATATGCTAACATTCGAATTCCATCTAAGTGTGGCTCATGCTAACATTCACAATCCTATCTAGATGCGCCGCAGGCTATTGTTCACAATTCTAAGTGTGGGATATGCTAACATTCCCAATTCCATTTAAGTGTTGCACATCCTAACATTCATAATTCCATCCAAGTGTGGCATATGCTAACATTCGAATTCCATCTAAGTGTGGCACATGCTAACATTCAAGATCCATCTAAGTGTGGCACATGCTAGCATTCACAATCCTATCTAGATGCGACGCAGGCTAATGTTCACAATTCTAAGTGTGGGATATGCTAACATTTGAATTCCATCTAAGTGTGGCACATGCTAACATTCAAATTCCATCTGAGTGTGGCACATGCTAACATTCACAATCCTATCTAGATGTGCCGCAGGCTAATGTTCACAATTCTAAGTGTGGGATATGCTAACATTCGAATTCCATTTAAGTGTGGCACATGCTAACATTCAAATTCCATCTGAGTGTGGCACATGCTAACATTCACAATCTTATCTAGATGTGCCGCAGGCTAACGTTCACAATTCTAAGTGTGGCATATGCTAACATTCCCAATTCCATTTAAGTGTTGCACATCCTAACATTCATAATTCCATCCAAGTGTGGCATATGCTTACATTTGAATTCCAACTAAGTGTGGCACATGCTAACATTCAAGATCCATCTAAGTGTGGCACATGCTAGCATTCACAATCCTATCTAGATGCGACAGAGACTAATGTTCACAATTCTAAGTGTGGGATATGCTAACATTCAAATTACATCTGAGTGTGGCACATGCTAACAATCACAATCCTATCTAGATGCGACGCAGGCTAATGTTCACAATTTTAAGTGTGGGATATGCTAACTTTAGAATGCCATCTAAGTGTGGCACATGCTAAGATTTAAATTCCATCTGAGTATGGCACATGCTAACATTCACAATCCTATATAGATGTGCCGCAGGCTGATGTTCCCAATTCTAAGTGTGGGATATGCTAACATTCATGATCCATCTAAGTGTGGCACATGCTAGCATTCACAATCCTAGCTAGTGGCGAAGCAGGATAATGTTCACAATTCTAAGTGTGGCACATGCTAACATTCAAATTCCATCTGAGTGTGGCACATGCTAATATTCACAATCCTATCTAGATGTGCTGCAGGCTAACATTCACAATTCTAAGTGTGGGATATGCCAACATTCGAATTCCATCTAAGCGTGGCACATGATAAAATTCCAATTCCATCTGAGTGTGGCACATGCGAGCATTCACAATCCTATCTAGATGCGATGCAGGCTAATGTTCACAATTCTAAGTGTGGGATATGCTAACATTCGAATTCCATTTAAGTGTGGCACATGCTAACATTCAAATTCCATCGCAGTGTGGCAATGCTAACAATCACAATCCTATCTAGATGCGACGCAGGCTAATGGTCACAATTTTAAATGTGGGATATGCTAACATTCAAATTCCATGTAAGTGTGGCTCATGCTAACATTCACAATCCTATCTAGATGTGCCGCAGGCTAACGTTCACAATTCTAAGTGTGGGATATGCTAACATTCCCAATTCCATTTAAGTGTTGCACATCCTAACATTCATAATTCCATCCAAGTGTGGTATATGCTAACATTCAAATTACATCTAAGTGTGGCACATGCTAACATTCAAGATCCATCTAAGTGTGGCACATGCTAGCATTCACAATCCTATCTAGATGCGACGCATGCTAATGTTCACAATTCTAAGTGTGGGATATGCTAACATTCGAATTCCATCTAAGTGTGGCACATGCTAACATTCAAGATCCATCTAAGTGTGGCACATGCTAGCATTCACAATCCTATCTAGAGGCAATGCAGGCTAATGTTCACACTTCTAAGTGTGGGATATACTAACATTCAAATTCCATCTAAGTGTGACACATGCTAACATTGAAATTCCATCTGAGTGTGGCACAAGCTAACATTCACAATCCTATCTAGATGTGCCACAGGCTAACGTTCCCAATTTTAAGTGTGGCCTATGCTAACATTCGAATTCCATCTAAGTGTGGCACATGATAATATTCCAATTCCATCTGAGTGTGGCACATGCTAGCATTCACAATCCTATCTAGATGCGATGCAGGCTAATGTTCACAGTTCTAAGTATGGGATATGCTAACATTCGAATTCCATTTAAGTGTGGCACATGCTAACAAATTCCATCTGAGTGTGGCACATGCTAACAATCACAATCCTATCTAGATGCGACGCAGGCTAATGGTACGTGCGCGGGAATTTCCACACGCGACTTGGCTGGGTACGTGGATCTCAGGAGTGCGCGGGAAGTCTCACACGCGATTTGGCAGGGTACGTGGATTTCAGGGGTGCGCGGGAAGTTCCACACGCGATTTGGCCGGGTACATGCGCGGGAATTTCCACACGCGACTTGGCTGGGTACGTGTATTTCAGGGGTACGCGGGAAATTCTACACGCAATTTGGCTGTGTGCTCCCAGGTATTCCCTGTACACCCTCCACGGTCCCTGCAGGCAGCCGACACCACAGGGGACTACCCTGCACACCTGCTCATGTCACCCAGCACCCCCACCCCCCAGCACTGTGGGGCACCCTCCACCAGGCCCCCACTCATGTCCCCTATCACCCCCACCCCCCAGCATCCAGGGGCACCCTCCACCAGGCCCCCACTCATGTCTCCCATCACCCCCACCCCCCAGCATTGCAGGGCACCCTCCACCAGGCTCCCACTCATGCCTCCCATCACCCCCACCCCACAGCAGTGCAGGGCACCCTCCACCAGGCCCCTACTCATGTCCAACCGATGTCCCCCTGCACCCTCACCCCCCGGCATCCAGGGGCACCCTCCACCAGGCCCCCACTCATGTCTCCCATCACCCCCACCCCCTAGCAGTGCAGGGGCAGCACCACCAGGCCCCCACTCATGTCTCCCACCACCCCCACCCCTCAGCATTGCAGGGCACCCTCCACCAGGCCCCCACTCATGTCTCCCACCCACCCTACCCCCCAGCCACCAGGGGCAGCCTCCACCAGGCCCCCACTCATGCCTCCCACCACCCCCACCCACCAGCCACCAGGGGCAGCCTCCACCATACCCCCACTCATGTCTCCCACCACCCCCACCCCCCAGCAGTGCAGGGGCACCCTCCACCAGGCTCCCACTCATGTCTCCCACCACCCCCACCCCCTAGCAGTGCAGGGGCAGCCTCCACCAGGCCCCCACTCATGTCTCCCACCCACCCCACCCCCCAGCCACCAGGGGCAGCCTCCACCAGGCCCCCACTCATGTCTCCCACCACCCCCACCCCCCAGCCACCAGGGGCAGCCTCCACCATGCCCCCACTCATGTCTCCCACCACCCCCACCCCCCAGCAGTGCAGGGGCACCCTCCACCAGGCTCCCACTCATGTCTCCCACCACCCCCCCCCTAGCAGTGTAGGGGCAGCCTCCACCAGGCCTCCACTCATGTCTCCCACCCCCCAACCCCACAGCCACCAGGGGCACCCTCCAC
Source organism: Ambystoma mexicanum (assembly GCF_040938575.1). Taxonomy (NCBI): domain Eukaryota; kingdom Metazoa; phylum Chordata; class Amphibia; order Caudata; family Ambystomatidae; genus Ambystoma; species Ambystoma mexicanum. The sequence goes on along the minus strand of NC_090928.1, from coordinate 84,813,169 downwards.
CATGCCCCCACTCATGTCTCCCACCACCCCCACCCCCCAGCATTGCAGGGGCACCCTCCACCAGGCCCCCACTCATGTCTCCCATCACCCCCACCCCCTAGCAGTGCAGGGGCAGCACCACCAGGCCCCCACTCAAGTCTCCCACCACCCCCACCCCCCAGCATTGCAGGGCACCCTCCACCAGGCCCCCACTCATGTCTCCCACCACCCCCACCCCCCAGCAGTGCAGGGGCACCCTCCACCAGGCCCCCACTCATGTCTCCCATCACCCCCACCCCCTAGCAGTGCAGGGGCAGCACCACCAGGCCCCCACTCATGTCTCCCATCACCACCACCCCCTAGCAGTGCAGGGGCAGCACCACCAGGCCCCCACTCATGTCTCCCACCCCACACGCCCCAGAACAATGTGGGGCACCCTCCACCAGGCCACCACTCATGTCTCCCACCACCCCCACCCCCCAGCAGTGCAGGGGCAGCCTCCACCAGGCCCCCACTCATGTCTCCCACCACCCCCACCCCCTAGCAGTGCAGGGGCAGCACCACCAGGTCCCCACTCATGTCTCCCATCACCACCACCCCCTAGCAGTGCAGGGGCAGCACCACCAGGCCCCCACTCATGTCTCCCACCCCCCACTCCCCCAGCACTGTGCGGCACCCTCCACCAGGCCCCCACTCATGTCTCCCATCACCCCCACCCCCCAGCAGTGCAGGGCACCCTCCACCAGGCCCCTACTCATGTCCAACTCATGTCCCCCTGCACCCTCACCCCCCGGCATCCAGGGGCACCCTCCACCAGGCCCCCACTCATATCTCCCACCACCCCCACCCCCTAGCAGTGCAGGGGCAGCACCACCATGCCCCCACTCATGTCTCCCACCACCCCCACCCCCCAGCAGTGCAGGGGCACCCTCCACCAGGCCCCCACTCATGTCTCCCATCACCCCCACCCCCTAGCAGTGAAGGTACAGCACCACCAGGCCCCCACTCATGTCTCCCACCATCCCCACCCCCCAGCATTGCAGGGCACCCTCCACCAGACCCCCACTCATGTCTCCCACCCACCCCACCCCCCAGCCACCAGGGGCAGCCTCCACCAGGCCCCCACTCATGTCTAACACCACCCACACCCCCCAGCAACCGGGGGCAGCCTCCACCATACCCCCACTCATGTCTCCCACCACCCCCACCCCCCAGCAGTGCAGGGGCACCCTCCACCAGGCTCCCACTCATGTCTCCCACCACCCCCACCCCCTCGCAGTGCAGGGGCAGCACCACCAGGCCCCCACTCATGTCTCCCACCCCCCACCCCCCCCAGCACTGTGGGGCACCCTCCACCAGGCCCCCACTCATGTCTCCCATCACCCCCACCCCCCAGCAGTGCAGGGCACCCTCCACCAGGCCCCTACTCATGTCCAACTCATGTCCCCCTGCACCCTCACCCCCCGGCATCCAGGGGCACCCTCCACCAGGCCCCCACTCATGTCTCCCACCACCCCCACCCCCTAGCAGTGCAGGGGCAGCACCACCATGCCCCCACTCATGCCTCCCACCACCCCCACCCCCCAGCAGTGCAGGGGCACCCTCCACCAGGCCCCCACTCATGTCTCCCATCACCCCCACCCCCTAGCAGTGCAGGGGCAGCACCACCAGGCCCCCACTCATGTCTCCCACCACCCCCACCCCCCAGCATTGCAGGGCACCCTCCACCAGGCCCTCACTCATGTCTCCCACCCACCCCACCCCCCAGCCACCAGGGGCAGCCTCCACCAGGCCCCCACTCATGTCTAACACCACCCACACCCCCAGCAACCAGGGGCAGCCTCCACCATACTCCCACTCATGTCTCCCACCACCCCCACCCCCCATCAGTGCAGGGGCACCCTCCACCAGGCTCCCACTCATGTCTCCCACCACCCCCACCCCCTAGCAGTGCAGGGGCAGCACCACCAGGCCCCCACTCATGTCTCCCACCCCCCACCCCCCCCTCAGCACTGTGGGGCACCCTCCACCAGGCCCCCACTCATGTCTACCATCACCCCCACCCCCCAGCAGTGCAGGGCACCCTCCACCAGGCCCCTACTCATGTCCAACTCATGTCCCCCTGCACCCTCACCCCCCGGCATCCAGGGGCACCCTCCACCAGGCCCCCACTCATGTCTCCCACCACCCCCATCCCCTAGCAGTTCAGGGGCAGCACCACCATGCCCCCACTCATGTCTCCCACCACCCCCACCCCCCAGCAGTGCAGGGGCACCCTCCACCAGGCCCCCACTCATGTCTCCCATCACCCCCACCCCCTAGCAGTGCAGGGGCAGCACCACCAGGCCCCCACTCATGTCTCCCACCACCCCCACCCCCCAGCATTGCAGGGCACCCTCCACCAGGCCCCCACTCATGTCTCCCACCCACCCCGACCTCCAGCCACCAGGGGCAGCCTCCACCAGGCCCCCACTCATGTCTAACACCACCCACACCCCCCAGCAACCAGGGGCAGCCTCCACCATACCCCCACTCATGTCTCCCACCACCCCCACCCCCCAGCAGTGCAGGGGCACCCTCCACCAGGCTCCCACTCATGTCTCCCACCACCCCCACCCCCTAGCAGTGCAGGGCAGCTTCCACCAGGCCCCCACTCATGTCTCCCACCCACCCCACCCCCCAGCCACCAGCGGCAGCCTCCACCAGGCCCCCACTCATGTCTCCCACCACCGCCAGCCCCCAGCCACCAGGGGCAGCCTCCACCATGCCCCCACTCATGTCTCCCACCACCCCCACCCCCCAGCAGTGCAGGGGCACCCTCCACCAGGCTCCCACTCATGTCTCCCACCACCCCCACCCCCTGGCAGTGCAGGGGCAGCCTCCACCAGGCCCCCACTCATGTCTCCCACCCCCACCCCCCCCAGCCACCAGGGGCACCCTCCACCATGCCCCCACTCATGTCTCCCACCACCCCCACCCCCCAGCATTGCAGGGGCACCCTCCACCAGGCCCCCACTCATGTCTCCCATCACCCCACCCCCTAGCAGTGCAGGGGCAGCACCACCAGACCCCCACTCATGTCTCCCAACACCCCCACCCCCCAGCATTGCAGGGCACCCTCCACCAGGCCCCCACTCATGTCTCCCACCACCCCCACCCTCCAGCAGTGCAGGGGCACCCTCCACCAGGCCCCCACTCATGTCTCCCATCACCCCCACCCCCTAGCAGTGCAGGGGCAGCACCACCAGGCCCCCACTCATGTCTCCCATCCTCACCACCCCCTAGCAGTGCAGGGGCAGCACCACCAGGCCCCCACTCATGTCTCCCACCCCCCCCCAGCACTGTGGGGCACCCTCCACCAGGCCCCCACTCATGTCTCCCACCACCCCCACCCCCCAGCAGTGCAGGGTCAGCCTCCACCATGCCCCCACTCATGTCTCCCACCACCCCCACCCCCCAGCAGTGCAGGGGCACCCTCCACCAGGCTCCCACTCATGTCTCCCACCACCCCCACCCCCTAGCAGTGCAGGGGCAGCCTCCACCAGGCCCCCACTCATGTCTCCCACCCCCACCCCCCCAGCCACCAGGGGCACCCTCCACCATGCCCCCACTCATGTCTCCCACCACCCCCACCCCCCAGCATTGCAGGGGCACCCTCCACCAGGCCCCCACTCATGTCTCCCATCACCCCACCCCCTAGCAGTGCAGGGGCAGCACCACCAGACCCCCACTCATGTCTCCCACCACCCCCACCCCCCAGCATTGCAGGGCACCCTCCACCAGGCCCCCACTCATGTCTCCCACCACCCCCACCCTCCAGCAGTGCAGGGGCACCCTCCACCAGGCCCCCACTCATGTCTCCCATCACCCCCACCCCCTAGCAGTGCAGGGGCAGCACCGCCAGGCCCCCACTCATGTCTCCCATCCTCACCACCCCCTAGCAGTGCAGGGGAAGCACCACCAGGCCCCCACTCATGTCTCCCACCCCCCCAGCACTGTGGGGCACCCTCCACCAGGCCCCCACTCATGTCTCCCACCACCCCCACCCCCCAGCAGTGCAGGGGCAGCCTCCACCAGGCCCCCACTCATGTCTCCCACCACCCCCACCCCCCAGCAGTGCAGGGGCAGCCTCTACCAGGCCCCCACTCATGTCCAACTCATGTCTCCCACCACCCCCACGCCCCAGCAGTGCAGGGGCACCCTCCACCAGGCCCCCACTCATGTCTCCCACTACCCCACCCCCTAGCAGTGCAGGGGCAGCACCACCAGGCCCCCACTCATATCTCCCACCACCCCCACCTCCCAGCAGTGCAGGGGCACCCTCCACCGGGCCCCCACTCATGTCTCCCATCACCCCCACCCCCTAGCAGTGCAGGGGCAGCACCACCAGGCCCCCACTCATGTCTCCCACCACCCCCACCCCCCAGCATTGCAGGGCACCCTCCACCAGGCCCCCACTCATGTCTCCCACCATCCCCACCCCCAGAAGTGCAGGGGCACCCTCCACAAGGCCCCCACTCATGTCCAACTCATGTCCCCCTGCACCCCCACCCCCCAGCATCCAGGGGCACCCTCCACCAGGCCCCCACTCATGTCTCCCATCACCCCCACCCCCCAGCATTGCAGGGCACCCTCCACCAGGCCCCCACTCATGTCTCCCATCACCCCCACCCCCCAGCAGTGCAGGGCACCCTCCACCAGGCCCCCACTCATGTCCAACTCATGTCCCCCTGCACCACCACCCCCAGCACCCAGGGGCACCCTCCACCAGGCCCCCACTCATGTCTCCCACCACCCCCACCCCTTAGCAGTGCAGGGGCAGCAGCACCAGGCCCCCACTCATGTCTCCCACAACCCCCACCCCCCAGCAGTGCAGGGGCACCCTCCACCAGGCCCCCACTCATGTCTCCCATCACCCCCACCCCCTAGCAGTGCAGGGGCAGCACCACCAGGCCCCCATTCATGTCTCCCACCACTCCCACCCCCCAGCATTGCAGGGCACCCTCCACCAGGCCCCCACTAATGTCTCCCACCCACCCTACCCCCCAGCCACCAGGGGCAGCCTCCACCAGGCCCCCACTCATGTCTCCCACCACCCCACCCCCCAGGGGCAGCCTCCACCATGCCCCCACTCATGTCTCCCACCACCCCCACCCCCAGCCACCAGGGGCAGCCTCCACCATGCCCCCACTCATGTCTCCCACCCCCACCCCCCCAGCCACCAGGGGCACCCTCCACCATGCCCCCACTCATGTCTCCCACCACCCCCACCCCCCAGCATTGCAGGGGCACCCTCCACCAGGCCCCCACTCATGTCTCCCACCACCCCCACCCCCTCGCAGTGCAGGGGCAGCACCACCAGGCCCCCACTCATGTCTCCCACCACCCCCACCCCCCAGCATTGCAGGGCACCCTCCACCAGGCCCCCACTCATGTCTCCCACCACCCCCACCCCCCAGCAGTGCAGGGGCACCCTCCACCAGGCCCCCACTCATGTCTCCCATCACCCCCACCCCCTAGCAGTGCAGGGGCAACACCACCAGTCCCCCACTCTTGTCTCCCATCATCACCACCCCCTAGCAGTGCAGGGGCAGCACCACCAGGCCCCCACTCATGTCTCCCACCCCCCACCCCCCCAGCACTGTGGGGCACCCTCCACCAGGCCCCCACTCATGTCTCCCACCACCCCCACCCCCCAGCAGTGCAGGGGCAGCCTCCACCAGGGCCCCACTCATGTCTCCCACCACCCCCACCCCCTAGCAGTGCAGGGCACCCTCCACCAGGCCCCCACTCATGTCCAACTCATGTCTCCCACCCCCCCACCCCAAGCAGTGCAGGGGCACCCTCCACCAGGCCCCCACTCATGTCTCCCACTACCCCACCCCCTAGCAGTGCAGGGGCAGCACCACCAGGCCCCCACTCATATCTCCCACCACCCCCACCCCCCAGCAGTGCAGGGGCACCCTCCACCGGGCCCCCACTCATGTCTCCCATCACCCCCACCCCCTAGCAGTGCAGGGGCAGCACCACCAGGCCCCCACTCATGTCTCCCACCACCCCCACCCCCCAGCATTGCAGGGAACCCTCCACCAGGCCCCCACTCATGTCTCCCACCATCCCCACCCCCCAGCAGTGCAGGGGCACCCTCCACAAGGCCCCCACTCATGTCCAACTCATGTCCCCCTGCACCCCCACCCCCAGCATCCAGGGGCACCCTCCACCAGGCCCCCACTCATGTCTCCCATCACCCCCACCCCCCAGCATTGCAGGGCACCCTCCACCAGGCCCCCACTCATGTCTCCCATCACCCCCACCCCCCAGCAGTGCAGGGCACCCTCCACCAGGCCCCCACTCATGTCCAACTCATGTCCCCCTGCACCACCACCCCCAGCATCCAGGGGCACCCTCCACCAGGCCCCCAATCATGTCTCCCACCACCCCCACCCCCTAGCAGTGCAGGGGCAGCAGCACCAGGCCCCCACTCATGTCTCCCACAACCCCCACCCCCCAGCAGTGCAGGGGCACCCTCCACCAGGCCCCCACTCATGTCTCCCATCACCCCCACCCCCTAGCAGTGCAGGGGCAGCACCACCAGGCCCCCATTCATGTCTCCCACCACTCCCACCCCCCAGCATTGCAGGGCACCCTCCACCAGGCCCCCACTAATGTCTCCCACCCACCCTACCCCCCAGCCACCAGGGGCAGCCTCCACCAGGCCCCCACTCATGTCTCCCACCACCCCCACCCCCCAGGGGCAGCCTCCACCATGCCCCCACTCATGTCTCCCACCACCCCCACCCCCAGCCACCAGGGGCAGCCTCCACCATGCCCCCACTCATGTCTCCCACCACCCCCACCCCCCAGCAGTGCAGGGGCACCCTCCACCAGGCTCCCACTCATGTCTCCCACCCCCACCCCCCCAGCCACCAGGGGCACCCTCCACCATGCCCCCACTCATGTCTCCCACCACCCCCACCCAGCAGCATTGCAGGGGCACCCTCCACCAGGCCCCCACTCATGTCTCCCACCACCCCCACCCCCTAGCAGTGCAGGGGCAGCACCACCAGGCCCCCACTCATGTCTCCCACCACCCCCACCCCCCAGCATTGCAGGGCACCCTCCACCAGGCCCCCACTCATGTCTCCCACCACCCCCACCCCCCAGCAGTGCAGGGGCACCCTCCACCAGGCCCCCACTCATGTCTCCCATCACCCCCACCCCCTAGCAGTGCAGGGGCAACACCACCAGTCCCCCACTCATGTCCCCCATCATCACCACCCCCTAGCAGTGCAGGGGCAGCACCACCAGGCCCCCACTCATGTCCCCCACCCCCCACCCCCCCCAGCACTGTGGGGCACCCTCCACCAGGCCCCCACTCATGTCTCCCACCACCCCCACCCCCCAGCAGTGCAGGGGCAGCCTCCACCAGGGCCCCACTCATGTCTCCCACCACCCCCACCCCCTAGCAGTGCAGGGCACCCTCCACCAGGCCCCCACTCATGTCCAACTCATGTCTCCCACCACCCCCACCCCCCAGCAGTGCAGGGGCACCCTCCACCAGGCCCCCACTCATGTCTCCCACTACCCCACCCCCTAGCAGTGCAGGGGCAGCACCACCAGGCCCCCACTCATATCTCCCACCACCCCCACCCCCCAGCAGTGCAGGGGCACCCTCCACCGGGCCCCCACTCATGTCTCCCATCACCCCCACCCCCTATCAGTGCAGGGGCAGCACCACCAGGCCCCCACTCATGTCTCCCACCACCCCCACCCCCCAGCATTGCAGGGAACCCTCCACCAGGCCCCCACTCATGTCTCCCACCATCCCCACCCCCCAGCAGTGCAGGGGCACCCTCCACAAGGCCCCCACTCATGTCCAACTCATGTCCCCCTGCACCCCCACCCCCCAGCATCCAGGGGCACCCTCCACCAGGCCCCCACTCATGTCTCCCATCACCCCCACCCCCCAGCATTGCAGGGCACCCTCCACCAGGCCCCCACTCATGTCTCCCATCACCCCCACCCCCCAGCAGTGCAGGGCACCCTCCACCAGGCCCCCACTCATGTCCAACTCATGTCCCCCTGCACCACCACCCCCAGCATCCAGGGGCACACTCCACCAGGCCCCCACTCATGTCTCCCACCACTCCCACCCCCTAGCAGTGCAGGGGCAGCACCACCAGGCCCCCACTCATGTCTCCCACCACCCCCACCCCCCAGCAGTGCAGGGGCACCCTCCACCAGGCCCCCACTCATGTCTCCCATCACCCCCACCCCCTAGCAGTGCAGGGGCAGCACCACCAGGCCCCCATTCATGTCTCCCACCACCCCCACCCCCCAGCATTGCAGGGCACCCTCCACCAGGCCCCCACTCATGTCTCCCACCCACCCTACCCCCCAGCCACCAGGGGCAGCCTCCACCAGGCCCCCACTCATGTCTCCCACCACCCCCACCCCCCAGCCACCAGGGGCAGCCTCCACCACGCCCCCACTCATGTCTCCCACCACCCCCACCCCCCAGCAGTGCAGGGGCACCCTCCACCAAGCTCCCACTCATGTCTCCCACCACCCCCACCCCCTAGCAGTGCAGGGGCAGCCTCCACCAGGCCCCCACTCATGTCTCCCACCCACCCCACCCCCCAGCCACCAGGGGCAGCCTCCGCCAGGCCCCCACTCATGTCTCCCACCACCCCCACCCCTCAGCCACCAGGGGCAGCCTCCACCATGCCCCCACTCATGTCTCCCACCACCCCCATCCCCCAGCAGTGCAGGGGCACCCTCCACCAGGCCCCCACTCATGTCTCCCACCACCCCCACCCCCTAGCAGTGCAGGGGCACCCTCCACCAGGCCCCCACTCATGTCCAACTCATGTCCCCCTGCACCCCCACCCCCCAGCATCCAGGGGCACCCTCCACCAGGCCCCCACTCATGTCTCCCATCACCCCCACCCCCTAGCAGTGCAGGGGCAGCACCACCAGGCCCCCACTCATGTCTCCCACCACCCCCACCCCCCAGCATTGCAGGGCACCCTCCACCAGGTCCCCACTCATGTCTCCCACCACCCCCATCCCCCAGCAGTGCAGGGCCACCCTCCACCAGGCCCCCACTCATGTCCAATTCATGTCCCTCTGCACCCCCACCCCCCAGCATCCAGGGGCACCCTCCACCAGGCCCCCACTCATGTCCTCCTGCACCCAGGTCCTCACAATCCCCAATCATGTGCGTAATGGTCAGCCTCCACAGCCAAAAGGCCCTACCAAGTAACCCATTCGCCCACATGGAAATGGAAATTACATGTTACACCCCCAATGTTCATAAAGCAAATGAACCCATGTCCGTCACACACAATGGTTGCAATTGAATGGGAAAACACCCAACATGACATGCATGAAACCAATGAGATGATACCACACAGTGAAGTATGAAAACAAAATTGTATTAAAAAAATTGAATGCAAATGAAATGAAACAAACTTCAATGGCAATGAAAAAAAGATAAGCTGCTTGTCCGTCAAAAAAAATCAAAAATACAAATCCAAATTCAAAAAAATGTTGTCCAAAGTCACATTAAAAATAAAATCAATCCGAGAGAGAAAAAGAAATGCAAAGACCATTGCTCCATGGTGAATAAATAAAAAAAAACAAAAAAACAATCCAATGAAGAACTATGTACAAAACATCCAAGGGTCCCTGAGCCCAACTGAACAAAGGAAACCTACAAAAAACCCTAACTAAAATGCAACTATATACAAAAAGTGGAGCAGTGTCCGTCGACTCCAAATCATAAGAAGAAACAAAGGAAACCTAAAACTAAAGAACTATATACAAAGGCGGCGGGCAAGTCCAGCGGCTCACTCCGTGGTGTTCCGGGCCAGGGCATCATCAAACTCCTCTTCGATGTCCCGGAGGCGGTCCTGTTCCATGGCCCGAGGGTCCGCAGGGACGACGGCATCTGCTCCTCCAACCCCCTGCGGATTGCCTCGAGGCACTCGGCCTGCCTCAGGGCCCTCCGCATGGAGTTCTCCGCCCTGACCATCGTGAGCCGCGCCTCTTCCGCCCGCCGCCGCTCCGCACCTATCTGCTGGCCCAACCACAGCCACACGGAAGACACTTCCCGTCCTGGGTCCTCCTGCCCTCCGGCCGATGCCTGCCCCTCCGATGTTGATGGCCCCGAGCCATGATGCCTCCCACGTTGACTCTGCTGCTGCCTCCGACGCAACTGCCTCTGCCAGCACGATGGCATCCAGGCTGATGGAATCCACCGACGCTGTCGTGCACGTGCCCTGCCTGATGATGCCGGCACATCCTCCATCTGCTGGGGTACAGTTGCTGTGGTGTCCACCCCTGCTGGACCTCCGACTCCTGACTGTGGCAGGGTTGGGATCCCCACCGAGCTGGCTGCATTGGTCAGGGCAGGTCCACAGGGGGCCCTGGTGGCATCTGGGCCGGAAGACGGCAAGGAGAACGACCGGCGTATAGCCTCCACAGAGGAGGAGAGGGCCGCCAGATTGGCCGACACATGCAGGAAACCCCCAAACATGGAAGATCCCAATTGGGCCACGTCGGCACGGTGCTCTTCGTGATGACGTGCGTGCTCCTCCCGGGAGGCACGCACGTCATCACGAATTGCACCCGCGCGCATCGTAACCCCAATCAGGACCTTCTCCGTACGGCCATGGGTCCCCTCGTCCACAGGTGGAGGGGAGTCAGGTGACATGGGCATCCCCTCTACCTGCGGACAGGCCTGGGACGGGGCATCCCTGCTGGTGCATGGTGGTGCACTCACAGGGTCAGGGACAGCGACATGCACAGGCCCCTCCACGGTGACCTGTGCTGCCTCCTGCCCCTGCCCCTGGACTGCACCACTTGCACCAGCAGGGATGTCCCCACCAGGCCCCATGTGTGCCTCAGTGGCGGCCTCCTCCTCCTCTGTGGAAACCACCAACCTGGATGGCTCCTCACCGTCTTCCGCCGTAGCAGGCCCCTGTGGGGGCTCACCCACCCCTTCCGCTGCAGCCCTCCGGGCATCCCCGCCGCCTTGCTCCACAGCGCCGTCTCCGCCCTCTTCTTCACTAGCCGCTGCGTAGAGGGAGACATAGAACACAAGCATCAGGGTACTGTACAATGGTCCACTACACAGGAAGCAATAGCAGATGAGTACCACTGTCAAAGTACACTTCCATCATGTCCCTCCACAACACATGGGTCAGTCCAGGCAAAACACACACAGTAACAGGCATGGTGCATGCCATGGACATTTCCATACATGTCCAATGGACTCTTGAAACATACAATGATATGGAACTCACATGCATCATGGGTCATGCCTGTCACATGCACACACTTCACCTCAGTCACATCCATCTGGCCTCATACACCCCAAACACAGCGGATACAAGGATAACTAGGCTGCATCAGTGAATCTGTGCATTGTCACAGACATGTGTCATGCATCTATGGCATTCACAAGTCACAGACACGCAGGTCAGGCACACAGACATGGCTACCATATATGTACCTGGCATCAGCACCCATCCCTCACCCCCACCCATGTCCAGGAACAGAGACTGGCATGCTCTCATGTGCAAAATCTGCATAGGGCTCCCCATGTTGCATTTAAACACATGCAACAACCATGTGGTTCACACATCACTGGTCGCACATGTATTACCATGATGTCCCTGCACACATACATGTGTACATGGCCTATGTCACACATACAGGCAAGTATCAGACAACCAGCACACCGCAACATGCCCTGTCTCACACAGCAATGCTTGGCCACTTACCGCTCAACTCCAGACAGGTCTCCCTCTCAAGGATCTGGGCGTGGAGCGCTGGGCGTACGCGTTCCAGGACCCTCATCTGGATGGAACTCATGCGGCCCCAGCCCCCCTCCACAAGGCGCCGGGTCTTCACGAGGGTCCTGGACCTCAAGTCCTCCCAGCGCTTCTTGATCTTCTGGATGTCGCGGGTTGCCACCCCCTCCGCGTTGATGGCAACCACACAGTCGGCCCAGATCCTCTCCCGTCCTTCCTTGCTGGCGCGGGACGATCCAAAGAGGGCATCATACTGCCCCAGGACATGCTCCACCAGGACACCAACTTCGGTGGCAGTGAAGCTGGTGCCCATCTGCCCCTCTGGCCTGGGGTTGCCACTGGTGCCAGTTGTCGAAGTGCCCAACATGGCAACCCCAGAGGCAGGAGTGGGTGGGCAACTGGGTCCTGGGGCTGGGCTGTGGAGCGATGTTATCCCAGTCGGGAGTCTTCTGTTCCAGCAGGGGTGGACACAGCAACTGGACCCCTGCAGATGGCTGATGTGCAGGCACCAAATGGCAGGGCACGGTGGCAGCAGGCAGGCAGGCAGGCAGGCAGGCAGGCAGCAGCAGATGGCACGTGGGAGGCTGCTCAGGGCACTGGGGGGCAGTAATTCGGCATTCTGGGCAGGAGCGTGGTCTTCCGTGTTTTTTCGCGTGGCCAGCTTGATACGGAGTGATTTGGCACGTGAAAATCCTGCACGTCAGCGTGAAATTCGAGGAAAGGCCCTTAGCGCGTAAGCGCGTCAGCACACATACGCGATTCTATTGGACCAAAGGCCCTCAGCGCGTAAGCGCGTCTGTGACGTGACCCGCACGGGTGTTTCCCACATAGCACGTGATGATGGAGCACACGTGGAAAGACTGCACGTCAGAGTGTCATCGCGTGTAATTGGACAAAAGTGCGCGTACACGCGATTGGCCTATGTACGTGTATTTCAGGGGTGCGCGGGCACTTACACACTCTAGTACATCAGCGCACGTGTATTCCGGGGTGTGCGCGGGAATTTCCACACGCTATTGGCCTGGGTACTGGATTTCAGGGGTGCGCGGGAAGTTTCACACGCTCGCCTACAACACGCGCAAAGAAACACGTACGCCAGTAGGAAGCAGGCATACGTCGACCCGCGACGCATAAATTTGCGCGCAAAAAACTAACAAGCTCAGACGCCAGGATGAATATACCGCTCCTAGCAGCAGTGGCCGTGGGCTACCAAAGGAGGAGGAGGAGGATAGTCAGGGCCAGAATTTTCACACCCAGAACCAGCCTTTTCGGGATGCCTGATGACCAGGTGTATGGGAGGTACAGGTTTCCACCACACATAATACTGGACCTGGTGAGTGAGTGGGAGGATGACCTCACATCACCCACCCTGTGCTCCCAAGCACTCAGCCCCCTGGAGAAGGTCCTCAATGTACTGCACTTCTTAGCCACTGGATCATTTCAGCGGACAAGTGCCATAGTGGGTGGGGTGTCACAGGCCACGCAGTCACGCTGCCTACACCAGGTCTTGAACATCATCACTGCACGCCCATCAGTCCGCAGGCACATATACCTGCCCAGAACACCTGTAGAAAGGCATGCTGCCGCCCTGGATTTTTACGGTGTGGCACGATTCCCCAAAGTGCTAGGTGCCATCGACTGCATCCATGTGGCTCTACGTCCCCCCAGGGCATCTGAGCACAACTATAGGAACCGCAAGCACTGGCATTACATCAACGTGCAGGTAGTATGTAATGCCAAGGGAATCATCACCTCAGTATATGCCAACTATCCCGGGTCCACCCACGACAGCTTCATTTACCGAATGTCCACCCTAAGCCGGGACCTAGAAGCTGGGCGGCATGGCGATACATGGCTGCTTGGTGAGTATGAATGCCACTGCACATGCAGGCATGTCAGATACTGAGCAAGGTCACAACCACACCAATGATACCCATCACCACCTCCACAGGGGACAGTGCCTACCCTCTCAGCCCCCACATGATGACACCAATTCGGAACCCCACCACGCCACCCGAGGTAAGATATAACACAGCCCACATTGCAACCCGGGGCATAGTGGAGCGCACATTCGGAGTGCGTAAGTCACGCTTTCGCTCCCTTGACCGTTCTGGCGGGCAGCTGTTATACGCTCTCCCAGTAGTGTGCAGGATCATAGTGGCAGCATGTGTCCTGCACAACGTTGCAACATGCCGGGGCCTGGCCGTGGACATGGTGGTGCCCCCACATCCCCAACCACATGCACGCCCGCTGCGCATGGGAGGGGAAAGGGCACGGGGGGAGGCAGCCCGTACACAGCTAGTGGCTAATTACTTCACATAGAAATCACACCCCTGTGGAGTGCACACTGCCCTGGCACATACCATCTGACAATCAATGATGACTCAACCTGACACTGATCCTGAATGTCTGGAGAATCAACCGTCAAAACCATATCAGCCTGAGATTGTTCACCTGGAAGTGTTACAATGTGTGCATCCCTACCTACACAGACACCACCAATGCAGTTTCGTGAAAAAACACATTAATGCAGCTAAAATGAATACCCACTTGCAAAATGCAACATGAGGACAGTGCCATGTCACCCAACCCATCCCCAGCACCGCCACACGACACACCATGCCATGTCATGCTATGTGCAGGTAAACAAAGTAATCCCCACAACATGACACAAGTGTCACAAAGTACAGTGTCCCTAATTGAAACTCGCGACACCTGAAATGCTTACAGTAATGCAGGACCAACGACACACTTGAGCAGGTATTTAGCAATAACACTTATCAGCTACTGACCCTCAAAACTACCATTAACATGACATTACAAATGTAAGGAATTAGTAATCTCACCACCTGGAAATGCCTGCACTCCCACCACTTCCAACTGTACAGTGTTGCCGCCATGTAGAGTTGTAGGTGCACTGCTGCCAACATGGACCCCATCTCCAAAGTAGAGGACCTTGTGTAGACCTGAGGAAAGGACCTGCAAATTAGGAGGTAGACATGGATGATGAGTTACACATCAATGCAACATGCAGTGTACAACACAACAGCAATATGCACTAGGAATGTATACACAGTATTGACTAGACTACCCACACATGTAGTGGGAGTCCAATGTCATCATGTATGTCAATGTCACTTGGGCACACCCTTTGCAAGCCCATGGAAAAGGGAAGCAGGAGGGGTGTGTGTGACAAAAACCCAAGCATCTGAACCAAATACATGACAAGCCTGCATGTGCCCAGCCACAATGCAGCGTATGCCCACGGGAGCCACACAAGGCAACACACTGTCCCAACAAAAAAAAAATCAAAAAAAAAAAAATCAAAAATGGCCATTAATGGGCCCGGGGGGGTTGGGGAGGCCAGCCAGGAGGTCCGAGGACAGGGTGCACACCAAAACCCACCTGTGTGGATCTTGCGAAAAAAAAACACCTCCCTGGGCTCATGGCCCACACGGCTACCCTATTGTGGGAGTATCACTGCTGTCGCTATTATCACCCTGTGCAGCTGCATCCGGAGGTGGTGGCACTATGGGAGACAGCCCACGCAAGGCCCTAGTCTGTTCCTCCATGGCTGCAAGCATGCGGGTGTGGTAGGTCTCGTTCTGGAGGATGAGTGTGCGGAGGTCCCCATGCAACAACTCACGGGATGCCCGGACCTCCGCCCTAGTTGCCTGCATCTCAGCTGAGAGCGTACGGGTGAGACGCTCCAGCTGCTGTTCTGTCCTTCGGTTTGTTGAAGCCTCAAGCTCAACAAGAGTCGTCCTGAGGTGAAGGAGTTCCAGCCTCAGGGCTTCCTGCAGAGTCGCCAGTGCCGCCCGCCTGTCCCTGTTGGACGCCAACATGTCCTCCCTGTGTGACTGGCAGATGGAGTCGGTTGCCTGCTGTAGTCGCTCCATCAGCCTTTCGGGGGGCCAATGGAAGTGACCACTCTATCCATGGCCTGAGCCATCATCTCTGATGATGCTGCCTGTTGGGTTGCCATACCGTAAATGGATTGCTCCCATGCGGTATTGCCAGGTGGCGTACGGCCACCACGTCAGCGGGCACCACACCTGTCTGGGGCAAGGCGAACTGGGCCTTGCTGTGCCGGCACTTCCTGAGGCTGCAGGACTGCATTCCCCCTCTGATCTGCTGGCCCAGGAACAGGATCAGATGTCGCGGAGTGTGACCCTGCATCCGTAACCACCAAAGGCATAGCTGCCAACACTGACATCCCCATTGCGGGTTCTGACCCTGGTGCAGGTGGGTGGGACAGAACAGAATCCCTCCCAGGAACACTCACCTGCGACGGCACGTAGGTCTCATTATCCGAATCAACACCTGAGTACAGCTCGGGGGAGGTGCAGCCAGAGACACCCCTTGAGAGCACGACCTGCAGCAGTTGTGGGTTCTCACCCACCACCACACCACGTCCCTCACTGGTGGTCGGTCGGCCCTCAGACCCCTCCTGGGTCTGCACCATCTCCACAACCCCAGCAGTATCAGTTGCGTCTTCCGCTGCAAAGACATAAAAGCAAACAAATGGAAACAGGCATTAGCACCATGGCACACAATGAGGGCTGAGAAGCAACAGAACCAGTACTTGATTGACACATGTCCCACATGACTAAAACCCTCCCATGCATGCACCCTCACTGCGTATGAAGGGTAGGCAAATGGCACACACTGATGACACCAAGATGGAAGATGAACACATTTTCTGCATGCTGCCTGGCAGTGGCATCACACATTGGCCTGTGATTGCCAGGTGAAATACACATGCCATCACACAGATGGCATGTACCATTGCTATTGAGTGAAGATGGAGCGGAGGGCAGCACTTATTCATTCAGTCCAGTTCCCTCATGTAATACCTTTTCTAATTCAAACAGGTCTGATTTTTCACCTGGAGCTGCCAGTCCAAAATGGTCCGATTGTACAGGGACATGTCTAAACAAATGATATCCAGGTAACAAAGTCACTCCACTTTACCATAGCCATGTCAGACATGTGACTAGAGGACTGAGAAATGCCTAGTAAAAGTGGTGGAATGCAAACCATCTGCCTGAATGAACAGAGAAAAATAAGCAACAATGTTGTGGCAAGGTGACACTTCAAGGGCAACTGGCGTGCTGTTGGGCTAGATGTCTACTGTTGGCAGAAGGGATACTGCTATGGCCAAATGCTGCTGCGCAGAATGTATTGCATGAAGCACATGGGTGACCCAAACGAATCAGGCGCACAAACCCTCACCTGGCACACAAACAGAAGCCCTCACACACACACCATGCACATGGATGACACACACATGCATGTGCACTCACCGGACAATGCCTCATAATCAGGCAGATCTCCCACACCTTGGATCTGTTCCTCTGTGACGTAGGTCCCAGCGACTGACTCATGTGGAGTGAGTTCCATGTCTTCTACTGGAGACCCACCTCCAGTCACTAGAGTTGCGGCATGACTTGAGGCCAGCTTATTCTTTGCCCTGCGCTTTAGGTCATTCCAGAGCTTATAGCAATCATTGGCTGTGCGCCTCACGATTCCAAGGGCACTTACGATGTCCGCAACGGTCTGCCAGTGTGCCTGGCGTTGTGCAGGTGTGGTCTTGGTTCCTGCAACAATGACCATTTCGTTATCATGTGCGGACACATACTCGACAAGTGAATTCAGTTCGGCATCCGTGAAACTGGGCTTCCTCGACGGGCCGGACTGTGTAGCCGTGTCTGGGGCATCAGCCTGTGCCGGACGAGCACTCTTCCTCTTCCGCATGGAAGGTGGTGGTGATCCTGAGTGTCCTACGCCGCTCTGGACACTAGGGGCAGGAGCCCTGGTGGACTCTGTATCTGGAGTGTGGGATTGCACACTCAGCATGGGAGTTGGTGCAGGCATTGGCTCAAGTGTAATGGTGTCAGGGGGAATGTCAGCAGGATGGACTAGGACCGACACTGTCCTGGCTGGGTGTGTGAGAGCTGGGGTGGATGGAGCCGCAGCTGCCCCTGCAGCCTTTCCACCCTGCCTACTTGGGGCAGCAGATGACCTTGCTGCCCCTGATCCACGTGGCCTGATGACATCAACGTGCACCAGCGCACGTGTCATAGGCCTGCTGACCTGGAAGTCAGCCATGGAGTCAGCCAGGTCTGGTGCCACAATGGGCTGGTCCAACAAGGGCTGAGCATGGATGGTGTCAGCCACATCACCCTCAACTAGGGGGGTGGGGGGGGATTATGGGTGCCCTTGACTGGTCCTCCACACATGGGGGGACAGGGTCACCCTGCAAGTAACGACCACGTCCCCTACCGGATTCACCACGGCCACCACTTGTGGCTCGTCCACCTTTGCCACCCTTATGGATTCCTCGCCTCCCAACCTTGGCACTGATGTTAATGTGCGTATGGGAGTGGCTGTAAACTATTGTCCTGGGCAATTGGGGGTCAAAGGGGTTGGATACCAGATGGTAATTGTACCCTAGTGCTCTAGCAAGGCTGAATGTGACCCCTGGGGAAAGATGACGGGTCACGCAACGCACAGGAAGCCAAAAAAAGGGAGATGACGTGCACGCAACCCCTCCTAGACCACGTGTGCGGAAAAAAAAACCTGCACTATGCTGTGGCACCCAGTAACGTATGCGTGTCACACGCAGCCTAGAATGACCTCTGAAGGGGTAGGCTACACACGGGGCAGGCACAGATGTTAGATACGTACGTGACTCATCGTCTGCCAGGAAAAAGAGCGTGAAAAAGAAGCGCGTGTGCGCGTTGGCAACACCCCCGCCAAAAGAAGAATTGTACGCTGTCTGAGGAGACAGGACAACAGTAGAAGGGAACGCTGTTTGAGGGAACAGGCCCAGGAAAACCAGAAAAAGAGAAAAAAGAGAAAAAGCTGTCAGAGGTAACAGGGAGTACGAACTTGAAACGCCGTGAAGTAAATCGCGTGTGAAACGACAAGAAGTACAGATTTCACCCACTCGCTCTCCACGAAAAGCACGTACAAGGAAATGGTGTTCTACACGTACCTTTTATGCAGGCCCACACGTCCAGCGTCACTTCCGCGTGTACGCGCTAGGGCCATTTCCACCAATTACACGCTTTGTCACTTCCGCGTGTAGGGCCATTTCCACCAATTACACGCTTTGTCACTTGGACGTGTCTTTCATTTTTTTAACACGCAACATTTCAAACGTGTGCCATATTCAACGTGCACGTGACTTCATAGACGCGCATACGCTGGTGGCCTTTGGGCCAATGAATGTACAGACGTGTGCTGACGCGCTTACGCGCTAAGGGCCTTTCCTCCAATTACACGCAGACGTGCTGAATTTTCACGTGCAAAATCAATCCGTATCAAGCTGGCCACGCGTTCACACACGGAAGACCACGCTCCTGCCCAGAAGGTCGAATTACTGCCCCCCAGAGCCCTGAGCACGCTCCCACCTGCCATCTGCTGCTGCCTGACTGCCTGCTGCCCACGTGCCCTGCCATTTGCTGCCTGCACATCAGCCAGGGGTGCTGTTGCTGTGACCACCCCTGCTGGAACCGAAGACTCCCGACTGCTTTTCCATCGCCCCACAGCACAGCCCCAGGACCCAGTTGCCCACCCACTCCTGCCTCTGGGGTTGCCATGTCGGGCACTGCAACATCTGGCACCAGTGGCAACCCCCGGCCAAGGAGGCAGAGGGGCACCAGCTTCACTGCCACCGAAGTTGGTGTCCTGGTGGAGCATGTCCTGGGGCAGTATGATGCCCTCTTCGGAAGGTTGCGCGCCGACAAGGAAGGACGGACTCGGATCTGGATGGACATCGTGACTGCCATCAACGCGGAGGAGGTGGCAGTCCGTGACTACGAACGTGTCAGGAAGCGCTGGGAGGACTTCAGGTCCAGGACCCTCAACAAGGCCTGGCGCCTCCTGAAGGCAGTGGATGCTAAGGGGCACCGGGGCCACTTGTCGGAAGATCAGATGAGGGTCCTGGAACGCATATCCCCAGCGCTCCACATCCAGGTCCTTGAGAGGCAGACCCGTCTGGAGTCGAGCGGTAAGTGTACATGCATACTGATTGTAAGCTGTGCGTGTAGTGGTGTGCCAGGAGTGTGCAGGTTGAACATGTATTTTTATGTGGGCAAGTAGGGGGGGTGTACAGGGCCGTGAGGGTGACACATGCGAGGGTTCTCATGTGTGACACATGGATGGTGCTTGTGTGTGTGGGCTTTCATGGCACAGGATGTGGAGGAATGATTGTCAGGTGTGACATGGATGTCGATCAAAACACTGCGACAGTTGGCGGAGGTGTACACATGCATGCAAGTTTGGCGGTGTGTGTGCATGTGTACTGTACTCCCTATGTTGCATGTGATGTGTGGATGACCTTTGGCTGCTCATGCTGTTGCATGTGAATGGATGGTGCTGGCTGTTGCAATATGGCTGTGGTATGGCTCATGTGTGCAAGTTGAAATGACATGTGTGTTGGTGATCGTGATGCCATGTCTGAGGTTTACCAATGCCACTCATGTATAACTGTCATGTGTGTATGAGTCCATTTTACAGTGCCCTGATGCCTGTGTTTTCTTTCTCCCTGTCTGCAGCGTCAACTGATGAAGAGGGCGGAAAGGTGCTGTGGAGCACAGCGGCAGGGGTCGCACCACCAGCTGGAGACGCAAGGCCCGGATCCCCTCCCAGGTTCTGATCTCGTCGGGGAGTGAGGAGTCCGGTGCCGTGTCCCAGGCCGCAGCTGCCGAGGGGAGGTCCAAGAGGCGGAGATTGGAGTTGGACTCCTCAGCAGCAGAAGGGGCAGCTGGGACCCCACAGGGCCCAACGGAGGAAGATGGCACGGAGTCATCCAGGTTGGTGGGGGGTTTGGTGGAGGAGGAGGCCGTGCAAGCAACAGAGGCGGGGTCTGGAGGTGGGGATTCCACTGGTGCTAGTGGTGCAGTGCAGGATCAGGGACAGGAGGCAGCACAGGCCGCCGCGGAGGTGCCTGTGTGCAATCCTGTCCCTGCTCCTGTCACTGCACCATCTTGCACCAGCGGGGATGCCTACCTCCAGACCCGTTCTCAGGGAGGGGATTGGCTTACAACACCTGGCCTTCCTCTCCCTGCGGATGTGGCTATCCTGCACCAGGTTGAGCCTGTCCAGGGTGGGGTGGCGTTGCATCAACGGGCCATGCGAGCTGACCTGCAGTCTTTTCATGATGAGTCTGCACGTCTTCTCGCATGGCTCGTTGACCGCGTTGACCCACTGGGACAGCTCACCAGGGCTGGATTCCTCCATTTCCTGGACCTTGTTCCGACCCCCTTCTCCACAGAACCCCCTATGCCCCAGTCGTCCTCCATGCCATCTTCCCACCCATGTGTCACCTGGGTGCCCTGTGGAGCTGCCTCCGACAGTGCGGCCAGGCTGGTGGACAACAGATCCCTGCCACAGTCGGGAGTCGGACGTCCAGCAGGGGTGGCCACATCAACGACTGCACCCCAGCTGGAGGAGGATGTGCAGGCACCATCGGACAGGGTACATGGACAGCAGCAGCTGCAGCGGCAGGAGGCTGTAGGAGGGAGCCACGATAGCTCGGGGCCTTCAACATCGGAGGGGCAGGCATCGGCCAGAGGGCAGAAGGACCCTGGATGGGCAGTGTCTTCCGTGTGGCAGCGGTTGGGCCACGCCATAGATGTGGAGCGGCGGCGGGCGGAAGAGGCGCGGCTCACGATGGTCAGGGCGGAGAACTCCATGCGGAGGGCCCTGAGGCGGGCCGAGTGCCTTGAGGCAATCCGCAGGGAGTTGGAGGTGAACATGCGGACCCTCGGGGCCATGGAACAGGACCACCTCCGGGACATAGACGAGGAGTTCGATGATGCCCTGGCCCGGAACACCACTGAGTGAGCCGCTGGACTGGCCCGCCGTCATTGTATATAGTTATTTAGTGATAGGTTTCCTTTATTGTTTATTTTTATTTGGCGTCGACGGACACTGCTCCACCTTTTGTATATACTTCCATTTTTAGTTTTTTTGTAGGTTTCATTTCTTCTGTTGGGATGATGGACCCTGAATACTTTGTACATAGTTGGACTTTGCATTTGGATGTTTTTTTTACTATGAATATTTTTTTCCATGGAGCAATGGTTTTCTATTTATTTTTTCCCTTCATTTCCTTTTTATGGACTTGAACTTTGGAAGACATTTTTTGGGATTATCATTTATTGATTTTATTTTGAAAAGGGACATCCAGCTTAATTTTCCTTATTTTATACTTGTTTAATTTTGATTGCCATTACTGTTGTTTTTAATACATTATTTTGATTTTTTCATTCTTCAATGTGTGGTTTCATCTCATTGTTTTCATGCATGTCATGATATGGGTTTTCAGGTTCACTTGCAACCATTGTGTGTGTGTGAGACACATGTGTTCCTTTAGATTGTTTCCATTGGAGTAGTATCATGGGCGCATGTAATACTTGGTTGTGTCTTTGGGCTGTGGTGGCTGGCCATGAGGCCCATGCTTGAGGATTGTCAGGGCCTGTGGGCAGGGGGACATGAGTGGGGGCCTGGTGGAGGGTGCCCCTGCACTTCTGGGGGGTGGGCGTGGTGGGAGACATGAGTTGGACATGAGTGGGGGCCTGGTGGAGGGTACCATGCACTGCTAGGGGGTGGGGGTGGTGGGAGACATGAGTGGGGGCCTGGTGGAGGCTGCCCCTGCACTGCTGGGGGTGGGGGTGGTGGGAGACATGAGTGGGGGCCTGGTGGAGGGTGCCACACAGTGCTGGGGGGGTGGGGGGTGGGAGACATGAGTGGGGGCCTGGTGGAGGCTGCCCCTGCACTGCTAGGGGGTGGGGGTGGTGGGAGACATGAGTGGGGGCATGGTGGAGGGTGCCGCTGGTGGCTGGGGGGGTGGGGGGTGGGAGACACCCGAGTGGGGGCCTGGTGGAGGCTGCCCCTGCACTGCTAGGGGGTGGGGGTGGTGGGAGACATGAGTGGGGGCATGGTGGAGGGTGCCCCTGGTGGCTGGGGGGGTGGGAGACATGAGTGGGGGACTGGTGGAGGCTGCCCCTGGTGGCTGGGGGCTGGGGGTGGTGGGAGATATGAGTGGGGGCCTGGTGGAGGGTGCCCCTGCACTGCTGGGGGGTGGGGGTGGTGGGAGACATGAGTGGGGGCATGGTGGAGGCTGCCCCTGGTGGCTGGGGGTGGGGGTGGTGGGAGACATGAGTGGGAGCCTGGTGGAGGGTGCGCCTGCACTGCTGGGGGGTGGGGGTGGTGGGAGACATGAGTTGGACATGAGTGGGGGCCTGGTGGAGGGTGCCCTGCACTGCTAGGGGGTGGGGGTGGTGGGAGACATGAGTGGGGGCCTGGTGGAGGCTGCCCCTGCACTGCTAGGGGGTGGGGGTGGTGGGAGACATGAGTGGGAGCCTGGTGGAGGGTGCCCCTGCACTGCTGGGGGGTGGGGGTGGTGGGAGACATGAGTGGGAGCCTGGTGGAGGGTGCCCCTGCACTGCTGGGGGGTGGGGGTGGTGGGAGACATGAGTTGGACATAAGTGGGGGCCTGGTGGAGGGTGCCCTGCACTGCTAGGGGGTGGGGGTGGTGGGAAACATGAGTGGGAGCCTGGTGGAGGGTGCCCCTGCACTGCTGGGGGGTGGGGGTGGTGGGAGACATGAGTGGGGGCATGGTGGAGGCTGCCCCTGGTGGCTGGGGGGTGGGGGTGGTGGGAGATATGAGTGGGGGCCTGGTGGAGGGTGCCCCTGCACTGCTGGGGGGTGGGGGTGGTGGGAGACATGAGTTGACATGAGTGGGGGCCTGGTGGAGGGTGCTCTGCACTGCTAGGGGGTGGTGGGAGACATGAGTGGGATCCTGGTGGGGGGTGCCCCTGCACTGCTGGGGGGTGGGGGTGGTGGGAGACATGAGTGGGGGCATGGTGGAGGCTGCCCCTGGTGGCTGGGGGTGGGGGTGGTGGGAGACATGAGTGGGAGCCTGGTGGAGGGTGCCCCTGCACTGCTGGGGGGTGGGGGTGGTGGGAGACATGAGTTGGACATGAGTGGGGGCCTGGTGGAGGGTGCCCTGCACTGCTAGGGGGTGGGGGTGGTGGGAGACATGAGTGGGGGCCTGGTGGAGGCTGCCCCTGCACTGCTAGGGGGTGGGGGTGGTGGGAGACATGAGTGGGAGCCTGGTGGAGGGTGCCCCTGCACTGCTGGGGGATGGGGGTGGTGGGAGACATGAGTGGGAGCCTGGTGGAGGGTGCCCCTGCACTGCTGGGGGGTGGGGGTGGTGGGAGAAATGAGTGGGGGCCTGGTGGAGGGTGCCACACAGTGCTGGGGGGGTGGGGGGTGGGAGACATGAGTGGGGGCCAGGTGGAGGCTGCCCCTGCACTGCTAGGGGGCGGGGGTGGTGGGAGACATGAGTGGGGGCATGGTGGAGGGTGCCCCTGCACTGCTGGGGGGTGGGGGTGGTGGGAGACATGAGTGGGAGCCTGGTGGAGGGTGCCCCTGCACTGCTGGGGGGTGGGGGTGGTGGGAGACATGAGTGGGGGCATGGTGGAGGCTGCCCCTGGTGGCTGGGGGGTGGGGGTGGTGGGAGATATGAGTGGGGGCCTGGTGGAGGGTGCCCCTGCACTGCTGGGGGGTGGGGGTGGTGGGAGACATGAGTTGACATGAGTGGGGGCCTGGTGGAGGGTGCTCTGCACTGCTAGGGGGTGGTGGGAGACATGAGTGGGATCCTGGTGGGGGGTGCCCCTGCACTGCTGGGGGGTGGGGGTGGTGGGAGACATGAGTGGGGGCATGGTGGAGGCTGCCCCTGGTGGCTGGGGGTGGGGGTGGTGGGAGACATGAGTGGGAGCCTGGTGGAGGGTGCCCCTGCACTGCTGGGGGGTGGGGGTGGTGGGAGACATGAGTTGGACATGAGTGGGGGCCTGGTGGAGGGTGCCCTGCACTGCTAGGGGGTGGGGGTGGTGGGAGACATGAGTGGGGGCCTGGTGGAGGCTGCCCCTGCACTGCTAGGGGGTGGGGGTGGTGGGAGACATGAGTGGGAGCCTGGTGGAGGGTGCCCCTGCACTGCTGGGGGATGGGGGTGGTGGGAGACATGAGTGGGAGCCTGGTGGAGGGTGCCCCTGCACTGCTGGGGGGTGGGGGTGGTGGGAGAAATGAGTGGGGGCCTGGTGGAGGGTGCCACACAGTGCTGGGGGGGTGGGGGGTGGGAGACATGAGTGGGGGCCAGGTGGAGGCTGCCCCTGCACTGCTAGGGGGCGGGGGTGGTGGGAGACATGAGTGGGGGCATGGTGGAGGGTGCCCCTGGTGGCTGGGGGGGTGGGGGGTGTGAGACATGAGTGGGGGCCTGGTGGAGGCTGCCCCTGCACTGCTAGGGGGTGGGGGTGGTGGGAGACATGAGTGGGGGCATGGTGGAAGGTGCCCCTGGTGGCTGGGGGGGTGGGAGACATGAGTGGGGGCCTGGTGGAGGCTGCCCCTGGTGGCTGGGGGGTGGGGGTGGTGGGAGATATGAGTGGGGGCCTGGTGGAGGGTGCCCCTGCACTGCTGGGGGGTGGGGGTGGTGGGAGACATGAGTTGGACATGAGTGGGAGCCTGGTGGAGGGTGCCCTGCACTGCTAGGGAGTGGGGGTGGTGGGAGACATGAGTGGGAGCCTGGTGGGGGGTGCCCCTGCACTGCTGGGGGGTGGGGGTGGTGGGAGACATGAGTGGGGGCATGGTGGAGGCTGCCCCTGGTGGCTGGGGGTGGGGGTGGTGGGAGACATGAGTGGGAGCCTGGTGGAGGGTGCCCCTGCACTGCTGGGGGGTGGGGGTGGTGGGAGACATGAGTTGGACATGAGTGGGGGCCTGGTGGAGGGTGCCCTGCACTGCTAGGGGGTGGGGGTGGTGGGAGACATGAGTGGGGGCCTGGTGGAGGCTGCCCCTGCACTGCTAGGGGGTGGGGGTGGTGGGAGACATGAGTGGGAGCCTGGTGGAGGGTGCCCCTGCACTGCTGGGGGGTGGGGTGGTGGGAGACATGAGTGGGAGCCTGGTGGAGGGTGCCCCTGCACTGCTGGGGGGTGGAGGTGGTGGGAGACATGAGTTGGACATAAGTGGGGGCCTGGTGGAGGGTGCCCTGCACTGCTAGGGGGTGGGGGTGGTGGGAAACATGAGTGGGAGCGTGGTGGAGGGTGCCCCTGCACTGCTGGGGGGTGGGGGTGGTGGGAGACATGAGTCGGGGCATGGTGGAGGCTGCCCCTGGTGGCTGGGGGGTGGGGGTGGTGGGAGACATGAGTGGGAGCCTGGTGGAGGGTGCCCCTGCACTGCTGGGGGGTGGGGGTGGTGGGAGACATGAGTTGGACATGAGTGGGGGCCTGGTGGTGCTGCCCCTGCACTGCTTGGGGGTGGGGGTGGTGGGAGACATGAGTGGGGGCATGGTGGAGGGTGCCCCTGGTGGCTGGGGGGGTGGGGCGTGGGAGACATGAGTGGGGGCCTGGTGGAGGCTGCCCCTGCACTGCTAGGGGGTGGGGCTGGTGGGAGACATGAGTGGGGGCATGGTGGAGGGTGCCCCTGGTGGCTGGCGGGGGTGGGGGGTGGCAGACATGAGTGGGGGCCTGGTGGAGGCTGCCCCTGCACTGCTAGGGGGTGGGGGTGGTGGGAGACATGAGTGGGGGCATGGTGGAGGGTGCCCCTGGTGGCTGGGGCGGGTGGGGGTGGGAGACATGACTGGGGCCTGGTGGAGGCTGCCCCTGGTGGCTGGGGGATGGGGGTGGTGGGAGACATGAGTGGGGGCCTGGTGGAGGCTGCCATGCACTGCTAGGGGGTGGGGGTGGTGGGAGACATGAGTGGGAGCCTGGTGGAGGGTGCCCCTTAACTGCTGGGGGGTGGGGGTGGTGGGAGACATGAGTGGGGGCATGGTGGAGGCTGCCCCTGGTGGCTGGGGGATGGGGGTGGTGGGAGACATGAGTGGGGGCCTGGTGGAGGCTGCCCCTGGTGGCTGGGGGGTGGGGTGGGTGGGAGACATGAGTGGGGGCCTGGTGGAGGCTGCCCCTGCACGGCTAGGGGGTGGGGGTGGTGGGAGACATGAGTGGGAGCCTGGTGGAGGGTGCCCCTGCACTGCTGGGGGGTGGGGGTGGTGGGAGACATGAGTGGGGGCATGGTGGAGGCTGCCCCTGGTGGCTGGGGATGGGGGTGGTGGGAGACATGAGTGGGGGCCTGGTGGAGGCTGCCCCTGGTGGCTGGGGGGTGGGGTGGGTGGGAGACAAGAGTGGGGGCCTGGTGGAGGCTGCCCCTGCACTGCTAGGGGGTGGGGGTGGTGGGAGACATGAGTGGGAGCCTGGTGGAGGGTGCCCCTGCACTGCTGGGGGGTGGGGGTGGTGGGAGACATGTGTGGGGGCATGGTGGAGGCTGCCCCTGGTGGCTGGGGGTGGGGTGGTGGGAGACATGAGTGGGGGCCTGGTGGAGGCTGCCCCTGGTGGCTGGGGGTGGGGTGGGTGGGAGACATGAGTGGGTGCCTGGTGGAGGCTGCCCCTGCACTGCTAGGGGGTGGGGGTGGTGGGAGACATGAGTGGGAGCCTGGTGGAGGGTACCCCTGCACTGCTGGGGGGTGGGGGTGGTGGGAGACATGAGTGGGGGCATGGTGGAGGCTGCCCCTGGTGGCTGGGGGGTGGGGGTGGTGGGAGACATGAGTGGGGGCCTGGTGGAGGCTGCCCCTGCACTGCTAGGGGGTGGGGGTGGTGGGAGACATGAGTGGGGGCCTGGTGGAGGGTGCCCCACACTGCTGGAGGGGGTGGGGGGTGAGAGACATGAGCAGGTGTGCAGGGTAGTCCCCTGTTTTGTGGGCTGCCTGCAGGGGCCGTGGAGGGTGTACAGGGAACACCTGTGAGGACCCACCCAGCCTGATCGCGTGTGTAACTTCCCGCGCACCCCTGTAATACACGTACCCAGCCAAATCGCGTGTGTAACTTCCCGCGCACCCCTGTAATA
This sequence comes from Ambystoma mexicanum, assembly GCF_040938575.1. Taxonomy (NCBI): domain Eukaryota; kingdom Metazoa; phylum Chordata; class Amphibia; order Caudata; family Ambystomatidae; genus Ambystoma; species Ambystoma mexicanum. Next base: position 84,785,465 of record NC_090928.1, on the reverse strand, counting down.
CACGTACCCAGCCAAATCGCGTGTGATAATTCCCGCGTACCCCTGTAATACACGTACCCTGGCTAATCGCGTGTAAAACTTCACGCGTACCCCTGTAATACACGTACCCTGGCTAATCGCGTGTAAAACTTCCCGCGTACCCCTGTAATACACTTACCCTGGCTAATCGCATGTAAAACTTCCCGCGTACCCCTGATATGAACGTTACCCGCTTTGCGTTTCTTGTTTGGCAGCCCTGTAAACTGGTCCAGGGTTAGCGCAGCCCTTTGCGATGATTTAGCAACTTTGATGGCTTTTCCTTGCGCGAGGGCGTTCTTGGGGGAGTTACTGGCGCTGCTGCAGGGTCGCTGCGATACTCTGCGCCACGGCTGGTTTGGGCGCCTAAAATCCATGAATACGCTGTGCGCGGAAATCGGTTTTGGCGCACGCGCCTGGCGCAGACAATCGCACACGGACACTCTGCGCCAGCCGCTTGCGACACTTTTCTGCGAAATTCTATGAATTACCCTGATAGTGTTTTCAAAGTATTTTTTTTCTCTTGATTGGAGTAAGTGAACATATTATGCTGAGATGGTACAATGCATTAGCCTTTAAAGCCCCATAGACTCCCCCTCCTCCCCATCTAAAGTGGTAACAGAGTGAAATTAGTAACAAAAAGCAGAGTTTTCATTTCAAACTTCATTGGTGAAGGAAAAGTATGAATGGAATGCAGACGTTGGGCGGCCATCTTATTTATAGCGGGATGGATCTGGCAGAAAGAAGGCATTGAACAGTTCTTTCTGAAAACAATTCACAATTCTAGCTGCGCTCGAAATCACATTTTGTGAAGGCACACAATAAATACATAGGACTATTGCACAAAATATGCTGACAAAATGAGGCACAAGCATCTTAAAATGGGACCCGGTAAGCTAAAAAATGTATTCAAGTTATAGAAACACATCGAAATTAACGGTTTTAAAGCGCACGGTTTGGAAGCAGGATATGTTGATTCACATTTACCTCAGCCATGCTTAAAATGTGTTGCTGTACCCAAACTTCAGTATTCTAAATGTCATTTATGTCTGAATCTCCGTGGGAGGCGCACCTGTCTAATTACCTGGAGTTATGTCACTGTGTAGCTAGTGTTAAGAATGACACTTTGCTCCACCATGTATGCTAAAGTATTAGGTCAGAGGTACACATTTGTGTTTTGCAGTTTCTATGCCACAGCAGGCCTGTGGTGTTTTTAATACACTTCCTTAAGCTTACTGGCTTGTGTGCAATGTGATCACTACAAAACATGTCCCTTGCAGTTTAAATGGTGCAATGTCCAATGTTACCTCAGTGTGCCCAGTGCTTGTGTTAGCTCACTGGCTTTCAAACATTTTGCAAGTTATGTTACCCATGTTTGAATGGTGCAATGTTTACTATTATCTCAATATGTGTCATATGCAAAAATGGGTGCCTACTCACTTGGGTTCTGAGCAGATGTTCTTGGGAGGTGTCACTAGAAGTTTGTCTTTCTAGACTGTTGATGTGATTGTCCTGAATAGTTCTATGCGCAAAGTTGACCACAACGAGCTATCAAGGGCCTGATTCATGGAAGTGTTTCATAATGGCGCAATCCCATAGGAAAACGTTCCATGAATCGGGCCCCAAATGTTTAGGTTGAACTTCTTTGAGTACTTTAAGTTGCCACCTTATTCTGCATGGCATTCAAGAAGCCACCCTTGAATACCATCAACAACACCATCAACAACAGATCCTGTAGTGTGTGCCTATTTTGTGTCAAGTGGTGACCCATTGATGTTTCTGTGGTGTGGTTAGAGATAGTGAATTTAAGTAAGTTCATTCTTTCATGCAGCCCTTGGCAAGTCTCACTTACATTCTTTACATTTATTGTGGGCATTTCTCCTATTGGATGGGTTATACAACATTGGACGATTTGCAGTTGTATGTACCTTGTATCAGTATTGTTTGCTTCTGTGGAATGTTATGGCAGATACAGTGTATATGTGTTGGCAAGTTTTGCATCTCCTATTGTTTCATGGGTATTTTACAGTTGTATTTGTTCTAAGTCTAGTGCAAATGTACTTCTGGTCAGGGACTGTGCTAGATGTCTTAGTTTCTTGTATGCAGTTATGTAGAAATTTTTGAAAATGCCTCCAACTCATCGTTCATGCTGAATATGTGTAATAGGTCCTTAACAATTCTATTCAGTTGTATTGGTGCTGGATGATCAGTGACCCACAAGAGTATTAGGTTAAAGGTGAAAAAACGAACCAGAGATAGATATTGTGAATAAGGTGAATACTGAGATGATGATCCTGTTCTTGGAGAGTGTGCTGGGGAGAGAAGTGTTGGCAGCAAGGTTGTCGACAATGGAGTGCAATTTGTGTCATGTATGATGGACTGTTACTTGTAGGCCAATCGCATTAAGCACAGGATGTTTAGCCACTATCACCCTCAATAAAAATGAAGCATAGAGAGATTCAACAAGTCACTGATGGATGGCATGAAAATGGTATTGAAGAAAAGCTGGAGAATTGCATCTAGAACTGATGAGGTGCGTAGTAAGACTTTGGTCCTGCAGACACTCCCGAGGACTCCCTGGAAGGATGAGCAGGACAGGGGTGGCAGAATCGAGCGATACAGACATTAAGGTCAAGGTTTTTAAGGTTCATGTGCCTGCAAATCTGTGATTTTATGGCAGGAATGCTTGAACTGTAAGTGGTTAGCAGGTGTGGATTGCTGGGATAGAACCGCAAGGCTGCGGAAAGGGAGAGAGGAAGGAGAGGTAAGAACAGGAAAGATTCAAGGACCCCATGCACCCTAGCTGCGAACTTAAGTAGCGTCATAGAAACAGAAGTGACGCACTGAGCCGAGGAACTGCAATGTCTATATCCGGGTCCCCAGGGACAACGTGATGACGTCGGAGGACGTTTGGAGACCAAGCATGAAAACACTGCACCGCGCCTCAGGAAAGGAGGCGCCATGTTGAGGGTAGGGAGAAGGGAATGCACACGCCACCTCCAGCGCGCCGTGACAGTATGCCCCCTTCCAAGGGCCACACCCCCAGGCTTGTCCGGGTGAAACCGGTGAAAACGGCGAACAAGCAGGGGAGAATGGACACAGGAGGCAGGTTCCCATGAACGATCAGCCACCGAGTACCCCTTCCAGTGGACCAGATATTGAAGTCAACCGCGATGATAACGGGAATCACAGATTCCAGAGAGCTCGAATTCGGGACCTTCTGCTGTAGACACAGGAGGGGGACAAGCCACAAAAGTGCGACCAAAATGATCCTGAACATGGGTTTGAGCTGAGAAACATGGAACACAGGGTGAATCCTGGACCATGAGGGAGGTAGCTGAAGTTCGAAAGGCAATGGACCCTTTGCCCCTAGCACAGTAAATGGTCCAAAGAACTTCGGGGAGAGTTTAGATGGAATCAGGTGCCGAGGGAGAAATTTCAAAGACAACCAGACCGATTACCCTGGAACAATTGTGGGAGCTGGAGAGCGATGTAGATCTGCATAGCGTTTAGCGCGCTCTTGGGCATCTAACAATGCGGTCCTGGCTGAAAGATGACACTGCTGGATGTCGTTCATTAAGGCATCCACGTCTGGAAAGGCCGAGTTTTTGAGAAGAGATGAAGGGTAGCAAGAGGGGTTATACCCATAACTACAGTGAAAGGGACTAGTATTGATAGAAGCATGAGGAGCGTTATTATAAGCAAATTCTGCCAAAGACAGGAGATCCTTCCAATTGTCCTGGGCTGCAGACACGAAACAACGTAAATAGCCTTCCAGAGTTTGATTCAAATGTTCGGTCTGTCCGTTTGTCTGGGGATGATATCCCGAACTTAGAGCCCTTTTGATGTCCAAAGCGGAGCAGACTTGCTTCCAATACCGAGACACATACTGGGGGCCTCAATCCGACACAATACTGTCCGGAAGGTTGCGACGTGAGAATATAGAATCAATGAAATGTCTTGCCATCTGAGGAGCTGTTGGCACAGAAGGTAAAGCCAAAAAATGAGCCAATTTAGTGAACTAATCGACTGTTACCATGATGGTAGTATGTCATTTGGAAATGGGTAAATTGACAATTAAGTCTGTAGATATCAGTTGCCAAGGACGGGTAGGTATACAAAGAAGTGGCAATTTACCAAATGGATGTCTGCGAGGGACCTTGGTTTGAAGACAGACCAACCATGAGGAGACATAATCGACTACATCCTTCCATAGAGTTTCCCACCAGAAGTGTCTCAGAATGATTTCTTGAGTACTAGCAATACCTCGATGACCGGCCACCATGGAGTCATGGCATAAGTGCATGACCTCTGTCTGGAGCTTGAGGGAAGGTACGTAAACACGATGTTCTCGGTAGAAACACCCATCTTCGAAGTACAGGCCAAGTTTTTCAGCCCGAGGTCTAATGGAGTCCATGAGAGTCCTGGTTCGGTCCGCGATAGAGTGGAGGAAGTCTCGAACAACTGCTATGAACGTAGCATGAGGAAAAAAATCTGTTTGAAATCCAGGTTTGTACTCGGTATCTCTTCGGGATAAAGCGTCAGCCTGCAAATTGTTGCTTCCTGGAATTATGGTAAAGGTGGTGTTATAAGGAGAGAAAGTGTGACCATCTAGCTTGTTGACTGTTGCGTGTTTCTGCGTGTTGCAAACTCTTGAGGTTTTGGTGATCTGTGCGCACTTCAATGGGATGTTGAGAACCCAAGAGGAGATGTCTCCACTCCTAAAAGGCCTGTTTAATTGCCAGTATCTCCTTCTCCAACACTGTGTTATTCAGTTCTGAAAGAGTAAACGTTTTGGAGAGATAAGCTACAGGTTGCTCCTGTCCCTGCAGGTTAGCCTGTTTGAGAATGGCACCCACGGCAAATTGGGAAGCATCAGTTTCGACTATGAATGGCAGACTCTGATCTGGAGTTCGTAAAAGAGGAGCCAAAGTAAAAGAGATTTCAGAGACGAAAAGGCTGATTGGGCTTTTCAGACCATTCAAATGTCTTTCCCTTTTTGAGTAAGCTACCTAGTGGTTGTACTATAGTGGAAAAACCCTCAATGAATTTCCTATAAAAGTTTGTGAATCCCAGAAAACGTTGAAGCTCTTTGATGGATCGTGGAGGAGACCATTTTAGCACGGCTGAAACTTTACGTGGGTCCATGGCAATCCCAGTAGAGGACAGAACGAACCCCAGATATGTCACACTAGGTTGGTGAAACTTGAACTTCTCAGGTTTGCAGTCAAGGTGGTTAACCCGGAGGCGGTGTAGGACCTGACATACATGTTGGTGATGTTCCTCTGGATTTCCTGAAAATATCAAAATGTTGTCTAAATAGATTACTACCGTGTGGAGGAGGAGATCGGAAAAGATATGGTCAATGAACCTCTGGAAAACTGCGGGGGCATTAGAGAGGCTGAACGGCATTACCCTGTACTCAAAATGCCCGAACGGTGTTCGAAACGCAGTTTTCCATTCATCACCCTCCTTGGTTCTGATGAGGTGGTAAGCTCCTCAGAGGTCTAGTTTAGCATATATAGTAGCACCCTTGACTGCTTCCAAGATGTCAGGCATGAGGGGCATAGGGTAGCGATCGGGTTTGGTGATCCTGTTGAGTCCCTGATAGTCTATACAGGGCCTTAATTCATCCGTGCCCTTCTTTGCTATAAAAAATAATGAAGCCCCTGCAGGGGAGGTAGATTCAGTAATCAACCCGTTCCTGAGGTGGGCATCCAAATACTGTTAATGCTGACATTTCTTTTTCAGAAAGGATGCACATCTTTCCGAATGGGATAGGTTGAGAGGATTCAAGACGAATAGAACAATCGTCTCTACGGTGAGGAGGAAATTCGGAGAACTGTGGAGAAAAGAAGATGTCTTGAAATTCCTCATACTCAGGAGGAATGAGACTGATCTGATCGACTATTTTCCTGGAGGTATCAGTCTGCGAGGAATGAGTACAGATTCCGACGGCTCCTTCTCCAAGACAATGGAGGATACAATGTTCTGATCCTAAAAAGATTGACCCTGCTGCCCAGTTAATGAAAGGATTGTGTTGTCTTAACCATGGCAGACCCAGGATTACGGGATAATGGGCGGCCTTGATGATATCGAAAACTATGTTTTCGCTATGTGAACCGATGAACATTTTCATGGGAAGAGTTTGTTCACAAATGGGACCAGAGACTAGTGGTGTACCATCCACGCTTTCTACTGGTATGGCTACTGCCTTGGGAGAACGGGGAATATTCTGGGATCTAGCCCAGCAGTCATCTACTAATAGACCTGCTGCTCCATAATCTACCACAGCTGGTACAGTAACATTAGTATTGTCAGGTAGGCAAAAAGTAACTCGTAGGACTACCACATCCAAGGATGGAGGAATCGTAGTAGATAAGTGGGAACCTGTATCTGTTACCCCGACCGTGGTTCCCTCTATGGTTGGGATTTGGCGTTTCCCGAGCGAGATGGCCATCTGAGGGGAGCTACTGGACATTCATGAACTAGATGAGTTGAGGAGGTGCAATACATGCATAACCCCTGGTTTCTCCTGAGGGTACGTTCCTCTTGTGTTAGGGGACCCCATGTAGTGCCCACCTGCATGGGTTCATCTGATGCCATGGTTTTAGGGGTATGTAAGAATTCAGGACTTGTGCGGTGACTTCTCCCCTTCTTTCTTTCTATTCGTCTTTCCTGCAGCTGATAATCCAACTGCATCGTTAGGGAGATAGTTCAGCTAAGGAAGTGGCCCTAGGAACTCGGGCAAGCTCATCTTTCAAATCGTCATTGAGGCCTCTCCTAAACAATGTGATTAGTGCATCGTCAGCCCAGGCTGCTCCTGAGCCCATCTGTTTAAATCGGGCAATGAACTCTAGGACATCTACAGACCCTTGTTTGAAATCTAGGAGTTTTTCCTGAGAGGAAACTGTGTACTCCCTGTGTCTAAACATAGCTTTCAGACTTGAGGCGAAGGCTGGTAAAGAATCCAATATAGCATTGTTAGAGGTCAAAATTGGGGTGGCCCAGGCTAGAGCCAGTCCCGTTAGATGAGAGATCATGGAACCCACTCTGTCTCTATCCGAAGGAAAAAATGACGTCTTGAATGCATATTGTACTGTGTAAGCGTCTAACAATTCTCTTAAGGATTGTGGATTACCATCATATTTTCCACCTGGTAATGGACCAGGAGGAATCTCAGAATTAGTAGGAGACTTCATGGCTAACTGTTGTTTAAGTATAGCATTCTCATGCTTCAAGGGTTGTACCTCATGGGACAGCCCTTGCACTGCAGTCGCTAATTGCTGCACCTGATCTAAAGCAGCCTATAATGTGGCCATTGCTACAAATGTATGTTTTGGGCGTTGCTTGCTGTAATAATTAAATGACTGACCTTTCTCTTGCAGCAAGTAGCGAGGCAAATGGGGAGTCCCCTGAAGCCTTTGACATTTCCCCTCCCTTCCAGTAATGGAGAAAGGGGTTGTGCGAGGGGACCCAGGGAAACCCTCCGGGGGAGAAAACCCTGCTGGAACGGATGTGGAGCCGGCTGGATGGATGTCGCCCTCTAGCGTCTGCTCCTCAGGCGGACTGGAGTTTTAGGCTTACTCGGAACTGGGTCCCGACGTGGTCTGGATACAGCATAAAACAAATCCGCAATTAGCAAAGAAAAGAGTGTGTAGTTGGACCTTCAGAGGAGACGGCGATAGAATGTACCTAATGTGACTGGCAAGAGATCCTATCGGAGCTTGTTGGAAGGCTAAGGTTGGCAGGTGTGGATTGCTGGGATAGAACCGCGAGGCTCTGGAAAGGGAGAGTGGAAGGAGAGGTAAGAACAGGAAAGAGTCTAGGACACCATGCACCCTAACTGCGAACTTTCGTAGCGTCATAGAAACAGAAGCGACGCGCTGAACCCAGGAACTGCAATGTCTATATTCGGGTCCCCGGGGACAACGTGTTGACGTCGGAGGACGTTTGGAGACCAAGCAGGAAAACACTGCACTGCACCTCAGGAGAGGAGGCACCATGTTGAGGGTAGGGAGAAGGGAATGCACACGCCACCTCCAGCCCTGGCAAAGAGAACGGCGACACACACGCGCACATTTGGTGAGTTTCTCAGAACTCTCACTCTGCATGACTTCTTACATGCACATCAGGCACACCTGAATTCTTGGTAATGGGTCTCACCAATGCTCTAGCATAATGATAACTTTTCACCAATCACTATTCGGATTATTTGGATTGGATCTGGCTAGAATAGTAATATTACTCTCTGATAAGGGAGTACTCTATCAAAGTGAGAATCACACTAACGTAATGACAATTGAACTATGATTATGTGCTAAGGAATCTTGCATCTTATTCCCCCTAACTTCTCTCGCCCTCCATAACTGTCCTGATCCGACTGTGGGTACGTACACCCATTTTGATACTAAACGTAATGGATTGTGCACTGAATGTACATATGTTTATTTTTTGTCTTATTATTCTTCCTTTTTTCTTTATTTTTTACACAATTGTACATTATTCATGTTTCACTTATGTTTGGTCAGTCTTAATTGATCACACACCAAAAATTGTACATTGTATATTTCTTCTTGTTGATGATGATACATTTGTCACAACTATACTACTAACAGCCTTGAAAACGACTGATTGGTCGAAACACGTGTCGGCTGTGCATAGAATAAAGTATTACTCACACATCGGTTGGCCTCGTCTATATTTCTCAACAGTGCTTTGGGACTTTAAAATTGTTTCAGAGTATTGATTACTGTGACTTGAAGTCTGTTTGCGCAGTACAAATACACATCCCAATTTTTACTGTACGTAATCCATTCCCACCTTCAAATGGAAGGTGAAAATGAAAGGAACATTTAAAAAAAATCCTTTTCATGCTATCACAAGCAAAGGTGGTATTCTTTAAATGCATCTGGAGGCATTCCAGAAATACCACCTCCCCTGGTGGTAAACTCTGAATTGGGCAGATTTTCAGAAATACCATGATGGAGGTGAAAACGTTCTCCAGTGATATTTCATAAAATATCCACCTAACTCTGAATGACCCCACCTTAGTTTGTAATCTACAAATAATTAACACCTGCACGTTACATCTTTCAGTGTGTGTTTTTAACTGCACCCAAAAGTGAGTACCAAAAACAATCCAACATCTCTTTCCATAACCACCATATGGCAACACCCAGGAGTGGCAATAAGGGTGCTATTAGACTCTTTTTGGAAGGAATTCACTAGTGATCATTAAATTCACTGGGACATAAGGAAAGAGTTCTTGCAGAATAAAGCCATGGACAAACTGTAATAAGATATGGACTCTAACTCCTTTGGCAGGTATGAGTCATGATAAGCTGCTGAGGATTTTAACAGACCAATGGTGTATGTGGTGGAGTGGTGCAAACATTACCATTCAGGGTCACAGAACCTGTATCATAAAGTTATGGTTCTGGCAGAGGTATTAGCAAAAGGAGCGCTGGCACTTAACTGTTCCTGGTGCAATAATCAGCGGAAAGTTAGAATCCCCCCAGGGAACCTTGCTCCCCAGGAGCGCTGGAACTAACCTGTTCCCGGTAGAACAATCAGCGGAATGTGAGAATCCCCACAGGGGACCTTGCTCCCCCGTTCTGGTGACAAGATCCGGAAGGAACAAGATCTCCAGGGAAACCCTCTAGGGAATAAAACCCTGACGAGCTGCTAAGGCTTCACTCTGGTCTGGTAATTACTTCGGGTTAGTCGGTTGCGGTGTAACAACTTCGCAGAAACTGCATATGCCAAGGAGGACCAGAAGAATAGAAGCCATGCTGCAGAAAAGGTAAGGACCACAGGTAAGGTAGAGTATGCATGTGTCAGTGTGTGAAGATTATGGGCAAGTAGTGCAAGTACCGGAAAGGCTTTTAGTTTGTCAATAGGGCTTGCAGGACTCCGGAACCATAGGGGAGGAGTTGATGTGCTAAGAAGGAAATGGAGAGGTAAGCGGGTGTGTGGCGGAAAGAAAAGGTTTGGCTAGAGTTGGAGGCTGAAACCCACTAGAACGGGCTGACTCGCAGATGAGGAAATAAAGTTTGTAGGGAGAGAGCATGGAGGTGTGTGCTCAACGGGGTTCTAGGTAATAGAATAAGATAGAGCAAGTTAGTAAAGGCAAGGTCAGGAACGGCACTACAGAAAACTGAATCTCGAACTCATGGAGCGTCTGACTAAAGGAGTAGTGACGTGCTGGTTTCCTTCTCATAGCTACAGATATTCACTACTGGAGGCTGCCATGGGCGGAGACAGGAAGGAGAGAGAATGTTGCACGAAAGCTACAATGTTGCATGGAACTTCGGGCACCATCTTGGGGGAAGACTGAAGAATGAGACAGATCCTTCTTCATTTACTCCAAATGGACCAACGTCGCATATGAGATGTGACAACCTGTCATTACAATGCATACATTGGCACAGAACAGTATGAATATACACCTGGATCTTTTCTCAACCTCACTCACTCACGTTTCCGCTCCTTTCAGCTCCTAGCTCCCCTGCACTGGAACTCCCTATCTCTCTCTATCTGCTCCATACCTACCTTTTCCTCCTTCCGTACTTCCCTGAAATCTCTCCTTCACCATCCCCCACCCTGATACCTTCTCCTATTACTATCTTCTTTCCCTCACATCTCCCCCTAAGCACCTCACCCCAACCCCCCTTTTTTCCCTTACCCTCCTTGCTTCTTCAACCTAATGCCCTTTCTTTTCCCTCCTCCTTTCCCATCCTTACCCCCTCCTTCCCTCTTACCCTCACAAATTAATTGCTCTACATACTGTTTTATTGGTTTGATTTATGTTTTGTAAATTGCTTCTACTGTTAAAACATTTTTTATGCACCTTGTTTTTATAATGTACAGCGCTTTGGATTAAAGCGCTATATAAACACAATAAATACAAATACAAATACTGTGGAGGGATATGTGTTGGGGGCACCCAGGCTGCAGGCACCTCTCCAACATTTCTGAAATCAAGACGAGTACCTCACCCCACTACAAAGAAGCTGAGCAGGCTTTGAAGTACTCAGTTCCTTTGAATAAAAATGGATTCTGAAGGATTTTGTCTTTTTCAGTTATAATCATTTTGCATTTTGCAGCTCTAGCCCGATGAGCAACAACTCAGCCAGCCTAGGGGCAATTGCATCATTGACCCCACCACTTCCCAGCCTGCCGCTGACAGCTGGTCTGTCTCCTCTGGGAATAGAGTATCACCATTGTTGACCTCCCCTTCTGCCCATTACAGCACTTCTAAGAGGTGTCTAAAGCAAAGCCAATGAAACATCTGCCCAACTCTATCTATTATGCCATCTCGACCTCCATGAAAAACAGAGGTAGGGGACAACCAAGATTTGTTTGTGGTTGTGTAGGCGCTGAGATTTATGTCCAGGTGTGTGTTTCGAAATGCTAGGTGTAAAGATGTAGCTGTAGTTACTAGCTCGCGGTCCTGCGTCTGTCCCGCAAGCCCTTGTTATGATTGGAATTTGGGCATCGCAGAACAGAGGCAGACCGTTAGGAGCGAAGGAAGTAAGTGCCTGCTATCCGGGTGGGCTCGTTCAATTAAGACTTTAAAAAACACTTACCCATGCCTCGACTTGCCTTCTTCAAGTGGCGACGAGGATGGGATTAAAGTGACGAACCCGCGCGGGGAAGAGCGCAACGCAGAGTCAGCGTCCCAGCCACAGATGATTCCCTGCAGAGCGTTGCGCTGAGCCCGGCCCCCCCTTTTCCCTGTTCGCAGTCGCCTGGACCAGGGCAGGGAAATCAAGCAGCACAACGGCCCAGACTGACGTAGGCGGAGGATCTGACGGGACCGACAAAAGGCCCTCCTCTTTTCCCACGCAACTGATCTTTGGCTGTGGCGAGGCCACAGCGGTGAGGAGACAGGGGAGGAAGACACGCAACAAGCACAGCCTCACGCTCGTTGCCTTCACTAAGCAGTATTTGGCACAGGGGAGGAGACGGATGTCAGTCTATGTGAGGTATCCACTGATTGGATAACCGAGAAGCTAACATGTGCAAGCTCACAAAGGATTGGTTAATAGTAACACTAAAGTAAACAGGAGCAACAGAAAGCCTGCAAACTTGCTTTTCCAACGCTGGAACTTCTAATTGGGTGAATTGAAGAAAACAAGCATGGCACAATGCCTGTAAATCCGTTTCTTACATCTAGTGAATGAATCTGGACTCAATAAAGACAAATTTCTCGCCAAGCAAGGTAAAGTTGGAGATTAAGTTTGGGGGATAAGTACAAACTCGTGAAATTAGTGAGTGCTCATATATTTAACAGTTCACAAAGTATAAGTGTTGTGAAACTTAAGCAAACATGGCAGCAGCAAGCATGTCCCCACCTCCACTTTTTTTTACTAGAACCAGGCACGCAGCTATAACATGGGATTGGTGGAAGAAGTTATTCGACACATACTTAATTGCCATTGGGGGAGAAAAGTTTGCTCCTGCCAGAAAAGAGGCAATATTGTTGCACAATCTGGGAGCAGAAGGCCGTAGTGTCTACGATGGGTTGCCAGAACCCCCGCAAGCGGGCCAAAGCGAAAATGACCAATACAGCGAGGCAGAGAAAAAAATTGGAAATTCACTTTGAGCCCAAAAGAAACACCACGTTTGAAAGACACAAATTCTTCCAGAGGTCACAAGAACCACAAGTAGAACATTTTATTGCCGCATTGAGGACTCTGAGTCATACTTGTGATTTTGGGCCACTTACAGATTCACTCATACGTGATCAATTGGTCCGTTGTCCCAATAGTGTTAAAGTACAGGAGAGATTACTATCAAAGGACCTTCCGTTGGAATTAGCTGTGGAGATGGCCAGAAGCATGGAGCAGACATACAAATACATGTCAACCATGAGAGGAGATAAACAAGGAAGTGAAGTAGCGGCAATAAAGGGAATGGAGAAGCTAAGCATGAGCAGAGAAATTAAATGTTTCAAGTGCGGCAGTAATCGCCATATCTCTACAAGCATGTTTTGTCTCGCCAAAAATGTAAATTGTTTGAAATGTAAGAAAAGGGGGCATTTCACAAGGGTTTGCCGTGAAACTGGACACGTAGAGAATGTAGAAGCTGGAGGAAGAGTGCCAGAACAAGAGGAAAGTTCTGTGATGCCGCACAATTACCAAGGGAAACATGTGCTAGAAGTGTCAAATAAGGGAAATGGACCTACTGATGTCTTGCTGATTGATGGAAGAGTTGTCACAATGAAGGTTCACAGTTGCTCTTCTTGGACAGTAATATCAAAAAGAACTTTCGAAGGATGTGTGCAAGGAAGTATAGAACAATTGGAGGAACATAAAATAGAACCATATGCTTATGGTAACATAAAGATTGAAGTTCTTGGAAAGTTTCATGCATCGATAAAATATAAGGGCAGGAGTTGTGAATCAGATGTCTACGTCACACAAGAGGGATCGTCTCTCCTAGGTTGGGGCAAACAACGGAAGTTGGGAATTAGAATACAGGCAAATGCTGAATATCCTGTTACAGTTGCGGAGGTGAAGGACAAATGGGAACAGGGATTTCCAAAGGTATTTACGGAAGAGTTGGGAATGTTAAAAGGATTTGAGCATGAGATCCGTTTGAAAACAGGAGCCACCCCAAAAGTATACAAAGTGAGGCCAGTGCGACAGAACTTAAGTGACAAGGTAAAGCAGGAAAGTGAGGGTCTATTGCAAAGAGGAATTATAGAGAGAATCGAAAGTTTGGAGTGTTTGTACCCAGTGGCGGTGGCAGCTGCAAAGCCCAATGGAGAGATAAGATTTTTTGTATAGACTTAAGAGACTTGAACAGGAACCTTTTGATAGACAGACACCCCCTACCCATCATTGGGGAAAATCGTCAACATTGAATGATGCAAGACTATTCTCCGTTATAGATCTATCTCAGGCATATCACCAAGTACCGCTCACTGAGAGGTGTCAACATCTAACAGCATTTGTGACCACATTGGGAACTTTCAAATATTGCAGAATGCCATTTTGCCTGGCGTCAGCGGTGGCAGTGTTCCAAAGAGTAATGGAGACAATAATGGAAGGAGTACACAACATTGTGATCTTCCAAGATGATATGTTGATCTATGCAAATTCAGAAAGAGAACATAACATGATTCTTAAACAGGTTTTAGGCAGATTGAGTGATGCAGGATTGACGGTGCATAGGAGTAAGTGCAAAATTGGGGTAGAGAGTGTGGAGTACCTGGGTCATGTAATTTGTAAAGAAGGTGTGAAACCAAAGAGATGTCTTGTAGAAGCAGTGAAGAGTGCTCCTCCGCCAAATGATAAAGATCAAGTGAGATCGTTCCTGGGGTTGGCGGAATATTATCATACGTTTGTGAGAGATTTTGCAAAAATATCTACACCCTTAAGAGAATTGCTTAAAAAGGGAACTAAATTCCAGTGGAGTATTGAATGTAAAGAGGCATTTGGTAAAATGAAGGAAGGAATAAGTAACGCACCTTCGGTTTGGCAAGTTTAACCCAGCAGACAAAAGTGTTTTGGTTGTAGATGCTAGTGTGTTAGGTCCGGGTGCAATGTTGATTCAATATGATAAGGATAACTCAGAAAGAGTAATAGCTTTTGCTTTTCGAGCTCTAAGGGGAGCAGAAGGTAATTACTCAGTCATTGAGTGTGAAACTTTGGCAATGTTTTGGGCGATCAACCATTTTAAATATTTTTTGTTGGGGAGGAGGTTCATTGTAAGGTCCGATCATAAAACCATGGTACAACTGTTTGAGAGTGGTAGGTGGGCATTAGGATCCCCGAGGAGAAGCAGGTGGGGTTTAGGGCTTCAAACATATAATTCTGACTTATTACTTACCGGGAAAAAATAATGTGGTAGCAGGTTGCCTGTCTAGATTACCTGTGGAAAAAGAAGAGGAATTTGTAACAGAGGAGGTGGAAGAGTGTGTAGTGGCAGAGGTGGAGAGTGCAGTGGGGCGAGAGAGGTGGTTCCAAAAAGAATGTTCTGATGAAGATCTTAAGTTGATCAAAAAGTGGACAATGAGCGGATGGCCAGATAAAAAAGTGCTTGAAGAAAAGTTCGAAGTATGGTGTGAAGTCAAGGAGGATCTAAATATCTTTGATGGGAGGCTGAGAAGGGAACAATATTTGGTGCCTCCGGAAGCACTTTGGGTCACTTTAGTAGAACTAGCGCATAAGGGGCATCCAGGAGAAGGAGCCATGAAAAGAAAATCAAGACAAATTTACTGATGGCCAAGTATGGATAAGATGGCAGAAAGGTATGTAAAGAATTGTATGTCATGTCAGTCGAGTGATAAAAGCAAGGTAATTCAAGAGACACCAATGGTTCCCAACACGGTACCAAGTCAACCGTGGACAAAATTAGCAGTAGATATTATGAGCCCTATTACAGGTTTGGGTGAGGATTTGAGATATTTGTTTGTGTTGGTAGATTATCATTCCAAGTGGATAGAATGGGAGGCAGTCAGAGAAGTGACGGCCATGGATTTGGTTCTATTTTTGGAAATAATTTTTCTCAAAGAGGGGGTCCCAACACAAATGGTGTCTGATAATGGAGTGCAGTTTGTCTCGGAGCTAATGAAGACATTTTTTGTAAGTTATGGCATTATGCATACCAGGACAGCCTTGTACCATCTGAGGGCCAACGGATTGGTAGAGAGAGTCAATAGATATTTGAAAGGGGGATTACAAATGGCAATGCGCATGAGACAACCATGGAGAGAAGTGCGTAACCTTTTAACATGGAACTACGTGACCACACCACACTCAATTACGGGTGTCTCTCCTTTTGTTTCCCTCAAGGGAAAAGAGCCTGGAACGAAACTTTGTCCAGGGTGGTTAGGTATGGCGACTGCAGTTCAAGTAGACAGGAAGGAAATTATGAGATTGATCATGCTAGGACAGGAAAGGAATAAAGAACAATTTGACAGGAGAGAAGGAGTGAAGTTTCGGAAGTGGAAGGTAGGGGAGTTGGTGTATGTCAAGAATCCCAGATCTGCAAACAAGTGTGTTGAAAGTAAGTTTCTTGGGCCTAAGAAAATCGCTGTAGTGAGGAAGAGTGTGGTTATCCTTGAGGGAGGGGAGGTGTGGTCCAATGGAAGAATTGCCAAAGCTACTGATGTGCGTGGTGTGGGTTAGGAAGATAAACAAATGCAAAGTGAAGTTATGATTGATGAGGGTGTTAAGAGTAATGTGAGTGGAGGTGACACGCAGAGAAGTGGGAATACTGCAGATGATTTGAAAGGTGTAATAGTTGCTCACAGAAAGAGATCTAAATCTGTTTGGTTCGGAGATTATGTATATTAGTTGCAGTAATTTATATTTTTTGCTTTTCTGTTAATAAGTTTAGAGTTGAGATTATTACATGTGGGTTCTGTTTCTGTTTCTTTAAGGAGGGGAGACTTGTAAATATGTAGCTGTAGTTGCTAGCTCACGGTCCTGCGTCTGTCCCATGAGACCGCGTTATCAATGGAATGTGGGCATCGCGGAACAGAGGCAGACCGCTAGGAGCAACGGAAGAAGTGCCTGCTCTCCGGGCGAGCTTGTTCAATAAAGACTTTAAAAAACACTTACCCATGCGTCGACTTGCCTTCTTCACTAGGGATAAGGATGTGGTTGAATCTACCCTGGATATACTCAACACCGAATTGAGGAGGAAATGTGGGTGACATTTGTTTTGCTTTGGACACAATCAGGTCTAGGGTTCTGTTTTGAGAGAATGAACATATACATGTAGTCATGAAAGGTATTGTACATGGTCCCAATTCTATCAGAAAATCATGCATTCCATGAAGCAGATTTGTCACATTTGTATTATCAATATACCCATCAACCACTTTAACTCCGGGGCATGGGTATATAATGATTTATAACTATGTTGTGAAAAATGCAGCAGAGCAAAAAGGGCACACATGCTGGCTAAATGGTGTTGCATGAATGCATTTGGGGAATTGTATATGTGTTTCTGATCTAGGACAATCACGGGTTGATGCACGGTGTCAGCAGCCAAGCATTCAAAGGTTATTTGGAGGCCTCTTTGGTTGGATCAATGAAACGATTTCTGCCTCATGATGCATTAGTGCAATATGTAGTGCAGTCTCACATGTGCCTCTCAGGCATTCAGCATTTGGGGTGATTGTGCATGGCCAGTGCTATGCAAACATACATTGGGCCTCATTACGACCCAGGCGGTAAGTTACCGCCTGGGTCGTACCTTTACCACCATGGCGTAAACTATGTTTACGCCATGGTGGTTGGCGGACTTACCGCCCCATTCCGAGGTTGGCGGGGCGGTAAGTCCCCAATCCCCATTTACCCTTCCCCATTCCCATTTTTGCCCCATAGGGCATAATGGGAGTGGGGAAGGCATTAATTACGCCACCGTAAATTACGGTGGCGTAATTAACATCAAGGTCCCTTACCGCCATGGATTTTAACACCTGCTAAAAGCAGGTGTTAAAACCTCCATGGCGCTAAGGGACCTCGGAATCAGGCGGTAAGGGTCGGCGCTGTTTACGCCGCCGTAAACCCCTTACCGCCTGAGTCGTAATGAGGCCCATTGTGTTCAATGGACTGTGTGTAGGTGTACACATCTCGTTCATGTACTGGTGTATTAAAAGTAATTGACTAGATGTTATTGGGAACATGCAAGTGTGCTGGTTAGAGGGGAACATCATGTGCTCACCCACAGGAGGTCCCGAGATCTGCATCAGTATTTTGGAAATAGTGGTATGGGTGTTCCCATGTGGCAAATCAAAAGTGCTTTGAAAAGTCCCTGTTGCAAAGACATGCAGGTCTGCCATGAATTGTAAGAGGGGGTATAGTAGTCCTAATGTTACCGTTGAGCTCCAGTTCATACTGGATGCCTATCACGAGTGTGTTAATGATCTACATATCCATCTTTAATCTGCATAGAATGGTCAGACCTGCAGTTGGATGACAACATGGAATGGTACCCATTCCTGGCCAACCGACTTACCTGCTTCAGTCTGTGGCCTCCTCTTCTGACTCTTCCTCCTCCTCCTGTATGGCTGCAGCAATTATGATGGCACTCTACATCAGTGCAATGCTCATAGCTCTTGCTTCCTCCAAGCGGAAATCAGACATTATTTGTAGCTATTTCGTCAGTCTGGTGATTTCCTCCTGGCCTTTAATGGTACCATCATGTTGATGTTATCCAATGAAATATCATGTTTTCCCGTTGTTTAGGAGGATTCTCAAGAGATTTGCTGCCTGCATGGTGTGTGCTTGTATAAAGGGAAACCCTGGGATTGAATTTCAGCAAGTTGCAGTTAGTTTATGTAGTCATTTGCTTTCACCCTGACAAGCGAATGGTTCATATTAAAAGTGATGTGGTACAATGCTTTGGGTACATAAAAGATAGTTGTAGAAGACACCCATGTGTTAGAATATTGCTCCCATAGATGACACAATGGGCCTCATTACGATCCTGGTGGTACGGGGTAAACGGCGCCGTAAAAGGTGCCAGCACCGTTTACCCCGTACCGCCTCATTACGATGTCCCCTCGTGGGACCCAGGAAGCAACGCCTGGTCAAACCAGGCGTGCTTACCGGGTTCCACGAGGGGAAGAGGGAGCAAACAACGGGCCAACTCGTAATGGCCCATTGTTTGCTCCCTCTCCCATTCCCATTCAGCCCTATGGGGGCTGAAATGGGAATGGGGAAGGACCAGGTCCGGGTCCTTGGAGGGAGGAATTACCGGGCCTTCCAAACCCGGAATGGCCCGGTAATTCCTCATTCTGAGGACCCGGAGGCGATTTCGGCGGCAGCCATGCTTCCAATAGCGGCATGGCTACCGCCGAGGTCGTAATGAGGCCCAATGTCTGTTTTGTGCCACATTGAGTTTTCTGAGTGATCTAAGAAATGTTTAACAAATAGCAATGGCCCTGTTATTAAATTCAAGTGCAATAAGGTGTTGAAGTATTTCACAACCAAAAAACCTTACATAGATTTACTTCAATAGATGTAAAACTATTTACATATAGAGAGATGGCGCTACCAGCAAGTGCTCTGAAAGTGCAAGGCCGTTTGACACTTAGGCTGGGAGGCCTGATCATCATTTCATCTGGCTACGTGTGGTGAGTTTTTGTCAGTATAAACTGTGGAAAAACCCTTTGTGTCAGCAATGTGACTTGTAATCTTTCCGCCAAACTTTTTTTTTGTTTGTTCTCTCGAGACTTTTGAGGGCTTGAAGCAAATATTCCTGGATTGTATTTTGTGGAATGTATGACCTAAGGAAAAAAGACTTGGGTGCGCCATCCCGTTGCTATATCACCTGTGCTTCATTGGTTTTTACTTAGTGAAAAGATTGTCTGAGCTTAGCAATGGCTACACCTCTACCCCCGTCTACTGGAAAATAAGTCAATCTAGTCCTCAATGGTAAGGGGGGTAAAAAAGGAAACAAGAACATTGTGGTAATTGCCTCTCAAGAAAGGGATTTTGGTACCTTGCCCCCTCCATTTGAAAACTACAATTTAGGTTAGACGCTGGTAAAAAGCTGCATTCTTTGCCCCTTCCGACTCTGAGTTCTTCTCTTCTGAATACTCCCCCGATTTTTACTGAGGGTGAGTGCACACTCTTATAAGTCTTTGATTATCTACAAAGTGAACAGAAAAGTGTGGGTGGCGCCTCTACAACTGACTTGCAATCTTTAAATCTAATACCTACAGGGGCGTATTTTCTTTTGGTTTTCACTTAATTCGAAAAGAACTGTGTGAAAACTTACATGAGGAACGTAAAGAACAGTCAGGCTATCCGAGCAAAATCAATCTGCGAATAATGACTCTAAAATATGCGGCATTGGAGACTCTCAAAAATAATCAGAGTGTAAAGACCCTGCTTTTATGAAGAAAAGATGCAGGAGGGGCCCTTAACAGTTGTTCTGCTGTCTTTGGTAGAATGTATGGATGAACCTTTTAGCGCCCCCTGTAAGGGAGGCATGGGATCATAAGTATGACACTGACACAAGAGGTACAAATTCAAAACCTTTATTCAGTTTTCAGGGTTTGGAAAAACTCCTACTTTGCCATGCAGCTATGATGGAAGTAGTCTTTACCAACAAATAATAAAGAAAACACTGTCCTATTCAGTCTCTGTCAAATCAAAATGGCCTATACTAACAAAACCTAATGCCTGCCCTATCTCTTGTACAAAAAGTGTGCAAAGGGGAATATATATGCAAAGAAAAGGTAGTGTTCTATCATAAAGAATCAATGTGGCTGAGTCAGCTCTCCTTCCCACGTTGGACATCACGGAGTAAGGCGGCCCGGTAGACAGGATGACACACTCTGGCTCAGGTTCTCAAAACAAACAAAGTTCAAAACGTGGATAGAGGCCTGCCTGGCCTTTGACGTTAAAGTCACTTTTCTAGAATTCCAACAGTTTTTTTCACAGTTCAACAAAAAGTTCACAGTTCACCAAAAAGTTCACATAGGTCTCCCTCCATTGGGCTCGGACCTCTCAAACACAGCACTTGCAGGGGTTTCCTTCCCCAAGCTTAATTTACATTATTTAGGGGTTCCCTTCCCCTAACTTATCACATTTCCGGTCTCCCTCTGTCGGGCACAGACCTTTTCCTGATGTCAAAGACTTTCAAATGTGCAAGGTTTTTACTATAGACCTCTGCAGGGCCACTTCGACTTTCCTTCCAGCTCACAATATTGTGTTATTAGCCCCAGTTTCTCTTGGTCTCGGTAGTTCAGTATCGTAAGCACAAAAGTTCAACATGAACCTTTTCTCTTCTCCTTTTTCCGGTGCTAATATTGACCATTACGCAATTTAGAGTTAATTTGTTGTGTTGCTTTATAACAAAACCTTTCATCTTTCGCAGAGACTTTCAAGTGGGCTACTTCCTTTTGCCGGACCACTCTGCTACTCTGTATCAGTGGCTTCACAGTTATCAGCAATATAAAGTTCACCACAATTCTGCCTTCCGTCGCATTTCACCCACACGCGTGCAGCCTTCAATTGTGAGATATACTGTTGTAACTTCAATCTTTCTTTAACACACACCAGCCTTTCATGTTACTTACCAACTCACCGGTTGTGTGCTTTCTTTTCTTGTCTTTGCGGTTTTAATTTGCGAGTCAAGTTTAATACCAAGGCTTGGCCTCGCCTCCTCTACTCTGTCGTTCATCCGGGAGGATCGCTAGCACCCTTCAAACACAATGCAGTCTTCTTGTCTGGGATTTGATCTTCTCTGCATATCTTTCATGGCTCTTCAGAGGTAACATATTAGCACTCAATCACGGTCTATGGAGAAGTAATTATGTTGTACCTATTACATATGTATACTCAGTACACCATATACTTTTAACAACACTTACTGGGGGGCCGTCACTCAAAGGAGGGATATGGGACCCCTAGTATAGAGGAGAGAATAACGGTGACTAATTCTGCTTCTTACAAAGACAAAACTCATTTGTTAAAAATCAGACTTAGTGTTTTAATAACAACAATTATTAATGAGAACAAATTAGAAAAAATGAGAAAAAATGGGGCATTTTTCATTAGATAATGCCCGGTACTAGATTTTTTTAGGGCTTTCTATGCATAACGTTGTGTATTGTTTTATTTAATTAGACAACGTAATGCTAGCACCTATAAAAATCTTACACCTCTTACTGATATAACACACTTAAGGATCCTTACCAATAAAATCCTTACATACATATAAACACAATAAAACAGACCTATACCTCAGGTCACTTTAAATTCTTATTGACTATGTTGAGTTACTTTATAACATAGGTCATAAAAAAGCATGAGTCCAGCTCATACTATAATAAAGTCGACCGGTTTCATAACCACACTTGTTTAGGTCATCTTCTTCAGGACGTATAATTTCAAAAAGGGTGGTAACTCCCTGATGGAAAAACTTTTTCCAGGTGTGTGTTCTTACTCCTACAAGGAAGTGAGAAAAAGGGGGATATATCACTCCTCTAGTCCCTAAATTACATTTATGTGCTATTTTTCTCTCAATGCAGTGCTTGTAAAAAGTATTTCTCAAAATATTAGCTAAAAGATCAATTTTTATACTGAAGCTGCTCTTTAGAATTCAAAACGGCACCAAAAAAGGCACTTAACAAGGGAAAGGATAGGGATTAGATCTTGACATCATGGTAATAGAAGACAAGTTATGTTCCAAAGTCTATAAAAAATCAACAGACAGAAATTCACTTTTGACATACTCAAGTTACCATCCTCAGGCACTTAAAGACAATTTGCCCTTTGGCCAATTTCTTCGTTATAGAAGAAGATGCACTCAAGTTACTGACTTTGAAGAGCAAGGCAAAAACCTCAAAAAACAACTTGCAAATAGAGGTTATCCAAGGAGGACGTATTGAGAGAAAAATAGCACATAAATGTAATTTAGGGACTAGAGGAGTGATATATCCCCCTTTTTCTCACTTCCTTGTAGGAGTAAGAACACACACCTGGAAAAAGTTTTTCCATCAGGGAGTTACCACCCTTTTTGAAATTATACGTCCTGAAGAAGATGACCTAAACAAGTGTGGTTATGAAACCGGTCGACCTTATTATAGTATGAGCTGGACTCATGCTTTTTTATGACCTATGTTATAAAGTAACTCGACATAGTCAATAAGAATTTAAAGTAACCTGAGGTATAGGTCTGTTTTATTGTGTTTATATGTATGTAAGGACCTTATTGGTAAGGATCCTTAAGTGTATTATATCAGTAAGAGGTGTAAGATTTTTATAGGTGCTAGCATTAGGTTTTCTAATTAAATAAAACAATACACAACGTTATGCATAGAAAGCCCTAAAAAAATCTAGTCCCGGGCATTATCTAATGTAAAATGCCCCATTTTTTCCCATTTTTTCTCATTTTTTCTAATTTGTTCTCATTAATAATTGTTGTTATTAAAACACTAAGTCTGATTTTTAACAAATGAGTTTTGTCTTTGTAAGAAGCGGAATTAGTCACTGTTATTCTCTCCTCTATACTAGGGGTCCCATATCCCTCCTTTGAGTGACGGCCCCCCAGTAAGTGTTGTTGAAAGTATATGGTGTACTGAGTATACATATGTAATAGGTACAACATAATTACTTCTCCATAGACCGTGATTGAGTGCTAATATGTATTATGAATACACGGTAGGAATGCAAGCTTGACCTTTTAGAGGTCAAAAAAAGAGAAAATACCCTTTGTGTTACACTGTCTTCAGAGGTAACAACATCTTGCAGGGATCTCCTGAGTTTCTCTATCCTTTGCTCTCGTCCCTCTGTCGGCCACTCTGCTCCAGTAGGTTTGCCTTCACCCCGGATGTTCTGCTCCTTCTCGTGTTACACCTTGCTCAGAGTGTGTCTCTATGTTCCGTGTGGGGAGAGCTAATGGGTATCAGACATATGTGATTACAGTCAAGTGCCTGACTTTGCCTGAACCGATTAGTCGGACATGTCAAATGAGATATGTAAGGGTTAGCCTCTTTAATCTCAGTCACCCTCTTCCTCTGCCCAGTGTTTGTGCAGAAGGGGGGAGGTTGGAACATTGGCGAATCCTATAAAATAGGATGGGACATGGCTATGGGAAAAGGAGGAATAGCGCGTCTCACCATCGGTTCCCTAACCCCCACTCCCCGAAGACCCCTCAGCAAGGTGATCCTCCCACACTGGTCCACCACCAGGGTCTGGATCTAAAGGCGATGTCCGTGCCCTGTCTACCTGAGATAGAAATTCCCGGGGGACTAGCAGGTGAGATACCCTTTGGTTTCTCACATACCCTTCCCCTATGCGATGTAGCCACATCTGTTTTGCCGGGAAACCGGGAAAGGAAACCAACGTTCCTCTGTTCTTTACTATTTTGGTGTTCCACAGCGAAACAGTAGGGTTGCAGGTCTAAGAACCATCGCATGACTCGAGAGTTAGAGTCCTTTTGTTGACTTATCCATACCAAGGGTGAGTGGTCAGTGATGAGGGAAATTTCTCCCTAGTAAGTAGTATCTAAGATGGACAATTGCCCATTTGATGGCAAGGGCTTCCAGTTCCAACACAGAGTAGTCCTTCTCTCGGGGGAAGAGTTTATAACTAGTGAATAGGATGGGATGTTCTAATCCATTGTGGATTTGTGATAATTCTGCTCTTAACCCTGTGAGGGAGGTGTCAGTCTGTAATTCAAATTCCTTTGAGAAGTCTACTACTTTTAATATTGGATTTTGCATAAGGTTTGTTTCAGAATATTGTAACAAGCATTGCCCTCATCAGTCCAATGAATTTTCTGGCATTCTGCATTTCTTAGTTTGTCTGTCAGTCTAGCTGTTCTATCTGAAATATGCGGGATAAACCTACTATAATATCCAATCAATCCTAGGAATGCCCTGAGATCTCTCTTGGTCTTGGGTGTGGGAGCATCTAGGACAGCTTTCACTTTTTCTCGCTGGGGCTGGACACTGCCATTCCCTACAAAGAAGCCTAGATATTTCAAGGCTGACTGAGATACCTTACATTTTGATGGATTGACAGTTAAACCGGCCTCTCGGAGGGTTATCATAATAGTACAAAGATGAAAATGATGGTCTTCCCGAGTTTTATCTAAATGAATATGTCGTCAATATAGGTCCCACAGAAATTGGAATAACTGTAATATCCTGTCCATGAGTCGCTGGAAAGTTGCTGGGGCCCCATGCAATCCAAAAGGGAGGACTTTGAATTGGAATAGTCCTATTGGTGTCAGGAAATATGTCTTTTCCTTATCAGGTCCATGCACAGAGACCTGCCATTATCCCTTGGTTAAGTCCAGGGTTGATAAGAATGTATTGTTTCCAAATGTATCTATTAAATCATCGAGCGTGGCAAAGGATAGGCATCAAAGGCGGTGATGGCGTTGACCTGCCTAAAGTCTATGCAAAACCTCCAAGAGTGATCGAGTTTAGTCACCAACACAATAGGGGAGGACCATGGACTCGAAGAGGGCTCGATGATGTTTACCTTTAAGGTTTTTTTAACCTCATCAATCACTGCCTGCTTTCGTGCTTCTGGGAGTCTGCATGGATTCAAATGGACCATTTTCCCCTTTGGAGTTCTGATATAGTGGTAAGTAACATATACTCTTCCTATTTTCTCACAAAATACATCAGTGAATGCAGTAATAAGGTGGATGAGTTTCATGTGTTCTTGCAATCGGGTGGCTGTCTGTGAGAGGGGGATTGGCGCCTCTTCTCTTTCTTCCCAGGTCTCATCTCTTCGTTCTCTCCCATAGTGTAGCTTGAAAGGGTCGAAACTCACAGATGCTTGAGGGGTCTTTCTCACTGCAAATAGGGCCCACAGGATCATATGATCCCAGTCCTTCCCATCCTCGTCTACTAACTTTCTCAGAATATTTTGAGGGTCTTATTAAATCTCTCTACCATCCGTCCATTTGGGGGTGATAGCCTGAGTTTCTTAAGGTGGTAATGTGTAGTAATTCCTTAAATTCACCCATGAGTTTATTCATGAAATTGGATCCCTGATCCATTAGAATTTCATTGGGGAAACCAACCCTAAAAAAAATGGCAACAGGTGTTTACATTTTTGCTGGGTTGTGTTGTTCTGCATGGGGAAGACTTCTGGGTACCGGGTAGCATAATCAACAATTACAGGAACATATTTATTGCCCACTTTAGAAGTTTCCAACAGTCCAATGATATCCATCCTGATTCTAGAGATAGGGACTTGTATTATCGGCAATGGGTACAAAGGGGCCGATAGGGGAATATATGACCAGGTTTTTTGGCATATTTCGCATGTCTGAATGAAGTTCTTTATGTCAGCATGGATACCTGGCCAATAGCATTTCCCACTGATGTGAGCTTGTGTTTTAGATTGTCCCAAGTCTCCCCCTATCCAATGAGAGTGCACAATCTCTAGCACAATCTTGCAATGCGTTTTGGGTTACTAATAGAGTCTTACTTAGGACTTCCCTGGAGGTTTCGCTTCTATATAGTAATCCCTGTTTCAGGAAGAAAAAAGGGCTTCCCTTTTCTTGTCCTCCCCCTCAGCAATCACTTGTAATAAAGCTTCTGCGAGTACTGGATCATTTCACTGGGCAAAGGCTGGGGCCGGAAGGAGTGTAGATTCCTCTTCCCTTTTTGCTTTGGTGGTACATATCTCATCAGCCTCTCAAAAGCCTAAGTTACCCCTCTCCGGTTCCCCTGGTTCAATTTCTTCCTCAAAACAGGGAAATAGAGCTTTCTCAAAAAAATCCCTGTGCAATTTTGTCCCCAGGACATTTTTCAAATGGGCTCTTGCAATGGTTCTGTAACAGAACTTTTATGTCCCCCCGGAAGTCTGGATCTATAAACGCCGGCCAAGACATCTAGACCAAATTTCCAGGCTAGGCTGTCTTTCGGCCAATCTTGCATAGCAACTTGCAGGGGTATTATAACTAAGTCTGTGGGAATGATCCTTCCTTTCCCAGGAGGGATTGTGGCTTCTCTGCTGCTACAAATATCAAAGACCATGGATTATTTTGTGGCGGTACAGGGGTCAAAGGCTATTTGACTACATTTCTGGAATTTTAAGGTTCCCCAATTTGTTTCAATTGAGTCGTATCCCACTCTGACACCATGTGTACGGGAGGCATGGTATCACAATATGACAATGACACAAGAGGTACAATTTCAAAACCTTTATTCAGTTTTCAGGGTTTGGCAAAAACTCCTACTTTACCCTATAGCTATGATGGGAGAAGTCTCTACCATTAAATAATAAAGAAAACACCATCCTAGTACCATCCTAGTCAGTCTCTGTCAAAATAAAATGGCCGTTACTAACAAAACCTAATTCATGCCCTTATCTCTTGTACAAAAAGTGTGCAAATGTATACAAAGAAAAGTCAGTGTTACAACATAAAGAATCAAAGTGGCTGAGTCAGCTCTCCTTCCCACATTAGACAGCACGGAGTAAGGCGGCCCCCGTAGACAGGATGACAGACTCTGGCTCAGGTTCTCAAAACAAAGGTAGTTCAAAACGTGGATTGAGGCCTGCCTGGCCCTCCACGCTAAAGTCACTTTTGCAGTGTTCCAAAAGTTCTTTCACAGTTCAACAAAAAGTTTGTGTAGGCCTCCCTCCGTCAGGCTTAGACCTCTCAAACACTGCACTTGCAGTGGTTCCCTTCCCCAAGCTTAATTCACATTCTTTAGGGGTTCCCTTCTCCTAACTTATCACACTTCCGGTCTCCCTTAGTCAGGCTCAGACTTTTTCCTGATATTGATGATGTTGAATACTTTCCAGTGTGCAAGGTTTTTACTTTCGACCTCCGCAGGACCACTTTGTCTTTCCTTTCAGCTCAGACTGTTGTGCTATTTGCCCCAGTGTCTCTTGGTCTGGGTAGTTCTGTATCGTAAGCGCAAAAGTTCAACATTTGCTTTTCTCTTCCCCTTTTTCTGGGGTTAATCTTGACCATTACGGAATTTAGAGTTAATTCACTTTGTTGCTTTATAACAAAACATTTCACCTTTCGCTGAGACTTTTCAGTGGGCAACTTCCTTTCACCGGACCACTCCACTACTCTGTTTTACTGGCTTCTTAGTTATCAGTAATTTAATGTTCAACACAGATCTGCCTTCCTTTGCGTCTCACCCACACGTGTGAAGCCTTTAATTGTGAGATATACAGTTGGGACTTTCTTTCTTGCTTTAACACACACAGGCCTTTCATGTCACTCGCCAACTCACCGGCTGTGTGCTTTCTTTTCTTGTCTTTGTGGTTTTAATTTGCATGTCAAGGTTAACACCACAGGATTGACCTCACCTCCCCAACTCTGTCACTCACCCGAGAGGGTCGCTGGTGCTCTTGAAACACAATGCAGTCTTTCTGTCTGGGATTTGGCCTTCTCTGTGTATCTTTCATGGCTCTTCAGAGGCAACAACCTCCTGCAGGGATCTGCTGGGTCGTTTCTCTACCCTTTGCTCTCGTCCCTCTGTCAGCCGCTCTGCTCCAGTAGGTTTGCCTTCACCACGGAAGTTCTGCTCATTCTCATGTTCCATTTTGCTCACAGTGTGCCTCTATCTTCCGCCTTTTATCCATGTGATATGATATGATATGATATGATATGATATAATGCACTTAATACCCAGAGATTTCTAAGTGCAGACCGGGGGATCGAACCTGTGGTGCTCATTGTCGTCTTGCTTCCAAGGTGAGCATGTTGCCCCTGAGCTATCCCCCCGAGATGTGGGGAGAGCTAATGGGTATCAGATTTATGTGATTAAAGTCAAGTGCCTGACATTTTACCTGACCCGATTAGCGGGACATGTCCAATGAGATATGTAAGGGTTAGCCTCTTTACGCTCAGTTGCCCTCTTCCTTGGCCCATTGTTTTTGCAGAAGGGGGGGGTTGGAACAATGGAGAATCCTATAAAATAGGATGAGTCATGGGTACAGGAAAGGGGGGAATACTGTGTCTCATCATCAGTTGTCTCACCCCCACTCCCAAAAGACCCCTCACCCAGGTGATCCTCCTGCACTGGTCCACCCACAAGGTCTAGATTCAAAAGGGATGGATGTGCCCTAGCCACCTGAGAGAGAGATTCCTGGGGACTAGTAGGTGAGACGCCCTTTAGTTTCTCACACCCCCCTGTGAAGGAGATGGGTCGAATTTCCCCCAATCAAAGAAGACGGTCAACAAAGATAAAAAATATTAATAAGAAGTGTCGAAGTCCTCAAGGATGCTTTTACGTAAGGTTGTTTTGCCTACTGTCGAAGTATGTTCATCAAAGCCTTGTGACAGGCACATTTTGGATATATTAGCGGATGAGCAAGACCCGTTATGTAACCTGATTAGTAGTAGTACTTTAATATTAGAGCAGAATGTCTCCGTTTTAATGGTGGGATCACCTGTAGAATGTGTACAACAGAATGAGAGGGATAACAAACGTTCTTGTACAGTTTTGATATCATCAGTAAAAGGAGAGGGAGACTTGCACGGTGTATGGCATAATACTATTATGAATCCATCAAAGGGTCCTCCAGTATTTGATATGTTTTGATGTCCTTCAGCTTTACCTCCCCAAGTGAATGCAGGTTCTGATGCAAGTGTTTTGCCCCTTTTCAATGAAGTCCCTGGTCTTCGATTCATTACTACACGTGACATAGTCTTGCTGGAGTTTGATAGGTTATATCAAGTAAGACTGGCTACAACCTCGATAATGGTATATGAGCCTCAAGCCTATGCAAATTGGGCTATGACTCAACCCTCCTCAGACTCATGGTGGGAGGCATGTATATAGGTCGAAACTAAGAGGAATGGGGGCAGTGGTGGGGGGACTGAGCTAGGGAGACCTAGGGCCTCATTACAAGGTCGGTGGTAACCGGCAGGTGGTGGATGACCTTGTAACACCGTTCCACCACCTGGGATCCCAGTGCCACTGGGATATTACAAGTCTCAGCAGCCTGAGATATCAGGCGGCAGAAACTGTAAGTCCCCATTCCCGTGGAGTCCACTAGGACTCCACGGGAATAGGGACACAGAAGCACCGGCACCATTGCTAACGGTGCCGATGCTTCCATGAAAACCATGCCTGCAGGGGCCGGGGCCCCCGGCAGGTCAAGCTGCCAGGAGCACCGGCCCCTGCAGGCATTCTCATAGTCTGGTGGTCCAGAAAGGGTGCTGGTATGTTGCTACCAGAACCCTTATTTCCGGACTGCCAGACTTGGAATGAAGCCCCTAGCCTGGTGAATGGACTTATTCATGAAGGTACAGTAAAGAGATGAGAGAGTAATCAGATTGAGGAGGGTGAATGGAGATGGTTGGTTTTATCATTAAAGGAGTCCATTACGCAATTGAAGGAGTTGAAAGACCATCTTTAGCTTGGAACAGCATCTCTCATGCATTTCATGGAATATGAGGGGCTTTTCTGCCCTACAATCTTGAACTGTGTACATTTTTTAGATCCTTTTCGTTTCTCCTTCTCCAAGAAGTTTGGTTGCTTTCTTCCCCAGCATTGGATGAGTTTCAGACATCCTTGCAGTCAGCAACCCAAGCGAAACAGGATAGACCTTCAGGAAGTTTGATTGTAGCAGTGTGAAATGACTCTGCGTTTGAAATTATTAAATAGGATAATGCGGTCAGGAGTGTTTGAGGCTGGGATGAAAAGAAATGAGCAGAGAGCTTTGATGTATTTACTTTTGGTGATGATATATTATCAGCACTTAAATGGGGATATTATGGAGACAATGGATGCCTTGCATGCTTTATTTGAGGATTGGTTTTTAGCTTACCTTGGAGGACAGGCGATAGTGGGAGGGATTTGAATGCAGATTGTGGACAGGGTACGGAATGTCTGGTATGTTCTAGAGGTGTATACATTAGTAAGGAGGAAATGTGGAAAGCTCAACAGGGTGCCCTGTGGAGAAAGACCTTGGAGGAATGGGGCTTAAGTTGTTGAATTAATTATTGCAAGGTGATTTGAAAAGTCATCCGACATGGCATAGGGGAAACTCCTCCTCAGTATTGGACTATACGTATGTGAGTAAGGAGTTTCTTGATCATTGGGCGGAATTTGGGATTGTTGGGAATAATCAAAGCGATCACACTATGTTGGCTGCAGTATTTAGGATTAATTTGAAAGGGAATATTGGTTGTGGCCTGAAGTCTGTATATGTGAATGTTGGCCGTTGTTGATTAAAATGGCACAATAAGAATATACATCACTTCAATATGATTATGGAGTATACATTTGTACATTGTCCCTTTGTGTCTAAGTTGACTACATTTTCTGCGAGGGCTATAAACCAGCCTATTCAGAGTGCAATGGAGTCCTTATATAAAGATTTTGCCTCAGTGCCATGGGTAAACCCCATCAACGTAGATTTTAATTATGTGTTCAAGAACATAATAATAATAGTACTGTATTTCTTATATAGTGCTACACACCCATAGGTCTCAGAGCACTCAAATAACAGAAGACATTATTATCCCACAGAGTGGTTCTCATTTTATCGACCTGGGAAGGATGAAAAGCTGAGTTGACCCTGCCGGGATTCAAATCTGCCACAGCAAGCTGCAGACAGATATCAGGGGCGAGTGCTTAGCTCTCTGTGCTATCTGACAAAGGATTAAAAGTAGCACTTTGAATGGGAAGATAAGATTATTTATATCAGGAAAGAAAGATGAAGTTAGAGAATTGGGTGAAGGCTTATCAGCACCAATTATTTCAACAAGATGGGGAGGTAATGCTTGTTATAATGGCTGGGAGACAGAAAGCCAATATATTGGTTGTTAGTAAATGTGGCTGAACTTAATCAAGTGGCAGTACAGTCCAACCCCATTACAGAAGAGGCGTGGGTGGATTATTTTTCTCAGCTGCATTGTAAACAGAATTGTTGGGTTGGCCAGCGGGAGACCTCAGTCTCAAATTAATGGTGTTTGTTTTTTACAATTGCAGATATATATGGGGGTCATCACAAGTTGGGAGGTATACCACCAGTAAATCCACCAGGATACTGCCCAACACAAAAAATAGTGTTACCTCAACTTGTTCCGATCCTGAGTTGTGGCAAGGCTGTAAATCCCCATTTTATTCAGAGTCCATAGTGCTCTATGGGGCATTTTCAGCACATGTACTCCGGCACAAATTGCGCTATGGTAAATATGCCGAAAATTGGTGGAAAGTCGGAGGTGAATCTCCCAACTTTCTGCGCAAACTCGGGATTGGGCGAAGCGGTAATGCACCAATAAAATGAGTTGCAGCCGCATTTTTACCGCTCCTCACAACCTTGTCAGTAGACCCATAGAGAGGCTTATTGCACGAGCTAGTTCTTCTCGTGTGGGGGGACCAAATCACCTCTCCAGTAACATTTTTAAACAGGCTCCTGCTTTATGGTCAAGCATTTTGTTTATTTTGTTTGAGGATACAGTTGATACTAGTGTAAAGACAAAGAGGCTATCCCTAATATGCTCAAAGTGCGCTGGGTAGTAATTTATTACGTACAAATAGATAGTTTGGAGATCTGCTGTGCAGGGCACAATGAGGCAATTCCCCCACCTCAATAGAATCAAAAGGTAATAAACTTGTACCCTATTCAACTGTGCTTGTCCTATTGTAATCTCTTCAAAGTTATAGCATAGAGTCTATGTGGATGAATTTGGTGTTTAATTGTCACAACTAATAACACAATGAGTTCTTTAGTGTTAAAGTTTTCAAAACTTAAACAATATGCACAAATTGTCACAGCTACAGCCACCTGATAATACAATTAGTCATATAGGGTTACAGTCTTCCAAACTTAAGCAATGTGCACACTATTTCACAGCCCCAGCCAACACGTTTCGACCAGCCGTCCTTGTCAAAGCTAACAATTGTCATGAATCCCAAGTCTATTTAATGCACCATAGTGAAAATAATAATTCAAACATACCAAAATTACATCAGTATAGTTGGTAGAGGGTCAAGGAGCAGACAAATAGAAACAGGAATAGATAAATAAAAAATGTTTTCTCAGAAAAAAAGACCATAGTATAAACACGAAAAGCAAAAGCAAAGTACACCAATATATTGCAGTGAAACAGTTGCCTGCATGTTTCTACAGACTCGTATTGTTACATAAATGTACACATTCTACCCATGCTGTAGTGTTTCATACATTTCATTGATACTATGTCCACTCCCTCCTTGTCGAAGACAGAATTTGTAATACCCATCTATAAACAGGGTTACACAATGTTTCCGAATCACTATGGACCTTTTACTTTAATAGATGCTGATTCTAAAATAAGTGTGCCTCCAATCTTAGAGAAAACGGAGGAGTGAATAGGGTGAAAGTTGTTTTTTTGATACATTTCAAACAGGTTTTAGATGACATATGGGTACACCCTGTGTTTTTTTTCATGTCATGTATTCATTAGTTAGCATTCAGAGTTCATTCTGTTCCTATTTACGCTGTGTCAATCGATTTACCTTTGGCTTTTGATTTGGCTAAATGTTTATTATTATGGACATTCTGGAAAGATGGGGGTTACTAATGGGCCTGTTGAAAATTCTGTTGTATATGCATGCAGGAACATCGGTTCAAGTTAGGCTGAACAATGAATGTGCTATGTCTAGACCTATTGAATCAAGGAATGGTCTTCGGCAAGGGTGCAATTTAGCACCTTGATTTTTTAAGCAATACATGGCAGACATAGGAAAGTCCATTATAAATACCTTGCTTATAGCTCCAAAATTGGGGGAACTTCGTCTGTCATGGTTGGCATACGTCAATGATTTTATTTTTTTTTTACTGTATGCCCATCGGTCTGCAGAGACTAATCAATGCCTTTATACGATTTTATTGAGGAGAATACATTGAAAATAAATCCCTCAAAACCAAGGTGATGACATTTTGCAAAAGGGATAAGAAAAATAATTGTACCTGGTTTTTAAAAAAGAGTAGACTTTTACTGATAATATGATGTATTTCGGATATCCAAATTTTAGCAAACCCGTGTAAATCTTTTTATCAACATTTTCTTAAACATAAAGCTGTTATCTTGGTAAGGTGATCCCAAAATGTATTTATGGTTTGGAAATTTTACGCATATGGTTATGGGATGAATTAGATTGCTATGAAGTGATTTTCTGGAGAAGAGTTCTTTATTTTATTCCAGCCTGTGTACACATAGCGTTAGTTTGCATGAGTTAGGTCTCCAGTCTCTGCGTCAGAGGGTTTGGTGGAAGCAGTTAGTGTTGTATCTCAAGATTATACGTTCTCCACCCTCCCTATTATATGGTGATTTTGTGAAAATGGGGAGGGAGAAATCTGCTATCCCTCTACAAGACATTGGGGATTATTGTATAAGACTACTTTTGAAAATGGATGCAACGGTGGAGATGTTATCTGCAAACCCTGTTATACATCAAGAGACACATATATTGAGAGACTGGATTTCAACAAGAGAGGTTTTGGGAAATCCCTCATTATATTCTCATTTGGGCATTACCCATAAAAAGGCTGGTACAGTTGAATCTTATTTGAAGAAGTTTCTAGGCAGAACATTTAGAAATAATTGTATGAGTTTACGGTTTAATGTTCTTTTAACAAATGAAATTGTATGTATTCACAACCGCCTACCTCCTGAGATGGCTTTTTGCATGATTTTGTAAAGATCTGTAGAGGAAAGAAAATCTGTATCATTTGCTCTTAGTGTGACTTGTTTTGTTGCTACTGCGTGTTTTACATTTTAGGAAAGTTGCACACAATTTAGGTACAATAGATTCTGTAAATTGGTGGTTCAATATGTTGAGTGCAAAGTCTCTGGACCTGTAACGTGCAGTGGTGAGGATTCTTCAGTGCTGTAATTCGTATAACAAAGCATACATTTCAGTATTTTTTATGAATCATTTACATAGGAATTTGAACTATTCCCATTAGTATTATATGAATTTATTTATCGACAAAAAGTCGAAAGGTTTGAATGGGTATCTCTCATGTATAGTGATCTGAGTTTGTATTGATATGAGCTTCAGGATTGTAGTGTTTTAAGATTGTAAAGGTTTATTTCAAACCGTTTACAACTAATAATACATAAATACTTCAATAGATGCACTTGATAAATTCGGAGGAAGATAAATGAAGACAAGACTGGGTGTAGACAGGGCAGTGATGGTCAGTGTAATGAACTCCCTAAATGGGGATAAACAACCAAGCTTCTCATACTTCAATTGAATACTATCACAGTCCAGTAATACAATGAGCTTGGTTCTGGACCAGATCATAGACATGTTGGGCAGGCTGGATTCAGGGCAGTGCTTAATTTGTAAAAAAATAAGTGCCAGTGCCCAAAAAATATTGGCCCCATAATGCTGGGCGCGCCAGTTCAGTGCTAGACCTACCTAGATCTGCACACCACCAGCCCATCACACTCCTGCTGCTCCATGTCACAAGTTTGGCGATGCAGCAACTGCTGGCACGTGCTAGTAGTGGGATGGATGGGGAAGGGCACACATGGGTTGAGAAAGTATAATGCTTTAAAGTTGGAAAACACTTGTTATGGTAGGTGTAGTGGTTCGAGCATTTCGGCAAACCCAGAGGCAAAAGAGTGCATTTGAACACACTTCTAAGTTCTAGACCACACTTGTTAGACATCTGGACCATACTTGCTGTCCTCGAAGTGATAATGCTTTTGATAAAATTGTTGCAAACTTGTGGATGTTATCTTATTCGTCCATTTTGTAGAATGACCCCCACCGCCCGGCCCACCCCCTCCCACCACAGTGTTTCCCAAATGGCTCAGAGTGGAGCTGCGTTGCAATCATTTTCCCGGGACTCAGGATAGCTCAGCAGCAATGTACTCAATTGGAAGCAAGACGACACGAAGCAACACAGGTTCGATCCCCGACTCCTCGCTTAGAAACCTCTGGGTAGTAAGCGTGTTATAAATATGCAACTAAGGCATGCTCCTCCTGTAACTGTGCCTCGATGCCCCGGGCTGTGTGAGCGCTTTAAAAATGCAAATAAATAAAAAAGCATTCTGTTTCAGTCACTGTTGCACTGTATTTGTCTCTACCCTTTCTGCCCCATCTGACAGTTTGTTAAAGTACACCAAGTATTGTTAATTGGTTACCTCAGGAAGAGCTTCTTCCCCTCAGCCCGTTCCTCAGTCACCTCATCCAGGTGTTTTGTGTATTCAATTTACTCTCAAGCCCTTATCAGTCATCACATCTCATAAATGCATCCCCCTTGACCCTTCCTTCAAGCATGAGCATGGGGTTGTATAACTTGGAAAAAGTCATTTCTGCAAGACATTGTTGTGAAATCAACGGCCTGTGCTACTTCTGCTTTAGGGCCTCTTTCCACCTTCACACATATTAAAAAGCTAAATATGTTTTGTCACCCAATATTCAGGAGCCAGATGAGAATGCATATTCGGATACCTCCTTCCCTGCGGGGTGTAACAGACACCCACCTCTATCTGATGATTCCTATCTGAGGATTGCATGTGCTCTCATTCGGAGCACATGCTGGGAGCGTATTGTACCCAGGTGAAGGGGCCACATCTGGTGTATAAACCACACATCAGGATAGAAAATATGCGCTGGAATTATGTAAAAAAATGACAGCAAAAGACGGTTGAGAATTATACACAAATACTCAACTAGTGCTTTTATTTATGACAACAGATTAGTGGGCACCTGCACCATGTTTATCCCCGTCTAGTTTCCATGTGTGTATCTTTGCCTGAAATGGCATTTCAGAAGTTCGTCTTTGCATGGGCTTTTCTCGCAAAGTGCAGCCAGTTCGGTTTCGACCCAATACGTGCACCGTTCCGGACCGGGTCCCCTCGCTGAAGCTCGTTTGTGAACTAATGAGATCGATAACATTAAAAGGAAGAATGGAAACACCCAGGCAAAAAATCACAGTTCATGTTTCGCTTAGATGAATGCTATCCAGGGTCAGACTGGGGCATACAATTGCCTCAAGTCGGGCTCGGCACCAATGAAAAAGTGGCCAAAGTTGCAAACGACATTTCATTCCTTTTGTGACAGACTAGTGGGACCACGCTGCTGCCCGTGCCCCGCCTGGTCCTGGGCCTTGCCCTGCCTTGCCTCAATCACGTAGGATACCTTCCGTGGGGCCGCCACAGCCACGGCCATGCTGAGCCTGATGATGACAAAGATAGCTGCGCAGCCCAGCAGCCCCACGGAAGGTAAGATTTTAAAAGAAAAAACATATATTTGGGCGGCTGGGGCCCATCACTTTCAAAGTGATGGGCCACAGCCGCCACTCAAAATAAGTTATTTCTTTAAAAACCTACCATCAGTGGGCCGGAAAACATATTTTTGGGCACAACCCATGGGCCTGGCCCCCCGCGGCAGTCATCTGACTCAGTCTGCGGCAGCCGGCAGCCCCTGGTCACAGAAATTGGCCTGGGCCTGGCACTGACTGCAATCAGCAGCACACTGCACACAGGTCATACAGACAGATGCCTGGGCGCGGACGGGCCCCTGGTGGGGTCCTGACTCCTGGGAAGTCAGGACCCCACCAGGGGACCGTGCTGCCACCCGGGCCCCGACCTGGGCCTTGCATGATCACTTGACTGTGACAGGCTCAGGCTGCACCGCACACAACAACAAGTTACTTACCTGCATTGCCGGCTGGGACTTGGTCTCCTGTCCGGGCCTCAGGGTGGGGGGACCGGGTCGGGTGCGCACACTGGCACCCGCACAAATGAAAAAGCAGGCAGAGGGTGCCCCAGGAAGCAACTAGGCCGCACCACGCAGGGCAGGCTTTCTCTCTCACAAGTCAGGAACGATGACGCCACGCCTCGACACCTTCACGTCACAGTAACTCGTGAAATGAAGGTGGCGCTGCACTGACTCAGGTGGCAACAACAACACGTCACCATGTAATTTCACTGGCTCAGAAGAACAGCCAATGAAAACTGCACATTCTGTGTTACTATATAGAATGTATCAAATACTGCATAGTAACAACAGAATGGTAGTTTACATTGGCTGTTGTTTGTAACAGTTTGTTGTTCATTGCTATTGCTGGCCCCTCCCAGGCCCAGTCAGCCATGGCCTGCAACCTTCAAGCACGAGAGAGAATGAGATCAGAATGACAAATCCCAATGATTTATAATCGAAGCAAAGTGAAGTGGAAGAACAAATAAAGCAATTGCACGTGCGCTGGCCCCGCATGATTTCCGGTGCCCAAAAAAGAGTGCCGGTGTTGGCCACCGGCAACCACCCCCACAAATTATGCACTGATTTAGGGTAAACAGAGATGGGAAATAGGGAGTTAAATCCTGAAAGACCCTGGTTTGGTAGATGTAGGGCACTAGGACACCTTTGCCATTATTGCTACATATTCCCCTCTACTTTGGATATAGGATTTCTTTCTTTGACTTGTTCAACATTAGATAATGAGAGTTTTCAAAAACTTTCTTCATCCTCATCCTCTATTGTTCACCTGGGGCTTTACATTGATGCCTATTTTCAAGTTCCTCATCTGTTGTGTGTTGCTAAGAAACTATGGTGTTCCCCCCCATGTCACTCTGCTTTTTCATAAGTAA
Source organism: Ambystoma mexicanum (assembly GCF_040938575.1). Lineage (NCBI taxonomy): Eukaryota > Metazoa > Chordata > Amphibia > Caudata > Ambystomatidae > Ambystoma > Ambystoma mexicanum. The sequence goes on along the minus strand of NC_090928.1, from coordinate 84,747,434 downwards.
CTCGTAAGGCCCAAATGATCAGTCAGACCCTTTGGAATTAGTCTTTTCAATATATAAATTCAGTTATCCTCTTGTTGTCTGAGAATACTTTGGTGGTCTCTTCCTTTAGACATTAGTATATGCTATGGTATTTGTTACTGGAATATGTAACTTCTCCATGATGTGTCGCAGAAGGGGAGTATTTTTCAGTTTTTATCATAGGAAGTCTTTTTCTAAACCTCCATATCGTTAAAAGGATGCACAAAATCAAGGTGTATGCTTTCAATGCTTCATTCTAACAACTTGTTCATTTTCAATCAATTTGAAGGCAGAGTTGTGACATGGAAGGGGATATATGTCTCCATGATGGTCTCCCGCTCCTCCTTCAACTTGCACAACAATTTTACACCATCATATATTTTCATGCTGGCAGAAAATCAAAGGATTCCTTTGATACCCACCTGACTTTGGCACCTCCTAAAAGCAGGTGGGTTCCCAATAAATACAATTTAAATGCTGCCTGCAAGGGATTATTTTCAAGTGGCTTTAACATTTTTCCAAAACAGATCAGAAAAATGAAGAGTAAAGCAGTTTTACTATTCACATTTCCACTCTGTTTTGTAAAAAATGCATGGAATCGGATCTTTTGCACATAAATGCAAACAGACATGGCCCCTTATGTTCAATTTAGGAGTCATATAAAACTACCCTCTTACTGTTACTTTTATAGTCAAAGATATGTGTTTTGATACAAAGTGTGATTTAACTCACATAGTGTAAACCACAAGACGTTTAATCAGATAAACTATTTAATCAATAATGTATGTCGTGAAGTGCTGACACTTTAAATGTTCTCTTGGGAAAGGTTATCCTGTCTCTGATCCTTTGATTATTAAATTGGATTGTTTGCATGCTAAACCTGGATAAGCACCTGTTTCCCGAGTTTTTAAATGAGATTGACAGCCTATACATTCTTTGTAAATCAATCTGCCTCTCTGGTAAGCAATCATCTGTTTGTTTAAACAAATCTTGTATTTCTTGATCCACATGTGACATTGGCCAATTTTATAATTTGCTGGCTGTTTTTTGCAATATTATGAATATTTATGGACAACTACAATTCTTTCTTTTGCTTTGTTTTATTGTGTTGTAAAAAATATGTTCCTTTTAAGAGACCACAGGCCTCATTACGACGCTGGCGGTCCTGTAATGAACGGTGCCGGTACGGGACCGGCAGTCGACACCGTTCATTACGAGATGACCAATTATGAGGTTCCCTTGCAGGACCCGCTCAGAACATCTGGTGAGACCAGACGTCCTTAGCGGGTCCCTCAAGGGGACCAGGGAGCTAATAACAGGCCCGTTATTAACGTGCCCGTATTAGCTCCCTCCCCATTCCCATTGAGCCCTATGGGGGCTCAAATGGGAATGGGGATGCGTTTTTCAATGAGGAATTACCGGGTCCTTCAAGGTTAGAATAACCCAGTAATTCCTCATTGAAGGAACCCAGTGCTGGAACCCGGTATGGAGGCAGCCATGCCCTTACTAAGGGCATGGCTGCCTCCATTCTCGTACTGAGGCCCCACATATTTTTTTCCATTTGCACCAAATTGTATTTTGGGTAATGTCTTGAAGTTAATTTGAGTGCCATCTCTTTCAAGTAAGTTAATGTTGCCTCCTCCAATCTGATCCTATTCAATCTTAGATGTTGTTTCTGTGCTTGTGATCTTAACAAGTCCTGAAAGTTAAAGCTTCTTACATTTAATTTCATTAATTTCACTTTGTCATTTGTATAGAGCCTTTCACCAGGCTTATGGTCCCAACACACTGTACGTTGAACGCCCTCGGAGGGACTGAAGTTCGAAGTATGGGAAAGTTAGGCAGTGATAGTATGTTGCATGTGTGCTGTAGGAATAGTGGGGGCTATGAGGTACAGAGGTTCATGCATATGCAGTCGTATGGGGAACAAATGGTTGAGGCAAGTTAAAAAAATGAGTGCAAAATGAAAGGTTGCCCTAGCCAGTGGGTAAAAGGAAATAGTACTGGTACATCGAAAGTGCTAAGGGGTTCTGGTATAAAGGTATTATGTGGAAGGTGTGTATATTTTTTTAATTGTTTCGGTTGCATGACGTGATGTCTCTGATTTGTATAATAATACATTTATTCTCAGGTGTTCCAGCGTGGCGGATGGGTGCCTATGGTTGCGCTAAATAACAATACAATTTCATTTCAGATGTACCTGCGGAAGAGGGAATGGAAAATGTATCGTGCTTGTTACTTAATGTGTCTTTTTCTTTTTACTCCAGAAAATAAATGTATTACCTCAACAGCACCGGATGCTGAGAGCGCTGGACCCCTGGAGGATGCCAGAGGATAGGAGTCCCCTGGAGAGAAAGGGGGCGAAGATAAGGCGCCCAAAACACTTTGGAGATGACACCTTTGGCGGAGGTCCCATGGACACCCGGATTGGATGAGATCTGCCATCGACAGCGTTATGTGTGGTCGTAATACAACGGTTAATGGACAGGACATACCTGATGCATAGTACCACAAACTGTCTTACTACAGGACGCATACATTTTTTATTTTTGTTTATTTTTGTTTATTTTCATTTTATTGATTTTACATTTCATTAAATGACACAGATGTGTAAATGTTGTCTGGAAATGTTAATGATTTGATTGTGCTAAATATATATATATATATATATATATATACATATATATATATATATATTTGTGATGTCATCTTTGATGTCCTGGGTGTTAGTCTTAGCAATGCACGTAGATGGTATGAGTTATGGTTGCTTAGCTTACCATAATGGGGGAATGTGCAGTGTTTTTTGGTTTCACTGTGAAGTATAACATCCCTTTAACAAAGTTTTTTACTGAATGTACATATTTATATATTGCAGGGAACGAAAATAAAGGGGCTAAACATGTGATGTCGTCAGTGATGTCATCAGTGACATTTGAGATGACATATTTCATGTTCTGGGTGTTAGTGTTAGCAGTGCACAGTGATGATGGCAAGTAACGGGGCTCAGTCTGCCATAACTGGCGAATTTCAGGGGTTTTTCGTTTTTAATGTGAAGCATAATGGGGAGGGCCAACATTTTTTTGTAGTGAAGTGCACAGGTTTTTGTTAGGGCAACTTAACCATAACGTCCCCTCAACAAAGTTTTTTTTGTAGTGAATTTTACAGGTTTTTGGGAGGGAAATGTAAGGAAAAGATCCCTGTAGCAAAGTTTTTTAACTGAATGCCATAGGTTTTTAGTAGTGTAAATGCATCATAATAGTACTTTAACAAACATTTTATACTACACTTATCAGAGTTCTAATAGTAACACATAAGCATACTACTGTAAAGGAACATTTGAAGTAACTGGCCACCTTTCAAAGAAATGGACATTATCCGATGCTGGCGCACAGCATGGGGGCGTGTTTGAAAATTCATACACACTTCACAATGACATGTGTAACTGGTTGATAGTGGGAATGTACATTGGGTATTCTGGTAGGAAGTTGTAATCGCAAAATTTCCGGCGCAGAATTCCACAATGCAAGTGTTCAACACAATATAAGCACGATAAGTATCTGGATCATTAAACCCCATTCCCCTCCAAAGAGTGCGGGATGAATGCCATTAGTAAGCGAGATTTTACAGCAGTAATGCGTGGTACCAAAAAAGAGGATTTTTTGTCTTCAACCGGAATGCCTCCGGCGTTGCGGCTGAAGAAAACAAATTCTTTGTCAAGATGGCCAGCATAGAAAGGGAAAATGGGTGTTGGATAGAAAGCCTTCTTCGCTTTCCATTGCAGGCTGCAGAAAGCAAAAATGAAACTGTGTGAGCGTAATGGGAGCACCACATTTGTGTTCCTTGATAAATGTGTGGTTATGAGCAAGATCTTTAGCACAAAGGCAGTGCCTGGTGGACATGGCGACCTGAATGCAATGGTTTGTCCCTTCCAGTAAAGACCAGTAGCCATTGTGGCCATTAACCATACATAGAGGCTACCCCACAGAGATGGAAGCTGTACCGTTGATTTGTTATGTATATGATGACACTTGTTAAAAATGAGAACACAATCACATGCACAACACAAAGCTTTTCGGTCGTTGTCAATGACCTTTACATACATGTGTTGTACTGTACTTACGTTGACATAAAATCCCAAACAAACTGTGTGATGTGAAGCATAATGACGTCAGAAATACTGGAAGGAACACCATTAGCACTCACCTTTCGACTTATTATTTCGTAAGTGGCACAGGTCGAAAGGTGTGAAGATATGTGTATTGGGAGGGTCTAACCATGTATTATTTTACAAACATTTCTGTTCATAGGGCATCTGCGTGACATAAATTGGCCTGATGGTGACAGAAAATGACCGGACGGCACTAAAGCATACGAGATGGGCCTGACCCTCCTGCAGCCAATGCAAGTGGTATGCAGTACCTTTCTCCATAACGTTGCTTGGCTGCTTAAACAAATGCATCCATATGGATGTACGTGCGGTGATGTAGCACCTAAAAGAGAACACATTACGACCTGCAACGTAGCGTACCACATTGTGAAAACAGAGTACATTTGTAATGAAAACACTGACAATTATGAATTAGTACAGTAGTTTTATTGCACAATAAACTGAGTGAAATCATCGCCCTATGCAATTAGTAAAGTACTTTGGTTTCACAATGAACTGTGTGATGATCGCTCTATTCACATTTCCATAGAATTGTTAACTTTGTCTCTTTGGGTGACAATGAAAATGTGAAAGGCCACGTTGTTTTTTTCACACACAGAAAGTAAGCTTTGCCGTCAAGGTAGTCGTTTTGCTCCCACATTGATGTGCAAGACGACGCCAATCGCTGTGATCTACACCAGCAGAAAGGATGGAATGTTACTTCTTATGACAACAGAAGCGTAAGGACACAGAGGGCCAACACGATCATCCCAGTGAATTATGATGCTCAGACAACCGGTGATAAACAATTGCATTTGACGGTTGCAAAATCCGTCACTCGGCAGCTGTAATCCATGACAATGACAATAGGGAAGGAAATATCTGAGGGGGAAAGTGGAAAAAAAGATGTATGAATACGCAACCTTTGGATAAACCAAAGTTGTAATACATAACATTTTTAGTGAAAATTTAATTCAATAGGACGAAATGCAGTGGGACCCTATGGAAGGCGACAATGTGCAATGTCCATATTGGGGTAAAAAAATTGAACACCACTGAAAGCTGGAATGTCGCTATTAATAATAACATTTTTGTTTGGAGGTAGCTGCGCGGTGGAATGGGAAACAAAACGCGTATCACCACGTAACCTTTGGACAAAACAAAATTGTAACACATACTTTTTTAATTAAATATTATTATAATTTGGGGAAATGTAGCGATTCCCTACAAACGGCGACAATGTGCAATGTCCATAAAGGTGAAAGAAATTGCACCGGAACATTAATCTTGTAAATTATTAGGGATTTTTTATTTATTTATACAAAGTGAAGAAATAACGTCAATTTGGTATAAAGTCGGCAGAAATACACTTACATGATTTGGACGGCCTCCATTGCATTCGCTGCAGTGAGACAGTAGTGTATGGGGAACAGTGGCTCTTCGGGAACTAATTTTGCATGGTCGGACAAATGTTTTTGAAGCATAACCTTATCAAGCGATATGTTTTTCAAACTGTTACTCCCTACATTCTTTCTACTCTTTCCCTGCATGTCAAGGTTATAAAACAAGGGACCCTTATGGGTGTCGACAAATATGCAGCCGTACTGATCTCGTATTGAAAACAGAAAACACAGTGGCCTTCACTCCGAATGCAAATACATTCTCATTTTGCAACAACATATCAGCGGCTATTCATGAGAACCGCTACTCTCCTACACATGCAGAAGGGCTGTGTGTACGAAATAGTGCAATGAGTAGCAAGTTGCACCGTACCATATGACACTGCTAACAATAATACTTCAATGTTTGTTTTTCTACTATCATATCTCAGTAATGCTCACCTTTCGAAACAGTGTCCCATAAGTGCAACATGTGCATTGGTGTCTTCTTGGTTTAGGTATGTTAGCAGCGATGTTTGCGTTCAACAGAAAGCGAAGTAAACATGGCTGCCGTATCTAAAGATTACGACGCAGTTCACGCTGTGCCACAACCAATCGGTGAAAGCGCAAAATGGTCGTGGGCAGCACACCACGGAATAGCCAATTGCATTCTTATCCACAGGGAAGTGTGACCACGGAGCGGACATAGATATCACTTATTTTTAGAGACGTACTTTTTGATCGTTTTTCAGGGAACTACTGAATGGATTGTCACAAAATTTACAAAAGCACGTTTTCGCGCCCAAGCCCCTGCCACTGGCACAAACTTGGTGCAAATCTGTCCAGCGGTTTGGCCTGTAGTCGTGCGCAAAGTTTTCCCCCATTCAGTCTATGGGGAAAAAAGACGTTTTGGAACCCCCCTATAACTTTTCCCCCCCTTGACCAATCATCACCAAACCTTGAAAAAAAAGTCAGAGTGGCGCAAAGTTTGGTGAGGATTAGTCCAGGGGGAGCGGAGTTATAAGACACACAAAAAGTGCTCTTCCTATGGAAACAGCAACTTAACCATAACTACACAGCCACTACCGTGGCCGTGTAATATGTATAATCAGCTACCCTCATCAAGGACTGCACTGAAGCACTAGCTCCTTTCCTGACAGCCTTTATGAATGCTTCCTTTGCCACGGGGAAAGTCCCCGCCTCCCTCAAGGAAGCCTGGGTCCGCCCTCTATTAAAAAAAACAACTCTTGATCCCACCTCCCCTAACAGCTATAGACCCATCACCACTGTCCCATTCCTCCTCAAGATACTGGACAAAGCAGCCTATCTGCAGGTTCAGCATTTCATTGAAGAGAATAAACTCTTAGGTCTCCGACAATCTGGCTTCAGCCCCAAACACGGGACTGAAACCGCGCTACTTGACTTGAAAAACCAGATAGATGATGCCAGAGACATGGGCAAACCGGCACTTCTCCTACTTCTCGACCTATCAGCGGCCTTCGATCTCGTAGACTATGACGTCCTATGCCACCACCTCTCTGCCACCGCTAAATTCTCCCCTGAGGCCACAGCATGGATCACGTCCTTCCTACAAGACAGAACCACACAAGTATTCTCTGACTGAGCCTCCGCCTCACCCACCATCATCCTCTGTGGTATGCCCAAGGCTCCTGCCTCTCCCCCACTCTCTACAACATCTTCACACGACCCCTCTTCCTCATCCTCGATGCCATGGGCATCTCCTACACCAATTACGCTGACGATACCCAGATCCTCCTCACCCTCACTGGCAACTATGACACTGACTCACTGACCCTCAACAACCTCTACAACACCATCCAAGCCTGGATGGCAGACAATGGACTATGCCTCAACTCCGACAAGAATGAACTCCTACTGGTAGGCTCCCTCGACACGCTAAACAATCTAGACTCCCAATTCAGTCATTTCACCATTGACTCCATTAAAATACCTGTCTCTGACTCGGTCAAAACTCTTGGTGTCTATTTGGATTCCAACATCTCCATGGACAGACAAGTCAACACAATAGCCTCCTCAGCTGCGTACCACGCCAAACTGATCAACACAGTCAGACCCTTCCTCTCCAAAGAGAATTGCACAAACATAGCCAGAGCAATCACCGGCTCCAGGCTAGATTACTGCAATGTACTCTTCCTAGGAACTTCCAACAAAAACCTGGAAAGGCTACAAATCATCCAGAACAATGCCCTCCGCGCTGCCCAAGGTATCACAAAAAGAGAACACATCTCTTAGGCCAGAAAACTAGCCCACTGGCTACCAATAAGGGAAAGAATCATCTTCAAAGCTCTGACACGGACCCACAAGTGCATCCACCTCACCGCCCTGGTCTACCTCTCACAAAGAATCCACCCTGTCTCCTCCACAAGGCCAACCAGGTCACCATATACCAACATGCTCTGTGTGCCACTAGTAAAAAGAGCAAGAGCTAGAGGATCCAGCTTCCCTTATCTCGCACCATCACATTGGAATGCCCTACCTCCCACAATCTGAGGTGAGCCCTCCATCATTGCCTTCTGGAAAGCTATGACAACCATCTTCTTCACATAAGGTCTCTCGCAGTACCATGTTTGCCAATAAACTGTCTGTAATGTAATAACCAAAGATGCATGAGCTGTAATGACTAATCTGTTTGTAGCAATCATAATGTGCCAACGACTGCTACCAATCCTGTACCCCCTGTGACTAAGTTCCTGCAAGTAACAGCGCCACAATGCCCCTGGGCTGTCTGAGTGCTATATAAATAAATAAATAAATAAATAAATAAATAAATAATTGGATCACCAGAAAAAAAGAAAAAAAATCTATATATTCAAAGATGGTGATCAGATAAAAAAAAGAAGATAAATATCTCTTAAAAAAATGTTTAAAAATGGGTGGTCTTAACAATACAAAAAATATATGCATAATTTTTCAACAAATAAAATAGAGAGCTCATACCACTGATAAAAGATGATGCGATCTGATAAAAAAAATAGAATTTCAGAAAATATACACTATTTATTCATGTTACAATATTGCTGTTGTCGCTATGAGTGGGAACAATGATTGTTTGTTCACGGCAAGGGGGATATGCATCATTTTCTGATGCCTGGAGTTTAATGTATATAATATTTTTTTCAGGTATAGAAAATGCAATTGTGAGCAGCACATACATTTTAATGCATTTGATGTTGTTTTCTCCTGCAGTGATGTCCAGTGGATCCCAGCAGAAGAAAAAGGAGGGAGTATACTGGGGCTATGAGGTACATGGGTTCATGCATATGTGGTTTTAGGGGGTACAAATATCCTAAGTGGAAAATGCAGCCATTTCAGGATAATATTCCATTTGACTGAATTTGCGGCAAACTTAATAACTAACATACATTAACATATACTAACTTAATGAATCCCATCTAATAAACTGAATCCCATATCCTTAACATGCCACGCAAATTAGTTTACATGGAAATACATTTTCTGAATCCAAATTTTAAATACATGTGGCTTCATTCAATGAGGATTTTAAACGTGCAGCATGTGTTATTTATTAGGCTGAACTATGCGAAGAAGGTCATTGTTACAGAAGGCCAATGTGTCTGCCGGAAGCGATGTTACATTTGGAGTTAGCAAAACAGTTGTTTTCAAAGGTACAAATACTGGGCTGAATAGATGAGGTGACATGAGCTAAGCAAGGGGAAGGATTATTCTTGAGTGACAGCGTGAGGCTTTAAAAAGAAACTGGGAAAGGGTGCGTGTCAGATGTGCAGGGAGACGTGCAGAAGCCACTTGGGGAGATAGACATCCACTGACATCCAGGTGTTGTCTGAGAGCTGGGCTGAGGCAGTGCTGGCAGATGCTGGTGTCGTGACATTCCTTATCGGTGGCAAACCAAGTGAGAGGGTTTTCCACAGTCAGCAGTGCAAGGAATTTCATCAATTTCTAGGTAAATATGATTCGAAGTGAGGGTGTGCTGGATTTGCTTGTCCGATAGTCAGTCAGGAGTTGGTCATTTCATGTGTAATATTTCAATGTTAAAAGTGCATGCAGTTCTGAATTTCCAAGGTTGTTTTTATAGTTGGATGTTCATAAAGTGCAACTCCTGCCAAGTCCTTTACTTCAAGGTCGGGTTGCCAGGGCTGGTTACAGTTCATTCCATTTTTGAAATGTGCCTTTTCCAATTGTTTTCTTTTCTTCCACATTCACACTAACAAATGTGTTTCATGCATAGCTGTTGCTGTGTGTAATTTGTAAGTTTATCTGTCACGATAAAGACACATTATAAACATTACTTTGTGTTCTGATGCATTTTGTGACATTTGGTCTTTCTGTTTAATCTGCACACACAGACAAGTGTGTGATAATAACTGTTAAGATGGATTTCTCCTTAACTCTGTCCTGGAGGGGCAGAGGTTCAGATGGCCAGCCTAGATTCTTGGAACAGGGTAACCTCTGGACAAGCCAGACCACTCAGGGTAGCGATCGTGGCGGTCAAGGCTAGGTCTCAAGAGGAGTGAGGGTGACTGAAAGCCCGCAATGAGTACACAGAGCAAGGACACTACAAATTACTCCAAGCAGGTGTTATATTAAAAATATATACACATTTATTACAAGGCCTTTGTAACATTGACCGTAGCGAGAAATCACAATAAAACTCAAGTAAACCAACACATACCAAACCAATACAATTCATATACAAATACAAATGAGTCTAATGAGTTAGACGCATGAAATGTGTAGACCACTTAGATGGGGGGGGGGTGAACAGGCAGTGCGAATAATAATTGGACCCAGTCCGCCTTCAGAGGCACCTAACTAAAAGGAAGTCCAAGCCCTACGAAGAGTGGAGCCTTGTGCTCAAAAGTACCTGCACACGCTGGTGCCAACGGGCAAAAAGGGGGGTCTCTTCGAGGGAATCAGGGAGTTTAGTTCGGTGAAAAAATGAAGATGAACAGAGCTCCGCGACTCAAGCGCAGCCTCCACTCTGGGCAGAAGCAGAGCGTGAGTACTGAAAGGCGTGCTGTTCGACACAGCGGGAAAAAAGCTATGGGCTCCTGCAGGAGGGCGAACAGTTCCTAGCGATGCTACTCACCGGTCCCCGATGCAAGCAGACCCAGGCTTCACCGCGTCAGTTTCAGTGCTGGCAGGTTCAGATACGAGCAGGGGACGTCTCGGCGTCGTGTAGATTCCGCAGCAGCAGAAGTTGAGTTGAGGATGTCCCAAACGCAGTGAACCACACAGTTTGTAACCACAGCAGGGCAACGGAGTGATCCTGTGTATTTCAGCCAAATGTACACCACTCACTTCAGACCTGGGAATGCCAAGTGTACGAATTGTGTGAGAGTGACAAGGACTTGTAATACAACACAACCTGACGGCGCTGCAGAGCAGGACTCCTGGGTAGGCTGGTCAGTCAACTGGATGGCCCAGAGACACTTCCGAAGGCTTACGTGCAGGAGATGATGAAGATGCCGAGAATAGTTGTTCCCACTATTCCAAGGGTCAAAGTACCAGTATAGGCCTTCTCGTTTGATCTGGGGTAGAAAAGGTTTCACAAGGCGACAGCAGTGTAGAAGAGCAGTCCTTCAGCGGGTCACCAGCGATTCCTCGGTTCAGCCTCGTGGTTGCAGGATACTTGGCTCCTGTATTCCTTTGTTCGTGAGAACTCAGGAGATCGACATGGTAGTGGTGTTTCCAGCCCCCTCTTATCCATGGTTCCCTTTGCGCCAAAACGGAGGGGACCCAATGGGAGATCTGCTCACAAAACACTCACACCATACGTGGACCTATCACGGACCACGGAGGTCCCAGGCATTCACACCACCCTAGACTCTCTGGCACCCAGGATGTGTATTGGGACCAGACATCCCAGCCCACACCCTGGAGGCACACACAAGGCCTGTAGAAGCCCGCAAAGGCATCTGTGTTTCGCGGGAAAGTACATGCGCAAATAAGGAAGGCCCCGGGTCAGCTCGACCTGGGGAAGGTGAAGGGGGCAAGACGGTCAGCGGACAGGACAACGAGCCTCGTGGTCTGGCCATTTTGGGAGCCAGGCCACCATTTTGGGCTAAGCGCACGAAACGCGCTTAAACGCCAAAAGGAGCTCAAAATCAAAAAGAAACGATCGCTGCCACCAGTCCCGTCCGTGATTCACTTGCACCGTTCATTATCAATCCAAAGAGAGTATCTAGGGCCTGTAGAAGACTAGAGACCCAAGAGAGCAGTAACTTAGCTTACAGTGCCCTCCTGTGTCATGTTGCGCGAAAGCTGCAACATGATAAAGAAACTACGGAAAACAATGTTTCCCGGTACTGACTGTCTTAAGGGCATGTCAGTTTCCCCGTAAGAATGGAGCGAAAGCCCAGAGGAGTGCGGCAGAAGGCTGCACTTCTCTGGCAAAGTCTAGATCCTGGTGAAAACAACAGCAAAAAGTTTAGGGGTTGCCACATGGAAGGAAAATTACCCACAATTAAGAAATCTATCCTAACACTCGCCCCTCCCAGACTATGGACAGGGGGAACTAATCCACCCCTGGATGAGTCTCTTGTTCAGGTTGGTTAAACATTCTGGACAACCCATCATCATTGCTATGTTGGACACCTGGCCTATGCTCAATAGTGAAGTCGAAGCCTTGTAGACTTATGGACCACCTAAGCAACTTTGGATTCTCTCCTTTCATGTTCATTAGCCACTTTAAGGGCTTATGGTCAGTTTGCACAGGGAAGTGGGTCCATAGAGGTAGGGCCTCAGCTTCCGTAAGGCCCACACAACAGAGAAACATTCTTTCTTCACTGTGGACCATCTGAGCTCTCTGTCCTTAAGCTGGCGACTAATAAAACCAATAGAGTGTTCCTTACCCTTCTCATCTACTTGCGATAGTACAGCTCCTATCCCAGTGTCAGAGGCGTCCGTCTGCACAATAAAAGGTCTTTGATAATCAGGGGCCCTGAGGACAGGGGCCTGGCACAAGGAGTCTTTTAAGCCATTAAAGGCCTTCTCACACTCGTCGGTCCAAGTTACCTTCTTGGGTTTCTTCGGAGTGGTGAGGGCAGTCAGAGGGGCAGCTATGGTGCCATAGTCTGCCATGATGTTGCGGTAATACCCTGTGAGTCTTAAGAAGGCTCTCACTTGGGTCTGTGTAGTGGGGGTATGCCAGTCTTGTACTGCTTGTACTTTACTGGGAAGGGGCTGTATCCTCCCTCCACCTACTTCATGTCCAAGGTAAACCACTGAGCCTTGTCCAATTTGGCATTTACTAGCCTTTATGGTCAAGTGTGCTTTCTGAAGAGCCTGGAGCACAATCCCGAGGTGTTTCACATGGTCTTCCCAGGTGGCACTGAAAACTGCTATATAGTCCAGATATGCAAGACAGAATTCGTCCAACCCATTCAACACATGATTCACAAGCCTCTGAAAAGTGGCAGGTGCATTCTTCAAACCGAACGGCATTACCCTAAATTGGTAACTGCCGTCTGGAGTAGAAAACGCTGTCTTCTCCTTGGCATGTTCTGCTAAAGCTATTTGCCAATAGCCAGCAGTGAGGTCAAACGTGCTGAGGTACTTGGAGGCACCCAAAGTATCCACCAGCTCATCTGTTCGAGGCAAGGGGTGTGCATCTGTCTTGGTGACAGCATTCAGAGCCCTGTAATCAATGCAGAACATCAATTCAGAAGTGCTTGCCTTTGGAACCAAAACCACAGGGCTGGACCAAGGACTACTAGAGGGTTCAATCACCCCAAGGTCTAACATCTTGTTGACCTCGGTCTTAATTTAAGACCGTACTTTGTCTGACATCCTGTATCCCCTAATTTTGGTAGGTACACTGTGTCCTGTGTCTATGTTATGTTTGCACCAAGGTGTCAAACCAGGCGACTGTGAAAACAGGGGGAAAAACTGCCGAAGCAAACTTTTCACCTCAGCCTGCTGGTTAGAAGTCAGGTGAGGGGCCACTCGGACACCCTCAAAGGAGCTATCTGAAGGACCACTTTGGAACAGGTCGGGGAGAGGTTCAGACTCCTCTTCCTCAACATCTGAAGCCAGTAGCAGTGCTGCGATTTCGACTCTTGGGACGAAAGCCTTCAGCCTATTTACGTGGAACATTTTTGGAGCCTGTCCAGGCCTTCCAAGGTCCACTAAATAGTTAACCTCGCCCAGGGGCTCCACCACTGTGTAAGGGCCTGACCATTTGTCCTGTAAAGCTTGAGGCCTTATGGGATTCATGGTCAGGATTTGCTGACCAGGTGTAAAGTTGATGAGGGAAGCTTTCTGGTCATACCAATGTTTCACCAGCGCTTGTCCTGCCTTCAATTTATCACTAGCCAAGCCCATCAGAAGTACCATCCGTTTTCTGAGCCCCAGCACATAATCTATTATGTTGGTAGTAACAGGGGGAGTCGGCATCTCCCATCCCTCTTTGACTATGGCTAAGGGTCCCCGTACAGGATGACCGAACAGAAGTTCGAAGGGGCTGAAGCCAACACCCTCCTGTGGTACCTCTCGGTAGGCACACAGTAAGCATGGTAAAAGAAGATCCCATTTTCTTCTCTGAGGTTCTTCCAGAGCCCCAATCATGCTCTTTAACGTTCTGTTGAAACGTTCCACCAGACCATTGGTCTGGGGGTGGTATGCAGAAGAGAACTTGTAGGTGACCCCTCATTCTTTCCACATAGCCTGCATATACTTTGACATAAAGTTGCTGCCTCTGTCAGACACAACTTCTTTAGGGAAGCCAACCCTAGTAAAGATGCCAAGTAACGCTTTTGCAACTGACTTGGCAGTTACAGTTTTCAATGGGATGGCCTCAGGATATCTGGTAGCATAGTCGACTAGTACCAAGATAAACCTATTGCCTGAGGATGTCTGCGGGTCAAGGGGACCAACGATGACGATCCCTACCCTTTCGAATGGTATTCCCACAACTGGGAGTGGTACCAATGGAGCTTGGATTGTTGAGCCACTCTTAACAGATAACTGGCAGTAGGCACAACTCCTGCAATGACTTTCTACTTGCACCCCCATCTTGGGCCAGTAGAAGTGCATGGATAACCTTTGTTTGGTCCTCTTAATACCAAGGTGACCAGCAAGGGGTACTTCATGCGCCAGCTGCAGGAGGAAGGGTCTTACAGCAAGGGGAACCACCAACCTCCTATGGTCTCCTTCTATAGACTCTGTGGGCTCACTATACATGAGTTCCCCTTCCCAATAAATCTGATGCGTCCCAGGAGGTTCACCCTCAAGCTGGGCGCAGGCCTGTCTCCTTAGGCCTTCCAGAGATGGGCACTCACGTTGGCCTTTACTGAATTCTTCCCTGTCAGGACCACCTTCTACTAACAAGTCTTTTAGTTCCGGATGGTCGTTGGGGTCAAATACTTCAGGCATCGCCACCTCCTCGTCAGGCCTGGGCGATTGACCAACTTCTTCCACCGCAGTGGTAGGCGAGTTCGGGGGAATTTTCTCTTTCCCTCGTCATGACTTGCTTACTCCTTTCGCCTTGGGTTTCCCCTTCGGCTGGGGCGGCGTATTGGTCTTGGCCAATGCTGCCCGTGTTTGAGACCGTGTGCAGGGTCTGTCGGCAGTGTCTCCTACGAGCCCTAAAGCTCTGAGATCATTGCCTAGCAAGACCTTTCCTGGGACGTTTCTCTGAATGCTCACTGGAATCCTGACTGCTGTACCATTTAAAGTAAGATTTACAGGTATTACTGGGAACATGCGAGGTGGGCCGTCAGCCAACTTAGTGGGCATCAGAGTAGCTCTGGCAACTTCTTCTGAGTCTTCCAAGGTAGAATCCACTACAGTTTGACTAAACCCACTATCCCTAAGAGCTGGAGTATCCACTCCATTGATTAGCACACTGTCTTTAAAGTAGTGCTTGGTATCATCTGGAATCCTAGCATAAGCCTCTGCGACTTTAGGCTCCCAGGAACCCAGGGAAACTAAAACTACCTCAGCTTCGATCCCGCTGGGGAAGGAGTCTGAGGAGAAGGATGCTCCTGTGATCTCTTCTTCCGCGTAGTAGGAGAAGGCCAGATTAACGGAGTGGACCCCCATAGGTTTAACCTTACACCGGGGATCCCCCTTCACGTGGTCAGTTGCTCCACAAGCAAAACAAGATCCATTGGGTCTGTTTACATAGGGAGGCTTATTGTAACCAGAGTTCTGTTTCGGAGGCTGACCTCCACTAACCTGCGAGTTCTCTTGTGTCTTACCCTTATTTTTCTTTTTGTGGCCCTTTTTAGAAGAAGATTTATCAGATTCTCCACCCTCCTTATCTTTGGGCTTTTTCCCTTCCTCCTGCTTACCAGGATGAGTTTTGTCCTTATGGGACACTCCATGTGACACCCATAAATCTGCGGCAATGGCCAGCTTCTTAGGATCTATCTCCTTCGAATCGGCCAAATGCTGCTTAAGCTCCGGGGAAGAAGATGCAAAAATATGTTTCAGCATGACAAGACTTATCATGCCTTCAAAGGTAGAAACCTTATAACCTTCGACCCAGCCAGTCAAGTTTGTTAAGGATTTGGTTACATAAGATACCCAAGTACCACCTTCCTTTTTCTTATACTCTCTGAATCGTTTTAAATATTGGGCAGGAGTCTTTCCAAACTTTAAACTGAGAGTTTGCTTTAACATTGCGAAATCCGATCGCTCTGCCTTCAACATTTCCATAATGGCACTACAGCCAGAATGGGGCAGTCTGCTGAGTAACCAGGCAATCTTATCAGCATTGTGAACTTGTTGAACTTTGCATGCATACTCAAACGTATTCAGCCATTCCATAATGTCATTCTTTTCCTCATACACACTGAGCAGATCTTTTGGAAACCGTGGATGAGAGGAGGCCCCAGACCCATGTCCAGCACCCTTGGATCCATTTGCAACCTGAAGCTTGGCCAGTTCCAACTGGTGATCCCTGTCTTTCTGTTTTTCGGCCTGTTCGATTCTTAGTTTGGTCATGTTGAAATCAAGTTCCTTCTGCCTAAACAGCAGCTCTTGCTTCTTGAATTCAAGCAAGGCCTCCCCATCAACACTGGCAGAGGAAACATTAGACATCTCATCCTCTCTTTCCTCGTGGTCGCGGTGGACCAGTGCAGCGGCAGAAACGTCGGTTCTACCAGTGAGAGCAGCCCCACCTCCTTCCACACTGTCCTCAGAAGTTATAGCGTCAAGCTGCACTTCTTGCCACGCCACGATTCTTTGGATCATATCCATTTTGGTGCATTGAGAGGAGACACCTCTCTCCGCACACATCTCTTTCAATGTTTCAGATTTAGAAGCACTTAAAGTTAACAAGGTATTTGTTTCCATACTGTACGATAGGATTATGGCCTTTTAAAAGCTATAGTACGACAATTCACTACGTGTCCTGGTAGGAATAACTCGAAATGCCTTCGCTCGTGCGCAACACTGGATACCTTCAGTCGTATCCCACCGCTGTACACCAATTTGTTAAGACGGATTTCTGAACTCTGTCCTGGAGGGGCAGAGGTTCAGAAGGCCAGCCTATTTTCTTGGAACAGGGTAACCTCTGGACAAGCCAGACCAATCAGGGTAGCGATCGCGGCGGTCAAGACTAGGTCTCAAGAGGGGTGAGGGCGACTGAAAGCCTGCAATGAGCACATAAAGCAAGGACACTTACAAATTACTCCAAGCACGTGTTATATTAAAAATATATACACATTTATTACAAGGCCTTTGTAACATTGACCGTAGCGAGAAATCACAATAAAACTCAAGTAAACCAACACATACCAAACCAATACAATATATATACAAATACAAACGAGTCTAACGAGTTAGACACACAAAATGTGTAGACCACCTAGATGGGGGGGAAAACAGGCAGTGCGAATAATAATTAGACCCAGTCCACCTTCAGAGGCACCTAACTAAAAGGAAGTCCAAGCCCTACGAAGAGTGGAGTGTTGTGCTCAAAAGTACCTGCACACGCTGGTGCCAACGGGCAAAAAGGGGGGTCTCTTCGAGGGAATCAGGCAGTTTAGTTTGGTGAACAAATGAAGATGAACAGAGCTCCGTGACTCAAGCGCAGTCTCCACTGTGGGCAGAAGCAGAGCGCGAGTACGGAAGGCGTGCTGTTAGACACAGCGGGAAAAAAGCTATGGGCTCCTGCAGGAGGGCGACCAGTTCCTAGTGATGCTACTCACCGGTCCCCGATGCAAGCAGACCCAGGCTTCACCGCGTCAGTTTCAGTGCTGGCAGGTTCAGATACGAGCAGGGGACGTCTCGGCGTCGTGTAGATTCCGCAGCAGCAGAAGTTGAGTTGAGGATGTCCCAAACGCAGTGAACCACACAGTTTGTAACCACAGCAGGGCAACGGAGTGGCCCTGCGTATTTCAGCCAAATGTACACCACTCACTTCAGACCTGGGAATGCCAAGTGTACGAATCGTGTGAGAGTGACAAGGACTCGTAATACAACACAACCTGACGGCGTTGCAGAGCAGGACTCCTGGGTAGGCTGGTCAGTCAACTGGATGGCCCAGAGACACTTCCGAAGGCTTACGTGCAGGAGATGAGGAAGATGCCGGGAATAGTTGTTCCCACTATTCCAAGGGTCAAAGTACCAGTATAGGCCTTCTCGTTTGATCTGGGGTAGAAAAGGTTTCACAAGGCGACAGCAGTGCAGAGGAGCAGTCCTTCAGCGGGTCACCAGCGATTCCTCGGTTCAGCGTCGTGGTTGCAGGATACTTGGCTCCTGTATTCCTTTGTTCATGAGAACTCAGGACATCAACATGGTAGTGGTGTTTCCAGCCCCCGCTTATCCACAGTTCCCTTCGCGCCAAAACGGAGGGGACCCAATGGGAGATCTGCTCACAAAACACTCACACCATACGTGGACCTATCACGGACGACGGAGGTCCCAGGCATTCACACCACCCTAGACTCTCTGGCACCCAGGATGTGGACCAGACATCCCAGTCCACACCCTGGAGGCACACACAAGGCCTGTAGAAGCCCGCGAAAGCATCTGTGTTTCGCGGGAAAGTACATGCCCAAATAAGGAAGGCCCCGGGTCGGCTCGACCTGGGGAAGGTGAAGGGGGCAAGACGGTCAGCGGACAGGACAACGAGCCTCGTGGTCTGGCCATTTTGGGAGCCAGGCCACCATTTTGGGCTAAGCACTTAAACGCCAAAAGGAGCTCAAAAACACAAAGAAACGATCGCTGCCACCAGTCCCGTCCGTCATTCACTTGCACCGTTCATTATCAATCCAAAGGGAGTATCTAGGGCCTGTAGAAGACTAGAGACCCAAGAGAGCAGTAACTTAGCTTACAGTGCCCTCTTGTGTCATGTTGCGCGAAAGCTGCAACATGATAAAGAAACTACGGAAAACAAAGTTTCCCGGTACTGACTGTCTTAAGGGCATGTCAGTTTCCCCGTAAGAATGGAGCGAAAGCCCAGAGGAGTGCGGCAGAAGGCTGCACTTCTCTGGCAAAGTCTAGATCCTGGTGAAAACAACAGCAAAAAGTTTAGGGGTTGCCACATGGAAGGAAAATTACCCACAATTAAGAAATCTTTCCTAACAATAACTGCTCCCATGGGAATGATCTATTGTGAACCCTATAGTTAGAAAGTGAGCGAGTGTGCATTATTTCATTTTGCAGGTTTAGAGCTGTGCAGATCATCCATCAGGGCATATATAGGCATTGTGAATAAGTTTCTGAAGAGTGAGTTTACCGCCCGGACTAAGTGTGATAAATCCAGTAGCTGATATTATAGAAGACAGTGGGTATAAAGGATATTTGTTAGAAGAGAGTGCCAACACTATAAAAAGGGGATTATCACAAGAGGTGCTATGCTACAATAAATACCACTATTTACCACCATAATAAGCTACCACATAATTATATCTAACAGTGCATAATGGCCATTAAAGGTTATGAGGGCTTGTCTGAGTCCCTGCTAGCCACCCATGTCTAATTGGCATGTGTATGGGTGGAGAGAGGTGCATTAGGCAAATTAGCAGGAGGGGTGCGTGGAAGAGGATAGTCAATTATTTGTTTGGTTACAGTTCACATTTTCTGTCATGAAAGGTAGTTACATTCTTACGGCAGAAGTGTTGTGCAACATGTCATTCAAGTTGTATGTGAAAGCAGATGCGTGCAGGAGTGTGGCCGCGCCTTTGGCTAATTCCAAAGCGTGGGGTGCGAGAGGAAAAGATGCATTGGTTATAATCAAATGAAAGCCTCGAAATGGTACATTCGACAAATTCTGAAACATCTGGGTTGAAAATGATGGTGGGTGCATGTATCCAGCAATCATCAAGTGGCTACATTCAAGTCCCCACATAACCATACAGGCAGCATTCTGCCAACACCTGCATTCTATGCAGTGAAACCCATTCTACAGTTGCCTAGAATCCATAACTTGGTCGTATTCATGGCCACCACTATGTGCAACACCCTGGCCAATTGCACAACCACCTGGGCAATACAATGCCCACCTTCACAAAATCCTCAGAGACCAACACCCAGGTTGCCCTCTTGACTTCTTCCAAGTGCAGCACATTGGCCAACCACACACATCTTCTAAGTGTAACATGTTGGCTACCCTTATGGATATTCAGAGCAAAACCCTTGGCTAAACTTATGAATACGAGAAGAGCAGAAACAATGGCCACCTTTCTAATGATGGGGGTCGAACATATTGGCCACCCTCATAAATACTTCCAGTCTGGTATATTGTCAACCCACCACAATCCATTTAAGTGCAATACTATGCCCACCCCAAAGTCCATTTAAGTGCAACACATTGCCTGCCCCCAGATTCCATCCAAGTGCAGTACATTGCCTACTCCCCAAATACATCTAAGAACAACGCATTGCCTACCCCCTGAATCCATGTAAGTTCAATACATTGCCAACTCCAGAAATCCATCTAAGCGCAATGCATTACCTACCCTCTGAATTCTTTTAAGTGAAATACATTTCCTACTTCCAAAATCCATTTAAGTTCAATACATTGCCTACCCACTTAATCCATCTAAGTGCAATATATTGCCTACCCCCAAAATCTGTCTAAGTGCAATAAATTGCCCACCCCAAGTTCATCTCCATGCCAACCCCTAAAATAATCTGAGTGTTACACAATGCCTACCCCCACAATTTGTCTAAGTGCAATGTATTTCCTGCCCAAAGAACCATCACATCTTACATATTGACTGTCCCCGAATGCATCTATACGGCTATCCAAGGATCGCAGCAGGTAATCTACACAAGGTTCTGGTTTGCTGGTATTAATGTAGAAGTGGTAGGGTTTTAATTTAGCACACTAATGGCTGTGCTCACCACCTGTATCACCTTAGTTGTTTTTGTAGGGTGCTATTTCAGGTGTTCATGTGTGAACAGGGGTGAACAGGGACAAACAGGGAGATAAGCTGCCCAGAAGGAGCGGTCCTTTGCCTTGAGCCGTTAGCCGGTTGCCCAGGCATGGCTGCCCTGGGAGGGCCAGTGAAGAAGGTGTTTCCTGGTCATGTGACCAAGAAGACAGGCCAATCGGAGGAAGTGGGAATCAGGCAGGGGCCGGAACAAGGCAGGAAAGAAGAAAACGAAGGTATAGAAGCAGAATTAAGGTAAGAGAACAAAAACAGGAATTCGTGTGGAGAGGGAGAGGGAGGCAGGAGAGGGCCAGAAGGTAGCAGTGGTGAGAGTGAGGAGGGAAATAGGTATAAAGCACATTGAGAGGGGGTGGAAATGAAGATTAGAGACACATAAGAGAGGAGAAAAGTGGGAATGCAAGTGGGGAGGGAGTAGCAAGAGAGGGCCAGAGGGACAGAAAAGAGCAGGGGTCGGAGCATGGAGGACAACAAAGCTATAAAGCACATTAAAAGAGGGCGGAAAATGAAAATTAGAGCCATGGAAGAGAGGAAAAAAGTGGGAATGGAAGTGGGGAGGGGGCGGCAGGAGAGGGCCAGAGGGACACAGAGGAGAAGGGGTCAGAGCATGGGCCGCACCATCATTCACCACAGGTATTGTTCCAAGTGGTCTTGTAACAGGTAACTACAAAGGCACAGTCTAAAGTCCTACAGTTGTTTTCTGGACATGTGACTAAGGAGACAGGCCAATCAGAGGGAGTGGGAAGCAGGCTGGGTCCGGACCAAGGCAGGAAATAAAAAAAGAATGCATAGAAGCAGAATTAAGGTAGGAGAAAGAAACGAGAATGCAAGTGGGGAGGGGGTGGCAAAAGAATTCCAGAGGGACAAAAAGGAGCAGGGGGCAGAGCAAGGAGGGAAACAAAGGTATTAAGCACATTAAGAGAGGGTGGAAAATGATAATTAGAGCCATATAAGGGAGGAAATAATTGGGAACGCAAGAGGGGATTGGGTGGCAAGAGAGGGACAGAAAGGAGCAGCGGTCAGAGCAAGGAGGGAAATTAATGTATAGAGTACATTAAGAGAAGGCGTAAAGAAAAAATTAGAGCCATCTCAGAGAGGGAAAAAAACGGGAATGCAAGTGGGGAGGCGGTGGCAAGATAGGGACAAAAAGGAACAGAGTTCAGAGCAAGGAGGGAAACAAAGGTATAATGCACATTAAGAGAGGGTGGAAAATGACAATTAGATCCACACAAGAGAGGAGAAAAGTAGGAGCGCAAGTGGGAAGGGGCTGGCAAGAGAGGGAAAGAAAGGAGCAGGGGTCAGAGCAAGGAGGGAAACAAAGGTATCAAGACCAATGAGATAAGGTGGAAAATGAAAATTAGAGACACATAAGAGAGGAAAAAAGCAAGAACGCAACTGGGGAGGGGGTGGCAAGAGAGGGACAGAAAGGAGCAGGGTTTAGGGTATGGGCCGTTCCATCACTGACCATAGGTGCAGTTTCAAGTGAAGGATATATTCTGCTCATAGGACTTACAAAAGATATTAAAGATAATTATGTTGTCTTTCTTCATCATTTGTGTAACCCAACGTGATATGTCTGGATTATTGACAGTAGAATAAGTAATTCCAGCAAACCCACACATGCCAGAGTGCCACTCAGTATCCATCACTGCTCGAGAAAAATTGTATGATTGTCTCATTTAATGTCTGGAGTATTTATAGTGATTGCAAAAATAATCATTTCATGAGCTGATTTGATAAATGAAAAATTCTTGTGGCATGCCTACATCCTTTAACCAGCTTGGACAACGAACCTGTAATAGAAAAAGAATATCTTGTTAATATTTAATGTTTCATACTATGTAAGTTCGTCAAATGTGTTCATAAATGAGTTGGCTACATTTGAGGCAACTTTGAGCCCATTGCTTTGCCTCTCTTCTGTCTATAATAGTTATTTTCAAATCTAAAATTATTATATTTTAAAAGGATGGCAAGCAGCTTTAACAAAAAGTCATGATTGACTACTTTTAACCGTTGATTTTTTTAATTCCTCCTCAATGACTTCCATAATTTCATGTTGTGCTGTGCTTGTGTACAAACTGTGTACATCTAAACTAACTATTGGTAAATTGCCTGGGATGTTACCAAGAGATTCCACTTTTTGGATGAAGTTTTAGTTTCACAAGTATACAGTTACATTCTGTTTACTAAAAGTTCTCAAGATATATATTGTTGGGTGATAGACTATACTAACCCTCTCAAAGACAATTAGTCTATGAACTCTATATAAGATTTAAATGGATGTTTCTCAGTTAGCAACAGCTGGTAGGCTTTATTATATATTCTGCATGAAAAGTTTCCTCGACTATTCCGTCAATCTTGTTTTTATATTGCATTTTGGGATCTCCTTACAGTGGTAACTATGTATTAACATCCAGTATTTGAGTAGCTACTTGATGTAATATTATTTATCTAATTTTGCCACACCATCTCCTTTAGCTGAGGCGTATAACAATGGTTTCATCCCTTACCATTGGAAAAATATTTAATGCTTTCAATACAGGTTTTGGATGGCTGTTCCCCTTTCGAATAGGTTTTTGTGTTTGATCACTACCTCTGATCATCAATTGCCAAACATTTTTATAGTTGGATTAGTCAAAGGTGGATTAAATATAATCTTAGATTCGTCTTCAGTGTATACCATGTCCTGCTCATGTGCCTCTAGTTTTACAAATACATGTTTAAAATGAAACTATTTTGGCATTTTGTATCCTTCTACTACTTTTTAAAATTAATTAATTAAAATAATATTAATGAATCTTTTATTACACTTTTAATACTGGAGAGCAGTCTCTAAGCAAGGGACAGGGATGTGAACCTGTGTGTCTCTGCGTGGTCTCGCTTTCAAGACTGTCATGATAGAAGCGTACAGGGTCCTCTGTGGCCATAGCCATCGGAGGAAGGCTAAAAAGCAATAGCGCTGTGATGCGCTCGGCCCCTGGACTACATTACCCAGGGGACCAGCGTGTGGCAGTGCGTTGTGCACCATGGCACACAGCTGGGCTCATAAGGCCCGAGGCCGCCCGTGCCGGTTGCTTGTGATTGAGGATTGATGGAGTGGGCAAGGGTGCAGCGGCGAGGGTGATGAACCAAGGACGCAGGTTACTGGTTACTGGTTCCCCGACGACAAGCAGGCTACTTTTCTTTTTTTTATTTGTCCATGGTTCAATACAAAATTAGAACCTTTACAAAAAATATATTTTTACAATACAACGAATTAAAATAGTTCTTCATAAAACAAATTTCCTAAAAACAATATTTACATAACAAGAGAAATCAGATGTAGGCAACATAAAGTCAGTTTGAATCATAGAGTACTGGTTCTTTTTCTATGTATTTGCAAAAGGAAACTAGTGCGTATATTAGAGGCTTATGATTTCTGTGCATCATTCTTGTCCATAGTGAATTCAGACAGTCATCATACTCTAAAGTTACAAATTTCATCAGCATAGTTGTTCGCTTGTTTTTGAAATAAGGACAACATAAAATCAAGTGCTTTAGCGTCTCCTTGGGTTCAGAACAATCTGGAAAACGACATTTTTCAATAATTGTGACATCTTTTGTTTTATTCCAGTATTTAGTACTTCATCTTGTATGATATAAATTAAATTTAAACCACAAGAAGGCTCTTCTAAAACGATTGCGGGGGAAAGAATCAATGTAATGCGTTTTTTAGTGTGTGCAGAGTGTTCCATGTGCATTTTATATTTCTCTATTTGTTGGAGGGTTATAATCCAATCTTGCCCAAAAAGTTTTTTCTTGGCATACCCCGGTCGAAGATGTACATCATCAACTGTTAGATTCAAATCAGTCAATATTTTCTCTGAGATGTAATAGCCGAGATAGATCGTGCTTGTGATCACAGGGATTGATATCTTCAAAGACTGCCATTGATAGCCTTTAAGCCTATTACGAGGACCAAATCTCATGATAGCTGTTTTAGCAGGATTCTGAGATAAGTTGTGCGCACTTGCAAATTCTTCAAACAACTGTAATTTTACTTGTAGACCTGATGGAGTAGGGTCAAATATGATGATGTCGTCAGCAAATGCAAGCCACTGAAGGCGTAAGATGCCCAATTTTACTGAAAATACATTTTTAGTGCTCCAGGTGTGGTCTAGATCGGCCATGTACAAGTTGAAAAATGTGGCTGCCAGATTGCAACCCTGCTTTAGACCCAAATAGGTCATTATGGGCTCAGTAGTTCGCCCGTCTGCTGATATCTTTATCGTATAAGATGTATTGGTGTGTAGTTTAATAAGCCAGTATAATAAAGCTGGCAGAATTTTCATTTTCGTCATTTTAGTCCAAAGGATGTTTCGGACTACGTTGTCGAATCCTGACGACATGTCAATAAGAGCAATATAGACAGGATTTGATTTTTTGGTTTTCACACCAGCTATAACATGTGCCATTATCATGGCGTTAATTGAGGTACTTATATCTTTGCGAAAGCCTGTTTGATATTTGGAGTAAAGACCATGGTCCTCAATGAATTTTCCAATTCGTGCAACAGAAGAATAGCAAATATCTTTGCTTCTGTGTCAATCAGCGAGATGGGCTGGTAATTCACAGGCAGAGAGGGATCCCCTTTCTTATAGATTGGGATAATGTTAGAAGATAGCCAGGAGGAAGGAATATTCCCAGATCTAATTATGGATAGAAATTTCATTTTTAAAATTAGGGCCCACTGATCCAGATCCGTCTTGTATACACACGGGGGAAGCCCATCAGGCCGTGATGATTTTGAGTAGGACAATTTGGAAAAAGCCCATTTAATGTCACTTAGCGACCAGTGTAGCCGGCGAATCTTGCTGTAACATAAGGACACTTCTGGTACGATCATAAAACTAATAGGAATCTGGTATTTGGAAGCAATATAATCACACCATATCCGCTCTGGAATGCAATTCGGCATTACCAATAGAGCCTGATTGTCTGAACTTTTTATGGTACGCCAGATGGTTCTAACATCGTGTCCACATATTGCTCTGATTAAGGAGCAGTTGGTTTTATTATAATTCATTATGCGGACATGTCTCAATTTCTGTTTGTAAGTGAGGTGTATGCGCTTACACAAGAGTTGGTAGGTCGATTGATCTACCCTATTATTTCTCAATCGCCTAAACTCTTTATTTTTTTCACGTTTAAAGATCTTACAACTCGAATCATAGGGGTGGAGATGTTTCTTATTTGGGTACTTAGAGCTAAAGTGTACCAAACCCATTTTAATTATAACTGAACACTGGGCTGATATGTCCATGATCGATTTGGTTTTATCGCCCTTGATCTTATCTATGTGTGTTGAGACATAGTTAATAAAATTGTTTGCAAAGTCCTGTACTCCATATAAGAGATACTTGCTGTTGATTAACTTCAGGAAAGACTACGGAAGGATCAAGATGAAGTAAGGAACATTCATATTGCAATGCGATGGGTAATTGAGCATGGTCCCCATGGACTAACGGACTGATCAGTAAGGGAGAGACTAATGCTAGAAGATTATGCAATAGAAATATAAAGTCTATCATCGAGGAATTAGCGCACCGCTTCCAAGTAAACTTAGAGCCAAGCAGGCTACTACCAAGCTCAGTTCGAGCCTGGGCGCAGCGGTGAGCACGTATGGAGCAGAATTGAATTCTGGTTGCTACTCTACACCAGCGTTCACCAGCGAGTCAGTCTGCATTTCACGTGGGTTGAATAAGCCCAGGACACCCTGCAGGGCTCCTGGGCTTCAGTTTAGTACACAAGCAAAATGCATATGTTGATATTCTGTTATTAACATGTGTGAGGTTACAACATGTGTGTTGTTCCGCAAGGAAGTGCATTTATGTTCATTGTCAGAACGACTCAGTAGAGTCTGTGTATACTGTTTGTTCCATGCAACAGTTCATGCTTTTCATCCATGCTTATTGTCATGTTGGTCTGCTACTCATTATGGTCACTATGTTTTATGAGAATATCTGAGTGATGAGGTCCTGCTTATGTGTTTAGTATACTCTCTATGGGCTTCAGGCACTCAGCCTAAAATTCAATGTACCAAAGTATGCTACTCAGCCTTAGTGTGTATGTATGAATACTGATTAGGTGGGCATGTAGGAATACTGGTTGGATAGGGCAGAGTTCATTTGGTCAGGAAGTGCTCAGGAAAGGAGTCGCAATGAAGACTGACTGCAGAGT
Source organism: Ambystoma mexicanum (assembly GCF_040938575.1). Taxonomy (NCBI): domain Eukaryota; kingdom Metazoa; phylum Chordata; class Amphibia; order Caudata; family Ambystomatidae; genus Ambystoma; species Ambystoma mexicanum. The sequence goes on along the minus strand of NC_090928.1, from coordinate 84,720,303 downwards.
TCCAGTGTTTTCCCTAAACTCCCCCAACCTATCCAATCATGTTACTCTAACCCTCTTTCTGGTTTCACCTCATTGGTTGCCTCGTGGTTACCTGTGTATCTAGAACCGGTGGCAACCAAGGTGGGAGGATCTAATCCATTCGGCTTCCGTGGTTCCGAAAGGGGTGATGATATTCCCCTCTGGGTCGTGACATAATCACCAGCCACCAGAAAGGGTTAATTTACACCACCCAAGCCAAATGGATTTGAATCCTCCACCTTTAGCTGAGGTGCTAAAGGCCTTGCAGGACAATCGAGTGGAGCTCGCTCCCACAAGACAAGAGACAATGGTGTTAAAAGCTCAGTTAGAGCCTGGGCGCAGCGGTGAGCACGTATGGAGCAGAATTGAATTCTGGTTGCTGCTCTACACCAGCGTTCACCAGCGAGTCAGTCTGCATTTCATGTGGGTTGAATAAGCCCAGGACACCCTGCAGGGCTCCTGGGCTTCAGTTTAGTACACGAGCAAAACACATATGTTGATATTCTGTTATTAACATGTGTGAGGTTACAACATGTGTGTTGTTCAGCAAGGAAGTGCATTTATGTTCATTGTCAGAATGACTCAGTAGAGTCTGTGTATACTGTTTGTTCCATGCAACAGTTCATGCTTTTCATCCATGCTTATTGTCATGTTGGTCTGCTACTCATTATGGTCACTATGTTTTATGAGAATATCTGAGTGATGAGGTCCTGCTTATGTGTTTAGTATACTCTCTATGGGCTTCAGGCACTCAGCCTAAAATTCAATGTACCAAAGTATGCTACTCAGCCTTAGTGTTTATGTATGAATACTGATTAGGTGGGCATGTAGGAATACTGGTTGGATAGGGCAGAGTTCATTTTGTCAGGAAGTGCTCAGGAAAGGAGTCGTAATGAAGACTGACTGCAGAGTTACAGTGTTTTCCCTAAACTCCCCCAACCTATCCAATCATGTTACTCTAACCCTCTTTCTGGTTTCACCTCATTGGTTGCCTCGTGGTTACCTGTGTATCTAGAACCGGTGGCAACCAAGGTGGGAGGATCTAATCCATTCGGCTTCCGTGGTTCCGAAAGGGGTGATGATATTCCCCTCTGGGTCGTGACATAATCACCAGCCACCAGGAAGGGTTCATTTACACCACCCAAGCCAAATGAATTTGAATCCTCCACCTTTAGCTGAGGTGCTAAAGGCCTTGCAGGACAATCAAGTGGAGCTCGCTCCCACAAGACAAGAGACAATGGTGTTAAAAGCTCAGTTACATGGCTCGATGCCTCAAGGTACATCTTTACCAGTTTCCTCCCCTGCTCCGCACCCAGCTCCGATGGGAGGGCAATCTACTGTGGTGGTTCATCAACCATCCAATGTGCCCTTGGCTACTCAGGAGTAATTCACAGGGAATCCTAAGAAGTATTTGACATTTTTAATGCAATGTCAGTAAAATATTCGGTGTTAATGGTCAGCGTTTGAAAGTACGCAAGCCAGGACAGCATTTGCCGTTTCCTACTTGACGAGAGATGCAGCAGCATGGGCTATGCCCTTGGTCCAGAAGGTTGATCCAATGCTGTATGATTGGGATTTGTTTAGTGCAGAGTTTGGAAGGTTGTTTGATCGGCGAAACGTGTCTTGAGCACAAGATAAAGAATTGTTAGTCTTACATCAGAGTTCCAAGGATCTAGAGTCTTATGTTGCACAATTCAGTAGACTTTTAATTGAGACAGATCGGTGGGAACCAACACAAATGGTTTTGTTTTATCAAGGCCTTAAGGAAGAATTAAAAGATGCAATAACCTTTTGTACACTTGAATAAGGGATTGCATGCAGAAGCGGAACCCATGCAAATACGAAGTATCTGGGGACCCTTATCCAATGAGGAAAAGAAGAGGAGGCAAAATAACCTCTGCATGCATTGTGGAAAATCAGGGCATTTAATTTGATCATGTCTCAACACTGCAAATCGGGGCTCTGGTCCTGAGAAAAGCAAGGCGGGGTCGGGAAAAGCAATGGCTCAATCCTAGAGGGGACATTTGGTGTTGATCCCGATTGTGAGTAAGTTCCCCAGTATGGTGGCCGACCCCCAAACCTCAAACCTGACTCGTTTCCCTAGGACCTGTCGTTCCTCTCCTTGTATATATTTTGTTTCCTGTAATAGTGGGATGTCTAGACCACTTCTACGGAATTCCCTGGCCACAAGGGACCGTTTTGTCGGTGAGTTGAGCCCTTTGACATTGAGTGTCCCGACTCTTAGGGAGGCAAGCTCCCTTATGTTAATGTTTGCCATGTGATCGATAAAGTTCTTTCATCTCAGATTGTGAGCTGCATCGGTTGTTCTGGGGTGCATTTGATATTGCTCTGACCCGTTTCCCTTCTTTCGGCACTTCCCGACCCTCCCACCTCCCCCTCTTCTCCCCTGTCAAAGGCGTCCGAGTGAACCCGGTTGACAGCACCGAGTCGGCATCGAACCACCTGTGGGGGCCGTTACTTCACGCCCCTCATTCTGATACTACTCCCCTTAACTGAGTTGAGCCCTTCTTTGATTCCCCCCTAATTTTCTCCATTCTCATCTTGGAACGATATACACGTTAACGTCTCATTGTAGCATTGGTAGGTGAAACATGTGTGTTCGTTTTACCAGAGTCGATCAATTTCAGTTGTCCCCCTCCGGAGAGAGGTTACCTCTTCGGAACTTTCGAGATCCTTTTACTTTCTTCCTTCTGGGTTCCTGAATCAGCCATTCGCAGTCTCCTTTTTTCACCTCTCCCTGGCTTTCCCCGTCTAGTCGGGGCTCAAGAAGGTCTGAGGTGCATTTCTGTATTTCATTTTCAGATCGCAATCTAAATTTGGTTCCCTCATATTCAAACGTGAGAGAGAAAGGGTAACCCCATCTATATCAAACATTCTTCTCCTTGAGTTTCCTTGTGAGGGGGGCCGCACATTTTCCTGAGGGACCATATTAAGGGGGAGAGGTCCTGATATATAGAGATCCGGGCCCCTCCGAGCGTGATCTCATCGCTTTCCCTCGCTTTCTCGAGGATTCGGGTTTTGTCTCTGAACCGGTGGAACCGGGCGAGGACTGATCGTGGACCCCCTGGGGGGCCACCAGCTCTGTGGATTCTTTCCGTCATTGGTGCGTCCACCGCGTCATCAGCTACAAGAAGTTTGATGATATTGTGGAGAGTTTCCCTCAGGTCCACCTCTGTTTCGCCCTCCCTTTCCGGAATTCCAAAGATGCGTAGATTGTTACGGCGCTCTCTGTTTTCCAAATCATCGAGTTTGAGTTTAAACTCTTCTTCTTTATGCTCCAGTTCTGATAATCTATGATCGAGTTGGATCTCAAGGGTGTCAATGGAGGTCTGATTGTTCTCTACCCCTTCGAGACTGTCTTCCATACTGTCCAGCCTTTGGGTGATTTTATCTATCTTCTACCCTATATTGGCACCCAGATTTTTAATTTCTCCTAGCAGGGCAGCAATGTCACCTTTTGTTGCTGCGGCCAGGTCATTTGCTGTGGTGACGTTGTTTGCCATTGTAGACCTTGTTGGTGTATGTGGGGTGGCGGTGTAGGAAAAAGGAGCCAACTTGTGCCTAATGTCCATATAATCTCTTGGCAGTGTGGTCAGCTTGCCGGTCTTGCTGGTCGGGGTCGTGGGTTCCTTGTCCCGACAGGCTAGGCAGAGGAGGCACAGGCCCCTGTGTTGGGGGCCTTACCCTCCGCGCTAGTTCATTGTGAGTTTTTGCAGATTTGTACCTCCTCAGCGATGGTGGAACAACCTCAGCGCCAGGCTAGAGCGTTGAGGATATGCTGCGGTGCCTAGGGCAGTGGTGGCCTTGGTCCGTGTGGTCGGAGGAGGCACTCGCCCTGTTTTCAGTGGCTGTACCCTCCGTTTGGTATGGCTTCTATTGCAACAGGTGGGGTGCCTTTTCTGAGGCTTCACAGACGTTCTTTGCGTGTTCTAGGGGGTGCAGTGTCGTTCAGTTATTGATTTGCCGCCTGTACAGGGTAGGCGTACACCCCCTGGTTTACCTCGGATGTTGGTGGGGCCCCCCTTTTCCAAAGTCTTTGGATACTTCGTGCCAGGCTGTAGTGGGGGGGCTTCTCATTTGCTCAGAATTAGGGCACTGTTCAGCTTTCCAGTCCACCTTGATCACTGTTGCCGTGTGGATGTTCTCTACTGATGGGCCCTCGGAATGTGCCATGGGGTCTCTGGGGCCTAGTAGATACCACTTTCGCAGGTCCGTGAGGGGAGGTGTTGAGGGGCAGATGGTCTCACGTTCCCAGCTGCTACAGGCCCGCTTTCTGTACGGAGCGGGATCGCGCGTATTATACACGGGTGTCCCCTACGTGGCCCACTGTGTGCCCGTGAGGGTGGCCTCCTCTTGAATCAGCGCAGCGTTCCCTGCGCTCCGCTATGTCCTCACCACCACACTGGGGACTCTGCGCCACAATCAAGGCGAGTCACATCGCAGGGTCGAGTCGTGACAGTGTGCCGGGGATCTGGTTTGGGCCCATAGAATAGGCCCGTGATTTGGTTCCAACGCGGTCTGAGGGCTGCGGGGGGCTGGTGTCTGTTCGCGTGCTGCCTCTCACCTTATTTCAACAAACGTGCTCCCGGAGCCGCCGTGGGGCGGGGAGCGGGGTCGCAACGGAGCACAGGCGGCAGCCCACGCACTTCCACGGCGGGGTTCCTCGTTGCTCCGCAGGGCTTCTCTGTACTTCTCTCACTATTGCGCGCCGAGGAAGGGAGGGGTCTCTGTGCACACAATGTTTTCACAGTGAAGGAAGGACTGTTTTTCATCGGATTTTCGGCCAGCCGGTGGGGGGCCGTGTCGCACTGCCAGGTTCCAGTTTGTACGCGCGGGGGGGCCAAAAAGTGGGGGCTCAACACACTTCTTGGGGCTGCGTAACGGGAGCTCACACGGAGAGCTTCCACATCCGTGCATCCCTGGTGGCCAGTCTTTGGATACTTTTATAATGTTACCGTCAATAGTGAAGGGCTGGTACCAGGGGTCGAGTTTGTTAAGATGGGCCTGGTATCCCCGATCAGCAGTTCTGTCTTGTTGTCATTTAAACAAAGGCTATGAGTAGCCATCCAGGCCTGGATTTCAAGGTAAGTTTCATTTAGTTTTGCAACATCTTTTTCATAGCAGCCAGGGAGGGAGATGAGGACCTGGGAATAGCCAGCGTAGTTTGTGTATGTGATACTCAGATCGTCAAGAGGATCAAAAAGGAGCTTAGTAAAAATGTTGTAAAGCGTGGGGGAGACACAAGACCCTTGGGGGCCTCATTGGATAGAGGCTGGGTCAGCTGCCGCCAAAGGGGTGAAGACCCTGGTCATTCTGTTGGAGAGGAAGGATTACATCCAATTGGTGGCATTCTGAGAGAACGCAGCAGCCTAGTAGAGGTGTTTAGTCATAATTTGATGGTCGACCTGGTCGAAGGCTGCAGACAGGACCAACAAGAGCAAGATGGCCATCTTATCCTTGTCTTTAGCTTCATCCATTTGGATTTTGAGGTCCAAGAGGGCTGTTTCCGTCCCCTGCCTAGGTCTAAAGACAAATTGTCGCAGACCTAGGAGGTTGTTATCTTCCAAATGTTGTTGTATTTGGAGGTAAGCCACTACGTCAAGTATTTTCAGGAGAAATGGGACAGTCCTAATGGGTCTAAAGTTGGTCAGTATATTGGGGTCTAGATTCAGTTTTTTGATTAGTGATAGACCCATGCTTCTTTAAGGTTGTTCGGGACAGACAAATTCTTAAACGAAGAATGAATCAAGGTTGTGATAAAGGGAGCTAGATCTTTAGCCCCATCCTTGATAACTGAGGCTGGACACAAGTCACCTTGACAATTAGAAGGTTTCAGGGTTGGTATTATGTTAACTACTCCGTCCATAGTGACTCGGGAGAAGTGGAATGGGGGCAGTCTAGTCGAGAAGAGCTAAGTGTGTTATGAGAGTGGTCTTTAGGGGCAAGGTTTGCTTTTTTAGACTCTATTTTAGCTTGCAGGAGAGCTATTTTATTTGATAAAGCTTTCTGAATCTTGTTACACCAGGCTTTGTCCTCAATACAGTCATCAGTGGGCGGCACAGGTGATTCCAGTTCTCTTTCGTGCCAGATTTAGCATTCTGAATTCCAGTTTTGAAAATCTCTTTTTTAGCATTCGTGATGGCAGCTTTGTAAGTAGCAGCTGTGATGGAGAACTGTTCTTTAGTGGAGGAAGAAGGGGGTTTTCTCCAGCTAGCGTCGGATGATCTTTTGATGTTCCGAAGTGCTTTTAATACTGCAGAGAACCATTTGTTCCGATGGGCGGTCGGTTTCGCTTTTTTTTTATTTTTAGAGGTGCAATTTGGTTTAGGGCTTGTTCCAAGGTGTTGTTTTAAAGTTCAACTAGGGAAGTTGGGTCTGTGTTAGTGATGGCATGGATTTTGGTAATACGTTGTAGGAGTGGCCTTAGGTTATTAACGGTGATATTAGGTTTGTTCCTAGATGTAACTTGTTGTACAGTGGCCGTTGATGCGCTCTTGTGAGTATCCTTGAGTCTGGTGAAGTTGATACAATGGTGGTTTGTCCAGGCGCAAGGTGTGATGTTAAGAAGGGAGATGTCACAATTGGCGTCAGCCAACCTGTCCAGAGTTCTACCTTTGGTGTGTGTCGGCTTGTTAATATGTTGTGTGAAGCAAAGTTGAGTGATGGTGTCATTGAGCAGAGAAGCGTTAGCATTGTTAGGATCGTGCAAACCTAAGTTAAGGTCACCCAATAGAATAATTTGTGAGCCTGGTTTGGTGTTTAATGTTACTATATGGGAGATGTCCTCCTCAAAGGAAGCAATGGCACCAGGGGGACGGTAAATGAGGTGTAGTAATATAGAGTGCTCTCAAAGAGTTATCATCCACTCAAAGAGTTATCATCCACGGACGTATGGGCAAACAGAAAGGGTCAACCAGACTATCAGTTGATTCTTGGCAGATGGGATGTTTTCATGGATACACGCTTTGTGGTTGGCAGAATTCACAGATAACAATACAGAACATGTCTCGTTAGGAATGGCCCCAAATGAATGTTTCTATGGGTGGGGACAAAACATGCTTCCTGAAATCTTACCTGAAACCTTACCTTATATGCGGTTATAGATATTTTGACTAAAGAAGATGGCAACGTCACCTGTGGTACTTTGTGGAATATTTGGGAATGAACCTAAGGACTGCTCATGGGAACAAGCTGAGACAATTCCATGCATGACTTCCAGAGAAGCCAGGTCCGGTGAGGCTCCCTGAGAAGAAGGGTGCTGTCAGAATCGTGCCGTGCAGGGTCTTCTGTGGCCGTATCCATCAGATGAGGGCTTATAAGCCCTGACACTGTGACACACTCGAGCCCCAGACTACATTACGCAGGGGTTAGCATGTGTCTGTGCATCACACACTGGTGCACACAGCTTGGCTCTTGGGGACTGCTGCCACCCATGCCAGTTGCTGGTGATTGACGGCACAGTCAGGGGAGAAGTGTCAAGCGTGACAGACCAAGGACGCAGGTTACTGATTCCCAGATGACAAGCAGGCTGCTACTGATCTGATTTCAAGCCCAGGTGCTGCAGTGAGCATGTATGGAGTGGACTTGAATTCTGGCTGCTGCTTCACACCAGCTTTCGCCGGCAAGGCAGTGTAAGGAAGGCATGGTATGAACAGTAACACAGACACAAGTGACCACAGTTCAAGGGTATTTATTGAACTTCAACTGGGTTTGAAAAATGCATATCTAATCCTAAATCAAAAGATGGGAGCAAGCTACAACCATCAAATAATAATAACGCAGTCCTAGTGGTGTATAGTGGTGTATTGTCAAAATAAAAGTGTCTATACTAATAAACCTATTGCCAGTCCTTACCTCTAAATACAAATAATTTGGGGAAACAATATTATGCAAAAGAATAGTGTTCAAGAAATCATGTGTCAGGATATTCAAGTCGTAGACTTCCCTTCCCCATGTTTTCTACATGGGACGAGCTTAGCAGTCTCTGGCTTCACTAGCCCGAGGGTGCAGTTCAAAACTTCAACAACATGCCCTTCTGTGCCAAAGTCTCTTTGCCATTCAAAGTCTCTTCTTTCAGAGGGGATTTTGCAACAAATAAACAATAACGTTTTTTATATTTCACATATAACAATTTTCTTAGGTGATTGACTTTTCACCTCGGATCCCCCTCTGCCGGGCTCAGATCCACTTTAACACAATGTTCTCAGGATTTTCACTTATCCAATTTCTCAATTGATTCACTGTTCACCCTGGATCCCCCCTCTGCTGGGCTCAGATCCACTTTGACACAAATTCTTCAATCAGTCTCTATCCGCCAGACTCGGACCAATTATCTACTTTAACACAAATTTGCTTTAACCCAAAGCTTTCAATTGATCGCTCTCTGCCACGCTTGGACCAACGTTATCTACTTTGCTGTAAACTTTCTTTACTGTATCAACATCAATGCCATTTTCGATTGTGCGCAGGATTTTGCTTGACCCGTCACACGACCACTTACATTCACAATCATTTGTCATTTTTTCACTTTTGTCAACTCTCAGCTGGATACCTTAACAAAACCTTCAATTGAGCACACACGCAGTGCCGGACCACTCTGTCAAAGGCATTGCAGCTTGGTTTCAAAGTTCAATCACTCATCTGCAGTTCAACTTTACTCATGTTGGTTATCACATGCATTTCAAACAATGTTTGTTCCAGCATTCGCCATATAATGTTGCTGCTTACAACCTTGGCTTCAACACAGACCGGGCTTATATCAGTCTCCCCAACTTACCGGCTCTGTTGCTTTCACTGACACTGCATTGTTGTTGGCGCCAAGAACAGTACCATGGCAGCTGGTGATTCTCCCTGCCTTTATTATCGACACGGGTGGACGTCCCGGGTACCTGCGACACACAATGCAGGATTCTTCAGCCTGGTTTCCTGGTCTTACGCTTTCTATTCTCGAGGTTTCATGAAAGTAATGGTTTCTTGATGAAAACTTCAAGGGAACTTCCCTCCTTGCATTCCCGTTCTATTTTGCCATCTTTCTCCTCTTGTTACACTGCCATCTTGGAACTGCTGTTTCCTCATGTTTTTTTGCCTCACTCAGCATGTGCTCTCATGCTCTGCCTTTTCTCCATGTGGGGAAGCTTAATGCAAGTCAGGTGTGTGTGATGGTCAGTAACTGCTTGACCTTGCCTGAATATTGTAGTGGGACACATCAGGTATATGGCTCAGTGTTAGTCTGTTTTCTCTCATAGCGGGCTGTCCGTGAGAACGTGTTTGTGTTGTAGGGGGGGTTGGAGATCCTAAATATCCTACCCAGTACGATGGGGCAAAGGTGTTAGAAGGGCACACTGTGTCTCACCATCCGTGTGCCATTGCCACTCCCCGAATATCCCTCACCCAGGTGATCTTCCCGCACTGGTCCATCCCCAGGAACTGGATCCAAAATTGATGGCTGTGTCCTGGCCACCTGGATGACAGATCCCCAGGTACTAGTGGATGAGACACCTTCTGGTTTCTCACATTCTCTTCGCCCATACGATGTAGCTGCATCTGTTTTACAAGGAAACCGAGAAAGGAAATTGCCGTTCCCCTGGTCTTGACCTTTTCGGTGCTCCACATGACTCGAGGGTTAGAGTCCTTTCGCTGGCTAATCCATAATATTGGAGAATGATCCGTTACAAGTGTGTACTTCCTTCCTAAGAGGTAGTATATAAGGTGGGTGATGGCCCACTTGATGGCAAGGGCCTCTAATTCCAACACAGAGTAATTATTTTCACGTGGGAATCCTTTGCGACTAGTGAATAGGATAGGGTGTTCTAATCCATCACAAACCTGCAACAAAACTGCTCCTAGCCCTGTAAGGGAGGAGTCCGTTTGTAACACAAACTCCTTGGAGAAATCTACTATCTTTAGAATTGGGTTCTGGCACAGGGTTTGTTTTAAGCTGTTGTAACATACATCCTCCTCGTCAGTCCAATTAATTTTCGGGGTTTGGCGTTCTTTAATTTGTCTGTCAGTGTAGCTGTTCTGTCCGAGAAGTTAGGGATACACCTATGGGAATAATCGATTAAAGCCAAGAATGCTCTGAGGTCTCTCTTAGTTTCAGGCGTGGGGGTATCTAGAATGGCTTTAACTTTTTATCGTTGAGGCTGGACACTGCTATTCTCTATAAAGAAGCCAAGGTATTTCACAGCTGATTGGGCTAGCTTACATTTGGATGGATTGGCAGTTATGTCGGCTTCTCTGAGGGCTCTCCTAATAGTAAAGAGATGGAGAAGATGGTCTTCCCAAGTGTTACTATAAATGACTATGTCGTCAATATAAGCCCCACAGAAATCAGAGTAGGGCTGTAATATCCTGTCCATAAGCCGTTGGAAAGTGGTGCACGCCCAGTGTAAGCCAAAAGGAGGACTTTGAACTAGAATAATCCTGGGGGCATCAAGAAAGCTGTCTTTTCTTTATCAGGTCCATGTACTGAGACCTGCCAGTACCGTTTGGTTAAATCCAGGGTTGATGGGAAGGTGGCATTTCCAAGTTCATCAATCAATTCGTCAATGCTTGGCATAGGATAGGTATCGAAGTCGGTGATGGCGTTTACCTGTCAGAGGTCTAGGCAAAACCTCCAGGAATGATCGGGTTTTGTTCCCAACACACTAGGGGAGGACAATGGGCTTGAAGAGGGTTCGATAATATTTGCCCGTAGCGTTTTGTTCACTTCATCAACCATTATCTGTCTACTGGATTCCGGGACTCTATATGGTTTCAAATGTACCACTTTTCCCTTTGGGGTTCTGATATAATGATATGTGCACTCTCCCTGGTTTCTCACAGAAACATAGGGGAATATTGTGACTAAATCTTTTCAGTTGACTAGATAGCTCTTGGGGAATTACTTCAAAAATATCTATTTCTTCTGGTACTAAACAAGACAGTATTGAGGCAGTGGTGGCAGAAGGACTTACTTTCCACTCTTTTAAGAGATTCACATGGTAGAGGTGGGTCTTTTGTTTTCTGTCAGGTTGGACTATTTTATAGGTACAGGTCCCTGTCTGCTTTAGCACTTCATATGGCCCATGCCACTTTGAGACAAGTTAATTTCAGAGGTCGGTAAGAGGACTAATACCTTTTGTCCTACTGAAAAAGATCTTAATTTTACCTTCTTGTCATAGGTGGACTTTTGTTCTGCTTGGGCTTTTTCCATGTGACTATAGACTAGATTTCAAACAAGTTTCGTATGCTCTCACAATCAGGTAGCTGTTTGTGAGAGGGGAATAGGTGCCTCTTCCCTTTCCTCCCAGGTCTCCCGGAGCATACCTAGGACATCTCTTGGTTCTCACCCATAAAGTAGTTTGAAAGGAGAGAATCCGGTAGACGCCTGAGGAATTTTTCTCACAGCAAACAGGGCCCAGTTAATCATACGATCCTGGTCTTTCCAGTCCTTGTCTACCAACTTTCTTGGGATCATCTTACGTATCTTGTTAAATCTTTCTATGAGTCTGTCTGTTTGGGGGTGGTAAACTGAGGTTCTTAAGGTGGAAATATGGGGCAATTCCTTGACCTGACCATTGAGTTTGCTCATGAAATTGGATCGCTGATCCCTTAGAATTTCCTTGGGAATACCAACCCTGGAATAATATGGTAATACATTTTTTTATGTTTTGGGTTCTGTTGTTCTGCATGGGGAATACCTCTGGGTAATGAGTAGCGTAATCAACGATTATAAGGACATATTTGTTACCCAGTCTAGGAGTTTCCAATGGTCCAATGATATCCATCCCAATTCGGGAGAAAGGGATTTCTATTATTGATAAGGGGTTCAGAGGGGCAGGCAAGGGAATATGTTACTGTTTTCTCTTGTTAAATTGACATTTTGGAACTGCTGTTTCCTTATGTGCTTTACCTCACTCGGAGTGTGCCCTTATGCTCCGCCTTTTATCCGTGTGGGAAGCTTAATGGAAGTCAGGTGTGTGTGATGGTCTGTAATTGCCTGACCTTGCCCGACCATTGTAGTGGGACAAGTCAGCTATACAGCTCAGCTGTTTTCTCTCATACTGGGCTGTCCATGCGAAAATGTTTGTGTTGTAAAGGGTGGGTTGTAGTTCTGTAGTTCCTAAATATCCTACCTGGTAGGATGGGATAAAGGTGTTACAGGGAAGAGGATACTGTGTCTCACCATCCGGTGTGCCACTCCCACTCGTCGAAGATCCCTCACCCAGGTGATCCACCCGTCCTGGTCCACCCACCGGAACTGGATCCAAAAGAGATGGCTGTGTCCTGGCCACCTGGATGACAGATCCCTGGGGGCTAGTGGGTGAGACACCTTCTGGTTTCTCACAGCAATCTGCATACCACCCTGAGTCAGAGGTGCCCGGGACACCCCGCGGGGCTCCCGGGGTTTAGTTAAGTGCACAAGCAAAACATATATGTTGATATTGGGCCTCATTACGACCCAGGCGGTAAGTTACCGCCTGGGTCGTACCTTTACCACCATGGCGTAAACTATGTTTACGCCATGGTGGTTGGCGGACTTACTGCCCCATTCCGAGGTTGGCGGGGCGGTAAGTCCCCAATCCCCATTTACCCTTCCCCATTCCCATTTTTGGCCCATAGGGCATAATGGGAGTGGGGAAGGTGTTAATTACGCCACCGTAAATTACGGTGGCGTAATTAACAACAAGGTCCCTTAGCGCCATGGAGTTTAACACCTGCTAAAAGCAGGTGTTAAATCCGCCATGGCGCTAAGGGACCTCGGAATCAGGCGGTAAGGGTCGGCGCTGTTTACGCCGCCGTAAACCCCTTACCGCCTGGGTCCTAATGAGGCCCATTCTGTTATTAACATGTGTGAGGTTGCAACATGTGTGTTTTTCAGCAAGGAAGCACAATTATGTTCATTGTCAGAATGACTCACTAGAGTCTGTGTGTACTGTTTGTTCAATGTACCATTTCATGCTTTTCATCCAAGCTTGTTGTCAGGTTTGTCTGCTACTCATTATGATCACTATGTTTCATGAGGTTGTCTGGGCAATTAGGTCCTGCTTATGTGTTTAGTATACTCTCTGTTTGCTTCAGGCCCTCAAACTATAATTCAATGTACCAAAGTATGTTATTCAGACTTAGGGCCTGATCACGACTTTGGCGCCTGATCACGACTTTGGCGGTAACGGCTGCGATATTACCGCTGGCGGTATTAGCCCTACCGCCGAACTCCCCGGCGCTAATAGCGCCACATCACAAGTTTGGCGGTAATGTAATTCCCCATTCCCCATTGAGCACATTTGGGAATGCCCCATTCCCCATTGCGCTCAATGGGGAAAACTTGCGCTCTTACCACCGGTAGATGTCCCGTCTGCGGTAATAGCGCAAACTTTCGGCGGATTTCCCCCCAGCTCAGAGCTGGGGCGAAATCCGCCGAAGTCCTGATTTGGTGGACCCTTAAATCCAGTGGTAATAGCGCTACCAGCGGATTTAAGGGTTACCGCCAAAGTCGTGATCAGGCCCTTAGTGTGTATGTAGGAATACTGATTAGGTGTGCATGTAGGAATACAGGTTAGGTGTGCATGTAGGAATATTGGTTAAGTGTGCATGTAAGTATACTGGCTAGGTGTGCATGTTGGAATACCGGTTAGATAGGACAGAGTTCATTTGGTCAGGAAGGATTCAGGAGAGAAGTCACAATCAAGAGTGACTACAGAGTTACATTGTTTTCCCTAAACTCTCCTGACCTATCTCAACATGTTACCCTAACCATCCTTTCGGTTTCCCCAAAATCCCTCTACCCAGTGGGGTAAAACAAAATGTGGGGCCCCCCTTTGAGCCATGCTGAGGGCCCCCCACCCAGCTGAGCAACAAGTCACGTGTCGCGCAATAGATTTGCACGCTTGCACAATACGCACAAACATGCTGTTTCAAGGGTACGCCTCACACTGTACTAGAAGAATATATATATTATATGTTTTAATGCATTATACAGCACACTATCTGAGAAAAATTGGCTAAACATCCAGAGTGTATACAATGGTTTTGTAGGGTAACACCAGTCCAAAAAGCCAATATATGCAAGTCACCAACAGTACAAAGGAATATTAATGCTTTGATTAATTTAATGCTTTGCTATTAAAAATGCCCTGCCACAATGAAAACATGTCCAACTGGCTGCACATTATAGACCAGTCAAGACACGTAATAACATATTACAGTAAAGCATGGTAAGCCACATTTATACAAAAAGTAAATAAGGGAGAGTCCCTAATGCAAAGGTGAATTGGGACATTAAAGAGAAAAGGCAAACAATGGTATCCACTGAGCTAAATTTTTTTCTTGGAAAAAATGTAAATTGATTTCAATTGTTGTGTATCCAAAACAGATATCACAATTGGTTGAAGCCTCTATAGATACTGAAAACAATCCGAGAGATAGATTGGTTGACAATTTAATAATGCATATGAATGGAAAAAAACAATAATCAAAGAAAACAAACATATAAGAAAATAATTTTTTAAAACAAATTAATTTTCATAGTAATGCAGTATTCAATCATGGAGGAGAGAAAAAATCAAAACATCAGAAAACAAAAACAGAAAGTTTTATGTAGACATAAATCAATCTGAAATATGATAAAAAATAAATCAAGGTTGAAAAAAAATTGAAAATGGGTGGCCTATATACTAATATTCTAAATACCACTCAAATAACCAATTGCTTGGTTGGACAAACTTTGTTTGTCAAATGCAGGTCTGCCGACGTGCTTGTGTCAGAAAAAGTCCAAAAGAACTTAACTCCAAAATTATTCAGACAATACATCCATATCTGGGGTGGAGTTGTATCAGACAAAAGTCCAAGTGAACTTCAAACGTTTTTGAAACAACATCCATGTCACGTTTCGGTGAAAATGCCACCTGTTGGGCAAAACATTTTGATAGAAGCCTTCATCAGGGCGAAAAATAGGAAACTGGACCCTGTGTGGAGGCAGACAGATGAAGAAAAAGGAGTTTTTTAAATGATTGTTTTCAGAGTCTTGTGGGCTAAACTAGAATAAATCTCATATTTTAAATTGCATTGCAGGAAATCAGAGGGTAGAGTCCTTACCCTGTTAGAGAGAAAATTATGTGTGTATGCTCACTGGAACCTGGCTATGGTGACCGTCTGGTTTGAGGCGCACGCCAAGGGCAAGAAGACAAACAGGCTCAGGTCTCAAAGAAGGCGTTGTGATTCTGAAAAGGTAATCAAACCAAAGATTGGTCGGATATTGCATATTTATATATCAGGGGACAGTTTTTAGTTGTAATACATTGTCTTGGAAAAAACGTAAAATTAAAGATCTTTTTTGTGATAAGGGAGCAACAAAGTACCTTAATTTGGAACCTTGGTAGAAATTTTTGTGGAAATATTGCTACTTGTTTAATCTAGGCGTTCTGGTTATTGATTCCAACCTCACAGTTCCGTGTGGATGACAAAGTCATCTAATTCCGTATGTCCTGGTGGGTAAAAGGGACAAGCTTTGAGATTGGATAATTGCTATGTATTAGAATAAAATGTATTTGAATAAAATTCTGCGCCAGCAGAAGGCGTCTCTATTTGAGCCGGCGTGGGCTCGTTTCTGTGGTGATGTGTACCAATAGTGAAGAACAAGCGCTTACCTTGCATACGTGTTCGTGTTGTATTCACAAAGTTACAGTCTCAGTAAACTGGATGTGGCGGCCCCGCCATGGGTAGTGGTGAAGACGCTAAGGGCGAGAAATCTTTACAAGGCTGAGTCATGGTCTGGTTGTCATGGAAAAAAAGGGTTGGAAAGAGCAGCGCGCTGTGATTCACTGTGGGGCAAAGGGTGTGCCGGATGAGCGTGAGTCTGATTGGTCAGAGGTCCAACAGACCCGGAAAGGCTGCAGCTCGTTGATCGGGTCAGAGCAGCGTCACTTGCTGCTGGAAAGCTAATCGCTTCTTATCAGACAAATTTTGGGTCTGGCATTTTGATAGGCTCCCATTTTGACGAGCCCCTGTAATCCTCGTCTGAGAGAGAGCATTAATCTCTGCTGAACTCTCAGACAGTGAATAGGAAAAATTTCCCCACGTTAGCAGCTGGCATAGTTTCAAATCCAGTTCATTGCTGCTGGGAACACATCCGCTTGCGCAGGAGGGAGTGTCATAAATCAGCAGACAGTTACTGCGCATTAGACATATCCAAGCCGGTTGCATGTCTGAACAGATTCTGCATTGGGTATGTGCTACAATGTTAACAAGCTTGCTTGTGTTAACAAGTTTTTTTTGGAGAACCAAAGTCCTTTTGGACTTCAAGGGTGACAGCAAAACCCATAAGATCCGATCAAGTCCGCTTTCAATAGGTGCTGAAATTTTAAGACATGTTGATAAAGCCACAAATAAAGGGGGTTGGTTACCCATGGGTAACAGAGAGCCCTGTGACCAATGTTATTGTCGGATCTGTACGGCAATCATCATTGGTGGGGTGCTTGCAGACATGCGGGAGGTGATGAAAAAATCCCAGAAGGGTATAACGAGGTGTAGATCTTGTTTGTATGGTCACATTCAAAAATTTCAGAACGGTGGGACAAGGCCACTTGTACAAGTGTCGGAAAGGTCAGTAACCTGCAGTAGGCCACATTTAGACATAACTAGACTGGTTGCACCAAAATGCCAGTCGAAGCAATAACACTTATCATGGTTGTTTTATCACAGATGCCCAGAAAATTATGCAATGCCACAGTAAGAAATGGCTAGACAGGCAGCACCCAAATGCCAATCTAGCCAGGTATTTACACTTAGCAGCACTGCTTTATCGGAGATGCCAGTTAAATCAGGTCAAGCCAAACCAGGAAAATGACTAGACTGACTGCACCAAAATGCCTCTTTAGCCACTAACACCACATATCATGCCTGCTTAGCCTGGAGATGGATTACATTATGATTTACTGCACAATCCCTGACCCCCCACAAATCCCCTCTCCCTCGAAACCCCTGCCCCAATCTACAAAATCAGCACATCGGCCAACAATTACCTCCACGTCCCTTTTCATTGTCCCATTGCTGACGTATGAGGCACCTTGTCTCACAGGTAAGTACTAGTCAAAGTGCCTCATACACAAGTACTGGGACGAGGACGAATGGGGTTAAGAGTAAGTAAGCAGAGATGTTTTTATGGGAGGGCAAAGGGGGCACTTGCCCAGGGCCCCCGCCTTGGAGGGGGCCCACAAGGTTGCCTCATCTAAAGAAGTAAGATTCCTTTGTTCACCAGACTTAAATAGAACACATCAGGATATTGGGCCTCATTATGAGTCACCCGGTATGGAAATGACCGTGGCGGTAGATCCGCTGCCACTGTTGTTTCCATACCGGGTGATCTCGAGTCCTGCAGGTGGAGGTGTCATTCCCGCCAGGTATGACCTGGCGGGTTTAACACCACCCGCCAAAAAAAGGACGTGGAAACACCGGCACCATCACGAGATGGTGCCGGTGTTTCCACTTCCCCATTCCCATTGAGTCCTATGGAACTCAATGGGAATGGGGATTTACCAAATTCCGCTTTCGGAATTCCCGGGTCACCGGGGTCGTAATGCCCCGGTAATTCCGGGAATCACAGAGGCGAATGGTAATACGAGTCCAGCGGTAACCTGCCGGAATTACAGGCACGGTTACCGCCGGACTCGTAATGAGGCCCATTGTATTGCATGGTGCTGAGGCTCTAAACCTGCCTGTCTGTTTTGGCAAGTACATTCTGCCTCAATCAATTCTTCATGTAATGCGTTCTGTGCTCACTGTGGTATATATAGTTTGTGTGTTCCGTGCGACACAACTCCTGTAGCATTCTTTCCTTCCTGCAGGAATTATGTTGATCATGTGCAATAGCCAAATTTGAATTGCATACTGGTAAATTGAGTGCCACAATGGTTCAGAAGTTAGCTCAGTGTGTTAAGCACTCATTGCAGTGATATGTGTTTCTATGCAAGATTAGAATAGCACATTCCTGTAAGGCTGGCTGAGCCTTTCCTATGTCTGAAGTTTATAAACCTGCCTCCATATGTACTTGGTCTTGCAGCACAACAGGTGCTATTATCAGCAATATACATGCACCAGATAGGGGTTGCTATAAAAACGAACATGTCATCCTTATGGTGAAGGTCTAGAAATTGGTTTGTTCAGATGGGGTGTTGTAAAACCTAGGCAATCACCTCCAACAATGAGCATAAACTGTTAGTCCAAGAGATGAATAAGTATCTGAATTTGGAGCCAAAGCATTCATGCTTGTATCGTGGCTTTGCCAGTAGACAATACAGTGATCCTGATCAATCATCTTATATCTAGTAAATTATTGTACTGTCTTCTGTGAAGTTTGCCTCCTTGCATGCTGGTGGCTTCGTTTAGCCCATTACTTGTTCTTTCTTCTTATGTAGGCCATTTGAGTGGAAGGGGTTGTAGACAGAAGGGAGCGGACCAGATGGTGAAGGACTAGGGCAAGCATATTTTAAAGTCTGCTCGTTTGACACAAAAAAATGCTTTGCATTTTTGTAAAAGTCAAAGGTCTTTCTGCACGTTTATAAATGACAATTTGAGATGCCAGTGTTTTGGAAGTATGTAAAGCTTTAGAATACAAAAGTCCAACCCAGATTAAATCTGTTAAATCACACTGATTGGTATGCGGGTACTTATGTATGTCTCTTGATGATGGAGAGAATGAAGCTAGAATCATCCTGTGTTAGACCCTTCTATAGTATTTTGTTTTTAAAAATTGTCATGTTTGGTAATGTGCTTATTTTTTTATATACAATTTGATTATTTTAGTTCATGGTAAGAACTGGTAATGAAAGTGTTAAAATGCAGAAATTGCAGGGTTGGCACAAATCCCAGATTCACCCCTAAACCAGTTTATGTAATGATGGGCATCTAATTTAATCTTGTATTGCCTAGCCTCTCGAAATTGCTAGACCCTAAACCATTCAAAATTGTCAGCCCTTCATAGATATTTCCTTCTCAGGGTATGATCTTCGAAACAGCCTCACTCATGGTTTCACTGTTGCTTCCACTATAATAGTGAGCATTGATATATTGCACACCACAGGCACTTTATTCTTTTGATCTCTAATGGCAACACTATTTGAAAACCATGTCCCATTTATAATCACAGTCTGTCTGCATACTGACACCTTCCTGGTAGCTTCTAATCTGCATCCTATATCCATGCTATGGTATGTGTAGCTTTCTCGTTCCTACCAATTGGTTTGCTCTATCCATGCTTGAGCACATTTGCATTCTGTGAGGTACCAAATGTGAGTTATCTGTCTATTCTGGGTTACATTTACCTTTTACATACAGTCCTGCATTACTACTACAGGCTGCATACCTCCCTGGATTTTATTGATAAAAAGTCTCCTGTATCTATGCTAGAACAGATAATGTTGGCCTTCAAATGGTACTTGTTTATCACTCTTATTAGAGCAAGAATGAAGAGGGCAAGGGGACTTAAAGGTAGGAAACATCCTTATTTTTAATGCTGTGAGGCAGCATATCAACCTATGGGTTGTAATTGCGGCAGGAGGGGGGTTGGGTCAGATATTCTTGATCACTTAATTCCTTTGGTTCGGTGAAGGGGGGCCCCAAAGATGTCCGTGCCCAGGGCCCCAAAAGTGCTTAAGATGGCCCTGAAAGTAAGATTGAGAAAACAAACAAGTTCCCAATTTGGGAACTCACGTCCCCTGCACACTTTCGTATGTTTGGAATACCAGACCAACAATTCATAATTTAGATTCATAGTATTTCAAGTAAATATTTGTATTACATAAATTAGAAAAGAAACGATTTTGAAATAATGATCATTCAGTCAAATTAGCTCACAAGAACAGTCTTCATTTATTCATGATGATGCAATCGTAGAGGGCCCATTGCGTTTCAAGTGATTACACACTCTTCATCAGGGCAATTCAAATTCTGGGAAAAGATTATGTACAATATTTACATTCAATATCAAAAAATATAGTTATTTAAATCAACACTTAAATAATATCATAAGCCGAGTCAAAAAACATTCTTCAAAACATCAATTAGTGCTAAGACTTTTAAGTGTACTGAACACTTAGTCCCAATGACATAGTATATCATTGTTACACATTTTAGTACAGTAGAAATGATTCTCCATAAAAATCGAAAGTGACATTGGTCATGTTATGTCTAAAACTGTCAAACAAAAGTACATCGCGAGGAGGAGCCTAATAGAAAACTACATTAAGCTAAGTATGACAATGTCAGATTTAGATAATTGAAGATAAGGAAGATAAGGAAGTCTAACCTTGTGAATTTTCTGTAAGATGCTTCTGTATTCAAACTGGTGAATAACTCTCCGGATAATGAGCCACGCTCATATGGGGAGTGGAAAATTCTAAACTGGAAACAATTTCCTATCTGTAGAAGAAGGGTAAACATAAGTGACTGCTAGAATGAATGTATTAGAAAGTATAATAATGAGCAAAGCTATGACTTACTATAGTCTGCTGGAAAGCTCTTACAAGATGGTTCAATCAAGGATGGCGAGTGCACATTGCTAATCCCCGGCGTTAAACAGGATCTAGAGAGGAAAATAATATAGAAGTAGAGGCTAGTCAGTACTCCAGGACGAGTATTGTCACTTCTGTTAAGTTCCTTGAGAAAGATAGCTCAACAGAGCAAATTAATTCTTACCTTAAGCTGTCAGAATGGAATCAGGATACCCATGAGGATGTCCGACTCCATTAGCAGCGCCACGGCATGTTAAATACAGTGTTGGTGGATGACGTCATCACAAGCATGCACGTGTGACATCTCTGGATGAAAAGAAATTAGTGCGAGAGAATAGAAATTAAGATTAACCAGAGTAGGATGGTGTGGACCTTGAATACAAACCGTGATATACACTAGCAATGTTCAATCCTGATAAGTATCCCTGGGGAATTTACTTTATGTGCGTGTCTACCCTTGTTTACATAATGATGTCATCACGCAGGATCGCTGGTGATGTCACATGTAAACAAAGCGTCACACGCTGGTCAGACCAATGGAGTGAGGTGTTGGGTAAACCCAATCGTACAGCCAGAGGTAGAGTTTCCATAACCTAAGATACAATTTGCACCTTTTAAGAGAGGCTGTCAAAAAACACCATGGGGAACAGACTGCACTCATCAAAAGGCTGGCTGAGGAAGAACTAGAGGATTAACGACTTGCAGACCATTCTACTACCTCACCTGTGGCACACTCAAATTGTGTTGCCAGTACTCCTCACACAGTCCTCACCTGCCCACCACCTTTAACCTTCATCCCCATTGAAATCCATCCTAGAGCACGGTGGGTAGGGGCAGCCTTGAAGGTGCAGTGTGCTTCTGGGGCACTAATGGGTCTTGGCACTAAAGAAAAGGAACATGATGATCCCTCGCAAATGAGATGTCACATGAACACAACACAACAAGCAGTATGTTAACCTCATAACAAAGTCTTCCAAGACCCTTGGAAAAGGAATGCCACTCTGACAAATGCATAAAAGTAAACCCACAGTACTGTAAACCACAGATGAAATCCTTCCATACCCCACATGGTAGAAAATGTACTAGAAAATACTGTTCTGTAAAAGGGAGAAAGAGGTGCCATGTAGCAGAGTAACGCACCATTTGCTATGGAGAGGACCTTGTTGTTCCTCTAAGCCTCGGGGGAATGTACTCTTTGAGGTGTTTGGTCTCAGCATTTGAAATCCCTCCCTTGTTTTTAAGAGGTAGCAGCACCATTATCATCTCAGCGGAAGTTCTATTGTGCCAACTCCTAACTTTCAACTGTTTGATGCATTCACAATCGGCACTTCAGACCGTACCCTCAATCGTCCACCACCAGCACCAGATTCTTCCAAATGTGACTTTGAGCTTAACCAGCCCTCCTCTCACCGACCTCTCCTCCCCGACTGTTCACACATGACAGAGTGCTGAATACAGGGGTTTAGAGTGCCCAAACAACAGCAGATCCTTTGGAAAAATGGTTTCCCATGTTTGGTTACAAACCTGACTTTTGATGTGCTTTTTCCACACTTTTAGGTGCAAGGAACACATTCTAATGAACACTTGGCGTGCATTGGTGGGTAATTTGAAAGATGTGTTCGCACGTGACATTTTAACCCATTCATTTTGGAAAAAAGCTTTGATTGTATTTTTCAGGGCATTGTACTAACTGAGGTTGAATTGTATGACCATCATGTCTAAAACTGAATTTTGAAATATTAAATATTCACTTCTTAAGGCTGACATTAATGTGTGTGGCTTCTTGCAAGGGCCCATAACACAGAGATGCAGTATATGACCACTATGTTTAATATTGAATATCAAAATATATATATATATTTTTAAAGCTGACATTGAACTGTGTGAGTTCCCACCCGCCTCCACAAAATATCAGCTGTCCCCGTGCTCTCCCCTCTTTGTCCGCTTCTCCCCCACCAATTCAAATCTTTCTAAGGGTTGAGTGCCAAAATGGGAGCAAACCCAAGAAACAGTGACCAAAGTGAGAATGCCACAGGATCACAGTTTTTTTATCTCACCACAGTTGCAGGTACACAAAGACACTAATAGATCATATGTTGAAACATACACACAATACACAAGCATTACACATGTGCCATTTCCAAATTCCTTTTGATAATGAATAGTATCACAATTAAAATGTTTGGAATTTTCTGGCAGGATTCCAAAATTGTAGATGCCATCAAAGAGCTCTGCTGTGTTCATGAGTCTCGGAACCCATTTTAAATATCCTCTGGAGTGCGTGAACGCCATTTCGATCAGATTTTTAACTGATGACTTAAGCAGTGTACAAACCCCCCAAAAAAACCCTGGCTCTCTAAATCCTACCGAAGTTAAATAGTTTGGGTCAATGTCCAATATTACATTTTGGTTGTCTTGAGCATAATACATACACACATGTAGGATCAATGCTCCACCCACAATGTACTTTTTGTAGCAGGTTGTGTCCATTATATTCTGAAATATGATTATTTGGCCTGTGCCTTTCTTGAAGGTACCCTCCCAGACATGGACTTTCAATTGGTTGTTCGGCTATGTGTTTTCTCGACAGGTATCCTTTCTTCCAAATTGTCAACCTAATTGTCATCTGGTTGAACCTCTTAAGTGCAATGGATGTCTTGTCTCTGAACAGCATGCCATTGAAGTCGTTGTCTGTCTCAGTACACTGTTTTCAGCCCAATGTTCAACCCTTGACACAATGACAACACAGTTGTATCCTCCTCAATCAGAGAATTGAAGATCTCACACAGCCCTTAAAAGTACTAGTATTTTGGAGCATCTTTTGGGGGATTTTGAGAGGAGAATGCTGAGAACTGAATCTGCTCATTGACTTGCATTTGGGTGAAAGATATTTCAGATGGCGAAAGGAGGGAGAAAGCACGAATTGGGGATCTACCTCCCCACTATAAATAGGGATGATTGGCATGTACTGGCAACCCCACCTCTTACCGCATACAGTACAATACCCCAAAGCACACCAACCAGCTCCAGTAGACACATGCGTACTCATCCTGAGCTTAATCAATTATCCTCTTCATTAGGTGCACCTTCTGACTGGTCAACCAGGTGAGGAAAATTCTGGTAATTCTGATCAATTGTTGGATTTCTGCAATTGGAAACCCAGCTAAACAAGTTACTTTAAATTGGTGCTCATCTCTGGGCTGATGATGCTAATCCTTTCAGGTACAGCAGGTACAGCAGATGGTTCCTAGTCATCCCATCGACAGCCAAAGCATCTAATGCCATACCATCTAAAAAAAACATCAAAAGAAAAGCATTCATTTATTTTTTCTAATGGGGGTTCCCCACACCCCAAGCCCCCTTTTTTAACCTTTAAAATCCATGTCGAAAGCAGGGGATAGATCAAGGAGAATGAGGACTGAATGAAGGTTAGAGTCAAGATTGGAGAATAAGTCTTCACAGGTGTTCAGGAGAGCCGTTTCCATTCTTCTGGCTGTTCTGAAGCCAGACTGATGATCATGTAGACAATCAACAGATTCATAAAGTAGATTAAGGATGGTACATTCCTTCACCCATCAAGATAATAATGTACAAAAAAGACACCACATCGGAGAAAAAAAGAGACAATAAACATCTCAAGTTGCTTGCGTTTCGGCACAGAAGGGTCTCAGCTCGCTTGTAAATTTGGCCCAGCCTCTACATGACAAAATCATCAATTGAAGGCAGCATCAATAGAGGTCACTTGTTATAAATGTGTGAACTCGATTCAAAGTATCTGTAGATTTATACAAGATCATATGTCAACTTCAATGGTTATGTTGTATGCTGAAAAGTCAGGGTTTATAGTATAAGCTAATGCAAAAATAAAAAAAGAAGTTATAGATACCTTGTGAGGTGGCCTCTTAATATGCCTAATGCATTATTTGTACATGACCTCAATGGAGCTTCATAACCATTACCCCTTAGGTCTAAGTGACCCTGCAGTGCGGGGGACTGTCCTGAAATGAAATACCAAGGCTGTCTTAAATACAAAGTCACAGAACAACAAATGCTACTGAAACACAGTTCACATAACGTGTATGAAGCAGATTCTTAACTGTCAGTGCGATAAAAACATGCCAATGGACCAATTTACCCAGGACGGTGCACACAGGATAATATAGCATCTCAGCACTCTGATTGCTTCACTGAAAATAAAGGGCATGGTCTAAATAAATGTTGTGAGTGAGGAACTTCTTGAGTGGGGATCTCATAGGGTGTACTCTCGCGACCCGTATGTTAGTGCTATTAAGGTTGGCAATAGTTTTCTTATTTTCTTATTTTATTCTTGTGTCGCAAGGATGTAGGTCAACACGGAGACATAGAGTCCCTCAGCTCCGTTTGTAAAGTAAGCAGTAGTTTGTTTGTGCCTACACCTCTTTGCACCAAATTTCTGATGTAAATGAATAAAAGTATGTGGTCAAGTTTCTTCAAGTATATTTTCTTAATTTATTTGATATATGTTCTGCCCATATGGATGACACGTGTTTCGGCGTTTCATTGGCGCCTTTTTCAAATCCGGGCTTTATTGAATGTAATGCGAATCTCCCCTTCCTTATTTCCGGGTATTAGTTTTTAGTTGAAATGTATCGACACGTGTTTCAGCGTTTCATTGGCGCCTTTTTCAAATCCGGGCTGAATGCAAGCGTAACATGTAATAAAACAAAACACAAAATATAACATATGAAATAGCATTTTAGCATATTTTGTAACACATTTTGTAGTTAGAATAGTGACTTAGGCAGTGTAGTATAACCTTTTAGCATTCTCAAATTGCATGAACACCTAAAAGTGCAGCACCTCTTAGTTACCTCAAATGGTTAAAAATAAATCCATTACAGTGACTATGTAAGTTTTTTAAAATTAAGTTTGTGCAATCCGAAAAAGAAGTAAGTATGGGATGGCATGGACCTAACAATTTTTGGCTGTCAGAAAAGCATGTAAATTTGTTTTCTTACCCTTATTGAATGTAATGCGAATCTCCCTTTCCTTATTTCCGGGAATTAGTTTTTAGTTGAAGTGTATCACGGTAGTTCCAGGGTTAAATCCCACCTAGAACAAAATTGGTTGTTCTATTATGCCAACATTAGCCTTTTAACCTTCTATCAGATTGATTCTTTATGCATGATTCCCTGGCATATATTTAGACACATTTTAAACTCTAGTAAGCATGACTAGTAACATCTTTCTCATTGCATTTATGTAAAAAGTGCTATTCATATTTGCAATCCTCCAATCGCATTACATATCCTTGGTCTCATGCATTCTGTTACTCTAGCAGTCACTAGGAATTACTTTTTCAGTTACAATGACTGGTAACCGATTTGCTCCCCATTTGTGTTTACCAAAACACCCTTTCGCGTGAAATTGAAATCCCAACCAAAATATATTTTGTTTATGCCACTCGGCATCAAGCGTGCTGAATTCTACATTGAGCATGCTTGTAGCGGTGGTCTTTCCACCCCTTAAAAGAGCTTACCTACAAAATTCTCTTGCTCATGCCTCAAGCATCGGGGGTCCTGTTTTGGTTCTGGCAAATCCTTGTTCATAAAGAGTTACAGATTGCTAGTCCCTCTTTCCTTTTGTTCATTTACAAAATTCGGCGGCCATACTTTGGGCTGAGTTTTAGTACGTAAGTCCTTTTTTCCTTTTTGATGTTTAAAATGATCTGTTGCATTTGTGTTTAGTGTAACATTGATTTGAATTTAAACTTCCGTATTTATCTTGCGCGGCTGATCTGTTACTTATTATTATGTCCAAATTTACAAAAATTAAAGTTAAAGGAGTAACTAATTTTTCACTATGTTTATTAGTATTTTTATCCTTCCCCCCCGCAATCTCTTTATATTATGTATACCTAAGACAGTTTCCTGTTGGGAATGGTGCATTATGGTAACTTTAGTTTTCTTCATTGACCATTATTTTCTCACTATATTTTATTAGCATTCTTTTCACAATTTCAGAATGGTGCATTGTGGTACCTGTGGTTTGATGTAAATTTTGCCTCTCTCATCTGTTTAACTTTCATCTGATTAGCGGTTTCGCCCATATAGGATCTCCCCATGTGTATATCTAAAACATATGATTTAACAGTGCAGAGAAGAAGAAGCAAACAATCTTTTCTCTGCCAAAGGGAATAACACCAATGCGTTCACTTCAAGTTTTCCAAAAAGAGAGGACCTCAGATATAAATTTGTAAAACTAGAGAGGGCCTCTCGCAAAGAAATTGATAAGTATTGGGAAATAATCTCTCTGAAAAACTATGTATCAAAGGACCAGATCCCAAGAGGACTTCGCATTTTGATCTTTCCAGATTTCAGTAAAGACGATGATAAAGATTTGGCTAACAATTGGGAAACAAACCTCAATCAATGTTCAAAACACATGTTAGAAATGCTAATTGAGCATGCACAGAGAAAACACAGACGAATAACTGATCAAATTGAAAATATAAAAAAGGAAATTAAAGAGGCAAAAGCCTTAGAAGTGACTAAAGAAAAGAACTTTTTGAAAATGCATGAAATTCTCAAAGAATATCAAGACGAGATAAAATTGAGAAAATTGAGAAAATTCTATCGTGATGACAGAGATTACCAAGAGGATAGAGTATACACTTTCCAAGAGAAATATAATAAAATCAAGCCAACATCAAGAGAGACTACTCCCAACACTTCACCGTCCAGTTCAGAGGCAGAGGAAGAACCCGAAAATGAGAATGACGTGGAAACAGTATTAGGAACTACAAAACCGAAGGGACAAGGATTTCTAAATCAAATCAAAAGATACAAACAAGGAAACAGAAACATTCAGACGAAACAAGTCCGTTTTCAGATCAGCAAAGCACCAGACACCTCACAGAAACGAGTCGGAGAAGAGGTAAGAGAGGATCAGGAGGACCCAGAAAATCCAGACGGCTCAGACGCCTATCGACGATTAACACGGGCGGCGTCGAAAGAAGCTGCCAAAAAACAACAGAAATAAACAACTTGGTGAGGAACATATCGAACCAAATACTAACTGAAGATTAAATTAATGTATTGAATAAATGCCTATCATTCGCCCCGACAACTGAGTTTGAACCCATAGAAATACATGTGGATCTTTTCAAATTTGTTCGGAAATTAAAACTTAAAAAATGTTTTGCGACTCAAGTTGAAAAAAGGAAAAAAACATCTGAAACCATAACTAGAAGTGATATAACCATAGAAGAACTAAGCGGTATTCACCTATTACGACCCCTACAAGAACCAGGAGACTATCCAATACATCAAACCATTCATGAGTTAGAAATACAGCCAACTCCTTTTTCCATGAAAGAATTGAAACCCAAATCCAGGTTCACACCCCAGCTATCACCAGATAACATGGTGGACGCATTTTACAGAGCCGTCACACAAGATTTATACTACTTAAGAAAAAGACCACAAATAAAAAACAAGACTAATCTCAAAAATCTTACAGCAAATGAAATTCTTGCCATAAGAAAATTACAATCAAATCATCAATTGGTTATCAAGGAAGCGGACAAAGGTGGCAACATTATAATAATGAATAGAGTGGATTACATAAAGATGGCTATGAACCACTTGGAAAATCCAGAATGTTATGAGAAATTAATAGGAAATCCAATACCGAAAATAACACAAGATTTGACAAGCCTTATTAATGCCTGGCACCAGCAAGGACTAATAACTGATGAAGAGCAGACACACCTATGGGTAAATAAACCTACAATTCCAACCATATACTTTCTTCCAAAAGTTCACAAGAAATATGACACTATCCCAGAAGGAAGGCCTATTGTAAGTGGCATAGGTTGGGCGACAGAACCTATAGCGGAATATATTGACAATATAATAAGACCTGAAGTACCTAAAATACAGGCATATCTGAAAGACACAACAGATGCCATTAAAATTGTTGAAGAAATTCAGTGGCAAGATACATACTTATTAGCAACATGGGACGTCAAGGCTCTATATACATCTATTAAATACGAATTGGCCCTGGAGGCAATGGAATATACTTTCAAAAATAGATCTGCGTCATTTTTCAACTCTGTATGCATGCTTAAAGAAATGCTCATGACAACTTTAGAGAATAATGTTTTCATTTTCAATAATCAGTTTTTTCGACAAATACGTGGAGTCGCAATGGGCGTTAAATATGCCCCAGCCCTTGCCAACATTGTAATGGGAATGTTTGAAGACCTACACATATACCAAATACCTGAGTTCAAGAACAAAATAATCAAATGGCTAAGGTACATCGATGATGTACTAATTATTTGGAACGGTACACCGGAAGAACTGGAGTCTTTACTAAACCAAGCAAATAACAATGAATTTGGCCTAGAATTTATTGGGCAAAGCAGCAAAACTGAAATTAACTTTTTGGATCTAACCATCTTTGTATCCACAGGACAATTACACACAAAAACATTCAGAAAAGAGACGGAAGTCAATTCAACATTGTATGCGACTAGCTGCCACCATAAACCGGTTATCTACAACATTCCGAAAGGAGAGTTCATTAGAGCACGACGTAATTGCACAGAATTATTAGATTTTGAGAGTGAATGTCAACTGTTATCAGACAGATTTAAGGCCAGAGGATACTCACAAAAATCAATTAAAACTGCAAAAATGAAAGCCAAAAACATGACCAGACAATCAACATTATCTCAAAGCAGCAAAAGTACACAACCAGATGATACTATTCATTTTAACACGACATATTGTGCAAACAACAAAGAAATTTAAAAAGTCCTAAAAAAGAACTGGTATCTATTAAAACTAGACCCACATATCGAGAAACACATACAAGATTATCCAACAATAATTTATAGGAAAGCCAGAACTCTGAAAAACATGTTGAGTCCTTCTATGATGTCCGAAGAGGAGGAAGAAGAAACAAGATCACAAACATGGTTACGACAACCACAGTCAGGTTTCAGGAAATGTGGCTTCTGTTCGATGTGCCACTATGCACTACAAGAAACAGTTACTTTTACGAACCAAGAAGGTGTCAAAACAAAGGTTAGGGAACAAATTAATTGTAGATCCAAACATGTGGTCTACGCAGTGATATGTGTCTGTAATCTGCTCTACATTGGGAGCACGATTCGGGAGTTAAGAACTAGAATTAGAGAACATATTTCAGCCATAGGAAGTCAAGACAAAAACCTCCCGTTATCTGTTCATTGGCAAAACCAACACCAAATGCAAAATAAACAAGACATTAGATTTATTGGACTGAAAAGAATCAAAATGGGCAAACGAGGAGGAAATCAAGAACTTTGCTTAAGGCAAGAAGAAGCCAGATTAATCTGTCATTTTCAAACATTGGAACATGGATTAAATTCAGACAATGAAATGATTCACTTTTTGTGATGCTGGAGAAGTAGCAGAGAAATAGCAGAAACAAAACCAAAAAAATGATAATATACAGGACTCTTGTTATGAATATTGCAAATGTTTTCATTAATTACAAAAATGTTTTTTTCCTGTTTTCTATTTTGTTCAATTATAATTTGTTGCATAGAACATTATTATTGAATACTGCAATGTTAAAACATATGCTTCAGATATACACATGGGGAGATCCTATATATGGGCGAAACCGCTAATCAGATGAAAGTTAAACAGATGAGAGAGGCGAAATTAACATCAAACCACAGGTACCACAATGCACCATTCTGAAATTGTGAAAAGAATGCTAATAAAATATAGTGAGAAAATAATGGTCAATGAAGAAAACTAAAGTTACCATAATGCACCATTCCCAACAGGAAACTGTTTTAGGTATACATAATATAAAGAGATTGCGGGGGGGAGGAAAAAAATACTAATAAACATAGTGAAAAATTAGTTACTCCTTTAACTTTAATTTTTGTAAATTTGGACATAATAATAAGTAACAGATCAGCCGCGCAAGATAAATACGGAAGTTTAAATTCAAATCAATGTTACACTAAACACAAATGCAACAGATCATTTTAAACATCAAAAAGGAAAAAAGGACTTACGTACTAAAACTCAGCCCAAAGTATGGCTGCCGAATTTTGTAAATGAACAAAAGGAAAGAGGGACTAGCAATCTGTAACTCTTTATGAACAAGGATTTGCCAGAACCAAAACAGGACCCCCGATGCTTGAGGCATGAGCAAGATAATTTTGTAGGTAAGCTCTTTTAAGGGGTGGAAAGACCACCGCTACAAGCATGCTCAATGTAGAATTCAGCACGCTTGATGCCGAGTGGCATAAACAAAATATATTTTGGTTGGGATTTCAAACTCACGCGAAAGGGTGTTTTGGTAAACACAAATGGGGAGCAAATCGGTTACCAGTCATTGTAACTGAAAAAGTAATTCCTAGTGACCGCTAGAGTAACAGAATGCATGAGACCAAGGATATGTAATGCGATTGGAGGATTGCAAATATGAATAGCACTTTCTACATAAATGCAATGAGAAAGATGTTACTAGTCATGCTTACTAGAGTTTAAAATGTGTCTAAATATATGCCAGGGAGTCATGCATAAAGAATCAATCTGATAGAAGGTTAAAAGGCTAATGTTAGCATAATAGAACAACCAATTTTGTTCTAGGTGGGATTTAACCCTGGAACTACCGTGATACACTTCAACTAAAAACTAATTCCCGGAAATAAGGAAAGGGAGATTCGCATTACATTCAATAAGGGTAAGAAAACAAATTTACATGCTTTTCTGACAGCCAAAAATTGTTAGGTCCATGCCATCCCATACTTACTTCTTTTTCGGATTGCACAAACTTAATTTTAAAAAACTAACATAGTCACTGTAATGGATTTATTTTTAACCATTTGAGGTAACTAAGAGGTGCTGCACTTTTAGGTGTTCATGCAATTTGAGAATGCTAAAAGGATATACTACACAGCCTAAGTCACTATTCTAACTACTAAATGTGTTACAAAATATGCTAAAATGCTATTTCATATGTTATATTTTGTGTTTTGTTTTATTACATGTTACGCTTGCATTCAGCCCGCATTTGAAAAAGGCGCCAATGAAACGCCGAAACACGTGTCGATACACTTCAACTAAAAACTAATTCCCGGAAATAAGGAAAGGGAGATTTGCATTACATTCAATAAGGCCCGGATTTGAAAAAGGCGCCAATGAAACGCCGAAACACGTGTCATCCATATGGGCAGAACATATATCAAATAAATTAAGAAAATATACTTGAAGAAACTTGACCACGTACTTTTATTCATTTACATCAGAAATTTGGCGCAAAGAGGTGTAGGGACAAACAAACTACTGCTAAATAAATGTTGACTTCAAAGAATATGAACACTATGCGATGACCAAGGTATTCCCTGCAGTTTCGTTCCAGACATCATACCGGACAATGGTCTCGATGTGTAATGTTGGCAATGTGCACAGTTCATACTGCAAACGTTGGTCATATATCATCTTACTACACGGTAACCCCCCGCCTGCCCCCAACAGCAGCACAAGTAATTCCATGGCTGTGATGCTGGTAAGCAGCCATATTGGTGTACAATCAATGTGTCACACCGAGCCAGATGACATATGAGGGCTGTGGTCACGGTAGCTAGGAGAGCCCATATCCCAAGCAACATTCATAAGACTGCTTCCTGTAGGGGAACACCTCCCCAACACCTCCCCAACAACTGAAAAGTTGCAGATTGTTACATGCCTGTGGTGCACAGAGACAACCATATTGGGAGATGTTGGGTGTGCAATATAAAGTGTCCCTATTATAATTTCCTGACTCCTGGAAGTGGCTGTCGGAAGCAGCCTTTCTGGGTGTGCGACTTGACGGGTCACGCCTGCTGTGTCAGCACGCTGTGTTAGAACACTGCCCACGTCTCTAGGTCCTTTCCTCACATCATTTCCAGTATGCTGCCTGTGAGGACGATGGCGTTCACCTCCAATCCGGTGTGTGGCTATGCTGCAGTGCACCTGTAAGCTCGGCTCCCCTAAGGGCTCCGCTTGAGATGTTGTAGTTGGAGAGGACTGGTAGATATTGCCTTTTTTCCCTTTGTTTCTGAAACATGGAAATACTGTCTGCCTAGGCTTGTTTGGCATGACGGCTCTGCTAGAGCGTGTTGTTTCTTCGAGTCTTGTATCAGCAGCTCTCGTGCTGGTCTGTCGCCGAGACAAGCAGGCTACCAGGCGGCGGGTTGTTTCTGTATTATTTACCAAGCCTTTTGAGGCTTTTTTTCTTGTGTCCTCAACGTTCCTGCGGCTGACGGTCATGGGGAGTTTAGCCTTTACTAGGCACCCTCCGTGACACTGAGCGAGACACGTGTTGGTGCTTTTGCTGCTGTGTTTGGTGGTTGTTGCTCTGCACATTTTACGTTTATCATGCCTGACCCTCCACCACACAAGCTCATTAACTCTGGGCTCCTGGCTCCCTATGTATTGAGATCATTTAAACAGGATGCCATGACTTCAATGGCTGAGTCGCCGGCACCCACAAAAAATTATGTGGCTGAAGTTCTTGCATCTTGTTTACATAGCAGGCAGAGACTCCAGGCGAAGCAAATGGTTTTGCCTTGCAACATTACTAAGACCCCTGCTCAAGATACAATTGTGTTACTGAGGGTATTTATTACCGACTCTCACCAGGTGCAGCTCCCTGGCTTGGGTATCTCTCTTGATAGATCTATGGTCTTTGCACCTGGGGCTCTCTCTCCTGACAGATGTTCTGAAAGCTGATGTGCTACTCCGACGGCATCTACCAGCGAAATAAATTCCCTGGATAAAGTTTGTTCTTCTATCAATCTGGGCTTCAGTCAACCATTTGGCTCGTACTCTGAGCAAAATTCCCTTTCTGGGCTGTGGAAGCTCCTTCAAGATCAAATTACCTCTGAACTTAACAATTGTACCAACCTCAATGACTTCATGGCCTGTATAGAACATATTCCGAAATCTGTGAACAGTCACCACTTATCCAAAGCTGGCAAACCTTGCTCCTCTGATCTTCAGTCTTTGTTATGTTATGTTATGTTAATTACACTTTAAGGTGCCAAAGCCCGCATGCATCCAGGCGCTGAGGGATCGAAGTAGCAAAGGCAGAGCTAGGTTATTCTATTTAAACAGGATTGTCTTCAACTGTTTACGAAAAACGAGATGATTCTCAATCTTGCGCATCTGGATCGGTAAAGCATTCCAGGCCTGCGTGCCTCGGACACCAAAGGCTCGTCTTAGACCACGGGATCTTTTTATCCGTGGTAAGATCAACAAAGATCCATCCGAAGAGCATAAGCTTCTTGTTGGTTGATAAGTGTTGATCTTCTCCTTCAAATATGCAGGAGCGTTTCCAAAAATACACTTGTGGCACATGGTGAGTATTATTAATTGAATCCGCGCTGCCACTGGAAGCCAATGAAGTTTTCTTCTGGCCGCACTGGTGGGTTCTGAGCTTTTCATCTGGAAGATAATTCTGACAGCTGTGTTTTGTACCTTCTGTAGCTGTTGAATATCAGCCTTGTTAGCTCCCCCCAACAGTGCATTGCAATAATCCACGCGGGGCTTTAGATGGTAGTTGGTATTGGTAGAGATGGCTGTGACATGTGCCTCACTATCAAGATTCTCCTCCATATAGATACCCAGAGTCTTAACTTTCTTCACAGTTTCAATTTTGGCATCTTCTATCATAAAGCAATTATAATCTTGGCTTAGTTTGGATTGAACATGCTGGGAGCCGAAAAGCATCAGCTCAGTTTTGGCAGCGTTCAAACAGAGCCAATTTGTTGACATCCATTGTTTTATGATGTCGTAAGCTTCGGCTACCGTTTGTTGGTCAACCTCATGATTCCCAGTTATATTCAGTACTAGTTGCAAGTCGTCTGCATAGTTACAGAAGAAGATCGCGAAGGATTCCAACTCAATACATAACGGAAGAATGTAAATATTGAACAGCAGGGGGGAGAGACATCCCCTTTGGGGGACTCCACATGTGATAACCTGTGGCTCAGAAGCGCAGTCACCCCAATGAACACAAGACTGGCGACCCTTCAGAAATGATCTAAGCCAAGAAATAGCATTTCAGAGAGTCCACCCACCAAAGCCATTCTGTTGAGCAAGATTTTATGGCCCAGCAAGTCGAAAGCTACCGAAAGATCTAATAACATCAGCAACCCCGACTTGCTATGCTCCAGTTTACCCAACATATGTGTTTGGAGATCCAATAAAGCGATCTCCGTTCCAAGAAGGCTTTGAAACTCTGATTGCTTCACATGTAATATGCCAGAGTTAAGTACATGAGATTGTAGCTGTGTAGTCCCTGCCTTTGTGAGCAGTGCCTGTGGTTTCTAATAGGGCTGATAGTGCTAGTCAAACTGATTTTCCTTTCGATAATCCGGATAAGCAAGGACAACTTATATCGGGTCGGTCCATCTGTCTGAACTGTTCCAAAATACCACCAATGAAGTCTGTTTTTTGCTTTAAATGCTCTGTCTGTTACTTGAATAATAGACTCCTCACTACCTGTCAACTCTGCTTCCCCAGTTTCTACCAGAATTGCAAAGCCGTGCTTAGATGGTACGTCTGGGCATGTGGATGTGGTTTCGAAACCAGCTATCTTATGGAGTCTACGTGCAAGGAAGTCCTATATGCCTATGCCCAGGGATGGCCCAATCAATGATCATAGGAACTTTGTTATTACTAACGTTGATGTATCCTTTGAGAAAGAACCAAGAGAAGCCTTACGAAATAAAGTCTTAGCTTGGCTTTGTTTAAGAACGGGCCTGGGTGTGGTCAGAAGCTCCTATTTGAAGCTTATATGTAGAACAAAGATTGATGATTGGTGTACATTGAAAAACAGGGATTGTATTGTGGTTGGTTGTGGCACTAGTAATCTTCCGGGGTTTTTAAAATTGTGTAGATACCTGCCAATGGGGTATTCTAATTTAAAACTCATAGTGTGAGTCTCAGTTTTTCTTATTGTTCTCTGCCTTATAGTTTATCATGTTTTCCTGTTTGTTATTTATTATTTATTATTTTTTATGTTTATTCTATTTTGCTGTGCCTTGTTCATGTTTTGTGTAGCGCTCTGAGGCCTGTGGGCGTGTAGTGCTTTATAAAAATAAAAACAAACAAAACAAACAATACATACCTCAACCAATCGCTACACTGTTGTATCTAATTGAAGAACAGTAGCGAACATCAGCATACAGTGTGCAGTCTCAATTTTTAAATGGGCCCTATTAAGAAAAATGTCAGACCACATCTCGTGTGACTGAAGGTGAATCCTAACTAAAACATCCATAGATATAATGTAGCTAAGACGAGAGCAACTTTTCCAGAACAAGTAATATGGTTACAGAGGGACATGCATACATTCCCACATTCATCTTGGAAGCAAGAGGGTCCAATTTAGTTGTTCATTGAGACCTATGTTATGCATGTCCAACCTATGGGTACAATATTGTTCTGGTTTGTAGAGTCTAGTGAGGATCAAGAAATGGCTCCTATCTGGTCGAAGAGTTTCAATAATGAACCATTCAAGGTCATTCTCAGTATCTACTGACTCTCGAAAGTGTTTTACCAGAGGTGCCTGCATTTGTATGTTCTGAATTCTTTATCTGTTTTCCGGATCTTTGTTCAGATCTTCTAACCCAGGCCATAAGGCCATATTCTAGGCCATAATCAAGCCTATGACTGTGGACCTAGCTGGAAATGATGCAATAGGAAACTACTGTGCTAACTGGGTATAATGGCTCATCTAAACCAACTAGAATTATTGGTAGCAGCGTCCTATTGGTACCTAATGGTACTTGGCACTTTGCTAATTGGACATGATGCACTAAGGAACTCCTTTGATAAGTGTTCATTATAAAATCCATCCCTGCTGTGCTACTAGAGCCTTGTAGAACATCACCAATCTTTGCACTCTGGGTATAATGGATGTGCACTGCTTTTGTAAAAGCACAATACTATTGGATACTACTATACAGCACAGTGCCACCTCAAAATAATGGCAACTGGTATTGCTTTGCTAACTGGTCAAGATAAACTAGGCATTGCTGTAATAACTGGGCATGATTAAATCAGCCCTTACTATTATGTCATGGTCATACCCCTCTCAACCGGGGACAGGAGACCTTCGATGGGGTTACCCAGAGCCAGTTCTACCCCAGAGCCAGGGTGTGGGAGTTGAGAAGGCCCACGTCTCTGTCCCTTCTACTTGTGCCTGGGTGGAAATATTAAATACCACTAACTCTTGCCCCAGACCTGTTGTTCACAGTGCTCATCAGTGTTCTTTCTCTCTTCCCACAGGACTAGAAAGTCCAGCATGCATAGCAGTGCAGACCCGAGCTGGTGGTGCACCGAAGAGAGAGGATGTGATGAACAAAGTGACTGAAGAATGTCATATACATCCTACCAGCAAGATAGAGAATCAGCCTGAATAAGAAACCAAACTCCAGAAAGGGGCCTTGTTTGCAGTCAGCCACCATTTCCAAATGCTGGTGTACCTGCAGATGAAAAGGGGTGGGACATAAGGCCCATCATATGTGCATTGGCGATTGTTACCTGGCCCCTCAGGAAAAAGAAGCCAGATGTTGGCCCGGGGCACCAGCTGACAGTGGAAACCAATGGCAGGGGCTGGGGAGGATAAATAGGGCAGTGGGATCAGAACAGTGTGGGATGTTCGTGTGAGGTCAAGGGAGAAGAAGGAGGACCGAGAGACCAGATGGAGGAAGAATGGAGTAGAAGACTATGGAGGAGAATTTGTAGAATAGGTATTGATTGCTAAGAGAAAGTGGTACTTAGATGTGACAGTGAGTGCAAAGTGAGTACATGAGATTAAGAGTGAAGGTAGGGTAGTGTGATTGAGAGTGATTAAGAAGGGTGGCTGAGAGAGTGAAATGAATGTGATTGTGGAGTCGCTATGGGGGAGTGCAGAGTAGTGGGAGGAGAGGGTATTGGAGGATGGTGGTAGTAGAGTGGGAGTTGTAGTGAATAGAGGGAGGAGAGTGTAGTAGTGAGTAGAGGGAGTAAAGTAGAGAGTGGAGGGAGAAGAGAGTATAGTGGGTAGTGGGACAGAGAGAAGTGGAGAGTAAGATTGAAGGATGGAGGTAGAATGGAGAGGGAGAGAGAAAGAGCGGAACATCTGAAGGGCAGGATAGGGATTATGAGGGTCAAAGAAGGGAGATAGAAGGAGTAAAACAGAGACGAGAATAGGAGGAAGGGTAAGAAGACAGAGTATAAGGGAATGGTAGAAAGGTAGGTGAAGTGGAGCCTGGATATTTAAACAGGACTTCACCCTGGTGAATTACCAGCTAGTAGGGTTACGGATCACTGGTGACCATCTTGGGATTTAGGGACATCTGGGCTACTGAGGGAAAAGCCCACGGAAGATGAGAGAGTGAGGGACAGCCCTTACCGAGCCCCTTTGCAGAGCCTTCAATACAAAACCTTGAATCTTCTTAGCAAGTTGGTGTGTTCTTGATGTCATATGTGACACCGTGCTGAGTGCACACAAATCAGGCTCTAATGTGCTAACTGCGCCCATCACTGCTGTTGTACGACGGCATAACAGAATGTGTCACTGGGATGCTAAATGAGGATGATGGTATAAAGACATACAAAACTAATTTGTCAAAATTGGACCAGACACTAATGGGAATAATTGGCTCATAGTACCTGCCACTGCAATGGTAACTGTGCAACATAGTACCTAGCTTTATTGCTCTGACTTTGTGAAATGATGTCAGTCACTACTGTGCTAACTGAGCTTAATGGAATGTGTTGCTAATTGGGAGTATTGAAATCTGACATATTTAGCCCAACTGAGCTTAATAGGCTCTATCCTTGCGGTGCTCAGTGGGGATAGTGGAAATGGTAGTAACTGAGCATTATACGTTTGGCTTACTCTGCATAATAGATCCACCTGCACGTTTTTTGCTAACTAATCATAATGGAACCTGCCATTGCTATGCCAACTGGGCATTGTGGAAACTGGCTTTGTTGTTTAAAGGACATAATCATTCCTACCCTTGCTCTGCTAACTGTGCGTATTGCACCACTACCCTAACTGAGCATACCAGTAACAATAGTGTGCATAACTTGGCATTGGATGGTTATGAGTAACTGGGGTTTGGATGGCAGTGTCTGGCAGTGGTGCAATTACCTGGCCTTATGATATGACACCTCATTACCTGGTATATATGGGCACCAGAGTATGTAATGGAAATGCCAGCAAATGAAGAACCTCTCTGGGTATATACCGGCAACAGCTTCCAAATGGTGAGAGCAACTGGGAAAACCATGCAACTGGCTGAAAAATGCCTCTATATAAAATAAATCACCCCAGACTATTGCCTCTGTCAATCAATGTTTGGGAAATGTAGTAGTGTCCATTGACTCTCACCAGCTCCTGACTCACATTGAATCAGCTGGAATTCTAGATAGCAAACATGCCAGTTTTCTTCCAATATTTAGTACTGATCAATCATGCGATTTTGGGGTCCTGGTTCTCCCTCACCTGCCTTCAAAGCTGTCAACCAGAAAATCCTTCTTGATCACCATAGTCATTTCAGAATCAGCATATCAGCACTCAGCTTCAAATTTGTTTTTTAGTAGTGCACAGGGAGTGGCAACTGATTCTTTCAAATCCTCTTCTTCCCTAGTAATTTGAAGAGTCCCCCTTTGGTCAGCAATTTAGCCTCATTTATTTAAAGTTTACCTCAAGAGACTGGCAAAAACTGCTGCTCTCTTTTGGAATCAATATCTGTTTTTAATCAAGTGACGGTAACACTACCGTGATAACCACAGTCAGTGGCTGGATAAAGAAAAACTCATTACATTTCAATGCTCTGAAATAGAGATCCCACGCTATGACCCTTCTGGAATTATCAGGAATCTCACATTTTGGCTTACATCACTATGACTCTGTCCACAATGACCAGAGAAGGTGCACAATTTAGATAAAACACTAAGCAATTAGCTAACACTGATTCCTCATTTATTGTCTCAGGAGGAGAACTCAGGGTCAACGCGTTCACCTTGAAGCAAGACGACGCGCAGCAACACAGGTTCGATCCCTGAATCCGTGCTTAGAAATCTTTGGGTAAATCTCTGGGTATTAAGCGCTTTATAAATAACCAATTACAATTACAAACAGGAGATGGCTTCTGTTTTGGGCAGCTTAGGAAACGTATACATCTTTCTCCTTTAAACACCAAGTAAAACATACAAATGCCTTTCTCTATTCAATGCCAGACTTCAGCAATTATATTTGCGTTTGACTCCCCAGACACCTGCTTCTGAGGCTTCAGATGTCTAAACAAGCCCACACAACAGCAGTAATCTACCATTGGCCGAGTGGGTAACATTTAAAGCATTATGTCTAGTACATTATGCAAACTACTTGAAAGGACAGACATTTCTTTATAAAAACGTTTGTAAAATATATTCCTGATCAATCTTTCCGTTCAGCTAGAGGCATCCTGCTATAAGGCCATAATACACAATATGTGACTGGGGAACAAGACCTTTTCTGTAATGGTTGCCACATTGTGGAACTCCATCCCAGCAGGAATGGAGACAACTATGTAAGATTTGAAAAATGGATAAAGACTTTTTTTTTATATCTAAGCTAATGTTCTACCCACTGTTGACACAACAACCAAAACAGACTGTAGACTGCTCAATGTTAAGGTACTCTGATGAATCCTAGGGATTCCTCACTAATTGCCTGCCTAAAGTCTCCTCGCAGATGGCCAGAGAAAGGCAGACGCTTTCTGATCCTGACCTTGAGAGTGGTGCTCTGAAGAAGGATCACATGTGGGAGAAAAGGCTAAGGGGAATAAGAGGACTGTGGGATGAGACACGGTATGCATCTTCCTCTAGGGAGGATGTCTGCATAATGCCAAAGTGTGTAATGGCTTGTTGTGAAAACCATCTTGTTATATCACAAAATATACATTTAAATAGGGGTAAAAATAACATGAACTCCTAGGCATTAGAAGAAAAAAGAACCATTTCAAAGTCCCAGAGATTTGCAAAGCTAAAGACATCCTCT
The DNA here is from genome assembly GCF_040938575.1 of Ambystoma mexicanum. NCBI lineage: Eukaryota > Metazoa > Chordata > Amphibia > Caudata > Ambystomatidae > Ambystoma > Ambystoma mexicanum. The sequence continues at coordinate 84,679,693 of NC_090928.1, read as the reverse complement.
ACACCCAAAGGTACAGTGAAAGGGAATCAATGGATAATAACAACCTAAAAGAATTGCCTTTCCATTTTAAATCAGTTCTAATCATTATGATATTCCCTTAAAGAATGTTATCAAGAACAAATGTGGATTTAGAAATGAAATTCAAACTGAAAAACCTAACTTTGTTAAAAGGGACTTCAAATCCTATAATCCCCTAAGTACTGGGACAAGGAAGATGGTTGAAGAGGTGAAGTGTTGCAGGAGCGGTCAGACTATTAATGGACATGACCCACAGCTGAGGGAGGAAGAGAGGTGTAAAAGACCCCCGCAGGTGCAGGCCAAAAGGAAGAAGAGAGAGAAGAGTGAAAAGGGTGAGAAAAACAGCAAGAAGCAGAAGCAACGTGGGCGTGCAGGCAGCCCAGGCAGAAGCTGGAGGAGAGAGAAGATGCCAGGACCATTGCTTGGCAGAGAGCAGCTGCTGGTCCTCAGAGGGTCTGTGACTCTCGAATCCTGCAGTGCAGGCGTTGCGCAACAGGAAGCATTCAAGGGGTAAACTTGCCTTCTAGTGACCTAATTTGCAGAGGCTGCTCACCGAGAAGCTGAGGCGAGGGAAGCTTTCCCTTCCTGGAGGCCGTCTCAGGTGGTTGGCGTGCAAGGAGGGCCTCGAGGTTGTCTCTGTTGGCTGGCGTGCATCAAAGGACCTCAGGAGCAATGAGAGCTCCATTTGTAGGTGGCGCGGGCGGCGGCAGGCTAAAAGAAGAGCTTTGCCGGGTCCTGCAAGCAGCGAGAGGAATGGAAGCACACCTCTGACCCGGTGAATTCACAGCTTATTAGTGACCCCAGAGTGCTCCTTGCAAGGTAGGCATTTGGGGAGTGAGGAACACTTACGTGTGAATGAAAGTAGTCCGGAAAGCATTTTTCAATCTTGTGCTACTGAAAGCAACAGAAGCAGCACTCCTGTGTGCATAAAAGTGACTCCCAAGCTAAACTTGAATACTGAATAAATGAAAAGCAGTGAAACGCCATTATAAGAAAGCCAAGAACTGTAATTTTATAAGTGTAAGTCTATGAGCCACTTGCTTGTGTTCAAAGCCTGTGCTGTATTCTTGCATTTTACCTACTTGCAACCACTTGATTGTATTCACTCGGCCCTGTCGTTGTGTTGCATGTTACCTACCTACGATCACTGGATTGAGATTTTGGAGCCTGTTCTGTGCTTTGCATTTTACCTACCTGAATCCATGGGATTGACATTTCTCAGCCTCTGTGCTGTGTTTTGCGTTTACCTAGCTACAACCACTATATTGACATTTCAAAGCCTGTGCTGTGTTTTGCATTTTACCTACCTACAACCATGGGATTGACATTTCAAAGTCTGTGCTGTGCTTCACGTTTAACCTATCTGAAACCATGGGTTTTACATTTCTCTGCCCTATGCTGTGTTTTGCATCTTAACTACTTGTAACCATTGGTTTATGATTTCTCAGCCCATGCTCTGTGTTTTGCATTTGACCTATTTGTAACCACTGGTCTGTAACCTACTTTCACCTGCATACTTGATGAAGCAACCCACTGCACATGGTGGGGCTTTCCCAAATTGTGAACCCACTCTTCATTTCCAGCCTTGGGCTGTGTTTGAAACTGTTCACCTTGCACTTAATGTACCTTTCTCCTCCCTCCCGACTTCCCTCCCTCCCTCCTTGAGTATTGTCCCCTCCCTCCCTTCCAGCACCTCCCCACCACCCCTCTTCTCCCCTTCATTTCATGTTACAGCAGTTGCACAAGAAAAATACTTGTTTACCCAAGGGTATTACGAATCTCCATCAATTTTCAATAGGGTCCTACAAATGGACCTAAGCAATATTGATTTGCCAAGTGTCGTGCTGCAATACGTAGATGATATTTTAGTCTGTAGTACATCAGAAGAGGAGTGCAGGTGAGATTATATTCAGCTAATGATTATTCTAGCAGAGAAAGGATATACAGTAGATAAAGAGAAATTGCAATATTGCCAAGAAGAGGTGTTGTGCATAGGTCAATTAATCTCACACGAAGCAAAGAAGGTTATGCCTGAAAGAGCTTAGGCAATTTTGAAAACAGCAAAACGGCACACAATAAAGCAAATGCAACCGTTTTTAGGACTATGCAAGTATGTCAAGGCAAGGGTTGTTGATTATAGTTCATATACAAGGCCCTTGTTGCAGGCCCTGGAAAAGGCACAGGTGAACCAGGAAAAAATTGAATGGACTGAGGAAATGGAGGCTGGATTTGATGAACTAAAAAAAGCAATATGCACAGCGCTAGTTTTGGGGGTTCCCAATTATTCTTAGGAGTTCTTTTTATTCTGGCACATAAATGGAACAGTCATTACAGCAGTGCTCACATAGAGATCTACATTGGGGTACAAACCCCTAGCACATTACAGTGGGATTTTGGACCAAACAATGAAGGGTCACTTCCACTGCGAACAATCGTTGGCAGCAGCCGCGTTTGCTATTGAGAAGTCTGCAACCATAGTAATGGGGGTTTACCATGATGTTATTTGTTGAACATTCTTAGTTTGCTGTTTTGGAGAAACCTAAGGGTACACTGACTTCTCAAAGAGCTTCTGCTTCTGAGGTGGTCATATTGAATCCGGCAATCCTGCCACGTTTGTAGCTGAACCACTGGCAGAGAATGAACAAGTGCATGATTGCTCAAATTGTGGGGAATTCTCTGACGAAATCCAGAGAGTGAAGGAAAATGCTCTAGCGGCAGGGGAGATTCTTTTTATTGACAGTTCTTCAAGGATCAATCAAACTGATGGAGAAAGGCATTCAGGTGCTGCTGTAGTGAAGCACAAGGCTAATGGGGAATTTGAAGTCATAACGAGTGCATGACTACCGTCTCATTTTTCAGCACAGGCTGCAGAATTATTGGCGCTTTAGAAACGCGCAGAGAAGGAAGAGACGGTGTACAGTGACTCCGCCTACGTGACGTCGACTGTGCACGCAGGGCTAGCACATTGAAAAAGGAAGGGCTACCTCTGAGAGGATGGCACTCCCGTGCCACATGCTGCTTTATTGGACAGGCTAATTAAGTCACTATAGCTTCCATTAGCCATAGCAATAGTCAAGTGTGCAGCGCACACCAAGAGAACAGATTTTATCCCACACGGAAACCAAGTAGCAGACAAAGAGGCAAAAAAGGTTGCATATTCATCTGACATAGTTTTGACACGCCTGATGTGAGAAAGAAAATTGCTGTGATGATGATTGTGAATGAGAGCTTTAATAACTTATCGCAAACGCAATTAATGGAAGTACAGGGTGAAGCCCCACAGGAAGAGAAAGACTTGTGGACTCGGAGGGGGTGTTCTTTATCCCCTTCCGAGGCACTGTGGTGACAAAACAGCACTGTTAAACCAGTGATGCCTGTAACCTTATTAAGGGTGGTGTTAGAGCAGCTACACTACTGTGTTCATGTCACTAGCGAGAGCCTTGCAGCAACCATTGTTGAGGACTGGTTTGTACCGAACCTACTGTAACACATTGCTGTTTATGTAGTAAATTGCATTGTATGTCAAAGGTTTGCTGCTGGGCACATGCTGAGAACAGTCAGAGGAGTAATTCCTCGACCACATGGTCCTTTTCAGCATTTACATATTGACTATGTTGATATGATGCAGGTCTGTAATGGATACAGGTATATGATAGTGGTGGTGTGCCCCTTCTATAGGTGGATCGAGGCCGGTCAATGCACACAGCCTGATGCCACTTGTGCTGTGAAATTTCTAGTCTGAGAAGTATTTCCCAGATGGGGTTTTTGTGAGGTGCTGAGATCAGATAATGGTCCCCATTTTATGAATGAGGTGTTTGAGCAAATTAGCTTAATGCTTCGTATAAAACACAAGTTTTCTTCTGCTCATCACCCGCAAGTGAAAGGGATATGTGAGAGACTCAACAATCTGCTCAAAGATAGGATAGCCAAATTGAAACTGACATTGAAAAAGTGGTGGCTGCACTGCCTGCCCCTTGCATTATACTATCCTGGAGAGGCTGCATCACCCCTACCCATAGGGAAGCAAGTCAAGAAGAATAGGTTCAGCACGTGCAGACTCAATCGATGACAAGGAAGAAGGATGCAGAAGACTGTCCAGTAGACAGATAAACGGGTACATATGGACTGTGGCTCCAACGAGACACTCTTTGTAGCTGTTAAGCAAAGAGTGAAAAAGCTATTGTTCTTGAGTCACAGGAGCTTTGCTGATATAGGACTCTGGAGTGCAAAGTAAATTAGAACATGCCAGATCTGGACTTTGTGTTTGACGATTCGAAGAGGGAGCAGTTTGCTGATTTGTTTCTCACTGAATTTCTTTTTGGAGGTGCCTAGGGTTCTGTCCAATGCTGATGTACACAAACTACTTCTTGCTGTCTTCATATTTCTACTCAGAGCTTACCCTGCTCTTGTTAGGAGGAGCACTAACATACGTACTTTACTCCAGGATCTTAAGAATGGCCCGGCTATTAGACGCCTAGTGCCAGCAATAATGGAGCAGATCAGACTATCACCTGAGCATCTTACTGGAGGTACAGATGGTCCTGTCTAATGATGATGCCCACAAGCTACTTGCTATGATCTTTTATTATTTGCTTCAAGTTCATCCTTACCTTGTTTGGTGAGACACCAACACTTTTGTGTTCATGCGAGATCCCATAAACCATCGAGCAATCAGCCAGTTACTTGTGGAAATCCTTGAACATATTCAGCAACTACCGGAGCATTTGACGAGTTTGCCAGAGCAAAATGAGTTTTTCCTTCCTTAAAAGTAATCACAGACAAACATGTATTCCATAGAGCATATTGCATGTCCAGAAAGTGAGCAAGGTCAACGATGAATGGAGAGGCATTGATGGTGGAGCCTCATGTACTGGTGCATAATATATGCTTGTTCTACATTTATCCTTGTTTTTCTGATTCTGTTAATTCACACTGTGTATTTCATTGGTCCGAAGAAAGCAATGGTCCCTTTGATTCTTCTTACTTGGCAGAATTAGATATTGTGAGACAACCAGGGCATTATGTGATTGTCCCCACTCCAGTAGTGTATGTGGAGACACCTGGTCCTGTAGAAATAGTCCCTAGAAATCCCTATTCAGGAAGAACTCATATAGATATCCTTACTGAACGTCAGATTCAGGTTCTGAGAGAGAGACATAGAAAGAGACCTAAAAGAAGTGTAAGGGAGGATGATTATGAATTAAACAATGATTTGGACAGTACAGCTCATTTGGGGACCAACATGTGGTACCAACACATGAAAGAGGTGGGAAAGAGTACCTCTGAGGAGGATTGTCATGTGTGTGCACTCCTGCCTTATGCTATGGGAAAGTCTAATGTATTCATAGCCATTGAAATAGATGTTCAAACAGCTCATTGCCTTACTGACCTTACACTCTGCCTCACAAAAGTTCAATTTCAGTGTCAAACAGCATATTTGGTATGGGTGACAGAATGGTCAGCGCCAGACGAAGATGATTATGTCCAAGATTTGAAGACAAGGGCGAGACCACACACCAAGAATCATGTGATAAGGTACGAGCAGCCTGGTATGAAGGGAGGAGGAATCAGATAGGAGATCAACAGAAGACTCAATTGTGAAGGGAAAACCAAAGAAGAGGTTTGAAGCTGCAAGGAAAGAGGCCAGATGCAGATCTTGGGAACAGTGCTTTCTCCAGACGGATTGGAAGAAGGTGTTGTCATATGCAGAGCTATAGCAGTAACTGGTCATCACAAACCAGTTATTGAACAAGTGGAAAATGGATGCAAACCTCTCTGGCCGAGTCTTGACATAGGTCGAAGACAAAGAAGGTCCATTGCAGATAGTGGCTTTGGCCAGTGCAGAACTATGCTTCAGAAACAATGGCAGGAGAAAAGTTGGAGAGAATCAGCAATGCGGAGGAATCTTTGATGTGCCAGGAATGAAGGACGGGACAGCAGTGATAACAGATCACTACTGGGCCTGTGGATCCAGAGCTTATATGAAGTTGCCCAGAGATTGGGGAGGACTATGTTCCATAGCGATTGTCCATGTTCCAGCATTGGTAATTCCAAAGAGCGACCTGAACATCGGTGAATTTCCAAAAGCAGATGATCACCTGAGGAAGAAGAGAACAACTGAGCTCCTGAATTGAATGAAGAGGGAGAATTGTTTCTCAGCCAAGACAATAGAAGCTTTTGATGCCATCCCATATGAACACAGATTGTTCAGTCAGACTTCATCAATATGTGTCATATTGAAGAAGTTAACCATTCCAAGACAACAGTATCACAAGTTGAAACTTTTCTATAAAGACACCATACAGTTCAGGGGTGCCTAGTTTGTCCTGACACATGAATCCAAGACCACCATTATCCCTGCAGCACATGAAGAACACTTAGGATCTACATTCACAGACTGGTGGACAAATGTGGACACTGAGCAAACCTCTCAAAATGCCTGGAGTGTTGCAACACTGACACGCGACTCAATATGCAGGAAGCTCCTTTACAAAATGTCAAAGACACTCGTGTTTTGTGAGACAAGCTAGGGCTCGACTTTATGGTACCTCTTGAACACATGAAATGTAAGTAGAATATTGGGTTTGAAATAGCCAATTATTTATTAACTGGACTGAGCTGCTCTTTTTCCAGCTGGTTCCCCATTGAAGCACTGCAGAACGTATTCAGTAGAGATGCTTATTTGCATGAACACATCACAGACAATGAAGTTCAGAGGGTATTCGTCATTCATTTCCTCATGGCTCCCACAGATAAATGATGACCAGAAATATGATGTACAAGACATCTTTTACCAAATAGAAAAAATGCAAAGTCAAAGGAACATCTGGTTTGACAAACAGAACGAGGTGAAAGCTTGCATCATAAAGCAATGAGACATAGTGAAGATAGATAGGGCCTCATTACAAGTATGACACCGTGGGAAAAACAGTGGTAATGCAGTGGCAACGCGGTTACCACAACTTTGGTGGTGTGGTGGAGGAAAAACCTGGAGTTAATTCTGCCACCTTGCAGCCACAAATTGGCAACATCGGTGAAATTACCACAAGTGGGATTACCACTGGTGGTAATTCTGCCAAAATCCCCACTGAGTTCTGCGGAGTCCATAAATGGGTACTAACAGCACTATGCCAACACTTGTAATCCAGCGGTAATTCGTATCTGGCATATTGCTCACAATCTTTAATAAAGGTCACTATTACATTTTTGATCTTCTCCCAGTGAGGGTAATTTCATGCAGGCTTTGCGAAAATCGAAGTCCGTGCCAATCTGCTGATATAATGCCTGTCCCATTAAGTTCCTTCCTTCCTCCATCTGCTGGAGTACGTCAGTGTGATGTGAAGCCGTTGGTATTTTATGCCTTCACAAACCCCTTCCAGAAATTGAACTTTGTGAGGAATATGAAAACAACGCCTGGAGGTGTATCCATTAAACATAAACTAAGCCAAGTCCATGCATTTTTAAATCATGAGTTCCTCCCTCAGTTGCTGTTGGCACCAACTCTACAGGACCCTTGGTTTACTCACTGCAGCGCACCGTCCTCCCTTCCCTTAGCCGTAATGCAATCTGCACTAATGACTAACAACATTGCAACTGTTCTCTCTTCAAATATCGAAAGCACCCGAAACTTCCTCAACTCCCATTGGACACTCACTCCTCACCCCTCATTCTCTCCCCACTGTTACCCTCTTGAGCATTTCAGCCTCCATCTCACCTCTCTATCAGAACTCAAATACCTTTTGTCTTTTCTGAACGCCCTCCCTAATACCCTTGTACGCTCTTGGTGCAAGAAATTCTAAAACACCTCCTTGGGCTTACTTTCACTTATCCACCTCATTTGGACTCTCAACCTCTCACTAACCACAACACCGCCCCCACCGCCCTCCCACCCCCCATCAATACGAGCTGTGCTAGAGGGGAAGTCCCCACTAAAAGTAACAACATACAGGGGGGTTTGTGGTGGGGTATGAAGGGTGTCTATTCCATACATGTTTTAAAACTTAAACTGAGGATACGATTACTCGCCTCCTGTGTACACATCCAAGATATACCTCTCACATGCATGTTTCCTTTTTGCTATGCTTTGGCACTTCTCCTTTTTTATGCTTACATCCAACCTCTGGGAAACTTTCTCCACTCATTTGCCATCCACTTTTTTATGACAGTAACACCCACTTACACCCATCTTCTCTTTCATTTGAGGTTTGCTCTGGGAGATTAATGCAGGCGGACCGTCAGAATTTGGATGAGGAAAATGTGGCTAAAACTCAGCGCCAGCAAAATTGAGGTATTAGTTCGTTAAATACTTTACTTTGGCGTTTTTTCCGAAATGCATAAAACAATTCAATGGATTCTAAAATTGGTAGGATTTCCTGGTATGCCATTGGCAAGTTGGATTTGCCATCCACATCCTCCCATTTTCATCTTCTATTATTTGTAGGACATAAAGCCTGGGTGCGTGTTAACGCTGTTTGTAACAACGAATCTATGCCAATAGCCAGGTCTACTAGATATTGGTCGCTCTCTCTCTCCTTGAATAGATTTTCAAAGAGTTGGCCCTTTTCCAATGTACCAAGTCCACCAATATGTGGTCAACATGACTACTTTTATCGCCACTAAAATGGAGGAACATCAGGTGGTTGACGTCCAATAGAATGCACCCAAACCCAATTTAAAAACAAAGTTCTGCAACCTGTTGTGCAACCTGTTGTGCATATTCATAAAAATGATCTTAGGTGGCCCTGTTAAGTTTGCGATGTCCCATAAGGTGTCCTCTTCTTCCAGAAATTCATGCAACTCATTGGAGGGTTTGAATTGGAGGTTCGTATCCCCGAAAATGATCACCAATGGTTTGGAATTACTCATCACCCCCCTTCCTCAATTAGCCATTCTCCCTTATTAAGAAAGTCCATGCCCTTTGCTCCGTATGGTCTATTGCAAATATTGCAAACTAGAACGGAGGTATTATTAGTTGGTGACTTTGGAGCCCCGCTGGTATGTGCAGTGACACCTTTGCTAATGTTTGATCACCACAGCAGCACCGTATATGTCACTATCTCATCTCTGAGTACAGCAAATAATTGTATTTAGGATTGCCATTTTATCTGCTCATTTAACTTCAATTGCTGCTGAACTCGGCTGCTAAGCTGATCGCTGTAATAGGTCAGTCCTTGAATATCTCGCCAGTTTCTCGCTCGCTTCCTGTCACGGAGCGCATCTCTATCGTGGCTTTATGTATTGTTCAGAGGCACATTAGGCATACACTAGTGGTGTACCTTAATGAATCAGCGACAAGCTGCTTGACTATACATCATGATGGCTGCCGCTCAACCTACTCGTAGGCCTCAAGTTCTGCGAAGTGAGTAAAGGCGGCCATGGCTTCTCTGCTCTGGCTCTTGTCATTGTTGAATTTGAGTTGAGCAATTCAAAGCCGACTCTTTCTTTCTCAATAGCTGCCCTAGCCAGCGACATTCGCAGACCCCAATGCCAAGCTGCCCTTAGTAGCACTTTACAAGACCTTTTACCATAGCATGGAGAGATTTCATTTAATGGTGCTGTGATATGACTAGGATTATTTGGCCAGTATGATAAGTGAAAACTGGGTTGTATTTTTTTTTTATTTTTATAGAAAAACTACAGTTTGAACAAAGAAAAATATATCAAACTTTTGTTTCTAGAGCAGAGAAAGAGAAAGAGAAAGAGACCAGCACAGCTACTCCAAGGTATTAAACATCTGCTTTCAAAATCATATCGAGGTAGTTCATGGTAACACAAACAAATTTTGTATTATTTCCAGATATGAGTTTAGCCCGCCAGCCCTCCATAGCTTCATCTATAGGGGCAAATTTTCCAAGATGTAATGAATGTTGCTTGACGGTCTGACAGCATTCGATTAGCAGATGTTTAGAAGTTTCAATCGATTGGCCGCAGAAACGGCAGAGATTGTCATGCAGAGATTTATCTTTTCTTTGCCAAAGGATTTCTTTGGTTTTTAGAGTGTTTATTCGAAACCTTAGAAATTGTTCTTGATGATGGCGAGATGGGCAGTTCAATAGGTAGCGTGCTGGTTCATTTAGTTTCCTGTGATCAACGCCCATCAATTTTGTTGATTTCAGCTTTTGTTTTGCTTCGTTGTTGACAATCCAAGCCCAGTTATCAAATTTCTTTTTGGCGTGCTGCGGACGCGTTAGGAGATCATAGTTGCTTATGTCAGCTGCCGATAAAAAAGCCATTATTTTATGGAACCACAAGTTAAGTAAGGGTTGGTTGTTTGTCACCTGATCATTGGCAAAGATTTTATATGCCGGCGCAGGTGATTTTAGGGCGATTTTACGCATTGTGGCAATGGAATTCCAGACCACTCTCATATACAATGAATTCAAAGCTAATTCATGTCTCAATAGGGTTATCGATGTTGATGGTGGAAGCCTCAAGACTTTTCGCCAAAAAGAGCATTCTAATGTATGCCAGGTTTGGTCTCTTATGTTCCAGCCAGCCTCGGCTCCGAAGATTATCATTGGGACCACTTTTTGTTGATAAAATTTAAGCACAGGTTCCATTGAGAACTTTCCATAATTTCTGTTGATTTTTGCACCTTGCAAAGCTAGTTTCGTCATTTTTGATGTTATTTCGTCGACCCATTGCTGTTCGCAGATGGAATTATTAAATTGTATCCCCAAGTATCTTATTGAGTTGACGGAATCAATGTTGGCATCAGCGATTTTCCACTTAAAAGCTTTATCTTTTTTGCTTCTTACGTTTCCTATAGACACGATTTTTGTTTTTGAGGTGTTTATTGATAGTTCATTCCGTGCCATATATGATTGTAAGCATGTTAGTAGACGCTGAAGCCCAATTTGGGTTTTATCCATCAGAACTAGGTCATCTGCGTAGATGATGCAATTGATCGGAATTTGATTTAACTTGGGTGAAAAGCAAGGAACTGTTGCAAGGTCGTGTGGTAAATCAGCCAGAAATAATTTGAATAGCTCCGCAGCTAAAGGGCATCCTTGTTTAACCCCTTTGTGGGTTAAAATGGTGTCGGATAGCTCACCGTTGTTGTTTAATCGGACCTTGATTGATGTGTTGTCATGAAGAGCGATGATTGGCTCTAGAATGGAGGCCGGACAACACCATTTTGTCAGTTTCGCCCATAGTCGACTACGGTTCACACCATCAAAGGCCTGTTTCATATCGATGAATGCAAAGTGTAACTTTCCATTATTCTTTAATGTTTCCAATTTTAGGATCATCAGAATTAGTAGATTTACATCCACTCCGACACCCTTCGTGAATCCAGTTTGATGTATGTCGTTTATTTGAGATTCTTCTGCCCATTTTGCAAGTTTGATACGCAGGTTAGACCCAAGGATTTTTCCAATCGTATCTACCAGGGCTATTGGGCGATAGTTATTCGGGTCGTCCCAGCAGCCTGGCTTATGGATTGGAACAACTATTGCAGTCTTCTATGATTCAGGCAGTTTTTTTGTCCGACTTATTTTTGAAAACAGTGTTCCAATAAAGTCTACCCACTCGCTTGGATGTTTTTTTAAGTCCACGTTTGTGATCAGGTCAGGACCGGCTGCACGTGAGATTTTTAAGGCATTGATAGTGCGGACGATGTCATCGTGCGCCATCTGAACATCCCACTGCGTGACATCTGTACCGATCGTAAATGGTACCTCAGCTTCAGGTTTTTGAAAAACCAAAGAAAAGTGCAAGTCCCATACGTCACCTGATATGGTATTTAATAAGGTTGGAGTACATTTAGAAAGGTCCCAGTTCAGAATCTTCCAGATATCACGAGTATTCTTAGTCATGATAAGTTGTAGCATGTATTCTGCACGATCTTGCTCGATAATGATGGCATGAGACTTTGCCCAATTGCGATAGATCGTGCGTCTTAATTTTATCGCCTTATAAACTTCCATTATCGGTAAGCATTTTCTCAGTTCTCTCAGACCTTTCCGCAGGGCCTTTTTAGCGTCATATAGCACCTTGCTATATGTATGTCGGTGGGACCGCCCAAGTTGCCTTGAGGTTTTGCCTAGAGTGGTGTATTCAGTCAGCAATGGTATATATTCAGGGCCTTGAGTTGCTGAGATGTTCGAAACTGGGTTGTATAGAAAGACAATATTATAGAAGGATTTGTGGGTTCCCAAACCACCCAAGGAAATTAAGAGAGCACAATGGACCAGAAATCATGGTTAGGTTTGGCTGATATTTAAGCACAGCTTCACAGGGGTTTGGGAGGTTCTCCCTCAATGAACATTTGCAACAGTGGCGATGAAATGGTGCATTAAAACGCAAGATGTACCTGTAACATTAGTCAAAACCACTTAAAATGAAAACACGGTTTACAGTGCTTTGATGTTCTCCCAAAGGAACTCGTAAGGAATTTAGATACAAATCGTGTGTTTCAAGCACATGGATCCAGTGCCTTAAAAGTGTATTAACAGAATTCAAATATAACTTTACAGCTTGTTTGGTGGGGTGCCCCATGAAGGCATTTTGATGGAAAATCCGTGGCATAGGTAAAGGTCAAATAGGATTTAAAGACCTTTTTAGATAATGATTTGTTATTTATATAGCGCTTTACCCAAAGCACTGTGCATCGAACATATTTACATACAAGTATCATCCAACCATATCGACCTCAGAAGGATAAAAGGCTGAGTTAGCCTTGCCATGATTCAAACCTGTAATCTGCATATCACTCACATATCACAGCAAGGAGCGTTGAACCCGCTGAGCTAGTTTACCAATCCTGACAATTTGCTCAACACGCTGAGCTAGCAATGCTGCCACTTGCTCTAGATTTAGGGGGATGCCATGTGGCGTGTGACTCTGGTAACTAACAGAGTGGCATGGGGCCTCAGTACCTGCATGGCAAGTTGTGCAGTCGCATGGGGCATCAGCACTGTGAGTTTCCTTCGATTGAGTGGGGTGCAGCTTTTTTGGCATCAGATTAGAAGTTTGAGTGACATGTTGTGCATTACGGTAGGAAAAGAAAGGGGATGTTTGTCTATTGAATGACACAGGGACGTCATTTAGGGGTTTCCAAGACTCACAACTGTGACCCCTGAAGTCTCCCTCGCTACCCCTGTGGTCTCCCTTGCTACCCCTAAAAAAAGATTTTTTTTAAACATATATATTTTTTTTACATTGAGGCTTCTGGGCTGTGGCAAGCAGCATGTAGCTCTTTGTTTCTGGAGTGGCTGGTTTTCTGGTTACTACAGTCAGTAAGATAGCTGAGTGGGTTGAGCACTCGCTGCTGCAACGTGTGTGTGATATGCAGGTTCCAGGATAGACAACCGACAAGGTCAACTCAGCCTTTCTTCCTGCCGAGGTTGATAAAGGAGTACTAACACAGGTTGGGTGATATTGTATGTATATTTGTTCGATATGAAGCAATTAAACGTAAGTGCTATATAATAACACATCATTATCGTTTGGCCTTGGACGTCTGCTTGCATTCACAGTAATTTTGTAATGTGGGCAATGATATGAACGATACATATGGTGAACCATTGTTGTATGCAATACATATTTAGCCTGTCAAGTGGCACAGTGAGTAGAGCACTCGCTTTGACATCCTGCAGAGCCTGCTAACAGCAGGTTCCAATCCCAGCAGCACCACACTCAGCCTTTCATCCTTCCGCGGTCAATAAATGAGCACCACACACCTTGGGTAATAATAATAAGCAGCACTCAGATACCTGAGGGTTTATAGCACTATATAAATGCGAAATTATTAGTATTATTATATCACTTTAGAGTGATACCACAACCATATTTTTCATAGTGTACTTAAAAACAATGCAATGTGATGCCACTTCCTGTTTTGTCAAGGGGTGAAAGTTCGTGTTCCATCGCTTCCTGTGATGTCACTTTGGGGGTGGGGTCAGAGGACATCACTTCATGTGATGTCATCAGAGGTCAAAGATCATGTGACTTCACTTCCACTACCTAGGGCATTTTGGTGAAATGACGTCACTGGAAGGATACAGCAATTAGGACGAGTGTCAGAGTAGAGTGACGCCTGTTGGGCATGAGCAGCAGAGCAAGACGTAGCATTAAATGCACACGGCTTTCTTAAAAACATAAACGTGTTTCTCGGCGAACATTGTATCTTGTAGATTATATTTGTCTTGCAAATCTTTGCCTTTCACAGAAAACATTTTAAACGACACCATCATCAGGCCAATTGCATCGTGTGGCAGGATGATTCTGGCAAATAAAAACAAAAGTCGACCTTACAAGAGAGTCGATTTTCCCTCCTTCGTCTTTACCCACTACTGCAAAGGCTACAAAGCAACCAGAAACCAGGCTAGGCTGAAAAGAAAATGGTCCTGGTCACCAAAACACTGGTACACGTTCACACATTTTAATATGTTGCGTTTTACAACCTATTGTTTCACTTGTAGCTGGTCATGTTTCCGCCCACGGCACGACTCCGGCAACTAATACCACCACCAGCTACATTCCCTTTATTTGTTTATTTACAAAGGGGTACTTGGGAGGATAGCTCAGCGGCAATCTGCTCGTCTTAGAAGCAAGACGACACAGAGCCACAGAGTTTCAATCCCAGGGTCCGTGCTTAGAAACCTCGGGGTATTAAGCGCGTTATAAATAACCTTTCATATCATATCATTCATGTAGCCCTATCGTCGCCCACCCTCCCCACCAAATCTAATGCCCTTTCAATTTAATCCAGATTTGATGCCATAGCCAGCGTTGTTGCCCGGGCGACGTTAATTGGGCAGTCACTAACTGAAACAGCTTCTTGTATTAAAAAAGGTAAAATGTTTAAATCAAAGCGACATTTGTAAAGCCACCAGCTGCACAGTAAACGTAGTCATTAAGGTGGCAGAAAGTGGCCTAGAAAACTATCCCTCGCTGTTGTGTCTGGGGGCATAAAATGCATCCTCCCATTGCTCTGTGAGCCAGTTCAGGACTTCCCATAAACTGGGTCACTGACAGGCTCAGCACATGAATGAACAAGTCCACCTTCTATAATTTCTTTGCAATTTGTCTATGCCTTGAGTCATGATTGTGTATGTGTGAGTGTGCGGGCGCGTGTACGCGCAATTGTGCACGTTTGTGTATGTGTGGCTCGGAGAGATGGGAGGGCGTTTCCTGTGAGTGACAGACCAACCTTTTGACCCGATGCTCGTCTCCATACACGGCTTGCTTTGATGAAGTGGCATGCAACAACCTCGTTTCTTGAGTGCTCCTCTCGTACCAACAAGTCGATGTGGTGACATTAGGGAGAGGGGAGTGCCTGAGGCATGACTCAACATGAAAAATATCCAGGCCTTTGTGGTTACATGCAGCATGACTCCAAATAATTTTACACAAGGGTCAAATTAAAGGGCTGTACTGTGACATGCATAATTGGCGAAGATAATGCAATTGACCGACCTTTTTTTAAATTAGCTACCCTGTAATCAGGCACATGAAACACACCACATCTGACTTTCTTTAATGCCCCACCACCCCCCACTTTCTGTTTATTGCTTTACATATTTCTTCTGCAGGGTTAAAGCCAATTTAGCAATCCAGCATGCACAGCTCTCATCAAACTCCTGTTCCCGATGACAAAACACGTGTGGGATTCTGGGGCCTTTTGCAGAGCGCGGGAAAACAATTCTGCTCCATTGAGGCTAAAAGAGGCCCATATGATGGAAACATTTGGACAGGGCCGACAGGCTAGAAAAGGAAGCTCTTTCGCGGCCCAGGAAAATTGTCTCGTACCAATCTTAGTCTGTTCCACATTTCATAATTCTTTCAAGATAAATTGTTACTGACTTTGTACAATCCTTGCAACTGGCCTGCAGCAGAGAGGAGCAAATACATGTTACTCCACTTACCAAATGTGAAAGATGGGAGAACATTTGAGGAAGCACCGGTTTGTGCCATTCCAACTATGTAAGCAGCGTATTTAGGACAAAAAATAATTAAATTGCCTTTCAGTGTGGCACCACAAATATTAGGTAACATTTTCATTAATTGCCCACCTTTTGTGTCTCAACATCCAATGAAAAGAAAATATTGCTGGAAAGGCCAAACAACTCATCGCTAATGACGCGCAAGCCATTCAAGATGGACTCCAACTGATGAACGAATATGCTCGCCTCGCAAAGACTTTTACGGAGGATGGCTCCCACAGGTGCATATTGCACCCCTTCCTCATGTAACTGTTTTGGGCCGTGGCCAAGTTTCTTCTCCAACTCTATACTCTGCGTACTGAATTGTATGTGGCGCTTGTGTGGGTCAAATATATAAATAATGCTTTGACAGACTAATAAAGTGTCACTCATTGCACACATTCGATCATTCATGATGGGCTAAAAAACCAGGCAGGTTAAATTACAAGCTTTAAAAAAAGGTGATGTGCCCACTTATTCAATAATATCTGAGCACGTGGGCTTTCTGTAGCGGCATCTTTGGAAATGACGGGTCATGTAAATATAGCAGGGATAAAACAAGCAACACAAGCTAAGCCGCATCTCCTGACTTATCGTTGATGTTAGGTTATGAGGACTTGGACCGCACACCGCTGCCATTTGCGTGGTCTCCAGATAACTCTTTGCTACCCTTATGTCCACATTTATCTTACATTCCCATACTGCATGGCCTCACAACTAGAACCCAGTCTGATATTTTTTCCATTACCTAACACTGATCATTGGAGCATGCTGTGTGCTGGTGGTTTCGGTCATGTGATAATGTTCCTGATACTACAGTCAGCTGGCTCTTTTTGTCTATTTCCCTTTCTTTCCTTTCAATGCTTTGGGGCGTGCCACATGTAGACTTAGTGACATGTGCTTCGAGTTTAGATTTGAATTAATAGAGAAAGTCCTGAAAGTTCTCTATGTCATTCAGACCATTCCTAGCTGTGTTGACAATCTGTATCCAACATTGTCGCCATGATCTCCCGAACGTAAGACTACGCCCTCGCCATTTTGAAGTATTTAAATCACGAATAACCGTGTTCTTCAGATCTACACCAGAATGCAAACAAGCAAAAAAACGAAAAAAACAAAAAAAAACACATTCATTCTGGAGGAGCATTTCCCTATCTAATGTGTGTACTCACAAATGCGGGTGGCCGCCCTACCAGTATTTAACACAATATACAACATCTCACATGGACATTTCCGAGAGTAGATAACTTTTGTTCATACTGTGGTTGGAACATAATCTGTTTTCCAATTTGACATTACCCTGGCAAACACGGAATTAAGCTTGTGTATTAGAAAGCAAGCAACACACACTCCATCCACACTGGAAGTAATCCCATTTTAATCATTTAAATCATTTTGAAGATTTTATTGATCCCTCAGTAGAAAATATTTGGAAAATGATTTATAGAGGAGCATATGTATCCTTGATTTTAGACACAATTGAGAGAGTTTATAGGTATAGAGTCTTGAAATCTATTTTATAATGCTTTACCTATAATTTAGGAATTCCTTTTCCCCCTTAATGAATTATCAAATGATTAACTAAATGCTTTTATTTTGTTCTTCGTTTACATTCATTATGTATGGTGTAAAGGTTTCTGTTTAACCATGTGCAATGCATAAAGAAAAAAAAAAGTAAGGCCTCTAGGTCCATTAGCATTTTTCTTAAAGTTTGATCAAATTCCGGTTTTGTTACTAGCTGCATTAAACCGTGTCATATTATTATGGTTTTCTCTCACCTGGAGGGTGTTTGTATGTTCTGTATTTGTGACACTTTTCAACAAATGGGAAATAATCCTTTTGTCTAAAATGGCACCTTTAGTTGATTCAAAATTGGAAGATAAGCCACACCACAAGCCACTTGAATTGTAAAGCAACAATAAGACTGACTAGCAGTCCAGTGTTTGTGCCGCACAGAAGCATGGATTCAATAGGAACAGGACATTAACCGAAACTAACAAAGGCACACATAACCAGCTCTTAAGGGTCCGACATTACACATGTCTGCATCTGATTGCATGTATGTATTCCACTTGCTGGGCCTGTTTCAGAAAAAGAGCCAGGATTCCATGTAAGCACACGGCACATAGTACTCAAAATATGCTTTCTCATTCTGATGAAGACGAGGATGTCATTTCCCCATTAACAGGTAAGGAGGCTAGGTGGCAGAACAGCAATGCTTTTTCTGAAAGGTGGGTGGACAGGGCCTGATATGAGGAAAGGGAAACAAATCTTGGTGCAGATGGTGAAACAGCGACCTTTGCTCTTTAGTCCTGTTCATGTAGGTTGAGAAGTAGGAGTAGGGCACTAGAACATGTAGATCACTGCGTTGATCAGGAGAACTAAAGGTGGGACCCTGCTGCCAGTGACAGGCCTCAAAGGAGACAGTGCCTTTCCATCTCAAATTGGATTAGACAGAAACAAGGGTAGAGCCCTGGTCACGTAGGCGCTCAGTGAGCAATATGTTCCAGAATGATAAGGTATGTTTTCAAGGATTGAACCCAGTCCAATAGAGTCAATCATAGGGGTTATTTTAAGTAGAATTTCAGCCTCTTAGGTCTTTATGGTGTCAGATTGATCGTGGAAAATCAATGTCAATGAATGTTGTATTGTCATATAATATTGTTTACAGCCTTGATAAAGGTCCAGAAGGGTCAAAACATTTGTTGGCTGAAATTCTAATTGAAAGAACCCTATGAATGATTCTATTGGACTTGGGTAAATCCTTAAAAACATACCTAATCATTCTGGAACATTTTTCACTCTTACCGCCAATGTGACCAGGGCTCTACCATTGTTTCTGTTAAAGAAGGTTCCTGCACTAAAAAAGCAAAGAAAGACATCAATTGCAAGCCTCCTTCTTATGGAGTGCTCATGGCATCCTCTCAGTAGCAAGGACGGCTCCCCCATGCCACACTGCTCCCAAAAGTGGATTGCATGGGCCCAAGAGAGAGCCGTCTGTTTTTTTTGTATTGTATTGTGAGAGGGTAGGCAAAAATAATACATTCACAAATCAAGCTATAATTAAAAAATACAAAATCTTGAATATATAATTCATCCATATAAAGGTTAAAAAGAAGACATGTTGTTATAATTAGACTTATACCCTTTGATTTAAAACGAATCAATGTCTACTATATCTATTTCATTTCTTATAATTCTAATAAATAGTTGAGCCCCGCTAAATTGACCTGTGGGATACAGATTTATCCTGAGTCTCAAAAAGTTTAAATTCCATCTCCTATTGAGTGATTTTTTTAGATAGTTATAAATATACCCCAGGGGTTTTTCAGACTCAAGAGAATTTCTGTTCAATTTATACATTCCCATCTGATCCTTCTTATAGATCCAGTCTCTCAAACTGAGTTTATTTTTTTATACTGTGGGGATTACCCAGCAAATCTTGTTCCAAGATGTCCATAATAACCATCATATTTTTTTGATTTATGAGCCCGATTATTTAAGTCTGGGAAGGATTGATTCCGTGATATATTTTGCACTGTGGTGTATATGGATTATGGAGGAGGGTTCAGTATCTTCATATACAGAAGAAAGGACATCCCCTCCACATACAATTGTAAGGATCTAAGTCCTAATTAATAGCAAATCACAGCCATCAGAGCACCCGAGGGAAAATTCAAAAGTTTAAGCCAAATTTTACCCTCCATTTTCAACCAATCCAATTCAGTTTGGAAAAGTTTCAGAACCATAGGTTACGCACAGAACTATTTTACCTATGCAAAAACTCAGCAGCGGAAGTACAGAGAATTTCCCATATTTCACATCTAACTTTGTAGTTTGAGAAATAAAGACATAGATATTTGGTTGATAGTCTTCCACAGCCTCCACGCTAGATACATTTTGTATCATGGTGTGGCCAAGCTACTTCAGGTTTGTTACTATTTCGAGTTGTTTGTTGTTAATATACCATCTATGGTTCAGCAATTTCCATTCAGAAATATTTAGGATCAATATTTTTGTTTTCGATTCATTGATTTTGAGATCTAAATGTTGCATATAATTGTAAAGTGAATCAAACCGGCCAATTGGGGTTTGATCCATTAGCACAATGTCATTGGCGCACACCATTGAGGAATGTGAGCAGTACCCAATTTAGGAGGAAAACAAATGCATTTGGACAATGCTTCGCCTAGGTCTGAAATATACAAATTAAAAAGAGCTGGTGGGAAGGTGCACCCCTGGTGAAGGCCCTGATAGGTGTGAATAGCATTAGAAAGAGTAACATTATAATCAAGTCGAATTCTTCCTTTAGTTTTCGTATTAAGATGTTGTAGAATGCTCAGTAACATTTCCGGCAAACCTAATTTGTGCAGCTTGGCCCACTGTCGGTCTCGATTTACTCGATTGAAAGCTTGAGATAAATCACTTTTGTTGGGCCAGAGACTGCTGTTGAATCATTGACAGAATATGACAATTCAAGGAACAGCCCAATCCCGGTCTGAACCCCAATTAAATTGTACCGCCGATTTTATGCAATTATGACCAATCTGTTAAGTTATTCAAAGTGATGACTGAAAAAATCTTGCTGGATCCAGAAGGGCAATGGCCTTTTAGTTGGAAGGCATGCTCATATTGCCCTTCTTAAAGATAGGAACAAGTATAGATGTTGCCCAGAATGCAGGGTAGATTTGATCCGAAATACGCAGTTATACAAATCAAATTGGATTCTTGACCAGAGGTTGTCCTTAAAAATAGTTATAGGTATGCCATCCGGGCATGCAGCATGGGAACGTTTTGCTTTTAGATTTGATGGTATATATCATCCTCATCGAAATTAAGTGACCAATCAAGAACATGCCCCAAAAAAAGCCTAGTTCACAATCCCTACCAATCGCATAGATCTGTGAGAAATTATCCTTCCAGAAAGAGGCAGAAATGGGATTACTTTGCATCAATTTGATTCAGTATTATTAATTGCCTCTAATATTACTTCAGCATCTCTCTGACAGATTACATGTCATTAGCACCCGGCACGCGCGGTGCAACGGGAATACTGCACGGTGATTGGCTCATTTGCGAGCCATACCACACGGAATTCCCTTTTACGCCGTGCGTGCCAGTTACTCTGGTCCCGGTGAGGGGCGTGGCAGCCCCTCAGCAAATGAGGAGGCTCAAAATGGGGCAATCCCCGCTCCAAGCCTCCCCATGGCTGGAGGCTTCCTTCGTCCCCTGCCGGGGACTCAGGTAAGAATGTTTTTTTTTCCCTCTCTTCTCCCACCCGACTTACCTTCTATCCTGCGATCTCTGGCGGGGGACGATGGAAACCTCCAGCCGTGTGGAGACTCGGAGCGGGGCCATCCCCACTCCAAGCCTCCACACGGCTGGAGGTTTCCATCGTCCCCCGCCGGAGACCGCAGTACTTCTTTTTTTTTGTTTTTTTTTCCCTTACCCGTCCCCCTCCCTTCCGCCCTCCCAAACCCACTTACCTTCTTTTTTTTTCTGGTCTTGGGAGCGAACGCGCTGGGAACACTTGTGTTCCCAGTGCGTCAGCTCCCGATGGCCGCCATGGAAAGGGAAAACGGACTACATTTTCCCGTTCCCGGCGGCCATTTTTTTCCTTTTTTTTTCTGTTTCGAAACAAGCGAAACAGAAAAAAAAATGCCATTAGCACCCCGGTCTAACGGGCTGGGGTGCTAATGGCAATAAGACCTGAGGCGGCGGGCCAATACCGCCCACGGTAATGTAACTACGGCCCCAGGGGCATTACCTGGGGCGGTATTGGCCCGCCGCCTCGGGTTTTATTGCCACAGTGTGACTTTAAGCAATTTTGTTATCGTTGTTTCAAGAATTCTTGTGTCTGGAGAGAATTCGGTGATGGTCAGGGCACAGTAAATTCAAGTTGTGTCTTCATTCCTTTTTTTCACAGACTAATTCATCAAAGCAATGACACCGGAAAGAATTTACCTTTATTAGCCCATTATTAATCCTATGACAGTGTTTCATATGATGTTTCAAAGGTCAGGATGGATGCTTATAGGGTTGTTTTCATCAATATTCCTATCAAGAATTGAGCCCAACTTTGCATTACATTTAGAGAGGACCCTTGCCCTCCACTTGATTCTATTTTTTTGTTTGTTAATCATCAAATGAAGTCAGCATAACAACTCAATATCATCCTACATGGTAGTTTCCTATTAATTTGAATGTATAAAATAGCATGATCGTTGAGCATATTGTCACATATGTCAAAATGTAAACAGTTATCAAAAAAATCTTTAGATAAAAACATGTAATCAATAGTTGAATTCTTAGAACCCCTAGATCAAGTAGCATGGGCGGTAATGTCTTTTCCAAGCTCTCCATTGGTCATGGAGAGGGCCCATGCGTTCATAACATCCACAACCCATTTTTCCTAGATCTTGAGTCTTTGAAGCACAATATTTCTTTTTTCTCTGAGGGAGTAATACATATACAGTTGAAATCCCCTGTCTCAATTATCTCCCCCGCAGATGTCTCATACCAGGATTCAAGCACATTTTATAAGGCTTCTGAAAACCTGTGAATTTTAGTTCTGGTGGGATTCCAATAAATGTTGGTTAACAAGCAAGAATAGGTTATAGAACTCTCCAAGTTCTTCCAGGTCAATTTCACAGGAGGTATGTAGGTAGACAATTCCAATGTTCACACCAAATATTAAACTTAGAGGGGATTTCTGTTAGAAGTCCCCGCAAAGGGTGTGCCTTTAAGCCCTTATTAGCTGGGTGAAAAAATAGATCATATCATCAATCAGTGGTTTAACCGTTATCTATGTTTCCTGAAATAAGATAACGTCATGCTGTTTAACAAGCCAGAGTTAAATTGTAAATTATACAAATGAGCATGAGCTCTCATGTTTCAAGTAAATATCCAGAGCGTAATAGAGCTCTCTTTCTCTCATAGCGTTAGTTTGGAATCTTTTTTGTTTAGTGGAGTGTTGTTGTGAGCGCCGACCAATTGATTACATCATTGGGTTTGGGCTGGCATGAACAGAAGGAATTGTCCATACTGACTGTAATTGGAGTAGCTGGTATCTACCTGAAATTTTAGCCTGTCTAATCACCTATAGTTTAAACAGTTGGTGTCGCCCTGCCTTTTTTCAGTAGCAGTCTGAAATAAAACTGTGGGTTTTGACTGACAAAGGATTAGTCATTCCTCGATGCTCGAGTAGGCATATAGGTGTTAAGATGGATTTCTGAACTCTGTCCTGGAGGGGCAGAGGTTCAGAAGGCCAGCCTAGTTTCTTGGAACAGGGTAACCTCTGGACAAGCTAGGCCAATCAGGGTAGCAATCGCGGCGGTCAAGACTAGGTCTCAAGAGGGGTGAGGTTGACTGAAAGCCCAAAATGAGCACACAAAGCAAGGACACTTACAAATTACTCCAAGCAGGTGTTATATTAAAAATATATACACATTTATTACAAGGCCTTTGTACCATTGACCGTAGCGAGAAATCACAATAAAACTCAAGTGAACCAACACATACCAAACCAATACAATATATATACAAATACAAACAAGTCTAACAAGTTAGACGCACAAAATGTGTAGACCACCTAGATGGGGAGGAAAACAGGCAGTGCGAATAATAATTAGACCCAGTCCGCCTTCCGAGGCACCTAACTAAAAGGAAGTCCGAGCCCTACGAAGAGTGGAGCCTTGTGCTCAAAAGTACCTGCACACGCTGGTGCCAACGGGCAAAAGGGGAGTCTCTTCGAGGGAATCAGGCAGTTTAGTTCGATGGACAAATGAAGATGAACAGAGCTCCGCGACTCAAGCGCAGCCTCCACTGGGGGCAGAAGCAGAGCGCGAGTACGAAAAGGCGTGCTGTTAGACACAGCGGGGAAAAGTGATGGGCTACTGCAGGAGGGTGACCAGTTCCTAGCGATGCTACTCACCGGTCCCCGATGCAGGCAGACCCAGGCTTCTCTGCATCAGTTTCAGTGCTGGCAGGTTCAGATACGAGCAGGGGACGTCTCGGCGTCGTGTAGATTCCGCAGCTGCAGAAGTTGAGTTGAGGATGTCCCAAACGCAGTGAACCTGCACAGTTTGTTACCACAGCAGGGCAACGGAGCAGCCGTGTGTATTTCAGCCAAATGTACACTACTCACTTCAGACCTGGGAATGCCAAGTGTACGAATCGTGTGAGAGTGACAAGGACTCGTAATACAACATAACCTGATGGCTGTTACAGAGCAAGACTCCTGGGTAGGCTGGTCAGTCTGCTGGATAGCCCAGAGACACTTCCGAAGGCTTACGTGCAGGAGATGGTGAAGATGCCGAAAATAGTTATTTCCACTATTCCAAGGGGTCGAAGTACCAGTACAGGCCTTCTCGTTCGATCAGAGGTAGAAAGGGTTTCACAAAGCGACAGCAGTGCATAGGAGCAGTCCTTCAGCGGGTCACCAGCGATTCCTCGGTTCAGCCTCGTGGTTGCAGGATACTTGGCTCCTGTATTCCTTTGTTCGTGAGAACTCAGGAGATCGACCTGGTAGTGGTGTTTTCATCCCCCTCTTATCCACAGTTCCCTTCGCGCCAAAATGGAGGGGACCCATTGGGAGATCTGCTCATAAAACACTCACACCATATGTGGACCTATCACGGACCACGGGGGTCCCAGGCATTTACAACACCCTAGACTCGCTGGCGCCCAGGATGTGTATTGGGACCAAACATCCCAGCCCACATCTTGGAGGCACACACAAGGCCTGTAGAAGCCTGCGAAAGCATCTGTGTTTCGCGGGAAAGTACATGCCCAAATAGCAGTGGTCGAAGTGGGCGGGAGCGGTCGGGAGCGGTGCTCCTCTACTTCTTTTAATTAAGTTTTACCGTTCCTATACTTTTATTTTAAAAAGGAACCGTTTCGTTTTAAAATAAACCTGTAGGAAGCAGTTGAAACGTTCACTTTCAGTGCAGTGCACTAAACAGTCCCTTAAACTGCAGGCGCATGCATTTGGGGTTTTATATTGTGCATGCGAGGGGGTGTGGCAATGGGGTTTTCAGGGAGAGGTGCAGATCAGTAGGGAACATAGCTCCACTACTTCTTTTCGTACACTTCGACCACTGCCAAATAGGGAAGGCCCCGGGTCGGCTCGACCTGGGGGAGGTGAAGGGGGCAAGACGGTCAGCGGACAGGACAAAGAGCCTCGTGGTCTGGCCATTTTGGAAGCCAGGCCACCATTTTGGGCTAAGCACGAGAAACGCGCTTAAACGCCAAAAGGAGCTCAAAAACACAAGAAACGATCGCTGCCACCAATCCCGTCTGTGATTCACTTGCACCGTTCTTTTACAATCCAAAGAGAGTATCTAGGGCCTGTAGAAGACTAGAGACCCAAGAGAGCAGTAACTTAGCTTACAGTGCCCTCTTGTGCTATGTTGCGCGAAAGCTGCAACATGATAAAAGAACTACGGAAAACAACGTTTCCCTGTACTGACTGTCTTAAGGGCATGTCAGTTTCCCTGTAAGAATGGAGCGAAAGCCCAGAGGAGTGCGGCAGAAGGCTGCACTTCTCTGGCAAAGTCTAGATCATGGTGAAAACAACAGCAAAAAGTTTAGGGGTTGCCACATAGAAGGAAAATTACCCACAATTAAGAAATCTTTCCTAACTATAGGTTCTATAGATATCGTAACCCATGGAAAGAAATGAATGAGCTTCGTCTAAGAACAAAGCTGTCATCAGTCTGGAAAAACAGTGAATGGTTACCAAATTATTTCTGTCGGGCACAATGAATTCCACCTTTTGTCCTCAATCTCGGAATATCATAAAATAAGCATAAAATTGTTTGACTATTTAGAGTCACTACCTGGTCTGAATCATACCAGGATTCCATACAAATAAAGAAGGAGTTATTGAGGAGATAGTTACTCTGTATCATAGATCTAATCGGTCTATTATAATTATTTGTTACTTTAGCTATAGTTCATGTTTTCACACAAACTCAAGCTCTCTTCTCTTCCAGGGTTAGGGATATCGCTTCATGCACAGCTGGTTCCACTCAAACTCGAGATCTTTTCTCTTCCAGGGTTAAAAATGTCACCTCATCCACAGGCGGTTCTCCACATGAGTACACTTAGGGGTAAAAGAACCATCTTGGATCGAATTATAGCGGCTTTTGAAGGAGCTAAATTAGTCGATAAATCAGTATTTATTGGTGTCACAGGTTGATCTGCATCAGCAAGCTCTTCATCAGGAGAATGAGTCAATAGAAGTCTAAAGTCTAGAATTTTCGTTTTCATCCATTTAAGCAGGTCTGCTTGCAATGGGATTCAGATGTGCGTCAGAACAATTCTTTTTTTTATCTCATTGGATTTGTTCTTAAGAGATTGGTTCTCACTACGCCACTAGACCCATCCTTCCCACACCTCTTCTTTACCACTCGTGCACTCGGATTCGAGTTAGATAGTGGGTCAATTGGTGATTGAACCTCAGCTTCCAACAGGGAATGCCGTAACTTTTGCAAGAATTTCCTCGAGCCCAGGGTAGGTTTTATTATTCTTTTATTTTCTCTTTCTCGTCCCTTTGTTTTTAATGGGTTGTATAGACACAGATGAGTCTGATGTTGGGCAACCTCTAGGGTTTCTCTAGTGGATCCTCTATGGAACCTGGCCCCAGGAGAGTTCAGGGGACAAATACTGTACAAAAGACAGAGTCCTGAAGGGTTGGTGTTTGAGGGAATGGCTGCAAAGTGACTGGAAACAGCAGAGGCTACACCGGCTGAGCAATTGAGGGAAACCTGCTTTTCGTCACATTAAAGATTGTACATACAATGAAGTGACTGCCCCTGAGCCATTAGTGCAAACCACAGGAACACTCTCTGTAAAAGAAAAGAAAATGTATTCAGCATGCCTTTTCTATGTTAACATAATCTAACGTCAGACAACTCCAACCTTTTCTTCTCATCACCCTACAGGGTTTGCATTTAAGTATTTAAGAATTAAACAGCAACATATAGAAGGGCAGGAATGCAGCATTTCAGTCAGCTGCAAGAACATGGGTATCTTCTTTTGGAAATTCTACCCCTCTCAAACTTCTTGAAAGGTTGAAAGCTAATTACGCAGAACTTTTTAATTATAAAATAGAAAGTTGTCACTGACATTAAATGAACTAAACAACTAGTAGGTGTAGGTTGTACATGTCAATAAAGAAAACTGTTCCCTTAAGATAACTACACTTTTTCGACTGTCCTAGCGATGTACTGGAACATACATTCAGAGCACTAGATCGCCTGCAGCGTGGTGTCCTCACCTGATGCACGGTTGAGGGGGTTTACCACTGCATGTCTTTTGTCCCCCCATCGCATGTTTAATGTAATTCCGAAAATTAGGGCGATGGTGCACGAGCAGGTCGTAGCTGTTGGGTCCACATTAAGGACAGTGAGTTTGAACATCGTAGGTATTAAAAACAAACTGTATGCTGTGGACTGGATTCAGTGGGAACGCCTGTTTTACATATTTGTTTGCAGGAAACATGGCTGGATGACGAGGTCTGCCTGGCAACACAGGTGAGGAAATCTCTCTCTGCGGAGGTCATTGGGCGGATTTACCTAAAACATGTGACATTGTCAATCTCTGTGTCTAAGGGAGCTACAGGTCAGAATTGGTGATGGTAAATATTTATATCCCGCCCAAAGGAATGCGAGTTAGTAGTCTTAAGGAACTCGCTGCCAGTAGCCCTTAGAGCAGAACCTTCCTTCTTTTGCTTTCAGAAAAATGTAAAAAACTGGCTCCTTGCACAGGAGGTGTCATAATTGCTTCTGCATCCTGTTACACTGTGTTTGTCAACTTGATTATACTGTTACCTTGTATTTGTCTTTCAACCTAATTATACCTGTGATGCAACTGTAACTAACTCATGCACTGCTTTCTTACCTGTTTGTATTTAATGCACAATGTGTAACTATACATAATGCGCCAAGATACCTTAGGGTTAGGTGTGCTATATAAATAAATAAATAAATAAATAAATACATAAATAGAGTTTTTTCTACCTGTAATGATGCTGGGTGAAGCAGAGGTCAGTATCATACTTGTAGGTGATTTCAATGCAAAATCAGGGAACACTTTGGCCTTCTCTGATGAGTTAATGTGGGTGGAAGAAACCTGTGGAATTCCAATGAGGAGTTTTGTAAAGGGTCAAGACGCCATGGGTTGCTTAATGGACAATTTTATGAACAAATACCTGTTTTTTTGATTATGGAAGATGTGAGGGGGGATACATCCCGAAATACGCCTTTATGTCAGGATCGAATAAAATTGTCATTGATTACTGTTTCTCCTTCTACAAAGTTAAGGGTTTTGAGGTGTAGCAGCATGTGGAGTGTGATCATAACCCCCTGGTGATAGAGTGGTATGTGGGGATGAATAAGGAGTGGAACTCCTAGGATAAGGATGGCTTGGTGTTTGCCCCTCCAATGAAAACAGTTGGAAGCCAGCAGGAAAAGGCGTGGGCATTTGGAAAGCTGTGAGAAACCTGAGGGCGTTCTCACATCCACTCCCCTCGGTTCCTCTGCACTGGTGGCCAGGGAAAGGCCATTGCTTTTGGATCCTGAACCTGGGGTTGGGGAAGGGAGGGTGAATCACATAGGTGGAGGGTCCTTGGGGATTGACAATGAGATGTTCTCAGGTGAGACGTGGTATTCAGCATTTCCCTTCCAGGAAGAACCCTCTTTTCCAGAGGCAGTAATGTGATATTGTTACCCATGTCCCATTGACCAAGAAAATGATGGGAGATATCACCAATCCAGACGCCTCAGAAAGAGGGTGAAAAGGTTTAAGGTTTAAGATGGGTGAGACATGGTAGCCCCGTTTTCCATTGACAACCAACCTAACCCTCCCCGATCTTTATGGGCTTTTGTAAGCCAGCTCTCCTCATTTACCCTCATGGGAGACCTGACAGTACTGAGACAAGGAAGAGGAGACTCAGAGTAATACACACTAGGCCATGTCACCACTTTAGTACTGGGACAAGGAAGATGCCTGCAAAGTTTATTGAGGGTCAGGCATGTCCTCTTAAACATGGTCAGGCAGATCCAATTGGAAGTACACACCTGCAACCTGTCAAAAGGTTTCAGGTGTATAAAGAGAGATAGAATTGGCAGCAAGAAGAGAAACAGGGAGGCCTGTGGGAAGGAGACCAGCAAGGGACCCAAGCTTAGAGGAGGCAATGGTGGTGGGACCTGTGGAGGAGCAAGGGTGCCGGCACAAAGCCCAGAAAGCCTGCGCAGCCTAAGGTGGGTTGAGCCGTTAGGCTGTTGCAGGGGCAGGAGCCTCTGTGGCAAAGAAACCATCAGCTGGAGATGCAAAGCTGCAGCACAGAGCGGGACGCTATCTGCGTCTAGAAGGAGGCAGTGGAGCAACCAGCGAGACAAAGACAAGCCCCGAAGTATGAGCAGTGCTCCCAGTAGCTGGCCTGCTGTAAAGACTGGAGGGGGCTGTCTGTACTCCTGCTCTCTATATGGTAGAGGAGAGGCAAAGAGGACACCAGCCAAGATTCTCTATTACGGTAGCAATGGACGAGCAATCAAGGCCTAGCTTCTCAGGAGGTGATTCGGGTTGGTTCTTAAGTACAGTGTAGTCCCCAAACACCCACAAAGGAATATTCGCACACTGTATTAGTGAAAACACAGTCTTTATATAATTAAGGTTCAAGGTTATATACACAATCACAATGACTCACTTTGTGCTCAGTTAATCTACAATGGCCAATATATACAGTTCTAAGCGGTACAACATTTATTATCAGATTTCATTAAAGTGCATCAACTGTACTCTGGTCAAATGTCACACAAATCAATTAATAAGGTAACCAACTATAGACATAGGAGGAAAGCAGTTGGTTAGAACAATTGGCAGAATACTGGCCCCTACCATTAAAAACAGTTCTGTGTAGAGATCCCCCCACCTGGGCAACCTGTAAAATAAAGATATACCACAAGCCCAGTCCATATATTGTTCAGTTAGTCTTATTTCCTTCTAAAGTGTTTCCACCATCCAATGTACCTGGAATAGCAGAGTTCCTCGAGGAGGCATCGATAGATCCTTCTTGAGTGACGCCCTTTAAAGCAGGAGCCACGGATCGTCGATGGGCCTCGAAGAAGGTGAACTTGGTGACGAGGCAGCAGGTTCGGTCCTGACGGTGCTAGTCAACGACGAGTCAAAGACGTCCTGCAATGATGAGGCATGCAGGGCACCTCAATGTCGATAGTTCAGGACCGCAAAGAGTTTGTTAAGAACTGTGGCCCAGCAAGGGCGTCAAGTCGTCCGGCATCTCTACGGTTTTTGGGCGGTCGGAAACCCACCGGCGGATGCTCCTTGGTGCGTCGATGGCCTGGCCTTCTCTGGCAGGATAAGATGGTTGGCAGTGCGGACGAGCGCGTCCAGGAATCAAATGTCTTAGGCAAAGGAGCATTGAGGCTCCAGTCATCAACGGCACAGCGTCAAGCAGTCCCCGCTTCTGGGCAACTAACTTCGACGGGCCTCCATCGGTTATAGCAAACCTGCGAACCCTGGTCGATGACGGTGGATTCCACCATCCAATGTACCTGGAATGCTTCTCTGGTGCTTCTCTTCGTTGCTTGTCGGCGTCCCCGTCTCCGGCTGACAGTCTTTCGTAGACTGACTTCCAGGGCGCTTTGGCGAAGGTTAGCCGTGCACAATGGTCCCTCCTAGCTAGGGAAGAGGGAAACTAACCAGGTCCTCTCTGGATCAGTTCTTGAAGGCACAGCAACTTTCAGATCGATGAAGTAGAGCAACAGCAATACTTCTACTCCAGTAAGGCTTCATGGTTAAGCTTCAGTTTCAATGCCAGTTTCAACTCCAGCTTCGGAACGAATTCTAGCAGTGAGAGGCCGCCAGATATACTGTTGAGCTCTCATTCATTGAGCTCTCAATGCAGGCATGTTGCAAAGAACTTTGATGTGAAAGGAGTGGAGGTGGTGTGGAGCACTGTGCCTGATTGCAATGTACAGGGAATTGTACAAGTTTGTGAGGATATGGCCACGATGAACAGTCCGCATGTGGTAGTTTTGCACTATGGTGCTTTCCATTTGGGCAACGTCAGTGCCCCTACTTTGTTGGCTGATTTGGAACGCTTGGTTCAAGCCGTAATGAAGATCCTTCCAAATGCGAAAGTAATTTTTTCTAGGGCAATATGGGATAATAGTTCAGTTTTTTGTCCTCAGCAAAACATTGCTAGGTGTGTCATCAACCGAGGCATGTGTGCCTTCATGCTTAGAGCTGGTATGTTCTTCTGTAATAATGAGAATATTGATGCCAGTAATGCTGTTAATTTTAAAGAAGATGGCATTTCTTTATCTTTTACGGGAAATGCCTTTCTATTTTGGAATGTAAGGGTTGCTTTGGAGAAGGTTATGTGAAGATTTTAGGAGTAAAGTAAGAAAAAAAACAAGAAAAAAAATACAAAATAACAGGTGTCTGTCAAGCATCTGTAAAAAAAAAAACGCTCTTTTCAGAGCCAACTTCAAAGGGGAAATGGGGCACACTATTTAAATTTACATTCACCACGCTCAGCTTTTCGATATGTCTGCGGACATGGCGGTAGTCCACGGACATGAAAATCCCTACGAGGGGGTTAGTATGTTCTATGTTACATGTATATGAAGTCAGGGATATTATGGTTAAGTTGTGCTACTAAAACCTATGAAATTCAGTGAAAAAACTTTGTTAAAGGGACGTTCTGGTTAAGTTGCGCTACTAAAAACCTATGAAATTCAGTAAAAAAACTTTGTTAAAGGGACGTTATGGTTAAGTTGCGCTACTAGAAACCTATGAAATTCAGTGAAAAAACTTTGTTAAAGGGACGTTATGGTTCAAAGTAAAACCGAAAACCCCCTGAAATTCGGCAGTTATGGTAACATAAGCAACCATAACCCACGCCACCGTGCACTGCTAACACTAACACCCAGGACATCAAAGATGACATCACAAATGTCATTGATGACATCACTGATGACATCACATGGCTGGCTCTCCCTTTTTATCCTTTACTGACATATCGAAGCCACATAGTTTTCTTCAGTAACAGTCAGGATGTAAAAATTGAAAAGGTACTATATTTGTAGACTTAGGGTCAAGTCACATCATATGAAACATATACACAGCGGAAGACACAGGCGTGAAAGAGAGCAATCCTTTCTGTGCATGAAGATAATCATTAGGGTTATCAGCACTTTCTCATAGTTTTATTTTTATTACTCTACCTTCCCTGTATATGCTCATATTTGTATACATTATACTCACTCTCCTTTCCTTTGGGTGCAGTCACATCATGTGATACACATACATATGGTAAGTAGCAGCTTTGAAACAGAGCAATAGTTTCTCTGCATAAAGACAATCAGTTAGGTTATGAACTCTTTATGCTACTACTTCTGATTTTTTGTTTACTTCACTGTCCCTGTAAATACTCATATTTGTATGTGTTGTTGTCTCTTTGTGTTTTGTCTGTAATAATTATGTATTAAGTGGGTTTTATTATCTACGTATTACATGTTTCACAGTACGCAAAACTCTAATAAGAAAGCAGTTATCATTTCAGTATTCAACATGGCAAGATTATGAATATGGCACCTTCATCAGGTATGCTGCACACACTGCCTATGTTTCTGCATGAGTAGCTTAGTTTACTGGATAGAACTTCATAATAGAATGCTATTTATATCAATGCATTGCTTAATGCACTAATTAGCTCATGATATTTATCCCAATGATCCTTGACAGTTTTTGGTCAGTATTATAAGAATCCCTTGTACAGAGTTTTTATGAAAAGTAAATGCACATGTGATGTCATCAGTGATGTCATCAATGACAGTTGTGATGTCATCTTTGATGTCCTGGGTGTTAGTGTTAGCAGTGCATGGTGGCGGAGTTATGGTTGCTTATGTTACCATAACTGCCGAATTTCAGGGGTTTTTCGGTTTTACTTTGAACCATAACGTCCCTTTAACAAAGTTTTTTCACTGAATTTCATAGGTTTTTAGTAGCGCAACTTAACCATAACGTCCCTTTAACAAAGTTTTTTTTACTGAATTTCATAGGTTTTTTGTAGCGCAACTTAACCATAACGTCCCTTTAACAACGTTTTTTCACTGAATATTACTTAAAGTGACCATTGCTGGCATAGATAGGCTGTGGCAGCAGCTTTATGCATGCGATTTAAAGTGGCCATTACTGGTGTAGTCTATGCCAGTAATGGTCACTTTAAATCACACGAATGAAGGTTGAAGCACTTCATGCATATGCTTTAAACTGACAATTACTGGCATAGATAGGCAAACCTATATATGCCAGTAATGGCCATTTTAAATCAGATGCATGAAGCTGGTGCCACAGTCATTGGCGGCTGGTGAATTTTTTAAATGAAGGTGTGTAAATATTTCCCACAAAAATGCCAGAGTGACCGAGAATAGGGAGGGAGACTGTGCCAACCAAAAGAGATTGGGGGGAATACGATTGGGTTAAAATGGTGCATTATACAGCACACTTTCTGTGTTAAAACTGGGTAAAAAGCCAAACAATTTGCAATTGGTTTTGTAGGGCATCTCCAATCTAAAAATGCAATAGATGCAAGTCACCAAACAGTGCACAGGAGCATTTCACAATGCATGTTCCGGAAGCCTATAATATATGCCTGTATAAAAACATGTCACACTGGCTGGGGCCATACATTTCCATTCAGCTTGCACCAGTATATGCCAGAATTCCTTCATAAGAACATACTCAGTAACACTTACAATAAGAAAATATGTCCAAACTGTCTCCACAATGTATTCAATTCTAGACACATACTAACACTTATAATGCCCAGTAAAATGGTCATACCACAGTAAGAAAGGGCTAGACTGAAGCCTCAATATGCCAGTCCAGCTCAGTAATAACACTTCACATGCTTGCATTATCATCGATGTCCAGTACAATAAATGTCATGCCACAGTAATAAATGGCTAGACTGACTTCCCCAAAATGCCCGACTAGCCAAATAATAACACTTAACATGCTTGTGTTATCCTAGATACCCTGCAAACAAAAGAAGTTAAATATATATTGGGAAAGAATTTTGGTAGCCAGGAAATGTCGCCAGAACCTGGCGACTTTTTCACAGCGACATTATTACATGGAACCTTTTCTAGACTTTCTGTTGTGACATGAATAAAGGCAACAATAAAATCTCATAATTCCTATAGTAGCACCAATATTTGGCAAATTATATTGGAGTGCTTATGGTAATGCATGTATTACTAAATTATAAAACTTATAAAAAGGTGGTGCTTTGATATGTATTGGGTGCAGTCATATGCAGGAACACACCCGGCACAACCACCATAGGCCCGGACCACTGCCTTCCTAGGCCAGCAGAGCCTCAAATGGCCATTTACTTCCACCAGAGTCCAGTCCAAGCCTCACGTGCACCATGTGCAATCATCTCATGCAAACATCAGCCCCAAACATCCAATTGCTGTAATTGTGTGACAGGTAAAGCCTGATGTGGTACACTTAAAACAGATTCTGTATAGTACAAACTAAACTGAATCGCTTCTAGGTGCTTCCTACTTAAGAAATTAGGAAAAGTAGGCCCAATGAGGTAAGTTGGTTTGCCGTAATCAAATATGTCGGTCAAAAGGCAAAGCCAGGATGTGTGTCCAACTGACCTGTTACACT
Source organism: Ambystoma mexicanum (assembly GCF_040938575.1). NCBI lineage: Eukaryota > Metazoa > Chordata > Amphibia > Caudata > Ambystomatidae > Ambystoma > Ambystoma mexicanum. The sequence continues at coordinate 84,645,035 of NC_090928.1, read as the reverse complement.
CTTTCAAATGTACCCAGTAGACTACATCTCCCACAATCCCATCTTCAGTGTTATACCAGCATACCTAGATTTTGTTTTTTTATTATTTCCTTAGCAGAGCCAGTTATTTGTTTTAAAAAAAGGGGATATGTGAATAGCCAAACCACATTGTGAATCAATCTGAATATAAAATATGTTTTTATTAAATGTTGTCGGGTACAAAAACACTTTTGTGTGTGATAGGATGCAGGAACAACGCAGTTACTAGTTGGAAGCACTCAATTCTGCGAGCTGTTTCCACCGTCGTTTTTCATACTGCTTAAAACAAGGTAATTTCCTAGTGGTAAAAAGTGAATAGAGGTGAGTACTTTTTATAGTTCACAGTGAACAATCACACAAAAGGCATACGCATCACACTTAACCAAACTGCAAACACAGAGATATCCTACCTGCTCACACAATGTATTCAGAGGAGTACCGCTTCCTACACAATAATAAATCTGAAGAAGCCATGGCGAGTGCTATTGTTTGGTTTTCATGGAAGAAGGGATGCACTCCTTCCAAAATTACTTGTGGTTGTGGTTCCCACTGTACAACCCTCATAATAGTAAAAAGGTCAATGGGACCAAACACACTTACAGAGCATACAGGGTGGAAAGTGAGGTATTTCGGGCCAACTGTGCTTATTTCGTAGAGACAATTCGTAGACAATTAATTAATCTTTGACATCTAAGTTTGAGATCCAGTAACGCAGAAGGTCAAGGGTCATAGGGGCATCGACAATGGAACCAAGGAGATTTTCCCTGGGGAACCACTGTGCCCCTTGCTACTTCTATATGGCATCCATGCCTGGGTGCAGTGTTTAGTGTTATCTGGAACCTATGTATAGTAAACATAGGAAGGTGCAGATTTATAGCGTGTAGAATTAAGGTGGCTGGATTTAAAGGCATTCACAATCTGGACCTAGTGTGTGTAGTGTCCCGCTTCCGGGGGAACGGAGAGGGACACGGGTTCCGGGATCAGCTGGACCGACTGCGAACACGCAGTATGTCGGAGCAGAGGGAGCACCCTTTGTCAGCTGGGTCACCAGCTGATCTTCCAGCACTGGGGGCACCCAGCACACTTATGCCTCAGCACTGTGGGCACACAGGCCAAGGCGGGACCCAAGGCTGTGGTCACACAGCAAACAGCCAAACCAAGAACGACAGGAGACAGGAGTTGCCACTAACTGGGTCTCCACTGCAGTGCCGCACGTGCCTGCAGTGGCCCCTTTTATTAACACACATGACAAGGTCATGACACATTTCCGGCCATGACCAAACAGGCCCCATCAAAGGGGCAACACATTACAGTGTGGAAGGCAAATTAATCCACAACAACAGAATACACAAATAGAGAAAAACATCTTTATGCAGCTCACCTGTTGCTTTAGTGAAAACGAGGCTCCTGCTAACACTCCTAGGTCAGTAAACCCGGGAGGCTGTGGCCGGGCAAAAACTAAGTGAATGAGGGCAGTGGTTGAAAGAGCAGACCAGAAAGAGTCAGCTCAAAACTGGATGCACCACATAACACAACTTCTTTTTAGCAGGGTTGAACTGCTGCCAGTTTTGCATCATCCACTGGCCAACCTCCTTCATGCACACCTTACATTTTTCCACCACCATCCCTCGGTGATCCCCTACGTGCAGACAAACTTGGGTATCAACAGCATATATGAAGAAGGGTAAGCCATGCAAATGTATGACATCGGCCAGAAACTATGGGCCTCATCAAGGGTTGGGAAGAGCAGTAAAAATGTGACGGTAATAGCATTACCGCCGCATTACGGCAGGCTAGCCAATCCTTTGTCTATAATGCCTGAGTGATAAAGGCGACCCAGGACAGTTGTGTGGCCATCGGCGTCAAACGCTGTTTGCAGATCTAAGAGAATATAGGAATTGCTTATTCTTGCTAGAGTGTCGTATGACCAGAACATGATCTTAAATTGGTGAAGCCACTGGTTGGTGGGGAAAAAATCTTTGTAGTCATAAGTAGGCTTTCCTCAGCTGGGCTACTATATCTGCCTCGTCGGTCTCTATAGACCTCCTGAGTACTACATGCCGTTGTAGACAATTGCCACTGTTGATCTAATAAAGTATAGAAAAGGTTCCAGCAGTAGGTTAAGACATCTGACCAATTGTTATAATGGCAAAATGGAGTCCCCATCACACTCTTCCCATTACAATATAATGCCACCCTAACTAGAACTGACATGATCAGTCGGTTCCAATGTTGTTTATAGTCGTGTCATCAGAGCAATGTATACTTCCTCCATGTCTTTGATCCACTCCATATGTCCATCAGTGCCCACAAGCATAATAAGAGATTTTTTTAAATACAAATTGGGATTGCCAAAATTGAACTCACTGCACCCCAATTCTTTTTTGATAATATATGTTGCCAACAAATGTTTCAGATCCTGAAGGCGAAGTACCCTCAGCCATTTGTTTAGGGCAGCTTAGTTGTGTTTGTATTTATTTGTATTTATCTGGTGGTGCAATGTTATAATATTCGTTTTGTTAGAACAATTTATGCTCCCCCCATTTTTCATGCATACAACGTGTTAATCAGTGTCCACAAGCACAGGAGAATTGTGGAATTGCCAAATTTGAGTTCATTGCAGCATTCCAAATCTTTTGTTGGGAATGTTCGTTGCTGGAGAATGTTGCACATCTCCAAGGTGAAGTACCTTCAGGAGTTTGTTTAAGGGGAGCCCAATTGTGATTTTATTTATTTAAAGAACAGGGATGTCAATTTCAATTAGAAATGACTTGCATTAACACATTTACAAATGGTGGAATAATTTCCAAGCAGCGTACCTGTACAATAGATGAGAACAAGTAGGGATCCAGTTTGTGAGGGTGTAAAGAATTAGCACACATACCAGGGACAACACAAACATAAACATTGGAACATTATACATCCAGGTGGGAGACACCACTTTTCTACAATTTGTGAAACAGTCACTTCGAGATGTGACTGGGACTCTTCCTATTCAAGATAAACTAGCAAATGTTGATATGTTAGAGGGTTGCTAGAGTCAAGGTGTAGCATTAAAGCACAGAACAATTCTACATATTTTGGAAGCACTGTCATTCTTACAAGATTTCTTTTCTCTGCAACCAAGATGGGGAATTTTAATTTGCAATTACATTTCTAGACCAAGCAATCAAACCTTTTTCTGCTTGTCACAGCTGCATCTGTGTACATGCTCACACCAAGATATATAACCCTGACAACTTGCTCAAACTTTCATTTATAATGTTCAATCGCACCAACATCTGATGTTGAGTTGACATTCGCCTGGAAACAACAAAATAAGTATGAGACTGTGTCTTTTGAACTTGAAATCCCATCCAGTTGGCAAGCACTGAAAATGTCAGAAAATTAAGAATAATGGTTCTCAGCTTCGCTTTTCTACAGCTTTTCTGCAGGATATGCTATACACCTGTTGAACGTCTTTGTTTAACGTTGACCTCAAATTCAGTTTCAGATAGGGACTCACTGTGTAGTTTACTTCTACACCAGTCTCATCTGGAGTCTTAGTTCTGGCCTACTCACCTGGGTCCAGCTCCAAGGTGGGGTCAAAAGAGATCAGCTGTAGAGGCCCGTGCTGGCTTGTCACAGAACCGTCCCACCTCACACACATCATCATCATGCTTTTGTGTTCTTCATCCACCAGGGTGGTGTGCAGATGCTAGTCTGTCCACAGAGAAGGTTGGATTCAATAGTTTCCTGGGGCCTCCAGCCAATCTAAGTGGGCTTTTCAGGAATTTAAGATAGCAGTGGTGAAATGGCACTGACCAACCAATAAGTCAATGTCACTGGTAGGGTGCGCAGAGATCAAAGAGTCCCCCAACTCAGCTCCCCCTGCAGATGCTGTGCCCAAATAGGGCTGTGACCTAGGTGAGGAGGACAGGGTATTTGCTTCCACCAGTCCACTGGAAGCAGTCAAGCAAAGCACACGGGACGTGACAACAGGGGGAATTTGCAGCACTCATCATGGCCACAAGCGGTGTCGCCGTGCCCCAGAGAAACCATGACAGCCTCAGAAGTCCACGTAATTGCACATTGTAACCATTTGATTCATTAGGGGCCACACAACTTCAGTATATGATCAGGCCATCATTCAAAGCCCACAAATATTCAGGTGTTAGTGATCATTAATGCTCACTAGCTCAGTGATTAGGAAGGGGTAGAGCAGCGGAAGCTGGCATCAAAACAGCGGGCATCTTTCCCCAAAGGCAATATCTGAAAATGCATTGATTGAAAAGTGATTGTGCAGCCTGTTAATAAAGAACTCCTCCTTCCAGGCACAATTTGCAAGAAGTTTCCAAAGCTAACAAAAGCAGTCCACAGGGGCTGCAAGCAGCAACACACGGGTAGCAATTGGTCAATGTCTGTTGACTTTCTAGCACTTGAATACCAATAACAACACTAACACCCTAATTATCAGGTTGTCAGATGCAACAAAATAAACAGGCACATTGGTGCTCATTACGAATTGGGTGGTGCGGATTAAATGCTGTGGCATTACCAAATACCACCACATTACTACACTGCCCAACTATGAGGTGGGCAGAAATTTGAAGGAGTCACCTAAAGCAATGTGGTGGAGGTAAATCTGCCGACTTTCTGCCAATTTTCAGCAGAATGACCACAGCCAAATAACCGTCGCTGTAATTCCACCGAAAAGGCCCCATTGAGTCCAATGGACAAAAAAAAGGGAATTTATACAACCACTGCCACTTGTAATCCGGCGGTAATGCGACCGGACCAAGTAACGGTAACAGTAATACAGTTTTCTTTATTTTCTCCATGCATTCAACAAGTCTTCTGTATGAGGGTCTGCGGTGGAGTATTTGCGTTACTGTGGGAACACCAAACAACTCAAATTCATAACAATTTTGTTGTCAGCAGAACTGTCAAAGATGTGATGTGTATGTGTTCCCAAAGATTTTCTGCGCCACTCCATGTCTGGCGCCGTTTCTGTCAAAAATATTTTGTAATGGGATAATTAGTCTCACAAACAGTGGTCACAGGTGAACGCTGATTGAGTCATGCAGAAGTGGCTGTGGGTAAAGGGGCGGGGGGGGGTTCTGGAATGTATGCCTTATTTGAAACTTCTGTGCTTTCGTTGTGCACTGTAAAGAGAAAATGAGGATTTGCAGCATGCATACAGTTGTCCTTGGGAAGGAATACTCTGGCAAGATCTGTTGGGTGTAGGATCTGAAGAGAAACTGCTGGCAATAGTGGCACGTGCAGGCGAGAGAAGCAATGAGGTCATTTCTAGTGGATCTTTGCCCAACAGGCCAACTAGATTTCATAATCCCATCCCATTGTAATAGAGTTGATAAATTGTGTCTGCTCTTTCCCTAACACATAGTCATGTCAGAATATATAATCGGTTGGTGATAGTACTCAGATGCTTTTCATTGCTTCTGCTCTCCATGGTTGCTGCTGGCCTCATCTCCGAGTGCTTGTTAGGACACGTACCTGGAAGGCTGCGGGTCGCTACGTTCCTTGGCAGCTCTATTCTAGGTATCGGATCAGTGGGAGGGAGACTCTCCGATGCCCCAATCAGCTGTGTGGTCCAGGCTACGGGCGCACGCTTGAGCCGCGGACCAAGGCGATCGAAGGCTTGCGCTTCAAGCCTCGTTCTCGCCTCGGAAGGACCGCGGCGCATGTGCGGTTCTCTTCGCGCTCCAAGCCTCGGTTTCGCACCGCGGCCGTAAATAGCGATCGGGTGCAGGAACGAATCGCGTCTTAACGCGGTTCGTTCCTGACTCACCATTGTTTCGCCACCGGCTCCTGTTGGACTCTGCAGCCCTGCTTCCCTTCTCTGCCTGGATCCCTGCCCTTCCTTTGCCTGGTCTTCTTGTTCCTCTACCAGTCTTTCCAGTTTTGCCCACCTGGGTCCCTGCTTTCCTGCCAGGCCGTCTTGTCCCTCAGCCTGGTTCTCTAGCATTTCCCACCGGACCCACTGCCTTCTGTTGCTTGGTTTCCCTGCCTGGTTCCCTCCTTTTGCCTGGAATCCCCGCTTCCCAGATTGGCTCCCTATTCCTTGTCTGGCCTCCCTGTCATTCCCTTACTGCCTTCCCCTGGTTAAATCCTTTGAGGTTCCCTGAGGTCAATCTGCCGCCTCCTTGGTCTCCCTATCTTGTTGCCTTGCTGGGGTACCAGTCTTCTTGCCTGCTCCAATTTAACCTCAACACCTTCCGGATGTGCCTGGGCCTGGACTCTCTCCGTCAACTTGGCTACCCATCCTTCCACAGCCTGCAAATTGACTGTTGTTTGGAACTCCTTTGAACTGAGTGTGTCTGGCTCTCCTGGCGATCTTCTGAGCTCTCTCCCCTGGGCCATTCTATGGAGCTCTCTCCTCTCTGGACTTCTCGACTTCCTGGTTGCCCGTCTCGCCTATGCTAGCTACAGCAACCAAGGTCACTACAAGAAGAAGATCTTTGGTGCTGGTCCCCGTCCAGTCCTGTACTATCAGGACGGGGCTGAGGCCGCTTCCTTGTACCATATTCTCTACTGGTTAATCCGAATTTCAGACTGGCTTCCCCAAGGCGGACATCATCCGGAAACAGAGGTACGTCCAAGTTGCGAGACGTACACCTTAACAGATTAAGACGCCATACCACCAGTTCAGATTCTGAGATGGATGAAACCGAAGAATTAAGAAACGAAATCAAAGCCCTATGTGCTGAGATGTCAGCCTTACGTCAAGAGAATCTTACCCTGCAGCAAGTAGTGGCACATGGGGCTAGTTCAGTCATCTCTGCAGAGTCTGTAATGGCTCAGACTAGTCCAGTTAAGTTTGATGGTGATCCTCGCCGAGTGGCCGAATTTTGTAACCATTGCAGGATCCATTTTTTGTGCCGTCCAACGCATTTCAATCAAGACAAGGCCAAGATTGGATATATCTTGGGAAACTTAGTTGGAAATGCATTGGCCTGGGCAACCCCGCTGGTGGTAGCCAAGAGTCCCATTCTCGAAGATTTTGTGGCTTTTGAGAAAGCATTCTTGGAAGTATTTCAATCACCAAACCTTGCGGCTACCGCTCAGAACCAACTTATGGACTTAAAACAGGGGTCAACCGATATTATTTCCTACATCAGTCGTTTCCGGCAATTGGCCACCGATTCTCAATGGCCCGATGTTACCCAGAAGACACTCTTCCGAAGGGGTTTAAGAGAAGAGTACAAGGATGAGCTACTTCATATTCCAGAACCAGATACCTTACAGTCTCTCCAAGAACAGGTCTTACGAATCGATCACAGGCTGGCCGAGAGAAGAAATGAGAGACGGCGTTTGGAGAAAACACTTCCTCGATTCCCGAATCTTCCATCCAAGGCATTGGGTTCCACTGAATCGGCACCAGAACCGATGCAACTCGGAGCCGTCAGAGGCCCCTTATCAGAGGCGGAGAAGAAGAGAAGAAGAGATCTCAGGTTGTGTCTGTATTGTGGGGCCTCAGGACATTACCTCAGTACCTGCCCGCTTCGACCACTCCGAAAGTCGGAAAACTAAATGGCCTGTCGTATGTAGGGAAGGCTACGTCAGGCCCCTCTTCTTTTCCAGACCTTCCAGTGAAGACACAGGAGAGACAGCCCATGCAGCCTGTGGTTCTCATGGCTCTGCCTATTAAAGTTTCTTGGTTGGGTAACAAACCAGTTGAAGTGCTAGGCTTGTTGGATTGCGGAGCTTCTGGTAATTATATTGACGTCGATTTTGTGGCCAGAAATGGAATCACCTTGCTTGAAAAGAAGCGCATCTCAATGGTGGAGGTAATCGATGGGACTCCTCTGTCTTCAGGCCCTGTTCACCAACATACTGAAACCTTGCATCTACAGATTGAAGGGCATAGGGAACGGATTTCACTTGATGTAATTAAGACACCTACGTACCCCATAATTTTGGGGTTACCTTGGTTGTTGCATCACAATCCTAACATTAATTGGGAACTAGAACGTTGGTGTTCTGTTCTGATTGTTGCTCTAAGGAATGCTGTATTTGTGACCCCATTCAAACAACTGCTCCCGCTTCAACACAGACCGATGGGGAGAACAGAATCAGTCTATATTCTGTCGTTTTATTTCCATCTGAGTACACCGAATTTCAAGAAGTTTTTTCTGAACCTAGGGATATTCCTCTACCTCCTCACAGATCATTGGACTGCGCCATAGACCTGTTACCAGATTCAGAGATTCCGCATGGTAAAGTGTATTCCTTGACGTCCCAAGAGAGGGAGGTACTACGAGAATATCTACAGGAATGTCTTCAGAAGGGTTATATCGCACCTTCAAATTCTCCCGCCGGGTTTCCATTATTCTTTGTCAAGAAGAAGGAGGGTACCTTACGGCCTTGCGTCGACTATAGACAGCTGAATGAAATCACCCGAAAGGATAGATACCCGCTTCCTTTGATTCGCACCATTATGGAATCCTTGTACAAAGCCCGAGTGTTTACCAAGCTAGATTTACGTGGGGCTTACCATTTGGTGCGCATAAAGCCTGGAGATGAATGGAAGACAGCATTCAAGACACCATTGGGCCATTACGAATATCGGGTGATGCCTTTCGGCCTATGTAATGCCCCCTCTGTCTTCAGCGTCCGATGGATCATATATTCGCTGATTTAATCGGAGTTTCCGTATGGGTGTACCTGGATGACATTCTGGTTTTCTCTGAAGACTTGAAGGAACACACTACTCAAGTGAGGGAGGTCCTTAAGCGACTACAACAGAACCATCTATATGCAAAACCAGAAAAGTGTCTGTTTCATCAGGATCACATCAAATTTCTTGGATACGTGATCAGTGCCTCCGGGATAAATATGGATCCGGCAAAAGTCTGTGCTATCTTGGAATGGAAGACTCCCAAGGACCGACGTTCTCTCCAACGCTTTCTCGGTTTCGCCAACTTCTATCGCCGTTTTATACTGGCTTTTTCTAAGGTGACTGCTCCACTGTCCAGTTTAACCAGTACCAAGAAGAGTTTTGAGTGGGGATCGGAAGCCTCGACTTCTTTTCAACAGTTAAAGGAGGCCTTCAGCACCTCCCCGATACTCTGTCATCCCCGGGAGGATAGACCGTTCATAGTGGAGACCGATGCCTCCGACTTTGCGATTGGGGCTATTTTGTTACAACATGATCCCAGATTGAACATGGAATTCCCAGTAGCATATTATTCCAGGAAACTCTCGGCCAGTGAACGGAATTATCCGGTTATTGAAAAGGAACTTCTGGCCATTAAGACCGCTTTTGAAGAATGGCGTCACCACCTTCTAGGGGGCCGGTTTCCGGTGGAGGTACGCACAGACCACCGCAATCTACAATTTCTACGATCTCTTCAATGCAGGACTTCTCGGCAGGCCCGTTGGGCTTTCTTTTTCTCACATTTTGATTTCAACATCACCTATGTACCGAACTCTCGGAACGTGAAAGCAGATGCATTGTCTCGATCCCTTGAGGATGACATCAAACATGAAGGCAGAGATCAGCCAGTGCTGGCCCCGAAACATTTCCTTCTGGCCTTGGTACCATTCTTACAGAGAGTAGCCAAAGAAACGTCAGTGGATTCCAAACGGTCTGCTTTGCTAACACATCCACAAGTGCGTGAGAAAGAAGGCCTGCTGCTCTTCCAAAATAGACTGTACTTACCTACTGAAGCTCTACGTAAAGCAATATTGCATGGTTTACATGATTCCAAGGTTGGGGGACACCGAGGAGTTCGATCTACACAAGAAGTGATAGCACGCCAATTCTGGTGGCCTGGTTGGGCGACTCAGGTCAAGCAGTATGTAGAATCCTATCCCACCTGTGCCCAAGTCAACACTCCCCGCAGGAAACCTTTGGGCTTATTACATCCTACTGAAAGGCCGCCTTATCCGTGGCATACACTCGCCACAGATTTTATTTTGGACCTACCAAGTTCCGAAGGCAACACATGTATCATGGTGGTGGTGGACTGTTTCACCAAGACGGCCCATTTTATTCCCTTTGAGAAGATACCAACAGCAACTCAGATGGCTAACTCTTTCCTACAAAACATCTTTCGCCTGCATGGTTTACCAGAGAAGATTATTTCGGATCGGGGCTCTCAGTTTATCTCAGCTTTTTGGGGCCAGCTGTGTCGACATCTGGGAATTCATCGAGCTCTTAGTTCTGGTCATCACCCTCAAACTAATGGGCAGACTGAGAGGACGAATCAGACTTTGGAACAGTATCTGCGATGTTTCACAAACGCATCTCAATCTAATTGGGCCTCTCACCTTGTGTTGGCCGAAGTGGCCTACAACAATTCTGTCCATTCAGCAACCGGATTCAGCCCCTTTTACTGTTCTTCTGGACTTCATCTCAAGCTGCTGCCTCTTTCTCCTGTTCAACTCAGTCCAGTCCCGTCTGCGGATCAGTTGGTTGCCGAGATTCAGTCCCTCCACCTTTGGGCAGCTGGTACCCTAGCTCAGGCACAAGAATACATGAGCAGGACCGCCAATACATGTATATGTATATATATATATATATATATATATATATATATATATATATATATATATATATATATATATATATATTCAGTGAAAAAACTTTGTTAAAGGGACGTTATGGTTAAGTTGCAGTACGAAGAACCTATGAAATTCAGTAAAAAAATGTTGTTAAAGGGACGTTATGGTTCAAAGTAAAACCGAAAAACCCCTGGAATTCGGCAGTTATGCTAACATAAGCAACCATAACTCGCGCCACTGTGCACTGCTAACACTAACACCCAGGACATCAAATATGACATCACAAATGTCATTGATGACATCACTGATGACAGCACATGTGCATTTACTTTTCATGAAAACTCTGTAGGAGAGATTCTTATAATGTTGACCAAAAACTGTCAAGGATCATTGGGATAAATATCATGAGCTAATTAGTGCATTAAGCAATGCATTGATATAAATAGCATTCTATTATGAAGTTCTATCCAGTATACTAGCTACTCATGCAGAAACATAGGCAGTGTGTGCAGCATACATGATGAAGGTGCCATATTCATAATCTTGCCATGTTGAATACTGAAATGATAACTGCTTTCTTATTAGAGTTTTGCGTACTGTGAAACATGTAATAAGTAGATAATAAAACCCACTTAATACATAATTATTACAGACAAAACACAAAGAGACAACAACACATACAAATATGAGTATATACAGGGACAGTGAAGTAAACAAAAAAGCAGGAATAGTAGCAGAAAGAGTTCATAACCTAACTGATTGTCTTTATGCAGAGAAACTATTGCTCTGTTTCAAAGCTGCTACTTACCATATGTATGTGTATCACATGATGTGACTGCACCCAAAGGAAAGGAGAGTGAGTATAATGTATACAAATATGAGCATATACAAGGAAGGTAGAGTAATAAAAATAAAACTATGAGAAAGTGCTGATAACCCTAATGATTATCTTCATGCACAGAAAGGGTTGCTCTCTTTCAAGCCTGTGTCTTCCGCTATGTATATGTTTCATATGATGTGACTTGACCCTAAGTCTACAAATATAGTACCTTTTCAATTTTTACTTCCTGACTGTTACTGAAGAAAACTATGTGGCTTCGATATGTCAGTAAAGGATAAACAGGGAGAGCCAGCCATGTGATGTCATCAGTGATGTCATCAATGACATTTGTGATGTCATCTTTGATGTCCTGGGTGTTAGTATTAGCAGTGCACGGTGGCGCGAGTTATGGTTGCTTATGTTACCATAACTGTCAAATTTCAGGGGTTTTTCGGTTTTACTTGGAACCATAACGTCCCTTTAACAAAGTTTTTTCACTGAATTTCATAGGTTTTTAGTAGCGCAACTTAACCATAACGTCCCTTTAACAACGGTTTTTTACTGAATTTCATAGGTTTTTTGTAGCGCAACTTAACCATAACGTCCCTTTAACAAAGTTTTTTCACTGAATTTCATAGGTTTTTAGTAGCACAACTTAACCATAATATCCCTGACTTCATATACATGTAACATAGAACATACTAACCCCCTTGTAGTGATTTTCATGTCCGCGGACTACCGCCATGTCCGCGGACATATCGAAAATCTGAGCGTGGTGAATGTAAATTTAAATAGTGTGCCCCATTTCCCCCTTGAAGTTGGCTCTGAAAAGAGCCGTTTTTTTTTTTAACAGATGCTTGACAGACACCTGTTATTTTGTATTTTTTTTCTTGTTTTTTTTCTTACTTTACTCCTAAAATCTTCACATAACCTTCTCCAAAGCAACCCTTACATTTCAAAATAGAAAGGCATTTCCCGTAAAAGATAAAGAAATGCCATCTTCTTTAAAATTAACAGCATTACTGGCATCAATATTCTCATTGTTACAGAAGAACATACCAGCTCTAAGCATGAAAGCACACATGCCTCGGTTGATGACACACCTAGCAATGTTTTGCTGAGGACAAAAAACTGAACTATTGTCCCATATTGGCCTAGGTAGTAATCCAGAAAAAATTACTTTCGCATTTGGAAGGATCTTCATTATGGCTTGAACCAAGCGTTCCAAATCAGCCAACAATGTAGGGGCACTGACGTTGCCCAAATGGAAAGCACCATAGTGCAAAACTACCACATGCGGACTGTTCATCGTGGCCATATCCTCACAAACTTGTACAATTCCCTGTACATTGCAATCAGGCACAGTGCTCCACACCACCTCCACTCCTTTCACAACAAAGTTCTTTGCAACATGCCTGCATTCAGCGTACTGCTGTAAACCATGCACAAACATATCTCCGAACACCAACACCCTGACTTTCTCCACTTCTGCCATCTTCACTACACACAGTCTCTTTCAACACAAATCCACAACCTCGACATCTGATTGGCTGATCCGTACAGTCTTCTTTCCATGTTGGATTTGCTGGAAAACCCCGGAAGTAGCACGCCCTGTCCACGGACAGCCGCGGTGTCCGTGGACCGCATAACTCTTCGACACCGGTTGTACCATTTCCACTTTACTCTCTGTGCCATTCCCTCATTGCATACACCTAAGCAATCACACAATACGAATAACGTCTTCAGTACACCCCCATTTTGTGAATTTTTGAACATTTCAGGACAATTATCATTTCATTATTCAACATATTAACATTACAAATATTATATTTTCATCTTGTACTCTGCACACAATGCTATGTTTCTCCATTAGTAGCTCAGTATACTAGATAGAATCCCATAATACAATGCTATTTATATCAATGTATCGTTCAAAGCACTAATAACGGTATGATATTTATTGCAATATCCTTGACACTTCTTTTGCAACATTATAATAAAAATCCCTAGTACACAAATTCCATGAAAAGTACATACATATGTGATGTCATCAGTGATGTCATCAATGACATTTGAAATGTCATCTTTGATGTCCTGGGTGTTAGTCTTAGCAGTGCACGGTGGTGGCGCGAGTTATGGTTGCTTAGCTTACCATAACTTGCGAATTGCACTGGTTTTTCGGCTTTACTTGGAACCATAACGTCCCTTAAACAAACTTTTCTTATTAGCACGCAAACAATATACAAAGATGTAGTGTAAACAGCAAGTTCTCACAGATGGCTTTACACAGAATGTTGCAAAGTAAGCATTTATGCTCGTTCACAGTGAAGGTCAGCTGCTTCCATTTTTTTCTCGAGCCCCGGAGAGGTCCACGACTCCCAGTATAAGGTTCTATTTTTTTTTTACCTTGACAGACAGAGATTGTGCTGAAAGACTTCTTTTGAAGAAGTGAAGCAAAAACGTAAGACACGATAAAGATGACATTTCTGAAACGAAACCACTTTTGTATATTATATCACTTTGAGAAAGATTGTTGGCACACGCGGAGTCGTATTTTGGGACTGCACTACATTTGGACAATGGAAAATGCAATTATAATGTAAGTAACCCTTTAGATTATTTTATACTGGAATATAATAACAATAGCGTGGCATTAAAGCCCGGTCAAGTTGTACTTGTTCGTTCAATGTGGCATATTGTTTTCTACCGCGCACTATCACCGCCGGATTGATCCCCTGTCGTTTAGAGGGCTCTGAAAAAGGCAGACAACACAGGGTGGGTTAATAGAAATAATTTAACTGGTCTGTAGCCGGTCAAGCGCTCTACTCGCTGTGCCACTTCACTGTAGCCGGTCAAGTGGCACAGCGAGTAGAGCGCTTGCTTTGACATCCGTGCACAGTTTGCTAACGCAGGTTCGAATCCCGGCACGGCCAAACTCAGCCTTTCATCCTTCCGTGGTCGATAAATGAGCACCACACACCGTGGGTAATAATAAGCAGTGCTGAGATACCTGACAGTTCTTAGTGCTATATAAATGCGAAAATATTACTATTTTATTATTAACATACTCCGTTGCACTATCTTCGCTAGCAAATAGTTTCACGCCCTAATAAATAAAATGAATACTTTTAATAAAGATCGGCTGGTGAGACTAATTTATGTTTTTTAAAACAGGTTTGTTGCCCCATTTTGCCAATGTCACGATTTTCAGACTCCAGCGGATGGATTTTTCAACTGCCAGGTGCAGCTCCATGTAAGCAACTTCATGACCCTCATCATTTTATGGGACAATCGCCAAGGACCAATATGCCCTTACGCAGTACTAGCGGCTAGAAGCAACATACCAACCATTATGGTGGTCTAATGCCTCGTTGTTGGAGCAACCTTCCGATTATCAGTGCGACCATTTACTGCTTTTATCATAAACCAACAGCCTATCTACATCAAAGGAACAGTGCATGGCTCAAAATAAACTTTTGCTGATCGACAGCAGAGACAATTGCGAATCGCTGAATATTCACTAAACATTTCATGTGAAATAAATGTACTTTACCAAATGTACAATCCTGCTGTTTACTTTTAAACCACAGTTTCATATTCCGAATTGTGGCTCACTTTGTTCTAAGCTGATCTAACACCCTCTGCACCGCAAAGGAACATCGCGTGGCTCAACATGAACTTTTGCGGATCGACAACAAAGACAAATTGCTGAATATTCTCTAAACATTTGATGTCAAATACATATACTTTACAAAATTTACAATCTTGCTGTTTGCTTTTAAATCACAATTTCATATTCCGAATTGTGGCGCGCTGTGTTGTGACATAATGTGTGTTGTCTTCCGGGTTCTGTGTAAAGTCGCGTAGGACTGGAGATGACTGGGCGCGTTTGATAACGCACCCTGTAACGTCACGGAGAGAGATGGGGAATATGAATGCTTTCATAATGTCAGGCTTAGGGGCGGGAGATATGATTTAGTGTCGCAAAAGCAAGTCAGCCAGGTCAATAGCACCAGTCATAGGATTATCACATAATGTCGGCGCACACCAGCCTGATTTATCGTTTGTTTAGTGGACAAAAAGTCGGGTGAGGCCCATAGGAAATTGTACTATCAGCGGACAAAAGGAGGCTTCGTAGAACACTTTCAACCTGACAACGAACAATACAAACAACGTTCTCAGAACACCCCCATTTTGTGTAATTGCAACCATTTCTGGACACCGCAAGTGTTCTTAGAGCACATTCAACTTGACAGATTTCAATATGGACAGCGTACTCAGGACACCCCTAGTTTGTGTATTTATGAACATTTAAATACACCGTGAGTGTTTTTAGCTCAATGTTGCCTTCCTTGCGAACAAAAAGGACACATACTCCGTCCTCTGAACACCCCACCATTTAGTTTATTTACAAAATGTCAGAACAGCCGTGTTCTCCGCGGACAAATCGAACACAACAAAAGTGTATAGCACATAAAAAAAAAAAAAACATTGAACCTATCTCATACTCCCCCACCCTCCCCAAACACTCTTACACACCAACACACTCCACTAAATACAATTTTTAATCCAAGTTTCACCGCGCTGTACGCAGTCGACAGCAAATACAAGATGGTGGGCGCGACAGAAAATCTGACGCGCATCACGCCCCACGCCACCCAATCAGCGAACACGTTGCATGTCCGCGGACATGACGCAAGCCCATGGGCCAATCGGGGTGCTGTCCACGGAGCGAACAGGGAAGTCCGTCCGCGAAGCGAACACAGATATCACTAATTTTTTTGCCATACATTTTGGTCATTTTAAAAAAAAAACTACTGGACGGATTTACACCAAATTTGCAAAAGCACGCTTTCTGGACCAAGCCGCCGCTCCTGCCACAAATTTGGTGTAAATCCGTCCAGCGGTTCGGGCTGTAGCTGTGCGCAAAGTTTTTTCCCATTATGTCTATAGGAAAAAACAAAAGTTTTGGGACCCCCCCTATAACTTTGCCCCCCCTGGACCAAACCTCTCCAAACTTTGCAAAATTCAGAGTGGGCCATATACTTTTTTTGCAAAGTTTGGTGAGGATTCATCCAGAGGGAGCGAAGTTATAAGCCAGCCAAAAAGTGCTCTTCCTATGGAAACACCAACTTAACCATAACTACCGCGTCCATGTAATATATATATATATATATATATATATATATATATATATATATATATATATATATATATATATATATATATATATATATATATATATTGTGAAAGTGCGTTTGTGCGTTCGGGGGTTGGCTCCAGTCCCATGATAGTTGGTGGGCTGAAATTTTGGCCCAAGGTCGGCATACCAGCCAGGGGTGTAGTGATGATAGTGAAATATGACCAACCCCACACATTCACCATGTACAGGGCAGGGTCTGGCCCTCTGCTATCAGTATAGGTGATTTCGGGAGTTTCCAAACTTGCAATTGTTGGCTCCAGCCCCACAACAGTTGGTGCACTGAAATTTTGGTCCGAGGTCGGCATACCAGTATGGGGTGTACTGTCGAAAGTGAAATTTGACCAATCCCACCCATTCATCCTGCACAGTGGTGGAGCGGGGTCTGGACCTTTGCTATCGGTATAGGCAATTCTGGGAGATTGCTGATTTTGCGGTTTTTCTAAAATAGGCAGTTAGGACATTATATAACATAGACAAGGCTATAGCAGACCCCGACGTGCATGTCAGCTACAGACCCGGGCTACACCGGGGGGTATAGTTAATATGGCTATAAGGGAAGGCCAGGAAGGTGAGAGGAGAAAGCAGTGCTACTCCCTCCAAACCATGGCACCCAATTTCTCCTAATTTCACACCCAGCCTTCAAGTGCTTTATTGTAAATACATGTTTTCTATTTTTACAAATACATACTGTTGGATCTTAAACCTTATGAGTGTGGTTCTGCAATCGACTTTATGAGGGTGGTTCTACAATCGGAGTGCAAATTGTGGTGTTAAAACCAGGTGTAAAAGTGTTACATACTTTATAACACCAGTATTCATGCTCCAGACAATGTGGTTTTGGCAGGCAAAGGGGGTGTTATCTCCCTCCCTGCCGATGCAGCCGGAGGAGGGAGAGAGGATCAAGGCCTGCAAGTGGTCCGGGCCGAGGAGCGAAATAAATAGACGACATGCTCTCTCTGGCTCGTGTCCGGTACTGCCTGCCTTTTCGACGGGGCGGGCCCTTTATTATTATGCGCCTCACGTCACTGCGCCTGTGGGACGTGAGGCGTACATAACATTCCTCCTTTTTTCTTTTTTTGCCTCCGCCTGGGACTGCCTGTCTCCATCAGTCCACATTTGTCGGGGCACCCTCTTGAACCACGAAGCGTTCCTGGTGATCGACTGGTGCCCTCGGGCCGCTGTCACCATCGCCCCTTCTATTTGGGTCCCTGTCCTGGGTACACTGTCATACCATGTTTCCAGCTTGGTCTTAGTGGGGTTTCGCAACATCAAGACATGGTCTCCGACCTGGTGTCCCGACCTTCTAGCGTGCCTCCTGACACTCATGTGTTGGTGATGTGGTATGGACGAGTTTATCACTGTCCCATACATGAGGTCTGCCAGAGGTAGACCTGTGGAGCTGTGGGGCATCACTCGATAGTTCCATAGAAATCAACTCTCCAGGGGCTGGCTTGGGCCCTGGATATTTGTAACACCTTGTTGATGGTCCGCATGAACCTCTCCACATCGCCGTTCGCCTGTGGCCACCTGGGCGTAATGTGGTGAAATTCGATGTGCAAGTCATCCAGGTCTTTCTTGAGCTCCATCCCCTGGAATGGCGGTCCGTTATCACTCTTGATGCGGCTTGGCAGGCCATGTGTAGCGAACATTTTCTCGGGTGCAGGTATCACAGTTTCTGCTGCTTTCAAAGATACAATTTCCACTTCTTGGTACCTTGAGTGGTCGTCGATGGCCACCAATAGGTATGTCCCTAATTGAACTGTGCAAAAGTCAACGCTGATTGCGTCCCATCTTGATGACCCACGCTCTGCCGACTGTATAGGTTCAGGGTTTGGCGGTGCTCCTATGATTTGGCAAGGGAGGGAGGATGTGATGATTTCCTCAACCTTGCTATCGATGTGAGTAAACCACACCCGGTGTCGAATACTGGCTTTTGTTCTGACTATCCTCTGGTGGCCTTTGTGTGCCAGCGCCACGATTCTGTCCTACAGGCTGCTGGGGATCACAATGCGGGCTCCCCTCAGGATCAACCCTTTGCTGGTGACAGACAGATCCTGTCGTACTGGGAACATTCCAGTAAGGAAGTCTCTGGCTGCCGGTGTGCGGTTGTTTGCATGGCGGAGGAAAGATTTCCACTTGCCCGATATGATGGTCTTCTTGATCAAGTCACAACAGGGGTCAGTGTGCGTGGCTTCCACAATGTCTTCGATGCTGACTGCCTTGTGCATCATGGTGTGAATGATCTGGCATATGTGCTCTTCTGTCTCACTTACTTCTCCTACGGTGGTCCTCGGATGCCTGGATACGAAGTCCGGCTGGATTGTCCATGCCCGCTTGGTAGCTCAACTCGAACTCATATTGTTGCAGGTGGAGCAGCCACTTCCCAATTCTGGCCGGGGGGTGAGATGATGACCCCGTGAAGATCGGGATGGGTGTCTTGTGATCTGTGTAGGCCCTGAATTTTCATCCATAGAGATAGATGTGGAAATGGCGGCAGCCCAACAACACCGCTATGGCTTCCTTCTCGATGTGCGAGTACCGCTGTTCAGTTGGTGTGAGGGTACGGGATGCATTTGCGATGGGCTTCGCCTCGCATGTCCGAGATATTTGAACAAGGATGGCCCAGAGGCCGACAGGGCTGTCATCGATGTACAGTTCAGTTGTTAGTGTTGGGTCATAGTATGCCATTGTTGTTTTGGCTGAGAGGGACGTCCTGATCAGCTCGAACGCCTCCTGGCAGTCAGGGCTCCAGTCCCATTTGGTGTTCGATCTGGTAAGTTCCCTGAGTGGCTGGGACATTGTTGCCAGGTTGGGGATGAACCTCCCGCAGTAGGTTGCCATTGCCAAGAAGCTGCGTGTCTCTGTAGGTGTTGTTGGGGGGAGGCCTCCTTTATGTCTGCAACCTTTTGTGGATCAGCGGACACTCCTGCGCTGTTAAAGACGTACCTGAACATTTTTATTTCCTCCTTCAGGAACTCGCATTTGTCCTGGTGGATGGGTAGGCCTGCGGTATCCAGCCTGCTAAGCACCGGTTCGAGGAGGTGCATGTGTTCCTGCCTGTCGTTGGCGTGGATGAGGATGTTGTCACTGGCATTCAGTACTCCTGGGATGCCCTGTATTACTTCCTGGATGGCCTGCTGGAATACCTCTGCCGCTGAGGAGATGCCGAAACTCAGTCTCTTGTACCGTCGTAGGCCCAGGTGTGTGGAGAAAATGATGATGTACCTTGAGTCGCGGTGTAGTTTTCACTAATGGTACCCGGCATTCAGGTCAATTTTCGAAAATCAATTTTGTCAATTTTGACCCTGTGAGGTCCCTAATGATCTCATTTAGCGTGGGGGTGATATGCCGCACACTTTTGATCGCTGCGTTTGGCAGGCACATGTCAATGCAAATCCTTACTTTCCCCGGTTATTTCGACTTCTTCGTTACCAATATGGGTGAGACCCAGGGCGTTGGTCCTGTGACCTGCTCAATGATGCCATCCTTTTCGAGTTCTCGTAGTTCCTTTTCGACCAGGTCTCTCATATGAAATGGGGTCCTTCTGTGGTGTACCGCCAGGGGCTGTACCGTCTGGTCGGTGTGAAGCTTTATGAGCCTGCCTTTTAAACAACCAATGCCATTGAGGATGCCCAGGTACATCCCCAGGAGGTTGGAGATGTCCGTTGAATCTGTGACATTGCAGATTAAACAGATTAGTCCTAGGTCCTCTGCTGCATCCCCACTAAGTAGACATTCAATTCCTGCATTGACAATGTATATCTTTGACTGACGGTCTCTGTCACCCCTGCTTAGTTTTGTTCAGAAACGTCCTTCCACTGGTAGTTGGGTTTTGCATCTGCAGGCAAACAGAAGTGTGTCAGTTGGCCAGAGGCTAGGTCAGGGACACAGTGTCCTGAACTGCCTGCCTTCTGGCAGGGCGGTCACTTTATTATTATGCACCTCACGTCACCGCGCCAGCAGGACGTGAGGTGTACGTAACAGTGGGAACACGTAACATAATGACTATTTCTGCCACCTTTTCCCGTTCCCAGTCAGCCTGCCAAAACCGAATGGCTTTTGGCCAGAATGTCATTTTCATGCTGGTGAAAAACCATTGGATTGCTATGATACTCATCCCGCTTTTAGAACCTGGCAAAAGCAGTGGATTCCGTAGGAATCCACTTTTAATGACTCCTGCCATGCATACATGGCAGAAATTGCGTGAGCTATTTAGACTTGTTTGCACTATGAAGTACAGAAAATGTGTTATTCTGGAACTGCAACGTTCAACAGACTTTTTTTCACAGTGCGAAGTCCAGAAATGAAAGGGTGGACGGCCGTGCTCATAAGTCTACATGATGGTGTTCTTCTCTGTGCCATTTTAACTTTGTGCAAAATGGTGCATGTTATCTCTTAACTGTATAGTGCTTACTGTTTCCTCCATCTCTGAATCACCCACAGCCAGGCTTGAGCTATGGTAAAATAACAAAGGGAATGTGAAGCATGTACTAAGCAGGTAAAGTGGAGGATCTACAGAGTGGCAAAATGTGGGGGATTTAGCGACAGAGGGTGTGGTAAATGCACCAACTCCCTAATGAAGTCCTGTACACTCCAAAAATGTAGATTGACACCGCCACACCACCACTTGTAGTCCTGTGATAAATCCACTGAACTGGGTGGCAGTATGGCAATAGGGTTCAGTGGCGTTCCCATGGAAGACCTAGGCAATACCACCAAACTTGTAATGAGGCTCAATGTTTGTCAATAGAAGAAATCGGGCCTCATTACACGGTAGGCGGAGAACCATGGCGCTATTAGCGCCATGGTTCAAGCCGGTAAAATACCGGCACCGCCTTGGTGGAAAGGGGAATTACCGCCCCATTCCAAGGTTGGCGGGGCGGTAATTCCCCCTTCCACCATTGCCCTTCCCCATTCCCATTTTTGCCCAATAGGGCATAATGGGAATGGGGAAGGCGCTAATTACGGCACTGCAAATTGCGGTACCGTAATTAGCTCCCTGGGTCCCTTTGCGGGTTGGTTTTTAACGCCTGCAAAAAGGGGCCTCGTAGTAAGGTGGTAAGGATTTACCGGTACTGGTAAAATACCGTTACCGGTAATCCCTTACCGCCTACCGTGTAATGAGGCCCATTGACTTTTGTAGTAGCTCTGGGAGCATTAAACCTACTATGTTACTTTTACTTTAGCAGCGACTCCCTCAAATTTGAAACGACCCCTAGACGTTAAGGCCAAGCACTCTGACGTGGATGCACATTTCTCTTTTAAAAAGGCAAAGCAATGAGCATGTCTGCAAGATCTGCCGGATCTTTTGATGGGAGGGATATTTGATATTGTCATGGACAATAGTGTTATAAAGCAAGAACAGCTGTGTGGAAGACACTGGTGGGCAACTCTAGACCATTTCACTAGCTCTTGTAGCAGCAAAGGAATCTTTCATTTTTCTTTGCTTTAGGTTAAGATCCCAGCAATGAATTGTAAGGCAAACTGCCCGTACTGTCAGGGGCGGCATGGAGAATAGCCACCCACGCATGTTGCCACTATGCCAGCGCCTGCAGCACAATCGTCCCATTCAGTTAAACGAACAACACATCATTGAGTGATCTCGCATTGTATGTTGACTAAAACCAGGCCTAGGCAGGGATTATGGGTAATGTACGCTCTACTTACAATGCCTACAAAGACCAACAGCACTCTGGATGTTCTCTCAGCCTTTCATTGTAATGTTGGGTTCCTAGGGAAGTGGAAAGAGGAACACGGAGACTCATTGGCTCTGCTGTCTCCCTTCTTCTCATCTGCAAACACATTTATCTGTAAATCAATCTCCTTGAAACTGAAATATGAGAGGATGCCTTCATTTGCCAAGCAATTAACAAAACCCACGGATACTGTGCTAGCTTTAGACCTCCATATTTATCAATTCCGTCTGCTGAAAGTTCTTTAAAGGCCTTGTGAAGAGTTAAAAAAAAGTCAACGGTCAGATGCTATCTTGAAATCACTTTTCCAGGAACGCGCCCCTATTTCCATACACTGATCCTCAGAGAAACATCATCAAAGCTCTGATTTTTTTTGTTGCAATAACAGTTTATTATTTCCTGATATGTACGAATGGCGAAACGAAAATGTTTCTGGCATTCACGTGCTGGCTCCTGTGCAGTGCAACTTGTGGCGCAGATCAAGCTGAACACATGGGCCACGCTGCCATCCATTTTGAAGAAACGGCGAGGGGATTAAACGCCGCGCAATTCATGTATGCGTTATTACTATGACTATTCATGAATAGCAATTGTTTTATTTGATTGGACGGCTTAGGGGAGGTGTGAGCTGATGCACCAAAAGTGAGCAATTATAACAGTATGCGAATATTTTGATTGCGTCATGCTGTCTTCACACTTTTGCACACATGTTGTAAGTTGTATTACTCTGCATGCAGATATATGCAAAAGATATATATTTGTTACATGATTACATAAAGAGCACAAGAAACAGGCATTGCCAAAGCCAACAGTCTTGGCTTTTGTGTAGGCATGTGATAGGCATTTGTCAAACACTGCAATAACAGTACTAACTGGCCATGAGATATCAACAGCTGCCAATTGGGGTGAGTACCTGGGATTATGACACTGCCTGGCAACTGCCTATCCCATGCTGATACAAGATCCATATCTGTTGGCTTTGCCAATGCTAATTTTTAAAAGGAATACCGTGCAAGAGACGGATGCAGCGGCAAATGCTAGCCCACTGAAAAGGTACCCAACACACCCTAATTTTGGCTACCTGCACCCATTGTTTTCCGCACAGATTGATGTTTTTTGTAGCCCAATTGTGTGTATCACTGTGTTATTCCCACCAATTTAATTCACGGTGTGCACCTTATGCATGCATTTTACATGCAGTTAAAGGTATAACCTGCCGCTGCATGCCTATCTCTAGAATAATAAAGCGACTGTTGGCTCATGTTAGTTTTAAGAAGTGTGGGGATGACAAACTCTGGATCAGTTGGGCACTGGTAGGGTATGATGGTCCAATGGTCGCTGTTGAGCGATTTAATCAATTATATGGTCCAGTCAGGTCTTAGTCATTCATTTATTTATTTTTGGTTAATTAGCACCAAAGAAAACATCATTGTAGAAATAAATGACATGTTTTTGACATGGTAAATCGCTACAAAGCCGACGCGCGTTTCAACATAAGTCTTTTTCAAGGCCAAATGAGTTAAGGGGTGGGCTTCAAGATGCTGTAGGCTGGTCCTCCCAGATAAGGGCGCCAGGGGGGCTGGATAGCCGATCGTTGGCCGGGTCCGGCGAGTTCGTTGCATGCAAGCGTTCTTGGAAATCCGTGTTAGTTTTAATGTTATATTATGTTAAGTTGATGTATGCTGTGCACCATTACCGTTTTCATGGTTCTCCAGGCTCTCCCGCAGCTCGGTATGGTAAAGTGGGCTGGATTGGCTAGTAGGGAGAGAAGGATAGGATAGATGTTATGCTCATCTGTTGATGCGTGCAGAACCAGGAGTGCAGGTTTTCTGAGTGTGCTTTGTTTTGTGCACTGGGGCTTGTATTCGGAAGGGCGCCATCCAGTGTTTGAGTTGTATGCTGTCAGGTTTTATTAGTTTTATAGTTTGGCTA
The DNA here is from genome assembly GCF_040938575.1 of Ambystoma mexicanum. Lineage (NCBI taxonomy): Eukaryota > Metazoa > Chordata > Amphibia > Caudata > Ambystomatidae > Ambystoma > Ambystoma mexicanum. The sequence goes on along the minus strand of NC_090928.1, from coordinate 84,620,860 downwards.
TGGAGTAATGTGTGGTTTGAGTGTTTTGGTTGGTTGTTTTGCTTGTCCTCTGGGCATGTGTGGTAGGTGAGAGGTGTAGGGGTATGGAAGAGAGAAGGAGGGTGTTTAGTTGGTTTTGTGTGGTCTCTGGGTATTGTGTTGCTATAATATTGTTTCTTTCTGTGGGCATTTATCCAGTTTTTTCATTGTTCCAGGGTTACAGTTTCTAGAAGTGGATATTGTATGAAGTTCGGCTGGTCCGCTTGTTGGGGCTGGGTTTTCTTTAGTTGGTATATGTTTTTCTTGGCTATTCGAATAGTCAGGTTTTCAGTCATTTCCTGAAAGTTAGGTGGCCTGCAATCGTTCTTATTTCTTTCAGGATCGAGTTATATATTTTGGCTATCAGATGGGATAAGGGGATTCCTCCAAATGTTCTTATGACGAGTTTGGCGGTAACCCTTAAATGCGGCAGTAACGCTATTACCGCCACATTTAAGGGTCCGCCAGATCACAAGTACAAATACTGCCGGCACCATTATAGCCAGCGTAAGTACAGCCGGCTGTAATAGCGCCGGCAGTAAAAGCGCCGGAACCCAATCGCGCAATCAAAGAGCTATCACAAGTCTGGCGTAGGCGCTATTAGCGCCAGAAAACCGGCGGATAATCCGCCGAAAATACCCCCACCCAAATGCTGGAGGTAAAAGACCACAGGAGACACAGGAGACAGCAAAAAGTGCCCAAGTGAAACCAATGCCAATCAGAGGCCTACAAAAGGACCCACCCATGCTTGACACACACATCCAAACACCATGCTGCCATTTGGAGCCGGGAGCCCTGACGTGGGCAACTACCTGCTGCGCATGGAGCCACAGAGGCCAGCCAACCAGTCCAGGGCACTGGGAGCACAGGGGGTGGTGGGAATGAGGAGAAGGAGGAGGAGAGCAACACCAGCAAGGCGGACAGCCATCCCGAGGGTCAGGCCAACACCCTGGGCCCTGACTGATCGGCAGTCGTTGACCGAGTATAGTCTGGACATGGCAACCATCACACAGTTGCCGGACCCAATCCAGGCAGCCATAGACAGCTGTACGACTATTAGCACTGCAGTGCCCCTGCTCATGTAGCTTGAGTACGTGCCACAACACCTTGGGACTGGCAGCTACCAACTCACCGGTGCCATGATGCATGCCATGTACCAGTCCACCCTCAGTGCTGTAGTGGGACAGGTGCTGGACGAACTGTTGCTCCCCACCCTTTCACACCTTAGTCATCCCACCCTGGCCACCCGACAGTCATTGCAATGGTGCATGAAAGTAGGCACATCCACAAGAACACAACACACGAGTTGCTTGATCCACGACAATGTGCATCCCTGAAACAATGTGTCCTGAATGACCAGTCACATGCCAGGATTAGTCGACATAACAGTGAAAAATGGCAAAAGCAACACCACCGAAAGGGAATGCCAATGACACATGGCCTAACAAAAAGTTGCATGCACACGCAGATGCAAGTCTCCCCTCATCCAGCGACAAGGGACGGACCCGATACAACTAGACACGGGTGTGGTGCTTACAGTAAGTAAAGCAAAAGTGATTCCAGGACTCAGCGCCATCAGATATATGCTCGCTTAATTGTGTTGCATTGTCACACATTCAAAAGCGAAAAAAGCCCATAAACGATAACATATTTCGGCTATGCTAAGCCTTTTTCAAATCTGGGCCAAAGTAGTATGAGACAAATCCACAAGACTATTGTCACTGTAGTAGTAACGGGGTAAGATCCCCAGAACAGAATCTTCACTCTGCGAACAGGCAGTCACACGCGTCGGCATAAAAAACGCTTTTTTTGCCGACGTGTGTGACTGCCTGTTCGCAGAGTGAAGATTCTGTTATATAGGAAATTGGAATTAGTCCGAGCCTGGCGCAGGTAGACTAATTGCACATTGTGTTAAAAGGGATCTGAGCCTGACTGAGGGGGATCCAAGATCTGAGCCCAGCTGAGGGGATCTGGGGTGATATGTGAGTCACCCAAGAAAGAATATCCTACGAGAAATTGAATGTATAAATCATTTTTGAACATTGTGTTGAGAGGATCTGAGCACGGCTGAGAGGGATCCGAGGTTTGTAGTTTGTAGTTTTATTTATTTATAACGCCCAAACCAACAGGCCCGGAGGCATCAGGGCGCAATTTGTACAAGGTTACAGATATGCAGGTATAACAGAGAAACATTAAACATTTACACATGGGATCCGATATGCAGGTATAACAAAGAATCCTTATATACATTTACAAGAGGATCTTATATACATATGTACAGTAGTTTCAGTGCCGATAGGTGATAGTAGCGGTCGGCAAGTCAGGGTAGGTCAGGAAGAAGCGCGAAGCCGGCCTTAAAGCTGGTTGAAAAGCCAAGATCTAGTATTGGCTTTGAAGGTATTGAAAGAGTCTTCCGCTCTAATTGAAACAGGGAGGGAGTTCCATAACTTGGAAGCTAAGACGGGGAAACTTGAGCCCCCTGCTTTTTGCAATTTAAATCTGGGGATCGCTAGACAGTGGGATTGGGCTGTTCTTAGAGGTCGGGAGGTAGAATGGCGCGACAGTCGACTACCAAGGTAGATCGGGGCTTTGTTGGCTAGGCATTTGTGCGTAAGGGCGAGTGTTTTGAGTGAAATTCTCTGTTTGACAGGTAGCCAATTTAACTTACTTCTGGTTTCTGTGATGTGGTGGTGTCGGGGAATGTTTAAAGCGGCACGAATGGCGTTGTTTTGTGTCGTTTGAAGTCTGTTCAGGTTCTCTTGGCTCGTGCCAAGATAAAGAGCACTGCAGTAATCAATTTTAGCCACAATAAGGGTTCTCGCTAGCGTAACGCTGTTAGACGTAGTGAGGAATGGTCTGCAAGCTGCGATAAGTTTGCATGTGTATGCAGACGCAGATCTGACAGCATTAGTTTGTCGGGTTAATGAGAGTGTGGCATCAAGGTAGAAACCTAACGTTTTGGTATCTTTTGAGACACGAATGATATTACCATCTATGTTGAATGACTGATAGGACGGCTCTAGTCTGCTCAGGCGTTGTGCAGTGCCCAAGATCAGGAGCTCCGTCTTGTCATCATTCAAGCACAGCTGATGTTGGGCCATCCAGGCTTGGATGACCAAGTAGACGTCGTTAAGGGCCTTGGTGTCACCTAGATAATCACCAGTGATGGGGATGAGTATCTGGGTGTCGTCCGCATAGTTGGTATAGGAGACACCCAGATAGTCAAGCACATCAAAGAGTGGTTTCGTGAAAATGTTATAGAGTGTACAGTGAACAGTGAATCGTCTAAGAAGTTGAGTACTTGTGAAAATCTGAAGGAACTTATCGTTTGTCGCATCAGGACCGCTGAATGAAGAGACTTTGAAAGAAAAAAGCCAAAGAGACTTGGCAAAGGCAAAGAGACTTGGGAACGGAAGGCCTTGATGCTAATGATTGAACTGTATACTCGTGCTATGGAAGCCAGAAAATGTGCTAAGCTTGAATGTACACCTTGTCCTGTGCTAAATACGTGGGGAAGGGAGGCCAATGGCCTGAACATCCTGACATATCATTTTGTGAACACTGCTTTCTTTTTTGTAACATTGTTTCCCACACTATTTGTATTTAGAGGTAAGGATTGGCAATAGCTTTATTAGTATAGGCCATTTATTTTAGGACTGTGTTATTATTATTTAATGCTTGTAGCTTGCTCCTATCTGTAGATTTAGGATTAGATAGGCATTTTCCAACCCCTTTTTTTAGTTCAAACACCATTGAACTGTGGTCACTTGTGTCTGTCTTACTGTTGATACCATGCCTTCCTTACAATACACATATGATGGGACTCAATGAATCATTACCCCTATTACTGTAGGGCATTTGCTGTCAGGGGCGTGATGTGGCCAGTGGATTTATTTTCTTTTCTTTTTCATTTTATTTGGCTAAGAAGCTTCAACAAGGTTTATTTACTTCCTCCCTTTTCATTTGGTTTTAAGGCTCAGTGCTGTTTAGGTTATTTTAAATGGGGCTTGTCAGCTATTCCAAGATGGCATCACCGCATGCCTTTGTGCTATTCGTCTTAACCGATCGGTAATGCTAAACGTGACACATGGTTTTCAGCATTACTTGGGGAAGTCACATGGCTTTTAGGATCACCTTCCTGGGTACATCAAATGCCTGGAAAAGCTTTGCCCGCCACGTCTACTTGTTCATAGACCTAGATTCTGTGTCGTCCGATCCAAGATAAGATGCCATGTGAGTTTGTGGCACTCAAGAATGTATACATTTTACTTCTTTTGGGCATAATGTGTGGGTGAGAATATTGACTTGTTCCCGCATTTCACACTTCTTTTTTCGTGTAGCTATTACCCTTTGAAGATGAAGCATACAGCTTTTCCATCAGCATACTGCTTTTCCATCAGGCTCGTGAGCCCTATGGAAACTATTTACCTCTAATCTATGATAGTGTATGTCTACTTCAATAGTGTGTGTTCCACACTAAACGTTTTAGGATTTAAACTCACTAGGGATTTGTTTTTGTTGGCTTTGTCTAATGGTTAAACGTAGTGATTAAAGTACCTTTCCAGGGAACCCAAGGTGAAAGTTTCAACCACCATAGTCGTTCACCCTATACCATGATTTACTAGTGAATGTATGGCATATGTTTTTTGTGCTCGTGCTATGGGTCTGTTTTAGTTGCCCTTTTTCAAATGAAGGACATTTGTCCCTATACTCTCTGGTGTCAAGGCAGTTCCAAATAGAGTGCTTGGGTGTTTTGGGAAACGGTGGCCATTCACATAACTTGGTGTTGGGCTGCCTGCAACCTTTCTTATTGTTGTTCTTTTAGAATCATTTTAAAAGAGTTCAAACATTTCTTTTGTCCAGGGTTTTTCCTGAAGAAGGCAAAGACACATTTATCAACCTGCCGAAATGTATGGCCTACTGAGTCAGCAGCGATGTGTCTGCAAGGCCCCAGAGGTGCACTTGATCATCTTTTGATATACGTAGATCCTGTTTATAAGGGTCCCTTAATAGTACCTTTAGTAGGTCTTTGTTAGTGACATAGCCTAGGAACGTATGAGGGACCCGTTTGTTCATTTGTCATGATGTGTTTTGTGTTTTTACATGACTTCTATTTTTGTGATTAATGGTTATGTTTATATATGTTTGCTTATTTGTTTTTGATACTAAATGTATTTTGCATTTCCTATGAATCATTAAATATGGACTTGTGCTAGATTAAATAATTTTTTTTTTACTTTTGATAATGTTGTAGGTGATAATTATTTTGTCACCAGTATGGTGGCAATGATTTATTCATTAGGATGCATCACCACACAGAATAAATGTTTAAGAGTTGGGTTTAATTATAAATTACTCCTGGTGGGACAATTCTCTGGTTGTACTGGATGGTTTCCCACGAGTCTCTTCCAGAGTTGGAGTTTGCCCTTAAGTACTAATTGTGGTTCCAGAGACCATTGTCCATGAAGATTCCCAGATTTATTATCACTGTTGATGTCTTTGGTTGGGTTCCAATGCTCGGGGGCCAGGTGAGGGATGTCTGTGTCAGATTGTATTCTCCTTGGGTGATCATTATTTCTGTTTTGGTTGGTTTAGTTTGAAGTTGTTGATTGACATTCAGGTGTCTATATCGGTTTATACCAATAAGGCATTCATTGAGGGCGTTGTCAGGGTTGTGGTTGGTGGTTATCTTGAAGATGAGTTTGGTGTTGTATCCGTAGTTGTAAGCTGTCAGTCCATGGGTTTGAATGAGCTTCATTAGGGGGGTTTTGTAAATGTTGAAGAGGAGTGGGTGAGGATTGATCCTTGTGGTATGCCGTAGGTGATACATTTTGGTCTTTGATGTAAATGGTGCTAGGTGGGTTCTTTCAGTTCAGTTGGTGAGGAACCATTTCAGCCATTGTAGTGCACAGTTTTAAATACTGGATTCTTCCAGTCTCTTGATTAGAGTTCTGTGTTTGATTGTATCAAAAGCCGCTGATATGTCCAGTATTATAGGGTTGATTGGGTGTTTTATCCATGTTTATTTTTAGGTTGTCCCATATGGAAAGGAGTACTGATTTGATTCCTCTCATTCTTCTGAATCCAACGTGGTATTGGTCAAGTTGCTGCAGCGCATGGGCAGCATTTAAGATATGGACCCCTGTAGCAAAACTATGATGATAAATAGCTCATGATGGTGGGTGGCAGTGTAAACTCTAAAATTAGTTATGCCTGAGTTAAGGCATGGTGATATCACACGTGACCACTCCTGAGTAAGCTCAGCTGTGGAGGATGATCTGTGTTCTGGCCATATGGTCTGAGCCTGCAATATGGCCAGTCAGGAACTTGAATGGCCATGCCTCTTCTTTGATCTCTTTGCAAGGGTAGGTAATACCCTCTGCCAGACAGCCGTTCACCTGGCAGCTGCCCTATGACCAGGCATCAAAGGAGCACACCTATTTAAACGGAATACCCTCACACCAGAGTTCTGCCTTTCTAAAGGCCTTTGATCCTAATGGGTCGGGCATGGGGTTAGAGTAGTCAGGACTCTCAGGAGTGCTCCATACAGTGAAAAACATCCACCATTTTGTTTCTCTGCCTCTCTCTTTCCTGTCCCCTCCACTTCCTCTAGCGCAAAGCACTTTGGTTGTGCTGTCAGAAGGGCAAAGTCCACTTCTTTCATGGACTGGGATTGGACCACATAGGTGGGTTGGCTTTAATCCAATCCCCTGTGGATGTATACCTTTAAAAGAAGAGAGAGGGTCTCCCATCACTTCTTTCACTATGGAACAACAACCAACGGCTCCGTGGACCTCTTTTGGAGTGTTCTACTTTTCAACGCCCTCAACCACTCAAATGATGGAGCAGTCCATGGGCAGAGGAAAGCACTGCCTCCTAACCACTCCGAGGGCACATTGGGGGTGACTCTTGCTGTGGACCAGGACCTGCCACAGTGCACCAGAATCTCCCAAGGCTGGTAGCAGACCCTGAGAGGATTCATCCTGTCCTAGAGCCCCTACAGTGTGTCTCACAGCCTCCGAAGGACCAGATCCACTAAGCTCCCTGTCCTGCACCAAACTGGTCACCCTGTTGTCAGACCACCCTTGCTACTCATTGAACCAGAAGGATCCCGCCGGTACTGCCTATGGCATGCCTCCGACCTTTGGAACTGCATTGGCTGCATCTTGAACCAGTTGAATGCTGCATCAGCCCTTGCTAACCCATCACCTGCTAGGCTTGGACCAACTTCTCATCACTGGGATGCAACTCTAACCGCTGGAGATTCACTTGCAGACTCAAACCAGGGGTTATACCGCGACTTGACCCAACTCTCTTTTGAACTGCTGAGTTGCTGAACTGCACACCAAACAGGATTACTGATTCCAATCATCACAGTCTGCCAACTCAAACCGAGGGTCCATCACTCGTTGACCCTTCCTTGCGATTACAACCCGACTCAACTTGGCTCTACGTCAAACAGATCCTGGTGAGTGCCCCACCCTGTTTTGTGAAGGCTGCCTCCAAACAGTGCACCGCTACTGCATTTGAACCTGCTTCTTGCCCCCTTGCTGCTTGGGCACAACCGATTCAGCATACATGAACTGAGCTTGATCCGCTATCCTCACTGCTCGAAGCTGGGTTCGACACTGTTGAACCTCCAGGAACTGTAAAATAGTGCTATTCACTATTAACTGCAGACAACGTGGGTCACTGATTCCCTTTTTGCATCCATCCAAGAAACCTTTCTTTTTAAAAATAACATTGTGATTTTTACTTGCCTTACACCCCTGATTCTTTACTGAAGAGTGCTACAATGTGCTATCATTGCTAATTCTCTGTTCTTTACCCAGGGATTGGATTTTTGTAGTGTTTTTCACAAAGTGTTCGAGACAAAAACCTGCAAGAATTGACAGAAGAAGCCACTGACCTGAGCGGGCTCCCAAACAACAAACTAATTCTGATAGATATGTATAGCACACCACTCTAGTGGACACTGGCCACAGGCATGGCTACCCGCACATATCAGTATACAGGAAGCACTTTGAAAAAATTTGGTCATGCTGTTCACATAATTCTCCACCTGCTTACACCATGCTAGACCTCAACACCTCTAACATCAGAATGCAACACAGACCTATGACAAATCCAGGCATTCGGAACACGTAGCGAGTCTCTAGCACTCACACCATCTCCTGACTCCTCTCAGCATCCATTCACATGCCTGACCGCATGTGTTGCTCTCTACCGGTGTCTGGCCAGCACTGCTAAGCCTCATTTGGCCAAATCCAAACGCGCATCCTAATCGTACTCCATGTCCTCCAACACTCTGGACTATGGTCCTCCGAGGGCATTCCCACAAACAGCACATTGAGACTTTAATAATGGTAAAAGGTGCTATATAAATGACAAATACAATACATTACAATACACGTATTCTGTAGCTTTCTGTTTGATTGAGTAGTTCTTTGTACACGTGGTTGTGCAATATTTGCACATGTACAGCAGGATTGATGTTACAGATTCTTCAGAGCATGGTGTCAAGGGCATGATCATGGGTGTGAGTAGGGTTGTGCATATGTTGTGTAAATCCCAGATGGGGTTCAAGAGGTCTTATGCAGGGATATATTCTTTGATATCAATCCATATGTTTAGGTCACTCAACTGTTCCAACCCTTCCTGAAGGAAGCCAGTCCAAGGGGAAGGGGGGGGCAGACAATGATCATTAGAACCCCGATATCGGTGCTTAAGCAGGCTTTAGTGCCATGTGTGCAAATAATTTTATGCACCCCAGTCTACAGGGTGACATAAGGGGTCAGTTTGTGAATCCAAGCTTGAAATGTCCTGTAATTATTGTATCAAATAGCGTAGTGCTGTCATGCTTGAATCATGTTTCCGTTACAGCCAGAAAATGCAAGGTTTTCTAAACCTATACTACTTGAACATTTTTCTTGTTGGCCAACCATGCATTGGAGAGGATGGGTCCTAGCTGTCAGCTCTTGCAGAACTTAGACTGGCCTGGTTGCTATTGCGATCAAGTTGAACATTAGACGGATGGTCAGACAAAAACACCAGATGAGAGATTGAGCTCTTAAATTGGTTGCCAAAAAGACTGAGGGCCTCATTAGGACCCTGGCGGTAAGGGGTTAACAGCGCCAGTAAAGGTGCCGGTATCGTTAACCCCTTACCACCCTATTATGAGGTCCACTCGCGGGACCCGCTCTGGACGGCTGGTTTTACCAGACGTCCTTTGTGGGTCCCGCAATCAGCCCAGCATGATAACAACGTGCCCGTCATTAGCGGACCCGTTGTTAGCATGCTCCCCATTTCCATTGAGCCCTTTGAGGGCCCGAATGGGAATAGGCATGTACCGGGTCCGGGTTTCCTGGATGGGGAAATACCGGGCCCTCCAAGGTCGGAATGGCCCGGCATTTCCCTATTCAGGGAACACGGACTCGAGTTTGGAGGTAGCCATGCCCTTATTAAGGGCATGGCTGCCTCCAACCTCGTAATGAGCCCCTCAGTAATGAGGATATTGTTTGGATCATTATCAGACCACTGTTATAACAGCTATTAGTACCCCGCAGGAGTGTGGCCTGGGCCTCCTAGCCAATGAGGAGGCTCAGAATGGGGGGCTTTACCAGGAAGGTCATTTGACCAAAATGCCAGGGGTAGCCGAAGTGATATCACACTGTAGAGGAGCAGTTACATTCCTGTGGAGGAAATCCTGCCACTCTACCTCCTATATGCTGGAAACCTGAGATTGTGCCATGCTTGAAACCAGCAGTTGTGACAATACCGTGGCGAGTATTCGAAAGAAGGTAACCACTGAGAAAACCCTATCAAATGTATCCCTGAAGAGATGATAATCTGAGGGACAAACTCCCTGAAGGAATATGAACAAGAGTGAAAGAGAAGCCAGTGACGTCATGAAAGACGAGCATGACGCCCTGAGGATACTGGGATGAAGAGGATGTTTGGATCTTACAGAAACTGATGAAAAAGTTGAGAATCGAGCAAACTTTCATATGTGAATAGAAGATTGCATGTGTGCAAAGATCTGTAGAAAATGCAAGCCATTCAATAACTGTACAGATGCTGCATCGCAAGTAGACTATGTGATCATAGAAGCTGGCTATATGTAGTGAACAGACTGCAGGAAAAGCCACCATTGTAAAGAAACTGGACATCATTGTCATGAATTTAGTAAGCCAGGACACATGGAGAGAAAAGGCGAGAACTGTGATGCAGCAAGAATAAGCTGGGATCGTGGAAACGAATGGCGAGGCAGTCCGACCCGGTGTCAAAGCTGAGGCAGCCAAGTCCGGTTATCTATTCTTGAAGACACCAAACGTGTGAAGCTGAATCATCCCTTGTTAAGGTGCAAAGAAAGAACACCAAGCATTTCAAATTTTATTCATTTAAGACATTTAAATGCTGCAAAGTGGACCAAATCGTGGTCTCCTGTCATGTGAGCCAAGGATGGACATATAGTTGATCGTGGAGTACTTGAACAATGATAGTGCGTGCTTGCACTCCCATATATTCCCAGAGACAAAAATACTCTGCAAGGCCAAGTTCAAAGACAATCTTAATGTCAGAAAGCATGGGTGATGAGAGATGATGGGCTAATTGGGTGGGGAGATCAAGTCATGTCAACATACTGGCACCTGTGTCTGAGTTTACGTACTGCTAAGAGAACCAAATGTTCCAGACATGGCACGACCGTGCCAACCAATTGTAGAGGGCTGTGTAACAAAGGGCCTTATAGTTTGAAGACCAATTATATACTGTGTGCTTAATAGTGTTGTAAATGACATATTTTAGAGGTAGGCATAAGTTTTCCACCTGACAGTAGATAACCAATCACAATTCCAGCCTTTATAGAAAGTATACTTAGATGTTCCCCTTGAACGTATCACAATCCTTCCTAGGTTTTTCTTATTTGTCACGTAGTATGACGTCACCTATGATGAATCTTTAGTATCTAAATGTGTTTTTATGAAAAATGCATTGAGAGCTTGAGCAAACATCTGGTGATGTCCTTTGGAACTCCCTGTCTTAGATAATTGTTAATAAAACAGCAACCTTTGCCATCTTCCTGAGTTGGTGCGATTATTTGGTGTCAGAGTGATTCTGCATCCCCATCCATTGCATGCATGATACACAAAGGGCCCTACGCTCATGTGGTAGCGCTACGGATGGTTGGACAAGATCCAAACTAGTGTGTACCCAGTCTTTTGAACAACCAAGTATCTTCTGCCATTAGCCGGAAGATTGCAGGTTTTCCTGTGGAGAGTGGCCGATAGAAATAAACTTGCAAGAAGAACCAAGACAGTGGGCAGGTCCCCCTGTGAGGATATCACTGCCCGGTTTACAGGGGCACTCTGCGGAGAGAAGGCGAAGTGGTCGGATTGGAGGAGGAGTCGATACCGAAGGCCACGAGTCAATTAATGAAAAAATGGTGATTAGACTAAGGTAAGGGGAATGGCAAATGAAGGGGATGGGATTGTGAGTAAAGGGAAATAATTGTGAAAATGAAAGGTAGTGCCTAGAGTCCTGGCTCAAGGGAGTTTCAAAAGGAGATGTTGCAAATCCCAACAGGCGTAGAGCAGAAATATATAATGCGCTAATAGGTTTGCGTAACGTGACGTCTCAAACCCTGTAGAGAGTACAAAGTAAAGGCGAAAGAGAATAAGGTGATCACAGTGTTTATTAATGTGTAAAGTCAACTAGTTTGTATGTTGTTTGTTGAGTAAAAATATTGAAGAGCGATAGAAGTTGTGAAGTAATTGAAAAAAGTTGAAAAGCAATAGTGACCACCATAGCAAGGTGATTGGTACCAATCAAAAGATAGAGATAGCTAATTAAGAAATTAGAGGCTTTAGCTGCGATTTATGCTGCATGCTCATATTTGTTATTTTAAAGGTGTTGGAAAAGTGGTGTTTTAAGCAAAGGCATAAAGGTTATTTCATAAGTCTGGTAAGTATTGACAGTCAATTGAGACTTGTCATTATGGGAGATATTCCTCTGATGCACTTATGTAAAACATTACCAAAGCATATGCCCAAGCTCAAACAGTATAGTGCGGAATGGGGGAAAGACACAGCAGATAAAATGTTCATGCCATGGCCACAAAGGGGATCGTTGTCAAAAGAGGTATTGCAACTCATGACCACATACTTGCACGCTGCTTACACTGGGAAGAAATTAGAGAAAAGATCAGGGTTTCTAGAGCTCTGGAAAATGTACCAGGAAGAAAGGGACGACCCTCCACCTGAGGAGTGGATGCTTAGACAGCATAAGGAGGAAGATGTTGAGCCTTCAGTTCCCCTTGCCTCTCCCGAAGTAAAAGGTGCTAGTATGGAAGAAATAAGGTTGTACCCTTTAAAGGAGTTGAAAGCAGCGACGGGGTATAGTAACCCAATATACAAACCCCCTGCTTAAAGTAGTGATGATAGTCCAGAGGAGAATAAGCGAAAAGTAGCGATCTATAAAATCATACAAGACAAAGAAGACAAGAGTGAGCGGTCGAATCTGATGACAGATATGGACAGGGAGATTAAGAGATGGAAAGGAGAGAAGAATAAAGCTGACGAGATAGCGCTCGTGCAGAACGAGTGGATGGGAGGACAGATAATAATTAAAATAGATGGCAAAAGCATTGAGGAAATTAGGCAAAGTGAAGATAAGCATGAACTAGAAAGAAAAGACAACGAACGAGAGAAGAGGTTGAAAGAAGATGAGCAGAAAATAAAAGAGCAGGGAACAAAGAGAACAGATATATCAGGAGGAGCAAGAGAAAAAAGAAGAAGAGGCAGAAGAAAAAAGAAAATATGATAATAGACAGAGAGCGATAGAAGACAGGGATAGAAGAGAAAGGAAGAGAGAAGAATTGAAGCACACAAACTAAGGCACAAAGGATTACAGAGACAAAGGGAAGAAGAAGAAAGAAGGGAAGGAGTAAGGAGGGAAGAATGAAGGCAATGGGGAAGAAAGAATTAGAAGGGATGGGAGCAATTGAAGAGAACTAGATGAAGAAATGGAACCAAGAAGAAAACAGTGGGGTCTTGATACCAGTCTCATTCTTATTGATTGATTTATTTATTTATTTATAGAGTGCCTTACATCAAGGCGCTGTACAAAGGAACAACAAAATACAGGATAACGACAACAATAACAGTGGGAGCAGAAATTACATCATGAATCATTCAATAAAACAGTGGAAAGAGCAATTAACTGAAGGCGGGGGAGTGGGACTAGATGTGAGGGGGAAGAGGGGGGTTGGGGATGGAAAGGGCGAGGGAAAATGGAAGGGAGAGAGAGCAGGAGAGGGGAGAGGAGTCAGGGAGGTGGGGGAGGGGAAGTGGAGGCGGCAGCGGGAGTTTTCAAGGAGGAGAATGGAGGAGGAGGGATTTGAGGGAAGTGCGAAATGAGGAGAAGGTTGTAGTAGAGCGATTGTGAGAGGGAGCGAGTTCCAGTGCAGAGGTGCAAGGAGTTGGAAGGATCGGAAACGGGAGGAGGCGTAGGGGGATGGAGGTACAGTGAGAAGGAAATGGTCAGCAGAACGAAGGGAACGGGAGGGGGAGTAGAATGAGGGAAGGGCGGAGAGATAAGGAGGAGCAAGACCATGGAGGGATTTGAAGACAAGGCAGAGAAAGTAGAATTTTAGTTGTGAGTGGAAAGGTAACCAGCCAAGGTAAGAGAACGAGGAAGAACCAATTCTTATTGGAACCAATAGGGCCAATCCCAGAAATACGATGGAACAGAATATAAGAGATTCTTCTGATGAAGGAAGCAATGCCAATGGTATCTAGAGTACTATTGGAAGAATAAAACTTTGATGCAGTGAGCATCGGAGAAAAGATCGATAAGGTCTATCACGAATTAAAGGTAGGTAGCAACTATGGAATTCAAGGGAAGAGGGATCAATCCCTAGTATTTCAATCACGAAGCGAAGAAGGAATTTTGTTCAGTCACGAATGTAGAGCATTGTCCTTAAGCAGACTGAACTTAGACAAAGGTGAGGAAGATAATAGTCACACTAATTGGGGATATGACATATCAGATGAGCAAAGAGAATCCAGTCTTGGGGTAGAAGTAGGGAGCGTGTGCGCCGCTGATGGAAGCCTACAAATGGACAAAGAAGTTAGATGATCGATCTAGAACAACCTAAAGATAGGACACCAGATCCCATAGCATATCCAGAGCATCTCAAGGACGATTGTATAGTGAGAAGGGAGAATCGCCGCCATATGTGAGCAAGTTAAGGGCATTACCGACAAGGAGACAGGCAGGGAAAGACTAATGATGGGGGCCAACTCTGGGTTGAGGTTCACGCAGTTTCCCTTATTGGAAAAAGGGGGAGCAAGACCACAGTATATCCCATGGCCGTAGATGGACAAGGATAATTTAAGGTGCAAGCTCCAGGATTTTACCTCGGGCGCTGGGAAATGGATATATGAATTAGAAAGAATGACAGGAGGAAACACGCTGGCCATAAGGGACATACAAGGTCTCCTGGCAGCTATTCTTAGGGAAAGGGCTGATGACATATGGAGAAGATGAGGATATTCAAGTGTGACAGCACAAAACACAGTGCATGATGCAGCACCATTTAATAATTGCAGAACAGACTTATGGATGGCTCTGAGGGTACAATACCCTGATACATCAGATATGGGTGCAATTATTACACGTAAGATGAAGGAAGATGAAGACCCTATTGCTTACATTCAGGACATTCAGGAGAAATGGCAGCTTGAAACTCGCGATCCGTGGGAAAAGACAGTGGCATTATTTTACTACATTTTATGTAAGGGTTGCCTGAGCCAGTACAGAGACAGATGAAGAAACAAGTGGGGATGGAAGTGAAGCCTTGGGCTGAAATACAGCTGACAATAGTACACCAAATAAGAAGAAAGATGAGACGAGGAAAATCGAGGAAGCCAAATTAGTTCCGAACAAATTGTCTAAAATTGCCATAGAATGGGGCAGTATTGACAAGTGGAAAAGGAATGGGAATGCAGGAAGCAATGGGTGCATCGCAGGCGAGTAATCAGTGCCCGATGGGCCGAGGTGGTTATGGGTTTGTGCCACAAGGCAGAGGTATGGGCTATAGAGGAAGAGGGGATGGATTCCAAAATAATGAAGGTGGATTTCAGAATACACAGAATGAGAATCAGAGAACCCTTGGAGTATTTAACCAAGCGGGATTTGTCAGACGGGCGCAACCAGTATGTTGGACTTGTGGGATGACAGGACACATTGCACACATATGTGGGAGCCAAGGGAATGTACAGAATGGCCTTATTTTCAAGAGGGGAGACAGCTTATCCTCCACCATAAGACTAGAGAAGGGTTCATCCAAGATCACACATTTTATCAGACACAAGCGCTGTGACTACACCAGGTACAGCAGCAAGAGGGAGCGCAAATGAATCCACCACAAGGGCAGTCGCAACAAGCCCCTATGCAGACACAGCAGTATGCAAACACAGGACAAGTGCTGACACCCAGAATGGGAGGTGTTGCTGTGGTAGGAGGGAATCCTTTCACAGGGATGGGGATGAGCCTGCACCCACAATAGGACAGCTAACAGGGTGACGTGCTGTGTTCAGTACTATCTGTGCCACCAGACCCCCAAGAGGAACCAAGGGTTGATGTGACGATAGGAGGCAAATCTTTTTTATTCTAGTAGACACTGGAGCTACTCGTTCATGTATACGAGAGGGAAAATATCCAATGTCAGGAATTGTCTTGAATGCTCAAGGGTTCTCT
The DNA here is from genome assembly GCF_040938575.1 of Ambystoma mexicanum. Taxonomy (NCBI): domain Eukaryota; kingdom Metazoa; phylum Chordata; class Amphibia; order Caudata; family Ambystomatidae; genus Ambystoma; species Ambystoma mexicanum. The sequence continues at coordinate 84,605,083 of NC_090928.1, read as the reverse complement.
GGAGCTACGAGTTGAGTTTCTTTTACTAATGAATTACTAGTCTCTATAGGAGAGTGTGACATCTCTGTTCCTTTGTTATGTTCATGACAGATACCGGTTAACATTTTGAAAAGAGATTTATTGACAAAATTAAACATGACGGTTTTATTCACTGATCAAGGAATTGTGTGCTCCACTCCAGTGATACACTATTTAATGTGCGCAAATGTATGCTGGCATTTACAGGGCAAGTGGCTCTGTAAGGCGTTCTAGTAGATCCAGAATTTTTTCTGTATGGAGTGAGCATTCTACTGGCATGTTTGCCTGGTTTAGTGGGAACATTTGTGAGGATACCTGATGAGTTTTGTTTAGACCACAAATACCTATGAACGAAGACGGGGGACAGACTATCCCTATAAAATTGTAATCAGCTATAGTGCAAAGGGAAATGGCAATGCTCGAAGGAGTAGATGATGATGATAGACCATGGAGAACAGTGATAGCTCTCGAGGAAGGGTACAGATTGACTCACATTACTGATGACGACATGTTCAGAGAAGATTAAACAGACAATGGCCCTCATTACGATACCAGCGCTAAACCATGGCACTATTAGCACCATGGTTGGTGCCGGTATTGTAACGTGTCCGCCATGGTGAAATGGGGAGATACCGCCCCATTCCAAGGTTGGGGGGGCGGTATTTCCCCATTTCCCCATGGCCCTTCCCCATTCCCATTTTTGCCCCATAGGGCATAATGGGAATGGGGAAGGCGCTAGGTACGGTACCGCAATTTGCAGTACCATACTTACCGCAAAGGTCACTTTGCGGGTCCCTACTTTAACGGCTGGTCTAGACCGGCCGTTCAGGTCGGGTCCTGCAAAGAGACCTCGTAATTAGGCGCTAATGGGTTAACGGCGCCACAGCCTTTTACGGCGCGGTTAACCCATTAGCGCCAGGGTCGTAATGAGGCCCAATGAAGTAGTGTTCTTTATGAGCATCACGTACTGGATAAAGATAGAAAAGAGGGAAGTCCCACAGAGAATGGCGATAATGCGGCAGCATCCAGCATTTTTTCAGGAAGACTTAGAAAAGAGTCCTTTGGACCACAGGCCCTTATGACGTAGGTTTATTAAAGGGAATAGGGGAGGTTAAAATAAAGCCAAGAGTAATTTTACCACGAGCAAGACAGTACCCCATGTCCATAGAGGCTGATGAGGGTATATTTCAGACTACCTCTGCACTGATGAAACAAGGAATTCTGGTGCCATCGGAATCATCGTGTAATACGGCGGTGTATCCGATCAAAAAATCTAAAGGCGTGTCATGGAGATTTATACAAGATATGAGACTGATTAACCAGATTGTAGATGCAGAGTTTCCTTTAGTTCCTAACCCGGCGATGATACTATGCAGTATTCCAGTGGAACCTCGATATTTCGGGTGATAGATTTGAAAAATGCGTTTTTCTCGATCCCGTTGCACAAGGACTCACAAGACTTGACTTCCTCAATGTTACACCAGACTCGGCTGAAATATACTCATTTGCCAAAGGGGTACTATAAGTCCCCATCAATCCTAATCAGAGCCCTACAGATGGTTTTAGGCCACATTGATCTTAAGAGTGTGGTGATACACTACATCAATGACATTTTAATTTGTAGCACCACAGAAGATGAGTGCAGAAAAGATTCTATTCAGTTAATGACTAGTCTAGCAGACAATGGATATAAGGTAGACAAGGAGAAGTTACAATACTGCCAAGAAGAGGTGTTGTTCATAGGGCAGCTTATTTCACATGAAGGAAAGACGGTGACACCAGAAAGAGTTGAGGCGATTATGATAATCTCAAAGCCAAATACAGTGAAACAGATGCAACAGTTTTTGGGGTTATGCAACTATGTTAGAGCCTGGGTGTTTGTATTACAGTACATACAGAAGACCCCTTTTGCAAGCTTTAAAGAAAGCCCAAGTGGATAAAGTAAAATTAGAATGGACTGAAGCAATGTAGGAAGGGTTTGAGGAGCTGAAAAATGCAATTTGTACAGTCCCTGTTTTAGGAATTCCCAATTATGCTGAGGAATTGTATTTATTTTTGCACACAAATCGGACAGTCATGACAGCAGTGCATACGCAGAGATCTACATTGGGGTACAAGCCTTTGCATATTACAGTGGGATTTTTGACCCAGTTATTGGAGGACATTTTCCTTGCAAACAGTCATTGGAAGCCACTGCGTTGTCAATTGAGAAGTCTACAAGTTTTGCCATGGGCTGCTCTATGACCCTTTTCATGGAGGATGCTCTATTTTCCATTTTAGAGAAACCCAAGGGAAGATTGACATACCAAAGAGCTTCAGCTTATGAGGTAATGATTTCTAATTCAAAGAGTAAAATTGTAAGATGTAAAATAGTGAACCCTGCCACATTTGAGCCAATAGAAGAAGGTGATCATGTGCATGACTGTGCTAATTATGTTGAATTTTATGATGATATACCTTGAGTAAAGAAGAATGCTTTGGCAGGAGGGGAAATTCTCTTTATTGATGGTTCTTTGAAAATTGATCAGATTAGTGGGGAAAGGCATTCAGGCACAGCAGTAGTGAGACACTGGTTAAATGGAGAATTCAAAGCTGTAGCAAGTGCAAGGCTACCGTCTCCTTTTTCAGTGCAAGCAGCAGAATTTTCTAGCGCTTCTCATCACACTCCAGAAACACGAAGGGCAGGAAGTGACAGTGTACAGTGACTCCACCTACGTGATGTTAACTGAACATGCAGGATTAGCAGGTTGAAAAGGAGGAGCTACCTTTGTGCGGACGGCACTCCAGTAAAGCACGCATCCTTATTGGACATGATTATTAAGTTACTACAACTCCCAGTGTGCATAGCGGGTGTTAAATTCACAGCACATACTAAGTGAACAGATTTTATCTCTTGCTGGAACAAAGCTGCAGACGAAGAATCCAATATTTCCCAAATATTTCGAGTTTTGATACTGAGAATGTTAAAGAAAAAGTAGTTACAACCATGTTAGTGCAAGAAGGGTTTAATACATTACAGATTACCCAATTAATGGAGATTCAAGAGGGTGCACCGCAGGAAGAGCAGGAATTATGGAAGCAAAGGGGGTGTTCTTTATCCCAAACAGAGGCATTATGAAGACAAGATAGCACTGGAAAGCTGGTGATGGCACCAGCGTTATTACGGGTTGTGATTGAACAGCTGCATTACCCTGAGCATGTGACTAGGGAAAGTGTTGCTGCTACAATTGTGGAAGACTGGTTGATTCTGAATGTGTTGGAGCACGTTGCGCTATTTATCATAAACTGCATCGTGTGTCAAAGGTTTACTGCTGGGCATACACTGAGAACAATTAGAGGTGTAATACCTTGACTGAATGGTCAGTTTCAGCATTTACATATCGACTACGTTGATATGCTGCAAGTATATAATGAATATAGGTATATATTAGTGGTGGTGTGTCCCTTCTCTAGGTGGATCAAGGCAGGTCCGTGTACACACCCTGAAGCCACTTGCGCAGCAAAGTTTTTAGTGTATGAAGTCTCTTCCCGAGAAGGGGTGTGTGTGAAGTGCTGAGATCTGACAATAGGCCATATTTTGTAAATGAGGCATTTGAACAGATAGGGGTTCTATTAAACATTAAGCACACGGTTTCCTCTGCTTATCACCCACAAGCGAACAAGGTATGTAAGAGACTCAACAGCCTCCATAAAGAAAGGATTGGCAAGATTAAATTGACTTTGTAGAAGGGATGGCTATATTGCTTACCCCTAGCATTACATGCTCTTCGGAATAAGCAAGAATCAGACCATCACCTCACCCCTCAAGAACTAGTGACAGGGCAGCATATGTGAAAGCTCCTTACACCTCGATCTAGAAGTAGAGGTGATACTGAGAGTGTAGCTAAAACTTTAGGTGATGAGTTGCACAACTATTTGACATGTATGACCTCTAGCATCTCTCTCATTTCAGATCAAGGCAGTGTTGGTCTCAGAACACAGAAGAAGACAATTTGACAACCAACTCACTACAGCTACTATCAGCACCTAAGTGATATGTTAGAGACCTAGTCTTCCTCAAGAATGTTACTAAAAAGTGGCATGAGCCACAATTCAATGGTCCCTTTTGTGTTGAAAATATAACCCTTTCAGTTGTAAAGGTCCAAGGAAGATGAGTTTGGATTCACCTTGGGGACGTAAAAGCTAATAAAGGTTAGAGCCGCCCTCCCATCATCGCTGATCCAGAAGCAAGGCAAAAAGAATAATTTCAGCGTGTGCAGACACGATCGATGACAAAGAAGAAAGACGATACAGCAACTATCTGTGGATGATACAGATTTATATTCAACTGAAATTTAAAAGGACACTCCTCATAGATATTGTAGCAAGGGTGCAGCAAATTTCAGTAGGTGAAACATGAACTTTAGAAATACACACTGAAGTATCAAAGTTGTGCCTAAACATCAGTTCTTGATCAGAAATTGGAAACAAGATCAGTATCCGGATTCATTTGTGGTGCATATCTGTTTTGAGCAGTTAAACACATGGTACCTACTGACAGTGATGTCCATTGACGTTTGCTTGCTGTTTCTATGTTTATACTTCAAGCTTATCCTGCTTTTGTCAGGAGAGATGTTGATATTCACACTTTTTTACAGGATCCTTAAAATGGCCCAGTGATTAGAAGGCTTCTCATTGCCATAATTGAGCAATTTTGACAGTTGCAAGTGTAAAGAAATTTGATGATTGTATTAAAGATGAGAAATATAAAAGCTGACACAGTTCTAGAGAATGAACAAGTGCAACAAGTACCAGAATGGCGCGAAAAGTGGATGCCTATGTTTTTGTGCATAATATATGCCTGTACGATTACTCTCTTTGTGTCACACATCCGGGGGGCTGGAAGCTGTGGAGCCGTTGGAAAGGCAGAAGCCATCAGTTGTGCCGTCACGTTTTTGTCACGTTCCCTGTATGTGGTCTAGTTGTTGCACCTAACATGGCCGCTGCCGAGACCTCTTTACTGGAGTTTCTCAGCGTTCCGGCGCATTGCAACTTGTTTAGGTTTCCTCTGCTTTGTTGCTCACGCTAGCTATATTTCTCTTGGGGGTGCTCCACCCGTCCTTGTGCTTTCCTCTCCTGTTTTTCTGTTTCTGCCTTATTCTACTTCCCTGTTTTTTGGAGTATTGCTCTGCGCGTGCTCTGGGTCGGGTTTCTCTTCCCGGCTGGGCGCTCTCTCGCCCCTGTGCAAAATTTCCCATTTTCCCTTTTTTCCCTTTTCTTACCTTAATTTCCCGGTTTCTGTTTCAGGATCTTCCATTCCATCTTCGTTCTCTCCCTTCTGCTTTTTTAGATCCTCTCTCGATCTGTTTATTTCCTGCTACCGGCTGTTCCGGAGATTTCTCCCTGTGACTCTGCATTCGTTGTCTGGTCCACGTAGAGCCTCCAGCCACTCCACTTGTGTTTCCTGGTTCTTACTCTACTCCGATCAGTTACCTACCATTGACACACACTCACTGGGGTTTTTTATGCCGCAAGGCTTTTTCCCCCTTATTGGCGGCTCCGGAGGTAAAGCCTCTTTTTTTTCCTGTTGCTTTGACAGTCAAGGTGGCTTCCTTTCGTAACCGACCTTATCTGTAAAAAAAAAGAAGAGAATTACCATCTAGAAGAAGGAAGAAGATGACATCTTCAGAGTTCAACACTTGAGGTGAGCAGGAGGGGGTAATTCAAAGTGAAGCCAACACTTCAGGGGAGTCCGACCATTGTGACAGTTTGCAACGCCAAAGAATGGCTACAGCCAAGCAAATACAGGAGCTTGTGGCTCCTGTGCAAAACCTCAACTTGGAGGTGCAAACTTTAAAGACTGAGAATGCGGTTCTCAAACAATTGGTGATGACTCGGGAACCTAAATCTACCAATCTACCCCCCATGGCACTTGTTTCTGGCAAATTTGACGGATCACCTAAGAAGGTTAAAGAATTAATTGAGACTTGTGGTATACATTTTGCTTTTAGAGTCAGTTCTTTTTCCACGGATCACGTCATGGTCGGGTTTATGATCACTCACATGACGGGTAATGCCTTAGCCTGTGCTTCCCCTCTTGTCACACAAGCCAACCCAATCTTACAAGATTATGGAGGCTTTCTGGATTTATTGCGCCAGACCTTCCAGCGGCCTGAGACCTCTTTTACTGCCGGTGAAGATCTTTTGAACATACGGCAGTATTCAATGGACTTGTTAACCTACATTACAAACTTTAAACAGTTGGTGGCCGACGCTGGCTGGCCAGAACCAGCCCAGTACTCGATCTTCCGTAGAGGCTTAAAGGAATGGTTCAGTCAAAATGTTTTATTGTCCCTACGTGTCGGCCATGTGTTTTCAAGCCTAAGTCGCTCGATTTTAGAAAGATTTCCTATAGACCTTACCCGAGTTTTCATCCATTAAACGCATGAAAAACCAGGCACCAGGGCGCTGCCCTTTTGTGATAATCCTATCACTTGCCCCATCGCCCTGGCTGAGCCTGTCATCAGCAGATGCGTACTGCCCATTTCACAACGCCAAAGCACATCTCGTGTCAACAATCGCTGCGCTTCAGCTAATGACGTGTCGCCATGGAAATGGCAAGACGCTTCTTTCCTCAATAAGTATAAACAGACCGTTTCACAACACACAGCAGCAGATTTTCGATTCCATTCCTCTCTCTGTATTACTTTGAGTATTCTGTGACTCGTTTCTGTGCTCTGGTCAGCTACCTTTGCCGCTTGTAGCCCGTGTGAACACCTGTACCATCGCTATAAATTATTTTAGTTTGTTTACCACACAATGGCTACAAAAATGCCCTACATGTACGAGCTTGAGTATACCGAGGAACTACTGGAAAGGGAAACACGCGAAAATGATGGGGCTTCGGACGGAAGTAGGCAGGACGAATCAACGGATGAAGACACTGGACCTAGTCGCATGGACGGTGTTTCCACCTGGTGCACATGCAATTGGTGCGAGCTAATGCCAACCGAGGAGGAGAACTGCTGCTGCTGTGAAAACTCGGGATGCGTGGCCTACATTTCGGAAGGCGAACCACGACCGCAATGTATCACCGAGTTGCCAGACTTTAGGGCAGCCTGCCTCACACGGTCCGTGTTGAGGATGATGATGGTGCTTATGCATGAACTTCGCGCAACTGTTCGTCCTCGTAATCCTAGTAACGAGTAAGTATAATCTGCTTGTGATGCCACTACTATTTCATGGTCGTCTCCTATATCCAAAATTACATCTACATATCATTGTAACGCATGAACGTTGTTCAATAGTGTGCAGTGTCTAGATAGCATTTGTCCGAGAAGAATGCCATTAGTTGCAAGAATTGTCATTGACAACAAACGTTTAATCAACTTATCTTGGTCATTTAAAAACAGTTTGTATCATTATTTTTCACAGGTGGTACCGGCTGGTGGCCTATCGTTCCTTTACATGGTGGCTTCACGGGAGGCTTGGACACCGCGTTCGAAGAGTAATACCCGCCTGTGCCGTTCGTGCCATAAGAGAAACTTTCACGAATGACAGCAGTCAGTACAGGGGATTTTCCCTAGCTGTGCTGCAACCTGACCTGTACAATGTGTAACGTTTTGTATTTTTGTGCCATCAAAAAAAGAAACAAAATGAAACACCACATACATTTTAACAACGGTTGTTACGATTTTTTAAAAGAATCAAGTGTGTCTCCATTCAGCAGTCTTCCTGTGCCTTAACTGCATGCCCCAAGCCCATCCATCCCACCCCCCTCTATCAAAGGCGGTTTGCGCCAGTGGATGCGCGCTGCCATGGGGGGCTGTCAGGGGCGCGAACGGCCAAGGTGCCAAACAGCATGTACACTTCAAAAGGTATCCCACGCCAAGGGCCCATCGCTCACATGGCCTCCTCAGACTCTGTGTCTCCAGGCAGGGCTCCCCCTTGAAGCAGGCCGCCCCCCTGCAATCCACATAAGTGTGTCTCCATTCGGCAGTCTTCCTGTGCCTTATCTGCACGCCCCAGGCCCATCCATCCCAGCCCCCTCTATCAAAGGTGGTTCGCGCTAGTGGATGCGCGCTGCCATGGGGGGCTGTCAGGGGCGCGACGGCCAAGGTGCCAAACAGCATGTACACTGCAAAAGGTATCCCACGCCAAGGGCCTGTCGCTCACATGACCTCCTCAGACTCCGTGTCTCCAGGCAGGGCTCCCCCTTGAAGCAGGATGCCCCCGTGCAATCCACATAAGTGTGTCTCCATTCAGCAGTCTCTCTGTGCCTTATCTGAATGCTCCAGGCCCATTCATCCCAGCCCCCTCTATCAAAGGTGGTTCGCGCCAGTGGATGCGCGCTGCCATGGGGGGCTGTCAGGTGCGCGAACGGCCAAGGTGCCAAACAGCATGTACACTTCAAAAGGTATCCCACGCCAAGGGCTCATCGCTCACATGGCCTCCTCAGACTCTGTGTCTCCAGGCAGGGCTCCCCCTTGAAGCAGGACGCCCCCCTGCAATCCACATAAGTGTGTCTCCATTCAGCAGTCTTCCTGTGCCTTATCTGCACGCCCCAGGCCCATCCATCCCAGCCCCCTCTATCAAAGGTGGTTCGCACCAGTGGATGCGTGCTGCCATGGGGGGCTGTCAGGGGCGCGAACAGCCAAGGTGCCAAACAGCATGTACACTTCAAAAGGTATCCCACACCAAGGGCCCATCGCTCACATGGCCTCCTCAGATTCCGTGTGTCCAGGCAGGGCTCCCCCTTGAAGCAGGCTGCCCCCCTGCAATCCACATAAGTGTGTCTTCATTCAGCAGTCCTCCTGTGCCTTATCTGCACGCCCAGGCCCATCCATCCCACCCCCCTCTATCAAAGGCGGTTCACGGCAGTGGATGCGCGCTGCCATGGGGGGCTGTCAGGGGCGCGAACGGCCAAGGTGCTAAACAGCATGTACACTTCAAAAGGTATCCCATGCCAAGGGCCCATCGCTCACATGGCCTCCTCAGACTCTGTGTGTCCGGCCAGGACCCCCCCTCACGCTGGCCGGCCCCCAGCAAACCACATAATACCACGACATACACACGTCATTCCTTCAAAAACACACCCCTGTTTGTAATACTTTATAAACCACTTGATATGTCTCATGAGAACATCTTTGTGCTTTGCAAGTCAACTCCTGAACATGCTACCTGAGAACCACTGAGATCTATGCTAATCTGCTTGTCGTCGTGCTATCCGTGAACTTCTGTGACCGCTTCGAGCAAACTCGTCAGTGTGCTACCTGTGGCCATCTACCTGTTCTCCTGCAACATACTGCTGGGCTTGCTGAATCCAACTGTTTGTTGGTCAAGGTAAGGCCATGTATCCTAGTCATATTTCGCTGATTTTTAAATTTCTATCTATTTGCGGGTAGAGTACTCAATAGTGCTATGTTCATTTGTCTCATTGATATTGACTTGAGTTTCCATTGTTATGCCATCAATAGATCTATTTATTTTCATCTGAGTCAATTGTCATCGAATTGCATCCTTCGGGGGTCCAGTCTATAATGTAAGCATGTTTCCTTCTCGTGCAAGACAGAACATCCAAGGGACGAGTCACATGTTCAGAGTTTAGTCACATCATTTATACATTTCTGCAATTTATGCAAATGCTAAGCCACACATGATGAACTGGTATAGTTCCTGCGACCAAAACAAACCTTGCATTGAACATTGTATGGCTCATTTACTTTTGTATCACATTTTTATTCATCAAGATTGTATAATAATGTCGATATTTACTTTTCAGAATTTTCAACAATGCCTGCCTGTTCGATTAGTGGTTGCCCTTCGAAGACCCATGCTAAATCTGAAGGCACTACAATGCATGTATTCCCGAAAACTGTTGATTGAATAAGAGAATGGGTCAGACATTGTGGATATCCACTGGATGAGCTGGAAAGTAGAGTCCAACAAGTCTTAGAGGACAAGAGGGGTGATCGATACCGCATCTGGAGCCGGCACTTTTCCTCGAACATGTACACAACATCTTGTGTAACAAAGAAGAATGAACGGCGAACGACACGAGAATTGCTCACCAACGCTATTCCCACTCTATTCGTCCACATTCTGCCACTGGTGAGTCAAGTGTCCAGATTTAGCTTTAGGCCTTGCGGTAGTGTGTAGGTAGCCAAATGGATTCATTGATATTTTAGGTGTTGTGTCCCTTGTAATACTTTCGACATTGATATGAGTGTATTGCTTTCTGAATAATTACATTTATCAATATATTCTTTTTCGATTTCATAACCCACAAACGAAATCTATGTATGGGCACAGGGAACTGTGCTATATTGCGCATTTTCAATAGCATTACTCTCAAGTATTCTGTCTCCTTACATGGCAATTTTTAATATTGGCATTTCATTATCAATCAATAATTTACCTTTACAACTGCCTGACTATCCCTTGAATCTGAAGCAAGAACATTCTACATCCGTGACGTGCTCGCAGCTATCAACCACTTCTAGCGCGTATCAGGTAATCTTACTTGGCTATTCCGCTACAGACTTGTTTTATGCATGTCAAGTAATATTTTTATTGTATCGTGTAATTATTTTACCGAATGTTTGGTTAGTGCTTTCCAATTGATATACACCTTAGTTATCGTCCACTGGTGTTTATTTTCAGTTATGACTAGTGTTATCCATAGTAATGCAAGTACTGTCTTTCAGGGAGATGCTGAAGCGTCCACCACATTGACAACATCCCTAGATGTTCTTCAGCAGCACGAGGTATGGATACTGACAGCTCCATTGAACTAGATCATCAGAGCTGTAATACTTGTCGTTTGATTGTTCTACACAATGTTTCATTCATGGTTAGCCATTGATATGTACTTGTGGGGTCGACCCCAAGTGTGTCTTATGTTTTCAATATTGTAATCCTTATTAATGCAAGTACTATCTTTCAGGCAGTTGATGGAGTGTCAACCCCTGCACTTGATGCAGAGCCTGACATTCAAGCAATTCCAGGGAAAGTGGAAGCGAGACCTTGCGTATACGAATCGGCACAACAGCTTTCGGAAGTGCGCACTACATTTACAACATCCCTACATATTCTTCGGCAGCACGAGGTATGGATACTGACAGCTCCATCGAGCATCATTATATAACGTGATTGAATTTGCTATACTTTCTTCCCTATTAACGCAAGTACTGTGTTTCAGACGACGGAGCTTCCACTACAATAACATCCCATTTAGATAATGCAGATGTAAATAAATCAGAGAAATAAGTCGATGAAATCTGATCATATTTAGATATTCCTTGATTCTTTTAGACAATGCATCATTTGTGGTTATCACTTTATATGAACCTGTGCGTCGACCCCAAGTGTGTGTTATGTGTACAATATTGAAAACCATACTAATGCAAGTACTGTGTTTCAGGGAGACGACGGAGCTTCCTCTACAATTACAACATCTCTTGTAGCTAATGCAGATGTAAAGAAATCGGAGAAATAAGTCGATGAAATCTGATCATATTTAGATATTCCTTGATTCTTTTAGACAATGCATCATTTGTGGTTATCTCCTTATATGTACCTGTGCCATCAACCCCAAGAGTGTGTCATGTTTCCAATATTGAAAACCATACTAATGCAAGTGCTGTGTTTCAGGGAGTTGCTGATGCCTCCTCTCCAATACAACCATTCATGGCAGTTCATGCGGAGCCAGAGGTATGGATACTGACAGTTCCATCGAACTAGATCATCAGAGCTCGAATACTTGTGGTTTGATTGTTCTACAGAATGTTTAATTTGTGTTTAGCTATTGAGATGTACCTGTGTGTTCGTTCACACGTGTGTTTTATGTTTTCAATGTTGTGATACATAGTAATGAAAGTACTATGTTTCAGGGAGTCGATGGAGCCTCATTCCGTGCTGTCTATGCGGATCCAGAAAATATAGTCGTTGCAGCGCAAGAGGAAGGGAAGACATGCGGAAACGAATCCGAGCAACAGTGTGCAGATGTTGAAGTTCGAGTCAAGAAAGTTGCAAAGAAAAGAAACAAAAATAAGGTTAGTTACAAACAGTTTATAATTTTAGGAATTGTTTTGTGTTGGGGACTATATCATGTTTTTTTCCTGTCAATTGTACTATACTTTATATTGTGTTTAAAATGAACATCCCTTTTCCAATCTGTCCTCTAGTTACCCGTGGGTGTACGAACTATACATACAGACAGTGAAGCAAATGAGAGATGTTGCTTGCCAGACCATTTACACTATGGAGGAACTATTAATTCAGACGCGGCGTGTTGAGACTCGGGATGCTCATGTCCAATGGCCAGAACATGAATTGAATGTGTCCGGAGAATCCAGTAAAGTTGTATTGGACCATTGCTACAGTTCGACTGCACCACCAAAGAAGATGATACTGAATGTATTGAAGATAGCTCTGAAGTAGTCGCAGATCAATTCACACAATCTACACCCGCCAAAAAAATGCCACCCAAAAAGCTGTCGACAATGTTGTGTTTTCCCATCAATGCTGAAGTAACAGATGTTGAAATGACAGAGAATGAACTAGCAGCAGCACCCAACGACGCATCAGAACTTGATATCAGCGATATTTCTTTTGAATTTCTTGATATGTCCTCAACGGCACAGTCCAAAACAACTTTCACGCCGGATGACAGTCTAATGAAAGAGGGCAAATACATAGTATTCAACAGTTGTTTGATGGATATTTTAAGTATGCTGAAATGTGGGCATTCAGTTGGAGGGGAAGTATGTGGGTAGCCATTGATTCATGTGACTCGTCAAAAACAAAGCAGTAACGTCAAAATACATGCCGCCTGTAGATTTAATCATGCGTTCTCATGGTCTGCACAACCGATGCTGGGGAAGCTGCCAGCAGGCAATCTACTGTGTGCTGCTGCCTCACTTTTTAGTGGGTCCAGTTTTAGAAAGTTAGAGTCTTTCTTTCAGTTTGTGGGACTCCATTTCATTTCTAAAACGCAGTACTACAAATACCAACATGATTATCTGTTTCCGGCCATTAGTGATGCTTGGAAAATTGAACAACTGTCTCTAGCAAGTACATTCGAAGGGAAACGATTCAGGCTAGCCGGCGATGGACAGTGCGACAGCCCTGGATTTTCTGCCAAGTACTGCACCTACCACTTTCAGGACATGGATAGTAAGAAAATTGTTAGTTCGGTGGTCGTGCAGGTGCCCCAATGTAAATCCTCAGTGGCCATGGAGAAACTAGGATTCATAAAATCATTACAATATCTACAATCAAGGGGAATGCACATCGACCTCATAGCCACGGACAGACACGTTTCAATTGCCAAGACAATGAGAGAGCAGTTCCCACATATTAAACATCAATTTGACGTATGGCATCTTGCTAAATCAATCAATAAGAAAATCTCGGCTGCAGGGATAAAAAAAGGTTTTGAAAGTATTTCACCGTGGTCCCAGTCTATCAGCAACCATCTTTGGTGGAGCTCCAAAACTTGTGAAGGGTCAGTGGAAATCCTACTTGAAAAATGGCGGTCACTGATGCACCACTGTACCAACGTTCACCGCTGGACAGAAAACCAATATTTCCACCAATGTGAACATGACCCTTTGTCCACAGAAGAGGCACGGAAGAAGAAGTGGTTGATTGCATCTTCACCTACACACAAAGCCATTGAGAAGATTGTTTTCGATAAAACTCTATCAATAGATTTGAGGGGACTGACAGAATTCTGTCACACAGGAGAATTGGAGGTGTTCCACAATATGTGCCTTAAGTACAGGCCAAAGCGATTGCATTTCAGCTTACAGGGCATGAAACATAGGACTCTACTAGCGGTCTTGGCCCATAGCGAGAATGTGGGCCGTGAACAGTCTAGGACTACGGGAAATGTAGGGATGCCTCGCTACACTACGACCTTTGGAAAAAGAACTAAGAAATGGGTGGTAAAACCAGTATATGAGGAAATGGAGTTCGACTTTGTTAAAGGCCTTATTGTTAGTGTACTAGAGAAGCACAGATATGGAATTTTGACTGATGCATTGCCACTAAACATTGCCACTGTGCCATGTCCACCCAAAGCAGAGCTCGTTGAGAAGTTCAAATCCCGGTTTAAATAAATCATTGTAATCTGATTGTCTTTTTGAAAATAATGTTATTGTACAGTGCGTATACAAAGTACGCTAACCCTAAACCCTCCATCCACCATACTGGGTGGCGAACAACATGGGTGTCATCTTTGACTTCTCTCTCTATTCACCTCATATCGCTGACCTTGTGAATATGTGTATGTATATATTTTTGTTGCTGTAACTAAGTTTCGCAATCTCATGTAAATGCTGCGCACTGTTAACCGAGGGGAGGCTTGAGTAGTGCAAATAATAAAACAAATAAACAATAAATCTCACTTTCAACTCAACTCCTCGGGTACTTTATACTTTCCCTGACCTTCCCCCAAAAAGTCAATGTCTCCATAGTTATGGTTCTGTAGGGCTGCAAGGCTCGCTGACAATGAGGACAAAATTGGGGGCCTTAGAACGCACCAAGCGAGGCGTTGCAGATGGGAGAGAAGCCAGTTCGCATTTTCACATTGAGGCCTAGTACAAACATGGAGTCGAAAATTCAAGTTCTCACAGATGGCTTTACACGGGATGTTGCAAAGTAAGAATGTACGCTCATGCAGAGTGAAGGTCAGCGGCTTTGATTTTATGCTCGCGGGCTGAAGAGGCCCGCGAATCGCACTGGCAGTATAAGGTTCTATTGTTTTTTGACGTTGAGAGACAGGGACCATGTCGAAAGGACTTCATTTGAAGGAGGTGGGCAATAACGTAAGAGACGATAAGGCTGAAAATTCTGAAACTAGACCGAGTTTCATGTTAGTTCAGTATATGAAAAATCGTTGGCACGAACACAGTGGGATTTACAGACTTTATTACGCAGAGATACAATGGAAATGGCAAATATAATGTAAGTAACTCTTTAGACGCTTTTATACCGGATGAATGAATGAAAGGATGAATGAATGAATAGCAAGTACAACATTTGTGAGATCGTCTTTCTACCGGGCACATGGGCATGCATGTGCCAATTCGACACGCATGTAGACAAACAGTTGTTTCTCAGTGGTTCAACGGTAAAAAAAAACATTAGTTTGTGTGTTTCCCTCAATTTATTTCATTAGTTTTTGCATTGCTTTTAGAGCCGAACATACTCCATTGCACTATCCTCGCAAGCAAATAGTTTCAGCTCGCCCGTAATAAATAAAATGAATAATAGTAATAAAGATCGGCTGGTGAGACTAATTTCAATTTTTATGTTTTCTAAACAGGTACATCCTACCATATAGCCACTGCCACCTATTCCAGACCCCGGCAGACGGCTTCTTCAACCGCCAGCTGCAGCTTCTTGTAAACAACTGCACTACATTGACCATTTTATGGGACGATCGCCAAGGAGCCATATTCCCTTACGCGGTAATAGCGGCTAGAAGCAACATATCGACCTTTACGGTGGCCTAGTGCCTAGTTGATGGAACAGCCTTGCGGTTCACCCTGCGTCCAAAGTGCTTCTTTTAACAAAAACCAACACCCTGTGTACCATAAAGGAACAGTGTGTGACTCACGATAAACCTTTACGGATTTGCGGATCGAGAGAAAAGTAAAAAAATTCCATTCCGATTTAATATGCCAATTGCTGAATATTCTCTAAACATTTAATGTCAAATAAATGTACTTTACGGTTCATACTGGAGTTTTCTTAACTAGTACTGGCCATCACCTCGCTCCTCAAGAAAGCTTCAGCCCCCTTTCGGTGGACCTCTGAAGCAGAGGCCAGCTTCCTTCAACTGAAACATCAGTTTTGTTCTGCACCCATTTTGCACCAGCCTGACCAACGCAAACCTTTCATCCTGGAGACGGATGCTTCTTGGGCAGCCATAGGGGCGGCTCTTCTGCAAATACATAAAGGAGTAGAGCATCCAGTGTCTTTTTACTCTAAGACCATTTCACCTAGTCAAAGAAATTACTCGGTAATCAAGAAAGAACTACTTGCCATCAAGAGTGCATGCAAAGAATGGAGATATCTATTACAAGGTGGAGTGCACCCTTTTTTGATCTGCACGGATCACAAAAATCTCCAGGTATTCCAACACATGGAATGTGTTAATTCCAGACAAGGAAAATGGGCTCATGGAAAATGGGCTCATTTTTTTGCTCAATATAATTTCACCATCACCTATCTTCCTGGGTCCACAATATCCTGGCAGATGCACTCTCATGAAAGGACAAGCAAGGGATCGATACTGAGAAGGAACCCATGTTTCCAAATCTTACGATTATTTCTACTATATTTCCCTTTATCCAAAAGGTTACAAAAGCTGTTAAAAAAGAAGCCACTCCATCCATGTTCATGGATTCCACCCATCTGGTCGAAAAGGAAGGTTTACTACTCTACAAGAATAGGTTATATCTACCCTCCGAAGAAGTCAGCAGAACTGCATTCCACTGGTGCCATGATTCCTTGATGGCAGAGCACAGGGGCCAAAGGGGTACTCTGGAATTGCTTAAGCGGTCTTTCTATTGGCCTAAGATGGCTCAGGACACAGACCAATACATCCGGACATGTCTGATATGTGTACGGAGCAAAAGTCTCACTCAAAGACCTCTCTGTCTTCTCGAACAGAGTCCTATCCCCACCGGACCTTTGTCTCACATTTCTACAGATTTTATTGTAGAGCTGCCCATGTCTCAGGGATGTACCTGCATTATGGTAACCATAGACTCTTCCATCAAATTGGCACATTTCTCACCATTACCGGGCATACCTTAAACGTCCATCATGGTGGAAAACTTTCTCAAGGATGTATTCCGACTCCATGGTCTTCCTCAAAGATTGTGTCTGACAGGGGTTCCAAATACACTTCTCGCTTCTGGTCGGCACTCTGTAGTCGTCTGGGAATTGAGCGGGCTTTGTCTTCAGGTTTTCATCCACAGACAAATGGCCAAACAGAACGAGTCAATGGGACTTTGCAACAATACCTCCGTTGTTATATCAATAAACATCATAAGATAACTGGGTAACACTTCTACCTACCACAGAATTTGTCTATATTAACACTATCCATCCAGCCCTGGGTATGAGCCCTTTTTGGGCAACCTACGGTTTCCATCCCAGTTCTGCAATGTCCTTACTCCTTCCATCCACCAATATTCCCACATTGGAAGATGTTCTCTCTAAACTCAGAGAGGCCCATACCCTAGCCCGCCTCAGTCTACAAGATTCCCCGAAGTATACAAGAAGCAAGCAGATAAACATCGGAGACCCACGCCTGAATGGTGTCATGAACCGTCGCCTGCGTCCATTCTGGACTTCGTGGTCCCTGAGCCATAGAGGACTGAATGCCCTGATCCTCACAACATGGCCGCCTGATACAGAACGCAGCTTGTCAGTCTTTATGCGCCACGCTCAACATTCCACTAAACAGACACGCCCCGTGGCTCTGCGCGTCTCAACGCTACCGCTCGCTGTAGTTGGACGTGTGTTGCCGGAGTTCGCTCGGGGCTTTCTTCAGTATCCTGTTTCCCGATTCCTTGAATCTTCTTCCTTTCCTTCAAAACCTTTTCCAGTTTATCTATCCGATCCATCTCAAAACTACCATTACTCGGCCACTGAAGATCTTCCTGCTTGCTGGTTTGCTTATGCCAAATTTCACACAACATTATTGCTCCCACACCATACTTCACATACATATCATAAGCCGGCGTTCCCCCCGGAGGCGCGACCTGGCCAGTTTCCAAAGATTGTTTGCCGCAGTGGAAAAATCCTGCTAAGGTGGACAATATCCCAGGCATGTTTTAACCTTACCCTTGGCTAATCAACTTACTCTGGGTGTTTGATTTTGCAAAATCAACTCTCAACCAATATCAGGATCACTTACGAATCGGGGCACGACTCACCTGATTAGTCAATTTGTCTTTTCAAGACACAATTCGTCCGTATACTGACGCAACCAATGACGTCGTGTCTGCGTATCTTGGCTCGGCCTCGTTTCGGGACCCTCGCCTCCTTGTTCACTGGCCGGGGACGTCGATCAGGGGTCAGCTGTGTGCAGATCTGCAGCAAGGAATCTCATCACTTACGCAGGGCGCCCCGAACACCTCTTGATCCTGGCTCGATCGATCCCGTCCTCGCCGTTCTTACTGCCTTCCTTTTTTTGCAACGTACACAATGGAATAAGTGGGGAGGGTCCCTATTCGGGCACCATCCTGAAGGGGCCCCTGAGGGACCCTCGGATGTGGAAACAAGGCACAATCACCACACATGAACTGATACACCAGACACAAGGTTGTATTCCCAAAATCTAGGGTTTATTGCAAAACAAATAGTCCCAGTTGGCCAAATGGTACCACGCCCCACGACGTGTCTCTAACAGACCTCGGGGGATGCAAGAGAGTGAAAATTGTACATCAGTTACATATATACAAAATGAGCATCTTATAATCAGTAATGACACTTTCGATGCCATCCCTAATTCATTCCCTTTGAATTGGAGGCGATGATTGACCATGGTGACGAAAATGACACCTCAGACCACCATATTTAGTAACAGTTTGCAATCTCGAATTTACAGACACCATTCTTTATTTGAGAGAACACAGCGCTTCTGTTTTCAAGGGCAAGCTGCGCGTAGGGGCCTGGCACTTTCCAGGCCTCACTATCTCCTGGTTTCGATTCACGCTCTAGAGGTCAGCTTGCTCTCTGGGGCCTCACAGTGCTCAGAAAGGGGGGCCGTAAGAAGAGCATAATTCAAACCTTTTAATATTAGTTTTGTACATTGCTATTCTTTTAAGGAGACTCGCTGGCATACGTGTACTGATTAAAATGCCTTGCTCCTTGCCTTCAAGGATATGTGAGGGAGGGAACTGGGCATTTCTGTCTGGCTCTCCAGCGTAATGTTTCAACATGTCTTTAGTAAACTTGGACCATTGAAGCGAAATAATATCTACAGCAAAGCAGTTTTACATGAGGGAAAGTGGCAACGTTAGAGAGAGCAGAGAGAGAAAACAAAATGGCGATTCTGGACATCTTAAAATGGACGCGCTCTAGTTGAGCTAATAGCTACGTAATGACAAATGAGCATATATTCTTAACACTTTAAATGAGATGGTTGATCTTCGGCCAACCAATTATTATGCATTACCTTCCGTTCGAGGGGTGTCTAGTTTTTCTAGACTGACACTGGTTCCCGTCCTGGACATCTGAACGTCTCCTGGAGTTGGATTATTATCCTCACGCTGGACCCCAAAGACCTGCACACGGGTTAATACAAATCCTGGAGCGTGCAAAAGAAATCATCAAAGAAGGTCGCAAGCAAACTGGAAAAACAGGTGAGAAGGGGAGAGACTTGTGACAGAATGGAATGTTGGACCTAAAGTATGGTTATCAACCAAATACCTCCCCCCATGGGCTCACCCCACTAAACTGTCTCCTAAGTACATAGGCCCTTTTGATATGCTGGCACGCATCAATCCTGTTGCCTTTCGCTTAAAATTATCCGAGGGGCTTAGCCAAATTCATCCTGTGTTTCATTCTTCATTGCTTCAGGCTACTACAGGTACCAGGTCTTCTCCAAGTCTCTCCTTTAAAGCACCTTCACAACCCACACAGAACGAATATGAAGTATTTTGTATCTGCGATTCACGGTACTACGGGGGTAGACTAGAATATTTGGTCAAGTGGAAGAGATACACTGAGTCAGAAAATTCATGGGAACCTACGTCTTTTGTACATGCTCCCCTACTGGGGAGACTTTTTCATAGGTCTCATCCGGGCAAGCCAGGGGGAGTCTGGTACAGGAGGGGGCATACTGTCACACATCCGAGGGGCTGGAAGCTGTGGAGCCGTTGGAAAGGCGGAAGCCATTAGTTTTGCCGTCACGTTTTTGTCACGTTCCCTGTATGTGGTCTAGTTGTTGCACCTATCATGGTCGCCGCCGAGATCTCTTTACTGGAGTTTCTCGGTGTTCCGGTGCGTTGCAAATTGTTTAGGTTTCCTCTGCTTTGTTGCTCACGCTAGCTATATTTCTCTTGGCAGTGCTCTGCCCGTCCTTGTGCTTTCCTCTCCTGTTTTTCCATTTCTGCCTTATTCTACTTCCCTGTTTTTTGGAGTATTGCTCTCCGTGCGCTCTGGGTTGGGTTTCTCTGCCCGGCTGGGTGCTCTCTCGCCCCTGTGCAACATTTCCCGTTCTCCCCTCTTTTTCCCTTTTCTTACCTTCATTTCCCGGTTTCCGTTTTTTTTTCAGGATTTTCCATTCAATCTTCGTTCTCTCCCTTCTGCTTTTTCAGATCCTCTTTCGATCTGTTTATTTCCTGCTACCGGCTGTTCTGGAGATTTCTCCCTGTGACTCTGCATTCGTTGTCTGGTCCACGTAGAGCCTCCAGCCACTCCACTTGTGTTTCCTGGTTCTTACTCTACTCCGATCAGTTACCTGCCATTCATACACACTCAGTGGGTTTTTTTATGCCGCAAGGCTTTTTCCCCTTATTGCCAGCTCCGGAGGTAAAGCCCCTTTTTTTCTGTTGCTTTGACAGTCAAGGTGGCTTCCTTTCGTAACCGACCTTATCTGCAAGAAAAAAAGAAGAGAATTACCATCTAAAAGAAGGAAGAAGACGACATCTTCAGAGTTCAACACTTCAGGTGAGTAGGAGGGGGTCATTCAAAGTGAAGCCAACACCGACCATTGTGACACTTTGTCTTTCTGTTCCTCATCTTTCACAGTCTCTATTATGTTAGCACCTCCACTGAGGTAGAGGTCCTTATGTTTCTTCCTACTATGGGAACTTCCTTTGATATACTTCATGAATGGTACAAGGCTTCTAAAAGACAATTGAGAGATGCATAGGAAGATAATGAGGGGATAAATACCTATATTGATAATGCAGCACACTTGGGTAATAACATGTGGTACCAGCACATGAGAGAAGTAGGGGAGAAAACATCTAAGGAGTATGGCTATGTCTGTGCTCTCATCCCCCATGCCATGAATACAGTGCAAACTTTTATCTCCAAAGATGTTCCAGAACACGATACCAGATGCCTCGATCACTTGCAGCATGTATGACTAGAGGACAATTTCAGGGAGTTGGGCCACTTTACAATGGAGATCGAAATGGTCTATTCCATTACAAGATGATTATATCAAGACTACACAGATGGTAAAGGGACCAGGATGGGAGAGAAAGATGTGTGTGTATCCTGCAGCAGGACAGGTAGTGGTAGTCAAGAAGGGATGGAAGGAAGACAGATGTCTTGTGCAGCTCATCTACTGAAGCCAGAATATGTACACAAGGTGCATCGAGTGAACAATGCATCTTTGAAGTTATGGGCTAAACATGCCAAACTACGGACATGGCTTGATGATGAATCAGGTCCAATGGTTGTGATCCCATTGGAGAATGCGACATTGTGCTTTTGAAGAGAGGGAACGAAGCATGTGGCAGATGACAAAGCCTGCAAAACTCCAGTTGACATTTCCAGCATGGGAACAGGGACAGCCATTCTGATGGATAGATATTGGGCTTGTGGGCCTAGGGCCTACATGAAGTTGCTCAAGGATTGGGGAAGAATGTGCTCCTTGATGCTCATCAATGTTCAAGCATTAGTGATTCCTCAGAGCGAACTGAACATTGGAGAATTTACAAAAGTAGATGCCCATTTGAGGAAAAGAAGATCGCTTGAATTTCACAATCAAATCAGAAGAGGGAATTACTTCTCAGCCAAGTCAATAGAGGCATATGACTTCATTCCTTATGAACACACGTTGTTCAGCAAGACTTCTTCAATATTTGCGACTATATTAATGCCTGCTATCCAGACGATGGGCAAGCCAAGTGGTTGCAGATTATGAGATGGGAGCTTCTGCAGATGATCAACACCACCATAAAAGGCTTCAATGCTATCAAGGAAGAGATGAGGGCCATGCAACTAATGACCCTACAGAACAGATATGTCCTTGACATGATCACAGTGATGGAAGGAGGAGTTTGAGCCAAAATCAGGCCATCATATTGCACATTCATACCTTTTCATGATGACAAGAATGGGACCTTGACAGAGGCCATAACGTTGCTAACAAACCTGTATAACAAGATGGAAGACGATACAGAGGACGTTATAGATGACAGTTGGTTTGGTTCCATATTCTCATGGATTTCCGCAGTGGATGGCACACATCTTTAAGTTTCTCAGAGCAGTTTGGTGATGGTGATGCTTGGATTCTGTGTAATCAGGATAATAATTGCCCAATGCAAGAAGACAGCAAAGAAAGCAGTAGGAATGAAGATCAAGATTGATGTCGAATCTGGATTTGGACCCAAGGAATTGCCTGATGACGATGTCAGAAAATACATAGAGGCCAGCATCGTAGAACCTGAAGGAACGGAGTTCCTGTATCCAAAGAATCATAAAAAGTATGTGGGACGATGGGTCTATTGTAATCTGAATGGACAGTGCAACTACATTCCGGAGTGTGGATGAGCATGTCAAATCAGCTATCACCCTGAGAGGGGTGATAAATATCTAGGCTCCAAAGAAACACTTTTCAAGAGAAAATATCAAGATGTGGAGACCATTGAAGAGATGGTCAAGGACTCGAAAAGAGGGGGGAATGTAGAGGAGCAGTTACATGCCTCTGCAGAAAATCCCAGCCCCCTACCTCCTATATGTTGGAAGCCTGAGATTGTGCCATTCTTTACACCAGCAGTTGTGACCATATCACTGAGAGTATTCGAAAGAAGGTACCCACTGAGAAAACCCTATCAAATGTACCCCCAAAGAGGGGATAATCTGAGGGAGGAACTCCCTGAAGGAATATGAAAAAGAGTGAAAGAGAAGTCAGTGACATCACAAAAGATGCGCGTGATGCCCTGAGGATAGTGCCTGAAGAGAATGCATGGATCTTAAAGAAACTGATGATGAAGTTAAGAATCAAGTAAACTTTCATATGCGGAAACAAGATTGCATGTGTGCGAAGCACTGTAGAAAATGCAAGCTGTTCAATAACTGTACAGATGCTGTAACACAAGTTCATAGAAGGTTGCCATATGTAGTGAATAGATTGCAGGCAAAGCCACCATTGTATAGAAACTGGAGATCAGTGTCATGAATTTAGTAATCCAGGACCCATAGAGAGAAAAGGCAAGAACTGTGTTGCAGCAAGAATAAGCTGGAACCGTGGAAACAAATGCTGAGGCTTTCTGACCTGGTGTCAAAGCTGAGGAAGCCAATGCCAGTTATCTATTCCTGAAGGCAGCAAACATGTGAAGCTGAATCATCCTTTGTTAAGGTGCAAAGAAACAACACCAATCGTGCCAAGTTTTATTCATTTAAGACATTTAAATGCTGAAAAATTGACCAAATCATGGTGTCCTGTCACATGAGCCAAGGAAGGGAATAGTGTTGATTGTGGAGTCCTAGAACAATGATAGTGCATGCTCACACTCCCATATATTCCCAGAGACAAGAATGCTCTGCAAGTCCAAGTTCAAAGACCATCTTCATGGCAGAAGGCATGGGTGATGAGAGATGACAGGCTAATTGGGTGGGGAGGTAAAGTCATGTCCACCTCCTGGCACCTGGGTCTGAACTTATGTGCTGCTAAGTGAACCGAATGTTCCAGGCATGGCACGACCGTGCCAACCTATTGTAGAGGGCTGTATAATGAAGATCCTTATAGTTTGAAGACCAATGATATACTGTGTACTTAATAGTGTTGGAGATTACATGTTTTAGAGGTAGGCATACGTTGTCCACCTGACAGTAGATAAATAAACACAATCCCAGCCCGTATAGAAATTATACTTCGATGTTCCCCTTGAACGTATCGAATCCCTCATATTTTTGTCTTATTTGTCACATAGTATGATATCACCTATGACAAATGTTTAGTATATCAATGTGTTTTTATGAGAAATGTGTTGAGAGTTCGAGCAAACGTTCGTTGATGTCCGTTGTAACTCACTGTTTTAGATAATTGTTAATAAAACAGCAACCTTTGCCATCTTCCTGAGTTGGTTTGATTATTTGATGTCAGAGTTATTCTGCATCCCCATACATTGCTTGCACGATACCCAAAGAGCCCTACGGTCAACACTAAATCTTGACCTCTGATAACATCACAGGAAGTGATGTCATTTGACCGAGCACACAAGTGACATCACGGAAAGTGATTGCACACAGCCTTTCACTCCTTACCAAAAAACCAGCAAGTGGCATCACATAGCATCGTTCCACAGTA
Organism: Ambystoma mexicanum; assembly: GCF_040938575.1. Lineage (NCBI taxonomy): Eukaryota > Metazoa > Chordata > Amphibia > Caudata > Ambystomatidae > Ambystoma > Ambystoma mexicanum. Next base: position 84,580,791 of record NC_090928.1, on the reverse strand, counting down.
CACTAAGAAAAATATGGTTATGGTATCAATGTAATATAATATACATTTCATACAAGAATGGATCACTATATGTAGCACTGATATCATTGTGTATAGGCCCATATTACTAAATTACAGTGAATGTAAGCAGACATCCAACACAACAACCTGGACTACTGTACTTCATTATGGCAAAACTGTAAACAGGCATAGCATCTCGAAGAGGCCTGAAACCCAAAGCGCAGGCATCCAGTGTCTGTCAATGCTAGGCCCTGAGGAATCTCCGCATATGGAAACAAGGCATAATCACCATACACTAGTGATGAGACAGACACAAGATTCGATTTCCAGGTACCAGGGTTTATTGCAAAGCATATATATTCTCAGTCGGCCGACTGGGTCTAACGTCTCGCAACGTGTGTCACCCAGACCTCGTGAGACGCAAGAGAGCGAATATTTTACAACAGTCCCATATATAAGAAAAAACAATAATACAATCTCTTTGTGTCACATCAAAACCGCCCATCATGTATCTTCTTTGAGCTAGGGTTCAGTGATTGACAATTATGACAAACATGACACATTATGACACACTTCTTACCCAATCTATATTACTCGTTTTAGCAACAGTTGCAATTTTGCAGTACGCAGACATAGTTCTTTGTTATGAAGAACACAAGGCACTTGTTCAGCGAGGATACTGTGTTTGTAGGAGAGGCACATTCCAAAGCGTGTTATCTACTGGTTTCTATTTGTGAACTAAGGGTCAGCCTGATCTGAGGAGAGCCCCAAATGGGGGGCTGCTAGAAAAGTATAATTCATGCTTTACCGGCCTGTTTCTACAGCTTCAGCGAGACCGGCTGGCACCTGGGCCGCTGTTTAAATGCCTCTCTGCTCGCCTTCAAGGACTTGTGAGGGAGGAAAACAATGTATTTCTGTACTGTTTGGCATTTTCTGTCTGGGCCGGTCTCTCAACATGTCAAACTGTGGCCTTGCTCCGTGCATGAGCTTTCAAAATAAAATACATTTTGCAAAGCGTTGAACAGAAAGGAAGGGAAAGCAAATGGTGGATGTTACAGCAAAAAATGAACGCCCTCTGGTTATGCTGACGATTCCCTACTGGCGATGTAAAACATATGATGCTATTGATTTTCGGCCGACATAACATACCTTCTATGCTTTTATGCTTTGGTAGGTTAGTTTCTAGACTTGCAAACCCTCCTTTGGCCGTAAGCCAAGAGCATCATCCGTACATTGCATCTTCATCTGACCCACGTATCTAGTTCTGAGCTATGCATGCTACTGTAATCGTCAAGATAAATATTAATTGACATGAACTCTTTCATTGTCTCTATTTCATCTTTTTTATCCATACTCAATTTGGGAGTTCTTTTTTCTGTTACCATGTGTACGCATTCATTTGTAATTTCGGAGCAAAGGATTGGCAGGCAGTGTATGCAACAACAACATGTCATGATAATTCCAAGTAATGTTACTAGGACTGCAATTAGTTTCCATCCCCAAGAGCGCAGTAATTCACAACACCAGGAACTTATATTTAGCTCCCAACCGCCTGTCGAAGTATGCATGTCAGAACTCAGAATGTGCAATTTCTTGATAGCCTCAAAAATCGTAGGAGAGGAGTCACTTACGAATACACAGCACGCTGACCCCACAATTTTGCAAACACCTGAACGGTCAGCCAAAATTATATCAAGAGCCATTCTGTTTTGAAGTGTCATTAATCTAACTGCCTTTTCTTCTAGGGTTCTTTTAAACAATATGTCGGTCGTTCCATTTATCGTTTTTTCAAATATACTGGACAATCTTCGTATATTCCAGAGGTTTATGGCTTGCCCCCAGACTGGAATTAATGACTTTGCTATGTCCTCCGCAATCAATCCTGTGTCATCCCGCCGAGGCCTAGATCTAGATAATTTCGAAATATCTGACGTTTTGGAAAGGAATACAACAGGGAAAAGGATTCCTAAGTAACAGGTCCCTCCCCAATTTCTAGGCAACCAGGGATAAGCTTTTTCTCCACATATAGAACAAACTGGATCACCTACATATATTGGTTCTTCTTCTTTCTCGAGTACTGCAATATTCATGCATCTAATGAATGTCCCTACTGAATAGGAACCTTTCTTTCGTAAGCAAAATGGGACAGTGCGTGGGTAGTAATTAATAGTATAGGAGGGGGGCACAATGTCCTTGTTCCCTACTGGATTCATATGAAAAGTGATTACAGATGATTTATAAGGCACATACATTCTATTTACTGGTTTTACCAAAGGTTTTATTACTCTTGCTCTGTTAAATATGGAACAACCTGCAGGTTCCATTACTACCCTTTCAAACTCATCTATGTTTGTTCCATCTAATTGACCCGTGTCACTCTTATTCCATTTCCCATAAAATAGTTCACTTAGTGATGCATAACATGCTGTATTAAGGAGCAACTGCTGTACATACCAACCCATTCCTTTCCCGCCATGTTGGGGTAAATGGGAGCAGACCCAGCAATTTGTTCTATTCAGGATAGAGTGAGTCATATTCATGATCAAAAGAAACGTGTTGTTGTCATACCCTCTTCTGTGTCTTTCTTCTAAAGCGGGGAGAGTATAAGAGAGTACATGGACTGGACTGTCTGCGGCAGGTGCATAGGTAGCAGGCAAAAGAGAACTTAATGGATGCATGCTCTCCAGATACCATAATACTGGGATTAGTGTACTTAGAATGCAAAGTAGCGTTATAATCATCAGCATGAATTTCCTACAGCAAATTCTTCTAGACATCTTTATAGTCTCTATATCTCTGACATCATCAGCGTTGGTGCATGAGGGGACAGAAGTAAGTATAGGCATTGTCTGCAATTCTTTTCTCGGAAATGTTTGTCACGGCTAGTTTCTTCACAGAAGCAGCAGCAGCACCCGTTAAAACAGCAAAGCGTCCAAAGAAATCTGCAAAGCGTCTAGGTCAGTTCTCGTTAGCCTGCTTTATAAAGAAATACCAAGCTTATTGTGGTTCTGCACAGTGCTCCAAAATGTAAGAGCTAGCATCAGTTGTGTCGGTACCATATGTGCCCTGCTTGTTCGCATGGGGTGATCAACATAGGCCAGCCAATTTTCTTTTCAAAGATAGCACCAGGAAGCCGCGTTCCAAGCTTTCAAGCCGATGCAGATTTGGCACAGCTCGCACACTCCACTTCCCTAGGCCTTCGATTCCCAATTCATCCGTGTCGGGAATAGAGGCAAACAGGACAAAATGTGGATCAGATCACTTTCGATATTGAGAACGTAGGTTGTACCTTCTTGCTCCCGGTACTGTGTGATCCATGAATAATGCAGATTCACTTCCAGATGCAGGCTCAGGGCCAGCCTGTGATGCAATAAGTGATGGAGCATGTTTAATGTCAGCCCGCGATGATGCAGGTTCAGCTGGGCAAGGTTGGGCCACCTTTAGCCTTTTCTCCTTTGTGGCAATCTTTCCAAGCTCTTTCTCTAGCTTAAGCAGTATTTGTGGCGGGGAACTGGTGATAATGTCTTTCGAGTCGAGGGGGGCTGTTTCTTTCTTGTCGTCTGGATCGGGCAGCTCTTTCAATGTAAATGGAATTCTTTTCATGTGGGTGGCATAGATCCATGCCTTTCGACCATCCACTTGGACTGCAGTATGTGTTGCCAGGAGGATCTGGTAGGGGCCCTTCCACCGCGGTGCAAGCAAGGATTTTCGTTCAAAGTTCTTTACCACAATCCACTCTCCTGGCTGCAGACAATGCCCCGGGCCTGTGTATCTGACAGGACGCTACAATAAGTGCTGAGCAAAGGGTATTCAGCAGGGTACTCCAAACATTCGCGGTTCTCCCCATCATGATTTTGTAAGGGGAGAGCCAAGTCCTTGCCTGCACAGACATGTGCCTGCACACACAACAAAGCGAATGGCAGCGCGTCAGGCCACTTCAACTGGCTCCTTGAACATATTTTACTAATCTCATTCTTCAAGATGCCGTTTCGGTGCTCAACAAGACCGGCACTCATTGGATGCCTGGCCGAATGGAATTGCTTATCAATCTTGAGTGCTGATTGCTGTGCAATCCTTAAGCGGGTATGCTTCCACCGATTTACTGAATGCACAGACTACTACAAGGACGTACTTTAGGTTCTGATATCTTTCCATTTCTATGAAGTCAAAATGCACCACTTCAAATGGCATGGAGGGGGGGCCAAAACTGCCTACTGGGGTACTTGTTCCTTTCCCAATGTTGTGTTGCAGACATGTCATACAATTCTGAACCAGTCTTTCAGCAGTTTTTCTAATGTGCGGATTCTGCCATACTGTGTTTAAATGCTGAATCATTTTCTTAGCACATCTGTGTGTGGGACTCTGGGCCATAATGACCATCGCGGATACATAGGAGTTGGGCAGCATCCATTTTTTACTTTCTTTGTCTACCCAGCAACCATCTACGTCTAATTCTGCTGAACTCTCAGCCCAAGCTTTTATTTCATCTGCAGTTGCTTCTGCCTGCATTTCCTTAACTGTGGCAATCCCGTTTTCTACCATACAGGGTACTTCTTCTGATTTTTCAAGGAACATTTTCGTGTGTGGATCAGCGGCAGTTTGTTTCGCAATCTTGTCTGCAAACGCATTCCATTTTCCAACGTTACATGTTACTTTCTTATGCACTTGGCATTTCATTATTGCTAATCGCTTAGGACGCGCCAGTGCAGGCAACAATCTTGCTATCAAAGGACCATGTTGAGTCTTTGTTACATGTGATATTAGAAAACCCCTCTCAGGCCAGAGTCGACCAAAATTGTGTACCACCCCAAATGCATACTTACTGTCTGTATATATGTTTACATTTGAGTTTTCAGAAATTTCACAGGCTCTGATCAACACTATTATTTCTGCAGCCTGTGCTGAATTATATGGGATCTTCTTGCTTTCTACAATACTCTTTAGTGTCGTGATGGCAAATGCAGCAGTTGATGTGCCATGAGGCAATTTAAAACAGGAACTGTCACACAACAGTTCTCCATCTGGTTCTTTCTGTGGGGTGTCTGTTAGGTCAATTCTCCCTTTTGTCTCCTGTTCAGTAACCATTACACAATCATAGGGTGGCAGTTCCTTTTCACCTGTTATTTCATTGGGTGGAGGCATTAGCTCTGCAGTATTCAAAGCACAACATCACAACATTTGAATATGTGGTGCAAAGAGTATGATTTCATATCTTGTCAGTCTAGCTGATGTAAGATGTTGCGTCTGCGTTCTATTTAACAGAACGTCTACTGTGTGAGGCACCATTAAGGTTAAGGTGTGACCCAAAACCATTCCCTCGGTTTGTTTTACTAATGCGGCAGCCGCTGCAAGAGCTCGCAAACAGCGCGGCAAAGTGCATGCAACAGGATCCAGCGCGGAAGAAAAATAACTGCATGGTCTATTTCTCCCTCCTTGTTCCTGAACTGCCAAAACTGCCAAAGCACAACCATTGCTCTCATGCACAAATAACTTGAAATCCTTTTCATAATGTGGTGTGCCCAAAACTGGAGCTGAACACAATGCAGTTTTGAACTGATCAAATGCATCCTGACATTCCACGCTCCATGGCAAAGGCAAAGCAACATCCTCCTTTGTCAATGCCACCATCGGTTTCACAATCATGGCAAAGTTAGCAATCCACTGCCTACAATATGAAGCCATGCCTATTATGGCTCTTACTTCCTTCTGTGTCTTTGGAATAGGCATACCAGAGATGCTTTCTATTCGTTCGGGTGTCAGTCTCCTGCCCTCTTTCGAAAGTAGGTAGCCCAAATAGGCCAACTCCTTTCGACAATACTGGAATTTTTTCAATGATGCTTTATGTCCATGTGCTGCCAGATGTGTCAATAATTTAGCAGTAGTCTCTATACAAATGTCTTCTGTGTCAGCAGCAATCAATAGATCATCAATGTACTGTAATAGTACACAACCCGTTGGTAACTCTAGCATGTCTAGTTGTTCTTTTAATGCTCTGCTATAAATGCTTGGGCTTTCAATGTAACCTTGTGGAATTCTTGTGAATGTGAAAGAACGTCCTCCTAGCATAAAAGCAAATAGATATCTGCTATCTGGATGTACTGGGATGCTAAAAAATGCATTCTTTAGATCTATAACACTAAAGTATGTTGCCGATGCTGGAATCATAGTTAAAATGGTAGTGACATCTGGGACCAATAGAAATTGGGAATCAACTACCTTATTCAATCCACACAAATCAATTATGAAACAATGTGGTATTTCATTACCTCCTTTCTTATAAACTGGGAGAATCTGACTATTGCAAGTGCTCCCCGTAATCTCTTCAATTACGTTTCGTTTGATCAAATCAGAAACAATGCATTTCAATGCTTTTTCACCTTCCACCAAAATGTTATACTGCGAAATACCTGGCAATGTAATTCCCACCTTCAAAACAATCTTCACTGGCTCTATTTTTAAGCAACCAACATCATTGTCATCCATATACAAGTTGGTACACTACTTAATTCACTTGGCAATGGTTTGGATACAAATTGTGACACTCGCATTTTTTGTGGTGCTATTGTCAAATACACTCCATCAGGGGAACAATGAATAACCGCACTTAATTTTTTCAACAAATTTAAACCCAATACATTTTTGCCGCAATTTTGTGTTAGAAGAAACAGGCAAGACTCGGTGAACAGGCCTAATGTTATAGGTAATGACTGTGATACTGGACTAATTACTGGTGTACCTGTGAACCCTACTGAAACATTCTTCTGCCCTGACAGTGGTATCTCTGGAACCAAGTGATGATCTATTGTGCACTTCTGCGCACCTATGTCTACTAGAAAAGTGTGTTCCCTATTCCCAACTCTCATTTCTATGTAGGGTCCTTTCTGGTCTACGGGAATAGACACTGGTTCCATCCCCTGTCTTGGGCTGTCCTAGATGAACAATACATCATCAGATGTAAAGTCACCAGAGTAGTATGAATTTGACTGGGTATCAAAAACGTTTCCTTCCCCTGCACCCCTCTGCTGATATTGATTTTGGTTCTGATTGTTATTCGCCTGGTTATTCTGATTCTGATGCTGCGGCATCCTTGAGTTTCTATGTTGTCCTTGCGTCCCCAGGCGACCTCTATTCTGCCTTCTCTGGGTATTTCCATTTCTATTCTGTAAATGTGGGCACTGCGCTCGCCAATTACCTTCTTCTCTACAATATGCACATTGATTCAATCCAATTGAACCTCCCTGAATGTTAGAAAAATTCCCTCTAGTTTGTGCATGACCTCCGCCCGTGTTATTATTCGCTACCTGCTGCATCAATACTCTCGTTTTTAGATTCACCCTATCCCTCGTTTCTTTCTCCTTTTCTGTATTTACTGTATTCTCATAGTATTGCGCCATGTGCCATATCATGGATAAAACCACAGATGACGACCCCTGCAATCTCATCACATCCATCTTTAGCAACCATTTCCAGGAACTTCTAGATAGACAGGCTCCACTTAAAAACAAACAAGCTCGTCCAAACCCAAACCACCAAAGTTGGTATACGGCCGAACTGGCCACACTCAAAACAACTAAAAGGAAACTCGAGAGAAAATGGCATAAAACCACCTTGGAACCAAGCAAAGAAAATTGGAAAAAATGTGATCTTTTGTATAGAGCCAAGTTAACAGAAGTTAAAAAGAACTGCTATAATGAACAAATCACCAACGCCTCAAATTCTACTGGCAAATTGTTCCAAATCTTAAAATCCATCGAAAAGCCACCTACTCTTTCCCAGCCAATCCAGCCAGTCATGGTTGACTGTGAACAAGTCTAAACAGCCTTCTCAAATGAAATTAAAAAAGCTAGAGATAACATAATTAACTGCTTTCATCCATAAACTGCACTTCTTGCTCTGAAAACATTTTGCCCCCTAAATTCATTCTAGATAATGCAGAAATCTTTGCCCCCTTTCTATGTCGCATGACACACGCCTCTTTCAGGGATCAGAAAGTCCCTGTTGGAATAAAAACAGTCACAGTTACTCCTCTGGTGAAAAAACCTGGTCTAGATCAACAGGACCCGACAAATCTTAGACCTATCACAAATTGTAATTTCCTATGAAAAATCCTTGATAAAATTGCCACAAAACAGCTGCAAGAATACATAGACAAGCATTGCCTTTTGCACTCACAACAATCAGGCTTCAGATGTGCCCATAGCACAGAATCAGCATTGTTGGACCTACAAACCAAAATGCTAGGTATTCTTGACAAAGGAAAGGCAGGCTTGCTGATCCTTTTGGACCTCTTGGCAGCCTTCGATTTATTAGATCACGGGAAGCTCCATGAGGCCCTAGGTTCAGCTGGAAATTGCTCTAAGGAAGCCATTGAATGGATATCATCCTTTCTGGAGGATAGGAACTCTAAAATTTCCCGTGGAGGAAACTCCACCAGTTCTAAACCGGTGGACTGCGGCGTCCCTCAGGGAGCCAGCTTTTCCTCACTGCTTTTTAATCTGTACATTCACTGTCTCTGCACCCTTCTCTCACAGCTTGGGATCTTTTTCACCAACTTTGCAGATGACACGCAGCTCATATTGGAACTATGTGGCAACCATACTTCTGACAATAAGAGATCATCAGCCATCTACAACACAATAGAAAACGGGATGAAATCACACTGGATGTGGTTAAACGGCTACAAAACGGAGCTCATGACATTTGGCTCAGCCAAAGTCCTAAAAAATCTCGGCCCAGCCTACTCCTCGTTTCGCATAAAGACTCCTCCATCACAGTGTCAAATAAAGTCAAAACACTCAGCATCTACTTGCAACCATCGCTAGGAGCCGAGGCACAAACCTCATACCTGAAACGGAACTGCCAATATTATCAGAGGCTCCTATGCCGCATTAGACCTCTATTAAATATTAAAAACAGTGCGACAATAGCTAGGGCCACCATCCTGTCACGACTGGACTATGGAAATGCTTTACTGTTAGGTGCCAGCAGCAACTGCATAAAGCAATGTCAAATGATTCAGAACAATGCAGTCCGATCCATCGCAGGAAAGTCCAAACGTGACCACATAAAAAAAGACAGAAACTACCTCCACTGGCTAGCAGTGAAGGAACGTATCATCTTCAAATACCTGACACTGGTTCACCGTTGCCTAAATGGAACGGCTCCAGCATACCTGAAGAAGTAATTCAGTTGGTATGAGCCAAGCCAAAGCTTCAGATCCGCAAATTAAGGACTACTTAAATCCAGTCACCCCAGAGCAAAACCCACAGGCTTAGGTAGAGCATTTCCCATAAAGGCCATTTCCCATTGGAACGAGCTACCCCGTAACCTCAGACTCGAAAGCAATATTCAATCATTCAGAAAGCAGCTAAAAACCACTCTTTTCAAATAATTAACATCTCTGCCAATCCTGCGCTCATGTAGAGCCTAATTTTCTTTCTACTTGTGTCATCCTGTGAACCTGCTGTCTTCGTGTCTCTATCGCGCCCTGATGCTTGCGAGCTGTTGACGCGTTATTGTCAGGGATGACACTCTATTAAGAGTGGCACAGGACACCCAGAAAGGGTTTGGGTGGTTGTGCCAAAATAAAGTGGACAGATAAGTACACACACAGCAGAAAGGAAAGAGAACGAAGAGTAGGCAAGAGTAGCAAGGAAAAAGGTACAGAATGAATTCCCTCTTGGGGTGTATGCAGATATAGGAAAAGAGTATTCCACGAACCTTAGGAAATACTCTAGCCTTCTGCACAGTTTGCTATAACAGAGGCCCACGCTGTTTGCTCATGGCTTGGAACAGCAGCTATGGGTGTCTGTAATGTAGAAACGAGACAAGGGAAGGGGCAGAGGTTGACTGATGGGAACCAACAGACAAGCTCTGTACAAAAGGGTCTACAAACAGTACAAGAGAAGATGCTTACAGACAAATCCAGGAAAAGGAGGTTGATAGCAAGCTAGCAGAAGGAAATGAAGGGAAAGTCGTGTAACAGGATTGGATAGCAGAGGACAGTAAGGAACAAGGTTGAGAGCCCAGAGGAGCAGGAAAGCAATGAGCAAGCCCACAGGAGCAGGGCTGTAAGGTAGAGAGCCCAGAGGGAAAGGGCTTAGGGCAGCAGAGTAAAGCAGGCTGCACGGCAATGAACCCAGAAGGGCCGGGCAGCAAGGCGTGAGCACTGAGGGGCAGGGCTGCTGACCGTAGAAGGTTGCAGAGGACTGTAGAGGGCTGCTAGGCCGAGAACCCAGCGGAAAAAGGTAGGTAGTAGGCAGCGGAGCGTGATAAGCTGCAAAGTTGGAAGCCCAGAGGACAAGGGCTGTAGGCAGCCAGAGTGAGGCAGGCTGCAGAGCAGGGAGCCCAGAGGACAAGGGCTGAGGCTGGAAAGCAGCAGAGCGTGATCAGCTGCAATGTGGAGAGCCCGGCAGGGCAAGGGCGGAGGCTGGAAGGCAGCAGAGCGTGATCGGCTGCAATGTAGAGAGCCCGGCAGGGCAAGGGCGGAGGCTGGAAGGCAGCAGAGCGTGATCGGCTGCAATGTAGGGAGCCCGGCAGGGCAAGGGCGGAGGCTGGAAGGCAGCAGAGCGTGATCGGCTGCAATGTGGAGAGCCCGGCAGGGCAAGGGCGGAGGCTGGAAGGCAGCAGAGCGTGATCAGCTGCAAGGCAGGAGCCTGGAAGAGCAGGGCTGAGGCAGGGAACCCAAAAGGCTAGGGCTGTAGGCAGCAGGGTGTAGCAGACTGCAAGGCAGGAGCCCGCCAGGACACTGGAACAAAAAGTAGGTGAAAGCAGGAAACAGCATACAAAGTTTGTAGCTCGAAGCAAAAAGCTGCCGGAAGGAATCTCAATGCAAGAGCCTGAGCTATCGCAGGCAGCAGCCTTTATACTGCCCAGCCCAGCACAGAGGCAGGCTAATTGGTTGCACCTGGCTCAGCACACCTGCAGACAATCGGTCACCTCCCTCTCTGTTCCTGAGCTGGTGGAAGCAGAGCAAATCCCTAGGGCTTCTGGGGATTGTAGTTCTGATGAAGAAAAATAGGAATAGCCAGGAATAGATGGTTATAGCCAAGTGCATTATGGTAAGTGTAGTTTTCTGGGAAAAATAAAAAAGCACCAAAGTCTTGCAAATGGGAAATAAAGTCCAAATAGTGAATAGCGGTTGATCCAAGAGTTTTCTGTAGATAAATGAATAACAATTTGTCCATATTGATCGCCAATGTATGCACCCATGGCGCAGGCATGACCGTTATAAATATATAAATAAATAACATAAATAAAAAATGTGTAATACTTCACTCTGTGATTCTGCTTGCCACACACTTCCTCTGTTCATTCAGAATTTTGTTTTTAGTTCATCTGATGTATGCAACTCTTGTTGTGGATATATTTTTTGTATGCCTAATTGGATACTCCTATCCCCTCTTCTGATATCTTCAGTCATTTTGAGCTCTTCTAATTCTAGCGCCTTCTCTATGTTTGATTTGTGTCCCTGTGCATGTTTCTCCCTACTTTTTAGATGGAGATTAGCTTCCTTCCTCCCGTCTCCTAGGACGTCAAACGTCGCGGGGCGTGCTTTCTTGCGCAGCAGTACTGATTCTAGGTGTTCTATACGTGCCATCTCAAAAGTACCATCTTTTGGCCATTACAAATCTTCTACATGTCAGGTCTGCCTATGCCAAATTTCATTAAACATTATTGCTCCTATCCCATATTTTACATACATTTCAAACGCTGGCAACCCTATGGGTGGCGCAACCTGGCCAGTTTCCAAAGATTGTCTACCACAGTGGAAATATCCCACTATCCAGGAAGACAATTTCCCAGGCATATTGATCTTATTCGTACCTTAGCCTGGGCGTTTGATCTTGTAATAGCAACTCTCAACCAATATCAGGGCTGTTAAGAATCAGGGCACGACTCACCTGATCAATCAGTTCGTCTCTCAAGATGCAATTCGTCCGTATACAGATGCAACCAAGAATCATCGAGACTGCGTATCTGGCACAATCTGCCTCGTTTCGGGACCCTCGCCACGATGCTTTCTGGCCACTGCGCGTCGATCAGGGATCGGCTGTGTACTGGTCTGCAAAGGAGTCTCTCATCACTTTTACAGGGGTGCCCGAACACCTTTCGATCCCCGCTCGACAGCCTCATTCTCAATTCGTTTTCACCTTCTTCAAATTCAACGTACACGATGGAGCAAAAGGGGGAGGGTCCCTGTTCCGGCGCCATTTTTTGCTAGGCCCTGAAGACCCCCCGCATATAGAAAAAAGGCATAATCATCATAGAATAGTGATACGACAGTCGCGAGGTTCGATTTCCAAGTACTAGGGTTTATTGCAAAGCAAATATATTCTCAGTCGGCCGATTGGGTCTAACGTCTTGCAACGTGTGTCACCCAGACCTCGTTAGACGCAAGAGAGCGAATATTTTACAACAGTCCCATATATAAGAAAAAACAATCATGCAATCTCTTTGTGTCACATCAAACCACCCATCATATATTTACTTGAGCAGTACGCAGACATAGTTCTTTGTTATGAAGAACACAAGGCACTTGTTCAGCGAGGATACTGTGTTCGTAGGAGAGACACATTCCAAAGCGTGTTATCTACTGGTTTCTATTCATGAACTAAGGGTCAGCCTGATCTGAAGAGAGCCCCAAAGAGGGGGGGCCGCTAGAAAAGTATAATTCATGCTTTACCGACCTGTTTCTAAAGCTTCGGCGAGACCGGATGGCACCTGGGCCGCTGATTAAATGCCTCTCTGCTCGCCTTCAAGGACTTGTGAGGGAGGAAAACAATGTATTTCTGTACTGTTTGGCATTTTCTGTCTGGGCCGGTCTCTCAACATGTCACACTGTGGCCTTGCTCCGTCCATGAGCTTTCGAAATAAAATACATTTTGCAAAGCGTTGAACAGAAAGGAAGGGAAAGCGAATGGCGGATGTTACAGCAAAAAATGGACGCCATCTGGTTATGCTGACGATTCCCTATTGGCGATGTAAGACATATGATGCTATTGGTTTTCGGCCAACATAATATATCTTCTATGCTTTTATGCTTTGGTAGGGTAGTTTTTAGACTTACATCAAGTGTCTGGCCACAGAATGGAAACAGCAACAGACAACACAAGCCAAACAGAAAATCGTTTGCCTGGAGGGTTGCCCAGAGCTGTGCCAGTGGTTATGAATGATTTGCAACCTTCCAGCCATCACCTTTCTGTTTTGCTATTTTGGTAAGTAACCCACAGTTTGTTTTTGTTAGATGGGAGATAGAGAGGAAGGATGTGATTCAGGTAACAGTAATTGCAATTTAAAATTGTTTTATTTTAAAATGTTAACAGCAGCATCTCTATGATATCACCCGAGCTAGCTAGAGCTAGCCCCATACCCTTCCTGTTGATACATACTGGGTACTCCCACCTCTGAACCCAACCATTCAGGCATTCTTCACTAATGGACTGCCAACCTGTTAGTGATGGCACCTTCATGTTTTTTTCCAGCCTCTCTGCTATTTCTTAGCTAATGAGTTCTAGATTTCAGGTGAAAAAAAGCTATGGCACATTTAGCTGCATTTCCAGCCACCTTTTTTCAGGTGTAACACAGATATCTGCTCTTGGCACTGCCTCTTAGTCCACTGACCCAGGGTGTCACAAGGACAAATCTAAGGGTATCATAGGGGGCGCCAGGGTTAGCACTAGCTAACCCTGGCAACCCCCAAAGGACGTCCCTGGGTTTACCATACAGTAAAGACCCAGCTCGAGCCCCGTCCGAGCTGGAGGCCGCCATCTTTCCCTGCCGGATAATTAGGTCAGTGCTCCCCCGTGCCCTGCGCCCCATCCCACCATGCCTTCCCCCCTTTTCCATACATTCGCCCCTCCGATCCATGCCCCACTTACCTTCCACTTCTAAGTCCCTCACTGGTGCCGCGATCAGTAGTGTTCTCGGCGTGTCCCAAAGCATGACTTGGCGCCATTGAAAGGGAGAACATAGTCCCTTCTCCCCGGATCCATGGTGTCCATGTTTTTGGGCATTTTTTTAAGTTGAGAAAAAGCGTATGCGTCCTTTCTCAACTTGAAAGAAACCACTATTAGTTTCAGGGTACAATGTGCCGGGATACTAATAGCAATATTACCCTTGCAGGTGGGGGGGCACTACCGAGTCTAGTAATGCCCCAGGCTATTGGGAAAGCCCTCACTTCACTCAAGAGTCTACCTAGCTAGGGGTAATACCCCCAGCTCAGTTATTATTGCTTAAATATTGTATGATTCAGAACTATTTTCACAGTATTTTAGGCCAATATTGAATTTAAAGTTAGAGATTTAGTGACAGGTGTGTGCGTGTGTGTGTGTCCCTGGACCTTCTGGGTGCCCATAATTATAATTGTTCTTGTATAACACACTTAATGCCAACCAGTGTTTTCTAGGCACTGGATCGGGATTCAAATCTGTGTTGCGCTGCATTGTCTTGCTTCAAAGACAAACGTGTTGCCCCTGAGCTATCCGTCTTCCCCATCATTTTGAGCTGCACCCTCAGAGCTCAGTGAGGAAATTCTTACTATTTGAGACATTGGGCCTCATTACAAGTTTGGCGGTAAAACCGACAGGCTGCCGCCAAACTTGCAATTTTTTCCGGCACCCACGAATGGCCAATTCCCGGGTCATTACGGCCTTGCCAGACCTGGTATTTGCCCATTCACGGGCACCAGAAAATATTCTTCCCCATTCCCATTTGAGCCCCATATGGCTCAAATGGGAATGGGGAGGCCGGATGCACCAGCACCATTGAGAATGGTGCCGCTGCATCCGACATGCTGTGCTCGCGGGTGCCGGTACGGCCGCCAGGAAAGACCTAGTAGCCGTAATGGCACCCGCGAACAGAACTCGTAGTTTTCCGGTCCAGCAACTATGGTACCGGTAAGCTTACTTGTAATGACCCCCATTGACTCAGCATGCAGCTGCACCAATAAACTCCTTAGAAAATCGTGTTAGACTCTAATCCAAGCAATTAAACTCTTCTAGAATGTACAAGGAGTGATCAGTTATTACCTTTTCCATACTCTTTAAAAGAAGTCCTTATTGAGAATGAATTCCAACATTGATGAAGGGTCATAATCGAAATGTTGTCCTCCATTTTGAAAATTGCCCCGGAGATGAGCTTTGGTTTAATTTATCTGAAAATCCTGCTTAAGTTATATTGTGCTCCATCAAAAATGCTAAAACTACGCCTAACGGATGAAGACATGTCTTAGTTTAATTTCAAAAGAAAGGACATGTTATAGTTTATTTAAGCCGAATAACATCAGTTTACTGTGAGAATGAGGCTTCACAAATCGGTTTTTACACAGATCCAGTGTAAAACACCTGCAAAGGAAATGAAGCTGAACAAACAATAAAGGTTCCGTTTATATTTGTTTAGCAAGGATGTGTGGCGATATCTTTAAATGGTGTGCGATATTCAACCAATACCCTCGATTATCAGGTACATGGAGCTCAGTGCATTTTATATAACAGAGATGGACTTGGCCTGTTGCACAGTCCAGGGTTCTGCACGTGTTGCCTCTCAGTTGTTTCTGAGAACAATTTCCATCAGCCTTCCCTAGCATTGTCAATGCCAATCAGGGTTCATGGGAGTGGTTGTCCAAAATATCTTGAGAGCTAAAGGTTGAAGACACTTGTCTTATATTAATGTATTGATGAACTTTGAGAGGTCATGAGCCATTGTTTAGTGGTCCAATGAAACAGAAAATAGTTTTAGTACTAATGTGATGTTTTAGTAAATAGTGTGGCGATTTGTTCACTGTTCATTTTTTATATTCTCTATTCCCCACTCTTTTCTATTTTTTTCTCTTTCTCTTCTTTTTATGGTTTTATTTGCATTGTATTTAATTGGAATATCTTGTTAAATGGTTTTGTAAAAGTTTTTTAACCAAATACAATAAAAAATAAATAATGTATTGATGAACTTTGAGAGGTAACATCAGCGTGCTACACTGCAAAAAAGAGAAAACAAAGAGGCAGCCACTAACCCCACATTCATTTGCTTTTCATACCTGTGGTACACTGCACATGCGAGCATGACAAGGATTTCAGACAAACGCAGCTCTTTCCTAGCCGAATGTTTTTGTTTATTACCGCAAGAATGTTTGACCCAAATCAAGTAACAAACAGTGGTTCTCGCACGTTCGCTCCTCCGGAGGGCAGCCGCTGTTTGGAGGGCACATGCCTCCTTTGTTTATTTCTAGGTCTGCCATTAGTTTGAACATATGGAAATCCCCGCTGTGTCTTTGAAGTGCCCTGAAAGAAAATAACAGGGCACAAGGCTTTGCTGCATCATTTATTTCTACAAGGCGGTTTCCCCAGAGGAAATATTTTTCACATGTGGGGTTTTCGCCACAGACGAGTCCGATTCCGACATGGCAAGTGAAATGTGCTTCATTCTGCCGAATTGAAGGCAACATATTTGCGCCATCAGGAGCCCCTTGTCAATAGGTTTCAAAACAAGTAGTGCCAGAAAGAGAAACGTCACCCTAAAATTGCCAAAATACTTGCCCACTGCCGGAACCTCATGAAGATCGAGAATGGCAGCGAATACAGAAAAATCCACTTTGTGGAAATGCGGACAAGTCACAGGCGAGAAGGCATATATAAGTGGCAATAGAAAACTCCAGTGCCGTTGGCGAGTGGTGGTACCACACTTGACCACAAGCACACCTCCATACGTATCATCAGGAGAGACTTCCAACAGCCATAACTAAATGTAAGTAATGGGGGAGAGCGTCCGATGCTTTCACCCTGAAATGGCGCCCAAACAGTTCACATATGTATATGTGTCGAAAGTGAAAGAGCCAAGAACATAGTAAAGGTAGGTGGGCACGTCGTGCCACAGACAGGATGCAATGAAAACAGCAGCGAATCACAAGGGCCGTGGGGTTATTAAGTGGCTGTGACATGTGGTGGGGGGAGGCAGCCGAGTATCCACTTGTGGTGTGTGGGCAAGCAGTATGGCCCTGGGGATTTGGTTGGGTTTGCAGGCCTAGGACTTGTGGTAGGGAAAGTCGAAGAGAAATGCACCATGTTCATCCTGCATTTTTTAGAGACGAGTCAGGATTCTGGAGTCCAGGTGTTGGCACTGGCCTAACGGGGGCTCCCGTAGCCCTCACAGTGTGGGGGACCAACCAGAGGCGTTGCTAGGGGGGCTAAGGGGGCTATAGACCCTGGTCTTTTGGTTGTAGCCCCGGATAGAATCTCAGGAGCTACAGCCAAAAGGCTAGCTAGCCCCCAGTCCCAACAATTCCAACATCAGCATAGCCCCGGGTCTTTTCCAGACCTAGCAACACCCCTGGGACCCACCCAGACAACACATGTAGTGGGAGGAGGCCCCACTTGGAGTAAAAAAAAGCAAAAACATTTTTGTTTGAAAAATATAAAATCACGTTTTTCTTCTTTTTGAGTTCAATCTGCATTCATAAAGAAATTATTTCTGTAACAGAACTTTCTTTTTGAAGTCTGAGTGCCCATGACATGGAAGACCATAGGCTGGAGGCCTCCATTTCATGTGGTGGGGGGAGCCCTATGACTTCAATAAGAAATACTTTAAGTCACCCTGCCTTCATAAATAAATTATATCTGTTATGGCAAACAGAGGGGGTTCTGGGAGTCTCTCTACCAGCACAAACACAGCCATTGACCTGTTCTTGGGTGGATGGCCCCCGGGAGAGTCTCAACCACGTCTTTAGCTCACTGTCCCTTTCACAGAGGAGAAATATCCCTGCATATCAGTCTTTGTGCTGCCCAGGGGCAGTCCAGCACCGAAATGCTACGCAATTCTCCTCTGAACAAGAGTACCAACAGCAACTCCATACATGTGTTTCAGCATCGTTGGGAATCATAACTGAGGTGGAGCTGTGCCTCTCTGAGAACAGTGAGCAAGGGGTCCACGTCTGGATTCCCCATGTAACTTAAGGTGAGACCCAAAGTTACTTAATATGTAAAACAGAGGGGGTTCTGGGAGTCTCTCTACTGGCACAAACACAGCCCATTGACCTGTTCTTGGGTGATTGCCCCCTGTTCTTGGTTGGATGGCCCCCGGGAGAGTCTCAACCAAGTCTTTAGCTCACTGTCCCTTTCACAGAGGAGAAATATCCCTGCATATCAGTCTTTGTCCTGCCCTGGGGCAGTCCAGCACCGAAATGCTAGGCAATTCTCCTCTGAGCAAGAGTACCAACAGCAACCCTATACACGTGTTTCAGCCTTGTTGGGCATCAACAGTGAGGTGGAGCTGTGCCTCACTGTGAACAGTGAGCAAGGGGTCCACATCTGGATTCAAATGGTAATTTAGGGTGAGACCCAAAGTTACTTAAATGCAAACAGAGGGGGTTCTGGGAGTCTCTCTACCAGCAAAGACACAACCCATTGACCTGTTGTTGGGTGGATAGCCCCCGGGTGTCACAACCCCTAACCAAAACCCCCATTGGCATGTCCACATGCCAGATAAGGTCAGGTTCAGGGTTCCGTTAGGGCCTCAAGAGCCTTGCACTACCTTCCAAGACTCTCTTGGAGTTAGTCCTGGCGCCTTTGGTGCCAGGCTCATATTCAGTATAAGGAACTACTGAAGAGGACTACTTTTCCTTGGGCCTGCAGCCAACATGGAGGCACCCACATAGTCTAGTTCCTAGTTCCTATAACTAGACTATGCGGTATAGTGTTTTGGGTGTGGTAGCCTGGGACTACTTTACCTGGACTACTTTTCTGGGAGGCTATTTAAACCACACCGAAGCAACAGAACACGCTTTGCGTTATTCTGCAACCTGCAGCGTATCGCTCACCGTGTCCAGGTTCCTTGATACCAGCGATCATCTGAACAACGAGCCTGCATGTGAGAAAAAAAACATCATTAGTAGACTCTTACCTGCGAACTCCATCCTGTATCAGCCCGACTCTCGTCCATACTTCTGCTACTCGTGGTCGCCCATCCAGCAATCAGCATCTTCTAGACACTGCATACTCACCGGAACAAAGCAACATGAAGAGAGAGAGAGAGAGAGAGAGAGAGAGAGAGAGAGAGAGAGAAAGACAACGTTAGAAAAGGTTACTTACGGTGTAAGCCTCAGTCATCACGAGAACCTCACCTGGTTGGCCACCGCTTGGTCGGCATCGTTCCGGAATACCGCAATCACCTGAAAAGACCATTGCGACCTGTAAGGAGAGAAGAAACACAGGTTAGCACATTACTTACCAAATTGTAGTGCGCTTCTTGTGCCATCCATACTGGCAGGTGCTCATCCCAACCAGCACGACACGCCGAATCTCCCGCTCACCGAGGGGGGTAAAGACAATACATTAACCACAAAAAAGGAAGGCAAGGACAGTAACAGAGACTGCTGCAATAAGACCTACCTTAAAGAAACTAGAATGGGCTCACAACAGTGAAGTAACTCGGTTGCCCAAACCCACTGAAGACTACGCATCCCTGCAAAGAAGGCAGGACGGAGAGCACACCAAATATTACAATAAGGTGAGGAGAGGGCCATAGGGACGAACTCAGGTGAGGTGGGAGAAGACCGTATCTGATCTTGAATCCAGCCCTCCTGTGCTTTCAGGCCCAGCTTCCATCGAGGCACCATCCGGGATCGGGAAGAGGGTTCCAGGTGCAAATTAAGCAACCAGGCCTGATTGGCGTCCCCATGGATACCAGATGAGGGTAACACCGGGAGAGTCTCAACCAAGTCTTTAGCTCACTGTCCCTTTCACAGAGGAGAAATATCCCTGCATATCAGTCTTTGCCCTGCCCATGAACAGTCCAGCACCAAAATGCTAGGAAATTCTCCTCTGAAAAAGAGTACCAACAGCGACCCCATACACGTGTTTCAGCCTTGTTGGTCATCATCAGTGAGGTGGAGCTGTGCCTCTCTGAGAACAGTGAGCAAGGGGTCCACGTCTGGATTCCCCTGGTAACTTAGGGTGGAAACCAAAGTTAACTAATATGCAAAACAGAGGGGCTTCTGGGAGTCTCTCTATCTGCACGAACACAGCCCATTGACCTGTTCTTGGGTGGATGGCCCCCGGGAGAGTCTCAACCAAATATGTAGCTCATTGTCCCTTTCACAGAGGAGAAATATTCCTGCATATCAGTCTTTGTCCTGCCCAGGGGCAGTCCAGCACTGAAATGCTAGGCAATTCTCCTCTGAACAAGAGTACCAACAGCAACCCAACACACGTGTTTCAGCCTTGTTGGGCATCATCAGTGAGGTGGGCCTGTGCCTCTCTGAGAACAGTGAGCAAAGGGTCCACTTCTGGATTCCCCTGGTAACTTAGGGTGAGACCCAAAGTTACTTGATATGCAAAACAGAGGTGGTTCTGAGAGTCTCTCTACCGGCACAAACACAGCCCATTGACCTGTTCTGGAGTGGAGGGCCCCCGGGAGAGTCTCAACCAAGTCTTTAGCCCACTGTCCCTTTCACAGAGGAGAAATATCCATGCATATCAGTCTTTGTCCTGCCCAGGGCCAGTCCAGCACCAAAATGCCAGGCAATTCTCCTTGGAACAAGTGTAACAACAGCAACCTCATACACATGTTTCAGTCTTGTTGGGCATCATCAGTGAGTTGGGCTGTGCCTCTCTGAGAACAGTGAGCAATGGGTCCACGTCTGGGTTCCCCATGTAATTTAGGGTGAGACCCAAAGTTACTTAATATGCAAAACAGAGGGGGTTCTGGGAGTCTCTCTACTGGCACGAACACAGCCCATTGACATGTTCTTGGGTGGATGCCCCCCAGGAGAGTCTCACCCAAGTCTCTATCTCACTGTCCCTTTCACAGAGGAGAAATATCCCTGCATATTAGTTTAGTTTTTTTCCTGCCCAGGGGCAGTCCAGCTCACTGATGATGCCCAACAAGGCTGAAACACATGTATGGGGTTGCTGTTGGTACTCTTGTTCTTAGGCGAATTGCCTTTGCTTTGATTATTTCCGTTATGGGTTGTTCCTTAGTGGAAATAATTTCTTTATGAAGTCAGCGTGACTTCAATAAGAAACAATTCTTTGTAAAGTAATAGGGCTTCCCTCAACCCCATAGCGCGTGTGAGGGTATGGTGAAAGGGTGCACACTTAAATGTATAGGTGGCTGACTGTGTGAGTGTATGGTGAAAGGTGAAAGGGTGCACACAAATATACGGGTGGCTGGGTGTGCGTGTGTGTGTGTACAGTTAAAAGGTGCACACTTAAATGTATGGGTGGTTTCATGTGTGAGTGTATGGGGAAAGGGTACACACTTAAATGTATGGATGGGTACTTGGGTGTGTGTGCCTGTATGGTGCAAGGGTGTACACTTAAATGTACGACTGGCTGCCTGGGTGAGTATATGGTGAAAGGATGCACACAAATGTATGGGTGACTGGGTGTGTGTGTGTGTGCATGTACAGTGAAAGGGTGCACACGTAAATGTATGGATGACCTCCTGGGTGTGCCTGTATGGTGAAAGGGTGCACACTGAAATGTACGGGTGGCTGCCTGGGTGTGCCTGTATGGTGAAAGGGTGAACACACACACCCAGACATCCATACATTTAAGTGTGCCTTTATGGTAAAATCCACAATAAATGTATGGATGGCTGGGTGTGCGTGTGTGTATAGTAAATGGTTTGTGTGCTTATGTTCGGGGGCGCAACAAAACCTACATTTCGGGGGGGGCTAACTTCACGGCAGTGGGGGAGGGGCACATTTATTTGTGTGGGGCATCTAACTTCTTGTCACATTTTAATTAGATGATTCTAGTGCAGCTTCAATGTTGCAAGCAGTTGCATCTCTCCTTTAAGTCTTAAAGCATCCACCTATGGCCTGCTGTTCCCTCTCTACCCTTCCAATCACTCCCATGGCATGCAAGTACTAAACCCATATCACGATTTCAATTGCCTAAAAAATGTTGCATTTGAATGCAGATACTAACAATGAAATGCTTTACGTTAGTAATTGCTGGGCCCTTGTTAACAGCGAAACCCAGGTGCATTTTAACATGTGTGTCCTTTTCTGTTCCACAACTGCTCCTTAGGTCAGCATAGCTCAAAACTGCAGTGGGGGAGTGCTGAAGCCAAGTCAGCTCAATGGTGTTGCGCCACTACTTGTGTTTAATGCCTTGATTACTTATTGGTAATATTCACTACTCCTAGCCCTATTCTGCCTCATCCCAGTACTTGTTTATGAGGCAGTACTTGTGTATGAGGTACTCTGACTCATGCACAAGTACTGCAATGAGGTAGAAGTACATGGAGGTAATGCCTGACTTAGCTACCTGTAATCTTCATTACTCCTAGTCCCTTTATTTATTGTTTGTTTGACAAGGCAACAAGGACAATCAGAACAACAATAAACAGGGCATCATGAGTTCATACAGTTACATGTTTAATGAGTATGTCACATTACAATATATTTGTTGGATATAATTCAAAGAGCTATGGTTGGCTTATGCCGCAACTAAAGAGACTGAGGGACTTGGAGGCCCAGATGCATCTGTGCCCCCCACCCTCTCAGTGGTCAGCATCTGCAGGTTTGCCCAGAAAGGTTGCCATATATCCCGGGGCTTGCAGCTGGGTGGCTGCAGGGAGATCCAACGGTCCTGTGTCTGATGCCCAAATAACATCACAAAGCCATTGTGCCACAGCGGGTACAGTAGGTTGAAGCCACTGCAAGGAGCATACACAGACTGGGCCGTTTACGGCCGCACCATGGAGCAATGAGAATGCATGAAATAAGCAATTCATGCAGGATGGCTCAATAGTTTGCTCAATCATCATTGATATGGCCGTGCAAACCTTTAACTAATACTCAGATATTCGGGGGCAGGCCCAGAACATGTAGAGATACCCCTCATTGTCAGTGTGGCATCTGGCGAAAAAGGGATGAATGGTCCTGAGACATGATGTGAAGTCTTGCAGGAGTGTATTGAAACTTATATAGTTCCTTGAATTGGATCAGACGAAACATTGCATTTAGAGACACCTCACTAGTACGACCGCACACCTCTCTTCAGTTATGTCGGTTCCTAGGTCCCTACCGCAAGCCTCGCGGAGTCTAGTAAGGGGTTTATTACTCTGTTCTTTAAATTGCCTATACATTTTAGACACTGCACCAGCGGGAACAGTCGTACCCATCACAAGCGCTAGCAGATGTTCATCCGGGGGCTGTGAGGGAAATTCAGGCCACATCATCTGAACTGAACACTGTAGTCCAGTGTATTGCAGCCACCTGGAAGGGAGCCCACTCAGATGCCTATGCAGGTCAGACCAGTTCACAAATTAGCCCTGTTCAAACATATCACCAAGGGTGGAGTAACCATTAGCAGTCCACTTAGCGACTGCAGCCTTGCTTATCTTGGGGAACCCAGGAATGAGGGTCCATAACGGCAAGTCTTTGTGGAATGGGCAGGGGCTTCCAGTTCGCTTGCTAATTTGGTCCCACGCCAGAGCAGTAGTGACCACTGGGCTGGGCAGCAAGTCCATCCACACAGGGGGTAGGGTCAGAGGGCGAAGCTCGCTGGGTCCGACAGCAAGCCGTTCAATTTTCACATGTGGCAGTGGTGGGCCCTCAGTAGACCAGTATGCTGCATAAAGAGCTTGAGCCGCAAGCCAGAATACCTCGAAGTCAGGAGCCGCTAGACCTCCATGACTAGTCAATCTCGCCTGGGTGGACCACTTTAGTCTCACTGCTCCAGAATGCCATAGAAAGCTATTTATCATGGTTCTGAGTTTAGTAAACAGTACAGCACCAGGCCATAAAGGAACATTTAAGAAGCGATACAGTATTTGGGGCAATACCATCATCTTGAGAAGAGACACCTTACCAGAGAGTGTAATGGGCAGCTAAGCCCAGGAGTGCAGCTTCAGACTGAGTTGTCGCGGATAGGTCCCAATGTTTCATTCATGTAATAAGTCTTGGTGCCTCATGATTGTAACCCCTAGGTATTTTATTTCTGTAGGGGCCCACACGAATCCCATGAGGTCCGCTGGGGCTGTAGTGGCTTCGGTCAAGGGAAAAAGTTCAGACTTAGCACGGTTAACCGGGGGCCTGGTAAAGATCCGAAGTGAGAGACCTCACGGATAACGGGTTCAAGATTACGTTCTGGATCTCTTATGTATAGTAACGCATCATCTGAATAAAGAGAAATGATCTCGGGCGACCCGGAGAGCCCTATTCCCCTATGCACATTTTTTGTCACAGCAGATCAGCTAAGGGTTGCATGACTATTGCAAAGATAAGTGGGGACAGAGGACTCCCCTGTCTGGTTCCCCTGCAAAAGCCGAACAGACACAAGAGGCGGTTGTTGGTCCATACACTGGCAACAGGATTGGCATAAAGCAGCTGTATCCAAGACACAAAGCAGGGGCCAAAATTGCACCTCTCGAGCACAGCCCAAAGGAAGCGCCAAGAGACCGAATCAAAGGCCTTCTGCACATCTAACATAGCAGCCACGGCATCTACCCTGGGGTTGATTTGGGCTAGGACATTAAATAATCACTGCAGGTTAAGGGCCATGGAGTGGCTGGGGACGAAGCTGGATTGATCAGCATGGATAAGGTGCACCACAAATGGGGCCAAACGGAGGTCGAGCTCATTAGCGAATATCTTAACACCGCAATTTATCAGTGATAGGGGGTGATATGAGCCACAGTGTGTGGTGGGTTTACCAGGCTTAAGAAGGATCGTTATCACTTCCTCTCTAAGCATAGGGGTTATTTCCTTCCTAACACAGGATTCGTCCCATAGGGCAGCTAACTAGGACACAAGGAGGGATTTATAACTTTTATAGAAGTCAATGGTGAGCCCATCCAGACACGGGGCCTTATTGGGGGGCAGAGAATCAATGGCACAGGTTATTTCTTCAACCCCGATGGGTCAGTCAAGGGCATCCCTAGTTTCATCAGATAGTATCAACAGTGGTAGCCCATCTAAGAATGTTTCTGGCAGTACACAAGTCCTCATCACAGCTGGTCTACAGTGTCGCATAAAAGGTGCGGAACATGTCATTCACGTCCCTTTTAGTGTGGACCAGTATTTCATCAGGATCCTCAATTAAAGGAATATGACACCCAGCCACCTCCTGGTGCAACAACCTAGCAAACAGGCTACCGGTCGCTCACCCTCGCCGTATTGCCTTGCAGCTATTGGGTTGTCCAAAAACTTGCACTCCCTCTCCGCCGCCTCCCTGAAACTATCAAGAGTTCTTTAATAGCGCCTAGAGTTGTAGAGGGAGGGTCCAAACCATATGATGCAGCAATCTGCTTTAGGGAGATCTCACACTTCAGGATGTTCCTGCGTATTGCCTTTAGGATCCTCGCCTCCTTGGCCATGGTCATGCCCCGGATGAAGGTTTATAGTGATAATACCGAATTGTAAAATCTCGAAAAAAAAATCTCGAAAAAAAGGCCAAAAAAAAAAAATATCGAATTTTTTTTTATGACGTTTTTTTTTCGAAATGGGGGGGTTCCCCCCCAACCCCCCTTTTTTCTATTTTTTTTTATTTTAACCCTTTTTTTTACTTACCTGACCCCCAAAAACACATATAAATAAATAAATAAATAAATAATTCAATATTTTTTTTTTTGAGATTTTTTTTTGAGATTTTTGTCATTCGGTATTATTTTTTCGGCCTTTTGACTGACCACCCTTCACACATTCTCCCAGCTCGGCTCTGAACACCAGATACAGTAGCGCATGGGGTTTAAGCCTCCAGGAGCGTCCGGGGGACTGTCACTTATCCCAGGTTAGGGCCAGGGTGATTGGTCTGAGTATGTCCTCAGGAGTATGTCTGCATCTGCTATGCGGTTGATTAATTTCCTAGATACTAACCACAGGTATATCCTAGAATGTGAATATTGCACGGTTAAGTAAAACGTATAACCCCAGGACTGAGGATGCAGTAATCTCCAGGCATCCACCACCCTGAGTCCGGCCTGCTCATCCAGGACAGTGCAAGCCGCTCTGGACAATAGTCGGGCCTTGCTTCCAGATCTGTCCAAATTGAGGTCTAGGATGGTGTTAAAATCTCCCCCGCACAGGACCGGGACTAGGGGATACCTGCTGAGTATGTTTGTCAACTGCGTGTAGAACTCAGGTTCATCAGTGTTAGGACCATATATGTTGAGTAGTACTACCTCTATTCCAGCCAGTATACCATGCGTCAGCATGTATCACCCTAGGGGGTCTATATGTGTATTTTTGGGTATGTACTGGAGCGATCTATGAATTAGAGGTATCACCCCTTGGCTTTGGGTCGGGTATTGTGTGTAAAATCTCTGTGCACCCCGACTCTTGGCAAACTTCTCGCATCCTGCTGCCTGTGACTGCATCTCCTGCAGAAAGAGGATGTGTAATTACCCAGACCTTTATCATTCCAACTCATGCATCTTAACGTATCAGCTATCATCCGATCACTGTGGATAGAAATACCAAGATGCACAGCGGTCCCACGTATGGTACCCCATGAAGAATATCACAAGATATTGCCACCGTCTGACATCCCTGCCATCTATATCAAACATTTTCTGTAACCCATTTCCCTCCAACCCACCCATCTCCCCCACCCCCTGCCAATCAGGGAGGTGAATCCCCACAACAACTGTAACAAAAACCATTGTAAATTAGCATGGGGGGCTTCCCACATCATGAAGCCTGCTTCACATCACATCAATGATCAGTGCAAGAAGTATAAGGCACCCTTGTAGAAGAATTACGTAGACACAAATAAGTAGGATACTGACCGCGTCAGCCCATGGAAGGAGCGCCATACTGAGCTTTGTCTAGTGAGGAAGTAGTGGACAATTTTAACAACAGATATGGCAACTGAAAAGAACACTGTCAACCAGGAAATCGAGGAACTTCATCGCTTCTTCTGGTGTAGTGAAGAAAAATACCTTCCCGAAATGTCCAACACAGAGCCTGGCAGAAAACATCATAGCATAGTTGACACTAAGATTGTGGTGCCTCTTCTTCACTGCAAGAAAGGATTTACGCTCCTGCTGCACCGCAACAGAGAAGTCAGGGTAGAGATGGACTTTATTCTAACCAAGTAGTAGCTCCCCCTTACCTCTGGCGGCCTGCAGCAGCGCCTCCCTGTCCCGGGAATTTAAGACTCTGGTGATAATCGGGCAGGGGGCACCAGGTTTGGGTTCATCATCAGTGAGCGGTGAGCTTGATCTATCGCAAAGCAGTGTGATAGCTTGTGACCCTCCAGTAAGGAGAGGAGAGTATGCTCCACAAAGACTTCCATGCAGCCGGAAATGTTGTCCTCAGGAACGCCAATGATGCGTATATTGTTACGCTGGGACCTGGAGTCTAAAACCTTGTTTTTTCATCCCAATCCCTTGTACCTAAGTTTTTTTTTTAGTAGTTATAGCAAATAAAAAACAAAAACAGAAATAACTGAGAAGTAGTTTTTTTGAAAGGTAGAAAAATAATGAAGTTCTGTAGAACATTGGTTTGTGCAGTACATAAACCTTAAAAACCTTAGAAAACGAACGAAAAATAAGTTAATTGATTGTAATTCCCAAAATCCACGGCTGGAATTTTCCAGATGTGCATGGACTTTCGTACTGTCCGTGGACAGTTTCTATTTTTTAACTGTAAAAGGTGGGTCGTAAAGAAACCTTTTTTTTTTGTCTTTCTGGCTTTTATATTTTTTGTATTTATTTTTCTTGGAGAGGCGAAGGGGTAACGTGGGAAGTGAAGGGAGGGAGGGGGCACGAACCACAGCTACAGAGGGGCAGGTGGACAGGGGAAGATGTTGGGGGTGCCTTAAATCTAAGGAAAGTGGGAGTCTTTCTCATGCTCCTTGACCGTGGCTTCGAAAGCACTCTGAAACTGATTCCGCTGCAGAGCAGTGTGTCACAGTACACACAGAGTATTGTGATTTTCTAAAAAGATATGGGTCAACAGCATTCTGTATAGCATGTGAGGTACCCGGTGGGATCCTCTGGCCCACAGGAGTAGCCTGTGCTGTTGTAGGAGCGGTTCAGGAAGATGGGGTAAAGGAAGATAACCTACTTCTCCCTGAGAAAGGAATGGCCTTTCATAGAGAACTTGTGGTATCACATGGAGGTGGTCACAAAAGAGTACTGCCCAGGTTGGCCCTGACTGAGTATGACCCTGCACAAAATGCATTTAACCGTTGCAGCCCAAGCTTTTTGTACACCCCCCACGGTCTTAAAGAACTGCCACACCCATGATTCTCTCTGGGTGCTGGAAGTAGGAACTTTCTCTAGCTCATCTTCCTGTTTCTTGTCATCCTACTCTGCATCATCACGCTTATTCCCCTGTCCAGGTCATCCACGTGGTGATGGTGGTGGTGGCTCCTGGGAAATTGGGATGGTCATGACAGATGCCATTCTTGAACTCCTGGAAGTCTTCTGGAAGTAGTTCTCAAAAGATGCTCTCTCTTCGTCTGCCAAATTGAGAATGACTAAAAGTAGTGAGTGGACCCTTCAGATGAACTGTTGCGGACCACGCGACTGTCCGTGGTCTACCGAGTTGAATATAGACCTTGAAACAAGTTGACAGTTCAACTAAGAATAGGTGTAGGAGCTCTGGAAGGGTAAAATTTCAATTTGAAACATTTTAGACTGCCAGAAAATGCAGTTTCAAACCGTCTGCGGTCAGGGACACTGTGCACATGCTGGCATGCTGCACGAGCGCAATGACATGATGACGTCCGTGCAGCATCTGTTGCAGTGACGGTGTCTGTGAAAATCGGTGGGCGGGAGGCGCTGGGCGCATGTGTTGGTATGTCCGCAAATGGGTGCGTTGTCTGTCAGCAAATTTAAAATGTGTCATGCGAGACTGGACATGCAGACAGGGCGCAATATTTGCGGATGCCCCATTATGCAAAAGGACCCTCTGAATGGTCGAGATGTTTGCAGTCTACTGATTGGGGTTTTAAAAAAGAAATAAGAATTTCTTATACAATAATATGGAAGATATTTATAGTAGAAAAAATAAATTAATTTATGGAAGGGATGGGCTATAAGAATGGGAAACATACATGGGAGAGTATGGAATTTCAATAAAGTCATCATCTGTGGAGGGAGGAAGAGAAGTTTCATCAAACTATCTTTGATTTATGTTTTGTGAATTTGATTGGGGTGAGTGCTGGGGGCAATGGGGACAAGTACAAGTAGGAGAGTGATGATATAAATTTTGTAATACAATGATTTTTAATATAATTTAAAAGTTCTTCAGAGTCATTGCTAAATTCATCCAATTTTGAAGAAATTATCATTATTTCATTCTGTACACGGATTGTATATCTTATTGTTGGGATTCTGTATAATTAGTCTGTGGTGTAGTTTCTTCATGTAAACTATGTACTATAAGAAAAGAATACATTATTATTTCAGTGAGCGCTCCATAAATTATAATATTTGCTTATTTTGAAAGATGTATTGTTTACCATTACAGATTTTATCTTCACTCCTTTCTTCTTTGGGAAAGTTTTCTTTTAGCCACTGAAGTGTGTGTGCAATTTCTGTCAAAATAAGAAATGGTGATATGTGTTTATGAGAAATATATATATAATGAATGGTAATAATATCTTTGGTTAAGTTGCTCAACTTATAGAAAGAGTACTTTTTTTGGCAGCTTATAAGCTTTGCATTGTTTGATGAATGGCCACCAAAGTTTGCAGAGAGGCGCATGCTAATTGAATGTTTGAAAATGTGAGGTGCGTCATAATTTTAGAAATGGTTGCCATATTGGATGGGCGGATCATGACTTTTGTCCGCAGATGGCGCGGTGTGGAAACAAAGTCTGGAAATATATTTGGAGTTATTTTGTGGATGAAGGAGGGCATGTAAAGGGTTGGGGAGTGGACAAAAGTTGATATAGAGCTCTTTTTATAGGTGAAGAAAAGTTGTGCAGATTCTGCTGTGTTTGCCACTAATTTTCATGTCCGCTTACCCTATTTGGATTGGGGGGCTGGGTGAGTCTTGTTATTTGAAGGTGTATTGTACTTACTTGTAATATGGTTTAATTCTATTGAAGTGGTTGTGGCCATTGGCCAGATTCTTGGGGGCATGGCCCTAGGGCGTGCCCCCAAGAATCTGGCCAATGGCCACACACAGTATAGCAATATGGGTAGAGTTATTATAGGTACTATAGGGGGAGTAGACTGTATTTGTAATATGGTGGAATGATATTATTGAAGTGTATATGGTATTTATGATAGTAGGACAATTGAGGATAGTGCTCCTTCATGTCTCCTCTGCCTTGGACATGGTCAACCATTCTATCCTCATTAAACGGTTAGATGATACCTTAGGCATCATGGACCGGGCACTGGACTGACTGACCTGTTTTCCTCACTAAGAATCCCTTCCCAGCTGCAACTGGCCGTTTTTACTCCACCACTCACTCTCTACCTGCAGCGTATCCCAGGGTTCTATCCTATCATTGTGGCTCTTCAATATCTATCTCGTCCCTCTGGCTCACCTGATCCCCTTCTTCTCTTATCATTTCTAGTGTTATGTTGATGACACACAGCTTTCCTTGAAGCTTCCCTCTACTCATTTCTTCTCCCCGTTTTTTATCCCTGATTGTCTGACCGCCATCCAGGCATTGTGTGCGGCTAACAGTCTCTGTCTCAATTCCAGTAAGACGGAGATCCTTACCACCCTTGGGACTCCTCTGCCCCATCAGTTAGCCAGTGGCCTCCCACCTTGGCATCGCTTAGTACTTTCAATCCAGGCTCCTATGAGCACTTGGCCAGCTCTACTCCCACTTCTATTCATGCACTTCTCTTACTGCACAACGCATATGTGCATTAATAGCAGCAGGGTGTACCATTTTTTTGTATGAGTAGGGGAATACAGATGCAAAAGATTTCTAGAACATTGTTAAGTGGCAGTTGGTTTGTGGAAGTTTAATATGTTGATAGGGTAATATGCAGATTTTTTGGAAGTGATTGGTGGATAGATGAGCGACTGTTTGAAAGCAGGCAATGAGGGAGTCTTACAAACATATCAGTAAAAAGGGTAGAAGGCTTATCATGTGTGATGATGTCCATGTGAAATCCGGGTATGTTAATGATGCGTGGCCTGAAGAATATTTATTTTAGTTCTATTTTTTAAATGTGAAAAGTGTATCCTAAAGGAACTTATTTTTTATTTTTTTATTTTGTATTTTTATTTTTGCAGAAGAGGCCAGGAAGTAAGGTTGGAGAGGGAAATGAGGGAGGGGGCACCAACCACAGATATGGATGGGCAGGTGGATGGGGGAAGATATTGGGTGTGCGCTTAATCTAAGGTAGGGGGCAGTGTTTCTCATGCTCCTTGATTACAGCCTCAAAAGCACTTCGAAACTGCTCCCTTCTGCAGAGTGGGGTGTTGCAGTAGATACAAAGTACTGTTTTCTTGGAAAGGGTGGCGCCCTTTTCTTGGAAAGATATGGATCAACAACCTATTTTATGGCTTGCAAGGTAGCTGGTGGGATTTTCTGCCCCACAGGAGTAGCCTGTGTGGTGCCAGTAGCGGTTGAGGAAGATGAGGTATAGGAAGACAGCCCTACTTCCCCTTACTCCACTCATCTACTGATCATGCTTTATTCTGCTCCGCTATTGGGCTCCACAAGGTGGTATTGTCTGACTAGTGCTACAGCACGATTAGGTGACCCCAGCTGGGCTTTCTGTGTAATTTCACTGCCTTTTTGCTAGCGTTCCTTGTTGGATTGCATTTGGGGCATTATGTACTGTTTTCAATCTTGTGCACATAGAAATCACTCACAAGCATGTAAATACTACTTCTACTGCAGTGTGCACTTGTCTCCTCAGTTGGGCCTGCTACAACAATGGGCATTTTCATCCTGCATCATGGCCATCACATTTGTTCATCCTCCAGGCACCAGAGTGCCTCGCCATCCTCAAGCACAGTTGCTGCAGTGATTGGCCCACTTCTCTGTTAAAGGGCCAATTGGAAACCAGCAGGCTTTAGCTGGCGCACCCAAGTCCCACACAAAGTCCCCTGTCGAAGCCTGTCCAGGCATGGCTGGATCGCATGCCCCAACCCCCTCCATCACCCCCACAGCACATCATGATGAAGTCTCCTGGACTTTGTAGGCAGATTGTGACAACACGCTCTTGGGTCACCTGAACTTTATGCACCCCTTTCAGATTTGCTTGTGAGTTGACAGCTCACCTAATTCAATTTCTCATGACCTTACATCTGCAATCACTTTTGTTTTTGTGTTTCTAGTGTGCCTCTGCTAAAAATCGAATTTAGGTGCATCTACATCAGCAGCCACTTCATTTTTGTGTGTCTAGTGTGCCTCTCCCTGCTACCCCTCTCACCCTTCCTCTCCTCCTACATGTCTCATGCACTTATCACTATCAGAAACACTGTCAGGCACATACGTTTGTCTTTGCTCTGTTCGTCTTACCCTAACATTCCCCCTCCTCCCTCTCCTTTCTTTACGTATTGCTCTTACATTATTGAAATTGACATCAGAGAAAGTACAATAATTATGTCATATGTTGTAAACAGTTTTTATTCCTCCTCATCGATGATGTACCTCTAAATGCATAGCACTTGCCCATTCTGAATGGTCCAATGCCTATTAAGAAGGTCAATGTTGCTTAACTACTCACCCTCCCTGCGTTGGAGCGATTTGAAGCGCTTGTTAAGTGTATAGGCGCTATATAAATGACCAAATAAACAAATAAAAGAAATACTACTTTCTGAGAAACTAACAGCTTTTCTCAGAGTACCTGGGTGGTGTGAACAGGTGTTGTCAAGTGACTTCAATTCAGCAATCCCACTAAGTCAGTGCCTCGTCTTGGACGCCCAAGGAAAGCCCTTATTTATATATTTTTATGACAAGTTATACTCTGGATGATAAACCCTTATATAACACCCCTCTCTTTGAATCCCCCTGACCTCACTGAGCCAAGAAGTAGGTGTGTTTTGCAATTTAAAAGATTTATTGGAAAAATTAAACAATATATATATATCACACTTTTATAATAAATTTATATTTGATATCACACTTAGGCATATGACAGTGATGAACAATGGATGATGTTACACTAGCACACTGATTTAATTACTTAAGAGTTAGTATAGGAAGGAAAAGGTAACTGAGAACGCTTTTATGGTTTCAAGGAAAAACAATGATGGAAAGAATGCAGTACAGAAATAACTGATAGGGTTTCACAAGAGATAATATGTTCACTTTTCCCCTTGTGGCAATTCACTCCCCCCCTATGCAATAAATGGAGATGGAAGGAGAGCACACAATTTTCAGGAATATAAACAAAATGCAATACAAAGTTCCAGTTCCCCCCAGCGAGCTTAGAGGAAAACAGGTATGATTTTAAAGCAGGCAAATCCTTTTAAATGTGGTGGCAATGAAGTAAAATATGCTAAAAATGATTTTTAATTCCCTGTAGGTGGTTCAGGGTAGGTGATAGATATTTAAGATTAGTTCAAGTCACACTGGCAATGCTCAATGAGGGATTAGCAGGTTGAAAACGAATTTTGGCAGTTCAAGCAAAAGACGGCTATCTTTGACAGGAGCTAATTTTTCAATTTGCGGCAATTTTTCCGAATGCGTCGAGCGCGATTACGGAAAAACTATAATGAATAGAAAGTTAAATCTCATCCCTAGCCCACACAGTTCCAAAGATACGGATGATTTTGTGGAGATAGATTTTTAGAAATGAAATTAAAGTTTCAGAATGACAGATGCGCTGTGGAAGGTTTTGGATCAACAGGATGGACACACAATTCTATGATGCAGTTCTAGATAGGTGGAAATGGTTTGAATTAGATTATTTTAAACTAAGAGATTGGTTTGCACAGTTCTGGCAGTGTACTCACACTATAAATTTGAAATAGGCCGTCAAGGTCTGATCAGGTTTGGACTGGACACCTGGCAGGTGGTTCTGAAGTCACAGCTCTCTGGGTCAGCTCTTCTCTGCACTTCACAGCGGTCTGGTCTCTGGTTCTGGAGATGGTCCTTCTCGATATTGTCTGGTCCGGCAAAATGCGTCGCAAGAAAGTGGAAAGTGAATGTCTCTACCTGGGTTTTGGTGTTCCTTTTATGTCTTTAGACAATGGGTGTGTGCGTGGCATAACTAAGCCTGCCCCTCACAACTTATCATTGGCCAAGTCCTCCTCTCTCCCTTGATTGGGGAAGGAAATGGAGTGTCATCGTGATGAGGTAGTTTATGGGTCAGAGGATCCACCCCTGGTCAATTTGCACACAAATCTATTCTTGATCCAAATACACATTTATCTATGTACCATTTTTCTAATATTATATGTCCAGTTAACATATTTTCTGTAGCACCAAACCATCTGATCCCTGTCTTTGTAAAATGTCCTGTCCACTTCTGACAGAATTCTGCCCTTTTCATCCAGATAACGACCTCTAAACTTTTCCAGATTTTACACAAGGAATATGGGTATCAGATGATAAGGTGTCAGATTTTTAACATACATACATTTGGAGTAACAACCTATTTTCTGCTATTATCCCCCAGAACATACCACAGGGTCCTAATACCTCTTAAAATGTGCACAGAAAAATCACAAGAATAATGATATTAATTATATAATTTTGACAAGTCTGTACTATGACTTATCCATCTTTTTAAAATGATGCTCTGGCCCAGAGGGGTGTGGTTTCCCAAAGCACATGGTGGAATTTCTGGTTTGTCCACTTCCTCCAACTCAAGTTGCTCACAGAGGCACTGCCCCTCCCCATTTCTCTCAAGAGGAAGCCATTTACGACCCCCCCTAATTTAACATTTGCCTGAGCCAAGGAAGGCTCATTGTTCTGTTTCCCTCCAGTCCTAGGTGCTCCTCCCCTGATTCAATCAGGGAGGTGTCATCTCCTTTTGGTGGGAACAGCAGAAGGCAGCCAGGCCTGGGAATGCAGTGGCTGAGCAAGTTTCAACTCCTGTCGGGGGTAGTTGCCGGGCAGAATTCACTCTCTTCAAGCCAGGCTTCAGCCAAATGTCACTTTTGTTCCCAGTTTTTCTACATCCAAATCAAACTTACAATTTTCACACTTGCAGCTAGAATGCTGATTCTAAGTTCAAAACTATGACATTTAAACAGTTGCAACCTATGTGACACTCAAAGTAGGTCACTCATTTATTTTAAACATTTCGATAAGCCCACAGCACCAAATGTTGCAGCATAATAACTCGAACATGGGTCAAAACCCCTGACAGTGTGGCGGCGCATGGAGGCGGTTCCAAAAGAGAACTGGCTGTGTTGTCCATGACTGAGTATGATTCCACACTCAATACATTCAAAATGGGCAGCCCAAGCTTTTGGTACCTCTCCTACGATCTTCAAGAAATGCCGCAGCCATTATTCTCTCTGGGGGCTGGAAGTAGGCATTGCCTCTATCTGATCGTCCTGGTCCTCTTGATCCTCCGCTACATCATTGCACTGTTTCCCTTGTCCATGACCTCGAGCTGGTGGTGATATTGATGGTGGTGGCTCTTGGGGAGGAGGGATGGCCATGGCTGATGGCCTTGTTGAAGTTGAATAGCAGGTGTGCTAATACTCTTCCAAGCAAGTGCTTTCTCTTGAATTGCAGATGGAAAATGAGTAAAATTCAGTCTAGGAGCTGTGGAAGGGTAAACTTTGAAACTTCCTAGATTGGCTGAAAATGCAGTTTCGAGATGTTTGAGAAGCCCGGACCCGCTCGCGAAGCACAGACCCATTTGGGAACATGTCATCACGTCACGCATGCTCATACAGTCACAAATGCTGCTATTCAGGGAGCCCGCAGTGAGGTCAGACGTTCGTGAACATCAGCAACCAAACAACAGTCTCAAAAAAGTGTAGAAAGTTGAATGAAGTGTTTAGAATGTTACTACGAGGTGGGTAATGGCACAATCTTTACTTTAAACTTTATAGATTGACTGAAAATTATGATATATTGGGGGGTGAGTATGATATTGGGAACCTGTAGCAAATTAAGGGGGTCAGGTAAAAACCTGTGAAATTCAGTGAAAAAACTTTGTTCAAGGGAGATTATGGTTACAAGTAAAACCGATAACCCCCAGAAAGTTGCCAGTTCTGGTAAGCTAAGCAACCATAACTCACGTCACCACTGTGCACTGCTAAGACTAACACCCAGAACATCAAAGATGACATCATAAATGTCATTGATGATTTCACTGGTGACATTACATATCTGGCCCACTTGTTTTTGCTCATTGACATATCTAGGCCATGTGCATTTGTTATCTGACACAGAATATGAAAATTGAAAAGATGCTATATATGTAGAGGTTCTTCAATGTTCTTAAAGTACTTTCCTTAAGGTTTGCTCTCAACATATGGTGCACATATATTTATTTATTATTATTATTATTATTATTATTTTCTTTTCATTTGTATAGCTTGCACAAACCAGTAGGCATCACAGCGCTTTTACCAGTTCCATGTGGCCATAGAGGGTGAAGAGATAAGAACAGATACATTATTTCATGGCATTACATATTCAGGTACAGTTACAGCTATACAGCATTGGTGGTCAATAGGAGTGGGAAGAATTTGTGCAAGGCGAAATGCCAGGTTTGCACTACCTTGCGGAAGACCCAGTAGGATTATTCTGCTCTCAAGGCGGGTGGTATGGAGTTCTAGTATTTGGCAGCAAGGACTGGGAAGCTGGATCCTCCAGCTTTAGTGTGTTTGAACCTAGGTTTGACCAACCTGTGGGAGTAGGGGATTCTAGTGAGCCTACCGGATTGGACTTTGGCAATGTTCTGAATTAGGTAGGGTGGGGCTACATTGGTGATACACTTGTGCGTGATGGATAGTGTCTTGAATATGATTCTTTCATTGTTCGGTAGCCAGTGAGCATCTTTGCGGGCGGCTGAGATGTGTTCGGATTTAGGGATGTTGAGGGCAGCACGTAGGGCATTGTTCTGCATAGTTTGAAGTTGTTTTATGTTGCATGATGATGTGCTGGCGAAGAGCACGTTGCAATAGTCTAGTCTGGCTCTGACCACTGCTCTGGCGATTGTTAGACCATTATCACTGGATAGAAAGGGCCTGTCGGCATTAAGTAGTTTCGTTGAGTCGGCCTGCTGCAGAGGAGATGGCATTTACTTGTCGAGTTAGGGAGAGTGTTGCATTGACGTGAACTCCTAGAGTTTTTACCAAGGATGAGACAGGGATCAAGGATCTATCGATGTTGAAAGTAGCATATTGCGGGTCCAACCTTTTTAGGGCAGCTGTCGGCCCAACAATGAGAAGCTCAGTTTTGTCATTGTTGAGAAAGAGTCCATGAGCCACCATCTATGCTTGAAAAGTAGCGTAGATTATGCTGAGAGTGGAGGAGTCTTCAGGTAGGAGCCTGTGAGTGGGAGGAAAATCTGTGTATCATCAGCATAGTTAGTGTAAGCTATGCCCAGTGAGTCCAGGTGATCGAAGAGGGGCTTAGTCAAAATGTTATAGAGTGGGGGAGAGATGCAGGAACCTTGAGGGACCCCGCAGCTGATAGGGGAGTGCATGGCGTAAGCATTTTCATCACTCTCCCTTGGAGGAAGGATGCTACCCACACGAGGAGGACCGAACCCCAATTGGTTATTTGGTTAGTATCTAGGTGAGATTGAATATGTATGAAGGCAGCTCTGTCGAGGATTTTAAGGAGTAAGGGGACCGTGGTAATAGACTGAGAGTTGTTGGCAGTGGTGGGATCAAGCATGGTTTTCTTTAGTAAAGAAAGGACCCAGGCTTCTTTGAGGCACATGGGTACTATACCTTTGTTAAATGAGGTGTTGATAAAGGCTGTGATAAAGGGAGCTAGTTCAAGGGCACAGTCTTTGATTAATGTCGCTGGGCAAATGTCGCCTTTGCATCTAGATGGCTTTAGACTTTGTAAGATTCTGAGAGTTTGCTGAGTAGTGACTTTGTTGAAGTAGAGCAGAGGGGTATCGGGCATGTGGACTCTGGTCATGGATAGGGATTGTTGCGCGGTGCAGGTTTTTTGGCCTGGATTTTTTCTTTTAACATCTCAATTTTCATCAGAACAGCATTCTGTATGACATTACAGCAGGAAGAGTCCTTGTGAATCGGGGAGACTTGAGAGGCTGTAGTTTCCAATTCTTTAAGGATGGAGAATAACTCCTTTGAGTCAGAGCTTTGTTTTGATGGAGGAGGCTTTGGCTAGTATGGTGGCTTTTCAAAATGTATTAGCGATAATGGTGAAAGCACTTTTGGAAAAGTTCAGAGCAAGACTTTTTCCAGTTAGACTCTGCCAGTCTTTTTTCAGCTCTGTGGTAGGCGTGCTCTCGGGCGTACCAGGCGTTAATGTGGATTGTTGGTTTAGCTTTTTTGTCAGTAGCCAGGTTTCAGTGATGGCAAGAGCATCTAGATTGTTTGTGATTAAGAGGTCATGGATATCTAAGGTGTGCGCGGTCACAGAGAGGGTGTTGATGAGGGCTAGATTGAGATCCTGGGCGGGAGTTGTGTGTGAGTTCAGTGCAGGTGAGAAAGTGTTGCTGGGACAGGCAGGGCTCAGGTTGTTGGCTGCTAGAGTACATCTGCTGTTAGTGGAGGCTGTATTGTCGTTTGGCATTGGTAATGTACTCCGATTTGGTAATGGGATAGGATCAACATTTTGCATGGCAGTTGTGTTAGCATGTAAATTAGAAGCGTTGTGCACATTAGAACATGGGACAGGATCACCATTTTTCAAAGTAGTTGTGCTAGCATGTAAATCAGAAACATTGTGCACATTAGAGCATAGGACAGGATCAACATTTTGCATGACGTTTATGGTAGCATTTTATACTGAG
Source organism: Ambystoma mexicanum (assembly GCF_040938575.1). Classification (NCBI taxonomy): domain Eukaryota; kingdom Metazoa; phylum Chordata; class Amphibia; order Caudata; family Ambystomatidae; genus Ambystoma; species Ambystoma mexicanum. The sequence continues at coordinate 84,542,011 of NC_090928.1, read as the reverse complement.
ACAATACAATGAGCAGACAAGGGAGCCTTGTTAGTTGTAGGTATGGGTCTGTGTCTCAATTTAGGTTTGGCATTGTTCGAGGCATACCCAAGAAGCTAGGCCTGTGTGAGTAAGGGTACCTGTGAGGCTGACTGTGGTTCTTTTGTAGGAGCACTGAAGATTGGGGTGTTCCTGAAGGTGGGGTGTAGGCGTGGGGAGCGATCCTGTTTGAGATTATGATCGAACTCCGCCTGCTGCAGCGCCGCGCTGAACTCACCGGCCTTCGCAGCATCTTCACATTCCACCGGATCCTCCTGCATGTTCCCGCCGCACTCCGGCACCTAAGGAGAAGACAAGAACAGCAAGGTAAGCCAAGGGAATACACAGAGGAATATTAGTTACCCCCCCATAGACTTACCTGATTTTACCACCGGGTGTACTATTCCTCTTCACGGGTCGGCGCAGCTTCCACTGCATCTTCGCCGAACCTCGGCCCCTAGGGGGAAACAAAAGGACAGCAAGGTGAAACAAAGGGACTAACAAGGGGAACCCTCCTCACCACAATAGACTTACCTGATTTTACCGCCGAAGGTATTATTCCCCGAGACTTCATACTTTCTCTCAGCGCCTGAATAAGGGAGAAAGCAACAGGTTACATATTGACATTATTTTATCGAACTGTGTTGGAAAATACAAATCCTTACCAGAATACTACCAGTTGCCACGAGGAACTCTTCATTAGGGTCAAGCTGCAACCTGCAAGGAATCGGACGAGAGTGAAAGTCAGACATTTGAACTCTTACGAACTTTATACTTACGGCGTCTTGCCGGGAATCTCGGAGTCAATATTGTTCTGGAACTCACCAATTCCTTCGAGCCAGTGAAGCAACTGGTTATCAACGCGCCCCTGCGCTCAATGCAGGATGGAGAGCTCATCTTTTCAAACCATCAGGTGAGACTATTAGAGGGGACATCAAAGGTGATCAGTGGGGAGAACAGCGGGGTGGGGGGATTTACGCTCAACTCCATGGGTGATTAATTCCCTTTGTCCATTTGCAGAAGAATATTCCTACGGGCCAAGCAAACGAAGCCAGGTGGGCCAGTCCAGTCTGTCATCTCGGCCCTACGCGTCACAGTGGTGGAGACAGCAGCTGTCCAGTTCTGACCGACGCCTCTGTGGGAGCCAGGTGAGCGTAAAGGCCCGCCACGGGCCAGATTACAAAACAAAATCCTTTTTCAAGATGGCCACCATCGAAAGGAATGGCGATTGTTCCATACATAGCCCCTCTTCGCTTTCCATGACAGCAAAGAAAAAGAAACAGTATGTACCGTGACGCAGAACCTGTAAATAAACATACAGTGACGTATAACGTGGGACTTTACATTTCGTAATGATACACGTGATTTTAAAAGAAAACAGTAACATTTTAGAATTTGGAAAGTACTTTTATTTAACAAACAACTGTCAGAGATGAATGGACTAATTCCATTTCCAAATAATTTGTAGCAATGACTCTAAGGCCAACATTGAAAATGTTCATGGAGAGACACATGCAGTTAATTTTACATACACAAAGTATGCGTTTCTGTTAAAGCACTCGATTTCTTTGCACAGGTATTTCCAACACGGCGACATCACTGTTGCTTTACACCACCATAAATGATATTAAGTCGCTCCTTGTCGCTAGTTCAGTGTAGGGACAGAGCGGCCCTGGCCTGTTATCCCATAACATTATTATGGACAGGCACCCGGTCACCAGCAGTAGCATTTGGCGTGGAAAGAAGCCGTCACTCGGCATCTAAAAGCCATGGCACGCACAGTACAGCAAAATGTAGCTAGGCGGAAAATGTAAGAGAAAATCTGTATCAATACCCAACCTTTAGGAAAAATTTCCAAAACAGACACAAAGATTGTGGAAAATACTACACAAATGTAAGTGCCAAACATGACATTTTAAAGAAATATTAGAGTTGATCATGGGTACATATAATGACACCCTACAAAACGCAGATAAACAGCAACTACACAGTGAGATGACAATTCAGTTATGGAGGCAGCATGAATGGACAAGCAAGAAAAAATTACATGGCGTACTGTTACACAAGACCTAAAGAACGTGCAAACTGATACACAAAGCTATGTGGGCAAGCATAACATTTCAAAGAAAAAGAAATAACGGTCACCAACGGTGACTCTAGTCTTAGCCTGCAAACGCGAACAATGTACACTCTTTGTTATTGGAGGAAAATTACAACTGCGCAAAAATATAATACTTCAGTTACATTTTCACAATTAGTGTACATTCGTCAAAATTAAACTTGCATCATCTTGACAGCCTCCACTATTTTTGCCAAAGTCAGACAGCAAACTGTTTGCATCAAAGAATCTTCGTGTACTGATATTTCAAGTTCCTTACAAACATTTTTAAAATATAACCTTATCAAATAGTATTTTTTTAACAAGCTTTCATTCCTGGCGTAGCTTTTAAACTTTCCCTTTCGCTCAAGGTCAAAAAAACAATAGCCCCTTATGAATTGACTTGGATGAGTGGGCCTACTGAGCTCGCAACCAAAACAGCAAATCAACTGACCTTCACTCAGAAGTCAAATACATTCTCACTTTGCAACAACATATGAGCATCCTATCATGAGAACCACTACTCCCATATGCCGCGTAAACCACTGTTTCCATCAAACACTGCAGGTGGCCACCGCAGATTTCAAAACATAGGATGCCAGTCCAACTTCAATATTAATCTGAAAGCATTGTAACACATTTGCAGGCGTTGGTCGCCGTGCATTGAGCACCAACTTCCACTTTACCGTATGAATTTGGTGGCAAGAAAACACCACTTTTTCAATTTTCCATGGCCACATTCCATTCCAACCTAAGTAAAGTTCACCTTTGGAAACAGTATTTCATAATTGTAACAATTGCGTTAGTGTCTTGTTGTGTATGTGTTACCGGCGATGTCCGTGTACACCAAAACATGAACAAAATATGGCGGAGGCTGCGGAGAAATCTAACGCACTTCACGCTGTTCCACAACCAATCAGTGAAAGTGCCACATGTCCGCGGACATGACGCTATGGATTAGCCAATCGATTTCTTGTCCGCGGAGCGAACAGGGAAGTTTGACCGCGAAGCGGACATAGATATCACTCATTTTTCCACTCATACTTTTTCATTGTTTTGAAGAAAAGTACTGGACAGATGTTCACCAAATGTACAAAAGCACGCTTTCGAGACCAAGCCACTGCTTCTGCTGCAAATGTGGTGAAAATCCGTCCAGCGGTTTGGGCTGTAGGCGTGCGCGAAGATTTTCCCCATTCGGTCTATTGGAAAAAAAGACATTTTGGGACCCCCCTATTACTTTGCCCCCCGCTGGACCAAACCTCACCAAACTTTGCAAAACAATTCAGAGTGGGCCATATACTTTTTTTTGCAAAGTTTGCTGAAGATTCGTCCCGGGAGACCGAAGTTATAAGCCGCCCAAAAAGTGCTCTTCCTATGGAAACAGCAACTTAACCATAACTATGTATGTTATGTTATATATATATATATATATTCAGTAAAAAAAAACTTTGTTAAAGGGACGTTATGGTTAAGTTGCGCTACTAAAAACCTATGAAATTCAGTGAAAAAACCTTGTTAAAGGGACGTTATGGTTCAAAGTAAAACCAAAAAACCCCTAAAATTCGGCAGTTATGGTAATAAAAGCAACCATAACTTGCGCCGCCACCGTGACTGCTAACGCTAACACCCAGAACATCAAAGATGACATCACAAATGTCATTGATGACATCACTGATGACATCACGTGGCTGGCTCCCCCTTTTTTTCCTTTCCTGACATATCTAGGCCACATGATTTTCTTCAGTAACAGTCAGGAACTAAAAATTGTAAATTACTATATTTGTAGACTTATCTTTCAAGTATGTTCTTAGAATAATTCCCTTATGGTCCAGTCATATCATATGAAACATATACATAGGAGAAGTCACAACCTTGAAAGACAGCAATCCTTTTTGTGCATTAAAATTATCAGTAGATTTATCAGCACTTTCTGATACTTTTGATGTTTTTTTATTACTGTACTTTCCCTGTATATGCTCATATTTTTATATGTTGTACTCACACTATTTTCCTTAGGGTCCAGACATGATATATATATATATAAATAGGGTAAGTAACAGCTTTGAAACACAGCAATCATTTCTCTCCATAAAGGTAATCAGTTAGGTTATGAACACTTTCTGCTACTATTGCTGTTTCTTTTTCCTACTTCAATTCCCTTGTATATATTCATATTTGTATGTGGTGTTGTCTCTTTGTGATTTGTGTATAATAATGCAATTATGTAGTAAGTGGGTTTTATTACCTACTTATCACAAGTTTCACTGTACGCAAAACTCTAATATGAAAACAGTTATCATTTCAATATTGAACATGGCAAGCTTATGAATATTGTACCTCCATCGTGTATGCTGCACAAAATGCCTATGTTTCTACATGAGTACCTTAGTATACTGGATTGAAGTTAATAATAGAATGCTATTTATATCAATGCATAGCTTAATGCACTGATTAGCACTTGATGTTTATTCCAATAATCTTTGACACTTTTTTTATTAACATTACACTAAGAATCCCTTGTACAGACTTTTCATGAAAGGTAAATGCACATGTGATGTCATCAGTGATGTCATCAATGACATTTGTGATGTCATCCTTGATGTCCTGGGTGTTAGTGTTAGCAGTGCACGGTGGCGGTGCGAGTTATGGTTGCTTATCTTACCATAACTGCCGAATTTCAGGGGTTTTTCGGTTTTACTTTGAACCATAACGTCCCTTTAACAACGTTTTTTCACTGAATTTCATAGGTTTTTAGTAGCACAACTTAACCATAACGTCCCTTTAACAAAGTTTTTTCACTGAATTTCATAGGTTTTTCGTAGCACAACTTAACCATAATATCCCTGACTTCATATACATGTAACATAGAACATACTAACCCCTTCGTAGTGATTTTCATGTCCGCGGACTACCACCATGTCCGCGGACATATCGAAAATCTGAGCGTGGTGAATGTTAATTTAAATAGTGTGCCCCATTTCCCCTTTGAAGTTGGCTCTGAAAAGAGCCGTTTTTTTTATACAGATGCTTGACAGACACCTGTTATTTTGTTTTCTTTTATTGTTTTTTTTCTTACTTTACTCCTAAAATCATCACATAACCTTCTCCAAAGCAACCCTTACATTCCAAAATAGAAAGGCCTTTCCCGTAAAAGATAAAGAAATACCATCTTCTTTAAAATTAACAGCATTACTGGCATCAATATTCTCATTGTTACAGAAGAACATACCAGCTCTAAGCATGAAGGCACACATGCCTCGGTTGATGACACACCTAGCAATGTTTTGCTGAGGACAAAAAACTGAACTATTGTCCCATATTGCCCTGGGTAGTAATCCAGAAAAAATTACTTTCGCATTTGGAAGGATCTTCATTACGGCTTGAACCAAGCGTTCCAAATCAGCCAACAAAGTAGGGGCAGTGACGTTGCCCAAATGGAAAGCACCATAGTGCAAAACTACCACATGCGAACTGTTCATTGTGGCCATATCCTCACAAACTTGTACAATTCCCTGTACATTGCAATCAGGCACAGTGCTCCACACCACCTCCACTCCTTTGACATCAAAGTTCTTTGAAACGTGCCTGCATTCAGCGTACTGCTGTAAACCATGCACAAACATATCTCCGAGCACCAACACCCTGACTTTCTCCACTTCTGCCATCTTCACCACACACAGTCTCTTTCAACACAAATCCACAACCTCGACATCTGATTGGCTGATCCATACAGTCTTCTTTCCATGTTGGATTTCCTGGAAAAACCCAGATGTAGCACGCCATGTCCACGAACAGCCGCGGTGTCCGCAGACGGCGTCCACTTTACTCTCTGTGCCATTTCCTCATTGCATACAGCTAAGCAATCACACAATACGAATAACGTCCTCAGAACACCCCCATTTTGTGAATTTTCGAACATTTCAGGACAATTATCATTTCATTATTCAACATATTAACATTACAAATATGATACTTTCATCTTGTACTCTGCACACAATGCTATCTTTCTCCATTAGTATCTCAGTATACTAGATAGAATCCCATAATATAATGCTATTTATATCAATGCATCGTTCAAAGCACTAATAACGGTATGATATTTATTGCAATATCCTTGACACTTTTTTTGGAACATTATAATAAAAATCCCTAGTACACAAATTCCATGAAAAGTACATACACATGTGATGTCATCAGTGATTTCATCAATACCATTTGCGATGTCATCTTTGATGTCCTGAGTGTTAGTCTTAGCAGTGCACGGTGGTGGCACGAGTTATTTTTCATAGCTTACCATAACTTGCTATTTTCAGGTGTCTTTTGGCTGTACTTAGAACCATAACGTCCTTTAAACAAACTTTTTTTAATATCACGCAAACAATATACAAACATGGCGTGCAAAAACCAACTTCTACAGATGGCTTTACACAGAATGTTGCAAAGTAAGAATTTATGCTCGTTCACAGTGAAGGTCAGCTGCTTCCATTTTTTTCTCGGGCCCCGGAGAGGCTCACGAAGCAGACTATAAGGTTGTATTGTGTTTTGACCTTGACAGACAGAGATTGTGATGAAAGACTTCTCTTGAAGTAGTGTTGCTAAAACGTAAGAGAAGATAAGTATGAAATTTCTGAAACGAAACCACTTTTATATATTATATCATTATGCGAAAGATCGTTGGCACACGCAGAGTCGTACTTTGGGACTGCACCACTCGTAGACAATGGAAATTGCAATTGTACTGTAAGTAACGCTTTAGATTATTTTATACCAAATATAATTACAATAGCGTAGCATTAAAGACCGCTCAAGTTGAACTTGTTAGTTGAAAGTGGCATAATGTTTTCTACCGCGCACTATCACCGCTGAATTGATCCCCTGTCGTTTAGAGGGCTCTGAAAAAGGCAGACGACAGAGGGTGGGTTAATATAAATAATTTAACCGGTCTATAGGCGCACAAGCGCTCTACTCGCTGTGCCACTTCACTGTAGCCTGTCAAGTGGCACAGCGAGTACAACGCTCGCTTTGACATCCGTGTACAGCTTGCTAACGCAAGTTTGAATCCCGGCAAGGCCAAACTCAGCCTTTCATCCTTCCGTGGTCGATAAATGAGCACCACACACCGTGGTTAATAATAAGCACCGCTTAGATACCTCACGGTTCTTAGCGCTATATGAATGGGAAAATATTATTATTTTATTACTAACATACTCCGTTGCACTATCTTCGATAGCAAATAGTTTCACGCCCTAATAAATAAAATGATGATTTTTAATGAAGATCGGCTGGTGAGACTAATTTATGTTTTTTAAAACAGGTATGGGCCCCATTTTGCCTATGTCACGATTTACAGACTCCAGCGGATGGGGTCTTCAACTGCCAGGTGCAGGTCCAAATATGCAACTTCATGACCCTCACCATTTTATAGGACAATCGCCAAGGACCAATATGCCCTTACGCAGTACTAGCGGCTACAAACAACATACCAACCAATAGGGTGGTCTAATGGCTCGTTGTTGGAGCAACCTTCCGATTATCAGAGCGACCATTTACTGCTTTTTCCTTAAACCAACAGCCTATCTACCGCAAAGGAACAACGCGTGGCTCCAAATAAACTTTTGCTGATCGACAGCAGAGACAATAGCAAATCGCTAAATATTCACTAAACATTTCATGTGAAATAAATGTAATTTACCAAATGTACAATCCTGCTGTTTACTTTTAAACCACAGTTTCATATTCTGAATTGTGGCGCACTTAGTTGTAAGCTGATCAAACACCCTCTGTACCGCAAAGGAACATCGTGTGCCTCAACATGAACTTTTGCGGATCGACAACAAAGACAATTGTAAACTGCTGAATATTCTCTAAACATTTGATGTTAAATAAATGTACTTTACAAAATTTACAATCTTGCTGTTTGCTTTTAAATCACTGTTTCATATTCCGAATTGTGGCACGCTGTGTTGTGACATAATATGTGTTGTCTTCCGGGTTCTGTGTAATGTCACTTAGGACTAGAGAGGACTGGGCGCGTTTGATGACGCACCCTGTAACGTCACGGAGAGAGGCGGGGAATATGAATGCTTTGATAATATCAGGCTTAGGGGCAGGGGGTATGATTTAGTGTCGCAAAAGCAAGTCAGCCAGGTCAATAGCGCCAGTCATAGGATTATCACATATAGTCGGCGCACACCAGCCGGATTTATCGTTTCCTTAGTGGACAAAAAGTCGGTTGACGCCAATAGGAAATTGTACTATTAGCGGACAAAAGGAGTGGTCTTCATACACTTTCACCCTGACAATGAACAATACAAACAACGTTCTCAGAACACCCCCATTTTGTGTAATTGCAACCATTTCGGGACACCGCGAGTGTTCTTTGAACACATTCAACTAGACAGATTACAATACGGACAGCGTCCTGAGGACACCCCCAGTTTGTGTATTTACAAACAATTAAGCACACCGCGAGTGTTCATAGCTCATTTTTACCTTCCTTGCGAACAAAAATGACACATACTCTGTCCTCTAAACACCCCACCATTTAGTTTATTTACAAAATGTCAGAACAGCCGTATTCTCCGCAGACAAATCGAACGCAACAAAAACGTCTGGCACATAAAAAAACAAAACATTGAACCTATCTCATACTCCCCCACCCTCCCCAAACACTCTTACACACCAACACAGGGCACTAGATACAATTTTTTATCCACGTTTCACCGCGCTGTAAGCGGTCGACGGCGAATACAAGATGGCGGGCGGGCGCCACAGAAAATCTGACGTGCTCCACGCCCCTCGCTGTCCAATCAGCGAACACGTCACATGTCCGCGGACATGACGCAAGGCCATGGGCCAATCGGGGTGCTGTTCGCAGAGCGAACAGGGAAGTCCGTCCGCGAAGCGAACACAGATATCACTAATTTGTTTGCCTTACACTTTGGTCATTTTTTAAAAAACTACTGGACGGATTTACACCTAATTTGCAAAAGCACGCTTTCGGGACCAGGCCGCCGCTCCTGCCACAAATTTGGTGTAAATCCGTCCAGCGGTTCGGGCTGTAGCCGTGCGCAAAGTTTTTTCCCATTCAGTCTATGGAAAAAAAAAAGTTTTGGGACCCCCCTATAACTTTTCTCCCCCTGGACGAATCCTCACCAAACTTTTCAGAGTGAGCCATATACTTTTTTTGCAAAGTTTGGTGAGGATTCGTCCAGGGGGAGCGAAGTTATAAGCAGCCCAAAAAGTGCTCTTCCTATGGAAACAGCAACTTAACCATAACTACATGGCCGCTACCGCGGCCATGTAATATATATATATATATATATATATATATATATATATATATATATATATATATATATATATATATATATATATATATATATATATATATATATACAGAGCGAGAGAGAGGAGAAATCCTGAGGGGGTACAGAGAAGTAGGGTTAAAATGGAAATGAATGAGATGAAGAGGGAGCAGTTCTATGAGTAAGCAAGTGCAAGAAATGAAACAAAGAAGAATAAAACAAGTAAGAAAGAGACCAGGAAGGCAAAAACAAGTAGAATAGAGATATGGGGAAAGACAGAAGGAAGTGCATGGACTATTTCAAAGAATATGCAAAGGCCCCCAGTGCATGGATGATGTCAGTGCATGAGATTAAGACTGAAAACTACAAGGGAAACCAAATTCAAATTATCCTTCCAAGTTTAAACTGTGATAGACTCTGTGTGCATGGTATACAAGAAGCAACTGGGTTTCAATGTATCCCATGCCCTGCTTATCTTCAGAGGCCTGGGACTCCGTCCAACAGCTCTGATCCTCCTGGGAATCGGGAATGCAGCAGCATCATGTGCAGCTAATTCTGTGGAGTTCAAGTGAAGTTCAAATTCAAGTTCTCGTGGCGGCCAAAGCTATGACCTGACTGGCTGAGTGCATGTAAAGAACTGTCTAATATCCTGACCTCGGCTGTTGACGTGGAGCAACAACACATCCAACCTGTTATTGAGGCTGTTGTTATGCTCGTGGAAATTCCCTTCAAATTCCCTATATGGATTTGTTTTTAATAAACTAAAGTCCTTATCACAATTGAAAGTGAGTCACCATTTTAATTAAAATTTGATAGACAGCCATATGAAAATGTAGTTATGAGGTCCCACATTTTGCCAGTAACGCAGTACTGGGAACATGTTTTTTTAAGTCGTGTCATTCACATCTCTAATTGCAGGGCTTTCAGAGCTTGGATAGTAGATACTCCTCATTACACTCATTGTTTGCTTCATTGTCTGAGTGCTTACTAGATGAGTTTATGAATTACCCGAGGACAGTCTCCCCTCCCAAATCAAACTCTTCCCTTTCCCCATCTACATCAAGTCACAGCCCGATCTCAGGCTCTAAAGGAGGCAGACGTCATAATCTCCAGATTGTCCATAACCGCTCAGCTGTTTACTGTTGCAACAATTTACAAAACAACACTGCATCCTACACTGAACTCGCCTTTCCTTCCACTGAAGAATCCTTCATTAACTTTAACAATGCTCTTTATGCTCCTTTTTCCTCTCACTACACTCACTCCTAAATCCTCACCTCAAAATTCCTGGATTACACCTCTAATGCGCACTCTGAAAACAACAATGCGGAAAAAGCTTCCGACTTGGCAAAGGTCAAGACACCCCTTTGATCTCCAACTTTATCCCGCTGCTCATTAAAACTATTCCTCTACTCTTGATTCTGCCAAATGTGATTTATATCTCTCTCATTTAATCTCAATCCGACCAAACTATGCACCTCCAAAAATCTCTGAACTCAATTCGCTGAACTCTTAAACCCACCTCAATCTCCTCTACTCTTTGTCTCTACTTTGCATCTAAAATTCCTACCATTCACAATAGCCTCACTAATTACCTTCTAACCCCTATTCCTGCTCACTTTTCTCCGTCACTCCTACCCTGCTACTATGATTTACTTTGCTCACTCCGGTCCTGATGAGATTAATCTTTCTTTATTTGTTATAACACGCTTAACACTGGAGACCAATCTCTAAGCGCTTGACTGGGATTCGAACCTGTGTTGCTCTGCATTGTCTTTCGTACAAGACAAGTGCATTGTCCATGAGCTATCCCCCCAGCCCAACTCCTTCCCTGTCCTGATTATTGCCCTACTCCTCAAGGCTAACCCTTCCTGTGCCCCCACTGACGCAATGTCCCTGCACATTATGAAGCACATAGCTCCTAGCGTTGCTCCATATCTTATTTCCCTCTTCAACTCCTCTCTTGACAATGGCAATTTTCCCTCTTTCTATAACACAGCTACTGTCATCCCTCTCCTTAAGAAATGTAGTTTAGATCCTAACTGTCCTGACAACTTTTGCCCTGTCTCTCTTCTACCACACTATTCCAAAAACCTAGAATGAATAGTATTCAATCGACTCACTGAGTTCCTTGATACTCACAACCTATGGGACCCCCTTCAATCCTTCTTCCAAACTCTGCATTCTACAGAGACAGCCCTCCTCAATGTCATTAACTTCATCTCTTCCTCTCGGCATGCAAACCTTTCATCGATTCTTATTCTTCTCAACCTTCCTGCTGTCTTCAATACTATCAAACCTTCTGACCTTCTCACTACAGTATCTCTCTTTGGCATGAGAGATAAGGCCCTCACTTTGTTTGCTTCATACCTTGCCCCCAGACACTTTCAGGTATCCTGGAACAACATTATGTCCCCACTCACCCCCTTACTGTTGGAGTTCCCCCAGGCTCTGTCCTTGGTCCACTTCTCGTCACTCTCTATTCAGCTCTAGGCACTCTTATTTCCTCTTACGGCTATCAATTCTTAGCTGATGGCACTCATATCTTCTTCTCCTTTCACTCGTTATACAATGAGCTGTGGTAAAAAAATGTCAAACTATCTCTCCACCATCAAATATTAGATGGTGTCTCACCTGCTCATGCTCAGCTCCACTAAGACTAAAGTTCTGTACTTGGCAACCAAAGAGGCGATCTTTTCCTCTCCTCTTCTTCTCTTCTCTACTGACTACCTTCCTTACTCTGCTTCCGATCGTAACCTTGGTGTCATCTTCGACCCATCCCACAACTTTGCGCTCTTCATCACTAAATCTGCCACTGCAGCCAAACGCAACCTCCTTAATATCAGGAACATCTGTCATATTCTTTTTTTTAATACTGCTTAACAGCTATTCCTTTCTTGATCTGACTACAGTGGAGTCTCCCCTATGGCCTTCCCAACTATGCGTTTACACCTCTGGACAAAGTCCTCAATTTCTCAGTCTTCACACTTTACAACTTTTCTCTTTTTATCCCTACATCCTCCAGTTGTATGGCCTCCATATGTCTGGCTATCCCCCGGGACTGGGGGATAGCTCAAGGGAAACATGGTTGAGCTGGAAGCAAGGCAGTGCAGCACAACACAGGTTCAAATCCCAATCATGTGCTTAGAAACCGATCTCTGGTGTTAAGTGCATTATAAGAGTACAATTGTAATATAATAATATCTATGAAACATAGGGCTAGGTGTAAAAACTTCTTATCATCTTAAAAACTGTCCATGGGCTAGTCCCACCCTACCTATATGCTCATCTCATGCCCTACTCTCCTACTCGCTTGTTAAGATCATCCTCAACTCATCTCCTTGCCACCACTCGGGCCCCCTGCACTCCATTGCATTTCCACTTTCTGTTTCCTCTGTCCCATACTCTGGAATGCTCTTCCTCTCCATAGTAATCCAACTCTACCAATATTTAAATTCAACCTCAAAGCTCTGCGTCTTTCTGAAGAACCTGTTTCCTAGCACTCCACACAACTGCATAACCCACCCTCTTTTCCACTCTCCTTCGTGGGCAACCCTACAGCACTTTACTGTCACCCCTTCACCTTTAATTCAGCACTTTCTCCACCATCCAGTGCCTACGTCATTCTGCCCTGTCGTGGTCTCTGGTTTATGTTTCCTCCTTTCACTGTACCACCTGGTCTTCAAGTCACATTCTCTCACCCATTGTAAAGGACCCATGTCCTCTGCTCTGCTATCAAAGGTAATTTCGGTGCCAAAAATGTATTGGTTGCCCTGTGATTTGTATTAATAAACAAATTAATACAAATAATCCTCTTCAGTTTGAAACACTTGACCCTGTAGGTCAATTTTAACTTTTTAAGCTACCTGTTATAACATGTAAGTGACATTTTGTTTCTGTTTTTTTTTATTTTGTCCCTGGTAAATGTCCTCATAGTTCTACACCCTCATATACTGGTTCACTACTTGTTCTCATCTTTATGCTATTATACAGGCAACCTTTATGGTAATGCCTCCACCATCTGTAAATGTGCAGTTGTAAGTCATTTCTGTTCGAAATTGAAATCCCTGTTCTTCAAAGAAATAAAAATACACAGCTTGAAATAGCATGTGAGCGTAGGAAATTCCTCTGAAAAGTTAGACTTAAGGACTTCTCTGACCAATGGGACAGTTCGGAAGAAGTCAATAGATTTACCTGTTGTTAACCCCAATGTCATTGGAGATCAAGATCAGCTTCTAACCGTTTTTCAATGTCTAACAGCTATCAATATATATACGACCCCCGCCACCCCCTGCAACCTCCCAGTGGAGGTTTTACAGGGTCCTTATTTGATAGTGTCTTATAGTTTCATAGTGTCATTCTTTACTCAAACTTCTTTACTCGAACCATTGAGGGAGTACATCAATATACTTTGCAACCCTTTGCCAAGACCATGCCATCTTTTCTTTCAGACACTAAGGATGTCATAAACCAACTGGAGCGCAGGGCCTTTGATACAAACCACAACATCCTCATAATATTAAAAATGGAAGAGATATATAGCAATAGACGTCAATAGGTAGCCATCCGGCTAATCAAGAGAGGCCTTGACAAATGTCAAGTCTACACAATGACCCAACAGACTTTGTAAGAGACTTGCTAAGTATAGCCTTAGGAAAGAAATTGCTTCCTAAATGCTGGAATTTTTCTCTTTAAATGAAAGAGACAGCAATCCCTACAGTATTCCAGCCATGCCATTTCGTACATGGCAGCATTTGAACAGTTTCTAATTTTTGCAAATAATTCGATCCAGATCTACATTCAGGTGTATTGACGATATAGTGGTCTAACCAGGCAGTAACGCCCAGACTTAGGCATTTTTCTTCTGGTTTCCTGAAGGGGATGCAACCTTACATTTTTAAGTAGATTCAATTTTTTATTTTTTAAACATATTTTTTATTGTTTTCTTAAAACATAACATCATAACATCATCCCCGAACTATCCCCCCCAACCCTCTCCCCACCCCCCCGGAGAGTAGGATCACATGTCGTTCTAATTTCAAGAAGTTATGTACCAAAAATGTCTGAGATTTTGATATTGTGCGGGCACCATTGCTCCATATAGTCTGACCTTAAATACTCCAACACCGCCCCCCATTCCTTCGTAAAGGAATTCTTCTGGAGGTGGTGTGTAATCTTTTCCATTGTCATTTGTGACCACACTTTTTGTAGCCAGGTAAACACTAAAGGCTGGTCCTGTTTTTTCCAGTTTTGGTCGATTGTGGCCCATGCTGCAATAAGTAAGCCCATGAAGTTTCTCCATTGTGCTATATGGAGTCTTTCGGCATGAGGGTCCTTTAGTCCACACAACAAAACCCTTTCCCCCATTTGTGCTGCATCTGGAAATATTTTTGTCATCTCCGTTTGGACTTCCCTCCAGAAACCCTTCACACCCTGACAATCCCTCCAGATATGCCTCCATGTGCCCCTTTCCGTGCATCCTCTCCAGCAGTTACCCGACATTTCCGGATACATTGATTTAATCCGTTCTGGAGTGTAGTGCCACTGTGTGATGATTTTGAGCCACATGTCCCTTATTTGGACGGCCCGGGTAAGTTTCGGGATACTGACCCACAAAGCCTCCCATTGTTGTCTTGAAATATCTTCCCCCAGCGTACCATCCCATCTTTTCATGTATGACCATTTAATTTCTTCTTCTGGCGCGTTAATGTATTGGTATAATGTTGACACCAGTTTTCTGTCGCCTGGGTTGGATATTATATATCTTTCAAATGCTGTTAGATCTCTCGTGGCTACCTGAAGAATCTCTGGAGTGGTGAGCCACTGCTTTATTTGTTCATATTTATATCTGTCCGCATCCTTCAGTTTCCACATTTGTTTGCACTCCGCAAATGTCCTTAGTTCTTTGTCCTGGATCATTTCACCAATTTTTCTGCACCCGGCCTCCTCCCATTTTTCAAATCCCCTGGTTCGCATCCCGGAGGGAACAGTGGGTTTCGGCAGATTGGTGTAAAGGGGGCCAGTGGGGTGGTCATAATTGCCTTCCTGGTTTGAGCGTCACATGCCTCAATGGTCGTTTTCAAGACCTCACTAATTCGAAGATTCGGATGTCTGTGCTGTTGGTGTTTCCACAACAGGTCCTGCAAAGGGGTCCTAGCCACTGCCCTGTCTTGTATTGCCCATGTAGTGCTTTGGTCCTCTGCCAGCCATTCCCTCAGGATCCAGAGTTGTACCGCTTGGTGATATTTTTGAAAGTGTGGGAGTGCTAGGCCTCCTGCCTTGATTGGTGCCGTGAGGATGGCCCTTGCAACCCTGGGGGGTTTTCTATTCCATACAAATAGCGATATGGCCTATGGCCTTGGACAATGCTTTGAAGAAAGAGTTTGGGACTGTCACAGGAAGGGCATGAAAATAATAGAGCACCCTGGGGAGAATGTTCATTTTGACCGATTGAACTCTGCCCCACCAAGAGACCTTAAGTGGGGACCATCTGTCTAGGTCCTTCTTTACACTTTCCAGCAGTTTAGGAAAATTGTTTATATAGAACAGGTCTACCCGGCTCATGAGTGTCACCCCTAGGTACTTAATGCCTCCTTCTGTTATTTTTAGATCAAGCTTTCCCGCCACCTTAGAACTGACAGCCCCCCGAATACATCCAGTTCTTTTAGGGTCTGTACTATGGAGTTCTCGGGATCTTCCAAAGCCAGCAGCATATCATCTGCGTATACGGTGACTTTATGTTGTCTGCCCGCCCTCTCTATCCCACTTATTCCTGCTGTTTCCCTTATTTTAATTAGGAGGGGTTCTAAGAGTATAGCATAGAGGAGGGGGGAGAGGGGACACCCCTGTTTTGTGCCTCCTGATATCTCGACCTTATCCGTTACTTCCCCGTTTATTGCGATTCTTATCGACGGGGTGTTGTAGTTGGCCTTTACCATATTGATAAATTGGTCCCCGAACCCCATGTGTTTCAGCGTTCGAAAGAGGAATGACCATTCCACCCAGTCAAAGGCCTTTTCGGCGTCTAGGGAGAGCAATACTGACGGAGTGTGGGTGAAGCCTATTTTTTCTACCAAGTGGATAATCCTTCTTAAGTTATCATGTGTTTGTCTACCAGGAATGAAGCCTGATTGATCAGGGTTGATTAGCAATGGGAGGAGGGGTGACAGCCTGGCAGCGAGTATTTTGGTGTACATTTTTGCATCCAAATTAATCAGGGCAATGGGGCGATACGAGCCTGGGAGGATTGGGTCTTTACCTGTTTTTTGGAAAACTAGGACTTTCGCCTCGTTCATGGATGGGGTTATATTCCCGCTGTCCTTGAATGTATTGAAGAGCCTAGTTAGTATCGGGACTAGAATGTCCGCATACTTTTTGTAGAAGGGGGCTGTGAAGCCGTCTGCCCCCGGTGCCTTATTGTTCGGGAGGTCCTTTATTGCCCTGTGGACTTCTTCTTCTGTAATCCTGGCATCCAGGCGCTTTTTTTCCTCTTCCGTTATTGCTTGTATAGGGAGAGAATGCAGAAACCTATCGTGTTCATGTACGTTCGGGTGCTCCGTCGTGTAAAGGGCTTTGGTAGAAGGCTTTGAAGGCCTCTCCTATGCCCTTGTTGCATGTTTGAGTCTCTCCTTTGCCATCCATCACTTTCAGAATCGCCAATGCATTTTGTTTCCATTTGAGTTGTCTTGCAAGGTATCTGTCTGCCTTATTGGCCTTGATGTAGTAGCATTGCTTTAAGTACAGAAGGGATTTCTCTGCTTTTTGGTTTCAGAGCATATCTAATTGGCCCTGCACATGCCTCGGCGCCTTCTTGAGGCCTCTATTGGGGTGATCTAAAATTTCCTCATGAATGTCTGCTATTTTTTTTTCCAATGTCCTTTCCCACTGATAGGTCTGCTTATCTTTGGTGGCTTTTAGGGCCATTATATGCCCTCGTGTTACCGCCTTAAATGCTTCCCAAACAGACGCCAGAGGTACCTCTCCATTGTCATTTAGATTAAAGTATTCACTAATTTTTTCCCCCACGGTCCCGCTCATGGCTCTGTCCCCTAGAATGTCTGGAGGCATTCTCCATCTCCATAGACCCCTTCCTCTGCCTGGGATCTGGAAGTCCAGGCACAGTGAAGCGTGGTCAGAAATTGTAATAGCACCCAAATCAATACCTTGGATCTTCCCCAGCAGGCCCACCGATACCCAGAAGTAGTCAATCCTTGACATTGTATTATGGACGTATGAATAAAATGTGAACCCACTGGCCTGGCCCTTTTTTTCTCTCCAGACATCATGTAGTGCCAAGTCTTCCATCTTTTTTTTCAATTGTTTGGACGGGGCTCCCTGAGCATGACTTCCCCCCATGCTCCTAGGCTTAGGTTGCCAGGCTAGGTTTAGGTCTCCTCCCAGTATTATCTCCCCCTTCACGAATCCCCCTAGTTTCCCCAGTGTGTCTCTGAGAAAACCATCCTGTCCCGTGTTTGGCGCGTATATAGATGCTACAGTAAGCCTAAGACCATCTAACGTGAGGTTAGCAAATACATACCTCCCCTCCTTGTCCACCTGTGTGTCTATGAGGATTGCCCCAAAGTCCCCCCTCACCGCAATCATCGCCCCTGCTCTTTTTTCCTACGCATCCGCCTGCGCCCATATCTTGTACCCTTTCAGAAATATCTTCTTTTTATCTTGTGCCTTCACATGTGTCTCCTGGAGGAGCAGAATATCTGCCTTCTCCCTTCTAACCAGTCCCTCCACTTTTTTCCTCTTCACCAGCAAATTCAGCCCCCTTACATTTAGTGAGAAGATTCTAAACTTCGTCATCTCTTCTACTCTGTTACTGCTATCTGCCAACCTGCTATTAGTGATCCCACCTCTCCCACCAAAGCACTCCCTCCCCCCCTTCCCCCATCCCGTTCAACTTACCCTCAACTAGTAACTGAAACTCAAATTTGATCCCGAGGAGGGCCCAGGCACCTAAGGTTGGTAGGGCGTTACGGATATGGCTCCTTGCCCTCTCATGACTCAGGACTAACTGTGCGGGGAGTCCTAAACCCCACATCACTCACAGACCCAGGTAGTGTACCCTCCGGAACCTCTGCCTGGCCGCCCCATATATGATATTCCGTGATTCATTCGAGACCGTCCACACCCGCCTTCTCCATTCTGAACATCTTCCCCTCTTTGTTCCTTTTGAAGATATCTATTTCTCACCCATGGGGTGTCTAGCTTTTCCCCCACCAGCTTGTTTTTTCATGTGCCTTACCACCTCCCATCCCCGAGGCCTCTTGTGTGGTTCTCCCCGGGGCCTGTCCCCACCACCGCACCCTCCTCCGCTTGCAGGCCAATTGTTTGGAGACCTTCCTCACAAGTTGTTACTCTTCTCTGTTTACCCTCCCACTCAAACAGAAGGCCAAAAGGGAACGTCCACTTGTATCTGATTTCTTTCCCCACAAGTTCTTTCACTAAGGGTGCCATCTCCCTTCTTTTTAAGAGTGTCGCCGAGGCCAGGTCTTGATATAGTTGGATTTCCACCCCATTCATCCTTATGTGATCTAGTTGCCTTGCCTTCCTTAGTATCCGTTCTTTTCGCGTATACGATGATGGGGCAGCCAGCACGTCCCTTGGCCTCTCTCCTGGGGCCCCCGATCTCTTTGGGCACACCCTGTGGATTCTGTCAATCCCAATAATCTCTGTGTCTTGCTCCTCTATTATGTCCCGAAAGACTTCTTGCACCGAACTCTTCGGGTCTTTATCCAGCACCGACTCCGGCATGTATTTTATGCGGATATTGGAACTGCGGGAGCGGTTTTCGAGATCCTCACATTGAATTTCTAGGTTGTGAGTCAGCCTGACTAGGTGTTCCTGTGTTTCACTGCACTGTTTCGCTTCCTCTTCCGCATTTTGTACTATTCTTTCTAGGATGTCCGTCCGTTCCTCAAGCTGGGCCACCTCCACCCTTAGCTCCTGGACCGCCTGCTTCATTTCACTCCTCAATGAGGTGAACTGTTCCTGGACCGTGGACATGAACGTGTCCTGGAGCTCCACAAACCAGGCCCGCATTTCGTCCTTTGTCGGCTGCAGAGAGCTCTGGTTAGGGGAGGTGATATCTGGTACGGGTTCTTCTCCCGGCCTGTCCTTTGAGGTCATAGTTGCTTCTGTGGACCACATTTGTAGCAGGTTAGGATCCTGCCTGAGGGGTTGCGATACGGACTGTGGCGCTCCCCCCTTCGCTTTAGCCCTTGACATCTTCGACGGTTCGTGGGCTGGGGTCCGACCGGACTTCCCTGTGCTAGATGTGGGAGCTGTGTGTTGCCTTTTGATGGGGGGTGACTTCGCTCTGCTCTGTGTTTTTCTTCCCAGAGGGCTGGCCCCCTGGGGGGGCCATGCTTGGTGCCGCCTCAGTGCGGGGTTTCAGTGCAACCCTCCCTGTGCTGGCCCCACAATGGCTTATTTCTTCGCCCTTAATGAAGTAGTCCCCCCCCTTGCTAAGCGCTTCTCCGATGGCATTAAAGGCGGCGCTACTGGTACTGGATCGGTGGTTGAGGGTCTGCCTGGGGCCTCTCACGATGGGGAGAGGTGGAGTGCTATATCTACGCACTCACCTCTGTCTCGCGTAATCGCCAACTCTGGTACCTCTGCTCCGCTCTGGCCCTCCGTCTGGCTTCTCTCCCTCGCGGCCGTCCTCTCCGCCGTAGATTCCAGGGGGGGGAGGCACCACCGGCCTCTTGAAGTGTCTCCCCGTTGTGTGTCCCCCATGGAGAAGGGGGGGAATGGCGATCTTCCTGCAATCCCTGCTCCTCTGCCCTGGCTGCTGCTGTACTGCCAGTGGGAGAGAGCCGACGCGCTCCTCCGCTCTACCCGTGCCACCGGACGCGGCCGCCCGCCGGCAATCACGGGTCCGCCGCCTCCAGGTCAATTATGATTATTGGGTGCACCCGTGGCACGTGCTATGTGCCTTTGTCTGCTCCAGGCCCCCGGGTGCCATTCTCCTCCTTTCCCAGCGCCTTACGCTGTTCCCGCGACCTGGCTGGATTTTCGTCAGTGGGGGAGGGGCCGCTGCTTCTCACCGGTGTTTTTTTCGGCGAAAAAGCATGTACCCCAGCTGATACGCCGACGACCCGTCTCACTACACCTCGCGGGGCATTCCGGCGTCTAGCTGAGTATAGACAGCACGGAAATCTTCATATTAAAGTGCTTTTTTGTTGGCGGCCAGGCGAGAGCGCGACTACTTCTGCTGGCGGCCATCTTGGATCGCCTCGTAGTTTCAATTTTTGAACATAGTAATTTATGAGAACTAGGGAACTTTGGCCGCCAGACTATTTAGCCAAGAGAATATGATCTTACATTACACCAGCCACCACCCACAATCCCAAGTGGACAGCATTCCCTGTGGACAGCTGCTGAGTTTGGATAGAAATTACCACTATAAAATGATTTCCTATGTGGGCCAAGGAGATGTAGGACAGAGGAGATTTTCCTCCAGGCTCATGAAGAGAGAAACACAATCTACGTGGCTCTCTGACACAAGTGAACTCCTGAATGTCCAAAGAGGGAAGCAACAAGAGCAAGAGAAAGGAATAAAAGTATGCAATATGACTTTATCTTCCTTTTCAAATACGATCCACGAGGAACTCATGCATAGTTGTCATCTGTTAGGAGCCTCTGGTGCAGTCAGCATTAAACCACTATTTGGCCACAAAAAAGGTAGGTTTTGAAGGATCAGCTTTTACATTCACCGAGAATGAGTCCAACCGAGCACTACCCACTCAGTACAACTGGGCCTTCCCCCATTATGGGGACATTTCCATTGCAGAAATTGTAATTCATGAACCTTTAACAAGAAAAGTGACAATTTTGAACACCAAGATGTGAAATGGAGGTCACAGCGATTCATCAATGTCAAACTTGAATGTTATTTTCAGCATATTTTGTCCATGTGTCTCTCTTTATATTAGAATTACCACACACCTGGTGGCAGAGATGATCTCAGAACACCAATCACAAATAAAACCTAAACCATCGATTGCACCTCTTTGTGACACTAGGACAAAGTGACACTGACTGGAAAAGCTTAGTGGTAGAGCTTGTGGCGAAAAATGCAGACGTCAACAGAGATGTAGCAAAACATTTAACACCCACAGAAAGAGACTTAATTCCACATTTTTCTGAATTAATAGGTCTGGGAAACCTCGCATTTTCCCATACCTCGGTACCTTTACTTTTTCAACGGGCTGACAATTTTTGATAAATTAACTTTAAATGTCCAACTTTAAATTTGTGTGAATGGTATGTTTCATATAAGGAGGGCCAACTGTCTAGCAACTTTCCTGCGCTGCTATACAACAGTTTTTTGTATCTGTGATTTTATTTCATTTTCAAAGGCTATGAATGCATGTATGGTGAAACTGTTTTAGCACTGATATATAAAGAGAGTATTTTAGTTTAGGCTATTTGGTGTCGCTAAGCACTATCTATAAGCTGAAAGTACTGCATTAGAGTACAGCCATGGAGAAATGGCATATAAGGAGGGACACAAGGCTTGTAGGTGTTGTTTGGTTTACCAACCCATTGACGGCCCATGGCCATGCTAATCCCTATGGCCATTCCCATCCGCTTCCTGCCTCTACCTGCACAAAATGCATCCTCCTGTAATCTCGTTGAGTTCGCTTTAACAAGCCTCACCATCAAACTGTGTGCTCAAAGTGCCTGTCGGTGTTTTTTCAAAGCAGTCTTCTGAGAGATAATGGGCCTCATTACGACCCTGGCGCTCCTGTAATGAAGGGTGCCGGTACAGGACCAGCACCCTTCATTACGGGAGCGCCTATTATGAGGTTCCCTTTGCGGGACCCGGAACAGACGTCTGGTAAAACCAGACATCCTTTCTGGGGTCCCGCGAGGGGAAGAGGGAGCTAATAACGGGCCATTTGTAATGTGTGGGGGGAGAATGGGAATGGGGAACCCATCCCCATTCCCATGGGGGCTCAAATGGGAATGGGGATGGGTTCCTGCAAGGAGGAACTGCCGGGTCCTCCAATGTCGGAATGACCCGGTAATTACTCATTGCAGGAACCCGGTATTGGAGCCCGGTATGGAGGCAGCCATGGCGCTTATAGCACCATGGCTACCTCCATACTCGTAATGAGGCCCTCTGACTTAATCGGAGCTGTAAAGCTGCTACTGTTGAAATTAAATTGTCTTAACCAGGTCTGCCTTCAGCCACTCGATTCATAACAATGCCTGTCCTTCACTGTAGTCCTCTTAAAAACAATCATTGGCAAAGCCAACCGTTTAGGCTTGTGTATAAGTATGAGGCATTTGCCAGGTACTGCTATTATATGCCAGGTACCATTTTACAACTGCTACCATTGATGGCCAGTTAACACTACTACAGCAGTCCTTGCAAGTGTCTTTCCCATGTCTACACAAAAGCCCAAACCGTTGACATTGCCTATGTTTGTTTCCTTACATTTCTTCGACTTGTAGTGTTTCCCCATTTTAAACTTAGGAAAACAGCAAGTCCCATAATTCAATTAATATATGGATTGGGTTGCGTTTTTGCACAAGGCAAGGAGAACCTTGAGAGCTCTCTGTGTGTAAGAATAACATTACACCCTTTCCCTGAATTGTTTCCCATAAAAGAAAGAGTACCTTATTAATTTCATAATCATCATCATTAGCTTTATTTCAAATCAGAGTCATAAAAGCACAATACAGATAACACACGACATGATTAAATAAATAAACAATAATAAGATCATTTACAAAGCACAGTTCCCAGATGACCAAATCAATATTCTTAGCATCACACATGTGTACAGCCTGCATTAACTAGCAGGTAGGCACAATAATGATAAAATAGTGACCATAGGTGCATTCCTTTGGAACCCAAGTCTATATATGTATCTAATTGCAGCTGCCGCAACCACACTACCGCCACAGGATGGCAAGTGGGGTCAGAGAATTGCCACTAGGGAGTGACTACTCACTGATTTGAAGATTACAATCCTAATCAGAGCATTACCGCTCTGCCTTACTTACTCACCACCACAGCCCTCACTAGATGCCAAGCCAAACAACAATAACATATTCTGGCATTTAACAAACGTCTGGGAACCATTGCAATAAATGTGAACTGATCTCTTGTCCTATCCAAAGAATTCTAAATATTCACGCTGGCCCACGGTTGTTTTAACGCCTTAATCACGTGATATTGTTCTTTCAAATTTGGTACAAAGAAACTTTTCAGAAAACCTTCTATATAAACAAGGATTGGCAGTGCCAACAGTTTGGGCTTTTATGTAGGCATGGGAAAAGCACTTGCCAGGCTTTGCTGTGGGGGCATTAATTAAGCATTGATGTAAACAGCTGAAAATGGTGCATGTATGTGGGCATCTAATAGCAGTGCCTGGCAAATGCCTAATACTTATACACAAGCCCAAACTGTTGGCTTTGCCAATGCTTGTTTTTAACAGGACGTCAGGTGCTTATAAATCGAGTGGCTGAAGGCAGAGCAGGTTGACATTTGTATTAGTCAGGCCCAGGCTAGTCCTTCTTTTAGCCCCTCCTGCTCCCTGTCTGCTATGACTCCACAAGTTTTTTGTTGTACTGTCTAGTGAGCGCTTAGAGGCCCATGGGCGTAAAGCGCAATACAAAAATTGAATAGATAGATAGATAGATAGATAGATAGATAGATAGATAGATAGATAGATTACACCAGTAGAGGGTTTACAACTCCAATTAAGCCATTGCCTCTCAGAAGGCTGCTTGGTAGAAACACTAGCAGGCACTTTGAGTGCAAAGTTTGATGGTATGGATTGAATAAAGCCAGCTCAGATAATTCCTATGATGGGGTGTCTTGAGCAGGGAGGGACAGGACCTGGGTGGCAATGGCCATAGGGATTAGCATAGCCATGTGAAATCACTGGGTGGGCAAATAACCAAACAACACCTACACGCAGTGTGACCCTCCTCATATGTCATTTCCCCTATATTCACTCTAATGCAATAGTTTCAGCGTAAGCAACACCGAACAGCCCACACTAAAAATGAAGAGTCCATAGCGATCCCATCACTGATGCACTGAAAAGAGAACGCCTCCACTTTCCAGGCACCCAGTTCTGGGCAACAGGAGCTTAAGCAATGGAGCAGGGAAGACCATTCCGAAGATTCTCTTTAGAGGCATGACCGTTTCTTGGGTGGACGATGGGTGGCCATCTGGGGCCTCCGGCACAGAAACCTTTAGGGAGCCATGTCATCTGGTTCCAACTTCCCAATGCAAGACTAACTTCCGAAGTGCTCTGCTCCTGTTCTTCTGCTTTGCCTTTCAAGCACAGAGAGAAGCGGCAGCAGAAGGCAGTGCTGACACTTCTGTGAAGCCTATTTTAATTATATCTACTTATAAGCAGCTCATTTCAGAAGCATTGAGTGGGCCATTTGGAGTGTTAATGTTGAGTGATTAAACAGAAGACGGGTGCATAGGACGTGCTCTGTGACGCAAGCAACAGAGGCACCTTTATCAAGTATTTTAACCAACTAGCGCTGGATGAAATGTGGCCAAGTGCCTACATTGCAGATGGGGCCCACTTCTCCACGTAACCAAGTTGTGCGATCCTGAACAAGTCCCTTAATTTCACTGTGCGTTATTTGCCCGAGCCAGGATTCAGTTGGTAGCAAGCATTATTGAAATTAATGCCTCACTCATGATTATACATTGACAAATCCAAAGATTATGGTTTGTTATTAGTTCACATGTTTCTTTCGGGGCAGCCTATTCACCATTCAAAGAAATGCTTAAGGATATTGAGCACATTTCCCGTAACTGATGCTGGTGATTTCTTAGAGGGGCTTTAGTAAATGCATATTGAGAAACATATATGGGAGCTGATGTTCCATTGAGCCGTATCATGAATGCAAGACATAAAAGCCTTCAATCATTTGTATGGCAGAGAGGGGTGGTCGAACGCAACTTGTGTTTCCGCTGCTCCCTTCCTCTCCCCCATACAAATGCTCCAGCATCTGCATCAGCATGTAGGAGATACCTATGGGTAGTGCTTAAAGTGGGCCGGGGCCTGCCAGGGCCGGGCCCCGGCAGTCTCCAAAAAGTGGGACTGAGCCGGGGCCCTACCGGGGCCCCCATCCTACCGCAACATTGCCAGGAATCGCGGGATGCATTATCCAGTCAATGCATTATCCATTCAATGAAGTCAGGCAAGCTGACAGAAGTGGCAGCCAGCCACAGCGATGCTGTGACTGGCTGCCACTTCCGTCAGTCGTAGTAACTGAGTCTGGTGACCCCTCGCGCGAGAGTTCACCAGAGGGAGTTACTGTCCCTTTGTTACCCTAGGTCGCCTTTAACCCTCGGCGAACCTGGGGATTCCTCGACATTTTTCGAGGTTTATGAAAGATGGCTTTGAAAGTACACATTTCAAGCCATCTTTTATAAAGCTTTGGCGACGGACAATTTTGTCCGTAGTCAAAGCTTTATAAAAGATGGCTTGAATTGTGTACTTTCAAAGCCATCTTTTATAAATCCGAAATGTTTAAAAAAGATGGCCTGAAAACTAGTCAAACCGTAGGGTATGCACACAAATATATATAAATGTTATATATTTGTGTGCCTACCTTACTATGGTTTGGGTACTTTGCAAGCCATGTTTTATAAACGTAGAAATATGTTACATATTTCCATGTTTAGAAAAGATGGCTTGCATAGTACACAAACCATTTCTGATATAAATATTACATGGCCATGTAGTTATGGTTAAGTTGCTGTTTCCATAGGAAGAGCACTTTTTGGGCAGCTTATAACTTCGCTCCCCCTGGACGAATCCTCACCAAACTTTTCAAAAAAAGTATATGGCCCACTCTGAATTGCAAAGTTTGGTGAGGTTTGGTCCAGGGGGGGCAAAGTTATAGGGGGGATTATAGACATAATGGGAAAAAAATGTGCTCACGCCTACAGCCCAAACCACTGGACGGATTTACACCAAATTTGTGGCAGGAGCGGCGGCTTCGTCCCGAAAGCATGCTTTTTTTTTAAATTTGGTGTAAATCCGTCCAGTAATTTTTTTTAAAATGACAAAAATGTAAGTGAAAAAAATTAGTGATATTTGTGTCCGCTTCGCGGACACGCTTCCCTGTTCGCTCCGTGGACATGACAGGGATTGGGCAAGCGGCTTGCGTGATGTCCGCGGACATGTGATGTGCTCTCCCATTGGCTGCAGTGAAGCATGCAGTGTGTCGTATGTTCAGTGATGCCCGCCATCTTAGTTTATCGTTCGCATTGAGGCAACAGAGACCCTGCATACAACCCGTCCCTGGCTGCTGCAGACTGCCAGGAGACATGCCATCCCCACACGGTGGCCTGCGGAGGGCCAAGGAGTGGATATCCCATTCCCCCCACACTCCGCTCATGCCCCGTGTCTCCCTCTTGTTCTCCTCACCCCCCCTCATGGCCCATGTCTCTCTCTTGTTCCCCCACCCCCGCTAAAGCCCTGTGTCTCCTTCCTTTCCCCCCACTCCCTGCTCATGCCCCTTGTCTCTCTCTTGTTCCCTCCCACCCCCCACTCATGCCCTGTGTCTCCCTCCTTCCCGCCTCACCCGCCACTCATGCCCCTTGTCTTCAATGTTCCCCCCACCCCCCGCTCATGCCCTGTGTCTCCCTCCCATTCCCCCGCACACTCTGCTCATGCCCCGTGTCTCCCCTGTTCCCCCCACCCCTCTACTCATGCCCCATTTCTCCCCTGTTCCCCCATCCCCTGCTCATGCCCCATGTCTCCCCTGTTCTCCCCACCCCCGCTCATGGCCCGTGTCTCCCTCCTTTTCCCCAACACCCCCGCCCATGCCCTGTGTCTCCCCTGTTCCCCCCACCCCCGCTCATGGCCCGTGTCTTCCTCCCGTTCCCCCCACCCCCGCTCATACCCCGTGTCTTCCCTGTTCCCCCCGCCCCCCGCTCATGGCCCTTGTCTCCCTCCTTTCCCCCCCAGCTCCCCATGCCCCGTATCTCCCTCCTTTTCCCCCCAGCCCCCGCTCATGCCCTGTGTCTCCCCTGTTACCCCCACCCCCGCTCATGCCCTGTGTCTCCCTCTCGTTCCTCCCACCCCCGCTCATTCCCTGTGTCTCCACTGTTCCCCCCACCCCCCTGCTCATGCCCCGTGTCTCCACTGTTTTCCCCACCCCTCGCTCATGCCCCGTGTCTCCCTCCTTTTCCCCCCAACCCCCGCTCATGCCCCTTGTCTCCCCTGTACCCCCCACCCCCCTGCTCATGCCCTGTGTCTCCCTCTTGTTCCCCCCACCACTCCCTTCATGGCCCGTGTCTCTCTCTTGTTCCCCCCACTCCCCGCTCAAGCCCTGTGTCTCCCTCCTTTCCCCCCACACCCTGCTCATGCCCCGTGTCTCCCTCCTGTTCCCCCACCCCCTGCTCATGGCCCGTGTCTCTCTCTTGCGCCCCCCACCCCCGCTCATTCCCCATGTCTCCCCTGTTCCCACCACCCCTGCTCATGCCCCGTGTCTCCCCTGTTCCCCCCACCCCCCTGCTCATGCCCCGTGTCTCCCCTGTGCCCCCCCACCCGCTGCTCATGGCCCGTGTCTCACTCATTTTCCCACCACCCCCCACTCATGCCCCGTGTCTCCCCTGTTCCCCCCACCCCACGCTCATGGCCCGCATCTCCCTCCCGTTCCCCCCACCCCCCGCTCATGCCCCGTGTCTCCCCTGTTCCCCCCCACCCTCCCGCTCATGGCCCGTGTCTCCTTCCTTCCCCCCCTACTCCCTGCTCATGGCCCGTGTCTCCCTCCTTTTCCCCCCCACACTCCGCTCATGCCCCGTGTCTCCCCTCTTGCCCCCACCCCCGCTCATGCCCCGTGTCTCCCCTGTTCCCCCCACCCCCGCTCATGCCCTGTGTCTCCCCTGTTACCCGCCACCCCCCGCTCATGCCCTGTGTCTCTCTCCGCTTCCCCCACCCCCTTCTCATGCCCCGTGTCTCCACTGTTCCCCCCGCTCATGCCCCGTGTCTCCACTGTTCCCCCCACCCCCCGCTCATGCCCCATGTCTCCCTCCTTTCCCCCCCACCCCCGCTGCTCATGCCCTGTGTCTCCCCTGTTCCCTCCCACCACCGCTTATGCCCCGTGTCTCCCCTGTTCCCCCCGCTCATGCCCATATGTCTCCCCTGTCCCCCCGCTCATGCCCCGTGTCTCCCTCCTTTTCCCTCCACCCCCGCTCATGCCCCATGTCTCTCTCTTGTTCCCCCACCCCCTGCTCATGCCCCGTGTCTACCTCCGTTCCCGGCACCCCCCGCTCATGCCCCGTGTCTCCCCTGTCCCCCCACCCCCGCTCATGCCCCCGTGTCTCCCCTGTTCGCCCCACACCCGCTCATGCCCCGTGTCTCCCTCCTTTTCCCTCCCACCTCCCGCTCATTCCCCGTGTCTCCCCTGTTCCCCCCACCCCCGCTCATGCCCTGTGTCTCCCCTGTTCCCCCCACACCCTGCTCATGCCCCGTGTCTCCCTCCTTTTCCCCCCACCCCAGCTCATGCCCCGTGTCTCCCCTGTTACCCCCCACCCTCCACTCATGCCCCGTGTCTCCCCTGTTCCCCCAACCCCCCCGCTCATGCCCCGTGTCTCCCCTGTTCCCCCTTAGCCCCCCGCTCATGCCCCGTGTCTCCCACCCTTTCCCCCAACCCCCCCTCATGCCCCGTGTCTCCCCTGTTCTCCCTCACCTCCCGCTCATGCCCATGTGTCCCTCCTTTCCCCCCCACCCCCTGCTCATGCCCCGTGTCTCTCTCCTTTTCCCCCCACCCCCCACTCATGCCCCTTTACTCCCGTGTTCCCCCACCCCCCGCTCATGCCCACGTGTCTCCCCTGTTCCCCTCAATCCCCGCTCATGCCCCGTGTCTCCCTCCTTTTCCCCTCCACCCCCCGCTCATGCCCCGTGTCTCCCCTGTCCCCCCACCCCCACTCATGCCCCTGTGTCTCTCCTGTTTCCCCCACCCCGCTCATGCCCCGTGTCTCCCTCCTTTT
Source organism: Ambystoma mexicanum (assembly GCF_040938575.1). NCBI lineage: Eukaryota > Metazoa > Chordata > Amphibia > Caudata > Ambystomatidae > Ambystoma > Ambystoma mexicanum. Next base: position 84,512,586 of record NC_090928.1, on the reverse strand, counting down.
CCCCCCACCCCCCGCTCATGCCCCATGTCTCCCTCCTTTTCCCTCCCACCTCCTGCCCCGTGTCTCACCTGTTCCCCCCACCCCCGCTCATGCCCTGTGTCTCTCCTGTTCCCCCCATCACCCCGCTCATGCCCTGTGTCTCCCTCCTTTCCCCCCACCCCCCACTCATGCCCTGTGTCTCCCCTGTTACCCCGCACCCCTCCGCTCATGCCCCGTGTCTCCCTCCTGTTCCCCCCACCCCCGCTCATGCCCCGTGTCTCTCTCCTGTTCCCCCCACCCCCCGCTCATGGCCCGTGTCTCCCTCCAGTTCCCCCCACCCCCGCTCATGGCCTGTGTCTCTCTCTTGTTCCCCCCCACTTCCGCTCATGCCCCGTATCTCTCTCCTTTCCCCCCCACCCCCCACTCATGTCCCGTGTCTCCCTCCTTTTTCCCCCACCCTCCGCTCATGCCCCGTGTCTCCCCATTGCCCCAACCCCCCCGCTCAAGCCCCGTGTCTCCCTCCTTTTCCCTCCACCCCCGCTCATGCCCCGTGTCTCTCTCTTGTTCCCCTCACCCCCTGCTCATGCCCCATGTCTACCTCCGTTCCCGCCACCCCCCGAACATGCCCCGTGTCTCCTCTGTCCCCCCACCCCCACTCATGCCCCTGTGTCTCCCCTGTTCCCCCCACCCCCGCTCATGCCCCGTGTCTCCCTCCTTTTCCCCCCCACCCCACCGCTCATGCCCCGTGTCTCCCTCCTTTTCCCTCCCACCTCCCGCTCATGCCCCGTGTCTCCCCTGTTCCCCCCCGCTCATGCCCTGTGTCTCCCCTGTTCCCCCCACCACCCCACTCATGCCCCGTGTCTCCCTCCTTTTCCACCCACCCCCGCTCATGCCCCGTGTCTCCCCTGTTACCCCCCACCCTCCACTCATGCCCTGTGTCTCCCCTATTACCCCCCACCCTCGCTCATGCCCCGTGTCTCTCTTCTGTTCCCCCACCACCCGCTCATGGCCCATGTCTCCCTCCAGTTCCCCCCACCCCCGCTCATGGCCTGTGTCTCTCTTTTGTTCCTCCCCACCCCCCGCTCATGCCCCGTGTCTCCCTCCTTTCCCCCCCACCCCTCACTCATGCCCCGTGTCTCCCTCCTTTTTCCCCCACCCTCCGCTCATGCCCCGTGTCTCCCCTGTTCCCCCAACCCCCCCCGCTCATGCCCCGTGTCTCCCCTGTTCCCCCCGCCCCCCCGCTCATGCCCCGTGTCTCCCACCTATTCCCCCAACCCCCCCGCTCATGCCCCTTGTCTCCCCTGTTCTCCCCCACCCCCCGCTCATGCCCACGTGTCTCCCCTGTTCCCCCCACCCTCTGCTCATGCCCTGTGTCTCTCTCTTGTTCCCCCCACCACCCGCTCATGCCCCGTGTCTCTCTCCTTTTCCCCCCACCCCCGCTCATGCCCCTTGTCTCCCCTGTTCCCCCCGACCCCCGCTCATGCCCCATGTCTCCCTCCTTTTCCCTCCCACCTCCCGCTCATGCCCCGTGTCTCCCCTGTTCCCCCCACCCCTGCTCATGCCCCGTGTCTCTCCTGTTCCCCCCATCACCCCGCTCATGCCCTGTGTCTCCCTCCTTTTCCCCCCAGCCCCCACTCATGCCCCGTGTCTCCCCTGTTACCCCCCACTCCCCACTCATGCCCTGTATCTCCCCTGTTACCCCCCACCCCTCCTCTCATGCCCCGTGTCTCCCTCCTGTTCCCCCACCCCCGCCCATGCCCCGTGTCTCTCTCCTGTTCCCCCCACCCCCCGCTCATGGCCCGTGTCTCCCTCCAGTTCCCCCCACCCCCGCTCATGGCCTGTGTCTCTCTCTTGTTCCCCCCCACTTCCGCTCATGCCCCGTATCTCTCTCCTTTCCCCCCCACCCCCCACTCATGTCCCGTGTCTCCCTCCTTTTTCCCCCACCCTCCGCTCATGCCCCGTGTCTCCCCTATTCCCCAAACCCCCCCGCTCATGCCCCGTGCCTCCTTTGTTCCCCCCACCCCCGCTCATGCCCCGTGTCTCCCTCCTTTCCCCCCACCCCCCGCTCATGCCCTGTGTCTCCCTCCTTCCCCCCCCACCCCCGCTCATGCCCCTTGTCTCCCCTGTTCCCCCCACCCCCACTCATGCCCACGTGTCTCCCCTGTTCCCCCCACCCCCTGCTCGTGCCCCTTGTCTCCCTACTGTTCCCCCCACCCCCTGCTCATGCCCCTTGTTTCCCCTGTTCCCCCCCACCCCATGCCCACATGTCTCCCCTGTTCACCCCCACCCCCACTCATGCCCATGTGTCTCCCCTGTTCCCCCACCCTCCGCTCATGCCCTTTGTCTCTCTCTTGTTCCCCCCACCCCCCGCTCATGCCCCGTGTCTTTCTCCTTTTCCCCCCACCCCCACTCATGCCCCTTGTCTCCCCCGTTCACCCCACCCCCCGCTCATGCCCACGTGTCTCCCCTGTTCCCCCCCACCCCCTGCTCATGCCCCGTGTGTCCCTCATTTTCCCCCCCACCCCCCGCTCCTGCCCCTTGTCTCCCCTGGTCCCCCCACCCCCTGCTCATGCCCACATGTCTCCCCTGTTCACCCCCACCCCCTGCTCATGCCCTGTGTCTCTCTCTTGTTCCCCCACCCCCTGATCATGCCCCGTGTCTCCCTCCTTTTCCCCCACCCAGCTCATGCCCCTTGTCTCCCCTGTTCCCCCCACACCCCCGCTCATGCCCACATGTCTCCCCTGTTCTCCCCCACCCCCGCTCATGCCCCGTGTCTCCCTACTGTTCCACCCACCCCCCGCTCATCGCCCGTGTCTCCCTCCTTTTCCCCCCACCCCCCGCTCATGCCCCATGTCTCCCTCCTTTCCCCCCCCCACCCCCTCTGATGCCCTGTTGTGTTCTCTTTATACACCCCACGTTCCCTTTCCATGGTGGCCATCTTGGTAAAAGAATGTCCTTCCTACACCGGGACATTGCAGGTGTACCAGTTTGGGAAAAACATCTTTTTTTACCACCCGGGGTTCCCACTTTGAGGACCGGAGATGCTAGTGGTCTTCATCTATTGAAAAGGACGTTATGGTTACGTTGCACTGATAAAAACCTATGAAATTCAGTAAAAAAAAATGTGTTACAGGGACGTTATGGTTAAGTTGCACTAATAAAAACCTATGAAATTCAATGAAATCACTACTTGTGTAGCTTTCTTTTGCAGTACTTTGGGGAAAGATGTTATCTAAATTATAAATAGTACACTGCTTAGATTGTTACTGTTTGTGCAAAATATATCTAATACATGTTCAATGTTATATAATCGGTATATAGATTTACAAAAAAAATGTGTAGAAATACAGTGAGACACATGTTGAACCCTATAATTTACTATATTTTACAATACCATATGTAAATGCTCAATTGTTTTATTGCAAGCAAAACGTGTACACCTATCATTTTTTAAATGACACGAGAAGTGCTTTAAGACAAGAAACAACTATGTATTAGGATATATTTTACGATTTCTATACATGGGTATTGAAAACAAATGATTATTTAGCTAAATGTATACATACGTATAGAAAATAAATGAAGTTTTAAATCCAACAATTGCTTGGAGACATATACATAGATGTGTATTTCTTTCGGTGTGTCTTTTGAAACTGGTTTACATGTTAAAATTAAAATAAAACACATACTGTACAAATTAACCTTTAAATAGTATCCAATGTTTTATTACATTGACTTTTCTGTATACCATAGATGTCATTAGTGATGCCACCAGTGATGGCATCACTGGTAATGTCATCAGCGATGTATCTGTAATTTCATCATTGCGGTTATAGGCTGCGCAACAGGGGGCGCAAAGTTAAGGTGGCTTTAGATGAACTTCAGGGGTTTTGTTGCGTTGAGTTCTCCCCTTAATGTCCCTGCAACTAAAGTTTTTTCCTTGAATTTCAAAGGTTTTGTTACAAAATGTTGCTTACCTTAATTTCCCTGTAACAAAAGTTGTTTCCTTGATTTGCATGTGTTTTGTTATTCCATAGCTTTTTTCCCATCATGGCCAGTGTATATTTTAGAACACTACCAGACCACTAGCCATGGCCTTCCGTCATGGACAGTGGCATGGCTAACTACCAGACCACGAGCCATGGCCTTCTGCCATGGCCGTGCCCACTGTCCATTTTAGAACACTACCAGACCACTTGCCATGGCTTTTGACAGTGGTATTGTTATGTATAAAATGTTGCAGGTTTTGGAAACTCCAAATGTTTCTAGTCAATGGGCAGTGAAATTACATTATTTGCTGAGGAGTTGTTGTGTCCGCACTCTGAAAAAAAGTTATGCTGTCGACCCACGTGTGTCCTTTACTTGTGTCCTGAAAATCAGCAAAAATCAGGGGAAAATAACTGCACCAGTGTCCGGGATTGTAAACTCTCTTGCCACATTGTGGGCAAATACTCATGACTTACTTGCCCTCTCATCATTTCCAGTCCTCACCCCCATTTCTGCCTTTCAACAATACTTTTCTTTATAATGATAACTTGAAAAGTACACATACCACAGTGTTACTCAAATATACAAATTCTTATAGAACTATTTTAGGCAGAAACTGTACAATTGTGGTATTTTTCCCCCCATCTTGACTGGGAGACTACAAATACCAGAATGCAATTCAACAAAAGGCAAAACAATGGTCTCTGAGTGCAAAGCTTTCAAGGATTGACAGTAGCACAGTTTAAAAATAAAAGTAATTCAGATGCCCACTTGCAGTAAATAGGGATGGATACTGATAAGCTTGAAAGTGAAGAAAGGACCAGCCCCCTAAAGTCTTGCTTCTCTAAGTGGTCTTGTAATGTCGGCTCATATTTAGGTAACATGGCCTGAGCGGGCTGGCCTCTTCACCACTTTGAGGCTAAGCAGTGGCAGCGATTTTTCACCCAGACGTCACTATAGCTGTAAAAATATATTTCTTTTAAAAACTATAACCACGGGTACTGAACTACAGATAGCGGCAGCTATCAGTAGTTTTCCATAGCCATGAATATCGAAAAAGGCCCAAACAAATTATACTTTCTTGCCCACCCAGCATCTCTGCAGGTGCCCCATCATCTGTGCCATCTCCCCCTACTCCTCAAATGGCCTCCTCACATTCCCTGCCCTCTCCCTTTCCCCCAACAACACACACTGTTTTTGTGACACAGTTTTCTTTGAGATGTTGGCTATTCACGGATATATCTGAGGCTACAGAAAAGATTTGTGTTTCAAACTCAGTCCCTAGACCCCCTCCAACTCCCAAATTTCACTTGGTGCCCTCCGACCCCCCATCGCTAGACTGTTGGCATTTGTATTTTTTTTAACTTGCAAATAGCTTTTTTCTGTGTTTCATTTTCACATAACCTAGGCTATAGCCAAGGTTATCTATCACACTGAGAAAAAAAGATAGCTGCTGTTTCATTTCTTAAAAAAAAAACAGTTTTGGCAATTTACCCGAGATATAGCTATCTATGTTTAAGAAGGGGCACACCCTTCTCCATCAAATATTGTAAAAAACGACTGCACAGAATAACCCCAAACCACAAAAGTACCTTTTTTAAATGCTTTGTGCCCAAGTTGTTTCAGACCTGGTCCATATCCATCCAGCGGTTTGGGCTCTGCGGTCCGGCAAAAATTGACCTTGTTTGTCTATGGGAAAATGAATGGGAAATAGGCCGCAACTTTGGAGAAAAAAATGTGTTTGTGTTCTTAGAAATTGTATTCTTATGTAACAAATATTTAGGAAACTTTGCAGTCTGGGGTGGGTGGGCACATCCCTAACCAATTTTAAGATTTTGGCCAAATCCGTTACTCAAATCAAAAGATATTAAGAATAGAATTTTTTGAGGTTCCCATTGGCGTCCGACTCACCTTAACTATAGGGCGGCTATTGCCGACCTATTATATATATATATATTTATATATATATTCACTAACAAATTCAGTGAAAAAACATTGTCAAAGGGACGTTATGGTTAAAAGTAAAACCGAAAAACCCCTGAAATTCACCAGTTATGGTAGGCTGAGCAATCATAACTCACGCCACCACTGTGCACTGCTAAGACTAGTACCCATGACATAAAAGATGACATCACAAATGTCATTCAGTGGTTCCTTGGACCAAGGAAGTGAAAGGAAGGGCAGACCCGAACAGGGTATCAGAGAAGTACTGCAGCAGCCATCAGGGTCGGAATTCATGCCTAATGTGACAACACTTTACTGAGAGACCAAAGGACACAGACCCTGCGAATACAGATCCCATGTACATCAGTGAATCACCTTTATTTGAGAACCACTGAAGTTTTCACACTTGAAAAGAAAAGGAACAAGAAATTAATGAAACCAACCTATTATATATGTCTACCAACCTATGTACTTTTGACATGTGTCATCCAATTCGAAATGTATGCACAGAAATGTGAAGTGTAAAAACCAGACTAAAACACAACGTTAAGTAAAGAATGTGCCTTGAGAAAGCCCAAGAAAGGGCAAAACAGCAGCACATGCAGAGAAATGTTGGCACTAATGTTCATTGTATTTAAACCAAGGATTGTCGCACCAATCACCAGAAAAGTCACAATTTATGTCACAATAATTACACAAAGTGAATTCACTTATGTAATAGTGATACCTGTGAAACAGAATCAAATAAGCATAAAGTGAATTAACTTATGTGGACTACGTGAATGAAAAATATATGAAATAAAGTGTGCAATCTATGTTTAAACACTAAAAAATGTGTACCTCACAATTAATTGCATAAATCAGAAAACTGTGAGGACACTGAAAACCTAAGCGCAAATGCTCATTGGAAAAAAAACTTCACCACTTGAAAACAAGTAACAGCAACCTTGAGTGTACGCGGGGCATGCTAAATGTCACAATAGTTTGATTGATGTGCTGCTTGCCTTTCCATGACCCGTGAAACAGACACACCCTGTCTGCAATGAGCACTGTGCCGGAGAGTGTAAAGGGTTCGCCTGCAGTTGTACAGTTGGAGATACCATTTAACTGCAGGTGTGACAGTTTGTAGTGAGTGTGCAAAATGGCAAAGCTGTTGCGGCTTGGTCACCAACATAGTAGTGCATGTTTGTAACAAACATACGTAAACAGCACATTCTTCGGAAAGCAAACAATATTACTGTTCCTTAAAACAGTAGTGTAGCTGCATGGGTCACGCTTAAGAGTGACCTTCCTCCTGCACGTATTGAAGCCGCGTTTCTCCTTGTTTTGAGCATTCTTCTATTTCATAAATCTGTCATGTCCTTGCATCCTAGTACTACGGCTTATGGCATACCATGAAGTGTCCATACCGCATGTGACGAGAACAGCAATGCAAGCATAAGGGAGCAGTGGGCAGGGTAGTACACTGCCAAAAATGCAGTAGGGGAATTGCATGTACAGCATTCTCCACATAGGTGGGGCCCACAACAGGGACACTCCTGACCGGCACTGGGGCTTTACAACACCCTTGTAGACCATATGCTGCTCTATGGACCCTTACCTGCCAAAGGGCATTGTAGTGTGCATGTACTGCTATGTGGTACTCTACAGAGGAAAGTTACTTTAAAGTGCTTGAGGATACCTCGTCCAGGAGCATGTCAATGAATGGCATCTATTGAAGTGAGGGCCACCCAACATTTTCCTCTCTCTGTGCACGTACCCTATGGTATCCCTGTAGGTGCTGGCCCTTCCATATCAGCCCTTGCCTTTAGTTCCTTCGGTGTTGTCTGTTACAAGACCAAAAGAAACAGAAATGCACTGGAAAAGGAAAAATATAAGTAAACAAAGCTCCTTTCAGAGTTAAACATTGGAAGTGGCAATGAAGGGAGGCAGGGCACCGCGCATCGTATACCCTCCACAGATTGTGTGCTAAATAAAAGGAGCCAGGGTACTGTGGAAAACACTGCAGTGGAATCTGGTACAAATGTGCAACATGTACCACAAACATTCTTCCTATACTGGAGAAATACATTTCAACCAGGTTAGGGGACCTCGTCAGTAGTGGCAGTGCTGAAGAGAGCCTTTTTTTGTTATTTTTTTAAAAGTTGCTTCCTTAGAAAGACCATTTTTTGTGATTTTTATAAATATTTTTCTGTTTTGTACTTGAGCTCACATCCTTACAGTAAGGACTTCAGTGCAGCCTCTGTATTGGAAAACAAAATATGATTGCCATTGGTCGACAAAGAAATTCCATTAACGTTGAAAAGGTGTACATATTGTGAACCAAACATATTGAGAACCAATGTTGTTGTTATCACAGGAGAACATCCCAGCAGCACTCAAGAAGTTGCACATGCTTCAGTTGATTACAACTCTTCCGACCTCCCGATAGTGACAACAATCATTTGAATAGTCCCATACTATTCGTGGTGGGATACATGAGAAAAGCACCTTGGCAGTGAGAAAAATGCGCTTCACTGCTTTCATCAACTTCTTGAGTTGACGATACACACAGGAACAAGGCATGGAACCCAAATGGAACGTTCCATAATGCACGACCACGGCATACATAGTTGCAAAATTGCCCACTTATCGAAATTCTCCAATGAGACCGCCGAAATTGCGCAGATCGCCACAGCACTACAAAGCATCCACTGCTTCCAAGTCGAAATCACAATGAAAGCTTTTTTTGACAGCATAGTGGAACAGATCTTCCACAAACTCATCACCGACTACCAACACAATGCGTCTGTCCATCTCTGCCTGCCACCCTCACTGCACAGCGTAATGAAACAAAATGTTGCCGCCCTTCCCTGTGATGCACATCCCGATCACCTAATTGGACAAATCCCAAAATCCCATTGCCATTGGACAGCGTGATGAGACGAGCACAATGCGGCATGTGCAATTCCCAAAAATCACTATGGTCGCGCTCCAGCAACACAGGAGTAGTCCTTCTTCCCTTTCCACTACTGTTGCTCCACCACTACCTCATTGGCAACTATTCCATAGTGACACACGCATCCACCAATCGCATCCAAGCCGCCTTCATGCAACCGTGTCACTCCTGTACGACACTTTACTTGTACCGTTACACATTCACACTGCAAGTGTCGTGCCTTTCCAAAGCAGGTCCCCTACAAAGTTCACGATTTCTCCATCCGCATACATCCACATGCCCACCCACAATGTGGCACGTGTATTCCTGACAGTACCGCAAAATCCGCTGCCTTTTCTTGATATTGAGGGGTGGAGGTGCAGGGGAAGCAATTTCAAGCAGGGTAGGGGATTTGATCCACCAGTGTGTCTGTGAAAATGTATTTTTTTTTGTACGTGCTTGGGAGCAACTTTTTTTTTCTCTTTATAACTGTGTAGGTTTGCCTCTCCTCACATTTGTACCAAATTCTGCTCAGCGCTCCTTGTACAGTGTAAAAGAAAACGGCATTGCCAATGGCACTCAAATAAATGCCATTTCTACGAAACCACTGGATATTTTGCGACATCATGATCTCATAGTGGGTGGCGAACATCCCAGCAGTCTGCATAAATTTGCACATTCTTCAGTTTACAAAACACCATCCGACCTGTGGCTGTGGACAAATTACACTGGCATGGTACCATACTGCTCATGGTGTTATGCATGAGTAGACAACCTCGAAAGTAGGAAAAATGTGCATCACTGTGTTCAGCGACCTCTTCAGGTAACAGATTAAACATCCAAATGACTTGTAACCCAAATGTAGACTTCCAATGTGCACCACAACAAAATCAATGTTTGTGACGGAGGCCACATATCTGCAAAGGCGAACTAATCCACAGAAACTGCACTCATACGGACAGCCCCAGATAGCATCCACTCCTTCCAACCCGAAATTACCAGCGCCACTTTGCACACAACACCTGTGCTAATGGCGCACAAAGGTATCACTGACGATAATCACTGTGCTTCTCTCCATCTCTACCAACCTCACGACACAGTAGTGGCCAACAAAGACACCACCCCTTCCTATCAACCACACCCTAAACAGTTGATTGCCTAATTTCCACAGTTCCAATTCCATGCCCACCATGTTCATACTGGCAGGATGTGGCACGTGCGCTTTTCCAGCTACAGCAAGGGCCATGCCCCAGTAAATGAGACACAATACTTTTTCCCTTTCCACTGCCCTTTTTCCACCACTCCCTCATTGGGTGCTGTGAAAGTTTCACACACGCATGCACCAACCACATACAAAAGCTCTGCATTGCACACTAGCATTTATGTACACCATTCCATATTTACCCTTCAGCACTCTCAATGCACGTCACATTTGCTTCCAAAGCACCTCCACCAGAACCTTCTGCCAAACCATCCATGATTTCAGCATCCACAAAGATCGTAAGCGGCACCCAGCACACCTTTGGACATGCACACATCAGTCAAGGGCTTGCCCACACCCAGCAAAGCCCCATGGATCCATGCATACAACCATGTGCGCAGCTAACATTATCCACAAATGTACCATACTCAGCAGCACTTCCACCCAACTCCCCACACCATAACACAGCCATCCACCACAACATATCACTGTTAGCAGAATCCACAAACATACCACAGTTTACACCACTCCTACCCTCTACCATTCACAAACTGTTGTGTCACTGCCAACCTACCCACACCGTCTTCACAACATAGGGCGTACTACAACAAATCTGCACATACCACAGTAATCTAGCACATATAAGCTGCACTTCATCCATAACCTCTTCCATACTCACATTATACAAACACTTCACCCTGTGGACACACCGCGCGCCTTCTCAGTGCACCATCTCCAGCTGTACACCAAATACTGTAGCATATTCCAACTATCACCTCAACCATGGAACAAACAATGCATGTTTTTTTACTCACTTCTGCTGCTGTTGCACATGCACAATGTGCTTCACCACCATTCTCCAAAGATCATCATCCTCTAACTGATGCAGAGTCAAAAAGGCATTACTGCCTTGTGTGTGCTCAAGCCCTAGGCTCTTGAGTGCATGACCTATGGCCCAGGGCCTTCGGCCATGCACCCAATAGTCTAGGCCTTGAACACACCCACCGCAATTTAATGCCACCATGCATGTCATCATGCCACCAACTACCACAATCCACATACACACCACTGCCACCAGCACTCCTACCCAACCTGCGCAACACAATGGAGCTGTGCAGCGAAAAATGCAACAGTTACCATAATCTGCAACCAAAGCACTGTCTCTGCAACCCTATGCACTTTCCTTCACCTACTATGGTCTTACCCACTTCCATTCACAAACTATTGTGTCACTCCCAACCTAACCACATAATGTTCACAACATTGGCCCTACTCCAACCACTGTGCACACACCAGACTATGCAAGCACCAGCCTCTACCTGATGCAGAGTCAAACATATATTGCTGCAGTGGGTGTGCTGAAACCATAGAATCTTGAGTGCGTGGCCTACAGCCTACGGCCTTCGGCCATGCACCTAATAGTCTAGTCCTTCAACACACTCACCGCAATGTAATGCAAGCATGCATGCCACCATGTGCCCTACTACTGCAATAAACCCACATGGTACAGCCACCTGCACTTCCACCAAACCTATGTCATGTGCAATTCACTCCCCTTCTCAAACAAAATCACCTTCCACCACTGCCATACTTACCCACATTCCATGACCAAAAAGATGTAGGTGTTTGCACGTTTTAAAAAGAAATGTGCATAACAATGACATCACGGGAAAATACAAAACATAGAGTGTTGGCACCATTGAAGCATTCTAAAATGTACAACTCATCAAACAGCACAACATGAAATGATGGTAAAATGTTACACATGTACATTTCTGCATGGTAGGTTAACACCAAATTTAATTACCTAACTTCGCAGAAGGTAATCAAACAGAGCTGGTAGGCAACCTTTGTCACTGCTTTGTAGCAGCAGCTTGGCCAATACATATGTATTGCTGCAGTGCAACTTCAGCACTGAATCACATGGAGACTGAAACCCTGCTCACTCTGATAGGCAGATGCTGTGTGATGGTGGTACTCTCTGCCACTGGCCTTCACTGGTGGTTCACCTAAAGGGGTCACATATCTGTCAGGTCAGTGGATTGGTCTGAGCCCAATCAATGTAATCACCTATCAGGCCCCTGTACAGACATACTATTTAATGTGTTCAATGCTTTGTCCTGCTACCTGCTGTAGAGTCACATAAATCACCTGCCACTGTAAAAAGCAGTACTATCTGTCACCCAAATCTGTAGGCGGTAAAACTGCTTAAAAAGCAGTAGCCTATTGGCTAAATCTGTTGGTTTGGTAAATCACCACAGAAAGAGGTTGCTGCAAACAGGTCACTGCACAAGCTATCAGCCCCTTACGACAGATACCTCCATTCACCACACAAGGCTGTCGCCTGTCGAGGTACTCGCCAATATGTGCTATAACACGAATACTGCAGGCACACCTTCGTCTTCTTCCACCACATTACATATGTCACATAAACCACTTCTCACTCCCCCACCCTTTCCATCCCTTCTGACTGCCAACACATGGCATACGGTATATTTTCCAGTCCCTTTTGGCACCTCACTGTCCTCTGATACACAATGGCGGTGGTTCCCAAAAACCTTGATGCACAGTATGCTTCCCTCCAGCCAACCACCGGCCGCGTCCAATGTCTGCCGACATCACGGCCTACCACATGCCAATGAGAGTTTAATCCACGGAGCAAACAGGGAAATGGGTCAGCGAAGTGGACCCAGTTATCACACATTTTATACAATGTACATTTCAGTCATTTGCAACAAAACTATTGGTCGGATTCCCACCAAACACACAAAAGCACGCTTTCTGACCCAAGCCCCCACTCCTGCCGCAAATCTGGTGCTAATCCGTCCAGCTGTTCGGCCTGTAGCCCTGCGCACATTTTTTCCCCATTCAGTCTATGGATAAAAAAATTGGGACCTCCCCTATGCCTTTTTCCCCCCTGCACGAAACCTCACCCAATAAGTCGGCCATATGCTTTTTTGCTAAATTTGTTGACGATTCCTACAGGGAGAGCGATGTTATAAGCCACAGAAAAGGTGTTTTTCCTATGGGTTTAGCAACTTAACCATAACTAAACGGCCGCTAAAACGAGCTGTTTAATTAAGGGACATTATTTTTAAGTTAAATGCAATGAAAAAACATTGTTAAAGGGACGTTATGGTTACAAGTAAAACTGAAAAACCTCAGAAATTTGCCAGTTATGGTAAGCTAAGCAACCATAACTCGCTCCACCACCATGCATTGCTAAGACCAACAACCAGGACATCAAAGATGACATCAGACATGTCATTGATAACATCACCGATGCCATCACATGTGAAATTAATTTTGATGAAAAGTCCTTACAAGGGGTTGTGTTTATAATGTTGGTTACATGATGTCAGAGGTGATTGTGTAATGTTAAATATGTAATAACTACCTAACAATTCAAGACTTACTACACACTGGTGCCAGTACAAACAATGCATATGAAGACCCACAATGCATACAAATCAGAGGCCCACAGAGGGAAACTAAAGTAAGGTAGAAAGAAACAGCATCATCAGAAAATGTTAATAGCATTAAAGTTTATCTTCCTGTTTACACATGAATTGTGTGTTTGAGGACAGCCTATTGCCCCATGTATGTGCACCATGAGCTGAGACCAAACCCTAAGGAAAGTACTTTAAGAACATATGACAAGGTTAACATCTAGATATACACCTTTTAAATATTAATATTCTGACTGTCAGTGAACAAAACCACCTGGCCTAGATTTTTCAGTAAACAAAAACAAGTGGGCCAGATAAGTACTGTCATCAGTGATGTCATCAATGACATTTGTGATGTTATCTTTGATGTCCTGGGTGTTGGTCTTAGCAGAGCACAGTGGTGGCGCGAGTTATGGTTGCATAGCTTCCCATAACTGGTGAATTTCATAGGTTTTTCGGTTTTACTTGTACCCATAATGTCCCTTTAACAAAGTGTTTTCATTGAATTTCATAGGTTTTTATTAGTGCACCTTAACCATAACGTCTCTTTAACAAAGTTTTTCATTGAATTTCATGGGTTTTATTAGTGCAACTTAACCATAAAGACCCTTTTACAAAGTCTAGTCAGTGAATTGTATAGGTTATTATTGGTGCAACTTAATAACGTCTTTTTAAGAACGTTTTTTTCAGAGAATTCCATGGGTTTTTACCAGTGCATGCTATTTACCTACTACTTACTAATAACATACTTACCCCAATATAGCAACCTTTTTGTCCAATTAACAACGTTTTACAATAAAACTTTGCCATTTCCCACATTCTAGCATAATTTCTAACACTTCTATGCCTTTTCCACTGTTTTTGCTTCTGTCGATGTCCGCAAACGTCTGACGTCATTGTGGACCTCCTGTCCCGGCCACGTGACTATGTGCTTGCGCACGGCATGATGATGTGTCAATGAACACGTTTGCACTTCGTGTTTGGGTCCTTGCTACGAGGACAGTTTGGAACTGCATTTGCTACTGATCTAGGAACTTTCAAGCTCAAAATGTACCCTTGCACAGCTCCTACACCTATCCTTCCTCATTATCCATTACAATCTAGTACAAAGCACAAACTTGGAAGAATAGTAGCAAAACTGCTATTTATCCTAAAAATGGCATCGGCTATTGCCATCCCTCCTCCCCAAGAGCCACCACCACCTCCAGTTGGAGGACCCACACAACAAAAAAAGCACAGTATTTCCTAAAACAATGAAGAGGACCAAGAAGGTGAGGTAGAGGGCATGCCTACCTCTAGCACCTCGGGGTTGTGGAAGGTCTTTACCACTTTTGGGAATGTACCAAAGGCTAAAGCTACAAAAGTGAAATGCACTGAGAGCAACTTTGTACTCAGTCGCTGACCACCCGCACATTACTCCTACGGGACTACCTCCATGCACTGCCACACCAAATCCAACTACCCCAATGCTCTCAGAAAGATTGTTCCTTTCTTAGCAAGTAGTAGGCTGTCTTCCTAAACATCATCTACCTCAACCAATACTGTAACCACACAGCCTACTTCTGTGGGACACAAAATAACACTAGCTACCTGGCAAGCAATAAAAGAGGCTGTTGATCCATGCCTTTGGAAGACAACAGTCCTCTGTATATACTGCTACACACCACTCTGTAGGGGGAAGCAAATCCAACGTGCGTTTGAAGCTGTTATCAAGAAACATGAGAAACACTGCCCACTACCTTAGAAGTAACACACACGCAACATCTTCCCCTGTCCACCTGCCACTCCGTATTAGTGCTTGGTGCCTCTTCCCTCATTTCCTCCTCACCTTACATTCTAACCTCTCCTGCAAACCTTTTTTTTAAAAAAACAAAAGAAAGGTTCCTTTAGGAACCTTCTTTCACAGTTAAAAAGTAGAACAAAATAAATCTTATAGACTCCATCTCAGTAAAGTACTTAGACTCAATATGTTTTTCCAACATTTCCATAAGCATTTAGTGTTATGGTAATGGGAATAATATGACGTTCATCCCCCGTTGCAGGGACCAGATTCGGGGATAACGCCACAGCAGCCCAAGTTATCGGCCCAGGCAGTGTATCTGTGTGCGCCCTGATGCCTGCGGGCTTCGGCACATTATAAATAAATGCGTAAATAAATAATGAGAGCTCCGGACCATTATCCTCCATTGCAGCCCCTGCAATGGGGGATAAAGGCCATTAGCACCCCGGTTCCCAAAGCGGTGTCCCGTTGTAGGAAGGTAAATCCTTGTCTATGATGGCCACCATGGAAAGAGAAGGCAGGGCTCCGTACAGAGCCCCTCTTGCCTTTCCAAGGAATACTGCAGAAGGCGAAGTCAGAACCCTACGACCATATTCCCACAAGCACACTTATTTCCCTTTCAAACCTATCCTACTTACAAATAACTTTACCACATAGCTAGTCCCGGGAGGACAGTGCCACTTTAACACAATTTTTCATCCCTCGCGGTCATGGCCAGTAGCTAGATTGTCCGGGTCATGACCTTATACGATGACCCGGACAATTTGGCCACTGCCCATGGCCAGAGGCTATACTGCAGTTACCAAAGGTATATTACTATTTTTTCTAGCTACATTATGACATTTGTCAAAAAATAAAACACAGGCACATCCGCAAAACCATGCTTTAAGGTCCTTGCCAATGCTCCTTACACAAATTTGCTTGAAATCCGCCCATGTTTTATGTTTTCAAAAGTGTCAAAATGTATGTGCATACAAAAGTCATTTAACTTAGTCCCCACTTGACAAAATCCATTCAGTCTTTATACAAACATTGAAGGTGTGGTCTATAATCTTTCTGAAAACTTTTGTCCACATTCATCAAACGGCAATAAAGTTATACAACACCTGAAAATGTTGAGACCCCGCTCTAATTTAGCCCCCTCTTGAGAAAATCCAAACAAACTTTACAAAAACATTTATATTTAGATATACAATAGTTTTGCAAACATTTGGGCAGATTCGTCTAAGGGCACCACATTTATAAGCCTTTACAATATTTTGGGACCCCCTTCTAAATTTGCTCACTCTTGACAAATCAGCTGCACACTTTCCAAATACATTCAGAATCAATTCTAGAATAACATTCAAAAATGTCATGCAGTTTCATTGAGTGGCGCCAAAGTTATAAGCCATCTAAGAACTGCTTTTTACCACCCTATAATGCAGAAATAGCCATAGATGTACCCGAACATCTGAATTGTTCGTGAACATCACAGAACTATCCCCAAACATCTGTACTTTTTGTGGACTTCAGGTGTGAAAAATGCCTGTTATTTGGCTTCTTACGACCATAACTCATCCCATCCTCATCACCCCTCACCTCCCCAGAGATTGTTTGATAAGTTTGACAAGTGCAATGTTGTGTTTTTTAATATGTTTTTACTCCGATGTCTGCGGACACCGTCTACTGTTCCACGAATCCAACATGGCGGGCGTTTACAAAAATCTGACACACTTCACGCTTTTCACCATCCAATCAGTGGGCTAGTCCGATATCTGCATACATCACTGCACCTTCTAGGCCATTCGGATGCCTACTGGCGGACCGAAGAGGGAAGAGGGTCTGCGGACCGAACCCAGATATCACTAATTTTTATAGACCTACCTTTTGGTTGTTTTAAAAAAAACTACTGGACGGGTTTAGAGCACATTTACAAAAGCATGCTTTCGGGACCAAGCCGCTGCTCCCGGTGCACATTTGGTGAAATATCCATACAGAAGTTTGGGCTGAAAGCGTGAGCAATTTTTTTTGCATTATGTCTATAGAAATAAAACCATTTTTGGGACCCCCCCCTTATAACTTTACCCCCCTTGATGAAACATCACCAAACTCGCCAGGAAAAATTCCGACCAGGCCATATATTGTTTTTGCAAAGTTTGGTAAGATTTCGTCCAGGGGGAGCAAAGTTATAAGCCACCCAAAAAGTGCTCTTCCTATGAGTTGAGCAACTTAACCATAACTAAACGCCGCTAACGCAGGCCGTGTAATGTATATCAAAAGCCCAACATAATATTTTTTTGTTTTATGGAAAGTTGTATAGACAGAAATGTGGTACTGCCATGGGCCCCTGCATAGCCCCCCCTGCATAGCCCCCCCATATGCCAATCTATGCATGGGGTGGTGGAAGCAAAAAAACAGCTTGGTCTGAAACCAATGACATGTAGATAGCAAGTAACAGAATTGTAGCCCACTTGGGCAGGACAAGTCTAGATACTGAACGCAATCTATTAATTTGGGGGATCAGGCTGCAGGAAACGTGTTCTGCACACCTTACAATCTGCAAGTGTTAACCAATTTCTGTGCCGCCACACAAGATTTGGTTCGACATGTATACATGACCCCAGCCGCGGCCGTGCAGGTTTCACTGTAATGGTTTGTGATTTATTTTGACTGGGCAATTTGACCTAGTGAACTTAATATATTAACATATAAAGAAATCAAATACGCAAGTGTCATGATGCCTACCCCCGGAGCACCAGGCCAGGCCCAGCACCCCCTGGAGCAGGCATCATGCCCCCGGGTAAAAGCCCAGCGGCCCTTAATAGGGGCTCTTTGGACTCTGTCCTGGCGCCTTTGGCGCCAGGCTCATGTTGGACATCAGTCCTGGCGCCATAGGCGCCAGGCTCATAAAGGAAAGTGTTTGGTGCACTTACCTGATGCAGACCATGCTGCATACTCACCTGATGCAGACCATGCTGCATGAAGACCCAAGCCAAATGAGGCTTAGGAGGGACTATTTTACTGAAGGGACTATTTTGTTACTTGGGTGGGGCTGTGGAAGAATACTTACCTGGGACTTCTTCCAAGGCTATTTAAGCCACGCCCGGACAGCCACATGTGCTTCGCGTTGTTCTGCATCCCAGCAGCTGAACGCTCACCGTGTCT
This sequence comes from Ambystoma mexicanum, assembly GCF_040938575.1. NCBI lineage: Eukaryota > Metazoa > Chordata > Amphibia > Caudata > Ambystomatidae > Ambystoma > Ambystoma mexicanum. The sequence goes on along the minus strand of NC_090928.1, from coordinate 84,494,182 downwards.
GCTCCTGCACCTGGACTACAAGCCACGCCCGCCTCAAACCTGGAACACCTGTAAGGAAAGAAGAGAAGAGAAAGGTGAAAACCAAGAACTTATTCAAACTTCTTACCTGCATCCGGAATCTTCACGCCAGCATTCCTGAAGAAAGACTTCCATTTAAAAGCATTGCGTTGCTCGCTGCAGCGCGCGCTTCACTCACCTGTCCTTGAGACATCTCCTGGCTCCATCGCGGCTGTCAGCACCGGTCGCCACATCTCTGCACCTAGGGGAGAGAAGAAGAGACAAAAGGTGAGCAGAGGGAACACAGGAGGAAAGCCGAATTTTCAGCCATAATACTTACCGGCTTTTCTTGGTGAACCATTCCACATTTCGGGTCGGTGCCGCTTCGTTGGCAGGTACTGCACCCCGGCCCCTATGGGCAAAGGACAAAAGACATTACTGGGGAATTATAAAGACATTTAGAGGGGTCGCCCTCATCACTTACTCACCTGATTTTACCATCGGCAATTTAACCCCTCAACGCATCGCCTTCGTTCTGCACCTGAAATAAAGGACAGATCACAGGTTAGGAAGACAACATAAAAAGAGGCTCACACTTGAACTTTTGAATCTTCATACTTACGGCGTATTGTTCCGAAAAGTCAAGTGGATTTTGCCAGCGCCATTCTGAAAACCAGTGAAGTAACTGGACGAACGCGCGCCTCCGCACCAGAAGCAGGATGGAGAGTTCATCCTTCCAAACCATAAGGTGAGCTTAAACCGGGGGTTTTGGAGGAAGTCAGAGAAGAACGAAGGTGGAAAGGGGGGAGCAAGCATACTATTCTGCAGACAGTTAATCCCCTTTCTGATCTGCAGAAGGATATTCCTACGGGCCAGACAAGCAAGATTTGGGGGTCCTGTTCAATCGGTGGTCCGAGTTCTGCGCATCACTCTTGAAGAGGCCACAGCAACCCAGACTAGACCAGCGCCTCCGTGGGAGCCAGGTGAGCGTTACAGCAAGAAGGGGAAGAGCCATTGGACAGCACTTGTTAGAGTGAAGAATAATGAGCAGGTATTATATCTTATACTCATAGGCTCAGACCCATTGAAAACTAGTGTAAGATGGCCGCCTAGAATTTGCTAGGATAGATGGATTTGAAGCTATGGTCACATGACCAAACAATAAGTATTCCCTGAAAATGTTAAAAATAAAAGAAGTCTGACTCAGTAAGGTTCTTACTATTCACCTGAGGAAGTCCCCGAGTAGGGATGGAACGCGTGGCATGAAAGAGCAGTTTGAGGACTTTGCTGACTGGCATGGTTTTGTACATAATGTTGAATTTTTAATGAGAATTAAGCTATGTTATTGCACTTAACGAATTGAATCGAGTACTTTGTTAATTTTGTGTAGCCCCAGGTAATGGTTACTGAACGGTTGAGAGCACTAGAGGCTCAGCAGTTGTGTATATATATATATATATATATATATATATATATATATATTTATTTATGTATTTATATTATATATATATTTATATATATATATATATATATATATATATATATAGAGAGAGAGAGAGAGAGAGAGGGAGAGAGAGAGAGAGAGACAGAAGCAGCCCTGTAGTCACGGTTAAGTTGCTCAATCCATAGAAAGAGCACTATTTGGTCGACTTATAACTTCACCCCTCCCTGGATGAATCCTCATGAAACTTTGCAAAACAAGTATATGGCCCAGTTAGATCGATCCTTCGAAGTTTGGTGAGGTTTTGTGAAGGGGGGGAGGCGGGCAAAGTTATATGGGGGACCCAAAATGTGTGGTTTTTCACAAAGGCGCAATGAAAAAAAAATGTTACTCACGTCTACAGCCCAAACCGGTAGACGGATTTCACCAAATTTGCGGCAGGAGCAGCAGCTTGGAACCGAAAGCGTTTTGTCAATTTGTAGTAAATCGTCCAGTAGTTTTTTTTTTAAAACTACCAAAAAGTAGGGGGAAAATAATTAGGGATATCTGGGTTCAGTCCGCTGACTCACTCCCCAGTTCAGTCTGCAGACAGGCCTCCGATTGACCCACGGGCTGACGTGATGTCTGCGGACATCGGACGCACTCGCTGGTTGGATGGCGAAAAGCGTGAGATGCATCAGATTTCTGGAAAAAGCCTCACATGTTGGGTCAGTCGACAGTTGCAGCAGACCATGGACAGCTCGGTGGGGAAAAAGTCTGGAAAACACATCTTTTGTCATTTGGTGGTTGAAAGAAGGGCTGGGAAGGGTGTGGGAGTGGAAAAAAGATAAGGGGCTATTTTTGTAGTTGAAAAAGGCTGGGCATGTGCCGTAGTTATCCGCGGACAATGCAGTAGTTCGCAAACATTGCAGTGAACGGGCAGCTTTGAAAAGACATTTGGGTTTATTTGATGATTAGAATCGGGCATACAAATGGTAGGGGAGTGGAATGAAGCTAATGTAGAGCTGTTTCTACCGGTGAAAAAAGGGTTTGTAAATTCTGCCGGCCCCGCATTCGATTTTGGTGTCTGCGGACATCAATTCAATTGCAAGGGGGTGGGGGTAATTTTTATTAGTTGACCATGTATGATACGTACTTGTTATACAGTTCATTGTTTTGAGGGCAGTAGCCAGTTTCTGGAGGGCATGGGCGCAGACCATGCCCCCAGGATATGTGCACTGGGTAAAATCACCACAGTAGTAATATGTGTATTGTAATTATAGGTAATGTAATAGGAGTATGGCCAGAATCAGCCTCGTAGGAATATGTGCACAGTAATTGTAGATAAGGTAGTGGGAGTAAAAAGTATTTGTAATATGGAGGAATTATGTAATTTTATTGTATATAGTACTTATGATTGTAGTAAAATTGATAATACGGCTCACAGAGTATGTAGTTGGTTAAGATTGCGTGGCTACTTAGTGTTGCAGTGTCATGCAGCTGCCTTCTGTGGTTTCTTTTCTGTGGAAGAAAAAATACAATTGGTTAAGCATGATAGTTCAAAAGCTGTAGTGGTATACAGTTTTGAATATACATTGGGGGTCATTACGAGTTTGGAGGTAGCCATGAAGCTATTAGCGCCATGGCTGCCTCCAAACCCAGGTCCGGGTTCGGTCTGACAGAATGGGGACTTACCGGGTCATTCCGACCTTGGAGGACCCGGTAAGTCCCCATTCTGTAGACCATTCCCATTTCAGCCCCCATAGGGCTCAATGGGAATGGGGAAGACACTAATTACGGGCCCGCAAATAGCGGGCCCGTTATTAGTGCCCTGGTCCCTCAGACCACACGTCCTTTGCAGTTCCCGCTAAGGGACCTCAGAATTGGGCGGTAATTACCGGTGACCGTTAACCCTTACCGCCCAACTCAGAATGAGGCCCATTTTCTTTTTTAGACCCTCACAAACAGTACATTTTAAGTACTATGTTTGCTAAAACATTAGTGTATAACACACCACTGTAGTTTTCACTTTAAATAATCATTGGGTCATTGGAAAAAAAATCTGTACTGGAACAAAAAGCCTGAAAGCTTACAGTTATTTTTGGTACCATCTGCATTGTACCTTAGAAACATTAATATGACATATTGGCTATGTGAGTGTATTTGTATGGTTGAACGATTGTCTGAACTGCAAACAGGGCATAAAATGCCATGATTTGCATTCAGAAGTAAGCTGGTGAAATGTAATGGATTCACAATTTGGTATGGATTCATATATAAATCATTCATTATGGATGTGGCCTTGTGAAATATGGTTGCAGAGAGTGCATGTATGTTTCCACGTGTATGAAATCTGGATGATTTCATTTATATTGATATTTTTGGTTTCCAGTACATTTAGTAAGTACATTAGGAATTCTTGTGGATCTTCTTGTATATTTATGGTACATTTTACCATTACCATGGTACATAGTTTAATTCTTGCCTTATACCTGAGACACGGTAAGTGTTGCCAGGATTATTTGTGGCATTTCTTTTATGGATGAGCTTTTGTAAACACAACTGGTCTGAGCAGTTTAAGTAAATGTTGTGAACAATTGGTGGCAATTGAAGGAGAAGTTTCGTTATCACATTAGCATAACAATTTACTCCAGTTGTGTTTGTGAATTTAAATGGACCAGAGAGTTCTGTTTGTGGATGGTTAGATGGGCTTGCATATGTTTGTGGAGAAGAGACATTTGTGTCTTTCTTTTCTGATGGATGTGAACTTGACTTTGTACTAGATAGTTTTGTGGTTGTATTGTTTGATGCAGGAGTTGGTCTTTGAATTTTTAGTGGTATTGTTGGAATATTGACAAACTGACTGTTGTCATGCAGATATGTCGGGAAGCCAACAACTGTACCAATTGCTCGATTGACCAAGCCGTGTTCTACGTCAAGGTTACATTTTAGAATTACGCTACACTTTAGACACAAAGTTAATATTTTCTCCAATGTGGCTGTGTTGGAGATACATTTGTCTAAGCTATTTAGTTGTGATGTTGCTTGTTGACACATACAAAGTGTAATGCCATGCACATCTGGTTTGTCTGTGGAGCTGACATGCAGTATAGGTTGCAATTCTTTTTCAAAATTGTTTCGTTGAATTGACTACAGCTTGCAAGGGTTGGCATTAAGGACATACATTTTAGATTTTGTTGCGTTAATTGTTCCATGGCATCAGGAGCAGATGTGTTTTGCCCCTATAGCTCATGGATTAGTCTACTATTTAAGATGGATTGTGCATCTTTAGTAAGCAGCCCAGTTCTAAAGCTTTTTAAAATGTTAGAATATGTGAGGCCTGAAGACTGGCCCATGTTTTGAGTTAGTTCTCTGTGGTGAAAATGTTGCCAGAGATTTACATTTCCAATGCTGCCAAGAGTATTCTGTCATTCTTTGTGTCCTAATGTTTTGGAAATAGGTTGCTCTTTCACTGGCATTAACTGTAGGAGGTCTCCAAAAACAATAACATGTTTTCCCTAAAAACAGTTCCTCGTAGTTGTTTTTTAGGACTTCTTGAATTCTGAGAAGAATTAAAGCCAACATGAGGTTGGACCCATGCTTACTTCATCTAACAGGAGCCCTTTCATTTGTTTTAGAATGCAGCACACTTCAGTTGCAGCTTCTGCTGATATTTTGTAGTATTCTAATTTGTTTTTGTGTTCTATGGGGAGGAGTAGTAGTCAGTGTAAAGTGACACCACCTATGGTGTAAGCAGCTAAACCTGTGGGGTCTGTTACTATAGCCAAAAGGTTGTTGTTTGTTAAGTTTTGTAGAAATGTGCTGATCATTTTAATTAGGAATGTATTGCTAGTACCAGCATCACCACTTACATATAGGAGCAGAGGTTTTAATTTTTTACAGGTACAGGTTTTACTTTTATGTTTAAAACCATGCTCAATTTCTTGATTGACTTCCAGATCTATGGTGAGTTGTTCATCATTTAGCTGAGATTCCAGAACTGGCAAGTTTTCCTCAGATTGTTTATATTGATACATGGTATTTTCTACCTCAGCCATGGCTATTTCTACTTCATTTAGAATGAGTGGTTCTCCAAGTGGGTTCTGGCTTCCTGTAAGGGAAGGTTGATTGCCCCTAGGATTGTCTTTGCGTAGTTGAGCTTCAATTTCTTCATCTTGTTGGCGTTAATTGTCCAAAATTTCTTTGTATTATTTGAAATTGTCATTTGTTATACTGCTTTCATTTGCTTTAAATGCAGCTTCAAATGAGTCATAGTCACCTAATAATTATTTTTCTTTTCTCCAAGGTTAAAAACATTGGAGATGGGCCATGTACTACAGTTCTCTATGTTGTGGAGATTCAAATGATAACTTTACTTGATTAATTAGACAGTATTTAGTTAGCTTCACTAGACTTCCTTCACAAGTTGAGACTGAATATTTGCCAGTTGTCTCATTTGGTGTCAGATTGTTTTTGTAGGTGTAGTTGTGGGCAATGTCATAGAGACACATGTTTTCCAAAGTAGTACTTCTGTTTGGGTAGTATGTGCCAAGTAAATAGTTTTTTTAAAATGTCCTGGCTTTTGGGATCATTTTTGGCTATGGTTTCTATCTTTTGGTAGGATTTTAGTACTGTTCTTTGGGATGAGGCTGGTCCAAGGTTTAGTCAGACAATGTGCCCAGATTTGCCATAAAAGGGTATACCTGTTAAAAGGTCTGCAGCTTTGTAGGACCTGCATTCTCTGTGGGAGAGCATTTTTATACCAAAGCTGTACAATTTCTGTGATAGTGTTTTGTCAGATGATATGTCATCCCAGAGGTATTTTAGCTCTGTTTTCTCAGGTTTGGTGAGATAGGCTGTTATATTTCTTGAACTGCAGTGGAATTGTCTGCAATGTATTGTATGTCTATGTTTGCATTTCTCAAGAGGGAAATGATTGCATATGTAATCATTGATGTACTTGGATGCTTTGTCTCTTCTAATCTCGTATATATTTTTAAAGGATTTGCATTTTACGCTGTCCTTTTTTACAGGCTGGTCTAGGGAAGGCAAAGTGACATTTGGTATAGTATTTCCCTTTGTTTTTATATCTATGTCGGCGGTATTTGCTACATTTATGTTTTTGAAAGCGTAACACTTGTGTATGTAGGTCACTTTGTGTGGTTTTGGGATGTTGTAGGTAATGTATTTTTTAATAAATTGCAAAACAGTGGCGTCATAATCATGGCCAAATTTTGGAGCATCTTTTATCCACAAAAGCATGTGAATATATGGTGCTCCTCTGGATTGATATTCTTTTCCCTAAAAGAAGTGTTGCACTTCTCTGAGCGAAGTGGTCATTTTATTTCAGCTAAAATGCAGCATGGCTATCTAGCGATGGTGAAAGTACCTTGATACATTTACAGGTCATGAGAACAGAGTTCTCCTGGTGTTTTTATGTTTATTCTGTCTTTATTTTGGTTTGCAGTTCGTATGAAGTTGTGCAAGTTATCCCATGCATACTCTGCACAACTTAAAGTAACAAACCATGTGGGTGGGCCTGGGTTCCTTAGCATACAACGTACACCAGTGTGATGTTGGAACCAGTATTCTTTTGTACCATGCATGTTTGCCAAGAGATTTGTGATACTTGACTGCAAAACCTCATCTCTGTCTTTTATTTTTTAAGCAGTTGGATAGTGGATATGTTTAAAGGGTTAAAGGCTGTTTTTAATGTTTGTGCAACTCCATAACATAGAGTTGCTAGTTCACTTTCTATTAGGAGGTCGAACATTTATTTGACATTTTGCCTGAATCTGGGGTCTTCAGAATACATTCGTAAAGAGCGATATTCTGATGCACTAATGTGTGTGGACATCATATCTTCCTCCTTTTCCTGTAGGAAAGAGTAGAAGAAAAGAACATGCTTCAACACTTTTTTCCCATATGCTCATTGGGGATCCCTTGGCTTGATGCATTTGATATGTTTCTAATGCATTGTCAATTGTGTCTTTGGAGTGCAGTGGCGGAAAATATACTGGTCTAAAATGTTGGCTGCTGTAACAGGATCTATACATTCAATTTGGCCAGATTCTGGTGACTCTTGGATAATGTGGGTGGTTTCTTTTAATTTCTCCTCCATTTTTATATCTTTGTAGTATTCATTGTTTTCTTTTAGATATTGTAGGCCTTGTTACAACATGTTGTTGTCTTTTGTTGGCACACCATTAACTAGTATAATCAAACTTTGATCTATTGGTTGTTGCAGTCCTACAGGGTAATTCATGGAATAAATGTGTGCCAAAAGGGGAGCGCAAGCGTGAAAATCGCAGTGCACGTGTGCTAAAGCCGCACACGCAGCAGTTCATCGATTCATGCAATGCGCTGTGCTTGAAAAACCAGGGATGTGCGCCAAATCCGTGGGTGGCGCATGCGGGTGCACACGTCACTAAACGGTGTGCGTGACGTGCACAGGGAAAGCGCACATCGTGTAGTGCACACAAGAAAAATGGGCGGAACATGGGGCGTAACACACGGAATGGGGAACAATGTGTGAAAATGTGGGCGTTACGGGGGAAGTACAGGAGGTAAATGCTCGCAACGCCCACACGCGTGCTAACAACATGTATTCATGGAATCGAACAGGGAAAAACCGTGCACCAAGAAAGATGTGCTAATCCAGAAACAAGTACGCAAGCAGGAAGGTGGCGTAAGCGGCCCCACGCAGCATAAAAGTGCGTGCAAACAACAAACAAGCTTATATGCTACGATGAATATACCGTTCCTTGCAGCAGTGGTCGTGGGACACCATAGGAGGAGAAGGATAGCCAGGCTCCACATTTTTGTACCCAGGCCCAGCCTTTTTGGGATGCCTGATGACCAGGTGTATGGGAGGTACAAGTGTCCACCACACATAATCCTAGAACTGGTCAGGTAGTGGGAGTATGACCTCACATCACCCACCCTGTGCTCCCAAGCACTGAGCCCCTTAGAAAAGGTGCTCAATGTACTGCACTTCTTGGCTACAGGGTCATTTCATTGGACAAGTGCCATAGTCGGGGGTGTCTCACAGGCCATGCAGTCACGCTGCCTACACCAGGTTTTGGCCATCATGACTGCATGCCCCTCAGTCCGCAGGCACATATACATGCCCAGAACACCTGCAGAAAGGCGGGCTGTCGTCCAAGACTTTTCCGGGGTGGCTCACTTCCCCAAAGTGCTAGGTGCCATTGATTGCACCCATGTGGCTCTACGTCCTCCCAGGGTCACTGAGCACATCTATCGAAACTGCAAGCACTGGCATTCCATCAACGTGCAGGTTGTATGTGATGCCAAGGGAATCATTACCTCAGTATATGCCAACTATGCAGGGTCCAGCCATGATAGTTTCATATTCAGAATGTCACCCCTAAACCGGGACCTGGAAGCTGGGCGGCATGGCGACACATGGCTAATTGGTGAGTATAAATGCCTCTGCACATGCATGCATGTCAGAGACTGAGAAATGTGAAAACCCCACTAATGACAACCATTATCACCTCCCCAGGGGACAGTGCCTACCCTCTGAGCACCTACATGATGACGCCAATTCGGAACCCCACCAGACCACCCGAGGTAAGATACAACACAGCCCATATTGAAACTCGGGGCATAGTGGAGCGCACATTCAGAGGGCTCAAGTCATGCTTTCGCTCCCTTGACCACTTTGGTGGGCAGCTGATATATGCGCCCCCAGTAGTGTGCAGGATCATAGTAGCAACATGTGTCCTGCACAACGTTGCAACCCAGAGGGGTGTGCCGGTGGACATGGTGGTGCCCCCACATCCCCAACCACATGCACGGCCGCTACGCCTGGGAGGTGAAAGAGCACATGGTGAGATAGCCCGTACCCAGCTTGTGGCAAATTACTTCACCTAAAATCCCACCCCTGCGGAGTGCACACAGGCCTGGCACATACCAGCTGACAATCAATGATGATGACAAAAGGGACAGTCAACTGTTACAACCATACCAGCCTGAGATTGTGAACCTGGAAGTGCTACATTCTGTGCATCCATTGCTACTTAAATACACCCAATGCTGTGTCATAAAAATCCATACATTCATGCAGCATGAAGGACTACAGCCTTGCAAAATACCACATCAAAATAGTGGCATGTCACCCAACCTCTCCCCATCTCATTTACCCAACACACCATGGCATGGGATGCAATATGAAAGCAACCAAATGAATGCACAACACATGAAAAAAGTGTCACAAAGTGCACTGTCCCAAATGGAAACAGGCCACAGATGATTTGCTCTCAGTAATGAATAAAAAATAACACACATGAACAAATACTTACCAGCAAGACAAAACATCAGTACAGGATCAAACAGTGGCAAAATATGACAGTAAAAAAATAAAGTAGTGCAAGTGTCACAACCTGACTAAGGCAGCACATCAACCCCTTTCAACTGCAGAGTGTTGCTGGTAGGCAAATGTGTCAGTGTACTGCATGCAACATGCACTGCTTCTGCAAAGGAGCGGGCTTGTTAAGACATGAAGAAGGTACATGTATATAAGGAAAAAGTCATGGATGTAGAACCATATATAAATCCACCATGCAGTGGAGAATTGAATAACAATCCCCACTAGGGATGTATACACAGTTTTGACTACAGACTGCCCACACAACTTATGGGAGCCCAATGTCACTGTGTAAGTTACTGTCACTTGGTCACACCCTTTGCGAGCCCATGGAAAGGGGAAGCAGGAGGGGTGTGTGTGTCAGGAACCCAAGTTTCTAACCCAAAGACAGGACAAGCCTGCATGTGCCCAGCTGGAATACACAGTGGATGCCTACGGGAGCCACACAAAGCAACATACTGTGAATAAAAAATAATCATAATTTTAAAAAAACTCCCCATTTGTGGACCGGGGGGAGGCCACCCAGGAGGGACGAGGTACAGGGTGTACCCCAACACCCACATGATGTTGAGGAAAAAAAGAACTCCATGGGCTCATGGCCTGCACGGCTACACTACCTTGGGAGAACTGCCATCGCTGCCATCGTCCACTGGTGCTACACCAGAAGGTGGGCGTGATATGGGAGGCAGACCACACAAAGCCCTGGCATGCTCCTCCATTGCAGCAAGCATGCAGGTGTGAATGGTTTGGTTCTGCAGGATGATGGTACGGAGATCCCCATGCAGCACCTCATGGGTAGCACGCATTTCTGCCTGCACGGCCTCGCGTGATGACCGGATCTCCCGACGGGTTGCCTGGAGCTCAGCTGACAGTGTGCGTGTCAGCTGCTCCAGCTGCTGTTCTGACCTTGTACTCTGGGACACCTCAAGTTCACACAGTTTATCTCTGAGGGAGCTGTGTTCTAACCTGAGGGCTTCCCTGTGGGCCTGTGACTCTGCAGATATGGCTGTGCGCAGAGTCTCCAGTCCAGCCCGTCAGTCCCTGTCGGATGCCAACATGTCCTCCCTGTGTGATTGGTAAATGGACTCTGTTACCTGCTGCTGGAGCTCCACCTGCCTTTCAGCGGGGAGAATGGAAGTGGCCCCCCTATCCATGGCCTGAGCCACCATTTCACACAATGCCCCCTGTTGTGCTGCTATATTGTAGATGGAGTTCTCCCACACAGTATTGCCTGGTGGCACATGGCTACCACATTGGCGGGCACCACACCTGTTTGGGGCAAGGTGATGTGCACCTTGTTGTGCTGCACTGCCTGAGGCTGCATGACTGCATTCCTCCTTTGATCTGCTGGCCCAGGAACAGGAGCATATATTGTGGAGTTTGACCCTGCATCCGTAACCGCCACAGGTGGACTTTCCAAAACTGAATGCCCCATAGGGGGGTCTACCCCGGTCTACCCCCAGTGCAGGTGGGTTGGACAAAACAGCATCCCTGCCAGAACACTCACCTGCGACGGGACATATGTCTCAATGTCCTATTCAGCACCTGATCCATAGAGGTCTCTGGAGGTGTACCCACAGACACCCGTGGACAGTATGGTCTGCATAAGTAATGGGTTTTCACCCACCACCACCCCACATCCTCCACTGGTGCCCGGTTGTGGCTGTGAGTACTCCTGGCTCTGCGCCATCTACTCCTCCTCAACAGCATCAAATGCCTCATTACCTGTGAAAACATGAAAGAAAAGTAATGAAAACAGGCATGAGCACCATAGCACACACACATAGGCATGACGAGGCAGACATCCAATACATAAATGACACATGTCACACATGACAATAACTCTGGCATGCATGCACTGTCAATGAGTTGGAAGGGGAGGCAAAAACCAGACAGTGAGGACTCCAAGCTGGAAAACCAACACATGTGCTGCATGCTCGATAGCACTGGCATCACACATTAGCCTGTGAGTGTCATGGACAATCCACATACATGACACATGCCAGCACACAGATGGCACGTATCATAGCCATGGCAGATTTGACAAGGACACCCAGATGGTAGCAAATCAGTACTGTCTCACATCCATGTGAGATAGACATCATGAAATAAAACATGCAAAATAGTGTGACAAAATACGCATGTGCCGCACGCTGTAACAAAGCCAGTGTTCACTGATGCAGTGATGGCAGGCATATGGATACATCTATGGTTGGTCACTTCGACATGACAGAAGACAATTGTCATGTTCAACATTCAAACAGGGCCCAAAATGATTGTGTGCAGGCCATGACTGAACACATTTGTCACATTTGGGGCAGTACGGCACAAAAAAGTGTGGTAAAAATGCAAATGATTTCATTAATCAGGCAGAATGAACATGAAAACAGTATGAACATTGTTGTGGCAAGATGACAGTTGAAGGGCAAGTGCAGTAATCAGGTGGAAATTGTCAACTGCAGTCAGAAGGGATACTGTGAAACCGAAACCCAAGGCCGGGGATTGGTTTGGCGGGACCACATGGGTGACCCATAACAGTCATGACTACACATAACCCAAGCAACATACACATGGATTGCACACACATGCATGGGCACTCACTGGATATTGCTTCAAGATCTGCTAGGTCTCCCACGCCTTGGATCTGATCCTCTGTGATGAAGGCTCCAGCAATAGACTCATGTTCAGTGAGTTGTTGCTCCTCTGGTGAAGACCCACCGCCAGTCACCAGAGTAAAGGCATGATTGGAAGCTAGCCTGTTCTTTGCTCTGCTATTCAGGTCATTCCGCCGCTTAGAGCAATCATCAGCTGTGCGCCTCACAAATCCAAGGGAACTAATGTGGTCCGCGATGGTCTGCCAGTGGGCCCTATGTTGAGCAGTCGTAGTCTTGCACCCTGTAGTCACCGCTATTTCATGGCAATGGCTCGACACGTAGCCCACAAGTGTGTTTAGTTCTGCATCATTGAAACTAGGCTTCCTTGATGTGCCGGAGTGGGTAGCCGTGTCTGGGGTCCCAGCCTGTACCGCAAGAGCACCCTTCTTCCTCTTGGAAGGAGGTGTGGACCCTGAGTGGCTTACGCCACTCTGGTTGGAATGGCTGAAGCGCAGGTGAACTGGGCACTGGAAGTAGCCAAAGGCACGATGATCAAAGGTCTCACTGCAGGCATTGGATGCTGGGTGATGTTGGCAGGACCAACCTCGGAGTGATGGACTTGGTGGAACACTGTCCAGGCTTGGAGACTCTGAGCTGGGGTGGATTGAGCTGCAGCTGCCCCTGCAGCCTCCTCACCCTGGCTACTTGGGGCAGCAGACGACACTGTTGCCCCAGATCCACGTGGCCTGCTGACAGCAACTTTTACCACCACACATGGCTTTGACTTGGTGACACGGAAGTAAGCCTGGGAGTCATCCTGTGCCGGTTTGGTTGACAATGTGGGCCGGATTAACAAGGCCTGAGCTGGGATGGTGTCAGCTAAATCTCCCCGACCCATTGGGGGGGGCATAGGTGTCCCTGATTGGTCCTCCACACACTGGCCTCTTGGGCCACCCTGCACATCCTGGCCACGTCCCCTACCGTGCCCACTTCTTTGAGGTTGGCCACCTTTGCCTCCCTTACTGCTTGGTCACCTCCCAACCATGGCAGTGATGTTGTTGTGCGAATGGGAGGTGCAGTAAACAATTGTTTTGGGCAATTGGGTTGAAAGGGGTAGGGTACTAGATGAATACGTACCCTAGTGCTCTAGCAAGGCTGTCTGTGAACCTTGGGGGAAGATGATGGGTCACGCAACGCTCAGGCCCCTCGAAAACAAAATTTAACGTGCACGCGACCCCTGGTAGACCACTTGCATGGAATAAAGAACCCGCACTATGATGTGGCACCCAGAAAAACAAAACTAAGCATACGCGTGGTACACGCAGGCTACAATGACCTCTGAATGGGTACGCGACACACGGGGGCAACCACAGTTGAAAAATACGTGCGCGACTCACCGTCTGCCTGGAAAAAGAACGTGAAAAAGATGTGTGTGTGTGCGTGTTGGCAACACCCCCGCCAAAAGACAAATTGAACGCTGTCTGAGTATACAGGGAGTACAAACTGGAACCGTTGTGAAGTAATCGCGTGTGAACCAACAAGAAGTACAAGAATCCCCCGTTCGCTCTCCACGAAAAGCACATATAAGAAAATGGCGTCCTACGCGTACCTTTTAACCCAGCCCACACGTACAATGTCACTTACGCACATACGCGCTAAGGGCCTTTCCTCCAATTACTCGCAGTGACACCCGGATGTGCAGTTTTTGCACATGTACAATCAACATGCACCCGTGTTGAGGGAAACTCCCTTGCGTGTCACGTCACAGACACGCTTACGCGCTAAGGGTCTTTCCTCGAATTACACGCTGACATGCAGTTTTTTCATGTGCCAAATCACTCTGTATCAAGCTGGCCACGCAACAACACACGGAAGACAACATACGGAAGACCAAGCTCCTGCTCAGAAGGCCATTTTCCTGCCCCTTAGAGCCCGGAGCACGCTCCCACCTGCCATATGCTGCTGCCTGCCTGCTGGCCACGTGCCCTGCTGTTTGGTGCCTGCACGTTAGCAATCTGCAGGGGTCCAGTTGCTGTGACCACCCCTGCTGGAACAGAAGACTCCCAACTGGGATTCCATCACTCCACGTCCCAGCCCCAGGACCCAGTTGCCCACCCACACCTACCTCGGAGGTTGCCATGTCGGACACAACACCATCTGGCACCAGTGGCAACCCCCCAGCAGAGAGGCAGAGGGCTACCAGCTTCAGTGCCAATGAAGATGGTATCCCGGTGGAGTGAGTCCTGGGGCAGTATGATGCCATCTTTGGAAGTTTGAAGGACGGAAGAGGATCTGGATGGACATTGTGGCTGCCATCAACGTGGGGGGGGTGGCAGCCCGCGACATTCAACATGTCCGGAAGCGCTTGGAGGACTTCAGGTCCACGACCCGCAACAAGGCCCGGTGCCTCTTGAAGGCAGCGGATGCTGAGGGGTGCCGGGCCCACCTAACCAACAACCAGATGAGGGTCCTGTAACGTATACACCTAGCACTCCACTTCCAGGTCTTTGAGAATCAGACCTGTCCGGAGTCGAGCGGTAAGTGTACATGCGTAATGATTGGACGCAGTGCATGTTGAGGTGTGCCAGGAGTGTGCAGGTTGCACATATGTCTTTGTAGGCCAATGTATGAATGTGTATGTACAGGGACATGAGCCTGCCGCATGTGAGTCCTGCCATGTGTGAGACACATCAATGGTGTATGTTTGGCTGAATGCATGTGTGGGTGCACACATGTTTAAATTTCTGTGTATGTACTGTGGCATGGTTGTGGTGTCACACATGGATGCTGGTTCCATTTACATGTATCTGCACTATGTACATGTGCATGTGTGTGTATTTGACAAGTGTGCAACTGTGATACACCATGGATGCATGTGACACTGACATGTAGGAGGCTGATTGGCAGATGTGACATGGATGGCGATGATATCACTGCGACTGGTGGCGGAGATGTACAGGCGCATGTATGTCTAGTGGCGTGTGTGCATGTGTTCTGCACTCCCCATGTTGCATGTGACATCAGGCTAACCTTCAGCTGCTCATGCTGTTGTTTGTGTATGGATGGTGCTGCCTGGTGCAACATTCCTGTTGATTTGCTCATGTGTGTGAGTTGAAATGATATGTGTGTTGCGGGGTGTGATGCCATGTGTGAGGTTTCACACTGTCACTCATGTGCAACTGTCATGTGTGTATCAGACCATTGTACACTACCCTGATGCCTGTGTTCTCTCTCTCCCTGTCTGCAGCATCAACTGATGAAGAGGGCGGAGACGGTGCTGTGGAGCAAAGCAGCAGGGATCACACCGCGAGCAGAGATGCAAGGCCCGGCTCCCCTCCCATGTTGTCATCTCGTCGGGGAGTGAGGAGTCTGGTGCTGTGTCTGTGGCCGCAGCTGCCAAGGGTAGGTCCAAGAGGCAGAGGTCGGAGGTGGACTCCTCGGCAGCAAAAGGGGCATCTGAGACCCCACAGGGTCCAATGGAGGAAGATGGCACGGAGTCATCCAGGTTGGTGGGGGGTTTGATTGAGGAGGAGGCCATGGAAGGGACACACACAGTGTCTTGAGGGGGGATTCCACTGGTGCTAGTGGTGCAGTCCAGGGGCAGGGACAGGAGGCAGCACAGGCCGCCGCGGAGGTGCCTGTGTGTAATCCTGTCCCCGATCCTGTAACTGCATCATCCCGCACCAGCAGGGATGCCTTCGTCCAGACCCGTTTTCAGGGAGGGGATGAGCGCACAACAACTGGCCTTCCCCTCCCGGCGGACGTGGCAATCCAGGACCGTGTTGAGCCTATCCTGGCTGGGATAGCGTTGCATCAACAGGGCATGCGAGATGACCTGCAGGGTTTTCACGAAGACTCTGCACGTTATCTCGGATGCCTCTTTCACCGCGTCGACCTTCTAGGACGGGTCACCAGTGCTGGATTCCTCTGTGTGCTGGACCTTGTACCGACCCCTTCCTCAACTGAACCCCCTATGTGCTAGTCATCCTCCGTGCCATCTTCCGGCCCAAGTATCACCTGGGTACACTGTGGAGCTGCCTCTGACCCAGCGGCCAGGCTGGTGGAGGACACATCCCTGCCACAGTTGGGAGTCGGAGGTCCAGCAGGGGTGGGCACCCCAACAACTGGACCCCAGCAGGAGGAGGACGTGCAGGCATCAAGAGGCAGGGCACAGGCACGGAAGCGGCAGGCTCAAGGTGGGAGCGATGAGGGCTCTGGGCCATCAACATCAGAGGGGCAGGCATCGGCCGGAGGGCAGGAGGACCCTGGATTGGGAGTGTCTTCCGTGTGGCAGCGGTTGGGCCAGGAAATAGATGTGGAACAGCGGCGGGTGGAAGAGGCACAGCTCACTATGGTCAGGGCGGAGAAATCCATGCGCAGGGCGCTGAGGCGGGCTGAGTGCCTCGAGGCAAAACACAGGGAGTTGGAGGTGGGCATGGCTTTATCCCTGCGAAATCTCGGGGCCATGGAGCAGGCCCACCTCCAGGACATAGAACGGGAGTTCGATGATGCCCTGGCCCGGGAAATCAACAAGTGAGCCGTAGGACTCGCCCACCACCATTGTATACAGTTAATTAGTGTTAGGTTTCCTTTCTGTTTTTCTTTCATTTGGGGCGCTTGGACAATGCCCCACCTTTTTGTATATAGTTGTTGATTAGCTAGGGTTTTTTGTAGGTTTCCTTTCAATAGTTGGGCTCATGGACCCTGATTTTGTACTTTGTATATATTTGAACACTGGATTTCACTTCATTATTTTTTTATTTTTCCATGGATCAATGGTTTAGTCTTATTTTTTACCTTTGGATTTGGTTTGAGGGCCGGACACTTTGGACCCATGTTCATTCGGATTAATTTGGATTCTGCTTTCACACTTTTTTTTCCTATTAATTTGGACATGCAGCATTTTCTTTATTATTTCCATTATTGTGTGATTTCATTTCATTCCCTTGCTTTTGTGTTTAATACATTTTTATTTCATACTTCAATGTGTGGTATTCTCTCATTAGTTTCATGCATGTCACAATGTGGGTTTTCTCATTCACTTGCACCCATTGTGTGTGTGTGACGGACATGTATTGAGATGTGCATACTTGCCATTTGGGATGTATCATGTGATGAGGATTTCAATGTGGAGTGGATGTGATACTTGGGTGTGTGTTTGGACTGGAATGGCGTGGGGTGGGATTTGGGTGGTCATAAGGGCCATGATTGTGGATCGTGATGACGTGTTGGGGGGGACATGAGTCGTGGCCTGCTGGCAGGTGCCTTTCACTGCTGGGTGGGTGGGGATTCAGGGGGACATGATTCGGGGCCTGCTGGCAGGTGCTTGTCACTGCTGGTTGGGTGAGTGGGTCGGGGGACATGAGTCAGGGCCTACTGGCAGGTGCCTGTCACTGATGGGTGGGTGAATGGGTGGGGGGACATGAGTCAGGCCTGCTAGCAGGTGCCTGTCACTGCTGGGTGGGTGGGAATGCAGGGGGACATGATTCGGGCCTGCTGACAGGTGCCTGTCACTGCTGGGTGGGTGCGGGTGCAGGGGGACATAATTCGGGGCCTGCTGGCAGGTGCCTGTCACTGCTGGGTGCGTGGAGGTGCAGGGGGACATGATTCGGGGCCTGCTGGCAGGTGCCCGTCAATGGTGGGTGGGTGGCAGACATGTGTGAATTCTCCCAGGTGCATGGTGCCATGCGGCCTGCCTGCGGGGCATGCCAAGGGGTGATGGGCTGCCTGCAGCACATGGGGAGGGGGATAGGGACACACCAGGGAGGGACCACATTGCCAAATCGCGTGTGTAACTCCCTGTGCACCCCTCAGAATACATGTACCCCTCTCGCGCTAGCGAAAACGCATGTAAAACTTCCCCCGCAACCCCAAAATACACGTACCCCACTTGCACAAGGCCTATCGCGTGTAAAACGTCCCGTGCACCCCCGAAATACATGTACCCCGCTCGCACAAGCCCTATCGTGTGTAATACTTCCCGCCCACCCCCGAAGTACACGTGCCCCTCTCGCACAAGGCCTATCGTGTGTAAAACTTCCTGCGCACTCCTGAAATACACGTACCCTGCTCGCACAAGGCCTATAGCGTGTAATACTTCCTGTACACCCCCAAAATACACGTACCACGCTCGCACAAGCCCTATTGCGTGTAATACTTCCCACGCACCCCCAAAATACACGTACCCCGCTCGCACAAGCCCTATTGCATGTAATACTTACCGCGCACCCCCAAAATACATGTACCCTGCTCGCACAAGCCCTATCGCGTGTCAAACTTCCCGCGCACCTCCGAAATACACGTACCCCGCTCGCACAAGCCCTATCGCGTGTAAAAGTTCCTGCGCGCCCCTGAAATACATGCACCCCACTCGCACAAGCCCTATCGTGTGTAATACTTCCCGTGTACCCCAAAATACACATACCCTGCTCACACAAGCCCTATCGCGTGTAATACTTCCCGCGGACCCCCGAAATACACGTTCCCTGCTCGCACAAGCCCTATCGCGTGTAAAACTTCCCACGAACCCTCGAAATACACTGTACCGGCCCTGTGAACTGCTGCAGGGTTAGCGCAGCCCTTTGCACTGCATTGGGGATTTCAATGCATTTTCCTTGCGCAAGGGGCGTTCTGGGGGGCGTAACTGCAGCTGCAGGATGTTCTCTGCGCCAGCGCTCAAAATGGCTTTCAAATTCCATGAATATGCGGTGCGCCAGAATGCTGTTTAGCGCACATGGCTGGCGCACGTTGGCACACGCTCCCTCTCTGTGCTGCTTGCGTTCGCTGCCTCTGCGCTGAAATCTATGAATTACCCTGCTAGAGTTTGAACGTTTTCTTTTATATCCAATGGTAAATACACTCCTTTGCCATGGATGCCCTTTAGTTGCTCAGATGGAAGTAATTTGGCTAATTTTGGTTGAAGGTGTATTATAGCTTGAAATGGGTGCACTGTTTGTATTATAATGCTCTCGTACGTAAGTTAAGCTATAGGAGAGCTTTTGGAACTGGGAATGTTTCTAAGTGTAAGTGATAGCATGTCTTGGCATTTGGTTATTGCCAAGTTTTGTGTTGCAGTACGTGCCCACTCTTGAGGGGTTAGTTATTTTGTATTTACCTTCTGCTGTTAGATATAAAGCTAATTGGAATCATTGGGATTCTTCATTGTCTTCTATTCTGTAAGCTGGATCTACTATTTTTGTGCTCTTTTTATAAAACGTTCTGTGGCAACATTTTCTGAAGGTACAGAATTCTCTAAGTCACCTTCAGTTCCAAAGTATTTACGTTGGATGTGCTCTATTTCTTGAAGGAGTTCTTTGGCTATTCCATGTAGGAGAATGTTATTAAAATTTTGTAGATCTAGAGCAGGACGCTTTGCATAGTACAGTCGATACACAAGACTCCATATAGTAGAATGGTGTGTGGCTAACACCTTTTAGATGCAGTTTCTACAATGCAGGATAATGGATGTCCTCGCAGACCAGTGTGGTTGCACACTGAACAGGACTATATGGTTTGTAAATTTTTCATTTTACTTTTGTCTTTTAATTTTACATACTGATTGAGGAATTGCTGTAAAGATTTAAAGCATTGTTGGTGTACATTACACATTGAGCTGCATGGCCATTTGTACAGTGGATGGTTTATTTGGGTGAAAGGAGCATTTGGATGAAAGTTTTTTTTCTATAACGGTTTCTTTTTCCATAATGGTTTGATTCACATTTTCATACCCTCGACCACAATTGTCTATGGCAATTGTTTTTTCTTGTTCTTGTTTATAAGCGTATTCATTGAAGTATGGTTCTGTGTTGCCTGTGTGCATCCATTCACCATCACAGAAGTTTGAAAAGGTCTCAATATTGACACTGCACATGTTTAGAAGTACTTGTAATTTATTGATTAATTTAGTTAGTGGTTTCATTCTGTTTAAAATCAATATAAACAATGTTCTCTTTAGTAGAAAAGCGCTGTTGATTAGAGCTTGCAGGATTACTCTCCTGTGGTAGTTCTTAAGGGAAGATCGTGACTTTTCAGATGTTTTTATAAGATTTTGGAAAACTCTACTATCAACATTTTTTGTAACATCATTTTTTTTGGATTGCTTTACCGTGAGTACGTTAACACTGGTGGATAAAGAATTGGTAGATGTGCTTTTATTTGTACATCATTTTTTTTACTATTTGTTTTTGCAAGACGGGCCTTGCCTTCTTTAGTCATGGTTGGTTTCATTTTGTTGAAAAAGGTTACTAGCTCTTTTGTTTCAAGGTTTTCAGGTTTTCTATAAATTGTTTTAAAGGTGAATGACAATATGGTGTCCTTTCAGCCTCATCTGCTCTAGTTTTTCTTTCTTTTTAACAGAGCTGCTGTTTGGTAGGCATTTTGTTGTGTCTGTGGGGAAAAGAGAAAAGTTATATTGGGAAGTTGTGCAATGTATGTGCATGTATGGTGCATGGGTGTGTGGGTATGATTGTAGAGATGAATAGAGTACTGTTTGATTGTGAAGTGGTATATTGCACCCCTCTCGCTCACCTCTTGTTTTTCTCCGGCTCTACCAGAAATGTTTTCAGGCCTAGTACGGTAGTCACCTGTCTGTTTCCATTTCCTTCCCACTCTCCCCCTCCCTTCCTTTTCTATGTCTTAGCTCTTGCACTATCTGAAATGTCGTCAGGCTGAGTACGATAGTTAATTGCACATCCTTACTGTTCAAGGCCCATAAGAATGTCATTGTATTTTCCATTGTTCCCTCCCTTGCCTTGAAGCGGTTTGAAACCCATTGTGTATAGGCGCCATATAAATAAACTATCTTATCATAGCATATCATATAATATCATATATCAGGTGTTTTTGACGAATCAACTTCCAGGGCACCAGTGGTCCAGGGATGAATACTGGTTTCTAAACCATCAACCCTGCACATCTAGTACACCAGAAGGGATCTGAACAGATTAGGCTACAAGTGAATTATAAGAACTCCTTGTCCAATTTTGGTAACGTGGACTGAATGGCAGGCTTATATCCACAAGGTTGTGGATCATTGGTTAGTTGCAACACATCGAAAATACAATTATTACCCAATGATAAAGGGAACTGTCCAGTCAAGGTTGTATACAAATATCAACGTTATTATCACACTAACAGACTGTTCTAGCACACTACAAAATACAACCCACCCTGTAAAAGAACACTGAGGACAGACAGTTTCATGACGGAAAGGGAAGCACTCTGAATACTGACATGAGGGTAGTTGGTAAAGTAATCAGTCTTACTGTTCAAGGTTATTTGGTTCCAGCACCAATGGGGCAAATGGTCGCAACTGTCTCTAGGGGCCTTCAGAGAAGGACCAGGGGAGCAGAACCAAAATGTACCTGAGGTTGAAGAAGTTCTTGGTGCTCAACAGCATCGAGGCGATTCCACTCTAGGGCACTTGCAGCTCTTGAGACAGAGTTAGTGGCGGGGGACAGATGCGGGTACCAGGCGGCAGGCGGTATGGCAAGCAAGGCTGGACAGATGTCTGCAGGCTGCCCAGCAGAGCAGCTCAAAGCCAAGAATCGTCTCTGTGCTCGTTGGCAGATCTGGAATGCTGGTCGAGGCAGCTCTTGTGACTGCGGCGTGACGAAAGTCAGAGGTGCAGCAGATGCAGTTCAAGGACTCGACGGTCTCAAAAATGTCCTTAAAAGATGGACACTGGATGATGCTTTTGTGGCACTCCTTATAGCTTCTTCAAAGGGCTCATGTCCTTTCAAGGCGGATGGCACAATGCTCAGGAGAGTGATTGCAGGCAACGGCCTTGTCCTTTGTCCAGAGACTCTACGGCACTTCCCATCTAGGAAGCTTGCTGGCAGAACCTAGCAGGGCATGCTGTGTGCTGGCTGGGTACCAGTTCTGGAGCTGCTGGACGGGTCCTCTGAGTCTGGAATCTCCCTCTGTTCCCTGGGAGATGTTTAGGGGAGTGATCTTGCTTCCCTCTTGGAACTCCTGGCCTTGCGTCACTGGCAGAAGATACAAGGTAGACTGTACCTTCAGCCTGGGTCCAAATGAGGCCTTCTTCTTACCCATTTTGAAGTTGTCTGATGATCTGTCAACATATACCTAGGTCCACCCATCCTCCTGTCTGTTGTAGATCAAAGTGTCTCTCTGGTTAATTGAGTCCTCTGTGACTCTTGGATAAAGCGCAGGTCTCCCTTGAAGTTTGTGCTGGGAGCAGACTTCCTGTCTCCCCTAAATCACATCCTTCATTCCTCTGAAAGGGGTCTGCTCTGCAGGGACACGTGCGGTAGCTGTTGGACCCAGACAGGCCATTCACTACTTTTCAAACAGAGAGGTGGGAACTAGTTGACCTGTTGCATACCAAAGGGTTGTTAGTCCCGCCTTCCTGTTGTCTCTTCCGGCAACCAAACCTCTTTTATCTCATTAGTAGGCACGGCCACCAGCCGGAGTAGACAAAAGGAATGCAGATCCATGGAGCTTTTATATTTAAATTAGGCTGCCCATGGCTGGAGGAAGGTGTGCCTTTCCCCTTCTTCAGATGCTTTGATGTACCCGGGGCTTGTAGGAATTGCTAGGTGGTTCTGAATTTTAGCAGTGAGACTCTACATTTCAATGGTACCTTCATCATTTTAGCATGCTAGCGTGGGTTTGAACTGCAATAAGGGCCTGTGGGGTGAAAACATTTCTGGACTCAAGAGTGTGAGTCTTAGGCAGAATTAAATAGATACCAATGCACCGAGCACATGCTTGAAATTGTACATTGCTTCAGGATATTTCAATGGGCTAAACTGCACCAAAACATAATACTAATTTAAATTAATGTACTAACCCAACCCCAGTTACATGTAACTGAATCCCTTAATAACATTTAGTGCAAGTTTGTCCATAATGAAATAGCCGGAAGGCAGATTGGAAAATGTGTGATGACCTTTAAAATGGGCATTTAAACATGTAAGCTGAATTTGCACTGGGTGATAAAAAAAACAGAGTGGAGCAGCAGAGTGCTGCTGCAGTTTGAGCAGTCTATACTGATTGTTTTCCTAACTGGAGAGTCTGTTTACTGTGTCTACTTGGGAAGGAGGACCTCCTGCACAGTGTTTCCACAAAAATACATTATTGCTGCGGAGTGGGCCGCAGAGTGGAGCAGCAGAGTGGTGCTGTATTCTGAGCAGTCCGAACGGACCGGCGAGGACAGCGCCGTAAAAGGTCTCGACCTAATAAACGCCTAAATGTTTTTTTCTTGCTCCCATGTTTAAACAGTCACTACCTTTGAATTCTGTCCCCCGGACCTTTGCTTGAGCCAATTACCAATCAATGAAGAGCGTGTATACAATGTACAAGATGGATAAATTGTAACTTGAGATCCAATTTGCTACTGTGCCCAATTCGCCATACATATTTCCAGATTCCATGAGCAATAACACAACTCAAGTCAGACTCCCATTTCCGTTTCAAATTATTCCATGACTCTAACACCGAATCATTCTCTGGCATGAGTTTCAAGTACACAGAAACATTATGTGGCAACAAACCAAATATGGTGCACTCTGCTGGTTCCTTTTCTATTGGTACAGACAACATACTGAATGCTCTGGATAAAAGACACTCTAATTCCCTATACCTATTGTTCTCCTTCACTACCAATTGGAACAATCTCTGAAGTTCCTGGAAGGACATCAAATGTCTGCCTTGCATTAAGTCCCCTAATGACAAAATCCCCTTTAAAATCCAACTTCACCAATACAAAGTCTTGTCCCAATTTGCAACGCAGGGTTACACCAAATGGATGATTTATGGTTCAGAAACACATTCCCATCAAACTTTAGTAGCCACCACAACATTAAGCTTTTAGCCACCTTTGCTAATTGAACAGAGCCCTTAGGTAGTTTTTCCATAGAAAAGATATTTTCCAATCGAAATTGTAACAAGGAATCCCTCTCAATTACTAACCATATTGTTTCCTGTTCTGTCTCTGCCGTCACATATAGAGCCGCTTTCTTCAAGATAAATCCCCTGTGATACTTTTCCAGATTTGGATATCCAAAACCTCCCTCTTTAGTGTCTCATTGCAAGATAAACTTTGGAATCTTAGGAGCCTTTTTCTCACCCCAGAGGAAATCCTGGAAGACCCGATCATTTCCCCTAAGTTATTTCTTTGAGAAGGTAAGGGGTATTGATTGCATAATATATAAGACCTTTGGTAGAAGCGACATTTTAATCATATTAATCCTTGCCCATATCCCTAAATCTAAATTTGACCATTTCCCAATATCTCTCCTAAGGGTTTCTAACAGTTTAGTCACATTAAATGTAACCATTTTTCATATGTCTCTAGTAAGGTAGATTCCTAAATACTTTATATATATTTCAGACCACTTACAATCCCATTCTGCAAAGTCTCCTCTTCTAACAGCTGACAAAAGCGGGAACACCTCTGTTTTTTCCCAGTTGATTTCATAACCTGAAAACATGCCCACTCTTTCAGATACTTCCTTAAGAATAATGCTACCTCCTCTCAGCATCCGATATCATCAGCGTAAGAAAGAACCTTTACTTCCTTTGTCCCAGAGGTCAGTCCACATATCTTTTGCTCATTTCATATCAGGGTCACCAAAGGTTCTAAGGAAATATTGAATAAAAAAGGTGACAAAGGACAGCCCTGCCTCATTCCTCTAGTAAGACTAAAAGCATCCGACAACTCACCATTGACCCAAACCGGTGCCTTACCAGAGCTCTGAAGACCATGAACCATCCCCCTAAATCTATCCCCAAACCCCATTTTCCCTATTGTAATCTCAGTTCAATCTGTCAAATGCCTTCTCAGCATCCATAAAGTCTAAGGCAGCATTGCCCGATTCATTACTCTTTAAACTTATTATATCCACTAGTGTCCTCATATCTGAATCTACCCTTCATGAATCCCACCTGCGAATTATGAATTATATTACCAGAACATACATTCACTCTGTATATTTGCCATTACCTTGCTAAAAAGCTTCATTTCGACATTCACCAGAGAAATTGGTCTATCATTTTTACATTTTTTACCATCCCTTCCTTCTTTTGGTATCACCGAAATCATGGCCTCAGTCATCGATTGACACAAATTTTCCCCTTGCAAAAATGAATTAAATACACTACATAATATTGGAGCGAAAAGTTTATCGAATTTCCTATAAAACTCCCATGGCAATCCGTCTAAACCCAGAGATTTTCCCAGCTGGAGCTGCCCAATTGCCAATAAAACTTCCTCAATCTCAATATCCGCCTCTAACATTCTACTGTCATCCAACAATAGTTTTTTTTTATATCAATACGCTCAAATAGATTCTCCAAATCCTGCTTTGATACTGATTCTTTTTCAGTATATAGAGTTTTGTAATCATTTCTAAATCTCATACAGATCTCAGTATTCTTCCACATTAGTCAATCATTTTCATCCTCAATTCCCTGAATAAAGGGTCTCCAACGCATTTCCTTCAATCTATTAGCCAATAAACGCCCACTCTTGTCACCAGTCTCCCAATATTTTTGCAGTGAGAAAAATAGACCCCGTTCTGTCATCAAGTTGGTTGCATTTGCTAATTTTTCTCGAACCAGATTTATTTCAGACCTATCCTTAGTCATCCCTAATTGGGCATATTTTTGTTGTAACTTTGACAATTCTGCCTCTAATAAATTTAGGTCATTCATGGATTTCTTCCTAAATCGGGAACTCCAATCAATCATTTGACCCCTAATTGTGGCTTTAAAACTATCACACATAATCCCTTGATTAGTTGAACCTTCATAAACTCAAAAGATTGATTTATATGTGACAGTAGATCTTCCATGACATCTTTCTCTTCTAATATCCCCTTCTTTAATCTCAATTTCCTAAAGGATGGAGCTTTTATATCCATCTGTAAACAAAGATCAATTGGCGCATGATCAGAAATTTCCTGCTCCCTAATATTGACATCAAGAGTCTGGTCCATTAACGTCTCAGTGATCAATATATAATCCAACCGAGAGAAGGAATCATGTACCGGAGAAAAGAAAGTACATTATTTTTCTGAAGGATGTAGCTACCTCCATATATCAACAAGCCACATTTTTTGAGAAAAAAATGATATTCTTTACAGGCGTTCACATTAGTGTACCTACAAGATAACTGTCTCACCATGCATTCCATCAAAAAGTTGTGGAATATCATTAAAGAGGCTCTTACCTGACGTGCACGGGCCATAGATGCATCCTAAGGTAATCAGTTCTCCTTATACATTACATCAGCAAAAATCATACGACCATCTTCATCCATCACCACGTTTGTAATTTTGTATTGTAAACCTTTCCTGAAGAGAAAACTTCCTCCCCTAGAATTGGTAGAATAACAATTCGATAGATCTTTGTTATACCTCGAGTTAGTCAGCCATTCCCTAGTCTCATCAACCAAATGCATTTCTCCATAATCTCGCCACAATATATAAAGACAAAGACAATAATAATAAGATAGATAAAACCCTGAAGATATCCTCCAGGTGGTAATGAACACCAATCCACTTTATTCACCCCACATTCCAACCCAACCCCTCCAAGGTTGTACCTGCAATGTTTACTATAAGTACATTCAATATCATAATCCCCTTATATTAAGTTCGAGAATTTAAGGCTCACTATAGATACAATACTAACTATCAGAAAAAAATAACATGAATTCCAATCAACTCTATCCAATTTACCATCAAGATCCCAATAACTCCAAATAACACCTACATGCATACTAAGCCTATACCTAATAAACCTTATACCTCTATCTATTTACAACAGTAGTAAATAAATAAGTACTGTCTTACTCAGCACCCATTCCATTCAAATAACAACCCGTCTATAACCATTTTAGTGTCCACCGAATAGCCCAAGTATCCATTGCAAGCACCCTCCTTACCCCTGGGAAGAAAGTCCATATTCATGGTTTTATGATTTTATGCCGTGCCTTACCAAGATCTAGGTAGCCACCCACCTGAATCAATACCCCCCAGAAGGAACCCCCAAATCACCTAGCCCAAAAGCCCTTATTACTGCATTCCAAACCTTGACCCAGTTCAAAATAACAGCCCTAATCCAACCATATCCCCCACAAATACACCCACTATAATTTAATCACATGTTCTCCCTCATCCTTACCAACAGTTCTGGTGTCCCCAAAATAATTGAACATGCTTATTTAATAAACCTGAAACTCAATAAGGAAAGTTAGAGTGGAAGATGACTGGCTGACACATCGATCAGTCCAAAGCTGCATATCAACAAAGAGCAGGAAGCCATAGACCTTTAATCCATCAGATCTCCATATGTCATCATGTCCACACTAATTTATGACATTAACATTCCTCTGTCAGTTATGACTGCTAAAGTTAATTTCAAATGCTGCTTACTCTTACCCCTAATGCTGCTCCAGAACCACTTAATTTCGGATTAGAGGGTTGAACTATAGCCTGCATGAAATTCCCTCTATCTAGGAGCTAGATTAACTTGCACTACATACATTTTCATGCCTTCTCTGTATGTTCCTTCCACTACTTCCTACATTTATCTGGCACAATGAAGTACACATATGCTTCCTTGGAAAACACAATGTTAAACCAAAACTATGTTCACGTGTGCTGTCTATCCATACCAGGGAAGGAAACAGATGAGAATAGTAACATAGCGCCATTAAGTGTCAATCTCCAACCCGGGAAGCATCTCATAGCCAGAGTTCAGCGAATGCTCCAAGGCAGATTAAGAAAGAGCACATCAGCCTTTACCTTCACACAATCGCCCAATATAAAGACAACCACATATATTTAGTAATGGCAATGACCATATTAATCATAGCACTACATTTTGACCACTCCAGGGTCCATGACCGACTTCTACATCATAAGCCCTTCCCCATTAAAAATCAAGATCACATAATAAAAATGTCTAATGAGATGATCTGCAAGGGAAAACCATGTTGGATCCATACTCAGATAATGGGAACAGAACATCAGCTACAATGTCCATATAGGTCCAATATACACTGGTAAGCGAAGGAATACATGTAAGGGTGGCCCCAAATTAAAAAAAATGGATTAGTTCCTGTAATTCAATATGCACATTAGAGTTTGAGAATATATTAAAGACCCAAATTAGGATCTTCATTACCGACAGTCCAGATATACCAACCATATCAGCCATTGACCAAAGCACATATATATATCTGCCCACACACATCAGTACGTAGCTCTCAACCTTTTCTTTTTTTTTTAAGCGAATGGGCCCATAGGGGCCCAGAAAGTGTGGATGTGAATTGAAAGGAGGGAAACATCCTTCTTTACCAGTCAATCTTTCATATCCATAAAATAAAGCACACTGTCTCACATGAGGCCAAACAAACACAACATTGAGTGCGGAGGTCCACCAGTGCTGAGCTGACTCGGTAGACCCGAGTCTCCGCGACTGCAACTGCTCCCCACACCTCCACCTGGCCTTCTTCTGTAGCTGAGCCTGAGAGCGGTATACACCAGAGTCAGAAGCCCTGAGGGCGGTGAAATAGACGAGCCGGTAGGTGACCAGGCGAGCCGAGACCCACGTCATTATAGTATCTAGTTCCAATCCATTAAACCTTTGTTGCGTTGGAAAAATATCTGTGCGATTGAACGAAATAACGAGTCGTGCACAGAAATATGAATCTTTAATGCAGTACCTTCATACAAAATGCAATGTTCCTCTCATCCCGTGTGTATGATGAAAACTGAAAACAACCCGCCATACAGCCATTGTTTGAATATCCGTATGCGGCAATAGTTGTGAAAGTGCTACATTCAAGAGTAACCTTACTCCCATCATATGAATTAAAGAAACGTGACTTGCTACGTAAGACAGCAGGTCAGCTGATCAGTAAGGCATACAGGTCCTGTCCTCAAACACCCACTGCCGAATACATAAAGAAAACAAGGAAGCAAACTCCAGCTATCTCGCTCCTGTTTACATTCGGAAAAATAAACGTTTAACTGAATTGCACCGCAGGCACCATTTTCACCCAATTAAAGTAATATTAAACCCATATAAAAAACAAAAATTATTATTATTGTTTTTTAAATAGCAATTGGGCCACTTTATCACGTAGGCCTGATTTCCTTTGAAACAATACTATCCAATAAGATTGCCAGTGTTAGCAATAGTAAAAGGATGGTATTCCTGTTGTCATTTCAAAGGCCATGATGCAGCAAGGAGGTGCTGACGGACAGGTGAGTGCGAGTGTGTGGCCAGAAGAAATGTGGCCAGAAATGTACAGAGTCAGAGAGAGTGGTAAAGAGAGGCAAGCATTACAGTGAGAAGGGATAATGCAGAGCCTTGGGCACTGGGATAAAATGAAAGTGGGGCTTCGGGAGAGTAGGCTGCGTTATTTGCCTCCTGATTGGCTGCTGCCGCTCCCCAGGGTGCTAAATATATTTATTTGTTTGTATGGCCTGGCTCAAACTATGGATCGTAAAGCCCAGTCGGCAATCGTCACTAAATTTTTGGTTTTGGTTCTTAGGTGGCTGCCAATATTGTTTCTAAGCTATCTGCTGAGAGTGTATGGCTTAATTGCAGCTGTAAAATGCGCTACTGGTGTAATACAATTGTCTTACTCAAGCGTGTCTGCAGCCCAGTGATTTATATATGTTCCTTGCACTAAAGACCTGTTAAAAACAAGCACTTATTAAGCCAACAGTTTTATCTTACTTTTTCGTCTTACTCACTCTTGGCACGGGCAGTATGAGAGCTGTAAAGTAATGTGATTTCATTTCACTATTGTATAAGGCATATTAACCACCTTAAAATGTGCTCCTCCAGACATGTCTTCTGGGTAGAACAGCATTTTTTGATTTGTGATTGCTTATGAGTAGCTGTAAATCGGTGGTGCCCATTGCACAATATCATCACATTTTATTGAGTGAATGGGGCAAGGGGGATAGCTGAGCAGAAAAACATTTGTCTTGGAAGTAAGACAACGCAGCGCAACACAGGTTCAAATCCTGATCCCACGCTTAGAAACCAATCTCTGGTACAAAGCGTGTTATAAATGAACAATTATTTAAACCATTATGCATTCTTTACATTGAACCATTTATTAAGTGTCCATCACTGTGTTTCTCAATAGATAAGCTGGTTCCAATGAAATATCCTAGGGCCTCATTACACGGATGGCGGTGAACCATGCCGCTATTAGCGCCATGGTTCATGCCGGTAAAATACCGGCACCGCCTTAGTGGAAAGGGGAATTACCGCCCTATTTCAAGGTTGGCGGGGCGGTAATTCCCCCTTCCACCATTGCCCTTCCCCATTCCCATTTTTGCCCCATGGGGCTCTATGGGAATGTGAAAGGCGCTAATTACGGTACCGCAAATTGCAGTACCGTAATTAGCTCCCTGATCCCTTTGCGGGTTGGTTTTTAACGCCTGCAAAAAGCAGGCATTAAATTCCCCAACCCGCAAAGGGACCTCGTAGTAAGGCGGTAAGGATTTACCGGTACCGGTAAAATACCGGTACCGGTAAACCCTTACCGCCATCCGTGTAATGAGGCCCCTAGTGTCTTATTCACGACTGACCTTCGTTACCTGAATATCTTTGGTAATTATTGGTCCAAACTTTTTGTGGGCGTGGGTAAGAAATGCTATCATGTTGATGTTCAAAAGAGAATTATTCATCAGTAACCTTTGTTATTGTATTAACTTGGACATATGCACAGTGGCAGCTCCCAAAAGGTAAATACTTCCACGTCCTTAATTGTTTCTTTTTTTAATTTTTTTTTAAAAAATGTTATCGTTCCATAGCCAACATTTGACTTTAAACACATTTCACGAACAAACATACATAAAAAAATTAAAATTAAAAATAAAATTACAACCTTAAAAAAAGAATTCTGAACATTCAAATTCCTAAATTATTATCTTTGAATAAACAAGCAATTTCAACACAGACTATAACATTTTAGAAAACAGCACATAGGGGAAGTATTAAAAAAAGAAAAACAGAAAAGGGAGGGTGAGCGAACAGGAGAACACATATTTTTTCCACAAAATAACTCTTTGGTCTCATAGACTAAATTTAAATAAATTACTCATTAGAACACAACATCTAAAAAAATAAAAGACTTAAAAGTGGGAAAAAACGGATCCGTCCCAATCACCCATCACCTCTTCACCTCCTTCTCTCCTCCTTGGACATATGCAGAGTGGCAGCTTCCAAAAGGTAAATACTTCCACGTCCTTAATTATTTCATAGTTTAATTCAAATGTGTTTTCTTCATTTCATGCGCTCCATTCCTAGTTTGTCTTAGCCATTCTCTGTGACTGCTTTTTGAGTGGCTACATGTCATATCTTTGCAATTCCCATAACCTTTCCTGAAACATTTGCAGCAATGCTTTTTATTTTCAGTTTGCCCTGTCCTAAAGATGAGTGGAGGATGGAAGGGAAATGGCTACGAGCAAATCAAAACATACCAACTTAACCATTGGTTTGCAGACTGAAGCAAATCAAAATGCTTTCTTGAAGTGCATTTGAGCTCACTGATATTGCAGTCACTGCTCAAGTGTTTTACATGCTAAAAGTGGTAGGGAAGCCGAGACACATCGAGCTCTCAGATTTCTCGTGTCCATGTGTGAGATTTGAGAAGCCCCCTCAATCGTTTTTTGCTTGGAATTCTGGGACATGTTGTTTCCTAAATTTCAAATGGCAACGAAAAAACTGCAAGTGCCACGAACCAAAGGGAAAAAAAAACAGGTCTGGATGGACCAGCTCTTAGTGTAATAAAACTGCCTCAACCAGGTGTGCCTTCTGGCACATGAATTGTAATGAATATGTGTGTCCTTGTACTGATAACAAGCATTGACAAAGCCAATAGTTGTGGCTCTTGAATAGGCATTAGATAGGCATTTGCCAGGCACTGTTATAATAATTCCAAGCGATAACACTTTTTGCCAGCTATTGCCATTTTACGGCCAGGTAGTACCATCATGGCACTGCCTGGAAAATGTCTTTCCTATGCCTACATAAAAGCCAAAACTGTTTGCTTTGCTTATTTTGTGTATTGCCCGCCTGTGTTGAACACACGTGCCGGCAATGACAATTGACCCAAGTCAAAAGGTGCACGTTTTGCCTCTTAACCACGTCTAAATCAAAAGACAGGTTTCGAACAATTCTAGTCTACACAATGACAGTGCGGCGAGTGAGGTCACGTTTTTCAACCCTGTGCACTATAAACAGAAACACATTAAACATAAAATAAATAAACTTGCTTTGGCTGATAAACAATCCCTCCTTCCCAGGTCACGACTCGAGTCTTAGTTTAGACACTTGCCCAAGGATTGTCCGGCCCAGAATAGATTTCTGGCGGAACTCGCCTTTCCTTCTCTCCTCTAGTTTCCTTTCACGGGCTTCCGACTGCTTCTCGCGCTATTTATCACCTGCAAGGTTATTTCCAGCGCCCGGCCTCCATTTTTAGATGTGCAGTATACAGACACACGTATCGCAAAAACAAGCAAGCCTACATGTCAGTGGCAAAACAATGCTATCCTTGCTATTCTTCGTTTATTGGAATAGCAAAACGACGCAAATACGAATGTCATGCACACACATACAAAATGCATAAGGTTTGAAAATAACGTACTCTGACTGTCGCTATTTGTTGCAAAGTCTGCACATGTTTTGTGGGTTTGTGGAGTTGAAAAAAGCCCTTTTGGAGAGCTGACTCAGCTCAAACTCCTTTAACTAACTTTCCATATGGAAGACGTCTCTGACGCAATCAGTGAACTTGATGGGGATCTCTGTGCAAGTAAATTACTATCCATACCATATTTAGCACCCCCGGCGGGTGCGTCTACCAATAGTTGATCGCTGCATCTCACAATCCAAGCCCAGGTTTGGAGCAACCTGATTGGTAGACGCACCTGCTGGCCATTTTCCCTCCAGATTCTCACATTACGCCTGTGCGAAATCTCACCATTCCGTCACCCAGTGGTCAAAGTGTATAAAAAGAAGAAGTGGAACTATGTTGCCGGCTGGCCTACCCGCTCCCCATAAACCCCTTCACCACACCCCCTCCCACGCATAATACAAACACCCAAACCAATGCGCCTGCTGTTTAAGGAAACATTCAGTGCAAGTTTCAACTGCTTCCTTTACTTTTTATTTTAAAACAAAACAATTATGCAACAGTTTCTTTTTAAAATAAAAGTATAAGAACAGTACAACTTCATTAAAAAAAAGAAGACGAACACCGCTCCCAACCGCTCCCAACCACGTTGACCACTGCCGTCACCCCAATCCCACTTACCTATTTGTGGGTGCCATGCAGCCAGGGTTACCAGATTTAAAAAGGCAAAAACCGGGACAGGGCAACTAACATAAAAGTAGGACTAACTCTTGAAAGTGGGTTTCAAGGCACTACACTTCAGTAGCGGTTGGAGGAGAAGGGGGTTTAAGTGTTACTGATCAAATAAACACATATTATAATTAATTTATCATAAACTAAGACTATCTTAAGTTGTAAAGTGCAGCATTTCTTCCGTGTGAGATTTGTGCATTCATGCCTGTCAGCTATTAAGACCGACTAGCAAAAACTGGGACCACTGCAGTTTCTAATGGAAACATAATATTGAGAAAGGGGGACAGAGCACCAAAAACTGGGACAGTTCCGGCAAAGCCGGGACGTCTGGTCACCCTAAATGCAGTGCTGTGCCTCACCTCCCTGTCCACCCTCGAAACGGAAAATGGGCTCAGCACATATCCCCACCCACCCCATTTCCATGATGGCCATGTTACTTGAGGGGAGAATTGTCAGTAAGAACGTGTTGCGTGCTTGCCGTGACCAGTTGGTCCTGACAAATGTATTGCTGTTAGCACTCCAAGGATTAGCCTCATGATGCTAATTGCAATAAACACCCATTCTGGGGGCTTCACCGGGTGGTAATGGCACCCGGGTGGCCGAGCGTCTGGGCACGAGCGAAATAAATGGTTAGGCTCCCAGAACGGGTGCTTATTGCTTGATTCATGCATTGCGACACAGAGCTGTGGGAACAGAGTGGAAAGTCTGCTTCTAGCGCCCTAGCATCTCTGTTCTGAACATCCATCTTCTTCTCCACCGGCATTGAATTTTCTTGACCGGAGAGAGGCTAGAATATGTATGGATCCTGCTTATTTTTTGCACTGCAAAAACCTGAAGGCATCTATAGGCAATCATGGTCTTGTGCACACCATGCACGTTCATGGAAGGTGACATTACCAACTGGTT
This sequence comes from Ambystoma mexicanum, assembly GCF_040938575.1. NCBI lineage: Eukaryota > Metazoa > Chordata > Amphibia > Caudata > Ambystomatidae > Ambystoma > Ambystoma mexicanum. The sequence continues at coordinate 84,459,515 of NC_090928.1, read as the reverse complement.
ACTGGAAGGGATGCGTAAAGGTATGGAAACCTGGGAGTTGTACAGCCAATTTGGCAAAAGTGATGCCAATACCTATCAACTATATGAAATAATGGTCTGGGGAGAGTGGTGTACTGCTTATCTGATGCATGCACACCACAGGAAAGGACACTTCCATGTTTCATGATAAGTTAATTATAAGCCTTTATATTGCACCAGATTTTGTCATATATTTTATCAAATGCATGTTTTGACCCACAGTGCCACATTTTCAAGGCTATAAACATTCATGTGTTCTTATTAAAGGCATACATCCAGCATTATAACTGGCAGATATCAGTTTGGTCTCCCGAATAGGTGCATTAGTGCGCCTGACCCGTGCAAAGTAAACCAGCAACTCACCTCTATCTCCTGTAGGCATAGTTTATTACGCTGGCATTTCCTTTGCCCTACAGAATGGCATCTAGCATTAATACCTTTATTTGCCTCTCCTTATATAAATCTCAGACAGATTTTAGACTTTCCCTGGTTTCCTCCAGCAATTGCTCAATATGATTTCAGATGGCCCTCTCCCATTTACATTGTGCATCTCCTTGTAAACCCATGATCACACTCCAAATTATCAAAATTAGGATGTGCCAGCTTACTGACTCTTGATTTGGATTGGACCTATATTGGGACTCCCGTTGCAATGATTGTTTCCAGAAGTTACAAGGCATCATCCCTGTGAATGTATGACTCCATCCATCTGGTTTAGCATTTTCAGTTTCAAATATGCAGTGAAAAATTACAACATGGCAACATAACTTTAATTTACAGATAAACATCCTACAATATATATTTTAGGCTTTGTCTGATCCTGCTGGACTTAACAAAATGAGTCCCCTGACGGCACAAGGTTGCAGGTTTGAATGACAGATTTTTCGTGAGTTCCTCAGAAATGATAAAGCTTGGTGTCACAAAATTGTGCATAAAGTTAAATAATTCAGTAAGCTACTATCTCCCAAAAACTCTGCTTTGTGACATTTTATGGGAAGTCATAATCACATTTCAGGTTGCAGCTCTTGTTCCTAAGGAGAGTTGTTACTCCAGATAGGTCTGATCATAAGCTATTTAATGATACTCGAACCATTATTGTACGACTTATGGTTCCTGAGAAAATGAACACAATATGATTGTCTATCTAAACCTATGGCAATCTCTGATATGCATAATATTATCCACAGAATAATACAACAAACTTCCCAAGTGATTTGGCGATATACTTCCTTTGTTGACACACTTGTAATAAAAGTCCTTTGCAGTCTTTCTCCCAGAGCTAATGGATCATATGTTGCTTATCTTTAAGAACAGAAGGGATGGCTCCACCCCAATGCTCATGGGGAAATCCATCACGGGCAGGTCGTCTATCATTGTTTCAGAGCAGAGATCACAATTTGGATTTTATTTTCAAGGATTATTCAGAGTTTAACCCATTAAGAGCTGCCTTTTATTTTAACAGGGCCATCTGTTGACCTCACCAACCCTTTAGTCCACATACTACACCCATTTTCTTGGCTCTGTGACCTTCAAAAGGTGTTTTAGATAGATAGTAGAGCAGACCTTTAGCCTGGCCTCTGATGGTGGGGTGTATTTGAGGGATGTGAGCAGTGCCTGGGCCATGTACATTTCATGGGAAATGTCATTCTGGGCTAGCACAGATTTTCTTCATGCACAGAACACTGGTGTTTTTGATTGTTGCAATTCCTTTTACACATGAGCCTGCTTTAATATCTTGAATCATGCCATGAATGTTCATCTTTACATCCTGATATATATTCACATTACTCTGGCAATGGAGATTCGATTTCCATTTGTTCATTATTCTAAGCTGCAAAATGCATACTTTGCCAGGGTTGTTCTTTCTGCTTTTGTCAAAGGTACACTTTAGGCATCAGTCACATTTAATGAAAAGTAGACCTTAGGTTTTGGGCCTAATCATACCAGCCCAAGGCCAATGTAATTGTTTTTCTTCTTCTGACAACATTGTTGTGCTATTTGGCAGTGTTAAATTGTACATGCTGGCCTTTTCTCTGTCAGTCCACAGTGTGTGTTTCGTGTTCTGCACTTTTAGGCCTCAGTCAGCCAAATGCAGTTTCCTTTTGTCTCGGTGGTAAAACCACCCCACAATATTTGTGAATACCCCCTTTGATTTTAGCCTTGGCTGGTATCTGTCATGTTCCTCCACCCTTAACACACACTTCGTTGCTCCTGCAGCTCTTCAGTTTGAGGCAAAACAAAAACCCTCAATGATCAAATGAAATAAACTGATCCTTTTTTGCACGTCACACACAGAAAATGCAAATTGTCATTATGATATGTGGTTAAAAGTTCCAAATATTCGGCCAATATCTTTTTGGGGTATTGCGATATGATAACAATGGGCAAACTAATGATCATTCACATTACTATATGCAAGTAAAGTGCCCATGTGCAAACATTTGAAAAAACAGCTCCAAATGGTTGGTTCTGTCATCAAAGCAAATATGATGTACAAACATCTACAAAACCTGTGTTTTGTACTGCAACTGTGCCTATTCTGGAGACCAATTTCTGACCCGACTACCTGCAACTCGTAAAACTGCATGTATTCCAACAATCAGAAAGTTTTCCTGTTGTTCCAAAGAATCTGATAACCAAGACCTTGGATCTGCCTGTCAACTGCTTTTCTTGCCTGCCCTCATTTGCTGCTCCACTCTTCCAAAGTGATGCTTCTGCCGTGCATCTGCTGCTAATCTTTCGTATCTGTGTTGCTGACCACGGACGTTGACAGCTCCAAACTACTGTTAGATGCAAGGCATACCTGTGGCTGACTCCTGGACCACCAACCTCATCAGATCAGTTTTACACTATATAAAGAATCTTCCTTGGGGACTTTAGCTTACCAGGAGTATGCACCACTAAAAACACTAGTGACATTCTCCTTAACATTACAATATCAATGGACATGAAACAGCTTGTACCGAACTCTACTCACATGAGGGGCATTGCACTGAACCTCGTCTTCTCTGCCTCTCCCCATGTCGATTTGGCTCAATCCTATCCACAAGACTGAATAGACTTTGTCATCATTCGCATCCAGCTCACCCACGCCATCCGGTCTAACAAGGGACAGGGCACACCAATTACATTTCCTCAACGCTCCTTCAAACACTTTCCCATGGCCTTGGTTACCCCAATCGACTCTTGACACCCTATCAACCTTTAAAATCACCCTAGTGAAACTGGTAGAGTTGCATGTCCTCATGAAGCAAGGTCGCACCGGTACTAAATCCTCCTCCCCATGGCATGCTCAGAAACTGACAACAAAGGTGTCACCCAAGCACAATAAAAACACAACTAAGAGTACCTCCTCTCCTTTAAGACCCTTTGCAACATGAACTGTGCACTCATCACTAACAGCAAATTTGCACATTACTCAACGTCCATCACAGCCACAGCAGCTGACTGTTTAGAAAAGGAAGAGAGACAGGCCAATAGAACGGATGGAAGAGTCAAGGCACTTGTTTTTGAGACTAGGGAGAAGAGAAGCATGCTTCGAAGAAAGGTCACAGATGGTGAAGGCGAAGAACGGGAACTACTGAATGACTAGGTGGTGAAGGAGGATGGTGGGGATCAGGGACTGATTGTATCTCAATAAGAGGACCATGTGCTCAGTCTTTGCTAGCCGCTGAGCTCTGGAAAGCCCCTTCTCTTTCTTTGCCTCCAGCACCGACCCTTGCATTCCTTGCTAAAAACTCATGTGCTCTCTCCTCCACTCGTGATGGCTGGTGCTTGTGGTTGCTACTTCCACTCAATTTGGTATAACAATTACTTTGGCAAAATAAACAAATCCCGGTGGTGCTGTGATTTTCATATTCTTTGTTACTAAATCCCTGCTCCCTATAGGCATGTCAATTTCATCTGCACGTTTGCACTGCTGAAAAAAATCCACATTTGGTCACGTGCATTTCCAAATGTCTTGTGCATCTACCACACTGTTGTTTGTGGCAGGAGTAGCATTGTGTAAAGGGTTTCATATCTTGCTTTTTCGGGGCAAGTTGTATGCTGCCAGATATGCCCTAAGGCGCTATAATTATTATGTTACTCCAATGACAGTGAATATGGGCACCTCAGCTAGAGAAAGAGATCCATGAAAGTACCACTTTCATCGGGAGCCTTTTATTTCGAAGTCACCATATAAAATAGTGTTTTTAGATGACGCGTCATGCCAAGTCCAGCGGCTCCAGCCTCTTAACACAAGCCTGCATTTTGAACCCATTTTGCTTGGCATTGCCTTGCGACGACTGACCTTTCCTCACGGCAAAATGGTCTTAAGCAAAAAGGTTTTTTCCTCAATACTGCCATTGACCAATGTAAACCTTGAGATGCAGTGTGCGCCCCCACCAGTAGCCAAGTTGCTTCCAGGGTCAGATTGGCCTATAGGTCAATGCCTGAAGTGGGCACGTTTTTTTCATCAAAGTGGCTAGTTTGCAACTATGGGGCACTTTCAAAATGGTGCCGGGGCCAATTTTATGGCCCAATCCGACCCTGGTTGCTTCCCATGTTTTAGGCACAAGATCGCCGTTTTGAGATGGTCTATCCTCAGCGGGCTGGTTCACAGGGCTACAAATAACCAATGCCCTCATAACGCGTGGTGGTGGTCCAAAGATTCTCATGAGAAACCATACAGGATAGTTTTCTCCGTGTCAGAGACAAGTGTGTGCAAACCCAAGGCCCGGGACGGTTTAAAAATACTACGCATGCCGATGAATTCCCAGGACACACATACTTCACAGGTCTGACAGTAGCAGGAAATAGTCTAACAAAAAAATGCAAACTGTGGCTGAAGACAGGGGAGGTCTGGTAATGGAGGAACTACTATACTACATTTGGGTCCGGCAAGTTACACGACGGCTTCTGGAGTGGCATCACGCTCATCCCCTGTTCCTGAGCAGTCGCCGGCGCTGTCTATTTTCTACCACAGGAACAGGACAGGAAGGAAGAGCGTGTTTCCTGTAAACAGACAGGCGGGAGCAAAATTGCAGCTGTTGGTGTTTTGACAACACAAGCTGCACTGCGTCCTCACAAGAACTCGCTCCTGACAAACATGGGGTCTGCGGAATCTGATGGGGCTCCTCCCACGCGGGACGGGTGCCATGCCAGAGACTTCATGTATATTATTCGCATTAGGAAATAGATGTGTAATTGTTAGGGATGGAATGCCATGCTCCTCCTGTGAAAGGCATCCTATGTTTTGATAGACAGTCTCAAATGGGAGTTTCTCGCCTCATCGCGTATAGCAGGAAGCACTTTTTTTCAAGCACCCAAGCTAGGGTGGGCAACTTTGACTTGGTTTTGCAGGACACTTTATGTTGCGAGCCATGTCAGAAGCAATCTGTCATGTGCCTGGTTTCATTTGACATTATTTGGACCCCTCTTTTCCCCTGTTTTCCTTTTTAGGTAATTTTAGTGGCTAATGGCGTTTTAACACGTATAGCGCACAAAAAATAACACAATTGTGGGGCTGTTTTGAGTGTATGTTACCAGCCTGTTAGATTTCTCTCCAGGGATGCTCCTGGGATTTTCGAGGCCCTTTGTGGCGAAAGACACAGAAACATCCTTATTTGTATAGGTATTGATCAGGGATGTCATTTGGGGGTGGCCAGGGGTCGCAGTTGCGACCCCTGTGGTCTCCCTTGCTACCCCTAGAAAAAAAAATTGTTTTACTTTTTTTTAAAATTCTTTTTTATTTTAAATGTAATGGGCTGTGGCCGGTTTCATGTGGCTCTTTATTTTTGGAGTGGCTGACTTTCATGTGCAGGCCTCTTAAAAAAAACAGGGTTCCACAGGTGTATCACTTTGAGCAGTGACACTAAACAAGAAAGAATAGGAATAACACCTAATTTGTCTTTCTGGAATTCTATCAAATGATTGCTAGACTCATAAAGGTTTATTTCCAGGCACTTCAGGTGGTGAGTCACTGATTTAGCCTGTTCTAAAGTACCTCAACTCAGCCTTTCACCCTTCTGAGGTAGATAAATAAGTACCAACACAGGTTGGCTGATATTGTATGTACATTTGATCTATGTAAAGCGCTTAAGCATAAGTGCTGTATAATAAAATATCATTATCATTTGGCCTTGGACAATTGCATTCTCATTAATTTGGTAATATGATCCTATAAGCACTGATATTATACATATGGTGATCCATTGTTGTAGAAAATGAATAACATTATAGTGATATTGCAACCATATTTTTTGTAGTATACTTAAGGACAATATGTGATCTCCCTTCCTGTTTTGTCACGGAGTGAAAGGTTGTGTTCCATCACTTCCCATAATGCCACTTCGAGGTGGGGGGGGTGTCAAATGACATCACTTCCTGTGATGTCATCAGAGGGCAAAGGTCATGTGATGTCACTTCCGCTACCCCTGGCATTTTGGTGAAATCACAAACCTGGTATTGATATCATCAGAAGGGCCATCACAGAAAAACACATTACAAAAGAGTCATCAGTATTTTTAGTCAAGGGCCTGACGGGAAGTCACATTTCAAAAAGTTGCTGTAAGTCAAAAGACAACTTTGTGGTGTGAAATATATGGATTGTCAGCAATTGAGATCAACTCTAGCTCAAAAAACCACAAGTGAGGCTTCTTTAAAGCTCAAGTCGTGAACTGAACGGGTATCAAATGGCAGATACCATGCCGTGTAGGTCATTTTCTTTCTGAGCCGGACCCGTGAAAAACTGGTGGTGGTAAATGTGTTTACCTCGGGTTTCACTGATCCGCCACATTTGGTGAATTTGTTCAGAAGAGTTGGGGAACTGGGTAGACTATGTCCGCCCCGTTTCCTACTCAATCTTGCAGCATATTTTTCATTCTAACTGTAATGCAATGGATTTCTATGAAATTTGCTGGAAATTACCACCTGCTAGCAAAAGGCGGACTCTATAAGAATCCATTGTAAATGCCTCCCATAATTGTCAATTGCGTGATGCATTTGCTCTTTTTACCTAACAGTGGGAAAAGTGAAGAGTGAAAGAGATTTCTACTTTTTCACTCTTTACTTTTCCATTATGGGGTGGAAATTAGGAAATGTACACGGAGGAGACATAATGCACAAATGTGCAAATGGAGCCTGTCCCCTCAGAGCAATTTACGAAGGCAATCCAAATGACCCAGAACGACATTCAATGCATTGCATAGGATCCCACTCTTTGGCTAAGTTGTGAAACAGGAATTTGAGACCAGTCTGCAATGTAAGAACTAGGGACATCCTAAATCCATGCATCCGGCATCAGTTTCAGTACAATTGCATTAGGATTTGGGTTTCATGAGCTTTAAAAATACTTTCTTTTAAATGAGATGTCTTAAAATTGCACAAATGACGTGATAAAGTAACCGGAACATATATAACATTGTTACATCAACATGTCGAGGTAAAACATTGTATCCATCCTAATGGATGATTACAGTAACAGCATGAAAAGTAATCTGAGAATAAACATCTCTTATTTGAGTTTTAAAAAGCAGTCATTATTTCACAAAAGAGGCAGCATCATGTACCCTATTCACTTCTTATCAATCACTATTTGCATCTTTTGAGAAACAACTGTGCCTTCTCATTGGCTTAATGACTACCGTGCATGCCCAGCAACCCCTACTGGTTCCCGTTATAATGCTCTGCTGCTTCAAAGCATGTGGTAAGAAGCCACTTTTCAGATGGCTGGGCGAGCCACTGTGCTGCCTTGTGCTTGAACTATCTCGCGAAAAAGAGCTGCAGATTGGAAAGCTTTGACCATGTGGAACACAAGCAGTTAAGCACAGTTGTGGCATTCCCTCATGCCGGACAGGATGTGCGTGGAACGTGAGACAAGGTCCACCAAAATTGGTACAGTCCCACAAAAGAGAGGACCGTTTGCCACCCTCATCCAAACACCCCAAGCTGGGTCATTCACAGTGGTCCATCAATGTGTCTGATTTCCTGCTCCACTGTACACTATTCCTGGTGATCATACTCTCCCTTTGGTAAGAGGAGGGTGGGCAAGGCATTAGGGCATCATTATCAGATGTCCAGTCCAAAGACTCACTGATTGTTCTATAATATAAATTTCTAATCATTGAACGTACATTTATTTACTGTATGTTATAATGAAACTTTAAGCAAACAAAAGATACCACAACTGAATGTCAGGAATTAACCTGGCTAGAGCCAGATATTGTGTAACTAGCCTAGAAGAAGCAATTGTTTGTCGAAACAAGAGGCAGATGCACCAAGGGGTTATTGCCTGTTTCTTACTGCGTAGTATGCAATGCCTGATTATGATTCCACAAGAGGTCCTTTTGTGGAGCAGAGGCAGTTCTCTGGTAGAAGATTGTATTCCAGGTATTCCGATACGTGAGGATTCAGTGAAGAGATCCAATGCAAGCAGTTCCGTACACCTGCGCGGTAATGCATTAGGTAATGCATTAGGAGGAGTATGTTGCAGGTGAGCGGAGCAAGGAACAGTAAATAAGTACAAGCAGGATGAAAAGGGCCACAGGGGAGTGAAGAAAAAGGAGAGGGAGAGCAAACAGAAAGTCTTGTGCTGGAAACAGGCAAGGTGGGCAGAGAGCCCGATGAGAAAAGGAACACTGGAGCTGGGAAGCGGCCAGGTAAGAAAGAGGAGCGAAGCAGCCCCGAGAAGATAGAAAGAGTCAGAAAGGGAGCCAAAAAGCAGCGGGCCCAAGAGGCCTGGGGTCAAAGAGAACGAGAACAGAGGGCATAGCAAAGCCAAGAGAAATTACTTGGAGCACGGCAACACAGGAGAGGGTTCCAGGGCAGTTGCAACGCGAGTTGCTGTGGGAGAATGCTGTCGTGTTGAGAGCGGTGGCCATCTTGAAAACAACTAGACCGCTCTTGCTGATGGTGGGAAATACGTGGTGGCACAATCTAATGGCGGGCTTGTCTCCACCTGTCCCATAAGTGCCGATAGAGCGGGCATATGACAGTGAGCATGAAGTTAAAAGATTACCTATGCATTATTCAGCTAAGGCAGCAGAACTTGTTGCTCTCATTGAGGCATTGAGAGCCTCTCAGGGGGCAGTGTGTCACCATATACTCAGACTCGGCATATGTCACTACAACAGTGCATGCGGGTCTGTCTCGTTGGAAGAGGAGAGGGTTTTGGAGGGCATACGACTCTACAGTGCAGCATGCTAGGTTGTTGGAAGAACTGATTGAAGCCTTATCATGGCCCTCTGCTGTGGCAGTGGTCAAATGTGCTGCCCATACTAACGCCACGGATTAAATCTCTAAGGGCAATGCAGCTGCAGACCATGCAGCCAAGTTGGCAGCCTATCTCCCAGATACAATGTTAACAGATAGTGTAGTGACCACCCCTGTAGAAAGCGAGACCACAGTTCCATACCCAGCATTGGCTATATCACAGATTATAGAGTTGCAAGGGAAAGCGCCTGAGGAGGAAAAGGAGCTATAGTTACGGAGGGGATGCCAACAGTCTCCCACTGATCTATTGTGGAGGCAGGAGAGTTCTGGGAAGGTGGTGATGCCCCAAGGATTACTCTTTGTGGCATTTGAGCAACTACATTTCCCCTCCCACAGCTCCAAACAACATATTGTGGCAGATATTCAGGAGGACTGGTTTGTGCCAAACCTCCAGGAGAGCATTTAAAAAAAAAGCAATGCATTGTCTGACATGCTAAAGTTTCAGCACAGGTATGACATTAAGGACATTAAGAGGTGTATTACCTCACCCTATAAGGCCATTCCGTGAACTGAATATTGATTATGCAGATATGGGGGAACGATGCAATGGATATAGGTACTTTATTGTGGTGGTTTGCCCCTTTTCAAGGTGGGTGGAGGAAGGACCATGTGCACATCCAGATGTGAAGGGTGCAGCATCGTTCCTAGTCAGAGAGGTGTTCCCATTATGGGGCGTGTGCAAAGTATTAAGACCAGATAGTGGCACACATTTCTTTAATGCACTATTTCAGCATGTCGCAGTGTTATTGGGCATAAACACTGAATGTGCTCAATTTACCACCCTCAGGTTAATGGCATTGTAGAGAGGATCACTGGGCTTTTGAAGAGTAAACTATCAAAATTGCGTTCCATGCTGAAGAAAAACTGGGTGCACTGTTTGCCCTTGGCCCTCTTCAATTTACGTTCACAGCCTAGTAAGGAACACCATTTGACACCACATGAAATAGTCACAGGCAGGCATATACAAACCCCCATAAGCCCTGTAAAGAAAGCGTCAGATGCACATCAAGCAGCAACAGTACTAGCAGAAGAATTTCGGGAATATTTAAAAGCAATAACACGTGCCATCAGATATATTTCTCAACATATTGCGCCACCCAGGAGCGAAGGACATGACACACCGGAAGGGACAGCAACTGCAAACATATCTGCCACAACTGGACCATTATTACCTGGGGAGCTGAGCTACATAAAAAACGTTGTGCGTCGATGGAACAATCCCAGGTTTCAAAGTCCTTATGAGGTGGTGTTCTGTACTCCTCTCGCTATCCACGTAAAGGAGTTAATATATTGGGTGCATCTCTCAGATGTCGGAAGAGCACCTGAGACAAATAAAAGCTCAACCAGCAGAGTAAGGACATAGCCAAAGAAGAACAAAGTTTAAGTAAAGATCCATGTCAGTGTGGTGTGCAGTGGCACATGCCTTATCTTTCTTTTTTCTTTCTTTTTTCATTTTTTTCATTTTTTATTGTTCTTTTATTTGTGATCTTTTTCCAAAATTTCAATTTTCCAAATTTCGAAGGTCCAGAACCCAGTGCCCCTGATGGGAAAAGGGTCTCTCTCTCTCTCCCCCTCTCATGTCCCCTCCCTCTCCCTTCCTTTCCCCATCTCTCTTCCCCTATCTCCTCTCTCTCCCACTCTCTCTTTCTCTCTCTCTCTCTCTCTCTTTATTTCTTTCTTTTCTTAATCGCTCTTTCTCTCTCTCTCTCTCTCTCTCTCTCTCTCTCTCTTTCTCTCTCTCTCTCTCTTTCTTTCTCTCTTTGTTGATAACCTCTTTTCTCCAGGGATAAGCAAGGATGCCTGACTGACGTGTTCAAACCTCTCTGGTATGTAGGGATAAGGTTAAAATGAATTTAATTTGTTCTAGGAATTATGCATTATGTTTTTCTAGTATTATATTGTTTTGTATGACACTGGTCATAGTTGTTGGAGTGTATGAAGGTATGTCTGTTGTATGGGGTGGCCATATAAAGGGGGGGTGGACAGTTAGAAAATAATACTAGTAAGAATATGTCTACGATGAAAAAGAATCAAAATATTTCTCACTTTTTGCCGGCCACCCCTACAGGTTTTCTTAGATGAATAAACCAGTAAGTACAAACGACGTGGGATTTATATAAGGGGTCGGGCTTTGACACCATTTCTGACATTGAGTACTCAGAATCCTCCAACAGCTGGTACTCCAATATGCATACAGCAGGATGGAATGTGATCAATGAAAGCTGTTACATGTGTGCACTTATCCCTTATGCATCAGCTGCTCCTAAGGTTTTAGTTCCACATCCAGTCCCAATTACAGAGGCACAATGCCTGGTACATCTTGCACTATGTAAGATAAAGGACACATTCCAAGCACACAGTGTGCAGTTGAGGAGCATTGATCTAGACCCAGCGCTATGCAATGGCAATACAAAATACAGCAAGTGTCTACAAGTACCATATTTTTCCTTGAGAGGCTACTCACAGGTCAGCGACAAATGGCAGGGCATCACAGGGACATGCCCGGCAGATGGACTGATCGAGTACAGCAAAGAAACAATAGCCCAAGTAGAGACTATGTGTGCACAAATATGGTCCCAATACATCATAAGGTTGACATGGATTGCAACAATGGATTAGCGTACATAGAGACATGGACTATAAACTTTGTTATAGCAATGAAGTAACAGTTCCTGTTGGCGCAAACACACAGTGCAACCACACTCTTATGATCCCTGATATGATGAAAGGCATGACAGCGGTGATGGATTACTACTGGGTTTGTGGCCGACAAGCGTACTTGCACCTCCCACCCTCCTGGAGGGGCAAGTGTTCATTGGTCACCCTGCACTCAGTGCTACTAGTAATGCCGGAAGAACACCTAAAGGGAGATGAAATGCCGGTCAATGTGCAAACAGCCACTCCAGCGCCTAAAGAAGCTGAAATAAACTTGCAGATCACACAAGAATTTGGTATGCTGTCAGAAAAAGGATGATGTCAACAGCGGGGAAGAATAAGAGCTCAAACTATGCCTCAAAGGACTCTTCCGCACTGCTCAGAGGAATACCTGATGAGTATCAACTTTAAGCTCAGCATAGACTTTCTTTTCATCTTTTTTGGCTCCTGGGGTACAAGCAGCTGCTAATGCCAAGTGGATGCAGATAGTCCGATGGGAGCTAGTCCAGCTGGACAATGACACAGAGAATGGGTTCAACACTATCAAAGTAGAGCTCCTTGCATTGAGACCCATGATGATGCAGAACCGCTGCATGCTGGATTTTCTAAGAGGAGTGTGTAAAAGTTGGGAAGCAGCTGCTGCACTTTTGCACCCCCAGAGGATGCTGAGAATTAGTCACTATCCCACGTCATCACGGCAGTGCACAATCTAGGCGTTCAAATGAAGAAAGAAGGTGGCATTCAGAACACGGATTGGCTATCGCTTGACTTTGATTGAATCCCATCATGGCTGGGAGCAGCAGTAAAAATACTGGTGCCTGTTTTTGTATTATTTTTGGTCCTCTTCTGCACGTACCAATTGGGTTTTCAATGTTATGTCAATATAGTTCCTAATAGTACAAAGGTGATGGTATCAATTGAGGATCTAAAACACCTTGCCATACAATTAACAGCAAAACTCAAACTGATATTCCCGGCGTTGTAGATTTGCCGGGTGGGGATGAGTTTGTTACTGTAGATGTAATGAAAGGGGTAATTTTGGGAAGGAACTAGGGCCCTCCCGCACCCCCAACCGCTTTAGAATTAGAATTAGGCAAGACTTCTTTTCACTTCTTTTAGGTGCTATAATGGAAGGAGTAGGGGCACTGGGAAGGCTTTTTCATGCAAATATAATCACAAAAGGTAGTTATTGTTTAAAATATAAAGCAGAATTAAGTATTAGATGGATAGATTTGTAATGTCAAATCCTATGCATTTGTAAAATCATAGTACAGTATGAGTCAAAAACTCTCCTCCCTTCCCAGAAAGAATGCAGCCTGTGCTAAAATTGGACTACAGGCTTCACAGTGTTCACAGCACACGAAGAACATCACCAGCTGTCTGCTGTCTGTCAAGAGCCCATGCAGGCTAAAATGGGATTTACATGCTCATGCACAAATTGCAGAATTATGAAAATAAGGTTTAAAAGGAGATTATAGGACCAGATAAAAACATGAGTAGAATGATTGAAATAGGGATAGAATTAATACAAATTGTGTATAAAAAATTGTTTAGTTTTTCCTGGGGCTTGGCCTCAAGGTTTGAAAAAGTCTGCAGGACTGCAGTGTGTTTCTATGGAAAATAGCAATATGTAGAGTAGCATGTCCTGAGAAAATTCGCTGACACTGAATAAGGAAGACTTTGGAGCATCCCTGGTATGGAAGCAGGACGGTTTGTGATGGAAGCATGGCCTGTATCCAGTGTCACACCTGCAGCAAGCCAGGGGTATATAAACCCCTGTCTGGCATCATTGTGGCAGCAGAAAGGAACGGATGAGGGACAGAAGAAGATCATTCAGGGAGCAGAGTTCTTTGCTACCATCCTCATGTTCTGTAAGACTACATTTGTTATCCTTACAAGATAGGCTCTTAGCCTTACTTCCCTAGAAGGGTGTATTTATTCAGGAGAAAGAGTAATCAGGGACACATTTATAATTAGGGACACCCTTACAATTAGGAACACCCTTACACTCGCTAGGATATTGGGTTCCAAATGTATTTGTGAGCCAGCCCTCCCGTGTGGTATATGAGATGTTGGAGATTGGGGTATTGATAGCTACAATTGGATTGTTCTACTGGACAGGTTGCTCGTCTTGGTGCTGTATCACATCAGTATCCATATTAGTCTTACTGTGAGTAGTGGCCTGGGGTTGACTCACCTTGTCAGGTTTGTGGGAAACAGCCCTGTCTTTCAAAGGCAACGTACCAGCTATATTTATTTTCTTTGGGCAGTCTGGGGGTAGTTGGAAACACCCTTTTGAACTTGGTTGGCCACTAAAGATATCCCCCATAGGACCCCCTCCACCTCTAAGCCCAGAAATCATACAAGTTCTCTTGTGGCTGTGCAAGGGTGGCAAGAGTGGTCAATCCCCACCCTTTAACCGCAGAGAATTGCAACTTATGGGGGAGACTAGTCTGTCATCTGCCACCACCGATATTGGTCATAGATCTGTCCCATGGCTGTTTAACTCTGGTGTTGGTTCAAAAATGGCTGCATTGGTGAAATCTGGGTATGCAACAGGAGGATTCAGAGGTGGAGGGAAGTCAGCCACAGTAGACATCAAAAAGCAATTTTTCATGCCAATGTCTTTCTCTGTAGCTTTCATTACATTATTTCCATTGTTATAGTGAAGGTAGATAGAAGGTTCCAGGGGGATCCGCAAGTCTTTGTGAGTGATTAATTCATCTTGGTTTATAGCTGAGGGAGTTTGTTCAAAACATGTGCTAGTCAGAACCCCAGACAAGCCCTCCAGGTTGTAATATGTAATCCTCTGTGTTTAACTCCCTGTTCATGTATTACCCCCCAAAGCTTCTTGGTTGAGCCCCAAGAATTGGTGGATTTCATTTATCAGGTAATAAGCTTCTCCTGTATGTTTAATAGGGCAACAGGCTTTTTGTGCGGGGAAATGTCAATGTCAGAGGCACTCTCCCCACCATAGCGAGGGGGGGCAAGCTCCCAGTTTTTGCCTCACTGTTAGAATCTTGCACTTGGCCTCAACATAAAGGATGCATAACTGACTTTGTGAAATAAATCTATTAAAGATGAAGGAAAAAGGCAGATGAGAGACCCCAAAACCTCTGCAGGAATGTACAGTCATATAACCTGTGCAATAAAGTCAAGGCATAGCAACAATCACTGCCCTTCCCAGCTCTGCTTTCTTACTTGCACCTCGTGGAACTCTTCCAGTGATAATCCTCCGCTGCAATATGGGCAAAATCCCAAAATCAGAAATCCAAATCTTATGCCTAGAGTATGGGCGTCCCTCACCCAGCTCTCACGTAACAAACCAGCGGGAGCGCAATGCCCCGTGATGTTGCTGCCCTGCGGGTTTAGGCCCTGGTGAGTCTTGCAGCTGGAGAGATGGTGTGCAGGTGTGGCCTTGTGCTCCAGCGCTCGAGAGGAGGACGGCCTCCTAACACAAGTCTGGATCCTGGGTGGGAGCACAACACCCTGCACCCTTACTTCCCTGCAGCCATTGCCCCGTCACGCCTTGCAGCAGGAGTAATGGTTTTGGGGCGTGGCCTAGTGCTCTCATGCTTAGGAGGATGGTGGCCCTCCTGGGAGAAGTCTGGATCTTGGGCAGGAGCGCAACACCACATGCCCCTTGCTTCCCCGCAGGAGTTATGGTGTTGGGGGTGTGACCTGGTGCTGCAGGGCTTGAGAGGATGGTGACCCTCCTGGGACTAGTCTGCAACCTGGGTGGGAGTTCAACATTCTGCGCCCTTGCTACCCCACAGACTAAACATCCTTGACTCATGTGGTGTCAGTTGTGGGATAGACCAGGTCCCGAAACAGAGATTCCCTACGCCTATCCAAGAGGAAACACCACTGCTGTGAAGATGTGCAAGATAACACGCCTTACCGGAACTGCAAGACTACCCACCCGCACATCATCGTCAGCTGCCTGTTATGACTTATATGGTAATGAGGACATTTGAAGATCTAAGTTTCTGAAGAAATATATGGGAGGATTACACAGAGATCTGTTTTGTGACTCCAGATTTCTTTGGATTTAGGGACTTTGTTGGAGGCCACAACAGAAGACTCTGCAGGACCAAGGGGAAACAGCCCAGCAGAACACTGATGCAATGCTGGTGGCACCCTTTGCAGCGGGTGCTGCAAATCAGCACTACACCAGTGGAGGACGCCGAAGAGGGAAGTGTGGCACCAAAGGGGTACCGTGCTAATCCGCAACACATGTTAGAACTATAAATAATCCACAACACTGGCCAGGGAGCACAGCATTAGCTGACAGTGTTAGCTGGAGCCCTCAAAGGGAAGCGCCACCACTAACCCACCACGGATTATATTTTATTAATGAAAAAAGGCCCCATGAGGCTCCAATCCACTATGCCACCAGGGATTTAGGTTAAACATTTTATTTTAAAGCCTACAGGCTTAAGAAGGAGTCTAGCGACCCGGGACCTCAGCAGGGTCCAAGTTCCAGGAGGGGTGGGGGCTTAGGATCCCTTTTAAGCCCTCCCAAGTCCATCCCCTGTCACACCCCCTGAAGCCAGGTAAGCTTTTAGTTAAGGTAAGTGGCCAATCCTGGGAGGGGGTGGGGTATTTATGGAAGTGTGTGTCAGTGTGTACGTGTGGGTTAGTTGGGTGAGAACAGGAGGAAGTGGAGGACATCCAAGAGGCTAGTGATGGCGAGAGTGGTTTGGATTGAGGAGGATATTGTTAAGGAGGGTGTCTAGGGACTGCTTGTGTGAGAGAGAGAGGAGTGTGAGTAGAATAAGTGGAGTAGGAGTAGGAGTAGTGGAGTGGGGTAGTTGTAGTGACAGAGGTAGTAGCGGTTAGGAGTAGAGGTGGTAGGTGGTGGGAGTAGCCAGCGTAGGACATTACTGCTAGAGTGGGAGTTAGTAGTAGAAGGGTGAGCAGGGCACCATATCCATGGGTGAGCAGGGCACCAGATTCCTGGAAGTCCCTCAGGGTTGAACAGGAGCCAGTAGAAGGTGAGCAGGGCACCATATCCTTTGGGGTTTGTAACAGTGAGAGTGGTGTGCAGGGCACCACATTACTTCGAGTGACCTGGAAGGTAGTAGAGAGAGGTAGTGGTAGTAGCAGAAAGGGAACAATAGTCGTGGTAGTAACGGGAAGAATGACAGTGAGTGGGAGAATAGGATCCGCTATTGGTATAGAGTTCAACAGGATTTAGAGGAACAGTAAGAGGCAGGGAAGTAGAGTGAGAGGAAGGAGGGAAAGGCAATAACACAAGGATAATTGGGAGTAGAAGTGCTAAAAAAGAATAGAAGTGAAAAAATAATTAAGATCAGAGGGTGGAGGTAGGATGGTGGAGTGAGAGTATGGAGGGACAGTTACGTCGTGGGAGAAGAACAGCGTAAAGGCTCAGTACAGTAACGGGTCACATGTGAGAGGCTCTGAAAGGTCTAAGAGTGATGCTGGGTGAAAAAAGGCACTATTCCCCATTTTCCCAGGAACTAACCAACGATAAGAGAGGGAGTGTTAGATGTTGTCTATGGAGTCCGGTAGCCAATGGCTTAGGGAGATTACTGTTAGTGGTAGTAAGATGAGAGACAGCTAGGGGTTATGGATCCATAGTTGCTAACAGCCCCATAGGGATGTCTTGGGTGGGAGGTGGGACCCAAGCACGGGGAAGTTGAGAGAGAGAAGGGACGGCCCTAGAGCCAACTATTTCCCAGTCCTTTATACCCCAGAAACAGCAATTCTGAACATTTATTTTAATAAGCATCCTTGGATTTTAGTCAAAGAGTCAGTGTGGTTATTCCCATCACAGCAAATTATCCACACTCAGAATGAATGTACTGCTTGTAAACAAAATGTACACAAACATGTAATGTAGAGTATGTACATTGCACATGCTCAGAGTGATTGAACAATTTCTATCCAAAATGTGCACAGAATGTAAAGGATGTGGATTACGCACCCTCAGAATGAACGTACAGCTTGTATACAAAAAGTACACAAACATGTAGAGTATGTACATTAGGCACCATCAGAATTAATGTGCAGATAATATTTAAAACGTACACTGACATGTAGAGTATGTATATTAAACATACTCAGAATTAATTTACAGCTTCTATATTAAATGTGGTTGGGTGTGCAGAGTATGTAGTGATCTCAGAATAAATGTATAGCTTCTACGCAATATGTATATGAACATGTAGAGTATGTACATTACACACACTCAGAATGAATGTACAGCATTTATACAAAATGTACACAGATATGGGGTTTATGTACATTACAAATCAAAAACAATCACATAACAGTAAACATTTGAATTATTTGAAAAATAGTTACTCTTAAACAAACAAAAACATAAAGTCAACAAACATTAACAATGATAATGTTAAGGTAGCAACATAATAAACTTGATAGATTAATTTAAAAAGATATTATATTAAAACCTAAACTCACCCATAAACATATAAACACACAAGATTATCAAGTAATAATTAGACGCATGCAAAATAATTATTGGATAAAATGTAAAAATATTAAAATATAGATTATATGTACACCTACACTAACTATTAAAGTATTAGATGTTTTTGTAATACAATATTACTATATAATAAAAATCTAACTTATGATATACACAAGCAGGATTCCTCCAAAAAGTGCAATTAAATAAATAAAATACAGAGAAAATGTTTTAAATAATAAAAATGAATGAACCCTAAGTTGCAAAATATACATAAACATGTCAATATCATACGTTACATTAAAATATCAATTTACAAAGCACATGTAATCATTGCAAATATATAATTTAGTAAACAGTGAACACAACACAAACATCACAATGAATTTAGTAAATCAGACAACAATGTAAATACTAACAAAAGCAGCACAAATGTCATACATGTTAGAAATATAAATAAAACCTGACATTTTTGTTAAATACAGACAAATATTCACACAACACATTATATTGCTTTCAATATAAACATTTCATAGCAAAAGCCAAACATTGCAAACCAAGAATAGGGTGAGTTAAGGTTACCATAATATTTGATTTTAATATAATATATTTTTGTATATATATTTTTGTATTAATTGATGAAGTTTATTATGTTACCTTAAATGTATTATTGTTAATGTTTGTAAACTTTAAGTTTCTGTTGGTTTAATGTTACATCTTTTGCAATTTATTTCCAAATAATGTGAACAATGTTCCATACCTGTAATCGTCTTTCTGATGCTTGTATCTGCTTAGATTCACATGCTTTGCATAGGCCAACATCTAGTGGTCGGTACAGAGCTTTGCATGACTTGTTTTCTAAATCGAAAAGGGGTGTCGACAGGTCATGTTTGTAATAAAATCCCTTGTGTGACGTATACTGTACCCATAGTCCATCATGCATCAAGGTCATCATATTGTTTTGTTTCTGATGTGAAGTTGGATGAAGTGTGTATTGGAGTACAATTGAATAAGATGCAAATTCTAATATGTCTATGTACCTTCTGAATCCAAGAGGTAGGGTGGGTGCATGTGAATCTAAGCAGATACAAGCATTAGAAAGTCGATTACAGGCATGTAATATTTGTCTTCTGAGGTTTGTGGATCTGCTTAGAATCACATGCTTTGCATAGACTAGAGAGCAGTACCAGGAGAAGGAGGTGGGTTGTTCGAACCAACAGAGGCAAACCAATGTTTAAGCATCACTTGACCCATTTGGGAATCACTGTTTGCATGTGTGTCCACACAGTAATATTGAATGAATGTGTGAACTGTGCTCCATGCAGCTGCTTTACATATTGCCTCTAGCGGCACATTTGTAATGAAGGCCAACATGGCACCAGTACCCTGAGTAGAGTGTGCTCTTGGTGTAAATGGTAGTACTTTGTTGGCTAACATTTAGCATTGTTGAATGCCCTTAACAATCCGTTTAAAATGACTGTTTTGGAGTCAGGTTCATCTTCTCTTCCTGCGGCTATCGAAATGAAGAATTGTCCTAATCGCTTTAGTTTTGTTGATCTAGTACATAACTGCCCTCCTAACATCTAGTGTACAGAGGGTTCTTTCACCAGAGTTTTGTGGGTTCTGGAAAAACACTGACAGTTCAATAGATTGATTAATGTGGAACTTAGAAATGAATTTAGGTGTGAACAGTGAATGTGTTCTTGAGACTACCTTGTTCTTCTGTATTATGACAAAAGGTTGTGAGACCGATAATGCTTGTAGCTCACTTACTCTTCTTATAGAGGTTATGGCTACAAGAAGAGCGATCTTGCAGGTAATGTGTTTGAGATCAGCTGTATGCATGGGTTCGAAAGGGGGACGCATAAGCATGCTTAAGACAATATATAAATCCCCCTCATGGGTGGATTTGCAATTGGGGGATACATCTGTTTAACCCCTTCCATGAAGGCTTTCTCAAAGGTAATTTCGACAATGACACCTTGCTCTGTGAAGGAGTATGAGCATAAAGAGTACCTAAATGGACACTAGACTAGAGTCTAACTAATGTAATAAATAGTGTGCTATATTGGAAGGTGAACAATTAATGGGATTAACATTAGACTTTTATTGAAGCAGCAGTGCCTAGTGTAAGGTTTACATGCTTCCTTTAATATGTCCATGCAGCAATCAGGTAGGTTCAGGTGTCCAAACTCTATGACTTCAGGAGCCAAGCTGCTAAATTGACTACTGTCTGAGGGTGTGGATGGAGGGTCTTCCCCTGGTATTGTGACATGTTGTAAGGGGAGGCTATTTTTTTCAGTGGACAAACTGACATCTTGAGTAAGTGGGAGAACCATGTTTGGCATGCCCACATTTTGGCAATCAGGATCATTCTTAAGTATTCCTGATACATCTTGGGGATTACTCTCTTGGGAAGTGATGTTGGGGGAAAAGCATTTGCAAATAACTCTGACCAACTGATCCACAGTGTGTTCCCCCTGGATCCCCTCATGGGAAACCCGGAGAGATAGTTGTGACATTTTTCATTTTCTTGTGTGGCAAAAAGATATGTAACTTGATGACCCCATTTTGAAAAAATGCTATGCAAAATGTCTGTATGTAACTCCCACTCATGTTCAGAGGGAAGGTCTGTGTTTCTGCTTAGTATGTCTGCTAGGCGGTTGTGTTCCCCTGGAATGTGTTGTGACACGAGGTAAATATTCCTCTGGACACTCCATTTCCAAATCTTCTGTTCTAGTCTGCATAGACTTAGTGGATGTGTGCCACCCTGTTTGTTGATATAGAACACAATGGTTATGCTGTCCATGAGAACTAGCACTGTTGTCTCTGTTAAGTTGTGTGTGCAGACTTGTAGGGTTCTGAACATCAGCAGCTACTGTAGGTTGTTGATGTGTTTCTTTGTTAGTGTTAGTGTCCACATGTCATGTGCCATTTGGTGGAGATATTCAGCTCCCCAGCCCAAGTGATGCATCTGTTGTCAATGTGGCTTGTGTCTGAGGTGTGCAAATGGTTGCCTTTTAGAAGATTGTCCATTGTCCACCTCTGAAGGACTGTCAACACAGTTTGTGTAACTACCACTAGATCATCCCACTGTCCATTCACTTGAGACCATTGTTTCGCTAGCCACTCTTGTATTGGACGCATGTGCAACCTTGTGTGTGGTGCAATAATGATGCATGTTTCGCCGTTTTATGATGGAGTGCCTTTCCTTTGTGTTTGATATGTGCTCTCCTTTTGCCAGATTGGCCCTCCAACTTTGCTCATGCCTACAGCCCAAACCACTGGACGGATTTAGACCAAATTTCCGGCATGAGCAGCGGCTTGGTCACGAAAGCGTGCTTTTTTTATTTGGTGTAAATCCGTCCTGTAGTTTTTAAAAAAATGACAAAAATGTAAGTGAAGAAAATTAGTGATATCTGTGTCCGCTTCGTAGACACACTTCCCTGTTCGCTCCGCGGACAGGACAGGGATTGGGCAAGCGGCTTGCGTGATGCCCGCAGACATGTAACATGCTCTCCCATTGGCTGCGGTGAAGCGTGCAGTGCGTCATATTTTCAGTGATGCCCGCCATCTTTGTTTATCGTTCGCATTGAGGCAACAGAGACCCTGCATACAACCCGTCCCGGGCTGCTGCAGACTGCCAGGAGACACGCCATCGCCACACGGTGGCCTGCAGAGGGCCAAGGAGCGAATATCAAGTTCCCCTTCACCACCCGCCCATGCCCTGTGTCTCCCTCCCATTCCCCCACCCCCAACTCATGCCCCGTGTCTCCCCTGTTCCCCCTCACCCCCCGCTCTTGCCCCGTGTCGCCCTCCTGTTCCCCCCACCCCCGCTCATGGCCCATGTCTGTCTCTTGTTCCCCCCCACACCCCCACTCATGCCCCGTGTCTCCCTCCTTTCCCCCCACCCGTCGCTCATGCCCCTTGTGTCCCCTGTTTCCCCCACCACCCGCTCTTGCCCCGTGTCGCCCTCCTGTTCCCCCCACCCCCGCTCATGGCCCATGTCTGTCTCTTGTTCCCCCCCACACCCCCACTCATGCCCCGTGTCTCCCTCCCGTTCCCCCCAACCCCCCGCTCATGCCCCGTGTCTCTCCTATTCCCCCCCACCCCCTGCTCATGGCCCGTGTCTCCCTCCTTTTCCCCCCTACCCCCCGCTCATGACCCGTGTCTCCCCTGTTCCCCCCACCCCCTGCTCATTCCCCGTGTCTCCCCTGTTCCCCCCCACACCCCGCTCATGGCCCGTGTCTCCCTCCTTTTCCCCCCCACCCCCTGCTCATGCCCTGTGTCTCCCTTGTTGCCCTACACCCCCCGCTCATGCCCCGTGTTTCCCTCCTTTTCCCCCCACCCCCCGCTCATGCCCCGTGTCTCCCTCCTTTTCCCCCCGACCCCCCGCTCATGCCCCGTGTCTCCCCTGTTCCCCCACCCCCTGCTCATGCCCACGTGTCTCCCCTGTTCCCCCCACCCCCCGCTCATGCCCCGTGTCTCCCTACTGTTCCCCCCACCCCCTGCTCATGGCCCATGTCTCCCTCCTTTTCCCACCCACCCCCCGCTCATGCCCCGTGTCTCCCCTGTTCCTCCCCCACCCCCTGCTGATGCCCTGTTGTGTTCTCTTTATGCACCCCGCCTTCCCTTTCCATGGTGGCCTTCTTGGTAAAAGATTTTCCTTCCTACACCGGGACGCCGCAGGCGTCCCGGTTTGGGAAGAAAAATCTTTTTTTTACCACCCGGGGTTCCCACTTTGAGAACCTAGGATGCTAGTGGTCTTCATCTATTGAAAAGGACATTATGGTTACGTTGCACTAATAAAAACCTATGAAATTCAGTAAAAAAAAAAATGTGCTACAGGGTCGTTATGGTTAAGTTGCACTGATAAAAACCTATGAAATTCAATGAAAAAACGCCGTTAAAGGGACGTTATGGTTAAGTTGCACTAATAAAAACCTATGAAATTCAATGAAAAAACTTTTTTAAAGGGACGTTATGGTTAAGTTGCACTTATAAAAACCTATGAAATTCAATGAAAAAAACTTTGTTAAAGGGACGTTATGGTAAAGTTGCACTAATAAAAACCTATGAAATTCAATGAAAAACTTTGTTAAAGGGACGTTATGGTTAAGTTGCGCTACTAAAAACCTATAAAATTCAGTGAACAAACTTTGTTAAAGGGACGCCATGGTTAAGTTGCGCTACTAAAAACCTATGAAATTCAGTGAAAAAACTTTGTTAAAGGGACGTTATGTTTCCAAGTAAAACCGAAAAACCCCTGAAATTCGCCAGTTATGGTAAGCTAAGCAACCATAACTCGCACCACCCCAGTGCACTCCTAAGACTAACACCCACAACATCAAAGGTGACATCACAAATGTCATTGATGACATCACTGTTGACATCACAGGTCTGGCTCACTCTTTTTTCCTTTACTGACATATCTAGGCCACATGGTTTTCTTCAGTAACAGGCAGAAACTAAAAAATGTATTTTATTTCTAGACCTATCCTTCAAGTAGGTTCTTACAGTAATTCCCTTAGGGTCCAGTCACATCATATGAAACATATACATAGGGGAAGACACAAGCTTGAAAGACAGCAATCCTTTCTGTGCATAAAGATAATCAATAGAGTTATCAGCACTTTCTGATAGTTCTGTTGTTGTTTATGGCTGTACTTTCCCTGTATATGCTCATATTTGTATACATTGTACTCACACTACTTTCCTTAGGGTCAATCACATCATGTGATACATACACATAGGGTAAATAGCAGCTTTGAACCAGAGCAATCATTTATTTGCATGATAATAATCAGTTAGGTTATGAATTGTTTCTGCTACTACTTCTGCTTTTTTGCTAACTTCACTTTCCTTGTATATACCCATATTTGTATGTGTTCTTATCTCATTGTGTTTTGTCTGTAGTAATGCAATTATGTAATACATGGGTTTTATTAGCTACTTATTACATATTTCACAGTACACAAAAATCTATTAATAAAACAATTATCATTTCATTATTCAACAAATCAACATTATGAATATTATACCTTCGTCATGTATGCTGCACACAATGCTATGTTTCTGCATGAGTAGCTTAGTATACTAGATAGAACCCCATAATAGAATGCTATTTATATCAATGCATCGTTCAATGCACTAATTAGGTTATGATATTTATTGCAATGATCCTTGACACTTTTTTCTCAACATTATCATAAGAATCCCTTGTACACATATTTCATGAAAAGTAAATACACATGTGATGTCATCAGTGATGTCATCAATGACATTTGTGATGTCATCTTTGATGTCGTGGGTGTTAGTCTTAGCAGTGCACAGTGGTGGCACGAGTTATGGTTGCTTAGCTTACCATAACTGGCGAATTTCAGGGGTTTTTCGGTTTTACTTGGAACCATAACGTCCCTTTAACAAAGTTTTTTCACTGAATATATATATATATATATATATATATATATATATATATACTAAAAACCTATCAAATTCAGTAAAGAAAACTTTGTTAAAGGGACGTTATGGTTCAAAGTAAAACCGAAAAACCCCTGAAATTCAGCAGTTATGGTAAGATAAGCAACCATAACTCGCGCCACCGTCCACTGCTAACACTAACACCCAGGACATCAATGATGACATCACAAATGTCATTGATGACATCACTGATGACATCACATGGCTGGCTCTCCCTTTTTTCCTTTACTGACATATCTAAGCCACATAGTTTTCTTCAGTAACAGTCAGGAAGTAAAAATTGAAAAGGTACTATATTTGTAGACTTAGGGACAAGTCATATCATATGAAACATATATATAGCGGAAGACACAGGCTTGAAAGAGAGCAATCCTTTCTGTGCATGAAGATAATCATTAGAGTTATCAGCACTTTCTCATAGTTTTATTTTTATTACTATAACTTCCCTTTATATGCTCATATTTGTATACATTGTACTCACACTCCTTTCCTTAGGGTTCACTGACATCATCTGATACACATACATACAGTAAGCAGCAGCTTTGAAACAGAGCAATCATTTCTCTGCATAAAGATAATCAGTTAGGTTATGAACTCTTTCTGCTACTACTTCTGTTTTTTTCCTTAATTCTCTGTCTCTGTATATACTCATATTTGTATGTGTTGTTGTGTCTTTGTGTTTTGTCTGTATTAAGTGTAATTATGTATTAAGTGGGTTTTATTAGCTACTTATTACATGTTTCACAGTACGCAAAACTCTAATAAGAAAGCAGTTATCATTTCATTATTCTACATGGCAAGATTATGAATATTGCACCTTCATCATGTATACTGCACACACTGCCTACGTTTCTGCATGAGTTGCTTAGTATACTCGATAGAACTTCATAATAGAATGCTATATATATCAATGCATTGCTTAATGCACTAATTAGCTCATGACATTTATTCAAATGATCCTTCACACTTTTTGGTCAACATTATAAGAATACCTCCTTCAGACTTTTCATGAAAAGTAAATGCACATGTGATGTCATCAGTGATGTCATCAATGACATTTGTGATGTCATCTTTGATGTCCTGGGTGTTAGTGTTAGCAGTG
Organism: Ambystoma mexicanum; assembly: GCF_040938575.1. NCBI lineage: Eukaryota > Metazoa > Chordata > Amphibia > Caudata > Ambystomatidae > Ambystoma > Ambystoma mexicanum. The sequence goes on along the minus strand of NC_090928.1, from coordinate 84,433,554 downwards.
CACGGTGGCGCAAGTTATGGTTGCTTATCTTACCATAACTGCCGAATTTCAGGGGTTTTTCGGTTTTACTTTGAACCATAACGTCCCTTTAACAAAGTTTTTTTCCTGAATTTGATAGGTTTTTAGTAGCGCAACTTAACCATAACGTCCCTTTTAACAAAGTTTTTTCACTGAATTTCATGGGTTTTTAGTAGCGCAACTTAACCATAACGTCCCTTTAACAAAGTTTTTTTTACTGAATTTCATAGTTTTTTAGTAGCACAACTTAACAATAATAACTTTGACTTTAGGTACATGTAATATGGAACATACTGAACCCCTTCTACTGAATTTTACAATCCGCGGACATGCTCGGACAACAGTAACAGCACCTAAAAACGCTGGTGGGTATGTGTAATTGTTATATCATAACATAGGAACATTTAACAAATTCACAAAGCAGCACACATACAAAGTATATGTAGTAATACTTAAGAAATGTAACCCATATATGTAACCCATTCATTTAAATACAATATGTTCTAAAATGGAATATACCAAAAGAAGATAAAGTGGCTTCCAACATAATTACCTCACAGACACTCCACAACTAACAGCAAGACCAGACGTATAGACTACTGATTACATATCTTACCAGAAATAGTAAGTGCACGTCATTTTACTCATATATTTATAAACTTTCTATATTAGAAAAAAAAACATATTACTTTTTTGTTTTCTCACAGAAATGTGTAGTACTCTGGACTGGCTAGAGGAGCATTTCCCACGAGATGAAATGTTAGAAGATAGTCCACCTAATGGTACACACTTTACTATATAAACCAATTAATAAATATTATTTTGTATACATTCAACGTATACATTATTTTTTTTTACAGACCCTACAAAAATTGCAACTTCCAAATAAAAAGAAGTGGTGGATAACACTCTTGAACACATTACCCACAAAATGGACCAACTTATGGCAAATTTTACGGATTTAAAGAACTTTGTGGAAGATCACCTAAAACCACCAACAACATACCATTGTCCCACCTGTACTTGTCCCCCCTCACCATATCCCATTCATTTAACCCCAAACTCTCTCCATGGACCACAACGTTTTGATGAGATTTCCATCCCTTCTTCACCTGATCCCACTTATATTGAAAACCCTAATTCTCCTGTTTTTGTTTCCGTTTCTGCCCCACCTTCTCAGTCATAAATTGTTTATATATGTTAAATAAAGTTACTTTTTTATATTGTGTTGTAATTGCTTTCAGTTCTTTGTGGTAAAACCAATGTAGGTGTCCACGGACAGCGCGGTTGTTCGGAAATGTTCGTAAATAAACAAAAATGTAAGTGTCCTGAGGACACTATATCTGTCCGTAATGTTCTCATGCAAGTTGAAAATGTTCTAAGAACACTCGTAGTGTCCTGAAATGTTCGTAAATAAACGAAAATGGAGGTGTCCTTAAAAACACTATGCCTGTTCGTAGTGTTCGCTAGCAAGTTGAAACTGTTCTAAGAACACTCGTGGTGTCCTGAATTGTTCGTAAATAAACAAAAATGGAGGTGTGCTTGAGAAGCTGTGTCTGTCCGTATTGTGCACAAGTAAATTAAACTGTGCTAAGAACAAACGGCTGTCCGTAACTGTTTGTTTTATGTGTGACGCACTTTTAATTAGTTCAGGACCGGAACACTGTCCGTAGAACATCAACACGCATGCGCAAAACAATGTCCGTACATTGGGTGTCCTGCAGACGGCTGCTACCTTAGCGAACATGCTTATGAAACAATCATGTGACCGTGCCCACGCTGATCGCGTGTTCTGAATGCGACACTGTTCGTGTCCCTGAACACTTTAAAAGTACATTTCCAAGTAATCCACAATATTTCTCATTAAAAACTCAACATACCACAAATCCCAGTTACTAATTCTAAGTTTCCACATAGTTTTTGTGACTTTTTGTACTTTTTTTGGTGTTCGATCTGTCTTGCGGACGGCGTGCATGTCTGCGAACCGCGCACACGCACCCCTATAAAAGACCACGCCCTAGAGCTCATTCTCATTGTGTTTCTGGCTATTCTACAGAGCACAGAGATTTTTGCTGCAACCTGCAGATTCCCATCTTCAACCTGATGGCTTCTGTGGCTCCACTGCTGCCACCTGGTGCTGTATCTGCTTCAGCACCACCCCCACCCCCTCCACCACCACCACCTTCCCAAGGTCCTGAAGAGGGGAACAGGAGTGAGGATACAGAAGAGGATGACGAGAATGAGGTAGAGGAAAACCCTACTACCCGCCCTCAGCGTGATTCTTGGGTGTGGCGGTTGTTTACCGTTCATGGGAATGGTCCTAAGGTTTGTGCGCACCGTGTCACCTGCAATGAGTGCAAAATGGTTCTCAGTCACGGGAGGCATGGCTCATATAGCTTTGGGACTACGACCATGAAGCGACACCTGAACTCATTCCACACTGGGGCCATTTGCAAGGTTGTACCTTGCGAAGAGCGTAGTAGGTTGATTGCCTCTACTTCATCCTCCGTTTCTGATCCTGTCACCACAAGGAACACCTCTCTGGGACAGCGTCTTCCTCAAGCTGCCTCACAGGCCATACAGAATTCTGATGACCCTTACCTTTCGAGAGTCACAGTTGTATGTATGTACTTTGACACAGTACTCTGCAGGGGGGAGCAACTTTGCAGTGCTTTTGAGACTATCGTCTCAGAGCACGAGAAGACCTGCTCACTACCCAAATAAAACCAACTCTACATCTTCCTCTCTCAGCTCGCTCTTTCTTATCGCTGTGGTTGGTGTCCCCCCCTTTACCCTCCTTTCCCCTCCTCTCCTAGTGTGTCGTGTGTAAAAAACCAAAAAAAATACAAAATAACAAAAATAAAAAAAAAAATAAGGCTCTTTTCAGAGCCGCCTTTCACAGTTAAAAAACAGAAGTAAAGATAAATAATGCAGGGCCCTTTCTATTTCTTGAAAGTCTGCGGACAGTTCGCGAACATAAAAAAAATTGGGATGCTACCCTATTGTAACCATTGCATTTTTCTATGGGAGGAAGTGGTGGCTCTGAAAAGAGCCTTTGGGAGGTGTTTGTATGTCAAAAATTATAAATACTTAACAGCTACTTCGAAATGCATGCTGCATTTCTAAAAAAGGTCGCAATGCATTTTGTACATTTCTCAGAAAAATCTGATTGCCAGCATAGGTAAGATGGACTCCATCTCTGCGAAAAATGTATGTACTACGAAACATAATATTTTCATTGTGAAAAGAGGACATGCCAAAATCTCTTAGGAAGGCACAAACAGCCTTATTGACATTACGCCTTGATTTCTCCATTTGTGGACCACATGAGAAAGAACGAAGCCACATTTGTCTCTGTGCAATCCGTAAAAAAATGACTTTGGAGTTTGGAAGCATGTCCATGATCTTCTGAAGTCCTTCTTTCATTGCAAATTGGAAAGAAATTCCAGACACATGTCCTAAACTGTTCCCTCCACAATGAATTACAATTATGTCTGGATGTTCCTCTATCTTCAAAGTTGCACAGAGAGGTAGCAAGTCCAGCCACTTCATTCCACGCACTCCATGCCAGTGCACTTCCACATGTGGGAATCCAAGATCTATAGATACTCCACAGCTTTCTACATGCACCTTCAACCAATGTATCCACCAGTCTCCCAAAATCCACAGAATCTGTTTTTTAAAACACTCAGCCATAGTTATCTGTTCTTCTCTCAGCAAAAAGAATATCTGAGAAAACCTCTCCTAGCACAACACACTCACTAAACTTTACTGACCAATCTCTTGCTACATTCAATCTCATTTGCATGCCTCCCCACCCCAAATTCCCCGGATATAACATGCGGTGTCCTAGAACTACCGCCATGTCCGCGAACAAATTGTAACAGGGACAGCCCTTCTACCATTTCCCCTTCACTCTCTGTGCCATTCCCTCATTGGATGTAGCTAAGAAATAACATGACCATCCACCAATCAAATCCAAGACCTCTACATGTAACTGCATCATCATAGATCAGCACTGCAAATGTACGGTGAATCTCTCGGACTACAAGTCTCATACCATTGGCAAGCACGATCTACAAGAAATACTAGACAAGTCTGCAAGATTTCTACTTGCAGCTTCGTCCATATCCATATGCATGAACACAAACTACAGGTATGCATATTTTCTATACAGTACATGAACACATTTTCTAACCGACTTTTACCTTGTATAATGTGTAAAATGAATCTACCATCATTTTTTAATTCTCCTAAAATTAACTGTGATTTACAAACCTTTATACTGTTTAATTTCTTCGTACACACACACACACGCAAATAATGTTAAACTAACATTTTTTAAATAAAATATATAGACTACATATGATCAAACAAAATTACATGCACACTCTATCATCAAATCTCAAAGAATAATATTTGTACAAACACATACTTGGTTTTAATTTTTTTAGTTTATATAATTACTTACATTTATATAGGACAAGCAGGCTATGACATTGACTCCCTCTTACGTGGAAAAGCAGGCTATCACATGGACTCACTATTACGTGGAAAAGCTTAGTTACAGGAATAGTGTATACAGTGGTACATTATGATTTTGACAAGCCATAGTAAAGATATTTTCTTTCCTACAGTTAGTCATAAGATAGTTTTAATGGTTTTGAGGAAGGCGCTGAGAATTTCAATTTAAAAAATCTATGTCTAAATTAAAAACAGTGCTATATACAAACCGAATTACTAATTTCTTTCTTTTACAATTGCAGTCAAGACCATCCTCCTGAAAATAAGCAGCCGAATTTGAATTACAATGAACAACTAAGAAGCAAACTGCTCATTTTAGAAAAAAAGTAAGTAGATTGTTACCATAACATTTGAATTATTACTCAAACACACTCTAAGGTTAATTCATGCTACTTCTGTGCCTAAAAATAGAGATTCTGCACCATTCTGACCAAAAATCCTCCCGTCTTAAACAGTGATTTACTGGCAGAATGGCCCACAAATTCCTATTTTTCGCCACACAAATTACCCAACTCAGCCGCTAGAATTTAGATGTTGTAGAAGAAACAACTGTTTTAATTGTATAGCTTTAGACATACTATTTATACTTCTCCACACAACTGGCTTACTTGTTTCTGTCATCTGAACCCCAGTTTATTAACACATTAATTCAAGAATACCCATCCCTAGTAGTTGTACTTCCCAATGCACAATCACACACCATTACATACATCTTTATCATCTCACTCAAACACTCATGCACACAACACACATGCATTGCAGAACACATCAACCCATACCTTCTGTATTTTTTTCAACAGACCCTGAAGCATGCCTACCAAAAAGCAACTCCGTAGAAAGGAACGCAGAAGTAGAGCAAATGAAAAGAAAAGTCTCCAACATAAACATCCATCTATAGCAGAATTTGTAAAAAAAAAGTTGAAACACAACAGCTAATACAGTCATGTAGTGAAACAGAAGAAGTTTCTAGTACAAAAACTTTGCCTCCTCTATCAAAAAGTAAAACAACCCAAAAAACAATTAACAGAAAATCAACTATCACTACAAATAAAACTTCTTCTATAAATCTTGATATAGTACAAAGTAAGCATACTAAGAAAAGTACTTTAGCCAAAATGTTCCATCACAAAGTCCTTCAAAATCTTATAAAAACAGGAGAGAAACCAGGTTCAACACTTCAAACCTATCGTAGGAAAGTAACCTTAGAAGCGGGAGGATAGCTCAGCGGCAGCGTGCGCGTCTTGCAAGCAAGACGACATGAAGCAACAATAGGTTCGATCCCCGGGTCCGCGCTTAGAAACCTCTGGGTGTTTAAGCGCGTTATAAATACGTAACTAAGACAAAAAAAAAAAAAAAAAACGCAACTAAGAAAAACAAACAATTCCTGTAACAGCGCCTCGATGCCTGCGGGCTGTGTGAGCGCTTTATAAATGTAAAATAAATAAAGAGAGTACACTTCTTCTCAAAAGAAAGTTATTTATTTTTGTGTTAAACAGAATGAAACCACTAACAAAACTAATAACTAAATTACAAAAAAGACTTCTCAATAAACGAAATGTCAACAGAAATAACTTCTTAAATATCTCTGGAGGTGAATGGAGTCACACTACAAGCACAGAACCATACTTTAATGAAGAAGCCTACAAACAAAAGCAAACAAATACAATTGCCATACATAGCAGTGGTTGAGGTTATGAAAAAGTTAATAATACCATAATGGAACAAGAAGTACTCCTTACAAAAATATGCCCTGAAAACGTAGATTTACCCCTCCATTCAACTGAATCAGAACATCTAGTGTACAAATGGCCATGCACGTCAATGTCTTTATGCCAATTCCTCAATCAATATGTGAAAAGCAAAGACAAAATCAAAATTAAACTACTGCAAAATATGGATGCTTGTCCAGTACGCAAATACACAGGACTACAAGGACATTCATTGGCCTGCATTGCAGGACCTACTTGCAAAACACCCTTCCAGGATATCAAAAGGATATCAACACATCATGCAAGTGTAAGAAATCTATGCTAAAAGTCCTGCTTTAGCACTAGCCAATTTAAATAACATTCTTTTACATGGTACAGCAAAAGACCTACTAGAAGAAATCGACTATATCCAGACAAAATATTTTGGAAGTGAAACCCACTTACAAGATGAATTAGCTGTAAATCAACTTCGAAACAAATCTGCATATGGCAACCTTTCACTACACACATACAAAAAAGAAATACTAACATTAGAAAGTACTTCAGCTGAAATACTAAACCACGTGTGTGTATGTTGCGCAGAGCTTTTTATAAAAGTAACACAAAAACTGTAGTCCTATCATACAAAATAGAAGACAATGAAGATTCTAAAGGTTTTGAATTAGCTCTCTACCTTATAGCAGAAAACAAATACGAAATAACTGACCCCATAATACTTTGCAGTTACTGCACTACAAAACTTGACAACAACCAAACTCCTTCACGTGCTATCACAAATAACTTGGAATTATATCCACTACCAAAACCCCTTCAACAACTTAATTTATCTGAGAGCATCATAATTCAAACAGTGCACCCATTTCAAGCAATAATACGCCTTCAACCAAAAACTGCAAAATTACCTCCCTCTGAATTAGTAAAAGGTATTTGTGGAAAAGTAGTGTATTTACCATTAGATCTAAAAGAAAATGTGCACACTCTAGGAGTGCAACGTGCAATGCATCAATGTTTAATTATCTTGATAAATGGAGTACCTACAAAAGACAAAAAAATGGCAACAACTGGTAGATTTACATAAAGTTAGAGAAGCCCTGCAATATCTTAAAGAGAATAATGAATATTAAAAAGAAATTAATATTGAAGAAAACTTGAAAGATACAACTGAAATAATTCAAGAGACACAAGAAGCTGGTCAATTTGAGCTCCCGGATCCTTCAACAATATCAAACACTTTAGACCATTATACAATTCATCCATTGCACTCCAATGACACCATAGAAGATGCACTGGAATCATACCAAATGCGTCAAACAAAAGGATCACCAATCAGCATATGGGAAAAAAGTATAAAAGCACGTGCTTTTCCTCTACTCTTTCCTACTGGCAAAGGAGGAAGATACAATGATAGACCTATTCAAATATCAGCATCAGAATATCGCTCATTACGAATGTATTCTGAAGATCCCAGATTTCGACAAAATGTGGAATACATATTCCACCTACTCTTTAAAAGTGAACTAGCAACTTTATGTTACGGAGTTGCACACATATTAAAATCAGGATCACACTTTCAAAATATGACAGCTACACAATTATTACAAAATGTTCAACAAAAAGATGAGGTTTTACAAGCAAATCGTACAAATCTATTAGCAAATATGCGTGGTGCTAAAGAGTACTGGTTTCGATGTCATGGAGATGTACGTTGTATGATCAGAAACCTTGGCCCACCCACTTGGTTTGTTACATTAAGTTGTGCAGAATATGCATGGGAAGATTTACATGATTTCCTACGCATATCAAATAAAAACAAAACAAACATAGATATTCTAACACCTGGAGAACTTTGTTCACAGGATCCTGTTAATGTTTCAAGATATTTTCACCATCGCTTCATTGCTATGCTACATTTTATTTGTAACAAAACTGTTCCTCCCCTTGGAGAAGTGCAACACTTCTTTTGGAGAAAAGAATACCAAGCCAGAGGAGCACCACATGTCCACATGCTTTTATGGATTAAAGGTGCTCGACAGTGATGCCACTGTTTTACAGTTTATTGAAAAATATGTCACTTGTGAAATTCCATCAGAACCCGCAAATAGTGATCTTCATGCAAAAAGTTTACAATTCCAAAGACACAAATGTGGCAAATATTGTCGTCGCAAATACAAAAACAAATGCCGATTTGGTTTCCCTAGACCAGTTACAAATACAGGTCAAGTGAACAACCTCATGTCTTCATTTAGACATAGTGTTAAAAGTAAGTCACCTAAAAATACATATTGCATAAAAAGAAAAGAAGAAGAAAAATATATCAATGATTACAATGCCATCATTGCCCACTTATGGAATGCAAACATAGATGTGCAGTATATTGCAGACAATTCTTCTGCAGTTGCACGATATGTCACAGCATACTTAACCAAATCAGATAAGACAGAGCTCCAAGACCTCTGGAATGACCTGTCATCAGATAAAACAGTGTCTCAGAAATTATACAGCTTGGGTATAAAAATGCTGTCCCATAGAGAATGTGGATCCCATGAAGCAGCTGATCGATTAACTGGTACTGCATTGTATGGTAAATCTGCAAATATAGTATGGCTAAGTCTTGGTCCAGCTAAATCTAGAAAAAGAGTTCTAAAATCACACGAAGATATAGAAACAATAGCCAAACATGATCCCAACAGCCAAGACATTTTAAAAACAATTTATTGGACACATACTACCCAAACAGGAGTACCACTTTGAAAACCATGAGTCTATACCACATAGCCCAAAACTACACATACAAAAATAATATAAAACCTGATGAACAAAACCGTAAATACAAAGTGACAAACTGTGAAGGCAGCTTAGTAAAACTCACCAAACCAAATTTAATTAATCATATCAAATTGTCATTAAAGACTCCTCAACATAAAGAATTATTTTACATGTCCCTGCTACAACTCTTTAAACCATGGAGAAAAGAAGAAGAAATACTAGATAACTATGACTCATATGAAGACGCTTTCAAAGCAAATGAAAGCAGTATAACTGATGTAAACTTTGCACAGTACAAAACAATGTTGCACAATGAACAGCAACACGAAGAAGAACTCCAGGCCCAACTAGATAAGGACACTCCTGACAGTGGTCAACCTTCTGTCACAGGAAGCCAAGAACCTCTGGGAGACCCACTAATAACAAATGAGGCAGAATTAGCTATGATAGAAGTAGAAAACACCATGTGTCAGTATGAAGAAAAAGAATACTTAACTATACTACAATCAAAGCTAAACAATGAGCAACGTAGCATTTTTCAAGCAGTAACAAAAGAAATTGCACATGGTGTACAACATGAAAACAAAGAATGCACCTCTCAAAATTACAAACCTATACTATTGTATGTCAGTGGTGAAGCTGGTCTGGCAAAACATTCCTAATCAAAATCATCAGTAAGTTCCTTCAACAATTGACAAACAAAAACTGTCAGCTGTTGTCACTGCCCCCACAGGTTTAGCTGCCTACAACATAGGTGGTGTCACTTTACACCGATTACTACTCCTGCCAGTAGAACACCAAAACAAATTAGATTATTACAAACTTTCTACAGAAGCTGCAATGGAACTATGCAGAGTATTGAAACAAATGAAAATGCTACTAATAGATGAAGTGAGCATGGTGTCCAACCTAATGTTGGCTTTGATTCATCTCAGATTACAAGAAGTACTCAAAACAAATTATGAAGAGCTCTTTTCAGGAAAACACATTATTGTTTTCGGAGATCGTCTTGACACCAGTAAAAGGTGAGACTATTTTTAAAACATTAGGACACAAACTCTTCCATAAAACTGTTGGCAGCATTGGAAATGTCAACCTTTGGCAACATTTCCAATACAGAGAATTAACAGAAAACATACGCCAATCTGCAGATCTCACTTATGCCAACATCTTAAAAAGTATCAGAGTTGGTATACCTTCTAAAGAAGCAGAAGCAATATTGAAAACCCGGCACATTCATGCACTTTATGGTGATAAAGATGTTACAGATGTTATGGAACAATTAGCCCACAAAAATGTCAATTGTATCGCCTTAATGCCAACTCTTGCAAGCTGTTTCAAATTCAATGAAATAATGTTAAGTAAAGAAATGCAACCAATAATGGAAATTAGCGCGACAGACAAACTAGATGTAATGACACTACCCATGTGTGACCAAGCCACAACAAGACTAAATAGTTTAGAAAAATCAATCTGAAACACAGCAGGCTTGGAAAAGATATTACAATTATCCTTAAATTGCAGAGTAATGCTGAAACGTAACCTTGACGTGGACCAAGGACTAGTTAATGGAGCAGTGGGTACAGTTGTTGGGTTTCAAACATACCCACGTGACAACAAAATTCAGTTTGTCAATATTCTCTTTGACAAACTTTCAGAAGTAAAAAGAATAGGACGCTCAACAGCTCGATTCCTTCTCTTCAAAGACATGTATGTACGCAGAGAACAATTTTCTCTAACTCTTGCATACGCAGTCACCATTCACAAATCACAAGGTCTTACCCTAGACAAAGCAATGATAGACATTGGTAACACAGTCTTTAAAGAAGGCATGAGCTACGTAGCACTTTCACGCTTACGTACACTTGACGGTCTATTTCTAATCAACTTTGATGCAAGTAAAATAAACGCTGATATTCCTTGCATTTTAGAATACAATAAACTTTGTTCACTATACACTCCCCATCTAAACAAATATTCTGTTCGACAAAAAGTAAAATATTATAAAAGAAAAACAAATCAAACAGAAAAGGAACAGGATGTCAATGCAAATCCTCCAAAGAGAGTAAAAGAAAGTAATACTTCATCAAATGCCACAACCAAAAAAGAATCAATTAGGGAAAGTAAACCAGGTACTTCTTCAAAGAAGGAAGACAAACTCCAAGAAAAGGAGTCAGATACAGAACTACCTGGTCCATTTAAACTCTCAAATATAGTTGGTGTAAGTTGCTACGCAAATGTAGCAATGAATGTTCTATTTCAATTACCACCAATTGTTGAGAACATTTACTTACACAGTGCAGACCCATTGTGTTTGCAAATGGTAGTACTTCACAGAAATGAAGCAAACAATCCTGACAACATGTATAGTGTTTATGGGATAAGACAACAATTGGACTACTGTGCTGGAATGGTGAAATTCACTATAAACTCACAGGAAGATCCACAAGAATTTCTAATGTACTTACTGTTAGTACTGGAAAACAAAAACATACCTATAAATGAAATCTTCCAGATTTCATACATGTGGAAACATACATGCACTCTCTGCAACAATGTGACACAAGAACAAATCCCCAATGAGCGCTTTGTGTATATATCAATACCAAATTGTGAATCCGTTCCATTTCAGCAACTTGTACAAAATGCAAACCACGGTAGATTATGTTCGACCTGCAATTCAGATAATCGCTCCACGTTAGTAATACAAACACATAGTAAATACGTAATACTAATGCTTCTATGTTACAATGCAGATGGTACCAAAAAGAACTGCATGCTGACTGGATTCACACATGGTCAAATATCACTTGGTAGGAAAACCTTCACAACAATAGGTATAATCTACCACGCAGGAGCCACAACCAACTCAGGGATCTACACTGCATATATAAAAAAGAAATGTGGATGGTTTGAATGTAATGATAGTACCGTTACTCTAAAGCAGAGATTACCAGCAAATCTTACAAACGCTTATTTAATGTTCTTAAAACCAAAATTTGATAACTAAACTGTACTTAAACCTCAAGTACACTTGTAGTAAAAAAATATAAACTGTCACAATATTCCAAAAGCTATCTAACTTCCCAAAGATGCTACAACAACTAATCAGATAAATTAATACAACTCAAATAGAGCAAAAAATAGACAGTTAGAATACGCCAATTGGTATCTAACTGTCCCAAAATTTAGAAATATCCAAATAGATAAAGCAATCTTGGTATCTAACTGTCCCACGAAATTATATAAAAAAAATAAACAGTTAGAATACGCCTACTGGTATCTAACTGCTCCAAAATATTACAATATCCATACAAATGCCTAATATCTTACTGCTCCCAAAAACTGGAACAATCCAATGTATAAAGCATTAGCCAGAAACATCAAGTAAACACTGAAAACAAACAAACAAATAAACTGTAGCATAACAGAAAAAGTTTTTTTTTTAATCCAACATGGATTTTTTTTTCTCCCACAGACCCAATGATTTTAGCAACAAACACAGAAACTGAGCAAATTTCACAGTACTCTGGTTTGTCATCTACTAAATATGAGGGTCAAAAAAAAGAAAAAATTGTGATTGTACAATGTAATAAGTCTTTATAAAATACTAATACTAACATGCTATTTTCTTTTATCACAGAAATGAACAAGAAAAACATGAACTCCTGTTACTAAACCAAATAGTAAGTATAACATGATAAATACAACCATCGCAGCATATCACACCCATACTGGCTTATAACATTGTTCCTTATAAATTTGTTTATAAGCCACTATGAGTGTGATATGCTGCGGTGCTTGTGGCCAGGGCATAGACTCGTGGGTGCATGGCATATGAGTGTGATATGCTGCGGTGGTTGTGGCCAGGGTATAGAATGTTGGGTGCATGGCCATTTGTGGCCAGGGCATAGAGTCATGGGTGCATGGCCAAATGGCCATGCACCCAACATTCTATACCCTGGCCACAACCACCACAGCATATCACACTCATAGATTCAAGCATTTGAACCATTTTAATGTCCGCAGACACAAGGAAGTTCCTAGAACACATTCAACTTGCCAGAGGACGATACGGAGAGCGGCATCAGGACACCTCCATTTTCTTTATATACAAACATTTCAGGACACTGCGAGTGTTCTTAGAACACTTTCAGCTTGACAACTAACAATACAGACAACGTCTTCAGGACACCCCCTGCGAACATTCCAGGACCCCACGCATCTTCTTAGAACACTTTCAACTTGACACCGAATCCATTCTGTTTATTTACAAACATTTCAGAACAGCCATGTTGTCCGCAGACAAATCGAACACAACAAAAGCGTCTAGCACATAAAAAAAATCCAACATTGCACCTATCTCATACTCCCCCACCCTCCCCAAACACTCTTACACACCAACACACTCCACTAAATACAATTTTTAAACCAAGTTTCACCTCACTGTCCGTGGTCGTCCGTGAATGCAAGATGGCGGGTGCCAACAAAAATCTGACGCACTCCACGCCCCACGCCGTCCAATCAGCGAACACGATGGATGTCCGCGGACATCGCGAAGCCGCTCGGCCAATCAGGGCACTGTCCGCGGAGCAAACAGGGAAGTCCGTCCGCGAAGCGAACGGAGATATCACTAATTTTTTTGCCTTACATTTTGGTCATTTTATAAAAGAATACTGGACGGATTTACACCAAATTTGCAAAAGCACGCTTTCGGGACGAAGCCCCCACTCCTGCCGCAAATTTGGTGTAAATCCGTCCAGCGGTTTGGGCTGTAGGCGTGCGCAAAGTTTTTTCCCATTATGTCTATGGGAAAAAACACAAGTTTTGGGACCCCCCCTATAACTTTTCCCCCTCTGGACCAAACCTCTCCAAACTTTTTTTTAAAAATTCCGAGTGGGCCATATACTTTTTTTGCAGAGTTCGGTGAGGATTCGTCCAGAGGGAGGGAAGTTATAAGCCACCCAAAAAATGCTCTTCCTATGGAAACACCAACTTAACCATAAATACATGGACGCTACCGTGTCCATGTAATATATATATATATATATATATATATATATATCTATATATATATATATATAGATATATATATATCCAAAGCAGAAAATGAACTGCAAAACAGCAGTTCACAGCGCCACTCCTCCATCTCGCTTTTCAAAAAGGTACACCACACAGTTATTCATTTATAAAAACGTACTTTATTCTTTGGTGTGGACATTAAAGAGCACACCTGTGAAAAAAAACACAATAAAGCATTTCACCCCAAACTGGGCTTTGTCGGATTGTATATATATATAACATTTATAAGATAACATTTTTATATATATATATATATAAAAAAATGTTATCTTCAGTTGCAGGGACGTTAAAGTGAGAACTTAACGAAACAAAACCCAAGAAATTCAGCTAAAGCCACCATAATTTCATACCCCCTGTTGCACAGCCTGTGACCACAATGATGACATCACTGATATATATTTAAGACATGGTCTCTATAATATAATCTGTATACACATTTACAAAAGAAATTAGTAGAAATAAATAGAAAGCGACACGTGTTGAACCTTAATTACTTATGTTTTAAAATAAACATATGTAAATACTCAATTGTTTAATTGTAAGGAAAATGTGCACATGTATCATTTGTAAATGATATGAGAAGTACTTTACAACAAGGAACAACTAAGTATTAGTATATATTTTTAGAATATTGAAAAGAAAGTGATTATTACTCTAGATTTATTTATGTATGGAAAACAAATTAAGCTTTGAAATAAAACAAGTGCTTGAAGACATGACCATAGATGTGTATTTCTTTCTGTGTGTCTTTTGTAAGTTATTAGCTTGTTAAAAAAGTTCTCACCTGAAACGTCCCTGCAACTAAAGTTGTTCCCATGAATTTTAAAGGGTTTTGTTATTCCATAGATTTTTTCCACACATGACCAGTGGCCACGGCCTATGGCCGTGCTCACTGTATATGTTAGAACACTACCAGACCACTAGCCCTGGCCTTCACAAAATCCATTTTAAAACACTGATAGACCACTAGCTATGGCCTTCAGCCATGTCCATTGGGCACAGCCTCTGTCCGTGCCCACTGTCCATTCTGGAACACTACCAGACCACTAGGCATGGCCTTCATGCTTGTCCGGTGGGCACGGACACTCTATATTTGAAAACACTTGCAACCCATCACTCAAAGAGGTTCATCAATTAAAAATTGATTGTGACCTGTTTTGACAGTGGTATTGTTATGTATACAATATTGCAAACGTTGAGAACTCACAATGTTTTTAGGCGACTCAAGTAATTCAAAAAAGATGTTGCTTACTCTGCTATAGGTCGAATACTCGTCAGTAGAAAGGTGTGGGTAAACAAGAAGTGATGTACCATACACATACAGAACCGAATACTGACAATAAAGATGCACCCTGCAAAGAAGGAACAGAGAAAGTGTATGTAATATATGTATAGCAAGTAAGACTCAATTAGAACATTAGCTGGTAAGGACCGCCACAGCTTGAACCAAATTTAAAACACAAGAGAGATTGACAAATGCAATTAGGAGGAGCACTTACTTGTCATAACAATATGAGCAAAACACCTGTATGTATTTTAACAAAACCGTGCTTGGTCGAGCGAGGTGAAGGAAGAACAATTGAGCGATGATAGATGCTGCAAATATACCTCTCAGCTGGCGTTAATTGGTGCTTATAAGATTAACAAACAAACCCAATAACTGTCTATGAAAAAATGGGTGGCAGCACAATATACATCATAACCAGATGGCAATAACTCTGGGAAATGCCTAGGAATCATCATGCAGTATTGAAAAATAAAATACACGCTCAAAACATAAATGACATGTCACGTCTCGTGAGACCGTATAGTGTGCCAAAAGTAGAAGGAAGAGTGACACAAGACAAGAGAGAGAGAGAGAGAGAGAAAGAGAGAGGGAGAGAGAGAGAGAGAGAGAGAGAGAGAGAGAGAGAGAGAGAGAGAGAGAGGAGGGGGGATGCCCCCAGGACCCAAATTAACTTCAATACAAATCTTTCAACTAACTCTGAAAATGGGAGTGATAATTTCCCATCTGTGATAATTGTGACAATATATATTTCCCACAAAATGACAGCACAGTATACTTTTTACTTATCTCAGACATTATTTTTTGTCTTTAGTTTCGGGCCGGTAATGCTCTAGGACTCTAATTTTTCTTTTTATAAGTTCTAGTTCAGTGTCATACCCGAAGCTGACTTTAGAAAGAAGCGTGACGTTCTTGTGAATGATTGTATTTAGGACATCAAACATTCTTTTCAACTCCTCCTTAATTATTTATTTATTGATTATCTGTATTGCACTGGCTGTAATACGAGGAATGCTTTTTGGAATCCCAACAAAAAGGATGAGGGCGGGGGAAAGAAATGTGGAGAAGAGACAATGGATAGCAAACCTTAAGTATCTTGAGAGTAAGGGTTAAGACCTAGGAGAGCTTTTGGCACACTGAAGGCTGCCACTTTACTATGTGTATGAGTCAAAATATCCTGCAAGTAGGGTACTACAGTCAACGTACCATGACCAAGTGGTGAAGGTCATCAGGAAGCAGGGTAAGCCAGTTTGAGGAGGTGAGTCTTGAACTTCTTTCTGAATTGAGGGAGACTTTCTTAGTTTTGATGCACAGAGGTATGTGTTCCAGGGAGTGGAACCTCTAGAAATGTTAGACTGCTGACCAAGCTTCGTTTTCCTAAAGGACGTATTAGAGAGCATCGTCACTCAGGTCTTTGGTCCCATGGAGGGCTATGTTTTGTAGTGAATGCTCTGGGGAGACAGGCCCTCTCCCATTGATAACCTTGTGTAAATTACATAACGCTTGTAGATCAAGCTTATCATTCAAAGGGAGCTAGTTGTCAAAACTACCCAAATCCTTCCTCCCTTCCTCCTCACCTTTGCCTTCGTGGGCGTCTTCCTGTAGAGTAGCCCTTCTTCTCCTGCGTGTTTCCTTAGGCTCTTTAGTCTTCTTTTTCTCGTGTAAATAAGGTCGGTCTCCACTGGAAGCCACGCTGTTGGGGAGAGAATCCCCCAGAGAGCGAGGCTCCGCAGGGAGACCGTCCTCCAACAGGGAAAAAAGCCTCCTGGCAAAAACCCTGTGCTGAATTGCTGGATTTCTGGATTGCCGGCTTGCTGGTTTGCGGGATTGCTGGAAGGAGACCTACTTCCCTCTTTGTGTAGTGCCTGGGTTCCGGACGAGAAGCCTCGAGGAATCAGACGCACTCCTTTGCCGACAACGAGGTAGCAGCCGGGGGATATAACCAACGGAATAGTCAGGGGAGGCAAGAAGGTAAGAAGCGAGGAAGCTGGAGCTGAAGAGGAAGTTCCGATACACGGGGTGTACGGACGAAGGAGAGCGGAACAGGAGAAAAACAGGTAAGAACAAGGTAGTTGAAAGTAATGAAGACAGAGCAGCAACCGAAGGGACGGTCGCGGGAGAGAAAGTCAGAAGCAAATAACGCGGAGCGTTAGCTCACAGAATGAAAATACACTAGCGTTGGCAGCACGGAGAAAGAACCGAAGGTGCAACGCGAAGAACGCCAGCACCGTCTCCAGTATAAGGAGTGGGCGGCCATCTTGAAAAGCACTAGACCGCGCACTGCGGAACGTTGCAAGAACGTAACGACCCATTCAATGGCGTCTCCATGAATGCCACAATTTCCATTGGGGAAGCATGACACTAGTGCAGGACTTTCAAGGCAGGAAAAACATGGTCCGGAGGTGTGAACCCATGCACCAGCCGGACATCATTATTCTGAAAAATATACAATGTGAGGACACAGTTATTCAGGAGAACAATGTTCTGACTGTGCCATTAGTCCAACCTGGTCAAACAACATGAACAACACAACTGCTCTGGTGACTTCCACCGTCTGTTCCATGATCAGGTACAGGAAGATGTGTTTAAGCATGAGGAGATGGTGGTGACCAGCTTTGGATACTTCTTTGATCTGTTATTTAAACGATAACTTGTGGTAGAAGAAAACACCTAGGTTTTTGCCTTCTGATGCTAAAAGAGGCAGAGCACGCATACAAGGAAGGCATTTGAAGGAAAGGGAAGTCGGGCTTCTGGGCCCTACGAAAATAACTGTGCTGCTAATGGCATTTAAACAAAGGTGGTTGTCAATTGTCCAGTCTTTAAATGTTACCAAGCAGGACAAAATTATCTGGGTGGTGTCTGCAGTGTTTCTCAACCTAAAAGGGATTTCAATGTCACCCTCAAACAACCAGGAGTGGAAAATCATTCAAGGATATGAGCCAAGAGTTGCTCGTAGTATTTAAATAGTTAAGAGGAGATGTCTGAACGCTGCAGGATGTCAGATCTGAAACTAAAGGATAGGCAGTGGGAAATGGATTGATCTGACACTGATACTCCTGTCTTGTAGGACAGAGGTGATCCATTTCAAGGCAATGGCTTTGATGGCAAATTAGTGTTGAAGTCTCTGTAGTAGCTTTTGCTGATGAGCAACATCACAGAAAGGACAAAGACAAACAGTACAGAGGGAATTGTGGACAGGAACACTTCTTTCATGTAAAACAGGGTGGTTTCAGTACTTTAGCACTGCCTGAAACAAGTTAAGGTGAAGGACGGCATTTGATACTGTAAGCTCCAGCAGTTGGACCAAAATGTTCACTAGCGGCTTTCCCAAAAAAGGGATATCGGTAATTGAGTGGCAGTTGGATAATGTTTCGGATCATGAGAAAGACGTGTTTTCACCAATATCTTGACGATGTATTTATTTTTATTTAATGTATTTATTTAATGTATGTATACAGGGTGAACAATGCTCTTTTGATCACAAAAGAATGTCCAATAGATAGAAAATCAGATTTGACAGGAAGCAGCGAGCCTCTTACAATGGTGTGAGTTTGAGTGACATTTTGACCAGGTTGTGGTTGGAGTAAATGGAACAGTGACCTGGAACAATACATGGGTGGACATACATACATTAAGGACAACTAACATAAGACATTTGTTAAGTGCAGGTAGGTTTTATGGGCAGCACTATGAAGGTCCATCCAGGGGGATGATATTTTCCTAGATCACTGTGGTGGGCAAGTGTGATCTGTTCAGGAGCGGCATTGAAGTCTTCAGATGAAATTGGAGCACCAACAGTGCAGAAGGAGCATGTTTTGTCAGTCAGTTGTAGTCGATCAGGTCTAGACTGAGAGGCAAAGAGGTCAGTGATAGCAGATAGCTTGTCTACAAAGAAGGTGGTGAGTTTGCCCGCAAGGTATTGTGATGTGATGGTAGCTGAACATCATTCAGTGGGAGTTTGTAGATTTTTCAAGATCTTGACGATCTCAGCTGAATTGTTGTTGGCCAGCGCAATATGGCTTTGGAGGAATGCTTTTTTTCTTTTTGATGAATGGTAAGAAGGATCTCAGGTGGGCCTTAGCTAAAGGTCATATATATATATATGAACATGTCAGAGAAAAGAGCAGTAGAGTAATGCTTCATCAGTTTCACCAGGATGGTCCCAATGCAGGGAATGGGAGTGTATGGTTTCCCCGTTCTTACAGTCTTGTTTGCAGCAGGCCTTGCACAAACTATGGAAGAGGACTAACTGTCACGGTTGATAGGAAGACGAGTTCCTCGCTGCGCAAATGGTGTGGTTCACTCTATTTCCACCTGTGTTCCTGGCGGTTGCTATGGTGTCTCCACCAATGCCAAGAACACAAACAGCAGACACATGACAGCACACTTGCAAGGCAGAAGCGCTGCCATTGCCAAGAGGACGGATGCATGACAGTACGTCAACGCGTATTGTCATGCGTTCATAAAAGGAAGAACCTCTGGGACGCTGGTGCTTCTAATAGAAGTTGGCATTCTGGTGTTTCGTTTTTGCTTCCTGTTGCCTTCCTGTGGATCAAACTTAGCTCCTGTGTTCTGTAATGCTTTTCAGATTATCTTGAACCAGTACTTTGCTGTCAGCACATTGCACGACCTCAGCTTCTATTTCTAAGGATTTCCTTTGGATTACATCATCCTGTACTTTTCTGGATATTCACTTGGAGCTTATCTGCAACCTTGTGCATGAAAATGTATGAACGCTATGCAGTAACGCTACACCATGTGCACTTTTAGCATCCGTTACTGCGTCCTCGTTCTGCCCGGGGCAGGTCGTTAATAACACAATAATCTTCCCTATGTCTTCCGTTTTCAGTCCATTTCCCCATTCTCCCTTCATCCTATTTCCTTGGAATTTCTTTTTGCCTAATACTGGAACGAATCCACGGGGCTCATTATAATACCGGTGGTAGCCGTGCCAGTATAACAGGTATAATTTTTTTTCCAGCGCGCACAAATGAGCAATTACAGGGTCATTATGGCCCCACCGGACCCGGTAATTGCTGATTCATGGGCGCCGGAAAAAAATGCTCCCCATTCCCATTTGAGCCCCAGAGGGCTCAATGGGATTGGGGAGGTCGGATGCACCGGCACCATTCAGAATGGTGCCGGTGCATGCAACATGCTCTGCTCGCGGGTGCCAGTACCTGGCTGGCTGGAAGGTACTCGTGAGCAGAACACGTAGTTTGCCGGTCCGGTAACAACAGTACCCGCAAGCTTACTGGAACGTTGTCACCGGACCGGCAAACATATAATGAGGCCCCATGAGTTTTCACCGCGAGGCAGATTCTTCATGTTACAACAACCTCTGCCAGTAATAACAAGGTTAGTGTTTTTTGAATCCTGAATAACATGCACTGTTAAGGGAATTTAGCTAATCCCCTTCCTTCTTTTCCCACAGCTTGGTGCATACCTGGTGGTGCTGCTCTTTCATTTGAACCACAGTGATTGATGCCTGTCACTTAGAAATGGACAACCCAGGGGGCGCTGTTGAGCAGCCAAGGAAAATGGCTGCTTAGCTGGTGAGCTCCGTCGAGGCCCCCTGCCCTTCCATACAGGCGCCACCTTCCGGCCTGGTGTCTGTGGCCTGAGCGGGCCGTGCCGCTGACCGTGCTCGCGGCTGCCTGTGGCCCTGGGCCCCGGACTGCCTGTCGGGCGAGCGAGCGCCCCCGCGGAGAGGAGTGCCTGCAGACCCGCGCCCTTCAACCTCCGGAGGACACAAAGGTCTCGCCCCCTACGGGCTGGAAGGTGGGTGCTGGGGGCTACGCTGTGTCCCCCCCCTCTGCTCCCTTCTGGTGCGGGCCCCACTTCTTCAGCTGCTCGCATCTCAAACTGTGCGCTCACGTCGCCCACTTAGGGGCTGCCTACACAGGAGCTGGGCTCTCTACGGCTTCCTATACCTCACCTTGCCACTGGAGCTGTGCCCACCTCTACGCCCCAGCCACATTTTTCACTGCAGGCCACCGCTCCGGGGCTCCTGCGGCGGGCTGGCAGACCTCGGGGCGCCGCTGGAAGGGGTAGCGCCCCACTCACCTGATTGTCTGCGGGGCCAACCCCTTGGGTGTATGAGTGCCTGGGGCCCCCACAGCTCCATCTATCAGCTGGGCCTGCTCTCCCCGTGTGACCCGTGCTGGCCAGCCCCCACTTCTTCCACCTCGCTGCCTTCCGCTCACGGCCACGCCACCTTGCTGCCACCATAACCTGCCTTCTCTGCCCAGTCGCCGTACTATCAGGTTCTTTGATTCTACAATACCCATAGACTGCTTTCGCTGACCTGCTGCCATCCCCCTCGTAATGCCTCAGCCGCCGTACATCTTCATCTCTGCCAGGTTGAGCGGGTCCCCCACCTTGGCCATGTCCAGCAGAGCACGGGGTGCTAACAAAGTGGGCACCATGGACAAGTTTGCCAAGGTGGCGCCTAGGGCGGACCCGGCGTCCTCCTCTGCGGCACAGGATGATAGCGAGGCCCTGCCGGACCCCCTACACCCGGACCTGACCACCTTGATGGAGTCCATGGCGAAAAACTTCGCATCCTTCCACGAAAAGTTGGACGACATCAATGCTAATGTAGCCTCCCTACGAGCTAAGGTTGACCAACATGGGACCAGGCTCACTGAGACGGTGCAAAGGATAGGGGCCAACGAAGATCACATTCATACTCTCCAAAACACATTCACATCCATACTCCCCAAAACACATTTACTGAGCTCGTCCGCGACATGAAACAGGTCAAGGCCAAGAATGATGACATAGAATCTAGATCACGGCGGAATAACATTCGCATTGTGGGGGTTCCTGAATCTGCACTGAAGGGTCGCATGGAGCTAGCGGTCGAACAGCTCATCAGGGATCTCCTTGGCAACCCCGAGTTTTTGCCATTCTTTACAGTCGAGAGAGTGCATCGCTCTCTGGCACCCCGGCCTAAACCAGGCGATTTCCCCAGACCAATCATTGCAAAGCTACTGAGCTATAAAGACATGGATCATATACTCCGACTGGCCAGAGAGAAGGGGGAGCTAAGGCTTGAATCGCAAATCATCAGGATCTTCCCTGACTTTTCGGTGGGAGTACAGATGGAGAGGCGCCAATTTGGCGGGGTGAAGAAGATGCTGAGAGAGGGAAAAATTGAATACTCTATGCTTTTCCCTGCTCAAATGAAATTCATCCGCCGCAATAAAAGCTATTTCTTTACGGTCCCTGATGAGGCTGTTAAGTTTATCGAAGCACAGATCCCACTGCCGAATCCCCCAGAGGAACCAATTGAAGACGACTGAAGCTGTAACTCCTGTGCTCCTTCGTGGACCTCTGGTGTTCGGGGGGACCGGGGACTGCTCATCTGGCGAACTGTTGCTGGCCCCCCCTTGACTTCCTCCTGGCTGGTCTACCTCGGCCCTATGGCCCCATATCTAGCACTTCATCTCCGGTGGGAGTTGCCTACCTGTATCTTGGGTCTCTGATCCCACACTCCGGGCCTGGAATCTGGAAACTGGCCGCACTGTTACGCACTGACCTTGATAGCTCCAATTTCGTCCTTGCTATCTCGAACAATATGGGTTATCCTCTCTTTGTAACCTTTACTTTACTAGTCGGAAAATATTGAAATATGCAACAATGCTTTATCATGCAAACATTTCACAATGGTGGACTAGACGGCAGCAGCAGCCCCCACTGCAGCTGCAATGCCGCTTATGCTGAGGGATGTGTTATCAAGCCCCGGTTGGGCTATGTTTTTGGCGTTGCCGAGTTGGGGATGGCACGCAGGTTGTTTTAAGGGTGGTTGTCGATGCACTGCTAGTCATTACTGGGCGGTGAGGGTGGGGGGAGGGATAGTTGGGGTTTTCTTTACACAAAAAGGCAGGATGGTCTTGACGGGTGCGGCAGGGTGGCGGATCTGCCTCATTCTAGTGCTCCTGGTGATAATCGAAGTGAGATTCTACATTTGGGATGTTCCTTAACTCTTTGGTATGGCTACTAGAGTGCTGACCTGGAATGTACGGGGGCTGACCAATTTCACTAAATCTCGTAGGATAACGGCGTATGCACAGAGACATGGGATCAAAGTTCTCCTATTGCAGGAGACTCCCGCTCAGAGACTCCTGTCATCAAACCTTGCACAGACCTGGGGCCCTAACAGATACTACACTCAGTACTCCACCCAGTCCAGGGGGGTACTCACCCTTATTCACAAATCTGTTGGGTTCACACTTCACACATCCCACATCGACCCAGAAGGCAGATATGTGATTCTACACTGTACTTTAGCTAACGAAGAATGCCTGCTTGTGAATTCGTATGCCCCCAACATTGACTCCCCTGAATTTATGGATACAATATCTGCCATTCTCATGAAATATGTCGATGTCCCCATCATATGGGGCGGAGACATGAACCTTATACTCGATGCGACCTTGGACAGAACGACCATTGCCCGTAGACCCATATCCCGTGCTGCCAAGCGGCTTCAAACTCATATGGGCTCCCTGAACTTGCACGATGCTTGGAGGACACGCCACCCCCAGGAGAGGGACTATACCTTTTACTCTACGGTACATGATAGCTCCTCAAGAATAGATCTATTCCTCCTGTCGGGTGACCGAATGGGCAGGGTCTCGGATGTTAGGATCCTTCCGCGCACGCTCTCCGACCACTCCCCCGTGCTGCTACAGATCCAACTTGGTAATGCCCCTGGGGCCCGTCCCGCATGGCGTTTCAAACCCGACGCCTTGTCAGATATAGTCTTTAGGGCTGAGATTCTTGCGGACATAACCTTGTTCTTTGAAAATAACAATACCTCCGACACGCCTGAGGGGACCCGCTGGGAGGCATTCAAAGTTTATATCAGGGGAATGTGTATCTCCAGGGAAGCAGGGGTCCTCAAGGACGTAAGGCAGGCTTTGAATAACTCCGAAATTAAGCTTAAAAACCTAGAAAGTGAGTACGCCTCCAATCCTGCACCTGCAACCCTAGCGAAGATTAGAACAGAACTGGAACAATTTGAAGTACATGCCCTGAGTGAAGTGAGGTACTATGCCTGCCCCGCGGCTGCCCGAAAGTATGGTGAAGGCGATAGGCCGGGCAGGACCCTGGCTAAACTGGTGCGGTCTGAGGGAGGCAGGACCCGTATAGATAGTGTTATTGATGAGAAGGGCTTGAGACACTGGTCGGACCAGGCTATCCTCAACACTTTTGCCAGCTTTTACGCCAACCTATACGGTCCCCAGCCAGAGCACACAACCCGTGACCTTGATGACCTACTGGAGTCTATCCCTATGACCTTGATCTCTCAAAGCACCAAAGAACTCCTTGACGCCCCGTTCTCCCTAGGGGAGATAGTCCAGGTGATCTCAGATCTCCCTAAGGGCAAGGCCCCTGGCCCTGATGGGCTCACATCTGTGTTCTACCAAGAGCATGCTGCCATATTAGCGCCCATACTGCATGGGGTCTGGACGGAATCACTCCGTTCACTCACCCTCCCTCCCTCTTTAAGAGAAGCATTAATCACCGTCCCTAAACCAGGAAAACCCCCAGACGAATGTGGTTCCTATAGGCCTCTGTCGCTTATTAACACCGACACAAAGATTTTTGCTAAGGTAATTGCCAATAGGTTTCTTCCGTCCATGCCCCACTTGGTCCATGCAGACCAAAGCGGATTCGTCCCTGGTCGCTCTACGGCACTCAACATCCGGCGTCTCTTTAATGTCCTGTCTAGAATTGATCCAAACGCCGACGCAGTGGCAGTCACATTAGATGCCCAAAAGGCGTTCGATATGGTTTCATGGCAATATTTATGGGCTGTGTTGGAGAAAACGGGAATAGGACCGAACATGATCTCCTATATAAAGCTGTTGTACACGAGACCGTCGGCTAGGGTGCTAGTCAACTCCGTCCCCTCCTCCCCTTTCGAATTACACAGGGGTGCCCGACAGGGTTGCCCATTCTCCCCCATCCTCTTTGCGCTGTCCATCGAACCCATGGCCGATCATCTTAGGAATCAACATACTCGTAATGGCGTACGTTTGCAGGATACACCAGAAATCATCTCTTTAAATGCGGATGATGTACTCCTCTACGTCAGACAGCCTTCCACATACTTGGACCCTATCATTCGCGACATAACAAAAATAGGCACGTACTTGGGCTTCACCATAAATTACTCCAAATCCAAAATCTTCCCCCTAACTAAAACAACTCAGCAACCGTCCTGTGAGTTCCCCCTGCGCTGGTCCCCGGGCAGAATTAAGTATCTCGGGTGCATGTATCACTGGCTAAAGCTTCCCTGCTGGCAGACAATTATGCAGCCACGGCTCAGCTCATCGAATCCAAGATGCTTAAGTGGCGCAATCTACCTCTAACCCTAGCGGGCAGACTCTCCCTAATAAAAATGATGGCGGTCCCCAAGCTTCTCTACATATTTGCCAATGTGCCAGTGTGGCCAGGCAAGCAGTATTTCAAGAGGCTTCACACAGCGTTTGCTCAATTTCTATGGCATTCCGAGCGGTCCGCAAGAAGTGGCTGCATATGGCCCTGCCTTACGAAAGAGGGGGCTTCACTGCCCCTGATCTAACTCTCTTCTGGAACGCCGCACAGGCCCAACACGCCACCCACTGGTACACACACCCAAATCCGCCCCCACATGTCAAATTAGAGAAAATGGCAGGCGACGGCACCCACGTCATGACCTTACTACTACACTATACATATCGTGCGGATGCCCCATCGGACCCGGTAGCCACCACGATTAGGGCATGGAATAATATCCTCTCCTCCACTCAAGAGCAACGCCCATATTATAAGTGGCTCCCCTTATGGCAATTTCCTGGCCTTCCACCTACACATGATCAACATCTCTCTCAGCGTTGGGAAGGCCTGGGATATCGGGCCCTGACAGATCTCTATCCTGATGGCACATTTATCACCCCCCAAACATTGCGCTCAGGACACCCCAGCTCTGCGCTCGACTTGTTGCAATACTACAGGCTGAGAGCAGCGGTACGGGCAATGTGGCCCTCCTACCCAGGGGAGCCTCCAGACTCTCCTGAACTCCAGTACATAGCTAACTCCTCAGGCTGTAGGGGCATAATATCCTCCCTGTACAAAATGCAGTTGGACAAACTTGGCAATATGTCCCCGGACACACGACAAGCATGGGCTGAGGAACTAGACACGGCGATCTCCGACGAAATGTGGAGCAAAATGTGTGCACACACGCGCAAAGTCTCACTTAACGCCAGGTTCCGCTGCATGCAATACAAACTTCTCAATAGGCTTTATTACACGCTGCACAGAGTGGCAAAATTCACGCCCAACTCGACACACACATGCCCGAAATGCAATTTGAACGAGGCAGATCATGTTCATATGTTCTGGTCCTGTGCTGCGCTGAACACGTTTTGGGTTAAGGTTACAGAGGCGCTCTCGGAGATAAATGGCTCCCCAGTTGAGATGAACCCATTAGCCTTGCTGTTTGGTATTTGGACTGGTGAGGATGAAAGGAAAATGTCAAAATTCTTGAATGTAAGTGCTATTGTTGTCAAAAAATGTATATTGCAATGCTGGAAGCGCCGTAACCCCCCCACCCTCAGCATGTGGTTGAGGGCCCTCACGTGGGTGCAAACATGTGAAGAGGAGTACATCGGATCCCTGGCCATTCCTTCCTGCCCCAGGAATGTTTGGTCAGAATTTTTCAGTTATCTAAACAATAAAGACGAGGTTGAGTGGACCTCCGCCCCCTCACCAGCTCAGCCGGACTCATCATGAGGCACGACCCATTCGAGCTATTCCACAATATCCCCCCGCTAATATGTGCTGTTGATACTAGCTGTGATGTAATGCATATACGTGCTGTTATGCTGTTTGCTCTCCTACATGCTATCCGTGTTGTACCTGTCTTAATCTCCTGCCAATAAACAAAAGTTTTTTAAAAAAAGAAATGGACAACTCAGTGTTTCATAGGAAAGGTCGCTGTTGTTTGAGAAGACCCTTATTAAGGGTTAACATTGAGATTACCGGACCAGACCCTGCGGTCAACCTTTTGACCATTACGAGAATCCTGAAGACTTATCCACGTTATTGTGAGTACTAACACTAACTTGGATATTTGAGAGGAACACCTGCACTGATGTCAGGATAGCACGCAGAGTATGGCCTCCAACGTGAGTGGGGCCGGAAGGCCAGGTTTTTAGGGTCAATGAATCCCAAAGATTTAGGAATCCGTCTGCAAGCATTTAGAGGCAGAGGGACAGTCAAGTCAGATATTGAAGTCACCCTTGACTAGGATCAATTCTGAAGCTGTTTTCAGGTTAGATATGTAGAAACCCATAATTCAGATTAGAGCGTGGAACCCCCTGATGGTCTCAGTCTCTCTCTCTCTCTCTCTCTCTCTCTCTCTCTCTCTCTCTCTTAGTGACAACAGAAATGCAAGTGTTCAGGTTAACCTTTTCATACAAGGCTTTCGAAGGAGGTATCTGTGGTGAGAATGATGGAAAAAGGGAAGGAGGAAAAAGGCTTTAAAGCAGCCCTTATTATGGTAATGTTCTTCCTTTTTCTAGCCTGGATCTTATAGCCAGCGACCCTCCCAGACATCGCTTGGGCAAGCACCACAGTTTGAAGACTGCTACTAAGTGTGCTCTTTCTAAAACAATAGATACAATACATATCATGTGATACTGTGTCTCCCTGCACCCCGCTAGGGCCGGTCAGGGGCGTAGGAGACCCATAAAATCTGGAGGGACAGGGGACACCTTGGGGACTTATTTTTATTTATTTGTTGTGTTTTTGTCAATGAACTCGACTTTTCACAAAATTAAAACAGCAGTACCTATTAAATTACATATATCATCACTGTATAAAACAAGAGAAAAGAAGGAAAGAAAACCAAAGAAAATTAAGAAAAAGAAGAGCAGTTCAGAGTATAAAATCCTCTCAGTGATGGACCTTTAGAGATCTTTAATAATACTCTCCCCTGCGCTTTAAGTGCAGATGCTTTATGGAGTTTCGCCAACCCTTCCTATCCTATTCCACTTGAACCCTCAATGATGGAACATGAGTTGTATGGGCTGCAATCATACCTCGGCACCAGGGTATTCACTGGATTTACATATATCTGCAATTATTTCATCAAACGACTTCTAATCTTCATTGTGCAGGCCTTGTGAGCATGGATCAAGCATTAGAAGAAGACGCATTCATGACTGCACCCTTTATCTGGGAACATGAGGTGAGGCACAATTCTTCCTAGTCTAAATGACCCCTCTGTATCCTTCTTTACTCCATATTCTCGTCTGCTGTACACCCCTTTCTCCCAAGTCCCTTCCCTGGACCCCACACCAAGTCACTCCTCTGAAACACTGCCCTCTGCACTTTCTCACTTGTCTGTACTTCTCTCTCATTTGCAAAACCCGAAGCACCTCCTATGCCATTTCTGCCCTACACCACTCTACCTGTGTTCCGGTCTTTCCTGCACCCCTCTCTCCCCTGCACAACCTGGTCACCCTGTTCTGCAAACTATCCCTATCTTTCATCGGTACTCCGTTCTTGTTCCCATCTCTCACCTCCCTTGCTCCTCTCTTTTCTGTCCTCTGCACCCTTTCTACCCTTTTTCACTTTGCAGTCCCACACTCTACTGCACCCCAATCCCTCACTTCCCATTCCCCCATGGCCAGCAACCCACAACTCTCATCTACACTTACTCAGCACTTTCTCCTCAGTCTTCAGAGCACCCCCGATATCCTGGCTTAAATTTCACAGGCTTCCTCTTGCATGCCTTGCCTGACCAACCACTATATATAGCTTCTCATAATAAGCTGAAACAGGCATACTAGATTCATGACCATAAAAGGGTCCATTGATACCTGCAAGCATTAACTCTTAGGAAATAGTCAGGAGCAGGGATATTTGGAAGGGGGGGGACAGACACAGAAGTCACTAAATCCACGTACTGATGAGGTTCTACCCCCAAAATCTGATCGCACTGCGACCACTCAAGTACGCTGACAGAAACAGCCAGGCTGAATAAAACAGGGTGAAGCTTAGCCAAGACCTGCAGAAGATTAGCGCTTGATTTCTTTTAAGAGATGCGCAGGATAGGCTCCAACAGATGGTTTATTTTGGGCAAGGCCAGAGTTGAGGTCTGTGCTGGTAATAGTTTGCTTTATGGATTATAATAACACTTTGGTTATAGCACTTCATTCTAGATGAGTTCAGCTTCTAGGCAATGTAATAACAAGTATTATTACCCTCATTTGAACAACACTGAATTTATGAAAGGTTAAGTGGACCCTGCTGCTGGGTTTGAATTAGCGAAATGCAGGTTGCCCTCATGTCAGAGACCAAGCTTTAGGTGTGGGACCATCCGAACTTCAAGCAGGTATGAGTTGGTGGGAAGGCGTGGAGGTGTGTGCCTTAAGTGAGGCCTACTGATATTAGAGTATACATCAAGGGGCTGATTCATGGAATTATTTGCGCTGAAAAACGGGGATATGTGCGCCATTCTGCCCGCAAATCCCTGTTTAACAAATGGGGATTTGCGGGCAGAACGGCGCACACATTTTTTTTTTGGCGCAAAAATTCCATGAATCAGCCCCCAAGTGTTTTCCCTTGCCTACCTTAGACATTAATATGGAAAAGAGCACACATCCACGTAGCGACCCTTCTTGAGATTGGCTCATCCTCCTTTTACTTTATATGGTTTCATGAGGATTTCGTATACAATGTCAGGCTGATATCTCAGGCAGTGTCTGCACTTTGCAAGCCAGGACTGGGGTATCGGGACATCTGAGAGAAAATTCAGTCTTCGCCAGATCCTGTGTGATCCTGGGCGAATCATGTGACTCCCCACTGTGCATTATGTTCTATATATGTTTACTTGGGATCACCTAGAAGTGACTCTGTTTGTAATGTACACTATAACGAAATGCCTCAATCGTAAATGTTTTAACAGAGTTTCTTGTTGCTCCATGTATGCTAAGCATGTTGAGTGAGTGTGAAGAAGGACAAAGTGTCACAGCAATAGATGTCTCCTCCAGCTGGGAGACTGGGTCTCATTTTGGGAAGCAGTTATAGATACATAGAATTTGTAATGTTTTTTTGCAGAGAAACCTATCAGGTGCAGTCAGCGTGATCCAACTCTAAGGAAATAAACTAGAAACAATCTCAAAGTTCCTGACGGTTTAGAGGCACTAGTGTAAGCAGCAAAAATAATCATCACGCCCTTCTCCTTAAAAAAGGCAATACATAATATATTATACAGTGTTGTGGCATTTGTATAGAAACTGTATTTTTTTGTATGCCCTTGCAAGCCCGTGTTGGACAATGCTTTGAGCTTGAATGTGAGCCCTGGCTGCCCATCAGTAAGGAACAAACAAAGAGCTGTTCTGAAATGTGATGTTCCTCTTTGGCAGGGGCTTTGGCACACTTTAATTAATTGAAAAACATGAGGGCAGCACTGGCAGGGCATCAGGTTTTTCAATTCATGAAAGTGTGCCACTGCAAACATTAGATATACAGTTTATAAACATGCGCGAGACGTTGCAAACAGATCAGGGAATCCTGGTCTCTTAATGTTTCTTAGAAACATTAAGAAGGCAGGATTCCCTGATGAGATTTACAATGCCCTGCGCATGTTTCGAAACTGTATATCTGACATTAGCACATTGAATTCACCCCAAATAAATCCACTGCCAACGTCAGATATACAATTTATAAACACGCACAGCATGTTGCAAACTGATCAGAGAATCCTGGCCTCTTAATGTTTCATTGAAACATTAAGAGGCCAGGATTCCCTGATCAGTTTTGCAATGCGCTGCACGTGTTTAGAAACTGTATCTGACATTGGCACAGCCGCACATTCCCTCCAATAAATCCTCCCCATGCTGCCCTGCACCTCAGAGAGGAGGGGGGGCACTTGACTAACTTACCTTACGGTAGCTGCTGCCTGCTCAGCCTGTTCTCACTCTGTCTCCCTCGATAACAGACACACTGTCATGAGCACAGAGTCACTGCAGCACGTGTCGCTGCCTGGCTTCTCCTTCATTCTAAAAAACGAAGGCTGAAGCTGCACAGCAGTGCACTGCGCAGGCAGGGCACATGCAGTTTGTTTCTTCCCCGGCCTGGGTACGTTCATTATGCGCAGGCGCGGGCAGCAGCAGAAGTTGCAAACAGTCAGTCTACTGTAAGCTTGCAAAAGTAAAAGTAGACTCTACTTTAACTTTTGCCAGTTTACATGCAGTGGCTTACCACTACCCTTGGGGGGTCCCCCTGCAAGCCATACTGAGGGGGCCCTCTCTAGTGCGGCAACAAATCATGGGTCGTGCCACACTCTGGGCTTGCCTAGATTACCACGCTTGTGCAATACGTACGAGCGTGCTGCTTCAAGGGTACGCTGCACACTGTGCTTGGAGCAGCATACATACGTGTATGTTTTAATGCATTAAACAGCACACTTTCTGAAGAAAATTGGCTAAAAAGCCAGAGTGTTTGCAATTGTTTCGTAGTGTAGCACCAGTCCAAAAATCCAATACATGCATGTCACCAATACTGCACAGGAACATTAATGCTTTCATTAATGGAATGCGTTGCTATTACAAATGACATGCCACAATGAAAACATGTCCATCTGGCTGTACAATGCAGACCAGTCTAGACACGTAATAACATATTACAGTAAAGCATGGCAGGCAACATTTAGACATACCTAGACTGGTTGCACCAAAATGGCAGTCAAAGCAATAACACTTATCATGGTTATTTTATCACAGATGCCCAGAAAAATATACAATGCCACAGTAAGAAATGGCTAGACTGGCAGAAACCAAAAACCAGTCTAGCCAGGTAATTACACTTAGCAGAACTGCTTAATCAGCGATGCCCAGTTAAAGAAAGTCAAGACAAACTAAGAAATAACTAGACTGGCTGCACCAAAATGCCTTTCTAGCCACTAATACCACATATCATGCCTGCTTAGCCTGGAGATGGATTGCCATTACGATTTATCCCACAATCCCTGCCCCCCACACATCCCCTCTCCATCCAACCACCTGCTCCAACCCCCAAAATCAGCACATCGGCCCAGAATTACCTACACGTCCCTCTTCCTTGTCCCAGTGCTGACATATGAGGCACCTTCCCTCAATGATAAGTACAAGGATGAGGAAGAGTGGGGCTAGGAGTAATGAAAATTACAGGTAACTAAGCCAGGCATTACCTCCATGGCCCGCTACCTCATACCAGTACTTGTGTATGAGGTAAAGTGCCTCATACACAAGTACTGAGATGACGAAGAATGGGTATATGAGTAATGAAGATTATCAATAAGTAAATGAAGATTATCAATAAGCAATCATGGCATTAAACACAAGCAGTGGCACAACACCATTGATCTGACTGGGCTTTAGTCCTCTTCCCCCACCCCCTGACATTTTGTGCTATGTTGACTCGACCTGGCTGACCTACAAATCTGTTGCCGGACAGAACAAGACACAGATGTTAAACGGCACCTGTGTTTGTTCCTAAAGGCCCAGCAAATACTAACATAAAGCATTTCACTATTTGTTTTTAGGCAGTGAAATCATGACATGGGTTTAGTACTTGCATGCCAGGGGAGTGATTGGAAGGGTAGAGAGGGGACCGGCGACGGCTCATTCTCACAACAGTCCATAAGTGGGTGCTTTCAGACTTAAAGGAGAGAGGTAACTGTGTGTAACATTGAAGCTGCACTAGAATAGTCTCATTAGAATGTGTAAAGAAGTTAGATGCCCCCACACAAATAAATGTGCCACTCCCCCACCTCTCGTGAAGTTAGCGCCTCTCTCAACATTTGAAGGGTTAGCAGTCTCTCGAAATATAGGTTTTGTTGAGCCCCTGAACACAAGCACACACAGCCTACACCTTATACATACACGCAGACACACGCACACCCAGCCACCCGTACATTTAAATGTGAACCCTTTCACCATACAGGCACTTCCAGGCAGCCACGCATATATTTAAGTGTGTACCTTTTCACTGTACACTCACACACGCACACCCAGCCACCCATACATTTGAGTGTGCACACTTTCACCATTTGTCTGAGGGGCCCCTACCAGGACATAGACGGGGCCTCACGCACCGCAAGGGGCTTGGGGGCAGGTTGCATTCGTATTTTACAGCAGTGACACAATAATTTGGGGGGATAAAAGCTATTATATCCCCCCACTTAAAATTGTGGGGGGATTTGTCCCTCCCATGCCCCCCATGTCCTACGCCCATGGGTCCGGTCACATAACCATAACCTAAAGCCCCTTTTACCCATGCATATTGCACAAAAGAACGGGAGAGCTTTCCTCTCCCTAACAGCTCATGCAGCCGGCTATTTATTTACCCGGCTTGCCTTGCTTTTTTCAGTGCGCTCCTTGGAATCGTTAACACAGTTCCTCCTCGAAGTGCAAAAGCAGCGTTGCTCACCGAGAGCTATGCACATGTCACACACTGATATGCAGACTAAATAGTTCCCTCCGCCAAATAATTTCGCGACTTTGTAACTTGCCTCGCCGTTCCCACCCAGAGGAAAGGAGAATCACGTGTGCGTTTTTGTAGCTCAGTGTGTTGCGATACACTGGAATCACTGAGAGGTCAAAGCCTTGTCTCGTGAACATTTTGGATACTCTACGGCTGTCTGCAGGGCTGTCGTATTTTCCTTCCCATGGGATGCAATCCAATCTGAAAGCAGCCGCTGCAGCTTATGCCCCTATAGTCACCGGCATTTGGATGGGAAACTCACTCCCGAGCTTTTCTGGAAACACCCCTTCAAAGAGAATTCGTGCTGCGTTTCTTCTGAGCTGAACTGTGAGAAAGGGCAAGGAGCATCGTGCACTATTTTCAGGAAATACACTCTGAGAATGTAGTTGTTTTCTCATGTCTGTTCTGCAAAGGTCACATACACAGTACAGCTATCGAGAGAACATGCATCCTTGTATAACATAGCCACTGAGGTGTAGTGAATCTGCCAAGGTCGCCATGTAGTATGATCAGGGGAGTTGCTAGGTCTGAAAAAGACCCGGGGCTAAACTGATGTTGGAACTGTTGAGACTGGGGGCTAGCTAGTCTTTTGGCTGTAGCTCCTGAGATTCTATCCGGGGCTACAACCAAAAGATCAGGGGCTATAGCCCCCTTAGCCCCCCCCTAGCAACGCCCCTGAGTATGATAGAGTGGTGCTCTTGT
The DNA here is from genome assembly GCF_040938575.1 of Ambystoma mexicanum. Taxonomy (NCBI): domain Eukaryota; kingdom Metazoa; phylum Chordata; class Amphibia; order Caudata; family Ambystomatidae; genus Ambystoma; species Ambystoma mexicanum. The sequence goes on along the minus strand of NC_090928.1, from coordinate 84,398,937 downwards.
TTTTCAGAACACCCAGATCCCCTTCTGTCTGTTGAATGGTAGTTTCTGACTGAATGATGAGCCTGCCTCATTATGTGCAGGGTCAGCAATCTGCAGATCTTCAGATGTTTTGGACTAACACTCCCATGATTCCTCCTCAGTTATTATGCTTTTTAAGGCCGATTTACAGACCACTCAGTCAGCGGTTCTTTTCTTTTAATGTTTTAATAACTAACTAGAACACACTGTAAAAAACCATCCCTGTAAAATGAACACAGAATATGCAAAGATAGGATGAAAGGCAATTAAAAGACCACAATGTTCCAAAGGATATATCTTTATCTTGCAAAAGGGATTAAAGTGACCTACCCAGTCTCTAAGGCATAAAGATGGACCAAGGGCCAGACATCAGTCAATTATACCTTTGCAGGCAGCTTGGCGGTTCGACGATGTCGAGCCAGGCTTCTGGGTGCAGTTCAACAGTTCGGTCAAGTTCGAGGATGCAGCAGCGCAGTTATTCAGCGATGAGTAAGTGTCCACCTGGGGTTGAACGGGAAGGTGGGTGTGTTTCGAAACGTTATGCCAGCGATGCAGATCGTGCACTCACCAGGTTTGGTTTATTGGTAGAGGTGAGACAGCGGAGAGCTATTATAGGATAGGCAGGCTATTCGGTTCGATGTTGAATGTTGAGGTTTGTGGGACACTGAGTTCGATGAACTTGCAGTGGTGGTGGCGATGAAACAGGTGGAGTACTGGAAGTGGCTCCAGAAAATGCAAAGGCAGTGTTATTTAGTGGTTCAAGCCAAGGCAACAACGCGCTTGAGCTATCAAGGTGCAGCTTGAACTAGTTTGAACGGGTGAACTTACGTTCGTAGAACAAAGAATGTCAAAGGCAGGTTCACAGGGTCCTGCAGGTTTGAACAGTGTCAAGCACACTTGAATCACGGCTCAAAGCAGTTTGAAGGTGAAAGTACATGGATCCTTGCTGTTCTGGCTTCCAGGTGCTTTGCGACCCGATCCAGGGACTCAGACACATGATGTATCCTTGTTATAATGCTCCTAAACCTGGGGGAGGCTGTAACACAACTGCAGGAGTTTGTCAACACAGTGAGGTCCTGGATACTGCTGTGGCTGGATGAGCAGCAGGTCCTATTATAGCAGCAGTTCACTCCCAATGGTCCATAGGGATGGTTAGGGGGCAGAGCTCTTCTCGGCCTTAGAACACCTGCCTTCACCTCACGGCTGGGACTCTGGAAAGGACTGCTATCCCAGAAGGGCCAAACAAAATCTTCTTAAATGTTGATCAAAGGGTGATTCCCAAGATGATTGAAAGAAATGGTGGGAGGCCCCTTCTTTTAAAGGTGAAAGTCTGCAGGTGATTGGACTAAATCTAGCCCCCCTGATATACCATATCTCAAGTACGCAGATAATGTAATTCTGATGGATAAAACAGAGATAGGGTTGCAAAGGCAATTGATTTCGATTCAATGTTATTCCAGTATAAACAAACTGATAATAAATGAGAAGACCAACATCATTCACTTCATGAGTAATGTGGGGGAAAACGTCGGGTTTAGATGGCAGGTGGGCGATCATGTACTGTTCTAGAAGCCTCCATTATGAACTTGGGCCTGTTCCTTAATTCTACTCCATCCCAGAAAGGTATGCTTACACGCTCTGTGGAGAAATTAGATCATCTGGCACTTCACATGAAAAAGATCTGTGGCAGCTGTTGACAATTTTCCCTAATACCCTTAATTAATTACTGTACTATAAAGGCAGTTCCCGCCCTTCTATATGACATGGAAAATGCAAGAGTTATAAGATCCTTAAATTGGTGAACACTTGAAGTAAGACTCTGGCATAGGACCCTGAACCTCCCTGATTGTCTTCATGTTGGTACGTTGCAATTTGAATTGGGACTTACCTCACTAAGGTGTCATCTACAGTGGAAGGTATTGCCCCTTTATGGGAATTTATTGGCCCCAGTGGCTGGATCACTGTATGTAGACCTGGAAGAGTCTATGGGCCTCATTATGAGAAATGCGGTAAGTGGCTAACGGCACCGGTAAAGGTGTCAGAGCCGTCAACCCCTTACTTCCCCATTACGAGGTCTGCTTGCGGGAACCCGCTAAGGACGCCTGGTTTTACCAGGCGTCCTTAGCGGGTCCCCGCAAGCAGACCAGGATGCTAACAATGGGCCAGTTATTAAGGGCCCGTTGTTAGCATCATCCCCATTCCCATTGAGCCCTATGGGGGCTCGAATGGGAATGGGGATGTACCTGGTCCAGGTTCCTTGAATGAGGAATTACTGGGCCCTCCAAGGTCAGAATGGCCCGGTAATTCCTCATTCAAGGAACCCGGACCCGGTACCCGGTATGGGGGTAGCCATGCCACTAAAAGCGGCATGGTTACCTCCATCCTCGTAATGAGGCCCAATGTCCTCTAGCAGGTCTATGCTATTAGTGAGCTTTGAGAGTGAAGCCAAAGCAATATTAGTAGACTGTAACGTTTGGGGAGCTGACCTGGTTTGTAATCCAACAAAGGTGAAAAAGAAACTGCTTGACTTTGACTGGATCTGCACAATTGAGGGTGTGAACACTCACAAATTGGACAAAATCCTGCCAGTTGTTGAAAGGAGAAGGGGGACAGTGGCACTTTATTTGAAAAGGTTTCTCAATGCGTACCTGAGGACTCAGTATTTGAGATTCCGTGTGAATTTATTGCATACTGGCGAGGTATTGGAAAAGCGTTTTCCAAACAATGTGATTATTGGGGTCAGTTGTTGCTGCAATAAGGCAGGAGATCTCCAAAGAAGATATCACATTGTGAGGAATGTGAGGCTCTGCAAACACTAAGGGAAGAATTGTGGTCAAATTACCTGCATGATTTCCTGAGTGCACCAGAATTTTATAAGAGGTTTACTAGTGGAGAAGATACAGGACTGAAGGGCAGAATAATTAAATTGTTTAATGCTGCAGGGCTCATTCAGGTGAGGCAGTGAGGATGATTGGGCCATAGAAGATGGTTCATCTTGTGTTTACACTTTATGCTTTGCACCTTTATTCTGTAATTAATTGTATTCTTGCTATGCACGTTAGAACATAAAGGGAAATGAAGACTATGGTACAATCCTCTTACTCCTGTTTCCCTTTTAGTATTTTTCTTAACACAGGAGCAAGGAGTCATTACTCCCTCCCAGGTCTCTCCTCTCTGCCATGGGGTGAAATTTAGTGACAAACCAGTGGAATCAGGAGGGTGCAGGAATTCCTTCCACACCGCCCCCGAATGGGTGATATTCTTCATCGCCAGCAGAAGGGTATACCGGCCCTGAGTTTAAGCCTCCATTTTCCCAGCGGCCACTCCAGTGGTTGCGAGACGGACACAGGAAACGGCTCCATCAGCTGTGATTCCTAAAAGATTGGATTCTGAGGAAATTGGAAGGGTAACTCTGTCAATGGTCAGGGCCGGAGAAAGGTTGGGAACATAGGGTGGAGAGGGAATAACTCCCCTGACTGCGAGGTTAGCAGAGAGATTAAGCTTGGAGGAGCAAGAAAGAGTGAGACTGGCAACCGGAAGACTAGATGAAGGGCTGAGAATGGGCGAAAAAGGAAAGACAGAGGGCCTCATTACGAGGTGGGCGGTAATGTACGGCCCTAACCGGCATGGAGCAAATACTGTGTCCGTGTTGCCACAAGGCCGCTATTAAAGGGCGATTACGAGTACGCGGGCATGAGTTTTGCGCCATGCCAGTAACAACCTTTCCACCCTGCCATAAAAGGGTGAAAAATCGCCCTTACCGGCATTGCGCGAAGCGCAGATTGCTCCACCGCCATCCAAGCCATCGGCATTAACGGTGACCGCTATTAGCGGTGACCGCAATTAGCGGTCACCGCTAATAAGTGGAACCAGAATTAGCGTCATCGCACAGGAATGGGAAAGAGCACGGCGGCCATCTTTAAAAACACAATCCATTGCCATCCTCTGTAACCAGGAGCCATCTCACCACCACACCTCTACCACACCTCTACCTCTACCTGCAGCATATCACAATGCCCATGGCACTCAAAAAAAGTGAAGAGCGCTTGCGCAAGGAGCGCTTCTCACCAGAGGAATTGAACAGGCTGGCCGAGACGCTGCAAGAACATGCAGATGTAGTCTTCTCCACCAACATGTCACGACCTGCAGTGCAGCGGAAAAAGGAGATATGGCGGAGGTGGCGCAGAAAGTGAGTGCCGTTGGCACCACCCCCGCACTCCTAAAGATGTCCGGAAGCGCTGGGATGACCTGAGCTTACGCGTGCGGAACATCCTCTCGGCCAACCGCAAGCAGGGGATGGCAACAGGTGGAGGTGTGGACTCCCCCATAAAGATGCAACCCTTGGAGGAGATCTGTGCAAGCATCATTGAGATGGAGGCTATTGAGGGAGTGTGGGACATGGAGCGAGGAGCCCAGTCATCGGCTGATGCAGGTAGGTGTCCCAAATGAAACACTGCAAAGACCAACACGATGAAGTCCCCCTGAACTGACAGTGCAATGATGGTTGCAAGACTGCCTACAGGCAGTGCACAGCACCATCTTGTCCACATGCATGATGCACCCCATATATGTATCATCCCAGACGCATCCCAGCATCACCCACCCAAAAGCCAAGCAACCCATATGTCACTACCCCAATGCCAATCAACTGCCATTCCATATCAATGCAGCTACCCCAATGCATGCCTGATGCATGTAGAGCCATCACTAATCCTCTCCCTCTCTTGGTCCCCCACAGGCACGCCATCAGGCAGCGATGACCAGGACCCCAGGGAGGATGCTGCAACACCACACAAGAAGGCCAGGGGCATGGAGGCAGAAAACCACCCCTCAACATCAATGGGAAGAGGGCAACCTGGACTACCGCGGAAGGGCAAGAGAACCCGAGAACCCACAGCACCAATGTGCACTACTGCCCCCACCACAGCACCCACACCAGCCACCAACACACAGGAGCCAGTGGCTGAAGGCACTGTATCAGCTGCCAGCAGTACTGTGGGGGACACAGCTGCCACAGCGGCCGTGTCCGATGACGAGGCAGATGTTCTGCCACATGGCACAACTACTGCTACAGGCCCCCTGCATTTACCACACCTCTCCCCATCCAGGATACACAACAGCAACAGCCATGAGCTGTCTCCTGGGGAGTCATGGGCCGGTAGTTTCAGCCCCACGGCAAGCGTGCATGATGAACCAACCATGCCGGTAGCACCTCATACATCCACCAGTGTCCTGAACAGCCAAGAGGGGATCAGGGCAATCCAGAAGCAACAGGAGGAGCTGACAGGGCTGTTGACACAGCACATCACAGAATGTGGCCGAGCAAGGGATAAGATAAGAGAATGTGCTTCATCCCTCAAATCTGCAATTGAGACCACCTCAAAAGACATATGCAGTGAATTGGCAGCTGTGAGGCAGGTCCTCACCCAAAGGGTGGCAGCAATGGAGGTCATGCGTCCGGCACAGGTGGCAGAACAACCTGGGACATCCTCCAATGCCAGCTCAACTAAGTCCAGCCCCCTGCGTAGGTCTGGGCGGAACCTGCGCATGTCGGACAGGGGTCCACCTGCTGCCGGAAGAGGAGAAGGGCTGTAGGTTCAGCCAGGCATTCTGGTCTCATGTAGACTTATGGTGCATGCCAGTGCACACCATGTGTGGGGAAGTTGAGGGGAGAGGGGGAGGGCGGAGAGGGTGTGTGGGGAAGTTGAGGGGGGGGGAGAGGGGCACAGTCACTGCTACAGATATGAAAGAAAAAAATTGTTTATCCCAGGGAACGGTACCTCGCTATACTGGAGCAAGTGTTTTTGGAGTGAATCTTTTCCTGCTCCCCGTGCTATCCTGTTCCCGGATTAGGACAGCCCTCAGGGGTCTCTGATGTGTCCAGTTCTGTCTGATACTGCTGATCCAGAAGAGGAACCCCGGGTAGATGTAAAGGTTGGTGATCGAACATTTTCATTTGTGGTTGATATAGAGGCTACAAAATCTTGCATTAAGGAAGGTGAGTGCCCCTTGTCAGGAAAAACAATGAACATGCAGGGATTCCCTGGGGCAATCCTGTTGGTTCCTTACACAAAGGATCTACGTATCAAGGTAGGTACACAACATGTATCTGCTCCCTTTTTGTATTGCAAAGATACTCCAGCAAACCTTTTGGGCTGAGATCTCCTTAGTTGACTGCACATGTCGATTGCTTTTATGGTGGAAGTTATAGTATGCTGGGCTCCAGGTCTGTATCCGGAAAGAGAACCAGCAGGTTTGAATACATACTGTAGTGACAGTGTGATAAGGGGGTTACCTGTACAGAGTAATGATTGTGTTGAGTTTTGTCCCGGGAATCAGCTATCAGATATGGGGAAACCAATTTAATTTTTGTTTCGACCGGCTGAGTCGCAGAAGGTAACACCAGGCACCATTATCACTGTACTCCTAGAAGCGGGTGCTATCAAGAAGGACAGGGTGGTTGTCTCAGGCACTGATGAGCAAGACAGAGAGTGGTGCACAGCCTGACCTTATCACTAAGGGAAATGTCCAACAAACAACTGTTTGAAGACTCTGAAAACACAGAAGAGATGATTTTTTTTAGATTGGGGCACTGTGCCAGATAGCAATAGAGCAAAAGGAAGTACCACAGACCATGATGATAGTTAAAAATGCATTGCCATATTGGAAGGAGGATTTGGAGAAGGTGCCGGACCATTTATGGACCCACGATCCTTGTGATCTGGGGCTGTTAAAGAGTGTTGGAGCAGTACGGATAACATTGAAACTGGGTGCGTTACAACCACGTGTTAAGCAATAGCCCATGTCTAGAGAGTCTGACAAAGGGATTAATGAGACCATAATGGTGTTTCTGAATAAAGGCATAATACAACCTTGCAATATGGCTATCTACCCTGAGAAGAAAGTGAAGGGGTCCAGTTGGAGGATGGTCCAGGATTTGCACCCTCTGAATAACATTGCTCAGGTGGAGCTCCTGGTGGTACCAAATCCAGCTGCCATTCACTTTAATATCCCTACTGGGTCAACCCACTTCACAGTGATTGATTTAAAGAATGCATTTTTCTCTGTCCCCTTACACCCTGATCTTAATACCTCACAGCGTTTATATATAGTGGTCAGAGATTCAAGCACACAAGGTTGACCCAGGGGTACTGTGAATCTCTAAATGTTTTCAACAGGGTGGTTAAGATGAATTTGGGGAATTTACATGTGTACAGTGTACAGTAATCCAGTACATGGACGATTTACTCGACTGTAACACTTCAGAAGAGCAATGTCAAGGCGATTCATTAACACTCCTCACCCTGCTTTCAGAGAAAGGGTATAAAAGAACAAAGAAAAATTGCAATACTGCCAGACAGAGGTAGTATATTGGGGTATATTGGGGGCAAGTGATATCACCTGCACAAAAGAAGGTAATGCCAGAGAGAGCCCCCACAGTTCAAAATATGCCCCAATCATTGACGGTGAAACACATGCAGCAGTTTTTGGGACTCTGTAACTATTGTAGATCATGGATCATTGACTACTCTGGTTACACAAGACCCTTACTGCAGGGACTTAATGAAGTGCAGAAAGTGAGGGTCCCGCTAGAATGGTCTGAAGAGATGGTGACCTGCTTTTGGGAACTCAAGGCTGCGATTGGTAATGCCCTGGTCTTGGAGACCCCAAATTACAAGAAACCATTTAATCTATTTTCTCATTCAAATGGGCAAGTGATGACAGGAGTCCTGGCCCAGCAAACATCACTAGGCCATAAACCTTTGGCGTACTACAGAAACTCCTAGACCCAATGATTCAAAGACAGTTTCCTTATGAACAAGCTTTAAGGACAGCGACTTTTGCGATTCAACAGTCTTCAACCATTACCAAGGGTTGCCCAGTGACATTGTACTTGGAACATGAGGTCTTTGTGATCTTGGAAAAGTACAAGTCGACTTTGATGACCCAGGTAGTCTTGGGTTAGGAGCTTATGCTATCAAATTCTTCCATTCATCCAGTACAGTATCACCTAGTCAATTCCGTGGTATTTGTAGCCAAGCCAGTGAAACCTGATGACATTGCCCATGACTGTGTAACTTATGAGGGAGAAGAGGAAGAGAAGACGAATATTAAGGAGGATGCCTTGGAGGGAGGTGAGACACTTTTTGTTGATGTGTCCTCAACAATTAATCAGGACACTAGTGAGAGGTATACAGGTGTAGCCATTGTGGGCCTTGTGCAGGGGGAATACCAGGTCATGATGAAGAAACGGTTGCCTTCAAATTACTCAGTGCAAGCGTCCGAACTAATGGCACTAATAGAGATGCTGGAAATTAGTAATGGGAAAGCAATCTTTATTTATTCTGACTCCGTGTATGTAACCTCCACTGTACATTCACACATGTCAATGTGGTAGAGAAAAGGATTTAGGAGATCTGACAGGATGCCTGTCCAGCAAGATGCGCTGTTATCTAGATTAATCAAAGCACTAAACTTGTCCACAGAGGTAGGAATAGTTAAAGGGCTTGCACACACTAACCATACTGATCCTATAGCTCTTGGAAATTATGCCACAGACAGAGCGGCGAAAGAAGCCGCATATTTGCCATTTACAGATTGACAGAAATTTAATACTGTGCACCAGCAGGTTCAGTTGTCAGCCCCTTACACTGTGGTCCCTTTGCCTCAGCTTGTGGAAATACAGGAGAGAGCACCTGGAGATGAAAAGGAGCTCTGGGCAAAGAGGGTATGTGCCCTCTCGTTCACTTATTTGCTATGGAGACAGGATCTTACCGGAAAGTTAGTAATGCCTGTAGAGCTGCTTCTTGTGGCTGTA